>NC_046318.1:24056942-25331942 GCF_009819535.1 Lacerta agilis
TTCCTTAAGAAGCATACAAGAACAGCAGTTCTTTACTCTCCCCAGGCAGCTTGTTCCATTCCTGAACTGCTCGCATAAATGCAAACTTGGCAAAGGAGGAAGAGGAAGGAGCAGCCCAAAGCTCCACAGCGGCAAAGGTGAACCGGCTTATACTCGAGTCAATAAGCTTTCCCAGGTTTTTGTGGGAAAATTAGGTGCCTCGGTTTATATTCGGGTCGGCTTATATTCGGGTATATACGGGGTAGTTCTATCAAAATAAAATGGACCACTCAAGGCAAAACTACCCATCTTATGGGGATCCATTCCCAGACCCATGAGATGTATGATTTTGCTCTTGTTAAAAAAAAAAACCCACACAAATTAAACACATCAAAATATGCAATTCTTATGTAATACATTCAATTTAAGATAGCAGCATTAAAGACTTCCAAATCCAGACTGGGAAAATGAAACACAAGAGCAAAAACACCACCGTTAAAACTCCAGACGAGCTGTTTCTAGAAGGGTTGTCCCTAGTACTTCCCAATCATTACTATTCTGTTGATGTTCTACAAGGAGAAGTGGAATTGACTTTCCACACCTTCCCTTTGCACTTCTTCTGTGTGTCATCAACACCAGTGGGTATGACATAGCTGCTGCGAGGTTGAGAGCATTTAAAACTCAGCACTTATTCACTATAACCCAGGGCAGGGAAATCTTATGGTCCAGGGTTTGGTTTGGTTTTTTTAAATCAAGCTACTGCAAAACAAAATCTGACATCTGGTGGGGGGACACATTATGCACCTTCTTGAGTAGTTTGTCCACCTTTGGTCGTCGTCGTCGTCGCCGTCGTCCCCCCCCCCCCCCCGCACTCAGCTCTCAGCCGTGGTTTCTAGAAGCTGTCAGCATGCAACAGCAGCCACATCCTAGAAACGGCTCCATCTGGCTGTCTAAACCAAGTGAGGGAAGACGATGGGTCTCAAACTCTCAGTGAGTTAGGGACTTGCCCTGCATGCAAAGACAGGCTCTGGCAGATTGAGCAGAGGAACACCGCCCCTCTGGTTAGCCAGTTGCTCACTCTTTTAAACTATCTCAAGGCACGAGCCCTTATTGGATTAACATTTGTGTCAGCAGTTTGTGTAGTGGCTTGGAGCTGCTGTGTTTAATAGAAGGAGGAAGTAGGCAAACTGACTGTTTTCAAGAAAGAGACACAACCACACAGTCCCTCTTCAACAGCGTGAAGATGTTTAAAGTTTTCTCCTTTGTCCTTTTGTTGGTTTATACCACCCCCAGCACTGAATGGCCTACGCACCTCCTCTGCAAGACTGATCGGCTGGAGGTAAACTACAGAAGCTGTGGTGAGATCTTTTAGCTCCATTTAACTTTTCCTGATCAGCAGAAAACAGGCAGCTGCAGAGCAGTAGGTGGCTTGCTAGAGTTGGACATGGCAGACCCATGACAGATTCCACATTCAGCCCCAAAAGGTTTTGGGTTAAACTAGTCCAGAGATTTATGTGTATCTGGATGCGTGTGTATCTGAAGAAGTGTGCATGCACACGAAAGCTCATACCAAGAACAAACTTAGTTGGTCTCTAAGGTGCTACTGGAAGGAATTTTTTATTTTGTTTTGTTTTGGATGTGTGTGTGTGTGTGTGTGTGTGTGTGTGTGCATCCCTTTCATGTGCAAGAATCTCCATCTTTTTTTTTCAGTGGAGTGACCTGATAGACATACAAAAATGACCCAGATACAAAAATTCACTGTCTGTGTGGGTTGTTTCCTCACACTTAACTAAACGGAGAGACCATTCTGTGCAAGGAGCTTCTTGCGTACATCAGAGTTCCTCTGCTTAGAACTCATCACTAAAGGTAAAGGTAAAGGGACCCCTGACCATTAGGTCCAGTTGTGTCCGACTCTGGGGTTGCGGCGCTCATCTCGCGTTAATGGCCAAGGGAGCCGGCGCACAGCTTCTGGGTCATGTGGCCAGCATGACTATGCCGCTTCTGGCGAACCAGAGCAGCGCACAGAAACGCCGTTTACCTTCCCGCCGGAGCGGTACCTATTTATCTACTTGCACTTTGATGTGCTTTCGAACTGCTAGGTGGGCAGGAGCTGGGACGAGCAACAGGAGCTCACCCCGTTGTGGGGATTCGAACTGCCGACCTTCTGATCAGCAAGCCCTAGGCTCTGTGGTTTAATCCCCAGCGCCACGGAGCAATTGTTTTCCAACCTAATCACAGGACCATAGCTTGGGGGAGATGAACCATAGCTAAGTTGTAGAGCATATGCATTGCGCACAAAAGGTTCCAGGTTCAATTCCTGACTTATCCTGGCACTGATTTGAAAGACTCCTGTCTGAAATGCTGGAGAGCTGCTCGTGGTCTGTTGTAGATGATGTGGAGCTAGGTGAATCAATAGTCTCATTCAGTGTATCACTCATTCTGTGTTCTTGATCTGCTTCCACTAGGCCATGGGAGCTTTGCATCAGATAAAACTGTGCACGATGAAACTTTCAGTTGTCAAGATTAAAAACAATTGTAATAAAATAAAGAGTTACATAGGAGCCAAAGCCTAGGGGCCGAGGTCCCTTCACCCCCCCCATAAAATATTTGAGGGGGGCAGGCCCCCCAAAATTGATAGACACTGACATTCAAATGCTGTGTGTCCCACATCTTGTGATCAATTATATGGGATGGGACTTACCTGCCCCGCCCGCACAATATTTTATGCAGAGATATAATAAAGAAAAGTCCCTGATATATGTCTTTCACCAATTCAGCATGAATTTGGGCTTTCGAACCAATTTCTAATAAAATCAACAAGGAGGCAAGGACAGGACCACTGCAAAGATGACTCACGAGCAGTCAAAACGAAAAAAAGGTATAGCTTGGAATAATGCAATTTTGTAACTTTTATTTTAAAAAAGATTTTATCGTACATGTTTATATACCAATGTATTTTCTCTCTGTAGCGTAGGCATTGAAAGGCTGCTTGCCACAGTGGTGCAAATTCTGGATTTCTCTCCCCGCCCCCCCCCCCCCCGCTCCACTCATACACCCTTCCATTCCACCTGGCATGAGGCTTAACGTGCTACTCAGAAGGAGCCATGTTATCCAAAGCTGTCGCCGTGCTCAGCCATGTGGCGGCTGCTCCTGGCGGCGGCATTTCCCATGGACTGTGGGCTTGTTTGTTCTTCAGACCTGCTGGAAAGAATAAGGGAAACAAGCTGCTCCGAAATGAATGGAAACGCGGCCTCTTGGCAGTGCTTCCTTTTCAAAAACTCGGCACCTCGGCTGATGCGCCCTGCAGTGGGGACAAAGGGAATTAGCTTCATAGGCATCTCATTCAGAAAGGGGCACGTGACGTGAAAAGTGATTAATGGCAAAGGAAGAATCTGAGCATTTGTTTTTCCAATTCATCCAAACACAAAGGCTGCCCTCCCAGCCGCCGGCGGGCCCTTCCCCCTCCCCTGAAGCTCAGGCGCAGCTTTACACATCCATTAAAATAAAACCAGTTAGGGGCACGAGGAGCAAACAAATATTTGGAATGAAATCTTTTAGCAGCCGATTCTTAGGAGACGAAGTTAGCTTTCAGGTATTGTAAGCGGATTCCCCTCCTGTAATGGGAAAATAGAACTGGTGCAATGAAACTGGTGCCTTCTTTTGTCCCTTGTTTTCAGGAGAGGAAAAACATACAGATGCCCTCTTACTGGTAGTCCAGTCTTGCCAGTCACAGCTTTTCTGGACTTGCTACCTGTGACCCCTTTCTCTAGTCTAGACACATGGGGGTAGGGGGTATTTGCATTTTTTTAAACCCATGAGGTAATTTATATACATAGCTTCAGATTTAGAAATGATTGCTAGAATTCAACTAGAAATACAAATTTGCATCTCACCACTGCAGAGAAGGTTGGGAACAGGAGACCTGGGTGCCTGCTCAGTCTGTTGTTCAGGTGCTGCTCGCCATTGATGGGAAACCTCGTGGTTCTTTTCTCTTTAAACTGGACTTTAAAACAGAAGAGTCCTGCAAATAGGGGACTGTCAAGAGATGAGCCACTTTTTACAACCCAGTTGTAAAAGCCAGTTGTGAGCATCCCTGAGATCTACGGATGAAGGGCAGTATATATACAAATAGAATAAAATGAAACAAAACTCTCTCACACACATGATAAGCAGAGAGGTTTTCGTTTTGTTTTTTTAAGTGTTTTCCTATATATACCCCAAACTTTATACCATCTGGTTCATGCCACAAACATTGACTAGCAAACACAATCCTATACCTTGGTAGCACATCCCACTTAAACCCATGAGGTTTTCGACAGAGTAAACATGGTTAACCCAAAGCTGTACATGTTTTTGAAAGGTGTTAGCCAGCCCTACTTCCTTGAATGTTTGGTTTTCCTTACAAATGGATGAGTAAATGAATTAACTCTGGTTGGTAAGCAAATGAGGGTCTCTGGACCAAATCTATGTCCCCAAGAGCATAGATTTTTGCCCATCCAGCAGGTTAACTGTTGGGAAAGTGTAATTTGTGGCAGGCTACTTTAAAAGCGGGTGGCACTGTGGTGTAAACCACTAAGCCTTGGGCTTGCTGATCAGAAGGTTGGCGGTTCGAATCCCCACGACAGGGTGAGCTCCCGTTGCTCGGTCCCTGCTCCTGCCGACCTAGCAGTTCGAAAGCACGTCAAAGTGCAAGAAGATAAATAGGTACTGCTCTGGCGAAAAGGTAAATGGTGTTTCCGTGTGATGCTCTGGTTTCGCTAGAAGTGGCTTAGTCATGCTGGCCACATGACCCAGAAGCAGCACACCGGCTCCCTCAGCCAGTAAAGCGAGATGAGCACCACAACCCCAGAGTTGTTCACGACTAGACTTAACTGTCAGGGGTCCTTTACCTTTACCTTTTACTTTAAAAGACAGAAAGTGATGGAGTGACCCATCGCCACACTCATCCATGTCCATCCATTTCAAAATGGCCATTCATGAAAACTGGTTGCTGTCCAGTCCTCTGACCTCTTTACTTATGGAGATCATGAGGAAAAATAAGCCCTGACAATCATCTTTCCTGAACGAAAGTGGATTTGAAGGGTCCTGTTTTGAGCAGAGAAGCAGCTGATCATGTCGGGAGATGCGTAAACCATTCCCATTCAGCTAAATTTTGTTGTCTCCCTGCCATCCCCAGCTCCTTTTCTCATCGTGGGGTTTTACATGCTGGCATTTGGAATCCTGTGGAAGAAGATGCAGCCAGGGAAGGGCTATTTGGATCAGAAATATAGTCCATTAAGGATTCCTTCCCCTATCTGTCACTTCTCTGATCAAAATGGAACCCTCCTGAAGTGTCTTCTCTTGGGGGGGGGGAAACAGCCATATTGGAGCAGGGGTTATGCACATTGGTCCCCACCCCACCCCCAGCAACAGATTGAAGGCCAGTGAGCTTTATGGCTGAATAAGGGCTTGGACCTGGATTAAACATCCAGCCCTCTATCAGCTGTGGCTCTCATGAATCGTTTCTTCAGCTCATTTCTCAAAAGGGCTTAAATCTAAAGCATGATTCGGAAGATTAGGTCCGTCTGAATTTCTGTGCTTCCCTTGTATCAAATTAGCAGGCAGAGACACAGAGAGCTTTTCTTAAAAAATAAAAAGTTCATACCTGAGGAGAAAAAGGATCTCTCTCTCTCTCTCTCTCTCTCTCTCTCTCTCTCTCTCTCTCTCTCTCTCTCTCTCTCACACACACACACACACACACACACACACACACACTTTTCTCTCTCCACAGCCAAAGTACTGTTCCCACCCCCTCTCTCAGTCACTCTGACAGATTAAAACCCAGGCTCATCAACCATTGTGACAAGAGATCAAGAAAAAAAACAAACCCAGAAGCCAGTACATTTCAGATTTGTCTTTCCCAGAGGTTGTGGGCTTAGATTAAACTCTGTCATTTAACATGAAGCATAACCCAGTGCTATTTCCAGAAATCAACACCGTGGCAGCAGGAAGAAAAATATCCCTAAGCTTCAAGGTACCAAAATGGCTCCCCAGTGCATGCTTAAGGAGAGTCAGCAATAAAGACAGATTAGGCGCCAGATGGTTTTACTGATCATGTGAGGCACAAATCAGGGCATGTCAATAGAGGGCGACTTATAAAGCACTCAGGTACCTGACACACAGGGTGACATGAGCTGGTCCCAGCCAGGCTCTGCTCTTTGGGCAGGCAGGCGCTGCAGTATAGGCAGTCTTTTCCTTGAGGGCCAAATACTGACGCCTTCACACTCAAACAAGCAGCTCAAGTTATATTGCTTGAAGTAGGCTCACGAGAACCGTTTCAGGTCTCAGCAAAGGGAGTGGGGGGAGGCAAAATTCACCACTTGGATTTAAACACTTCTGGATGTTTCCAAGATTGAAATGCAACAAAAGTATTGTTGTGAGTTCTGGGGGTTGGGCTGTATCCCTGAGTTCCCTTATAGGGTTGCCATACATCCAATTTCCCAGACATATCCAGGATTCAGCCCTTATATACAGTGTCTGGGAATTCCGGACGTGTGGCAACCCAGATGTTTGGAGGTTTTTTTATTTAAAAAAGCTCACTTTTTGAAATATGGCAACCCTACCAGAGCCAGTGTGGTGTAGTGGTTAAGAGCGGTAGACTCGTAATCTGGGGGACCGGGTTTGCGTCTCCACTCCTCCACATGCAGCTGCTGGGTGACCTTGGGCTAGTCACACTTCTTTGAAGTCTCTCAGCCCCACTCACCTCACAGAGTGTTTCTTGTGGAGGAGGAAGGGAAAGGAGAATGTTAGCCGCTTTGAGACTCCTTCGGGTAGTGATAAAGCAGGATATCAAATCCAAACTCCTCCTCCTCCTCCTCCTCCTCCTCCTCCTCCTCCTCCTCCTCTTCTTCTTCTTCTTCTTCTTCTTCTTCTTCTTCTTCTTCTTCTTCCTACCTTCATGTTCCTGAATCCAGCAAGGATTAAATTGCTGGAATAGCCAGGCCATTTTCTTAGTGAGATTATGGCACAAAAAGCACAAAATCCAGAGTTCAGTTGAGGGATGTGTGCTAGAAGCAGGAGGCTGCAGGCTGAAGCCAGTGAGGGAGAGACTTGCTTGATTTCTGATGGAATTCAAGGTTGTGGCTATGGGAGAAGCAAGGCCTTCTTGGAGTGTTAATGTTGCGAACCCCTCCATCATATGCTCAGGCAATGAGTTTTTTGGGGGGGAGGTGCCAGTATTCACCGGTGGCTCCTGCGCCCTCGCTGCCCCACCCATCATGAGCACCACCAGTGAGGCTACCAGGGTGCACATGGCGGACAGCAGAGCACACTGCATGGTGGAGAAGGGCATCACTGCCATGCCACCCACTCAGTCTAATCTCAGTCTAATCAGTCATAGTTTTTTGCCTGTGTATTCTTTCCTCCCCTAGCCTCCTTCTTTTCCTCACACATTTCAATAAGAACACTTCTCGGGGGGGAATATCCTGGTTTACAAAGGGAAATTAAACCATCATTTCCCTGTTAGAGTGCCTTAAGAAACTGTGGTTTAACAAACCACAATAGAAGTACCAAACTCGAGTGTGCGCAGGGCCACACGCTTCATTCTTGGTCTAAAAAGCCCAGGTGTCTGAGATTGAGCCTGTCGTGACCAAATGTGTCATAGTCTTCATACCAGAGGCAAACTATGGTTTGCAGTAATCACCAGCCAGAAAATTAGGGAGAGGAGACAACGGAAGCACGTCGGGGGAAATGCAGGTGTGACACCTGAACCAAATGCCAGTATGCCAAATTAGAGTGGGGAAACAGGTGCTCCTGAGAGACCAGGGTTGTCTATTCTGGCCAACAGTGACTCTCTGGGGTCTCAGATAGAGGTATTTCCTTTCACCTGCTATCTGAGATGTTTAAGAGGAAAACAGCAGCAGCAATTGCCTGGAGATGCCAGGGATTGAAATCTGTAAGCAAAGCGTGTACTCTGCCCATCCCAAGCCCTTGGGTGTGCTGGGGCACACATGCCTCATAACTGGTTGACCGCCTGAAATGTTACAACTTCCTCCTTTCTCAGGCAAATTGTTTGGGGGGGGGGTGTTTCATCCCCCAGCAGGAAGTGGGGTGGCAGAAAGCCCAAAGCTGCAGACCTCTTTTTAATGACCTTCTGCAACTAAGCAAGTGTAAAGCTGGAAGGTGGGGGAGAGGGGGAGGGGGAGGGAGGGAGCTTGCATCAGCTGTCAGAAGTTTTGGGAAACACTGCGTTTGGCAAAAACGTTTAACTATGATTTTTTAAAAATGTCCTGCTATCATTTTTTCATCAGTGCTGTTGGGAGTATTAAATGAGAGGGTGTATTTTTAAGGGCTTTGAAAGCACTATGTAAGTGTTAAGAATTATTCATTCATGTGTTCGTTTCCAGCTTCCTTCCTGCTCTATTTTAGTGTGAACTTGAGGGATGGGGAGTGAGCTAAAGTAATTCACTGCCCTGCCATTGTTTCACTGCTCCCAGAAGTGTAATACGGAAAGGCCAAAGGATTCTCCCCACCACCACAAAGAACTGCGTGAACTCAGCCAGATCGATGCCTTAGTAGAAACCCATGCCATTGATTCGCAGGATTCTGTTTTTACAAAAAAATAATTTAAAGCAATAATGTTTTAGGAAATTATCCACTAACCGTTCAGGGTTATTGAACCAAATCATGCATGGGCAGTAAGAGGTTATTGGTGGAGGAGGTGATGGAACAATTCTAAACCCCTGTTCAGGTATTGAAAGAACAAAAGGAGAGAAAGAGTGGAAGGGGCAGGAGTTTGTGGATGCTAGCTCCTCCCCCAATGTCCCTGTAGGCTATGCCCCCAACCTTCACTCATTAATGCTAAATGCCTGGATGGGAATTATTTATGGAAGGAATTCAACTTTGTGCTCTTCTGACCATTCAGTCTGCATAAGCATTGCAGCTTGACAGGCAAAGCGATTCCCTCCTCTCCTTCCTCCTAGGAGTTCTCCTGATCCCTCCAGAGCTAATTTCAGGGAGACAGGATGCACAAGGCGAGGAGAGGAAAGGCTTATTGTGTGAGTGGAAATTCTCGGGGTTCCTTAGGTGAATCCCTTCCCATGTGTTTGGCTGAACTAGCTTAGTATTCCCGTGGCAATCAGGATCCCTGCACACCCAGAGTTCCTGAGCACAGGGAAGTTTCTAAGCATGCTCAGCCAAACAAAGAACCGCCATCAGATCTTCAACCTTGATATCCAGGGGATCGGGGTTGGTTCAGCTGGAGAAAAGGGGCATTGGGCGAGAGCTGGTACATGCTTTTATTCCCTCCTGTTTCTTTGAACAGGTAAAAGGTAAAGGTAAAGGGACCCCTGACCGTTGGCCGAGGGAGCCGGCGTACAGCTTCCGGGTCATGTGGCCAGCATGACTAAGCCGCTTCTGGCGAACCAGAAACGCCGTTTACCTTCCTACTGGAGCAGTACCTATTTATCTACTTGCACTTTGACATGCTTTCGAACTGCTGGGTTGGCAGGAGCAGGGACCGAGCAACATGAGATCACCCCGTCGCAGGGATTCGAACCACCGACCTTCTGATCGGCAAGCCCTAGGCTCTATGGTTTAACCCACAGCGCCACCTGCGTCCCATGAATAGGGCTGTAGCATGTTTCTATTAATGATTCCAAAATGCTGGGCAGGTTTCCTCTCCCCAGTGGGTCATAGGAGCATCGGATACTTCATTGTTTGGGTCAGAGCAACCTGTTGCTTAGATTATTGGCTGAAGGAATGAAAGAGATAAGAATACAGAGTTGGACAGGCAGCTAACCAAGTATTTACCCAAGTTGTTCCCTGGCTGAAGGCCTTTTTGATAGGGTGTCATTGCGCGCGCGCGCGCACATCTCAGCAAGCTTCATTTCTAGAACAGGAGTTCAAGTCATACTGTGGGTCTGTCTAGCTCAGTGTTGTCCAGTGTTCTCCAAGGTTACAGATTGGGGTCTTTCCCAAACCTACCTGGAGATGCCAGGAGCTGTCCTTGCATGCAGAGTTTGTGTGGCACAGCAGTCAACACCTATTGGAAACAATATTCCATCCTCAGAGGATGTTTCCAGAGCTAGGGTCCAGTTTGCCATTTTTTACCATCTTCTTGGGGCATTGCTGCTTCCCGTTGGCTCATGAGGCACAAGGTGCATATGCAGTTATTCCATGATCAAAAGGATGAAGTATGATGAGTAAACTTTGAATTCTGCGAGTGAGAACAGATTGGAGAAAGTGGGTGGAGGGAAGACTGTGAATTCAACAGTGCCACCTGTTCTAGAATGTGGCAGCGAAGTGAAAAGTTGAAGTAAGAGTGTCACTTTCTCCTAGGAAAGAAGGGTAAACATTATGACTCTGTGAGAACTGAGGATGTGCACATTTGCAGCCTGCAGTTGGAAGGGTGGATGGATGGGGCTCCCTCAGCGAAATAAGGAGAAGGCTGGTGCTCAGTCAGGACTGCAAACTGGGCTGGGCTTCTTTTTCCAGTCTGTGCATTTCAACGTAAGAAGAGCTTGCTGGTCCATCTAGTCAAGAACCACATTTTCACAATGGCCAAACAGGAAGCCCACTGCAGGAAGCCCACAAGCACAACAACACTCTCCCCTCCTGTGGTTTCAGAAGCATTGCTGCCTCCCACAGTGCACTGCTTCATCTGAGCCAGAGCTCACCTGGAGTTAAGCCCAGAATCTGCTTTCAAAAGCATAGCTCAGCATCAAAACTTGGGAAATAATATAGACAGGAATGCCTTTCAGCACCTTTCCTTTATCATCACCAACAGCTTCCCCACCACACAACCTGGGGAACGCAGAAACACCAGACAGACATGCAAGTTAGACGACACAGCACCCAGGCTATTTTGAGCACCAATGTCTATTAATCAAGATGGGCCGTGTTAATTGGCTGTTCCAGGCACAACCCACTAGGTTGTGTATCCCAAGCTACACAGTTTTCTTAAATGGCCTGCAGCACCCTGTAGCGCAGGCGTGGCCAAACTCGGCCCTCCAGCTGTTTTGGGACTACAACTCCCATCATCCCTAGCTAACAGGACCAGTGGTCAGGGATGATGGGAACTGAAGTCCCTAAACAGCTGGAGGGCCAAGCTTGGCCATGCCTGCTGTAGAGGATAGGAAAAAATGCTGCATTGACTGAAGTTAGCCCAATCTGCCATTCTGTGGTCTGCGCGCACACACACACACACACACTATACACAGAGAGGTTTCATGACATCTGAAACAAAGTACAAAATGCCAGCTGCTGTACATCTCTCCCCACTGCAGATGCAAAACTAATCCACACTTGAAGGCACAATGCACAGATAGAAGAATTATTGTTCTCAGATCTGTGACTTGTGCAGCAAACAAGCAACATTTTGAAGAAGGAAGGAAGCGTCTCTCCCCCATCCCACCCCTGACCTTCTGCACAAAAATAAAAAGAAGTGAAACGTTCTCTTGTAGAAGTTAAATTACCATTATCCAGAAGAGGCTGAGAAGGAAATGGCAAAGGGGTAATGAAAACACTGAAAAGAGAAGTCAAAATCAACCAGGTTTTGTAGGTCCTTCCCGAAAATACAATTACAAAATAACTGTCAGAAGTTAATGCAATTAGTGCGTTAGTGGGATATATCTTCTACTTTATTTTGTCCTGTAATGCTTTCCCAATGCTACCATATTATTGTCGTCCAGATGGGCTATAGCCCAACAAAAGCATGACAAAAATAACCAGAACATTTCAGCGGGAAGTTACGGCGTTGGTACTGACTGGAAATGCAGCAGTGTGGCCAGCCCAGAACTTGTGTAACTGCAAGCAGGGGGGTTGTGTGTGTCCATCCTGATAGCATCTAACCATCATGAGTGAATATTCATTGGAACCACCAGATTAGTAGAACAATATTTTCTGGATATCTCTACCAAACCTGCCATCTAGGGGTCCACTTGCTCCTAAATCAAGCCTCCTTTGTAATGTATAGAAAAATTGGTTCACCTGTGGCTTTCATTTTCTTTTCTTCACAGATCCACTGCAAGATTTGGCTTTTAGCATTGACACCTGCTCCAGTGTGGTGCCCGAAACTCTTAACATCAGAATAGCAACCATTTTAAGTAAGTATAACGTGTTTGACTGTCTCCCAGGATCCTCAGTCCTCAGAACCCAACCGCAGCCAGACGATGCCTCCAAGGATGGGGATTACTGAGTCCCTGAAGCTCCCAAGAGGCAATTGTCCCTAGACAATGAGGTCTCCATCCCTGGACTCAGAAAAGGGTATTCTACCCTCCTTCCTTCTCAGACTCAGATGTCTCCTCCCCTGAACTACCATCACTTAAAAATTCCCTCTTCCTATACCACACCAATCACAAGGGTTGCAGGGTATCTTTCAAGTATGGCATAGCACATCCCTATGTAATGGGACACATAACCTTTATTTTCCAAAACAGACCCCTGCCAGGGAAATGGGGGGCTCACCCTGACCTCTCTCTGACAGTCTGTATAATGCACCCATCGACTTCAGACCAGTGCTGAAGCAACACTCCAATTCCCTTACTTCCAAACTTGCTTTTATCTATGTAATAACAAATCACATGCGACGAATTGCCACTGCAAGAGTCCGATCCAAATCAGGACCCAGGGAGCGGGACAAGACTGAGTGTGTGTCTAGATACATTCAGCCAATCTGAGCCCTGATAATAGGCCTTTCCCCCAACATGTGCTTGTCTAATGTGGCAGTCGTGGACATATGTGTTCAGTTGGACTTACTCCCAAAAAAGTGTGTATAAGACGGCTGCCTAATTTTGGAAACCATCACTATTTATTACACTCAGAAACACATAACATCTTGCTGTCACCAAGATCCTCTTCAATATGTGTAAATTTGAAGGATATCCTTCTTGGCATCAGCATCCCAGTAATTTTCAGATTCATTGGACATGGACTTCGTTGGGTTTTCAGGGCCAAGCTGAACTTGTTGTTCATACTGTTGATTTCAGCTTGTTCATTGTGTTTGTTTTAAATATGTGTTTTGCGTTAATGTAACCCTCTCTGGGATTGTCTTGGCAATGATGAGCAAATAGGAAATATTTTAAATAAATAAATAGTGGTGATTAAACCCATTATGTAAACAAAGAACAAGATTTCCCTCCCTCCCTCGTCTTTTTTTTTTCCTTTCTTTTTTAAAAACTAACATAGAGACAATGTTCTGATTTCCATACAATTGCTCATTAGATTTATATTCTGTCTCTCTCTACAGGGTACAGCATCAGGAAACTATCTGTGGAAGTAAGTCTTGGCATAAATGGGGGGAGCGTTCCATTTTTCTCCAAGGAACTTTGCGAAGAAGATCACCCAGAGTTTCATTACTGCGGAAAGAAGAAAGGAGGTGATTAATTTTTTCAGGAATAACATGCTAAATGTTCAGTGGCTAGCAGTTGTAGCGAGCAGGGAGAAGATGCAGTGTCAGTTGAACACACCAGGTTGGAAATATCTCACCAGCCTGTTTAATTTTACACAAACAATTTTCCATGTCAAAATCTTTTTCCTGCAAAAAGCACTGTGCTAGAATTTTCTTGTAGGAGGTTCTACTTACAAGGCAGAGCACAGTGTGAAGGTATACAAAGCTTACAGGTAGACAGGTGTTGCTCTGGTCTGGTAAGTGCATGGACGGAAGACTACCAGGAAAGCTCATGGGTGTCTTGTTGAATTCCAGGATGAGCAAACAAAGGACACAAACATCTTAAATAAACGCAAGCCCAATGGATAAGTGAAGCACAGCACCTTTAGCAAAGAAAGGGCAGTAATTCAGTGGTAGAAAACCTGATCTGAATGCAGAAGGTTCCAGGGTCAATCCTTGGTAACTCCAGGTAGGGCTAAGACTGTCCCCTGCCTGAGACTCTGGAGAGCCACTGCTGGTCAATGAAGACAGTTCTGAACTAGACGGATAAATCCTACTACTATTCATTCCTGATTACAGCAAAATGTCTACAAATAGAAATATGACATGGTTAAATTATGCAAGAAGCATGGAGCAATTATGCAAGAAGCATGGAGCAATTGCAAAACACACAGCTGCCATTCAGTAGCGCTGTTTTCATTACACTGGTAAGCATGGTACTGGTCACATCAACAACACTGAGAAAATATCAATAGTGTTTGAGATAATGAACAACATTCCCACTGCCAAACTTGCATTTCCACAGCTATATACCACAGTGGGAAAACAAATTGTATTCTTGGCATACATAACTAGTAAGCAGGGTGATCAATTCGTTGAAGATTTGTCAATCAATCAATCAACTGCCTTGCTTGGAACAAATAATGAATTTTACATAAATATAATGACCTATTGCAAAGTCATACTAAAACAGCCTTTTTAAAGCTTCCTTCCCACATTACTTAAAATAACTCCTCATTTTATCCTAAAAGGTAAAGGTAAAGGTACCCCTGACCGTTAGGTCCAGCCACGGATGACTCTGGGGTTGTGGCGCTCATCTCGCTCTATAGGCCGAGGGAGTCGGCGTTTGTCCGCAGACAGTTTCCAGTTCATGTGGCCAGCATGACTAAGCCGCTTCTGGCGAGCCAGAGCATCGCACGGAAACGCTGTTTACCTTCCCACTGGAGCAGTACCTATTTATCTACTTACACGTGCTTTCAAACTGCTAGGTGGGCAGGAGCTGGGACCGAGCAACGGGAGCTCACCCTGTCGCGGGGATTCAAACTGCCGACCTTCTGATCAGCATGCCCTAGGCTCTGTGGTTTAGACCATAGCGCCACCTGTTTATCCTAGCTTCTAATAAAGACAATAAGGGGAAGGCATATTTTAATTTTTCTCGATCATCAGATTTGACATTTGGAGGAATTACATTTGCCTGGCATGCAGCGTGAGAAGTCCTTCAGGAGTTTTAAACGTTGTGGGCCCTATCAATTAATCAGGAGGGAAATGGTTGTCCACCATTAACACGTTAGTTTGTTAAGCCTGAAATGCTATATACACTTACCTGGAACTTGGCGAGTCCAACAAGTTCTGCTGCACTGGGCGCCAGCACTAGAGGGCACTGCAGGGCTTCCCAGCTACAACATAGTGACTTGAGAACTATGTTGGTGAGAGGTGGGGGGGTGCCAAATTTTGGCTTCATATAGGGTGCTGTCGAAATGTTAAAGACCAACATCTGCCACTGAATTTGGGGGCCCAAAATGTCAGGCTTCGGTGACCAGGAAAAGGCTGAGCCACAGAAGCAGGTTTTTAGAGGTTAACTATGAGGGCATGTTGAATATGCTACTGCTTGGTGGAGCATCAGATATTGCTCATTGCTGTGCAGCCCTCTGCTATTGGTAGGTAGCACACACACGGACAGTGTGCAATAAATGGGAAACAAACGTGCTTTGGTAGCACAATAAGGTAATCATGTGCAAAGGCCCCTGTCGCTCTTTCGCTGCTGCAGTCACATCTCAATCTGAAACATAATAAACACTGCGCTGTGAGTTTCATGACCACGCAACAGTTCATCTACTAAGATGGCCTCGGAGGAATTGCTAGCACTTTTTAAAAAAATATGTCACAGAATAATAGACAAATACTACATGAGCAACTAATCATGCAAATTATGGAAGTCGGACTGATGGAAACATTACATTCTGAGTCTCTCTCTCTCTCTCTCAAAATTGTATATTGAATTAAAGAAAAATGAGAAGAAGAATAAAGGCACCCACAGATCTCCTGGCAGTTTGCCTTATTCTGATGAAGTGCTGAATAAGAACCTGTAGAAAATACATTAGAGAGTACTGGAGTCCATCGCAGGTCCCAGCACAAACTGCTGTGCACATATTAAATCAGAAGGCCACATTTTTCTGGGGGTTTGTGACTAATAGTCACAGCTGATTGTATTAGATATTACTGTATATCTTCATCTATAGACGCTGCTCCCAAGTACTAATAAAACTTTTCCCTAGTGCTTTGAATTGAAGCTACGTACTTTCCCTTTAGTGACATGCGATTACAAATATTTCCACCCACATGCTCAAGGAGGATAATAGTACAGGTTATCTGTCTATCTGTCTATCCTCTATCTCTACACTCTGTCTAGGACAGAGGTGGGAAACCTTTATGTCTGCAAGGCAAGATCCTTACCAGAACGGGCCTCGCAGCGCTAACCACCAGTCAGTCACATGACATCATTATGACATCACATGATTGCCAGGTGGATTGTCCCGCCTGCTCGTCGAAATCCCCTGCAGGATTCCCAAGCCCCAGCTGCCAAGCAGAAAGAAGCCTGCATTTTAAGGTGCAGTTACGCTTGCTTCCCGCAGTGGCAGCAGCAAATGGGGAGAAAGATGTTCAACCTGCAGCATTGGAAGTGGGAAGGATCAGCACAGGGCAGTTCACAGAGCCACACTGGGAGGGATAAGCGGCTGCCATCCTCGAGCAAGGCATAAACCTAATAATAATAATAATAATAATAATAATAATAATAATAATAATAATAATAATAATTTATGCCCCAGCCACTCTGGGCGGCTTCCAACAAAATATTAAAGTACAATAGTCTATTAAACATTAAAAGCTTCCCTAATCAGGGCTGCCTTCAGATGTCTTCTAAAAGTCTGGTAGTTGTTTTTCTCTTCGACATCTGGTGGGAGGGTGTTCCACAGGGCGGGTGCCACTACCGAGAAGGCCCTCTGCCTGGTTCCCTGTGACTTGGCTTCTTGCAGCGAGGGAATCGCCAGAAGGCCCTCTGCGCTGGACCTGAGTGTCCAGGCAGAACGATGGGGTTGGAGAGGCTCCTTCAGCTAAACTGGGCTGAGGCCGTTTAGGGCTTTAAAGGTCAGCACCGACACTTTGAATTGTGCTCGGAAACATGCTGGGAGCCAATGTAGGTCTTTCAAGACCAGTGTTATGTGGTCTCGGTGGCCGCTCCCAGTCACCAGTCTAGCTGCCACATTCTGGATTAGTTGTAGTTTCCGGGTCACCTTCAAAGGTAGCCCCACATAGAGCACATTGCAGTAATCCAAGCAAGAGATAACTAGAGCATGCACCAAGGGGCAGGTAGTCCACGGGCAGGTAGGGTCTCAGCCTGCATACCAGATGGAGCTGATAAACAGCTGCCCTGGACACAGAATTGACCTGCACCTCCATGGATAGCTGCAAGTCCAAAATGACTCCCAGGCTGCGCACCTGTTCCTTCAGGGGCACAGCTACCCCATTCAGGACCAGGGAGTCCTCCACACCTGCCCGTCTCCTGTCCCCCCAAAACAGTACTTCTGTCTTGTCAGGATCCAACCCATTATGGGTTGTAGACAGTGCTTTTTTTCTTTTTAAAAAAGTTTAGGAGTACTCTCATTTTAACTCAAGAAAATCACCATTTTATAGTTCAAACCAGGAAAAATAAATACTGTAAATGGACACAAGAGCAAAGATTAACAGAATGTTTAAGGGTATGTGTACCCCTGCATACCCCCAGAAAAAAGCACTGATTGTAGGCAGCAAAGGAGCAATCAGGAGTCCACTTTCAGCTCCCAATCGTTCTTCTGCAGCCTTGCCATTACCTGAAGTCATGCATGATGTCAGAAGTAGGTTGAGTTGGCATGGCTTCCTCAAAACAGCCTTGTGGACTAAATTGGGAGGCTGTCAGACTACGTCTGCCCCATGGGGCAGAAGTTCCCCACCCTGGTCTAGAGCAAGGAACAGTATTCCACAACATGGAGGCAACAAGCAAGGAAGCCCCTTTTCATGTATCTTCAAGACATGCTTTGGAAATGAATGGCCATCTCTGTCTCTTGGCCTTGTTTTGGTTCCAGTCTTGTTGGCACTGGCCACATCTGTTATTCAGGAGGAGTCCTACTGCCCGCACTCAGTTAAAACAGCTAAATACCCATATGTCCCGGTCACTGTGATAAACTGCTAGATGTCTGAAAAGTTTGTATGTTCTTAATGCACCAGGGAAGGAACGAGCTGGAGAAAGCACATTAGATATCTACTGGAACAGCAACTCTGGATCTCAGTTCATTTCTGAGCAGGAATTTCATTTCTAGTTTTCTTCCAGTATATTGGAGTTATCCATTATAACCATGGATATTATGTGCACAGACAGTACACTACCAACCTAGCTGTAAAATCATTTCTGGCTCTCTCACTTGCTACTGATTTATTTCCTTTGCAGAACTAATCTACTATGAAGGGCCTGTCTCGGTGGGATTCCATGAGCTCCCTCAGGTAGGCTTTTTCTCGTTTTCCCTCTGAAATGCAAGTATTATTCGAGTAGCAAATCCACCAGTGGCAGTGATGACATTATAAGTGAACATGCCCCCAAAAGGGGCGAGCCAATCATTGCAGGGTTATTCTGATCTAATGACTTCCTCTTCTTTCTTTCTTTCTAGGGAGACTTTGATGTAAAGGTGGAATTTTTAAATCAAGACCATCGCGCTATTATTTGTGCAAATTTCACTGTTAAGAGTCACTGAAAGGGTGTCGCTATTTTTAATGCAGTCATTAAGGGACATGACTAAAGGCACCATGAATTAGAGAAGGGGTTTGTTTTACTTTTGGAAACCCTACTGTCTGCAGTCTGACAGATGTGGCGTGGCAAAATAGTGTAACACAAAGGTTTGGTTGCAATTGCTGTTTACATTCTATTAACCTAAAGAAAGTGCAAAATCCCTGTGCACCAATTTGTCCCACCAAGGTTCAATGCAGTATATTCAGCTTTCATTCCTATAACACTCTGCTTCCTTTCATTACATGTATTGTTTAAACTCAAGAGTATGAATTGAAGGATAAATACATTGAGGTTCTCTCAGTTACGAGTACTCATTTTTCCATTCTGAAATTCAGTTCCCCACATTTCTGCAGCTTTTTGCAAAATCCTCTTTTTTAAAAAAAAAATCATGAAAATTATTCAGCATTTTTGTGCAACTTTTTCCTAATAAACATAGTTTTATACGCAGTTTTGATTAGTATACACTTATGTGCAAGCAATTTCTCATCATATAATGTATTTTAGTATGTTATTTTCATGCATATATTCATTTTTATGCAATTTCCCCCCAATATATGCATTTTTGGAAACATTGTTTAGTTGGAAAACTGTATCACAAAGTCTGCTGTCCCAGGGAAACTGGTGGAAAGTATTTTTAAAGATAAATTAAAGCATATGGAAGAACAAGTCTTGCTGAAGAGCCAGCATGGCTTCTGCAAGAGCAAGTCCTTCATGAACCCTGTATTAGAGTTCTTTGAGAGTGTCAGCAAGGATATAGGAAGAGGTGGTTTGCATGACATAGTGTACTTGGACTTTCATCAAGCTTCCAGCAAGCCTCTGTGGTTTCCCACATTCGGTTAAAGCCCAGAACATGATGACATGAGGTAACAGCCAGGGGGTTGCAGGGGACTGAATAAATATTAAATGGAAAGAAAAATGCACACACCACCCCTGGCTACCTCATAACCATAAAGTAAGCTCAACCTTATAACTATCAAAATTATAAAGGAATTCTAAAATGCCCTGCAAATGCGGCACAAATACAAATGCCTCATTTGTAGGGGAAGATTTCTCTCTCTCTTTTTCTTTTTTGAGGGCTAGTTTTGGCACAGCACTGGTTTTACCACACATTTTGTAATAACACAAAGATACCAATTCTTCAGCTCAGATAAAATAAGCTTCTTAAAGTCACAGTGAAGAGGTAGGCCTAAGGCATGTTTGAACTCAGCAAGGGATGGAGTCCGCCTGCACCCGATATCTGAAAAAAATCCTCCTTACCACGTGTCAGGGTGAGAGAGAAAACTAAGGTACTCTAAGGAAAGAGAACTCACCCTGAGAAGGCTTAGTCATGTGTTTGGAAGCTCTATAACAGGCATAGGCAACCTTCAGCCCTCCAGATGTTTTGGACTACAATTCCCATCATCCCTGACCATTGGTCCTGTTAGCTAGGGATCATGGGAGTTGTAGGCCAAAACATCTGGAGGGCCGAAGGTTGCCTATGCCTGCTCTATAACAATTACCAAAATCACCCTCTCTCTCTTTCTCTTTCTCTTTCTCTCTCTGTCTGTGTGTGTGTGTGTGTGTGTGTGTGTGTGTGTGTGTGTGTGTATAAAGTCTCCAAAGATATTTCAAACCACTTAACATCATATACATGTTTTTTTTATATACATCCATAACTTCTTGACTTCCCACTCCTCCTTTCCTGGTGTTTATTTTCGTTACACCTTTTTATTAGCTGTTTTAAAACACATCTGGGTTTTTTTTACTATCTAAGCCCCGATATCATTAATTCTTTCAATAATCTGCTGCTTGTATTTCAAACCCTGCCTGCGACTTCCAAGTATGGGTGAGAATTTGATAGATGAGTCATCAATGGTTTCCATTCTTATCAGTGAGCTTTTCGATATCCCCCTTGCTCCCACATTATTTTTAATTGTGTGTGGATATATAGTTAAATCCTCCCAGCTACTTGGCAAGATCTTTACATGCACCCTGTGAAAAAGGGCCGCAGCAAATAGTCAGTATTATTCCCCTTCTGTGAAGGATATATGGGTGCACCATGCAAAATAATAGGAAGCCTACCCACAGAAATACTTTAATAGCCCGCATACTACAAAAGGAACATCTAAGAGTGTTACTACAGGCCTTCTTCATGAGTCAAATGTGAAGATAATGGGGGAATTTACATAGGAGAATCAGCCTATGTCCTACGTGCAGGTTCTTCTCCTTTTTATTATTATTTAGTTTTACAAATTAAAATTTACATTCAAAATCATGAATGATAAAGAAACAAAGACTCAATAAAATCTCTGGAATTCCCCCCAACCCTCCATGGGCTCTGTTACTAATCCTTTTTCCTCTGCATATTTTAAACCACTTCAATTTTGTCAGTATCCCATGTATTCCTAGTTCTTGTTGCATTACGAGTGTTATTCGAATCCGGTCTAAGGAGCTCAACTGTTTACAGTGGTCACCTTCAGGTTCTTCTTAACAAACGAGCCCCACAATGGCTGGCTGGTGACCCACATGCCCCACCCTGAGTTCTGTTGTGGGAGGGGAGAGTCAAGGCATAATGTAAAAAAATGGAACCTAGAAGTAAGCCTAGATGAGGCAAAATATATAAAAGGATGTCATATAGAGGAGGGAGAAAGGTTGTTTTCTGCTGCTCCAGAGAAGCGGACATGGGGCAATGGATTCAAACTACAAGAAAGAAGATTCCACCTAAACATTAGGAAGAACTTCCTGACAATAAGAGCTGTTCGACAGTGGAATTTGCTGCCAAGGAGTGTGGTGGAGTCTCCTTCTTTGGAGGTCTTTAAGCGGAGGCTTAACAGCCATCTGTCAGGAATGCTTTGATGGTGTTTCCTGCTTTGTTGGACTGGGTGGTTCTTGTGGTCTCTTCCAACTCTATGATTCTATGAAAATCAGAGCAGGAGATGAGGCAGGGGAGATCAGTGCAAATGAAGCTAAGCACCTGCCGATTCTCCCTTTGCAAAGCACCTGTCCCTGCCTCACCTTTGTCTCGGCAAACGTGGGTGTGTGAACACATGCCTACCAAGGTAGCATGAAGTCCTGTCCTAATTTAGAACTGACTGCATCTGGCTGCCTGAAATAGCTTTGCAGAGCCAAACACAGCTATGCCTAGCAACTTCACAGATCCCGATTATAACCTGAGCGAAAAGAACATCCTACACAGCTCCAGGGAGGAGGTGGAAGATGCTGTTAGAGAAACAAAGAGGCCCACGATCTTCCTGAAAATCAAGAGAGGCAGAGGTGCTTTGCTCAAAAGCTTTCTCAGAGGATCTCTCTGTGTTGGAAACAACTTTGAAGTTGACTGTCTTCAAAAGGACTCTTTGTGTGGGATTTATCGCTTTATCAATGAATCTTGAAGTAATGTCTCAAAGGCTGTTGCTCTCCACCTCTTTTGTAGATTTTGGGGACCTAGTGCTGGCAGCCCTCACAGCCAACTCTTATGACTATATATACTTAACAGGTTTTGCTAGGGTTTGACCATTTTCCTTGTCCCGCCTTTTGGGGGAGAATACGTTGCATTATGCATATATTACCAAACTTACATGGTCACATAAACATAATCATGACATGCATTGTTTTTGTTTATTTATTTGATTTCTGTGCCCCCTTTCCTTGGAGGATCACAGGGCAGTTTGCAAGATAAAAATTATCATCATGGAAATTTATGTGTAGATTACAGAACAATGTGTCCGCAGCCTGTAGCTTGGAGTATAGTTTGGACTATTTGTGTATAATCCCTGGACCTTTCAAGGGGGAAAGATGCTAAGTAGGCAGCTTGAACAGAACTGGGTGCTCAGTGTAAGAAGGGATCCCATAGGAGACAAATCTCAAACACAGTGGAACACAAAAGGCACCTCAGTACACCATCACATTCCTGAATCTCTTGCTTACAAGCTAGCGGCAAGTGCGAAGCAGCCCTACGTTGCAAACATTTCAAGCTACCTAGATACAGCCGTTGCACAGACACCAGATCAGATACAGTGTCAAGCTATGGTTTGTTGCTGTGCGATTCAGCCCTGTGTTCAACAGTACTTCAATTTATCTCGTACACTTTTGATTCAGCAGTGCAAGAGGGGGCCCCACCAAACAACAATCGCGTGGTAACATTGGGGGAAGCATTGCAGGAGAACCAATAAAATAGATTAACGCCACCACAAATGCACTGCTGTTGCATCAGTGACATTTTACAGAATACACCTGCAAAGAAGGAGAAAAAGAAAATGCCGGTCTGGAGGGGCCTTTACTGCTCTGCATTGGCTCTTGCTTCAACAACAATCCTTAAAACCAACTAGCAGGTGGCAGCGTTAACCTGTCAAAAGTCACACGGCCTTGAGGCAGCCATAATCTTTTGGCCAGAAGTCAAGTTATAACTGACCAGAAAGCCATTGAAATGGCTACTTAAGCTTGTTGTTGTTGTTGTTGTTGTTAGATGACAGAAATGGGAATTTTTGAAATGTGCAGCAGCATTACGGCTATGCTATAATCTGCCATGTTTTTTTTAAAAGCACACACCTTCCAGGCTTCTTGACCGTCATAGGTAAACAAACTACCTAAAATCCTAGTTACTGAACGGAAACAGAAGTTCTGACAGGGCTTTTCCCTCACGTGCCTAAGCTGCTAAATTTGGAGAATTCTGGGCACTGTAGATCAGTGTTTTTCAACCTTTTTTGGGCAAAGGCACACTTGTTTCATGAAAAAAATCACGAGGCACACCACCATTAGAAAATGTTAAAAAAATTAACTCTGTGCCTATATTGACTATATATAAAGTAATTTTTCATTTCTTCCCACGGCACACCAGGCAACATCTCACGGCACACTAGTGTGCCGCGGAACAGTGGTTGAAAAACACTGCTGTAGATTACCCCTCATAGAGTTACAAGTCCCAACTTCTTTTTGAGGAATGGGGAAATGTGCTTCGAATTTGCTTTAAAAGTATAGTGTTTATGTATGTCACAATCAATTTAGCAGTAGCATTTCTCACAACTTGCATAGGGTTGTATGGTTTGTGTGAGCAGGCCCTGCCCTCTATCGGGAGCAGGCATGGGTTTTGATAGCCCAGAAACGACATCGCTTCCATCCCTTTTCTGTTAATGTAGAAGCCAAAATTCTCAGAATTTTTGGAACTGCAGGCTTTCAGAGAAAACCTAGCAAATCATTCTGTCATAAAATTGAGGTTGTAACAAGTTGAAGTGCATCAAACTCTTGGGGCCCTGTTTGCCAGTTTGGTGTGTGTGTGTGCGCGCGCGCGTGAGTTTTCTGGTGGGGATGCTGGAAGAATCATATTCCACTGTTGTATTATTTTTGTAAATTGCTTTGGGTTACTTTTTGTAGAAGAAAAGTGACTAGTCAGTGCAATCGATAAATAAGAACAGCAGCATTCTTCCATGCGAACATAAAAACAGCTATTTGGGAACTGTGTTTGGACAGCAATATTCCAACTACATCACCAAATCTTGGCCAAAGGCAGCAAAATAGCCATTTAGCTCCGTCCAAGCCACTAGCAAACTGCCAAGTGATTTGCTACTCCAGCTAAATCTGAATCGCTGGTGGGCATCTGAATGCTTTCTCCTCTTAATTATAGTGTTTGTGTTACAGTGATTTAGACTGCTCTTGCCTTTTGTTTGCGATGAGGGCTGGGCGCGCATAATAGTAGGTAGCATAGTACGGCTGCAGGAGGGGAGGGCAGGCCATGCCAGTGTGTACAAGAGCGAGCTAAGAAACAAACCAGTTCATCTGGAAACACACAGCACAGAAGTAAGGGAATGTTACTCATTGTCCATCAACTCCCCTCCGTACTCATGCAAGGACAAGAGGCAGGAAGCCAGTGAGTCGTGTGTTCCCCCTCCCACCCGCACAGTGTTTGCATACAGCTAATTACTGCCACCAGTCTCCTTGGCAAGATAGGAGGGCATTCCTTCTCTGGGTGCCTTTAGAAAGTCAGGCCAATTATGCTCTGCGCACTGTCCCAGACTTTGCGTGTAGTGTTGGTGTAGCTAACCAAGCGAAGGAAATGAGAACCCCACTGCGTACACACAATTCATTCAAAAAGCATATAAAGCGTCACACCCCTTCCAAAGCATCCGGGGAACTGTAGCTACAATTCCCGGCACCCTTAACAAACTACAATTCCCAGGATTCTTTGGGTGTGGGGGTGTGCTTTAAAAGCATGCTGTGTGAACAGATTCACTCAACAGCAATTTTGTGTCATTTTTTTTATGCACTGTGCCAGCTGTCATTAGCAGGTGCTGAGCTCAAATAAATTTATTTGTTTGCTCATTTGTATATCAATACATCTATATTCTATCTATCTTCCAAGAGTTCAAGGTGGATGGGCTTAAATAGTTTCATCATAGGCCAGATGGGAAATTTTGGTCTCAATAATCTGGATTACGTATTGGTATTCCAAGAGCTGGCAAATTGCCCTTCTTGGGGGGGGGGGGAATCTCACATAATCTAGAAGTACTGTATTCAGGGGGCAACGTTTTTGAGATCACTTCTTTGCCATTTGTTTGAATTTTATTTTATATTCAAAGAGTGTCAGGTTCCACTAATTATAGACCACACGTCCTTTCCCTCTTGAGATGATATATTAATGGTAAAGGGACCCCTGACCATTAGGTCCAGTCGCGGACGACTCTGGGGTTGTGGCACTCATCTTGCTTTACTGGCCGAGGGAGCCGGCGTACAACTTCCGGGTCATGTGGCCAGCATGACTAAGCCGCTTCTGGTCATCCAGAGCAGCGCACGGAAACGCCGTTTACCTTCTCACCGGAGTGGGACCTATTTATCTACTTGCACTTTGACGTGCTTTCGAACTGCTAGGTTGGCAGGAATGATATATTATTAACTCAGTAAATTGCACACCTGTATCCTACACCTTTTTATTGGCAATTGTGACAATTGAATCTCTCTCTCTCTCTCTCCCATAATGGTTTGTTCTTTATTCTTATTGTTGAAACTTGTTTGTTCATATTAAAACTCAATATAAAATATTGGGGGAGGAATTAAACCTGGAGGGTTTAATTCCTCTGAAGAGCGCTGGTTGACATACATAGCCAGGCTGAGAGATGGTAAATTGCCCAAGGCTGCTTGGGTGGCTGAGCACAGGTCCCAGGTCTTCCTGGTCCAAGTCCAACACAATGCTCTACATATGAAGTACACCACACACACAAGCTCCCCCTTCATCCATTTTGTTATCATCCTTCCTCCAGCCCTGAACTTTTGTCCTAAGCAACATACTTGGTTCCCTGCCAAAGATGAATGGATTATATTTTGCAATTGTTCTCTCCGTTTCATTAGTCATTAACCCAACACCACCTTTCCACTCCCCCTTGTGTTCTTCACTCTACATTGTGCCTGGATCACTTTGACATCTTAAAGTCTCTCCTGGGCTTGCCAAGAAAAAGAACATGCTCTGCGCAATGCTGATGAGGCACTCCCTTGCACGACAAAGAAATGCCAGTTGGTTCTTGGGGGCAAGGCATCGTACCTTACTCCCAACAGGTGCAAATTCTTCAGCAAAGAGCGGGGTATTTGGCCCCTGGTCCTGCTCACCCAAGTCGGGTGGAGTACAGATACCTTCCTGAGGACAGGACAGGAGTTGTGACATGTCCGGTTGTAAACTAAACAGAAGTTCAGAAGCTGGCTCGCTCCTACAATGAAGGTTTGTTGCTAAAGTAAACCACCTGTTAAATATTATCCAGCTAGGTCACTAGTCCTCAACCGTACAAGCTGCAAAATTACAGATGTAGAAGTTACTCTTTGAACTCCAGGAAAGAATGGATTCAAAGAGAGAAGATGTGCATTTATTTACTGAACAAATTTCAGGTCATGCAGGACGGTGGACCTCAACTGGCCAATGTCAGACCACGTGCTGTGAGGGGATGCAAATCTGGAAGATGTGATGCGAGATGGAACCGGCAAGTTCTGGAGCAACAGCAGACAGCCTGGTGACAACTCAGACCAGAGACAAAGTCTTTATAGGGACAGATATATAACCCCACTGACCACCCTTTGGCCATCTGAGAGCAACTCTTGAGAGTAACTCCCTCCTCTGTCAAGCTGCTACAGATAGCACTGGCCCTGGTTCTTGCCATCAAATCCCTGGTTCAAATCCAACGGCCCCTTTCACTCAGTTAATTTACTGGCTTACATGCCGAACCATTTGCTATCTTTTGTGTCTATTTACTTGCTTACTTCCTGTGTGGCATGCACGCCATCAAGATCCCTGCAATTCGCATGCTGACTCTCCAAACCTACCCATCATAATCACAGGAATTTGCTAGCAATAATAAACCAGGTATTTTCTCCGCAGCATTGGCCGTCTCAAGCCAATCAATCAGGACAAAACTCAGTAAGAACCATCTCCCTTAAAGAACAGCAATGCTCCAATAACAAAAAAGGTGTAAAAAAATGGGGTGATGCTCTCTCACCCTTGGAGTGACCCGAAAGGGAAGGTCCCCACTGGTGTTTTCCTTTCAGAATCAACACACAGAGTGGGGAATTATGGTGATAGGTGAGTCCCTACTGAGTGATGGAGAAGTTGCCAGGCCTTACAAAGCCCACTGACCACTACCCCTTCTTTCTGATTCATGTGGGTACAAATAATACTGCCACACATAGCCTGCAAGGGACTGTGAGACGCTGGGCGGGGAACTGAAGAGTCTTTTCATCACTCCTTCCTGTTGAAGTTCGTGTGGCCCAAGAAGAGAGAGGAAAATCCCCTTACTGTCAATGTACGGGCCTCATGGCATCATTCCAAAGGAAGGAGTCAAGATGTAGCAGAATCCCTGCAGAAAAACTAGCCTGATAGGCGCAAGGGTCGTCGCCAGGTTCATAGCCACTGCATGGGTACCCTCTGCCACTTACTTTAAGGTGGCCATATTTAACAAAAGAATTTCAAAGGGAGGCTCCGCCCTGATTACAATCCGCTGGATCACAATGCGTCAAGACATTCCTCTCTGTTCCTTTGGATATATGAATAACGACAATGGTTTCCTTGCCCATTGCAGATGTTAATTAACACGGCATTGCAGAGTTGCATTGTTTCATCAGCTATGACTACTGTTGTAAAGGCTCACAGTGCTTATCTTCCATACATTCTGGTTCTAGCTTCTTGTCTTCCACTTCCATTGATCTCAATGCTTACAGCTCTTCCGCCTTACTACCGTGTGTGTGTGTGTGTGTGTGTGTGTGTGTGTGTGTGTGTGTTTCTGCAATTGAGGATTATGCCTCATCTAACGTGTACTCTAGTGTACTCTAGTCCAGAAATGTTTGTGCCATTTGTAAGTCTTCCAAGTGCCACCAGACTCTTTGCTGATTTTGTTTGCAGCAGACTAACGCACGCAGCTGCTTCTCTGGAAACTGATACTGTACGAAGAAGTACGACAGCACCCAGAGAGATTAGCCATAAGAGGGCAGCATGCACTTAATATAGATATATAACAAATTAAACTGTGCTTCCATTCAAAATGTCATCAGCTAGAAGAACAGAGGTAATTTAAAACAAACCACACAAGAAAAGGAAATAAACTCCCGGGATAGCAATGTGTTTTTAATAAATAAATATTTAATAATATTTAATATTAATTAATAATATTGCCCAGAAAATATTCTTATCTGTTATTTAACTAACCAGGAGATCAGGCAACTGCAGTTTTAGTTTAAGATGGGTTAAGCTTATTTAATTTTGTCGCCTTTTTTGTTGTTGTTCTGTCATGCCACCATAATAGGGAACAAAAGGGGAAAAGGAGGGAATGCTGGTCTCTGTTTCTGCTGTTCAGTGGGTTGTACTGTTCCTTCAAATCTCATAAAGGCATTTTGCACGCAGGTATCAAAATACGTAAATTTATTTAAATGTAACTAGCCAACAAATGATTTAAAAGACAGAGAAGTCATCAACTAAACATTATTCGTTAACTGACAACTCTGCATTTCAACCATCTGATGCCAGGAATCTTACATTTGTGGCTGGGAAGCCTCCATGAGTTACAGGCATTAAGGGCTGAGAGAGAGGAAGATAGAGGCAGCCAGGGACCAGGTTCTCACACAGAGTTAGCATGAGAGGGTAAAGGTAAAGGTAAAGGACCCCTGACCATTAGGTCCAGTCGTGGACGACTGTGGGGTTGCGGCGCTCATCTCACTTTGCTGGCCGAGGGAGCCGGCGTACAGCTTCCGGGTCATGTGGCCAGCATGACTAAGCCGCTTCTGGCGAACCAGAGCAGCGCACGAAAACACCGTTTACCTTCCCGCTGGAGCGGTACCTATTTATCTACTTGCACTTTGACGTGCTTTTGAACTGCTAGGTGGGCAGGAGCAGGGACCGAGCAACGGGAACTCACCCCGTTGCAGGGATTCAAACCGCCAAGAAAATCACGGCCATTGTGCTCATTCCCCAAGTCCTGAAGCCAAACTCACTCAGGCAGGAGACAGAGAGAGGGAGCATACCCTCACATGAGATTGCCGAAATGGTGATTAGGAGTGTGGAGCCGGGGTTGAGAGAAGGCTCCGTATTATGTTCAAGCAATAAAAATCAAGGTCACATCCACACCATGCATTTAAAGGCTTCCCCCCAAAGGACCCTGGGAGTTGTAGTTTGCCAAGGGTGCTGGGAGCTCTGTAAGGGACAAACTACAACAACAAATGTGCTTTATGGTGTGGATGTGACCTGAATGCATTTATTGTAGTGGAGGGGATATGTGTAGATGTTAATCAGGCAAAACAATGGCTGGCAGCCTGGAGTCTGCTGTTATTTCTCTCCCCACCCCGCAATCTTTGAGAGCATGAGATAGGTCTCTGTTGATTGAACGGGGAGAGGGGATTGTCCTTCAGTGGGGCACCCCACTCTAAAATTCACCCCTCAGGATACAGAAACAGCTTGGCGTGCAGATGTTTTGTGGTCATGACATTATACGGGCATGGCGGGAGCTGTGAAACTCGATCTCGCCACCTGGATACAATCTTCAGTACCGCGGGTGATCAGACTCTGGAAATGTTAGCTTGGCTGCCGAAGATGTGCGTCACGCTTCGAAGAGCGTAACAGCAAACTGCCAAGATTATAAGTGGCGGTGCTTCCCCCATCTCCACCTGGGGGGCCAGGGGAGAGCACCATCCTGCTTTGAGCAGCTAATTTATATCAAGCTGTTCTCTCACCCTCTTTCTCCTCACAAAAGGTGTGTGGGGGGGTTCCCTATTGCACAATTGAACAAACTGAATAAAACTAAAACATACACACATGTTGGCACCCTTTTACTGCTGATCAATGCAACCATAATTTCTGTCCTATGATACATACTAACCACCCAGTTCCATGTCTGCAGTTATTTGCACAGATTAGTGTCCTCATTGTGCCTACATCTGAGCATTGCACCCCACACTTAGCACCCCCAAGCAAATACACAAAGAGGTGACGAATGCCTATTAAACTGATGCCAGCTGATTGGCAGGTGTGCATGACTTTTGGACCCGTTGGTTGTGTCAAGATCAGTCCAATGGCTGGATGTCCTCCACTCTTGTATTCAAGGCTAGACAATCTTCATTAAGATATCCTAAATGTGTGTCCTAAGCCATGACTGTTAGCTTTGAAAGTGATTCATTCAACTACACCATTCTCATGTTGAGTTGCAGCACAGGTCCAGAGATTTGTTTTATTTATTTGCTTACATCGTTATAACCAGCCCTTTCATAAAATAAAAATGCATCGAATATATACAAATGTGTCTGTAGCATTGCCTATTTCTTTCTTGTTAATGGTTCTTTTACACCAGCTAGTAGAGGCACAGAGACTGAGCAGGTGAATTGATTCCCCATCGTTTTACCCCCATGCCAGGAAATTTCTGTATGTCAGACTTCACAGGACTAGTGGGTAGGGGGAATGTTGGCAATGCTGGAGAGACTGACTGCAGGAAGAGGGGCAGGAGATCTGAATCGTGCCAGTGAAAGCCACACCCTGATGGAACTTTTCATTCAAGACTGAAATCAATTAATGCTGAGCCAGAAACACAATGTATAATCTTAGCAATCTTGGAGCCAAATCACGTGTTCTGAATACTCTCATGACATAGCCCTCTCTGGACTGTACCACTTTAGAACATAGGTGGAGGATAGCGTGTTTGAACCCTCCTCCACATTAAAAGTTCCCTGCCCAAGGTTAGCAAGCATCCAGCTGCCAGTTCCGAAAAATAGTGAAGCCCTCACTCCACACTCTGAATGAAAGACTCTTGCATTTAAATCAAAAGGATCACATCAAAAGGATCACATCATTTGCACCCTGAGCTGAAAAATCGCCTTGGATATGGTTTAGCACAGTAAGAGAAATTTGATGATGGGGACAGATAAATAATAACTCGTCATAAATAAAGGGCATGGCCCACCCACCTCTGATCATCTTCATCTTCTATTACTGTCTGTGATGCAGGAGAAATCCTTGGTGGGTTGGGTTCAATGTCAGATAAGGATGCTGGCGGTGACCCAGCGAAGGCCACAGTGAGCCCTGAAGGGTGAATGACTCAGTAGAGAGAGGAAGAAAGAACAGCTAATTAGGACTAACAATGACCAGGCAGCTCAGGAATTAAATAGGTAGCTGGGGGTACAATAGGGCAGGGGGCAACTGTCATAGAAATGAAGCCCAGGGTTTTCTGCTGGAAAGAATAGCCATTCGGCCATCTACAGGTGTTGAATGAGAAGGATGCTGGGGAGAAATTTCCCCCCACCCCAATCCATTCAAACCAGGGTCCTGCATTGCAGGGGGTTGGACTAGATGACCCTCGAGGTCCCTTCCAACACTACAATTCTATGATTCTATTAAATGGACTCTTCAAGGTTGCTGGCTTTCCGCTTCGTGATCAGGAGCACTGCTTAGACCATATATTCTTTGAAGTACATCTAGGATCTTCACCTAAGGAAGAAAATAGCTTTGTACATGCAATTATAAGCACAACGAACAGGATTCATCTAATGAACCCCATCAGCAGGACTTCTGCTTGTGCAACAGGGATATCTCCCTGCTCCCTGCGTGCCCCCCCCCTTAAAAATGGCTCAGAGGGGGTTGGGAGGACCTCCAGAACAGTTCAGGGAGAGGAAGGGGACGTTCCCTCTGACAAGGTGATATGCTTGCATAGAAGAAACATTTACAATAGCATAACATTGAATTTCACCCAAACATTCTCGTTATAGTATGCAATAAAGCCCACGTGCAAGAACTTAGCTTTTCTGCTCTCTCCCCCCCAAACACAGTGTGACGTTGACGTACTTCAATGGAAACAACACAATGACAAATTTGAAGCTTGCATTGTTTGATCCCACAGCACAAATCAATAATGAAGTGATGTTCTTTTCCCAGAGTCCACCCCAACTGCAGAAGGGCCCAGCTGAGAATCAGTCTGCAAATCACTCTGTAGAAAAGAGCAGGCATCGGATTAATGGGGTCTACAGCAATATATTAATTACTCTCCGCAAAAAGGAAAGGAACCCTGTGCTTCCTCCTCCATCCCTTTCCCACCCCTATTTTCATCGCAGCTAATCGGGCTGCCGCAGCAAATGCTCTCATATTCCAGTGTCTTCAGGGCAACTGCTTGCATATTTCAGAAGGGGGGGGGTATTATTATTATTATTATTATGAAAAAAGAAAAACAAAACAGAATAGAATAACCAGCAGGGGTCTCATTCCTGCTCAATAACACATCGCCATTTAAATTGATTTAAACTGCACTAATTTCCCCAAGGAACCATGGGGATGATTGCTTAGCGAGGAAATTCCATTTTAAAAAAACCTAGCTTTATGAAGGAAGAGGGTTACCTAAGGGGAACCCTCAGGAACCAGCTTGTGCTTCTCATATAGAAACGGTTTAAGGCAGCAGTGGTCAGTTTGGGTCTGATGCAAACTGCTCAAGAGACCCTCCCAAGGAACTGGAAGCACAATGGACCAAGAAGAGTGCCATGTACCCAAGCTAAGGAACCTGCCAAGTGCCATTTCAAATATGAAATACGAGGATGCCTTCGAGGCCTCAGGAGGGGAACCTCTGCAGTCCTCCATGACTATCTATCTGGCCCTTGGGATCCTCCGAACAACACACACCCATCTCAGGCTATAGTCCTCATCATCCCTGCTTTGCACCTCCTTGAATGTTTTTGCCTTGCTGGAATAATAATAAATACAACAACAACAAAAACAAACAAACAACACTCTGCCCATCTGGTTACCCCAGCCACTCTGGGCAGCTGGGCGGAATGTGTCTTGAAATCTGTTCAGGGCCGACCTGCACATGAGGCGAGGTGAAGCAGTGGCCTCAGGCAGCTGATCCAGCCTTCTCTGCAGTAGCAAGCTGCTGGTGGCAGTGGCAGAGGAGGTGGCTGGGCCACAGAGGAAGTGACCACAGTGGTGGGTGGCCATGGAGGAGATGGGGGTGGCATTTTCTGTTTTCCTGAAGCAGCAAAATGTTCTGGGCTCACCCTGACTCTGTTAATACTGTGACAAAAAATGGGTGCCACCCTCAGCCACCCCTCTCTGCCCAGCAGCAGCAAGATTCCAGGGGGTTCCAGGCACCCACCCAGGGTCTGCATTGCTTTGAGAATCAAGACGTGGCAGAGACTGTTGTATTTTTAAGAAATATGATTTATTCACATATTTACACCTTAGTTTGAAGGGAGGAGTCCGGATCTTTACAGCATGGTCATTTCAAGAGGGACTTGTTCCTCACAGCAGTGCAGCACTGGAGTCCAAGGCATCTCTCCCAGCCAGCCTTCCCAAGATGGGTCTTTGCCTTTCTTCTTCTTCTTCTTCTTCTTCTTCTTCTTCTTCTTCTTCTTCTTCTTCTTCCACCACCTTTTGTCATGTTAACACCTCTATCCCAGGTAAAGCCCTGACTTGGAAAGGAAGTTTAGCCTGTATTTTCCCACTGACCTGCAATCTTCCCTTCAATACTCCATGTGGCTCAAGAAATGAGAGGTGTGTGTTGTTTTGCCCTGTTGTTTTGCATATCCCACGAGGTCAGGGGATTTGAAATCTGATCCCCAAGCATCTGTATGTCAGAGAGGTGGGTAAGAGGGTTTGTAGAGCCTAATACATTTTTATTGGTGCAACTGATGCAATTCATTTGCCTCCATGAGATGATGTTGACCTAGAAGCACCTAAGAGGGCTCTTAAGTCTGCACTGCGTGTCTCTGTACTTCTGAACATAAAAGCTTAAGTGTTTCTCAGAACGATGAGCTTCCTGGTAGTTGTACTGCTCTGTCAGTCTATATATCTAGCCAGGTCCTTTTTAACCCAGATGTTCAAGGGCATCAATCCTGTTCATTGATTTAATCCCCACCAAAGTTACAGATGAAGCAGAACCATATCATGTCTGGATCAGTTTTAACCTCCAAGGTCCTTTCTGCCCCAGTTCGTAAATGTATTATATGAATGGAGGAGCACTTGCTCGCATGCACACAAGTGGCTATTGTCAGAATCACTGGTTGTATGAAATGAAAAGGGAATTTACGGTGCTGCGTTTCACAGTGGCATTCTGAAGCTTAAGATCAAGGGCTGTGACATTTTTATAGTCCTTTCGCTCCATCCCCAACATAAATATGAAGCAACTTTAAGGGAAAACATCTGGTCTCACTTTTCTTTTCTCCACCGCCATTCCCATCTGACAAAACTGCAACGCCTGCCAGTTCTCCCTAGGAAAATTAGCTGTTTGTGCTTGTTCTGTTCGAGAGCCCAGGCTCTCTCGACTGTGTCATCTCTGGGAGGCGAAAGAGCTCTGAGCACCGGGAGAGTGCACTCTGCCTCAGGCCAGGGGCATCCTTGGTCTGACCACTTGAAAAAGCAACACCTGGCCCCCAGGGCTAGGACTGCCATACGTCTGGATTTTCCTGGACATTACTGAGATTTCAAAAGTGGAATTGACATCCAAGGGGAGTTTCCAAAGGGTGGTGCTTTGTCCTGGATCTTAGTATCTTTGTGTTTTTGTAAAAAGCTCGACAACTCCAGTGGTTTCCTTAAAAAAGCTGAGCCAGGGGTGTCCAGGTTTTTATTTTTGGCAACCCTACACAGGGCCCAAAGCTGCCTTCCATGTTGTTATTTGGAACAGAGCTTGTGAGCCACGTTCAGCATCTCTACAAGCCACACTGCTTGTTAAAAGCATTAGGAAAACAAGCCATTTAAATTGAAACGAGACTGTGGGCTACTACCCCAACATTGAGATCATCTTTTACAGTTCAAGAACAGGGCTTTCTTTTTCCCTCTTCAGAGCAGATTTGGTGAAGAAGCCAAAAACAACTTACTCCAGATTTCTCCTATTAAGAGGTCCTATGGTAGCCTGCAGGCCCCATCCATGCATAGCTGTCAACCTTCCCTTTTTGGCGGGAAATTCCCCTATCAGTACTATAGTCTATAGTATAGTACTGATGGGGGAATTTCCCGCAAAAAATGGAAGGTTGACAGCTATGCATCCATGCCTATTAAACATCTCATGACCTCAATACTTCAAGGACTGCCTCTCCCATATGAACCAACACGGACCCTGCGGTCATCATGAGAGGCCCTTCTTTGTGTGTGTTCTTCGCAAGAGGTCTGGAGGGCAGCAACACAAGAATGGGTCTTTTCTGCAGTGGCTCCTTATTTGAGGAATGTTCTCCCCAGGGAGGCTTGCCTGGCACCTTCATTATCTATATTTTAGGCACCAAGCAGAAACATTCCTCTTGTCCCTGTCCTCCACCCATCCAGAGCAAACAGGCACCAGTTGCTGTCACCCTGGCCACTGGCCATGCTGGGAGGAGCTGAAGTCCTGCCACAATTGGAGGGCCACTGGTTCCCCCTCCCTGCTCTAAACAGTTGCGCTAGGAGACAAATGGTCTCTGGCTCTGAATAAGGCAACTTCATAGAGGCTGTACCCATAGATCTCTGCCAACTAAAGGAAACAGTTTATGCATGTGACAATGTGGGTTTTTACCCATGATGAAACTTTAAGCCATACACACACACACAAAAAAAAAGGTTTAGTCTGTTAAGGTTTCACCAGAAAGTCTCCTTCATCCTCTGTAATATGTAACAACAAAGACAACTTTGATGTGAATTGGCTGTATCCACAATCCACAATTCATTCCAGTCAATGTAAGCCCTTCCGTTCCTTCCACATCAGAGTAGGAAGGGAGAAGGAAGTAAATCTCTTCCTTAGCTTTTATATGCTTTATTTATTTATTTTTACCAGAAAAACACAGAAAGGGGAAAGGGGGCAGAAGCACTGAGACACACAAAAAACGCCTCTGTTTCTCTTTGATCTGTTGTTGTACAAGCACCAGGGAGAAGGGATTAAAGAAAAGCACCTAAATTAAACATGGCCTTAGAACGGTTGTTGCAAAAAATATATAAAAAAATTAAAAAATGCCCTGAATGTAAATATTGAAATATTTCCACGGAACCACCTTCTTGGTTCACAGCACCTTAAAAACTCCTCTACCCAAGATACATTTCTGGACTTTCTGGACTATCTCCCTGGAGGGAGATCCCATAGTTCTAACTGCTCCTTTCTACTAGGGATAGTTCCTGGTACCTGCAAATGACTGTCTCTTATATCGTTGTTGTCGTCATCATTACCATCAAACAGGATTTATATACAGCTCAGTTATCAAAACCTCAAAGCACTTTACATAACATTGTACTTTAAAATTACCGATAAAAATCGGACAACTGACACTAGTATAGAGCAGGGTTGGCTAGCTCAGACCAAGTGATGTTCTCCAGCTGCTCTCCACGCCCCGCCCCCCAGCAGGCCCACACCTATTTGGGGGGCAGCGGGGACAAATGGGGCAACAAAGGATGACACTGCCCTGGGGTAGGTGAAGAGGTTTGGACTTCTCTGCCCAGCCCAGTGTCCTGATGAGGATGTGAAGTATCCCTTCCCCAGTCATCAGATCAATTGCCTGATTATCAGGGAGGAGAAATAACACACATACACCCTCAGTTGATATCAGGTGAAGAGAGAGAGGCTGGTTTGTGTGTGTGTGCGTGTGTGTGTTGGCCAGCCACACCTACCCAGGTGACTGGCCAAGGGTTAACCATTAGCCGCCGCCCCATCAGAGTGTCAGACTAAGAGTCCTGGGTTCCAATCCTTCCACCAACCCCTTCACTGGTTTTGAGAGTGAAAGGGGGGAGAAAAAATGTACATAAACTTAGAAAGCTTTGCTCAGACCGGTTTTGCAACAGTACGTGAATGACAGCTCTTGTAGGACACTCCCTTTATTTTCTCAGCAAACAGTTTTTTGTTATTTTTTTATTTTTGGACGAAACTCCATCAATGACAGTTGCAGATTATATAACCCTAAGGAAGAGCAGGATTTCCTGGTGTACAGAAAAAAAAGTAAAGATGCACCACAATGGCCTGGATTGCAAAGAGAAACTAAATGCAGCAAAGCAGAACGAAATGGTTCTGGATCCCCCTTTGTTTGCTCTTGTCTCCAAAACACAGAAGAGCCTAGCAGGGAGCAGCGGATGTCAGAGTTGGCCATTTCCCTTCCTTTCTTTGCTTCAGCTCCTCAAAACTGCCTCGGCTGCTTAAGTGCTCACCCACAGCCCTGGCTTGGGAGAAGCAGCCAAGCATATTCTGCCCCAGGAGCAAACCGTGCGAGGCTCGAGCCGCCCACCTGTGAGCCACACATGCAGGTACCGCTCGCTCGGCCTCTCCTCTGCCAAACCTACTGCAGGACCTGAACCGGGGCTGGGAAATGCCAGCCCATTCTGCAAGCCACGCCAAAGGAATCACAGCAGCTGTCAAAATGCAGATCGTCCGCAGCCTGGAAGTTGGGAGGCTTCGAGTGCAGCGGTTTTTTCCCTGGCAATGGAGAAAGCTGCATAGAGGAGAAGAGGTTAACAGGGACAGGAAGCCTCCAGAGTTAAGGCAGACTTCGAGATGTTTTCACAGAGAGAATCAGAGACACAGTAGGCCATCTAGACCGGAGGAAGATAGTCTCCAAAAGAAGGCTGTCAGCCTTTAATACAGAAATATGGGGGCCGCATTCCATTCTGAGCAATCCTCCGAGGACCATATGGCATGGATGGGTGTAGCAACGAATGAAATTGTTGCTTTTTGTACTGGCTTGTTTCTACACTCACTCAACTCCACCCCAAAAGGCTCCAGACTCTTCTCTGCAGGCAGATGCAAGAGCGAGGAGGAGATGGAAAACTTTCCTTCCACAAGCATCCTTAAGTTAACAATATTTTAGGATCCAAGTCCCCGAGGGTGTATCTGGCCCGAATTAAATTTCTAAGCCTTTACACAACTATCAGATTTGCAAGGGAGTATATTCATGTGATATTAATTCCAGCAACAATGCCATCACATTGTTAAATCAGCCACAGTAATGCACTAAAGCTCGACTCTGTAGACGTTCTCACATATGGAATGAGCTTCGAACCACTGTTTTAGCTTCACTGCATTAAAATCCACTGGGTCCCATTTAAACATCAGTGGTGGTGTTGCTAGCTAAAAACGCAAAAGCCCTGCTGCATAGCTGAGGTCCACAGGGATCTAGAACAACTTCCAGTCACTGCTGACCCTAACTGTGACACATCTGCCCAAAGTATGCAGATGGCGCTGTGCTCTAAACCACTGAGCCTCTTGGGCTTGCCGATCAGAAGGTTGGCAGTTTGAATCCCTGCTACGGGGTGAGCTCCTGTTGCTCTGTCCCAGCTCCTGCCAACCTAGCAGTTTGAAAGCACACCAGTGCAAGTAGATAAATAGATACTGCTCCAGCGGGAAGGTAAACAGTGTTTCGGTGCGCTCTGGTTTCTGCCACGGTGTTCTGTTGTGTCAGAAGTGGTTTAGTCATGCTGGCCACATGACCCAGAAAGCTGTCTGCAGACAAATGCTGGCTGCCTCAGCCTGAAAGCAAGATGAGCGCCGCAACCCCAGATTCGCCTTTGATTGGACTTAACCATCCAGGTAAACCGCCCTTTACCTTTACCTTTTTTTTAACCAGCAGAAACTGACCTCTGGAGGCAACACTGCAAATATTATTTTCATTTGTTTCTTTGGTCAGGCATGGGCCCACACTGCAAGAAATTACGCTTGTGACTTGGTGCTAAGGATTCGGTGTACTTGTAAAATGCTGCAACACCAGATAAGACCCCCTAAATTCACTCTTATCTGGTGTTTTTGTTTTGACAACATAGACAAAATTGCTTTGCAACTCATAAGGCCAACCAGGCCCAACCAGTAACTGAATGCTTTTCTTCCTTTTTTTTTTTAAAGAGTAGGCATTGGAGAAAGCTGCAGGAGGCCAAGAAAACAATGGAACTCACATTCAGATGCTTCCCTGAGCAAATGGAAAATTGGGAGTGTGTGAAGCCGTAAGTACCATTGCGGTGCTAGACCAGAACGGATGGAGGCCTGTCATTAGGTTCACTGAATACAGCAGCCGATACAGAAGCTCAGCTTTTCACCAACGTTTGTTAATTCCAAATTCTGTCAGAAAAGCTCTTTGCACTTGGTTGCTTCCGTTCCATCCAGATACCGAAGGCATCAAGCTGCCTTGCTAACAGCCTGCTGGGTTTTTCCTTCCTCACAGATCAGAGAAGGGAACAAGAGGAAAAGCTGTTGGGCTTGTCGGGTTTCACAGAACTCTGCATGAGCCACTTTTCCACATCCATTCAAGCAGCTCAGGGGAGTCTGTCAGGGTCAGGAACCGGGACAACAGTCGGAGGGTCCTCACCACCCTGCCCGCAGCTGCTGTAGCAACAAAAGGGGACCGTTTATAGAAAGGAAGGAAGTTCTCACGCACACACACATACACATCTATAGGAGTCAAACTTTCAGACTTCCACATCAATCATGGATGTTAAAAGGGGGTGGGGAGATGAGACGTTGGAGAGGAAATGCTATTTAAAACAAATTCCCGTGTGCGAAATCACTCCAATTCACTGTTCCTCGGTGCCTAGCGGCTCCTGTTTGGTAAGAGCAGTTTCTACAGGAGCTGCAGGGGAAACCCATCTCTCTGCCTGGGAGAGAAATGTCTAATCTACCATACGGGGTTCTTCTGAGGATGAAACAGAGAAAACTCTAGCAGTATGTTCCTTTTTGTGCGTTCAGCACAGGGTACATTCTTCCTTAACTAAAAGCAGCTTGGGGGTGGGGTGTGAGGAGAGAATCAGTGCTGGATCGCTTGCACTCTGGACCGTTGCCACCCTTGGCTGATAAAAAACGAGCAAGGACGGGACAGGGAGGAGATACCGTAAATGTCTCCCTGCAAGAGGGGGTGGTCCATGACTGCTTGAAGGAGGCAGAGGTCAAACCACTCCTTGGATTCGGAAAATCTAAGTAACTACCGGCCAGTTTCCAGTTTCGCCTTCTTGGGCAGGGTTCTTGAGCAGGTGGCTACTTCAACTAGGCCTTGGGCTGATTAAAATTCTATGGCCTTTTAAACGTGTTTGTGGAAGGGGGAGGAAGTTATTGGGGTTTTTTTTGTTTTATTATGGGTTTTGTGTTCCCATGTTGTATTTTTATATTGTGAACTGCCCTGCAAACTTTGAATGAAGGGTAGTATTTATTATTATTATTATTATTATTATTATTATTATTATTATTATTATTATTATTATTATTATTCCCAATTGTGACTGCAGTGTGTCTGTATGAACCCTTTCATCCCATGGTACACCTTAGGCATGCTGCAACTGGCATACGTTATTTCCAGAAATAAAATGGTTTGGTTGTGTTCGGGCGAGCAGCAAATGGAAGGAGAGGGGTTGTGCTAGAGGCTGCCCACCAAAATATCACCACACACATACCAATCCATCCACCAAAGGGGGGGGGAGATGCATGAATGAGCTTACACATCAGGAGTGACAGTGGCTGTATAATGGGTTTATCAGTACAACACACAGAGACACACACACACAAATATATAGGCTGGCATTTTGATGATGATGTAATGTGAACCCTGGAAAAAACGTGCATACCTGTGCAACGCTGATTCCTACTATGGCGCAATGGGTTTGGCTGTTGCCCAGAAGGTTGGTGATTCGACTGTGAGCAGGATTCCTGCATTGCAGGGGGTTGGACTAAATTACCTTTGGGGTCCCTTCCTACTCCACAATTCTGTGATCCCTGTCTGGAAGCATTCTAACTAAACCAATTGTTCGTTTTATTTTAAGCACCCATATCTTAATTTTCAGGTGTTAAGCTTCCTCAAGGTGTTTGTAAAAATAGAGTGGGGGCAATGATGATAGTATTCAATAATGATGTATGCAAATAACAGACTGGATAATAAATCATCATCATCATCATCATCATCATCTAAAAATAATAGTCTTCATGTGACATTGAAAGGATTTCAGAGACACCCCCAGTTGACCTTCCCTGGAGTTTCAAAGGCAAGTGCGCACATGTGCATTTCGTGCGGGATTCTGCACTTGTGCAGTCCGTCCCGGATGCCGGGTGCAAGCGGCACCTCGTCCGTGCGGCAACTCGTAAGGCTGCAGCGCACGAGCAGAGAGTTCCTCTGTGAGCAGCCGCCGCACAGAAGTGGTGCTGCGTGGCGGCTTGGGAGTTGCGAGGGGTGGGGTGGCGCGAGTGTCACCCACCCTCCAGGCTGGAACCGGGGGCATGCCGCTCTCAACGCCCCCACCTTCCTACGCCACTGGGGGTGGGTGGAGAGCTGCATTAACAATAACTGTTCACTTTCCAAGCTTTATGGGTTTGTAAACAACACTTGCTTGGTTAGCTCTGGCAAGCAAGAATCAACCTCACCCCCAAGTGACCGTGCAGAAAAGCTTCCTTAAAATGGGGAGTGTTGTGCCATTCCTTCTCAGCCCCTGCTCTTCAAACTGCTTTTGAACCACTAATCAGTAAGACAGTGGGCAAGTTGGCGGGATTCTGGTGGTGGTGGTGGTGGGGCGCTAATAACTTTTACGGCTCAATTTCCAAGGCTGGGTTCCCACATTTGTCTTCAGGTACCAAAAACCAAACAAGAATAATGATGGCCAAATGTTGTTTCCTTGCATGTTTTTGGTTTTTCAAATTGCCAGCAAAAGACATGCTGGCATCTGTTGGCAATTCTGATGCAACGCTTCCACTACACACCTGGGTCTTTTTCGAGCTTTTATGCATCGCGAGTGCCACGGCAGGCTGTCAGCTGTTATTTAGCAGCTCACGCTAGCCCTCATTACGAAACCTGGAAGGGGTGCAGGAGCTGAAACTGGAGAGGTTTCAAACAAGAACCAGAAGTGGCCTTGGAAGACGTGCGGAGATATGACGACACCCCACGCTTAATTTTGGGTGGTCCACTTTTCAAAGCTGCATACACAGGAGCCACACACATGCACGCTCCGTGCCTGGCCTATGCATCTGAGCACTCCACACCCCCTGAAAGCAAAGGCAGAGATATTTCAGTAACTTGGGGGGGGGGGGATTGGACTAAGGATCGACAGTCATGACAGCCATAGAATTAGAACTTGCAACAGATGCTTCAAACTCACATTTGCATCTGGCCCTTCCTCAGCCATGCAGTTCACTGGGCAACCTGGGGCCAGTCAGTGCTTCTCAGCCTAACCTACTTCGCAGGGCCATTGTGAGAATAAAACTGGGGAGGCAGAGAATCATGTATGCAAGCTGGACGAAAGCTGGAATAGACACGGAATAATATCAGAAATCTTTCCATTCCTCTGATAAGCAACAGGCATCATGACGTTGAGTTGTGAGGGGCCGACAACTACATAACCACTATATTCAGTGAAGGGTTAGAATTTGGACAAACTCATAAATTCAAGAATTTAGCAAGGGCTAGGAAATAATTGTGGCTATCTCCCTCATGTACTTGGGACGCGGGTGGCGCTGTGGTCTAAACCACTGAGCCTCTTGGGCTTGCCAATCAGAAGGTCGGCGGTTCGAATCCCCGTGACGAGGTGCGCTCCCGTTGCTCAATCCCAGCTCCTGCCAACATAGCAATTCAAAAACACGCCAAAAGTGCAAGTAGATAAATAGGTACCATTCCGGCGGGAAGGTAAATGGCATTTCCGTGCGCTGCTCTGGTTTCGGTGTTCCGTTGCACCACAAGTGGCTTAGTCATGCTGGCCACATGACCTGGAAAAACTGTCTGCGGACAAACAGCGGCTCCCTCGGCCTGTAAAGCGAGGTGAGCGCCGCAACCCGAGTGCTGTCTGCGACTGGAATTAACTGTTGGGGTCCTTTACCTTTTTATCTTCCTCATGATGTCGGGCTGGCAATGGCTCACTGGATCATTGAAGAAACAAAAGGCTGAGAATGGCCTCGTTTGTTTGATAACAGTAAGCCATAGGCAAAGCAGAAGACCCTCTGGCCTAGTAGCTTTTGGGGAAGGGCTACTGTTGGCCTGATGTCATATCTGCCAAAAAAGCGGGGCATTGTGGCAGCCATTTTGGGTGCCACAATCTCTCACTGAGCTCACCCCCTGAAAAACCGCTTTCTTCGGGGGCAAGTTTTTGGGCGCGGAGAAGAGAGCGAGGCGCGGGCCACATGGCTTGCCAGAGTGTATGTCCCAGAAGATGTGCATCCTGGCTTTGGGTCTCCAAATTTGGGCAGTATTTGATGTGAACAGTGGAGGTAAATGCCTTCTGCAATGGTCTTGGGAAAGAGGGGTTGCCAGGACGACCAGGTTGGGATGCTGGAAGCAGACAGGGAGTTGCTGTATTCAGCAAGTGCTGCTGGGAGGGAAGAGGAAGTGGGCAGAACTCCATACAGGAACTGAAGGGCAGCCGACACAGTGGATGGTTGGCGAAGGCTGTGACAGAGAGACAGGAGATGGTGCATAGGATGCCTCTGAACGCAACGCCATGCTGGATTCAAGCCCCTCTTAGGGTGTGAATGCTCTGCATCCCCTCCATCTAGCTGCAGGTTGCATACGTGTGTAAATAAATCATATCTCATAAAGACACCACAGTCTCTAATGTGTCTTAATTGCCCCCCCCCAAGGGAAAACAGACCCCAGTAAGTGCCCCAGGCATCTCACACTGCTCACGGAGATTAGGCTGGTGTGGAACAACATTTAAAACTTGATGCAGGCTCGAAGAGCCTCCTGCACAAATCAAGGCGGTGAAAGCTCAAGCTACGTAAACCCACGCAATGTCAGCAAAGCTTTAGAACAGAGGCAAGGAGACGTTTTCAGCCTGAGGGTCAACTTAACATGGGAAGCATGTCTGCGGTGTGGTGCAAGAGGCATTAGTGGATGGAGCAACAGTATGCTACAAACTGCCTACCCCCTGCCAACCCAACCCACTCCCCAAAAAAGCTAAAGAGGAAAGCAAGAAGCATTGCCACATTTCAAGGATAAACTCTAGTCTGATGCAGAGGAGGCCTGGTGAGAATTTAGAAAGCCAATAAATTTACCCCATTTCAGCTCAGCAAACATGCTTTGGGACAATGCTTTGAGTTTTGGATATCAAGGAAAAGATGACATTCTGGACTTTGGTTTGGCAGGGGATTGGGGGGAAGTCTGGTGGGTGACTGTGATGGGAGAAGAGAAGATGGCGAGAGGTGGGGTAGGATGAAAGAATAGATATGACTAACCAGGAAGGCCTATCACGGTACCCCGATGTCAGAGAGTAAAAGTGGATTTGGGAAGAAATACTTAGGATTTTTATGATATTGTGTTGGTATAATATTTTATAAGGTATGAATAAGAAGTAATAGGAGCAGCAGTTTTATGGAACTAAGAGAAAGAAAAGGATATAAGAAATTAAGATTTGTAATATGAGGTTGTATTTTTATTTAGAAGTTATATGACATAAGATTCTGAGATAAAGATCAAGAAGGATAGTGAATGAATAGTTAAAATAACTAGAAATGTTACTAAAGTAAATTAGAGTTGAACGCAGGAGAGAGAACGGGGGAAGTCCCTTTAATAAGATTTGGAACTAGATTATAATTAATAGTTGGTGTGTTCCTGTTTGTGAGGTATGTATTTGTTTTCTTTTATTTAGTCGATGTTGTTTGTAATATTTGTTTTTTGTGATTGTTATTATTTGTTGTTGTTTTTGCTCGGTTGTTTTTGTTTGTTTTTTAGATGTGGAAAACCAATAAATTTTCTGTAAAAAAAAAAAATTACCCCATTTCATTCTGGCTTCAGACCTTCTTTCAGCACCTGAAACTTGGAAGATGTTGGCGGCCCACTTCCTTGAGAAACAGGCTCTCCCTGGGCCAAGTTCCATGGTCTCCACATCAACTGCAAAACTATATTTGAGGTCCTTAGGCATCTCAAAAGCCTTGCTACCCACCTCCTCCTCTGCCCTAACTACATCTACACACATTGTGGGATGGGCTTATCTCTATTTCCATCCTCCCTTTTAACCAGATCTACTGCAAAATAGGCAGCTTATTTAAAATACTTTTAAAAAATCCCACTCAAGGCAGTTCCCAATAAGAATAAATTAAAAGACACCACAAATCAAACACTAATTCTGCTAGGACTGCCTGTTCTTATTTTCAAATCCTTCTGCACATGGAAACTTGGCCGCTATTCCTCTATTGTGTGTGTCGAAGTTAATTGCCTCCAGGGGGGTTATGAGTGTCCGTGGCCAGTTTTTACAAGGAAGTGTCGGCGTGTGAGAGAATTTAAAAGAAGCCTGATACTCTTCCAGGGTTGCTTGTGCTTATAAGTGTGCCTCCTAGTGGTAAAAGAGAGACATGACCAAGAGCAATTCCTCCCATTTAAGAACTAAGAATCCTTTCCCTTTCACTATTATTTTTGATTATTAGTCAGGCAAAGGCACTGTTCCTCTAAGTTGGGTTTTGGTGGCATAAATTAAAGGGAGGAATGAGGGAAAGTAATTAAGATATTATCTATTCCAAACCTATATAGATGGCTGAGCAAACTATACGTCCAACTAAATAAATGATCAAATAATTTAACTGAGTTGAAACAGCAAGCACAACCAATTTAAATCGCTACTAATAAACATAGTGTTTTGGCAACTTAACTCATTTTTTAAATACAGTGGTACCTCTGGTTGCGAACGGGATCTGTTCCGGAGGCCCATTTGCAACCTGAAGCGCCGTATCTGTGCATGTGCGCGGTATGATTCGGTGGTTCTGCACATGCGCAAAGCGCGATTCAGCGCTTCTGCGCATGCGCCGAAACCCGGAAGTAACCCATTCCAGTACTTCCGGGTTCGGTGTTTTCACATCCTGAAGCAAGCGCAACGCGAGGTATGACTGTAATGGCATAATGCTTTCATGGGCTAAAGCCTACTTCATTAGATATACTCTAGCCTATTAAAGTTTACACCATTACAAAAGTTGCTAGCCTTTAAAGGTGCCACACAGCACACTGTTGTTGATTTTGATGCAACAGACTAACACTGCAGCTTCACTGGAAATTAGTAGTGAAACACATATATGGTACAGGTAGGTAGCCAGGTTGGTCTGCCATAGTAAAAAAAAAAAAAATCCTTCCAGTAGCACCTTAGAGACTAACTAAGTTTGTTCTTGGTATGAGCTTTCGTGTGCATGTACACTTCTTCAGATTAATGGTATTTATGTTTAGGAGAAAATTTACTTAGCTGCAGTTGGCAGGGCAGAAAGAAAGAAATGTGAACTATCCCTCAGCACATGTTTCATTTAGAAAAGTCATCTGCAACACACTGGATTAAACATAATCACATACAACACCCCCCCCCCAAAAAAAGGATTGATGCACATTTTGCGACCTCCAAGGTTGTTGTTTTTTTTTAAATATAACATTTTATTGCGAAGATTGTTTGATACAGAACAGCAATTACTTTCATCATGTTGAATTTGGAAGTAACGTACAACTGAATGAGAAGAGGAATAGAAATAACCAAACAAAACGCGTGATTCTCTGTTCATGTGGCATAAACCAGTCTTGTACATAACTTGTAGCAGCAGTTTTTTTTAAGAAGTTCCCTTTAGAAAAAAAAATTATATATATATATATATTTCTATATATATAGATCTGCATGTGGATTCTACACACTAATTGATGTTTCCTTGCACAGGCTGAAAGTTTAACGATTGAACTTTGAACTTCCTTCTCGAGGGGACAAGGGGAGAGGGACAAAAAAGGCAGCCCACGCCCTATCCTCTTATCTCTTGACTCAACCAGCCCAGGGACAGTGCAAGGGGGAGAACCTGCAATGGATACGTTGGCTCCTCAAAACCATGATGATGTTACCCGGGGCTAAAAGAAACAAGGCAAGGATTTACCACAACACACCAGTGTATACACCTTATTTCCTTTCCAGGACCTTTTCCCTTAATCGCTTCGAGGGGCTAGAATAAGGATGACAAACCTGATGGCCCCTCGAAATTTTCCTGGACTCCAGCTCACATCAGCACCACTCAGCATGGCCAACTGTCAGGGAGAATGGGAGATGCAGCCCAAACGCACCTGGGAGGGCTGCAGGTTCCCCACGCCTGCACTAGTGGATCTACTCCAAGTGTCCTTCCTGCTCTGTCCTCACAAGTCATCTCACCACAGTTTCATGATCCAACCAACACGGGGGGTAGCAACACAGAGACTCATCATGGGACATGGAGGTAACTCCAGTGTCTGCTCTAGGGTGATGGGAGAATTGGGGGTTTGGGTGCTAGGTGCTAGAAGATAAAGAGACTATAAATCATTGGGAAGCTGGAATCAAATCAGCAGCAGAGTTAGCTCCACATGAACTATGCCAGCCTTCCCCAATCTGGTACCCTCCAGAGGTTTGGGGACTAAAATTTCCACCCGCCCTGACCACTGGTCAAGCTGGCTAGGGCAGGTGGAGGGCTGCCACCCAAAGAATCTTGAGGTTGCCAGGCAAGGGAAAGCCTGAGCTACGCCATTACAGCTGCAAAAGTAAATTGTCTCTTTTAAACCTTGTTTCCGTTCTTCCGCATGTATTGCTTTCACAGTCAGGTGCTTATTGTAGTGATTGAATTTTCAGCATTTGCTCCGTTGCAAATCCAACAAGAGAATTTCAGAAAGGGGGGGAGGGGACACGTTGTTTTAAAAAGCCCTGAGAGAAGAGGAGGTGGGGAGGGAATAAAAAAAACAAAACAAAAAAAGATGTAGAGACGAATTAGCTGAACATGCAAAACTAAGCCTAAGATTCACCCATAGTTTAAACACGTTATAAATTTCACAGTTTAATATAGGGGGGAGGGGTTGTGAATGTGAGGAGGATGGAGGGGGGGCAATCAACAAAAGGGGGAGGGCAACAAGAACAGAGGGGTTTTCTTCCTCCATCAAACGCAACTAATAAAAACATCAATAAAATGTGGCAAGATTTTATAATCTACTAGGATATAGATAAAGGCTAAATAAAGCTTTAAATCAATAGTGATTATTGCTAGCAGATGTCCCGGCAGGGTGCTGGGAAAATATTTGCCACATCATTCCTGCAGCATAGAGTTTAGTTCACGTCTGTCAAACCTGCTCCCGCCCACCCCCCAAAAGACAGAAACCATGTGAATTGGCCTGCAAGGAGACTTGGCATGTCCGTGGAATGACCCACACAGTCTGGGGTGGGGGTGGGAACAGTTTTTGACAGTCCTGGTTTAGTTAATGGCTTCTCCCCCACAGTATTGCGCAGTTTAATGTGGAGAGCTGCATGTGTGTATGTGTATGTGTGTGTGTGTGTGTATATATATATATATATATATATATATATATACACATACATACATACATACATACATACACATATACACGCACACATACCAGCCCAAGAACAAAAATACCCCCAAATAATAATTATAATATAATAATAATACAATAGCAATTAAAAATTAAGGGATGCATTAAATTGGCTTTGATGAAAAGACTCATTTAACAGAGGGATTTTGTAAAAAGAATCATTGGTACCGATTTTCTACTAATCTGGAGGAATGGTTTCAAAACATTTTTTTTAAAAAAAAATCCTCAATGACAACAAAACCTTATCTATACCTCAACACTTTCCCCTTGCTTCTTATTATATATTTACTATTTTCAGCTCAGAACGATTTCTACCCTCTTCCTGTGCAGTCTGATTCGAAGTGCTAAGAAGCAGCAGACATTAAAAGAAAATGATCGGTGTCGGGTTTTGTCCTTCCAATTGCCAAACTGAATACCGGGGTGCGGCTGTGCAAGATCACTTGAGGTATGGAGCCTCACTGAGGACAGGAGATGTTAGCAGTATGAAGAAGAAAAAGAAGAAGAAGAAGAAGCCCAGGGTAGAAAAACAGAAGGGGCTCCAGAAACACTTTACTTCCCCCTTACCCCAAAAGACTAAGGGGCAAGTCTGGTATCCAACTAATTCTACTCTTAAGACGCACTGAAATTAATGGGTCTCAATTGAGTGCAACTTAGTTGGATACCATCCAGAGCATCATTTCCCAAACTTGGGTCTCTAGCTGTTTTTGGACTACAATTCCCATCGTCCTTGGCCACCGTTCCTGCTAACTAGGCATGATGGGAGTTGTAGTCCAACAACAGACGGAGACCCAAATTTGGGAAACCCTGATACAGAGCTTTCTGCACAACGCCCAGCTACTGCAGCAGAATGCTTATGCTTGATCCACAAGTGAAACTGAACAAGAATACTTGGGTCTAAGCTGGTGAACAGCCTGCTGTAGGACTACAGGTTTAACCCAGCAGAGCCCATCCTATAGAAGTTGGTTCTGTTCCGTTTTCAGTTCTGAAGGTTTGCACACCTACAGTTCCATTGCCCACTTCCAAAGGCTCCATTCTTACAGGAGAGGTGGGAAGCCAATGTGTGGAGACATGGACTCACAGCCAATGGAACTGAGGGACGAGCCCAATGTTACTTCCCAACATTTTTAAAAAGGAAGCTACAGAATTGGCGAAACCATCCAAAGATGTGTGCTTCCATCAAGCTGGAAAGGTCAAATATAGAGCATGACACACAGACCTTGGAAAACTCATGAAATGTAACTGTGAGAGCCATTCTGCAGAGCCTGATGGCAGCAACGTGACCAAGAGACACTATTTTTAAACCCAAATCTGTGCCTGTATCTTTAAATGCAAAAGAAGGAATGTAACAATGCAGGTAATCTTAATCATGTGATTCTAGAGAAGAAAGTTCAAACTAATGGATTGTTTTTCTCCCTCAAAATAAATAGGTTCAGGGTGTCTGGGTAACTGGTCTGTGGGTCACAGTCCTAATGTGGTTGACTTGCAATGGCTCCTGCTGCCAGCAACAGGATACGCAGTCTTAATCATGGCTCCCAACCTCATGGAAAAATTTGGGAAGGAAATTTATTTTGTCAATCCCTAGTTTTATCGCTGGTAGTATTTTCTTTATTTTGCTTTAAAGCACAGTAAGGTAGCGGCATCATTTAAGGCTTGCAATTTTCTTTTCTACATTTAATCTGGAAGACTGAATCATCGTGCTCATTAATGTAAAAATAAAATAAAAACAACGCAACTATTGCAGTTCCGAACAACGGCAACTTCACAGAATCCTGCAGTGCCTTCCTCGTGCAATTCAGAGGACCTCCTTGCCCCTCGCATTTCTCTCCACGCCAGCCTGCTGCTAATTCCATCAATCCTTCTCCTTTTCACTAACTCACATTGAACAGTTCACCCATGAAACGCCCCCTTGCCCACGCACGCCCCATGCAATTTCAACAACAGCTTAGGCCTTGCCAGTGCAACCAACTTGGATAAACTGAATGCACAGCGGGAAGGAGGGAGTGGGGTGGCAGCAGTGCTCAAGTTACCATGTGAACAACCCTACAGTCATGCCACCTGGATGCACGTGGGCTTGTCCATACAACCAGGGATCCTGCAATTGAAAAATAGAACCACACATACACACATATGTACAATGTGTATGCACATACGGCACAAGTGGTGGTTTTTGCCCCTACAATCCCACTCCCTCCCTCCCTGCAAAACCTGCTCAGTCTATCTGCTCTGGTTGTGTGAACGGGGCTACACTTGATTCTCTAAATCAGAGGACTCCCGTGTAAATACAGTAGAAGAGTTGCAATCCCGACGGGGAGAGTCGGCGAGAGATTAGATCAGAAACATTTAAGCAGGCAATCCAAACTGCGTTGTAGATTTCCGTGGGCAAATATTGCCCATTGGTTTCTGCTGAACGCAGAGATTAGCAAACTGACAAAAAAATTTTTTTATATAAAATATTAAAATAACAATAATATATTGAAGCACAAATCAAACATATATATATAACAAGTGGGTGCATAATTTCCATAGGGTTTTTTTTTTTTTAAGTCGCTATGCAACTCTTTCCGTAGAGTCTTTTAAGTCCACAAGGGCTAGAAAGAGCCGTTTACAAAAGGACAGTAGCTAGGACATCATCATCATCGCTAATGCGGAAGGGGAGAGGCAGAGAAGCATTAAGTGAGTGAGGTTGAACATTTTGCTTTTCCTGGTTTTTGGCTTGGACCAAGTTTAATCAACCACGTTTATACCTGGAACTGGTCTTAACTCTCCCCCACCCTCCCCACCCCCCCGTGTGGCAAAGTACAAAAAGAAAAGTAGCAAATCAAGAATAGGAAAACAAAATCAACACCTTATTTCTAGTTCCTTTGTTGGGGGTTTCTCAAAATCTTCTTCCAGTTATCGGCTGCAGTTTCCAAGGGCTTCCTTGCCCCAGTGACTCCTTGTTTCCAGCTCAGAGAACACACAAAAGCGGCTATCACAGATATACAGTAACAAGCTCACACACCCCAATACAAAAGGTAACATTAATGCTCAAACGAAAAAGGTCCTCTCCAAATAATTTTCAGTAATATTTTTTTTAAATCATCTTTTTTGTTTGTTTGTTGTTGTTTTTTTAAAAAAACCTATGATACCAAAAGACCTAATAAAGTAGTAAGGCACTCAAATCAGTATATAACTAGTCTTTTGCATTTTTTTTTATACTGAAAGATTTATGGCACTGAATCCAGACTGCCATCTTCCCACTCCCACCAATTTCCCAGCCCTCAAACCCATTCCTGCATAATGACAGCAGGCCAATTCAGCATCTCCAAAAAAAAAGGGGGGGAGCTTGCATTGTCAACTTTATTCCATGTACACTGGGTCAGTTCGCTGGGGTGTGTGGCTGATGATGCCGCAGCCGTCATTCGACACCCAAGAGCTGAGGTGCACTCTCTGCGGAGGCGAGAATGTGACTCATGGAAGATTTTTTGTTGTGGATCTCCAGCAAGTCCTGGATGAAGCCAGGCGGGCTCCCTCGATCACCCTTCCCTCGGGACTCTGTTTGCTTCTGGGCATTCTTGCTGGACTCTGCAGGACAAGAGCCTGCCGTCCGACTCCCAGTGGCGGGTTTGTCTTCTTTGCAAACGGCCTCCTTTGCGGCGTTGACAAGGCTTTCCTTGCGGCTCCTGGTGACTGGGGAATGGCTTCCGAGCCCCGCAAGCGAGTCGGACTCGTTTTCCGAGATGGGGTTGGTGCTGCTGTGGAGAGACTCGTTTTCGCTATCTTCCTCGCCCCGAGAGTGGCCGTCCTCTCGGTCGCTCTCCTTCTCGTGGTTCTTAGCACTCTTTACCTTCTGGTGGATACGCTGGTGGCGAACCAAGCTGTGCTTCAGAGTAAAGGTCCGTTCGCAGGTTTGACATTTGTAAGGTCGCTCCCCTAGGATAAAATTAAGATAGAAAGGTTTATAAACTGCTCCTTCCTTCCTTCCTTCCTTCCTTCCAGGGTTGGAATGCAGTCTGCCACGTAACACAAACCTATTTAGAAGAAGCTGGCAGAAGGCAAGTGATTGTGCCATATAGTAATGCAAATTTAGGTTTCTTAGAATATTTCCCCCCCATAAAACGGCAACCCTGCATTAGACAGTTTCATCTGTCAAGACCGTGAAAACATCAGCGATATCGTCACCTCTGATTTCCCACCATGGAAGAGGTGATTCTGCCAGGATGGAAGCTCACGTTGGTTTCACTAACAACTGATTGTGTGCGTTTATTGTCAAAGAAAAGGGATTTCAATGAGACCAGGGATGGGGAGCCTGTGGTGCTCCAGTTGTTGTTGACTGCAACTCTCATCATCCCTGACCTCTGAGCCATATAGACTTGCACTGATGGGAGTTGGGAACCCATCATCTGGAGGGAGGCAGGTTCCCCACCTAACCACTCACAACATACTAAAAGCAAGAGCTTTTACAGCAAAACAAGAAACTCTACAGACCGTAGTCTGAATGTAGTCCATGTTTTCATTTGCTTGCTTAACCCCTGACTCTTGGGAGTTAAAACCTGGCAAAACCAGCTACTTTTCTGAAGATCTGTGTGCCTGCACTTCATTTTCATACTGCATTCGTCTCTCTGCAACCATAGTTAAGTGCCCCAAAAATATTATTTCCAAGGGGGGTTTGACTTTGCAAATAGATGGATAGAGAGATGCTCTTAGCAAGAATTAGGCCAGAATTAGTTTGACATGCTGCATGCAGCACGAGCGATTTACAAGGTGTTCATTCTTCACCTTTAAGCTAGTGTGTTTCTGCAGAAATTTTGTGAAATGCATCCAGCAGCAGTGACAAAGCACTTTCCCTCTGCAGTGTAAACAGGCTTCCTTCACTTTCAGGGGAAATAAAAAAACACACAAATTTTCACTTATTTTCCAATTGGCATAATGCAGCCCTAGGAACACGAAAAACAGTCCAACAGCTCATGAATCAGCACTTCCTTTTCAACCTTCAACCGAAGAGCAAATAAAGTAATGCACATGGAGAATGAACTGAGTTCTATTTCCTGATGGTTGTGCTTTGCTATAAGGAGACTGGTTAATTTATTTTATTTTTTCATTTTTTAAAAAAGGAAGGCCAGGGAAAAACAGTTTAAAAAAAAAACTACAGCAAAAAATTAAAAGTGGGTAACATGCTGCAGCTAAAGGATTCTGGATATTATAAGGGTTGAAGAGAGCACGAGAATACCTCTTTGAAAAGAAACATAGTAAGCACTCTAGCTATATATACAAGGTGGGAGATGCAAGGCTGTTTTCCCTCCTCTTCCTACTGCTTGACTACAGAAATAGGCAAGTCAAACCAGTGGCCTTCCTGGTTGAGGGTTGTCTAAACTGGTGGCAGCTCTCTAGGTTTTCAGACAAGGGAGATGCTGGGAACTAACCTAGGTGCTGCTCCACACAATACTCGGGCGCCGGGCTACAGCCTTTCCTCACAGTCATACTGTTGTGAACAATGCCCTCTTACCTGTATGGGACCTCATGTGCCTCGTCAAGTCTTGCAGAGACCAAAATCGCTTGTTGCACACCGTGCAGACTTTCTTCCTCTTGTCTGCCTTTGACTCGCTCTTAGTCCCACCATTCGCTTTTGGCTTCCTGTCGTCGTCGCTCTTCTCCGAAGACTTCCGCTCTGTGCTCTCCCCCTCGGAGATGCTCTCGCTTTCCTCGTTCTCCTTCCCCATGGCCTCGCCGTCCATGGGAGACTCTGCTGCCTTCAGGTCTCCTGTGGGCTCTTCCTGCTCAGGAGAAGACTCCTCCTGAGCCATAGGAACTTGGCCTCCGCCTTGGATGCTCTTGCTTTCGTCCTCGCTGCTCTTCTCGTCCTTCCTGTCGTCGCGCTCGTGAGCCTTTTTGTGCCGGCTGAGAGTGCCCGCGAACTTGAAGGACTTCCCGCAAATGTCACAGGTGTGCTTCTTTTCTGCCTGAATGCCGCTACCGGTGCTCTGGTCACTCTCAGCCAGCTTGAAGTCCATGAGCTTGCTAGCAAAATTGAGGTCAAGGCTCCTGTTGCTGGCAGAGTCTTCTTCTGGCCCCTCTTCGTCCTCGCTGAGTTTCTCTTGTGCATCTTCTTCCCCTTGAGATGTGTCCATCTTCTCCTCCTCTTTGGGACTGCGCTCAGGGTCTGGAAGCTCAGCGGCCTCCTCTAGGTGGTCTCTTTCGCCAGAAGTCAAGTCTAACGCTTCACTTCCCACACTTGCATTCTCCAGATCCGATTGGCTGTCTGCAAGAGAAAACAAGGGAAACATTGAAGTTCCTCAGCAATCAAAAGCACCAGGAATCATCACACACAAACAAAGTTTCACTTCACCGCCACCCACGCATAAATTTGTTTTGAGTCGGGGTCCAACACATTCCTGGTCAAGGATAATATCAGAAGGCATGACTGGATGTGTGTTTTTCACCAACTTAAGAGCTATAATTCTTGGGTCTCCAAGTCAAATCAATATTGTTACAGCCAACCTTGGTGCAAAACACTTTAGTCCAACAGTAGCATGGCAGTGCCTGGCATAGCACCCCTGAGCATCTGTTCCATGTGGATAACTGTTTGGGTGCAGCTGACTTGCAGCTGAACAAAGCCAGCATGAAGACACAGAAACTTGTATCTGCACAAGATTTAGTGTGTACAACAACAAGGATCTCCACTCCCCCCCCCCAACTAAGAAAAAACGAACTGTTTTACTTTTGGCAAGTTGGTAATTTTATTTTAAAAAGGCATGTGCTTAGTTGAACAAAGCCTAAAAATGCAAGAAAAATTATAGACAGCTCGACCTGTTAGCAAAATGCGCTCACCCTGATCTAACATGAGGGAAAGGCTATCTATCTTGTGTAGAGTGGTACCTTGGGTTATGAACTTAATTCGTTCCGGAGGTCCGTTCTTAACCCAAAACCGTTCTTAACCTGAGGCACGCTTTTGCTAATTTCCGTTCTCACCCTGGGGCAAAGTTCTCAACCCGAGGTACTACTTCTGGGTTAGCGGAGTTTGTAATCCAAAGTGTTTGTAACCCAAAGCATTTGTAACCCGAGGTATCACTGTATAGGATTCCTCCATGCCTGACCTGAGAGCAGGGCAGGGCATGATGGTGTTCAGTACCCCTGGTGGGGTATCTATTTGGGAAGGGGCACAGAGGGCACCATCCTTCTATTGAGTAGATCTTGACATATTGTTAAAGCTTTAAAGCTGTGGAAACGAGATCCCTTCAGCGTTTGCCTGTCCTTCTATTGGATCAGGGCAAGCATTTTAAAACTGTTGCCCCTTTGCTGCCAATGAATGGCGGTTGCATTTCTCCTCTTTCTCTCATAAAGAGCCAAAGCAGTAGATGAACACCATATCTTTAGTTCTTAAGAACTAAATGCAAAATTGGTGACTCGCTTTGAGCCTGCTGAAGTTCTGGAGAACTCAGAAGCTTGCTCGCTCTTTTGTGACATTTTGGTTGGTACTAATATAGGTTTTGCTCGATCGTGGATTTTGGGCTACTACTGTTTTTTAACAGACCAACACAGCATCCTTTAGGTTTTTTTTATTACATCTATTGATATATTGGCCTGAGTAATCTCAATCACCTTGTATGGTTAGCACACATCTGAGTTTTTGAGGCCTTCTACACATGACAAGCACAAGAAGGCAAAAAAGCTACAGATAGTAAGTCTAAGCCATCAACTCATGAATGCTTAACAGCTGCTGAGTAACTATGGGGGATTTACAAACCCTTGATAAAAAGAAATGTTTAGGTTCCTTTCGTGCTGACACACAGAGCACATATTTATGAATGAGAACCTCAAAACCTAAGATAGGGAGAGTCCTTGGAAAAGAAGATGACTTTCAAGGCCGGGGCGGACAGAAATCAACAAGCTGTAGATGTTTTAAAGCAGACTGGTGATAAGATGATGGGATTTAATGGAAGAAAATGAGGATAGTTGGACTGGTGCAGAGGCCATGTGGAACCGCACAAAGACCACAATGCACACATTTGTGAGCTAACCATTTTTAGCGGTAGGAATGTTCAGCGTTTTGAGACAAAAATGGCACACATAGCTAATCCCCAGAAACAAAACAGAGAAGATGGTTATGAATATAACCATATTCATCACAGCAGATTGGCAACAGCAACATTCATCACAACATTCCTGTAATTCAGAATTTATCATAGCAGTTAGGTTACAGCTCAAGAGATGGCATTATGAGCCCAAAAACCCACAGCGCAGAATGGAAGGCAGAGAAGTCCCCAAGAGCCAATTCAGTCTGTAAAACAACCAAATCAGCAATACTTAATCAAATGAACTATTAAGTGGCATCCAGTGGGAAATAATATTTTAACCCTATCCATTTACAGAAAGAGGAGTCATCACTTACCACGTTACATACAAACACACACAGTAGAAAACAACAATAATTAACACACACACAAAATCAAAAGCACACAAAAAATTTTTAACTGTCTATGGCAGCAAATATCCCGGAATCTCCCCTTGAAATCACAAGTTTGCATTCTGCCTTTCTAGCAAAGTATTTGCTAGCATTTCTCATTTTTTCTTACAACCACAGCAGCTTCCTAGTTCCTAGTTCCCCTTTTATCAACTCCTCCTTTAATCAGCATCCATACAGCTAAGTAGTTTAAGCTCAAGAATAGCAGAATACAGCACATCCATCCACACCAAGAACTTCCTGCAGGGGCAACCACATTTCATTTTGACCATTGTCATAGCATGGGGGGAAATCCAGAAATTTGGTTGCTTCAGGTAGCATAACCAATAGGATGCAGTGGCTAGAATCCTGAGTTTGCAATGATGCTCAAATGGTGGTCTTGCGTGAATTATTCACCCTAAGGCAGGGATCAGGAACCTGCTCCCATTATGAAGTTGTTGTAGTCCAACAAGATCATGAGATCACGAGGACCAAAAGTTTCCCATTCCTGCACCATGGAATAACCTACCCTACAAGGTTGTTGCAAGGATAAAATGGTGTTCTGAGTGGGTATTTAATATCATTTTCGGATACTAGAATGTGGGAATTATTCCAGTCGGAATAGCAGTATCTTTTGTGTGTTCCAGGCTTAGTTTCAGGAGCAACCAACTACTGACCACGTGAACTAATTGGGGTTAGGAAATAGGATGGTGAGCTATGTGTGGTATTTGGAAGCTGCCTTCTCTCTTGAAAGTTAGGTGGTACACCAGTTTTAAAAATAAACCTGCAACTAGACTCCCTATTCTTGGAAGTTGCCCACCTTTTAGTATTCACTTAGCACATTTTGTTGACTTTCCTTGAAAGAGAGGACCTATTTAGAAATACGTATTGCTCTGCTTTCCTTTGGACCACAGCCACGAGTCCAAGAGAGGGGTCTTGTGGGCAGCCAAGGACTTCCATACACACTGCCTAGGCTTGAGTCCTAGGGAGGTCACTTTGGTGCTGCTAACACAATAGTTTTGACTATACCCCTGGAAGTGCACTTCATTGCCTCTCGAGACAGATGGATGACAACAACAACAACAACAGGACCTATTTTAGCATGCACACACTCCAAAAATAAAAACCCTTAATGTTTCACTAAAAAAAAATACATGGCTGTTGCATGAATTGTCCCTATAAGCCTATTTAAGGGTGGCAAAACCGCTTCTGGCTTTTGTGAAAGAACTGCTGACTAGGAAGCAAAGTGTGAACAGTGCATTCTTGTCATGGCTGAAGGAGGAACTCTTTACAGGGTGGGGCAGAAACTGGAATTCACTACTTAAAACCTTGAAATCTAAGAGACTAACTGGGTGGAGCCTCCGAGGTATTAAAAAAAAAACCCCAAAACAGGTCTAACTGAAATGCCTACATATGAATGTGAGAGATAAAGGACTATATCATTTGCATAACTGACAGTTATGCAACGCAAGCATGCCAGCTTCCAGGGATTTCAGTTATAAGCTACTGTTCTGGGTCCTCTGAAGGACTCGTTTTTTCATTCTTTCAGTCACGTACCAGGGGCAGCGGCGGCAGCAGCAGCAGCAGCAGCGGTGGGGAGGACCAGAAAAGGCCTAAGTTAACACCTGCTTCTATGTGTGTGTGTGTGTGCGTGCACGTGCGCGCGCACGCACACACACACACACACCGTACTGAGGAGGCAAATAATGCATGAAATAGCAATGAGAAACAAGTTACGCAAGGCACTTCCTATCGCCTATAGTTGCAACAGCCCTATGGAAAAACAATGAAGATTGACTGGTAAGTGCTCCAAGTCCAAGCACATTCACTATAGGCACTTTCAATTTTTGCAGAACAGCAAGATTTGGGGTTCTCCCCCTCCCCCCATCATCACACTCCAATCTCAAACAGCATCCACTAGATGGAACACTTTGGTAAGCTAGGAATCTTACAGATAGAAGGATTCACCAAAGAGACCTTTCTCGTTTCATGTCTGAATTTTTCAAGGGGTACCTGTAACTAATGCCTCACCAAATTCCTCACAAGCTGTCCTTTAATCAGCAACCTGTTATAGGAAGCAACTCCAACCTATTGAGGAGGGTGGCAGGAGGAGAAGGCAACTTTCCCCTAAACTAAACAACCATAAGGGTAAATTCCGGGACACATACCAAACCTCAGGTTTCCCTCCTCAAGCTACCAAATTACCTGCTCTGAACTTACCTGCACAGCAGCATTAGCAGCTGCTGAGCTGGTACCCAAGCAAAAATTTAAAACTTCACAACCAAAGTACCAACACATTTTGTTGTTCTTGGCAGAAGTTTCATGGACTTTTTGCAAATTCATCACATCGCTAGAAACATGTCCTATGTCTTTAGATTCAGGGGGGAAGTGCCATGCACATCAATGCAACTGGCTCTTGTTAAATGAGGGTTTAAATCAATGAGAACAATCTGATTTACATACAACTGAAAATTCCAATTTAGTTTAGAATTCGAACTACTGTGAAATTCTGAATGGATTAGCAAATCTGAGAAAACTGATCAAGAGATGGTTTGGGGATGCAGTTCTACACAATCTGGACTTTTAAACTGGGAGCATCTTTGGTAAGGCGGCTGTATATTTTGTGATCAAAACATTCCCCGCTGCAAAGACTAACTCAGGAGATCCAATTGCTATTTAATTTCATTTTGGTTCAACCAGCTGTTCAACAAAAACTGGGTCAAACCTAATCAAAAACTTCCTCAGCACACAAGTGTGTCCTTTTTCAGTATGTCTGTAATTCTAACAAACTAGACTTCATCACAACTACAATTTGCAGAACTTGGTCATAATAAGGCAGTGTTGCTGGCAAAGCTCTCTTGCTGTAACGATTGGGGGGGGGTGGAGTATCTAGGTTGCTTAACCTATTTAATCAAACCAGAAACAATGAAAACAACAACTACCCTGGGTGCTATCAGGTCATTATTTACTCAGCACCCACCCTCTTCTCAGGGCTAAGCTGGATGTAAAGAAGCACAGCTATTGTGTAATACACATTGTGAGCCTTGGTGATCTCTTATGAAGCATGGATGGGCCATCTATGTCCAGAATGAGGGGACAATGAATGCTTCCCTCCTTGTTCTGAAACTACCTCTCCCCAGCTCTGGGTGCCCCACCTGGAAAAAAACAGCAGGTTGGGTAAGGAGGAGCATGGACAGGATTTAACACGGGGCCTTTTCTACCTATAAACACTGGGCTTTAAAGGAGCTGGAGGGCATTTGCAACAGAGGACTGTAGCGCAGTACAGCATCTGCTTTGCATGCAAAATTGATGGTTTGATGATTGCAGAGTTTGCTTCCCAGCATAGCTGGGAAAGATTCCCAGGCTAAAACTCATTGCCGGTCAGTGCAAATAATACTGGGGGACTTCTGGGAGAAGGAATGGCGGATTGACCATCTCACTATTGGCTCTCCGCTGATAGAAGATAATTATGTGATAACTGGTGATAGGCAGATGGCCTGGCTATTAAATCACCCGGGAAGATCAGAGTGATCAAACAGGAGCAAGCTGAAATGCTTTGATCAACTGCAGACAGTATTGGGCTAGTGCAGCAAACTTGGGTGTCCAGCTGTTTTTGGACTACAATCCACATCATCCCTGACCACTGGTCCTGCTAAGAATGGTGGGAGTTGTAGTCCAAAAACAGCTGGAGACCAAAGTTTGCGAAACCCTGGACTAGATGGACCAGTGGCCTGATTTGATATAATCTTCCTGAAAGAGGGCATCCCTCATTGTAATCACACATGTCTGTGCTGCTGTGACATCTAGCCAGTCATTCATCTAAGGGGCCCGAAGGAAAAAAGAAACACGACTTTGTTTTAAATTCTGGAACAACCTAAAAGAGCTACCTGTGCTATCATGAGCTCCAGCATCACTTTCTTTAGACTGGGGGATAAGCCCGTTTCTTCTCAGACAGTAGTTGGCAACTCCGTGTTTGCGTAAGAGGTGGCGTTCACAGTTAGATTTGGTGGAAAAGAAGGCATCACATTTTTGACAGGGGTAGGGCTTCTGACCTGAATGGAGCAGGGAGAAAAAACACATTTATCTTCTTTCTAAAGTGTCACAGGAACTCCTGCGTGCCTTTCTATACCCTCTGCTTGCTTTGCGCAACTGCGGCTGAGTTTATAGCAGCTCAATCCTCCTCTGAAGGAAGTCCAGAACAGAAAGGGCAATTACTTCCCAAACAGCACTTTTAAGACTGCAGCTGGTGGCCTAAGTCAACTCACATATAAAATAAAATTAGGAAGGTTGAATATCAAGGCTCTGAAATTCAAGCCCCCTGAGAAGTGTCCAATACAATAGGACTCAAGTTTAAGCTCTTCTGGGCTTAAAAAAGCAGAGCAACTATTTAGAAGCAGAGTGGTTAAGAAATCTCAACTGTATCAGAGTTAACTACTGTATTACACAGCTTCACATACACTGCCTGCCCTTCAGATGCATGTGCTAACCAGACGGATCCAGAAGAAACTGCATACCCAGGTGACTGCAGAGGATTGTAATATCTGCTTTTGGATTGGTTTATGCAGTAATGCACTTATCACGCAGAAATGTCTTCACTGGATGACTTCCCCTTGTTGGTGTTGAAACACATCTCCATCGGACATATCTCTATATAGTTTGTAGGGTGTTTTTCCCAGTAGAGTATGTTACAGCACCAAGAGAGACTGGTCACACTGCAAATTTTTGACAAGATAACACGTGAAACTGGGCGTCAGGGATACAAAATGAGCTGGACCCAGAGGAAAACAGCTGAAACAGGTGGGAACTTAGGAAGAGCAAGGGGGATTAAGATGGGAATGTATTATGGATGCCAAACAGAGGCTGCCTGTAAAGGACTCCGTGTGCTGTACATCATACATCTAACCACCACAGAAATCTTTGGCAAAAACACAAAGACACCCTTCTCTCTCTCTGGGAGATGTTTGAGAAGCACATGGCAAGTCATGTTTGGGGGAAGGGCAGCAGCTGAGTGATAGAGCACATGTTTTGCATTCAAAGAGTCCCGTGGTTCAATCGCTAGCTTCTCCAGGTGGGGCTACAGAAACGTTCATTCGAAACCCCAAGGAACCTGTGCCATTCCGGGTAGACACTACTGATAAGGGAGCTTCCTTGCTGTTCCAGCTGCTGCCAAGGAGCCATCGCCTTGCAGAGCCCATTTTAGCCATCTGGCGTTCCAAACAAGTTCATCACACTTTAGAATCCCAAGTTGAAATGTCAGTGCAGCTGTCGTGATTCCGTACTATTCAACACAATGTGGTCTCTGATGGACAACTATGACTCGGCTCCATTAAAAATATCCTAAGCTCAGGTATCTCCCCAGCCAAGCTGCAAAAAGTTTAATGTCCTTAGGAGGAAGGGAGTCTGCCGTTTCGCACGTTAACGCAGTGCCAACAGCAAGCTCTGTGGCGCCACAGGCCTGAACTCTGCACACCAGTAGGATGCAAAAAATAATGGCGAGGGAACTGGACAAGAAGGAATCAGCTGCTACAGGAAAGCCAAGGGTGGGTGCTACCACCGCCTCTCCAAAGCACAATGCAGCCTTTAAGGATGTTTCTGTCACATTGATCTTCCACCAAAACTTGGCTTCTGTACTACTTAAAATCTGAATCTGAACTTGAGAGGATCATGTGATGTTTAAAAACAACAACAACAGCACTAAGTCATTTCCACAACACGCAGAGACCTGGAAGTGGAAGACTTGTTAGCTAGCCTGCTAATTTAAGGTTACCATTCCGAAGGTCTCTGGGATGGTTCACATGATGTTGTTTTTGTTTGTTTTACTACACAAACAGTGACTTTCTCTTGTCAACAAAGAGTGAAAAAATGACTCCTCCAGATTGGAGAGATCGATGCTGATTACTGGTGTAAACCTATAGAAAATACTTGGAAGTGAAAATGGGCCAACTTTCCATTTTCCAGACTCTGGAACTCTGCCCTCTGTGACACTTAACCGAATCCAGTGTAAATCAAAAGCAACTATATATTTCACGCAGGAATACAGCAACTGCTCATCACTGCCTAAGTCCCACTTTTATTTAAACCCAAAGGAACAGAAGGGTAAGAATATACGTTGAGTAGAGAGGTGGCAAATCAGAGATGGTGAAAGAGGTTTGTTCAGTGATGTCTGAAGAATACAGCACCAAAACATGAAAGCCTGTTGACAAATTTCCCAAGAGTACTCCAGCCGCTGCTCATTTCCAAGATGAGCTAACACCCACTGTTTTCACACACACACACAGGCTTCAAAAATACATTCCATACGCCGTGTCACAAAATAAATATTTCTTTGGCGAGCTCTGCAACAGATCCAGGTATACATGCAGAAGTGGGCTGCACTAAAGGCAGTGAGGGTGGCAGTAAGAGCAATGGCCAGGAGCAAGGACTGTTTCCTTCCCTTTTCAGCCTTTCGTTTGTCAACATGGAAAACATCTTGCTAATGTAATGTCACGGCTGTGTGGGGGGGGGGATCTTCCCTGGACGCTGTCACATCTCAGGAATGCAGCAGAAGTTCACGTTTTGTCATCTGCTTCCTTCCCCATCTCCCCCAAGTCTGTTGCGCAAGCAAATGAGTCACCAACATTTCAGTGCTGGTGGCTTCAGCCACAGCACAGGCCAAGAGCCAGTGGAGACTTCCAACGGTGTCCTGAGCGGCTTCAGACTCTGGGCTAGCAGAGTTAAGGCTCTTCAGGACTGCTCAGAACCTTCTTTTATTTATTTTAACTTCGCTGACAGTTCACAATGTCAAAGGAGGGGGATGCAGAGACAAAAATTAACAAGTTGGTTAGCTGATGCTTACAGACTGTGGGGAAATCGTGTGAGCATGGGTGATGGAGAGGAGCTCATCTCAATCCCCAACCATCTTATTTCAGAAGCACCCCTGGGTTCAACAATTTAACCAGGGACTATGTTTACATGAACCTGGAATATGCAATCTCTCCACCACCACCCCGCCCCCCCATTTTGAGGCCTATTCCTCACTACGGTGTACTGCTACAGAGAACAGTAAGTTTACCTCATTTCTGCCAATACAGCTTCAGTGTGCTCTCATCACCCGCCTTCCTTGCAAAGCTAAAAGGTAACCCAGCACTGCATGTGCAGGAGCCCACCAGTATCTGCATATCCGAGTGCCCCAGCATTTTGTAAGCCATGTATCTGAAAAGAACCTGGATAAGATGCGCTTCAGGTGAGCAGAAAACTGCTCCTGTATCCCACTCACTAGGATGCCTCTGCAAAGTAAGCTCTGTGCCGTGGAAAACTCTATAGAGGTTGACCCTTGCTCCCTGCAATGAATGTGGAAGTATGGAAGGTGCTACATTTGAAGGAGAAAACTTCCCAACTGTTTCAGACTGGAAAGACTACAAACATCTTATTTGGAACCAGAGAACCATCAACAGGAAATATTCCCCAGGGATGCTTGAGGTCCTTCAGCGGTAACACCACTTAACTTTCAAGATGTCTACCATGAGCACAATGCACAGGAGCAGGAGTTTTCAGTAGCAAACCGGTGGGAGAAAAATATGCTACTGTGATAGTTGCTCAAGTTTATTTCGTCCTTTTCTCTGCCTCTTTCTTTTTTGAGAGCAGCTGTGGCCTCTGAACCGCGCAACTAAACACCATGAGCTTAGATATGAAAACAGAGCCACCAACTATGGCCATCCACTGCAAGAAAGGAGGTCTGTTTGGTTATTATGGTGTGTCTGGGGATTGGTAGAGGAGGGCCAGAGCTGCAGCCAAACACAACATTCACAGCAGCCTTAAAATTTTACAGGACTTAAGAATTAGGCTTCTAGTAAGGCCCAAACTATGTGTTACATGCAAACGCTCTTTTAAACGGCAGGTCAACAGCTTGTTTAAGGTAAGAAAAGCCACTTTTGGTGGTGGCAACTGGGAGTACAGGCATAGTGGAAAAATTGGGGTGCCGTACACCTACCTCCCCAGCTCTTTCACTTTTCCAAATCCCACCATTCCCCCAGAAATTTCTCTGATCCCCGGGATTATAAATGTGGAGGAAAAGGGCACTGAACATTCTCCACAAGGGAGAATACGGGGGATCTAAAGCAGAGATATAGGCTTGGGGACGGACAGACTAAGCAGCACTCCCTCTGCTGTTTCTCCCCTTCCACTCATACCCTTTCAGACTAGTGTGGCAGGTAGCCTAAACCATTTAACCCAGTAGAGCCCACCCAGACTGGCAGGGATTCTCCAGGCAGTTGGCCAGGAATGTTTCCCAGCCCATCCGTTTTCTAATGAGGGATCCTGAACACTGAACACAAAAGCAAAACCACTGTTCCAGAAGTCCTTCAAGTTTTGCATTAGGGCAGAAGAAAGCCCTCGATCAAAACAGCACTTGTAGATTCTATGGGATCAGTTTGCACATGACACTGAGCCGTTTTTGGCAGAATGGGGACAATCCCCAAGCTTGCATGTGTGCTCCCTCCAACTCCACTCCCATCACTTCCTTCCTGGTTTTCAAGGTACCATGGTTTAGTTGTGCAAGCTTATATTCTTGTAGCATTACACGCAGGCTGATCCAATACATCTAGCGTCAGTCATTACAAATGGCCTATTCAACAACGTATGGACACGCACTTGAAAACTTGGGTAAGAGCTCACACCATTCTGAACAATCCCACCGCACCCTTCCAGGCTCTGTGTACTAAAGCTGGTTCCTCCTGGCAATTTCCCTTGGGCCAGAATGACCCCCCCACACACACACACACCCCACCCCTACAGAAAGCATCCGTTGCATAGGTCCCCAAGGCCATTTCACAATAAAAACTCTCTTACCTGTGTGAGTGAGCATGTGCCGCTGTAAGGAACTCGCCCAGGGGAAAACTCTCGGACAATGGGGACAGTTGATTTTCTGAAAGCAATTTGAGTAGGCGTTTCTCTTTCCCCGCAGGAGTTTGTCTTCGGCCGTTTCTTTCTCCTCCTCACTGGTTCCGTTTGGGTCAGCCGCTGCTTCTTTGAAGTCCTCCGTCGACTGCAGGAACGTGCTGAACTTATTGGTGTCTGTGGTTGCCAGCATCTTCTCTATGCTGGCGAACTCCCCGCTCGACTCCAGGTCCACGCTGCTGCTGCTGCTTGCCTTCAGCTTGTTCTTTGCCCCCTTCTTCCGGCCTCTCTTTTTCACAGACCCAGATGTGGTGGACTTCTGGGGCCCGTTGGGGCTGCATGCATGCGGCATCAAGTCAGTGGAAACGATGGGGTCCGCCTGGGCAGCAGCTGCGGGAGCTGCTTTCGGTTTTGGGGTCCCGAGCTTCTCAGGGCCAGCAGCTGCTTTAGGGACAGAGTCCGCAGCGTCCGTTTTCAACAGAGCGGAAGCAGACGACACGGATGAAATAATCTGCGCAATGGAAGCAAGGGGTGGCAGCTCTTTTGCCACAAGGGGCTTTGGCAAGAGGGGCTTAGGCCTCAAGGGCCGAAGCAAGGCAGCATTTCCCAGGAGGGAGGGAGAAATGATTGGGACTGTCAAATGCAGTGGACCCTTCAAGGGCTGGGAATGTCCGGGAGCTCTGTTTTCCGGGTTGCTGTTCACTGGAGGAGACTGCTGGCCGTTGTGGAGATTCTCCTCGTGCCCTTCCTTTGTATCCTGACTCGAGGCACCGTCATCCTTTTCCTTCTTTGGAGCTTTGGGGATCGACAAGTCTATGGGCTCCATAGAGCCATCGTAAACAGAAGACCCGAACGGGCTCTCCTGCTTCACCAGCACAGAGTTCAGGTCCTTGTTCTTTTGCGAGAAGTCCAGAGGCTCGTCGAATTCCATAGGGAAGCTGCTTGCGTTTTCGAGTTTGATCGATGCGTGAGAAGGAGCGCCCCTCAAGAAGCCGTTCTGCGACTCCAGGAACGGGGCGATGGGCTTGCGGTCTAGGTAGGCGCTGTCTTCGAGAAGCAAGGTGCCCGGCTGGCTCTCTGGGGGTGTGCAGTCCACAGCCAGCACGTAGCTCTCGATCTCCCTCTCCTGGATGTGCAAATGCTGCTTGAGGATGTGGTGGATGCAGTTGCGCTTGGCCGAGAAGGCAGTGCCGCACTCCTTGCACTCGAACGGCTTCTTCTTCTGGCAGCCGCTGTGCGTCCGCATGTGGATGCGGAGAGCTCGGTAGTGCTTGAGGTCCTCCCCGCAAAACTTGCACACCGTGTCCGGAGAGCAGAAGGCGTCCACCATCTCCGCGGCGTTGCTGGCCACGTACTCGATGTTCTTCTCGATGTCCTTCCGCGTCGTCTTGAGGTGCTTCTTCCGCAGGTGACGCTCGCAGTTGGCCTTCACAGTGAAAGGGTAGTGGCAGATCTTGCAGATGTACGGCCGCTCCCCGCTGTGCGTCCTCAGGTGCCGGATCAGCGCCGCCTTGTCGGCTGCAATGTAGTCGCAGATGTTGCACTGGTACGGGGAGATGCCCAGGTGGGAGCGGATGTGAGCCCTCAGGACCCCGGAGAATGCGAATACCTGCTTGCACAAGTGACACGGGAACGTCATTTTCCTCACGGCGGGGGCCTTCTTGCTTGCTGCCCCGGCTATCATGGCTTTGAAGTCCCGCTCCATGACCTCCTGCTTGATTTTCCCACCCATCGTCAAGGGCAGCAGGGCCTCGATGATGCTGTCTTGCTCCAGCTGCGTTTTCATCTCCGCCTTGGCCTGGGGAGAAGGGCTGGATTTGGTTCCTGCTTTACCATGAGGAAGGTGAGAGGCCAAAGTCAACTCTTCAGAGGTTCTGAGCGGCTTGGGCAGCACCGGAGGAAGGCTTGGGCTGATGCACCCGGGCGAGGCTTGCTGAGTGCTGACCAGCGGAGGAGGCGTCGAAGTTGCGACAACCGTCCTGGGCGCCACCAAGGGCTTTGGCTTCAGTGGAGGCATGTGCTTGAAGAGGGACTGCAAGGGGACAGGAGGCGCCTTCGAGAGGGGCGGGAGGCTTATCGGCGGCGTTGCAGAGGAAGCCATCTTCAAGATCTGCTGGATGTCCGCCAGCTCGCCAGAAATGGGTTTGACGACAATGCTAGTGTCAGGCTGGATGATGAAGCCTTTCTGGAAATGCTGTAGTGACAGGAGCTTCATGTTTTCTTTTGTGGGGGCGAGGACAGAGAACGGCCCTTCCACGGAAGCAGCCTCCAGAGGAGACATGTTCAACTGGTTAGCACTACCAGGTTCCTGAGGTAGGTTACATTTCAGTGTTTGGAGCTGAGTTTCTTGGGCCTCATCTGAAGCCAGCTCCTCCTGCTGGGCAGGTTCAACGTCTTTGGTATGCTGCAGCCCCAAGGATGCCATGTAAGCTTTCCGGTCCGGGTCCTCCGAGGGCAGCTCGTGCTTGTCTCTTTCCTGATCCGCGGCATGCGTCTCTGCGTGCAGCTTGAGCGCTGAGCGCATGGGGAACGCCTTGTTGCACACCTCGCAGACATACCGGTGATATTCACTGATGCACCGTCGCAGGTTCGTTTCACACCAGACCTACAAGACACCACACGAGAACACAAATAAACATCACGCAACCAGAGGTGAAGGAGAAAACATCTACTCTCCTGAAGCAGCTAGCTTGTATACTCCTTGTACATAATTATTAATTGCTGAATTTATGGAGTCACCCGTCAAAAATATTCCCTTAGCAGCATACAAACCAAACAATACTTGAATCCCCTGGGGCACCTGAGGAAGGGTCTCTGAGGAGGATCTTAAGGTTTGTGAGAGGAGCTACCGGTAGGACATAACTATGAAAATTGCAGATTTTTAGATCCTTGACAATCAGCTGTCCTAAGGAGGCTGTTTGAAAAGCGACTATGGGACTGTGGGTCAAAAAGTCATCTCAACCTTCAGCAAGTCCCTCCTGTCACAGAAACTGCCCCTTCCACACTCATCTCTAATTATTAGAAGGCAATGGGAGAGTCCATTTGCACCTCTCAAAGACCAAATTGGTCTGCCACTTAGGTATTGAACCTCAACCTTTCATTTACAAATCTTTTAAGATGCTTGACTTTCTCTCCAGGGTGAGCACCTGGGCCAATGATTCCATGTGTTTGCTGGGTAGCCAGTCCTGCATGAAGTAATGCTTTGGAGTGTATACCCATATCACAGTCAGAAACAATTTTCAAAAACATTATCCTATAAGGTAAGGGGTAGGCAATGATTTTTTCCCCTCTTGGGAGCTGCAGACCAATTGAGATTGGTCAATGCAGTGGGTGGAGCCAAGAGTCAATGAAGATCATGACATAATATTCATCAATAGGACTCCCCAGGATGACATTAGCACCTGTTGTTGAAGAAGAAGAAGAAGAAGAAGAAGAAGAGGAGGAGGAGGAGGAGGAGGAGTTTGGATTAGATATCCCGCTTTATCACTACCTGAAGGAGTCTCAAAGCGGCTAACAATCTCCTTTCCCTTCCTCCCCCACAACAAACACTCTGTGAGGTGAGTGGGGCTAAGAGACTTCAAAGAAGTGTGCCTAGCCCAAGGTCACCCAGCAGCTACATGTGGAGGAGCGGAGACGCGAACCCGGTTCACCAGATTACGAGTCTACCGCTCTTAACCACTACACCACACTGGCTCTCACAGCTAGGCTCTGGTAATTTGATTTTGTGTTTAAACATACCCAATCTCAGTTTTATTTTTGGGGAGCTGTTAAGCCCCATAGAGATATGACTTGCTGAGGTCCTCCTACAGCACCATTTCCTCATTTTTATTTTTATTTAAGCAAAACTTCCTTGTAAAAGTATCCTCCATGGCTTCTGTTTAATATTTAATTCTTTTCTATGGGACGCAAATGTGTGCAGGTTTTAAGTATGTTGATTTGGACCCAAGCCAGTTGATACTCCAAGTGCTTTGTTCCAAGAAAGAAAGAAAGAAAGAAAGAAAGAAAGAAAGAAAGAAAGAAAGAAAGAAAGAAAGAAAGGAAGGAAGGAAGGAAGGAAGGAAGGAAGGAAGGAAGGAAAGCCAAATGGGGCAGATACCTGAGAAATGCGAGGAAATTTCCTGCAGGAGAAATCTGTGAATCCCAAATCGTGGAAGCCTGCAGGAATCGAAGGGTTATTCTGAATAAAAGGCTTTCCCAGTGGGTCTCTTGGAAGTTGTTTATGAATAACAGCATTATGCCGCAACAAACCCCGGTGCGTGCGGAAGGAAAGGCAACAGATGTCACACCTGGAGGGAAAAGAAGAAAAAGAACTTATGAAGAATTTTAAAGTACCATGTCACATACCTGATTAAATGTTCAGCAAACCTCATACCACCCACCCCCAACAAAAACAGAACACCCATCTATTGTCATCTACTTTGTTAGCTACTTATCAAATAATACCAGTACATTCACCAAAACCAACAGGAGTTTGTATTTTACAACTTGCCTAAGGGCAAGCTGCACCTGTTTTCTTACTCTTGTCCATCTTCTAGTCTTAGAAGGTCAGCAGTCCTTTGAGGCTACAAGAAGGAAAAGTCAACCAGCTATATACCCTTGGCGCGATACACAGAGGCTCAGATCCAGCTCTCCGTACCACTGTCATGGTGTTGGAGAACAGTGTGAGGGGACAGTGACAGTGTGGCAATGCAACACAAGGATGTACCATACTTGAGTTAGTATTTTCAGAGTTGCATCAAAAGGAAGCACATCACGGAAACTCTCTAGTTAAAGTCAGCACAGCAAAGCTTATAACCCAAGCTGCAGGAAGCTCACCAGTCATATCGACAAGCTTAGTAAGACTCCTGGCTCCTCAACAAAGGCCAGATACTTAGACCGCAATGCATAAACAGTAGGCTATAACCCAGCCTGGTAGGCCATACAATGGGTGGGTATGTCCAAAGGACTGGTCATTGGCATTTTGACACCTCAAATCCCTCCCCACCCCTATTCCACTACCAGTTCCTGGAGTTCCTTGTCCCAGCAGCAAATCCTTGCCCATCCTCCCTGGTCCTTGAGATTGTTGTGTCCCATTGTGTGTTCTTTGGTCACACAATATAAATATGGCAGCAAGCCAACCATCCCTCAGAGGTTTGGAATATATGGATTTTTAAAATCTTTACTATCTAAATAACTTTCCACGTTATCATTTGGAGTCCCCTTCCATGTCTCCTCATTTGAGGAATGTTCTCCCCAGGGAGGCTTGCCTGGCGCCTTCATTATCTATATTTTAGGCACCAGGCAAAAACATTCCTCTTGTCCCTGTCCTTCATCCATCCAGAGCTAACAGGCACCTGCTGCTGCCACCCCAGCCACTGGCCATGCTGGGAGGAGCTGAAGTCCAGCCACAATTGGAGGACCACTTGGGGTTTTCCTAAGCATAGCATTTTTATTTTTAAACATAAATTTTTGCTTGTCATACTGAGTAAGTGAGCACCACAAGTCCAAATGCAAAGAGAACGATTCCATTTGGTGCAGGAAGCAGTTTTATCATGCACAAAAATCTTTCCAATTGCCTTTCAAGTTCTGTTTTTGTTTTAATTTCCCTTTTCTTTATACTTATTCCAGAAGATGCTGACATGCTGCCTCCTGCAACTGCTTCAACTCAGTGATTTGTCCAATCCTCATAGCACGTTGGTATCACTGCAATTCTCAAGAAAGCAGCTTCCTGAACCCATTAGAACACCTCACTTTCCACTTTTTCCCTTTTGCAGGCGTTGCTGGCAGGCTGGCATTGTTATTGTTTGTTGTTGCTGCTGCTGCCACTGCTGCTGTTACTATTACTGCAACAGTATTTCCACTGCAAGACAGACCACTGCCAATTCAGAGCCCTAGGGAAAATTTATAGGCAATGCTTCACAGAGAGAGAAGGTATCTTGGAATTACTTCATATAATGCGAGTACAGAATCACCACAAGGCCAGAAAGCATTTGAAGTAACACTCAACACCTGTTGTCATGCCTGCAGATGGAAAACTGAAGCAAAAGCCAGCAGGGGAAAGTAGTCACCCAGAAACATTTGAAACAGCCTGTATCAGCCAGACACTCTTGATTTCAACACACCACTCTTCCCAAGACCTCCCACCTACTCTCTGGCACCTTGTTTCTAAATCTCTCCAGAAAGACAATGAGGGTCATTGTGAGTGCAGTCTCTCAACTCTCAAGGTCTCCCAGGATTTGCAAACCCCACTTGGGCTTCTCAAAAACGCTTGCAAATTCACACGCTGCAGTGAGACTATTATTTAGCAAACCACTTGGGTCCATGGAAGATGGCAAGGGCTAAGGGAAATAGTAACAAACTCTCATGTTTTCCCCTGCTACTACTGACCTCAATAATTCACTGGTACTGCAGGGAGGACAACAAGGGCTTTTTGGAGCAAATCTCGGGCAGCTCAAGGAGCAACAGACCTCATCTCATCCCAGCATCGTCTTGCAAATGTCAAACGTTACTAGCCCACAACATTTGCTTGTTAATTGACTAGCCTCCAACCATCACGGACGCCATTATTTGTGGTGTAAAAGGAGCGGACACAGAGGCAGCTGGCGAGTTGTTTTGCTGCTCCCCAGCAGCTACTGTACATCGATAAAAGGAAGAGTCCTGCCCTTATTTTTCAAGACTGATAGGTAGCAACCGGGAGGCACCATAGACAACAGCTTGCAAGGAAGGGGGAAAGGTACCATTTGGCCTCTGCTTCAGGAAGCTAGTTTTTTGGACTGGCATTGCCAAGCTGAGCACCAGAATACACTTAAATCAGCTTAACAATAAGCACTCGTGTGGTCTCCACGCTTTAGTACTAACTGCAATGAAGGGTAAGAAATATAAACAAGTACCGTATTTTTTGCTCCATAAGACACACTTTTTTCCTCCTGAAAAGTAAGGGGAAATACCTGTGCGTCTTATGGAGCGAATGGTGGTCCCTGGAGCTGAATTGCCCAGGGGCCAAAAGCAGATTGTGCTTTTTACTTTACAAAGAGAAAGGGGAGTGTTGAAAGGACCCCGCTCAGCAGCTGATCAGCAAGAGATCGGGAGAGAGAGAAGAGTCCCGGCTCCCTTTCAGCCACGCCCTCCTTTGTTGAATGTGCTGCAGAGGGAGGTTGTTTGTTTCCCCAGGACATGTGACTGGCTGATTAGATTATCTGTCTGCAAACAGTAGAAATGGCTCCCTTTCCTTAAGATTTTTTCAGAAATGTGAGTTAAACCCCATAAAAATGGGGCTTTTCCTCTTTGCTTTTCCCCCTTTGCAAAAGGAGCTTTGCTTTCCCCCCTTTGCAAAAAAAGCTGCAAAACCTTTAGCTGATCCTAAAAAAACCAAAAAAAACCAGGGCTTTTCCCTTTGCAAAAAAGCTGCAAAACCTTTAGCTGATCCTAAAAAAAGGCCTTTTGCCTTTGCAAAAACAGCTGCAAAACTTTTAGCTGATCCTTAAAAAAAACCAAAAAAAACACCCAGGGCTTTTAGAGGAGGAAAACCAGAAAAATATTTTTTTTTCCTTGTTTCCTCCTCTAAAAATGAGGTGTGCCCTATGGTCCGGTGCGTCCAATGGAGCGAAAAATACGGTATTTGCTTAAATATAGTGAGACTCCTTTTCACATTTTTGGGCCTAATTTCTGCTGCTGCTACTACTATATGAGAAAAGTACACAATAAGCGCAAACTATTTGTAGGTGCTGAAGAAAGCAGATTTAAAAAAAACACCACTTTTCTTCTTCTGTTTAATGGCTTCCGAGTGAGCATTATTTAAAGGGATGGAGCTGGACACCTCAAACTGACAAAGCTTTAGAAACATATGGAAATACTTTGTGGGTGATGATGTCAAAAAAAGAGAGGGAGGGAGTAGCTTGCAGTCCAACAAGAATACCCCACACAGTCAAGTCAAATAAGGAAGGGCTGAGTTACGTAACACAGTGATTGAAGGAGAGACAGAAGGAGTTAAGCAGAGCGACAAATGACAGCAGAAGGTGATATGCTTGCGAGGTAGCCCCACAACACACTGGGTGACCTACCTACCTCACAGGGTTGCTGTGAGCATTAAGTGAGAACCATATATACCACTTTGAGCTCATGTTAGAAAAAGGTGGGTGGGCTGCATTTATATCTCTTTTTCGCGTTACTGTGCATTCCTTGCTTGCAGGTCCTTAGCAGTGAAAGGAAGGCATTTTGTACATGCTCAAAGGCACTTTTGATTATCCGTACGTGAATGTATTTTCAAAGAGAAACTCTGCTCCGTTTTACATCAACCCTTTTAGGTCCTGCTTATTTTCAACGGGTGCTTAAGCACATAGTTAACTTCGCTCATGTAAAAGCCAACAGGAATCCAGAAATATCTAACTTTGTAATGTGCCCAATGTTAGTGCCTAGGCCTATACTACCTTTTAAAAAAAAAAACCATGTAGATGTTAGGCACTGTAATAAAACAAAAAATTAACCCAAGCTGCACTGACTCAATCCAAGGCTTAATCATTTACACTGAAATAGCACACACTGGTCGTTAACAGAAATCATTTTCTTAAATCTACAAAAATGCTACTTTGTTTGAAAAACAAAATTGAATCAAACTCGCTTCCAGGAGCGAAGCATAGAGAGGAATGCTGTTCTTTAACATAGTTATATAGCAGCTTTGAAAAGAAGGAACACCAGTTAGCACTTTAAAGCAAGAGACTTATTCCTTGTTGAAAGGATTTCATTGTTCACCCTTGTCAAAATGTGCACTGGTTAACGTCCCTGTTAACACCAGCCAGCTTGCCACATTGCTCTCCTTTCGGGACAAAACCCTCCTCTGTCTCTCCACACATGGGCTCCGAGGAGGAGAACCGGCATAATCAAACAGCTGCTCTGCAGTTGCCGGTGAGCAGAGCGAAGGCACAGTGGCAACTCTCAAGAGCCGCTGTGATGTCCAAGGAAGAAGCCAAAGTTAAAAAGCTTCCCCCGCCCGTGTGTGTAGCTGGACCAACAAGACAGCTTATAGCTATTACCACCCTTTTGCCTGAAAAAATAAAAAAGGAACAGCACCATTACTAAACATTTAGGCCTGTATCCAACATAGTGCTAAGCAACACATTCCATCAGCACAAGGATTTCTGCTTGGAAAACGCAACTTCCCCTCCAATAGCCTCCTCCCATGCACCCCCCCCTTAAATCTGTTCTGGGGTTCCCACAACACTAGGAGCAAAATTGGAGACTGAACATAGGAGGAGAGGGCAAGCTCTTGCACTAATGGAATGAGTGTTTCGGACGGGACTGACAATCCTCAGCCTAATTTCATACAGGAGGTAGGAAATCAGAGAAAGGCCAGGGGTGGGGTGGGGGATAGAGGCAGATCAACACAGATGGTGTGGTGGGGGGCACAAGCCCCCTGCAAGCAACCAGTTCAGACTTCCTTGGCTGAGCGCCTCTCCAGACATCCTTCCCAGCCCTAACTAGAGATGCTAGGGATCAAACCTGGTTCTCAGCCTAAACTAGGGCTGGGTGAGGTATCAATACATCATCCATAATTGGCCAGAAGTCCACACTGTGGTAATGGTTTCCCAATATCCGACATGGCAATATATCGCAAATCACGCTATGTGTGTGTGCTATGTAAAAAATCATGGTGTGGGGGGAAATCACGAAGCCCGTCATCGCCTCTCTCGTTATTCCTGCCACCCGCTGCTCTGTTGTAACAAATGTGTTAAAGGTAAGTAAAAACGTACCGGTCAGTGTTTTTCAACCTTTTTTGGGCAAAGGCACACTTGTTTCATGAAAAAAATCACGAGGCACACCACCATTAGAAAATGTTAAAAAATTTAACTCTGTGCCTATATTGACTATATATAAAGTAATTTTTCAATTTTTCCCACGGCACTCCAGGCAACATCTCGCGGCACACTAGTGTGCCACGGAACAGTGGTTGAAAAACACTGCTCTAAGTAGTAACAGTTGCCAATACATTATCCTGTTTGCCTCTACATAGTTACATCCTTATTTCGGACATTGTGATCTACCGGTATATTGCGGTGTTTAGCTGGGGTTATATCACGATGTTGAAAACTACACATCGCTCAGCCCTAGGTTAAACCATGCGAGAGAATTGTGGTAAATTGACTCTTCTTCTTTGGCAATCACTCGTAGCCGAGTAAGATTGCAGTAAATTGAGTAGTGGGGCAGTGATACAGAGCAGAGAACCTTTGGAGAAAAAAGGCAGGATAAGAACGCAACACAACTTTAAAGTGTATCGGCCCCGCAGCTTTCAGAAAACCGTGTTTTGAGTCTCTGAAGCCGATGAGCAATTTAAGAGAAGATTTATAGCCTCGGCAGGAATAGAAAGCCGCACACAAGGAAAAAGGCTCTGAGAGTAGAAGTCCCAGGCGGCTTCTTGTTTGCCCTATTGGCTGTGTGGCATTTCCCTGCTCTGCTAATTATATCGGTCATTCCTATGTAAACGCACTGAAATAGCTGGAGCCTCTCTGGTGAGGCAGGCTGCAGAGAAAACTGTTGCCTTTAAATAGCCCTGGCAGGAGGGGAGCGAGGATGAAAAGGATAGTGTTGTGCCTCCAACACCAGCCAGAGATAATAATGGTCCCTCACAGGAGACATCCCTGAGATGGCCTTGCTCTGTCTAGCTAATGCAGCTAATTAGGGTGTAACTTCAGGACAGTTCACTAGGAGGAGAGGCTCAATGGGAAGAGTTAATTCCATGGCAAGAGGCCTCACTGCTCCAGCCAGTTGTCTAACATAACAAAAGGGCCCATTATTCCCACTCCCCCAGGAGACTTGTCCTTGCCATAATTATCTGGCAAAGATGCATAATGTAAAGGCTTTACATCATCAAAAGAGACTGCCCTAAAAAAGAGGGGGGAGGCGGGGAAGAGTCTCTCTTACCTAATCAATGGATTAAGGACGTGTTTTTCCTTAGGTGGGTAAACAAAGGAGGGGCTTAGCCCTCCAGACTTTTGTATTTCAGAAGATAATAGGGTTCACTCACCAAGGCAATACCAAAATCCAAGGTAATACCAGGCACTTTTTGTTCTTGTTTTTATTTTGCCCTGGGATTAATGTTGCTCATTTGGTAATACCAGAACAGGGTAGGGGCCAGGCCTGTCACTAGTTCATGCCCACTCGTTGTACCAATCCAAGGCAGGTCACTCAAATCTTACGCAGATTATCTGAAGAAGTGTGCATGCACATGAAAGCTCATGCCAATAACAAACTTAGTTGGTCTCTAAGGTGCTACTGGAAGGATTTTTTTTCGTTTTGCAAATTAAAAAGTTCTCTTCAAGTCAATGAGAAGCAAGGAGCAGCAGCGTTCTATGATGATGAAGCTTTTTCTTGTTTTGTTTTATAAAAAATGTTCTTGAATTGTACTGTTTACGGAGAACATTAGTTACTGAGCAGTGTAACAAATCTTCTTTGTTTGTTTATATACCGCTCTATCTTTAAAATATATCACAGGGGTTCACAACAATATAAAACCATGTAGTAAATTCATAAAAAGTTGAAAACAAGTTAAAAGCAAAAAAATTAAAAACTCCAGTAGACCATTGTGGTGGATGTACCCTTAATTGCCTGCATAGGCCTGGCAGAATAGAAAAGTCTAGAAGTTGGCACAGAAGGCACCCCCTGAATCTCTATTGGCAGGGTGTTCCACAGGACCGGGCCAATGACACGAAAGGCTCGGTTTGTCGTTGTCATCGAATGAGCCTCACCAACTTGGGGAACAACCCGAGATTCTCCTGAAGATGATCTCAGTGATCGAGCTGGGATGGAAGGGTTCAGGTGGGTCCCCGAGATAGCCTGGAGCTAAGTTATTCAGGGCGTTGCAAGTTATTCAGGGCGTTGGCAGTAGATGGGCAACCGGTGCAGTTGTTTTAACAATGGTGTTACATTTTCTCGACCAGAACCTCTCATCAGCAATCTGGCCACAGCGTTCTGCAACAGATGGCGCTTCCAAACCAGATCCAAGGGCAGCCCCACACAGAGAGCACTACAGTAATGTAGCCTCAGGGTTACCAATGTGTGAGCTACAGTGGTCAAGCTATCCCTGTTGAGGGATGGCGGCCGTTGGCAAACCAACTGGTAAAAGGCACTCCCGGCCACACATGACACTAGGGCCTCTAGTCACAAGGATGCACCCAGTAAAAACCCCAAGCTATGCACTTGCTCCTTCAGAGGGAGTGCAACCCCGTCCAGAACAGGTAACTTGCCGATTTCCTGAACAAGGGAGCCACCCAACCAAAGAGCCTCCATCTTCCCAGGATTCAAACACAGTTTACTGGCCCCTCATCCAACCCACCAACATTGAATCCAGACACAGGTCCAAAGCTTTCACAGCCTCTTCTGATGTTACGGAGAAATAGAGCTGCGTGTCATCAGCGTACAGGTGACACTTCACTCCAAAACTCCTAATGCCCGTTCCCAATGGCTTCACAAAGATATTAAGCAGCACTGGGGAAAGAACAGAACCCCTGTGGAACCTGGGCCAAGAAACACTCACCCAGTTAATAAACCAATAAAATTAAACTGGATTTTTGTTTTAAGCAAACCCAACATGTGCTACCTTTCCTAGCAAAAACCTTACACACTTGCTCTAACCCCCAAATCCTGGATTTAACATGCTCAACATGAAAAATTCCCTGATAAAAGGAGTATCCTAGGAACTCAACTACATCCATCAATGCATGCTGAGCTCCTCCATGAGAAAAGTGAATCTTGTTCAGTTTGCCAAGGATTCCCCTTCAACACCCACCACACAGAGGCATTATATGTTCATACATTAAAATGCATGCAGGGCCTCTTCCCACAGCTGCCAAATGCGCAACCATCAGGCACATTGATGGAGGAGCTTAGCTATGCAGTCTCTTCACATGTGCTTTTAACACACGGAGTTCATCTGGACTCTGGTATCTCATCTGCAAGAAGCAGATTACATAGAACGTGGGAAGTTGTCTTGTACTGAATCAGGCCATTTGGTCTGTCTAAGCTCAGTATCGTCTACCCAGACTACGAGCAGCAGCAGCTCTCCATGGTTTCAGGATGAGGGTGCCTTCCAGCCCTGCTGGAAATTGAACGTGGGACCTTTGGCATGCAACGCAGATGGCTCAACTATGAAACCATAGCCTTCCCCCTACAATGGTTCATCACGACTTGCCAACACAAAAATCCTATCAGCACCATGCCAACCCCCAAAGCTTTTGCCATTTTGTCAAACTTTTTAAAAAACTGGAAGAACAGCTAAATAGTTTTAACAAAAATATAACCTCAAGTCAGATTCAAAGGAGGTTTAATACATAAACAACCTCATTTACTCAGTCCCACTGAATTCAAGAGGGCTTAAAATGTGTTGGAACATACATTTGCATCAAACAACCATCTTCCACAAAGCCACATCTCCTATGCTCTTTTGTTACCTCAGTGAGGTGTCTGGATGTGCCTCCATGTGGCTTTCCAGCCCATACTTGCACGAAAATTCCTTGAAACACACTGGACAACGATAAACTTCATCCTCGGCCTTCTTCTCAGCTTCGCCACTTTGTGGTTCCTCCACGGCCTGTTTGGTAGAGAAGGGAGAATTCTCTCACGCAAAAATCTGACTGAGCGCATAAATTCACATGGAGTGTGATTCCAGCCTCTTTGGGCTGCTTTGAATGTTCCCACTAAATACTCCCCACCACACAGAATATGAACACATAAGGGGAGGAGAGTGCCTTGTTATGTGTTTTTACATCAAAGGAAACAGCTTTCCGAGAAGGGGGTCATTGCCAGCCATGAAATTTGAGGGATTCTGAGAAAAACAATAATATTTTTAATCAATAGAGCCTTATAAGAACAGCACACATAAAAATGCTGTATTCAATGATGTTTGCCTCGCTCAAGCTGTTTTCGTGACATCCTTTTCAGGTCAGCCACTGCAGATATGGAGATGACCATTTGGACCTTTGGACTTCCTTTGTGTCTGTCTGCACAGTAGCAGCCACCTGTCAGGTTCATTCACACTTGCCCAATGTTGTATTGCATTAAAACGGCACCAGGCTGAAGCAATGCAGAAGACTGTGTGTTCATAAACTTGCCTGAATATGCCCTGGTTAAAAGATGCAACGGGACAGAGGCACGCAACCAAGTCCCACCCACAAAACCTTGGGACACATCCAATCTTGTATGTGTTGGCCTTGATCGTCCTGAGCAAGGGAGGTCCATAGGGGAGGTTCATGGAGTGGGGAGCAGGCTCTGACTTGCATTTGCTTGAACACGAATCAAACTCTCCACTCAGTTATAGTCCCCGACAAAGCAACGCCCCCAGCTGCAGGGAGGCGTCAACTCCCATTCAGGCAAACGCGAATGAAAGCCCTCACCAGACCTTCCCTGCTCAGCAAAAGAAAGACCCTGCTCAGGGACTGAGTGGGCAGGTCTGATGCATATAGGGATGTATGGCGTGCATGACTTTCAAACCACAATCGAAAGCATCCTACTTCCTTACAGGTGACTTCATAGCACATGTCACTTTATAAAAATGAATGTGTACACCACACACACTCACACCCCTACATTTCTGAAATTTTAATTTTGGCAGCCACAAGCCTATTATAATGTCCCCACCTCCTCTCTTCCATTGCCACGTGATGAAGAGAATTTCTAATGTCTAATTTTAAGCTGATCATCTTCTTTAAAAAAAAAAAAACCCCACCCCACGCATAAATCAAGAATGGAGGACCTGCAGTCCCCCATATTTTTTGTCTGAATACAACTCCCATCATCCTTGACCACTGGCCACACTGGCTGGGGCTGATGGGAGTTGGAGTCCAAAAGCATTTAGGAGGGCTGCAGGTTCCCCCCATCCCTGGAACAAAAGGAAAGATATAAAGAGAAAGGGCAATGGAAGAGAATGCAACTTCGGGCAGATCCACGCCATACTTTGAAAGCACATCCCATAAACATTTAAAGCACATGACACCCCCCAAAGAATCCTGAGAAATGTAGCTGTGTGAGGAGGAAATTTGCATCTCCCAGGATTCCTTGGGTGAAGTCACGTGCTGCAACTGTGTGTTGGGTGCGCTTTCAACGCATGGTGAAATTTTGCTGAAAACATTCTAGAAAAACCTTTTTGGCTGGAATTCGCTCCTCTTTGTCTGCCTCGGTTTCTTGGCTGAGTTTTCGTTTTGTGGACAACCGCCTGCGTTTCAGTGGGGAGGCAGGTGCTGTACTTGTAGTAGTGCCATTTGGATCCTTCTCGTGGATTTTCATGTGTCTAAAGTCAGGTGGGAAAGGGAAGAGAAGAGAATATATATAAAAAATGAGCCAGCTGTTCCACTATAGATTCTGAACCAAAAGGAAGATGATGATGGCGATAATAAAATTATATTAATTCATGTGATTTATCTATAATGTGCCTTCAACCCATATATTGCGCCATAAATTATATCAGGTTATGCTGGAGGTAAGCTGATGGTTTATATTAAAGCTTAATTGTCAACAATGAACCACCCCTCGTTAATGATCTACAGCAACAAGAGAAGACACCTCAATTTCCATGTTATATTATGATATAACCAGTATCATGGTCAGACCAGGAAGTAGACTTAGGCAGTCCCCCTGGGCAGTGGAGTCTCACAGGGCGGGACCCCTGCTGACGCCCCACCCACCACTGACTGGAGAAGCAGTAATGGATTCTGGCAAGATCTCGCGAGAGTTCAACGAGATTTCATCAGAAGCTGTTGCCACGCAATCCCAGTAAGCAAGGCTTCAGTGGAGGTGGCAAAATGGGATGGGCTGCCCCAGACCAGTATCATAACCTGAAAGATAAATTGGAATTTTGTGTGTAATAACTGGGGAAATTGTATATTCTAGAATGATCCTGCTATTCAGTACAGTAAATTGGTTTCTTCGTTTAACAAGTTCAACAGGTTCCCCCCCCCCTCAAATAAGGGTAGGGCAAGAGATTAATGGAGTTGGCAATACCAGAGATTTTGCGGTACAAAATACAATGAGAACAGTTCTTTCCGCGCTGGCCCTTTGCAGTGCTTTTACAGTGTAATCTTAATTAGCAAGATAAGATGCCTTTCGCTTTTCCCAAGACTTGCCTTCAACAGATATTTGACAGAGAGCATGCAAAAAACCCTCTCAGCCACACATTTAAGCTCATCTCAAAAATGATATGCAATAATGACGTGGCAACGAAGTTTACTCCCTAAAAGGCACCCTACACATATATTAATAGAGCATCTTAAAATATATATATATCATTGTAGTTATTTCCTATTTGCAGAAGTAAACCTGAGTGAAAATAATCAGTTTCCCCTGTAGTACCAAATTCAATATGAAGTTTTAAGAATACAGAATTAAAAACACAACCAGGATACAATCCTATGCTTCATTACCAGGGAACTTTTGAGTATATATATTATTACACACTACTTTCTCACCATCAGTTACCAGAGAAAATAGTCCCCAGACCCCACCAGTTGATCAGCCACAGAGCAATTCATTACAGCTTTTGAAGCAGAGAATTAATGACACAGAGATTAAAACACACACATTATCCAAATAATGAGAGGTGCAATATTACGGAGAATGGGAAATCTGTTACAGGTAGGTAGCCGTGTTGGTCTGCCATAGTCAAAACAAAAAAAACAAAAACAAAAAATTCCTTCCAGTAGCACCTTAGAGACCAACTAAGTTTGTTCAAGAAGTGTGCATGCACACGAAAGCTCATACCAAGAACAAACTTAGTTGGTCTCTAAGGTGCTACTGGAGGGGAATCTGTATTAAACAAGTACGGAAAAGCAAGAATTCTTAATGTGTGAGTTTTTTTTTTTAAAGAAACATGGCAGCATCATAGTTTCTGTTCATTTCCTACGAGGAAGCTCTTCAGGTTTCTGATGAAATTCCAGTCAAGTACAAATGCCTATATTTTTCCTGCCTATGATGTATATCATACCTTATATATCATTTCATAACATATATATGCTACAGCTAGTGAGTTTCTCCTAAGCCAGTTTCACTCCATTTGTCTCACAGGAGATATATATATATATATATATATATATATATATATATATATATATATATATATATATATAATGAGAGATTGTGATTCTCATTATTCTTCCTTGTAGCAAGGAGGATTTTTTCAGTCTCTTTATGACACTTTAACTGAGGAGTCAGCAACCTTTTTCAGCCGTGGGCCGGTCCACCGTCCCTCAGACCATGTGGTAGGCCAGACTATTTGGGGGGGGGGGGAATGAACAAATTCCTATGCCCCACAAATAACCCAGAGATGCATTTTAAATAAAAGCACACATTCAACTCATGTAAAAACATGCCAATTCCCAGACCATCCGTGGGCTGGATTGAAAAGGCGATCGGGCCGCATCTGGCCCATGGGCCTTAGGCTGCCTACCCCTGCTTTAACCACACCCTAAATCTAAAAGGGCATCAGCACAACCATCTCCCTTCAAGGCCCCCGGGGTGAGAGGAGGACGGATGATCACACAATGGGAAAATATTAATATAGATATGCAGCTGCACTAAAGAGTCCACAAAGAAGAAATGCCATTCACACAGTTCCAGAAAACTCCATCTTTTAACTAGACTTTTAACTAAAGAGGAGGAGGAAAGAAAACAAGTGATCTTCAGGGCAGACCCCAGTTGTCCAAACAACTCACATTCAATCACAGCTCTGATGTCACTCCTTGTCTAAAAAGACTGAGCGGTGGGAGCAGCCAAGTTGGCCCATCTCAATGAAATTACTGAGATGGATACTTGAACATTTTGCTTCCTAACTTTTTTTGTAGGAGGGCTAGAGACTTGCCTTCCTTTTAAAGAAAGAAAGCTCAGAGTCTGGTTCCCCTGCTGGCTTACCAGTTAAACCTTTCTGCCATTTTTGACTACGTAAAGATCCAAAATTTGGAGAATCAATTCACTACTAGTACATATGAAATAAAACCGCAGGCAGAAGTCTATACTAAGTGCACAAGACAAATGCTTGAATGAGCATCAGTGTGGTCCATTTTGAATAATCGCTCTATAGGGCTAAGTTAGGTTTCACAAGGAAGTACACGAAATTACAAAGAGAATGAGGAAAACAAATCACTCGATTATGTTTCTCTCAAATGCGCTTCTGGGTAACTGCTGCTCTGGTTCCACCTTAACAAGCAGCTAGATTCAACTCCCACCCACTCCAACTTGCCCAACTGGTTCTGCTTTGGCATGCAAGAATGAGCAAATATCAGAATGTACCTTTCTTGTCAGCCCTCTTTTAAACAAGACCAAGAAACTGTCAACAATTTTATTCTGTTATATTTTTTTTTTAATGAGGAGTAAAGACAAAGAAAATGAAATTCAGCATGGGAGTTTGAAAGCGAACTGCCTGTCACATCACCTCCATTTTCTCATTTTGCACGCAACTTGCCTGCAGACTCGAATGATCCAAGAACGTAATCCGTGCATAAGAAGTTGGCTGTCAATGCTCATAACAACAAGCAAGGCAGAATAACATGACATTGGGAGCATTCTATGTCCTGGACAATTGTAACATAAGGACTCGATGATAAACCATATGGGAAAGGGAAGGGGAGTCAGCAGAAGGGGACAGAACTCACCACTTACAGAAATGGTGCCTATGCTAACACAGAACTGACCCAAGGTCGGTAAATATAACATTACAAAAATGTAAAGGGACCTCATCACTTTTTTTTTAAGTGCACACTTAAAAAAATTAAGGTATGCGTGCTTGCAAACATCTCACTTTCTCTTTCTCATACTCAACACTAAAGGGGCTAGGATTGACTATTGCTCCATTCCATTCAAAGCGTGTTTGTTAACTGTTCTTAAAGAATGGCTTAGGAAGCTCAGCATTAATCTGTACTTCTCTTGCAGAGAGAGAAAGATCAGCAGCTACACCACTTAGAAATAAACTGAAAACATTTCCATCACTCTGCCACCGAGTTCTGCCTCTTCGCTGTCAGCATGCCTCTGAATGCAAGTTGCTGGGAATCACAAGTGTGGAGAAAGTTGTTGTTGCAGGATCCCCATGGGCATCTAGTTGGCCACTGTGAAAACGAAATGTTCGACTACGTGGGTGTTTGGGCCTGAGCCAGCAGGGCTCTTCTAACGTTCGCTGAAATCCCATGTTTAAATTATCTGATGCAAAGCAATTTAGGGTGCACCTGCAACACTCCCAAAAGAACACAGAATTATTATCATTTTATTCCATTATACATGCCACTGTTCAACCAGTTGCCCCATTGCTTTTAGTCCTATCTTGGTGCTGTGTAGCTCACAATTATATAAGCACCCTGGGAATAAATTGTGATTTCTTCCTAGGATTTCCCCCTTCGTGCCAATAAGTGAGGATGTGCAGACTCTACCAGTTCCTCTGTATTCGAGGTGAATAATGCAACAGCGCAGGTGGTCTGTGCTGGTGAGATGCATTGCCTGCATTGCACCCGATCCCCAAAACCAATAATCCTGTGGACATGTCCTTAGACTGCATCCAATCTGTTCAAGACCTTAGGTTCTAGGGATACATTCTCCATATAATACAAACTACTTTACAGTAATTCTGTTAGGAGAACCCACGCCTAGGCTCAGGGCAAGATCAAAGCCGGAGCACAGAATTCCCCGAACATCTGAAGACTCATGGATGGGGACTCTCTCACACACCTCCACACCCAGTGCATGAACTTGGGTTTGAAAAGATTAAGGGGTGACGTGTAAGTCACAGAAAGAAAATTAACAAGCCTTGCTATTTGAGCAATGTGCTTGGGGGGAAAGGAGACATGGAGGAGGCACCAAGCAACAGGAAAGGGACGGCAAAACCTCAAAACGCTACTGACAAATATTTTTCAAAGATGCGTTGCCTTGACAGAAGAACACTTTTCTTCTGCCTCCAAGAAAGCTAGCCTTAAACTGCAACTTGTTGGGCATTTTACTGTTTTTTTAATATTAGGACTATTATTACAGATCAATTTGACAGCATGATTTTGAGGCGTTGCCTCTCTCTTTTGCTTCCTTTGCTTTTTGGCGCAATCCTTCTGACAAAGGAGCTCAAAGTTTGAAAACGGCTAACTTTACACAGAAAGCAGCAAACCCCCCCCCCCAATATAAAACTTCTTAAAAATGAATGTGCTATGCAACGAAGTTTAGAGGTACAGTCACGTTGTGTAAGGACTCTCAGTGGTTGCTCATGAGGAAGCAAGCTGACTTCGAACTTCTACAAACTAAGTTCTTTATTGTGCAGATATTTACAGTGGAGTTACAGTAAAAACGTCCAGCTCATCCCTCTGCAGAGTCCGGGAATGTCCGTTTCCGGTTTTTAGTCCAACATAAGAGGCGCAGGATCCTGAACCCCCGCCTCCCCCTTCCACGTCCTTCCTCCCTGTGAAATCGGGGCACGGGAAAAAGTCCCTGTTCCCCGCTTCCTGCTTGGTGCTGAGGCTCTCTGATCCTGTCACAGCCCCTGCCCCGACTTCCTGCTTCCACCCCCCCCCCACTGGAGGAGTGATCGCTTCCTCCGCTCGGGGAGGAGGAGGACGAACTTCGAACTGGAGAGGGTGGTTCCCTGTATCGCAAATGACCTGGGACCTCTACCTGCCTGGGCGAGGGGGGTTTCCTGACACGTTGCATATTTACGTTGCACATAATTAACAAAAATGGAGAGCAATTGTGTGCATGTCATGGATATGAAGGAATGGCCGATTAACAATTTATAGATAAGAATACATTGTTCATTGCAAATGCGATGGAAGAAAAGGAGGAGCCACGAGTGAAAGTGAACTTTTAAAAAGTGACCTTTTTTAGCAAGACTACAGGCAACGAAAGGATCTTGGTTTTGGGCAGGGAATTTGGAACAGATGGACACTGGTCCTTTCTTGGGAGTGGACACCTTTTTACTAGTGTGCTGAGTTTTCATCAAGAATCACTACCAGGCCTCCAGGCTTATCTCCACAACCTTGAGCGTTGTAAACTGACATTCTTAGGATTCTCATGCGTAGTGCCTGAGAGCAGCACAAACTTGCTTTGTGGAAGCTCGTGTGCTCTCTGTTTGGTTTAAATGCACTAATCTGGACACCAAAACCTTATTTATTTCTGCTGCCTCTGAAATTACTTTAGGAGACTCGAAAAATAACATATGCAGATATTCAAAAATATAGGTATGAACAGAATGGTTTGGAAAATAAAGCTTCTACAGATTATGCTGTTATGGTGCAAGCAGAGGTGACCAAAACCAATCCACACAAGGAAGAAATCACATTATCTCACCAGTGTGCAGAGTTTTAAAAGTAAACACAGGTTGTTGTTGTCCACCACCACCACCCTTTAAAATCTAATATAACCCAGAAGAATATTGGCAGAAGTTATCTTATCTGAGGTTGAACTAATTGCCTGTCTAGTTTGGCATTTTGCATTCTGACTGGCAGCAGGTCTCCGGGGACTTAGGCAGCAGTCTTTCCCATCACCTTGCCACCACCTGATTCTTCTGAACAGGAGATGCTCGGAACTGAGCCTGGGATTGGACCTGGGAACTGCAGGATGCAAACCTGTCCCCTGCTACTGAGCTATGCAGTCTTACGCGATGCAATCTGAGGAAATCTATAAGCCTGATTTCTCAACATACAGGCCACATTCTAGTGAGCAAGTGTGGATGAGCCACAGAACCCTGCTCCACATCACGTGACAGAACCTGCAGTCAATCGCCCCCTTCTCTTGCAACTCTAATATGCTGGAACAGACTTGTGTCAGGCTCTAGGGATGAGGGCGACTTCCAAAGCCACCAACATGCGACGCTGGGTGCAATTTCCTCTGCACTATTACTCCCCCCTCCCTGAATTTATGGCTCAGCACTTCTGCACAGAAGAGTCAATGACTGCTGCTACGGCAGCCTAATGGCTAAGGGGAACCTGTGACCCTCCAGATATAGAACTACAGTTCCCAAATTCTAACCACAGGCCATGCTGGCTGAGGCTGATAGGAGCTGGAGTCAGCCGTCATCTGTAGAGAACACCATGCAGCTAGGACGCTTTAATAAGCTGTGTTGGTAAACAGGTACTTAAAGGGAGGTTAAAACGCAAGGTGCAGTGTGATGAAAGAGTCCAGTCCAAAATAAGTAGGGCAGCTTGTTAAAGGACATTCTGTTCAAGCTCTGTCCTGCAGAATTGGCACAACAGGGAAATTTAGACCCAAGGGTGACAACAAAGGGGAGCAGAAGCTATGAGCAATTTGAGAGAAGCTCATGGGAGGAATCCATGTTCTCCGGCGCAAGCCCCACTGAAATCACACTCCCGTTTCATTACAAAGAGGATGAGGGGATCTTAATTAATTAGTAATGTGGGCTTTGTTACATTGTTATATCATTTATACCAATTGAGGTTTTAACAAAGGTTTGTTATGAGAAGTTTGAAGTTATTTTTATGGATTAGTATTGAATTTTAGTGTTAAAGATTTAATTAATACAAGCCTTACTCTGTCGAGCTTGTATTTTATATATTTTATACAGAATATCTGTCTGAAATTGTCTGGTTTGTTATGCCTAATAAAGGTTATTGAATTTGAATTTGAAAAGAGGTTTGGGCAGGAAAACTTCCGTGTGCCCTTTGCTGCTTTATCTTTAAGGCTGACAACAGAAACTAGACCATCCAGGTGAGAAAACAAACAGGCACTTCAGGAAGATGCTATCAGCGAGATCGTGTCTAAACCAGTTTGCCTCTTATGAGGATTAGGCATAGGCAGGAAAAGTTCAGAAGATGTACCATGTCCAAAAGACTGGAACTTTATTTGTCTCTCTCTTTTTGTTAAAAAAAAGGGGGGGAGAAAAAGACCCCTACCTCTTAAATGTGATCGTTTAGAGTTTGCAGGTTCAGAGAAGCATCAGAATTGAAAGCCACCTAAACCAAGCCCTTGAATGATGCAGGCAATCTAGAGCTAGAGCATCTTCAATGGAGCCTCTCCCTAAAGAGCTCTAGTGAGGGATAGACCCAAGGTAATTGGTAACATTGGACTATAGGAGTATGGGAAATCCACCCCCCCCTACTTAGCTCACCTTTTTAATACTCTTATTTTAGAGAATTGCATTTTTAAAAAGCAAAAAGTCTACAACGTGGAGGAAAAGGGGGATCTACCTTAACTACTTAAGCATGATGAAGGTGGGGGGTGATGGAATGATAGATGCGGTTTTGTCAAAGGTACACACATGTTTCACCCTGGCAGAGAGCTACCAACCCCCAGAAGGCCCTCACTTTGCAAACCTGCCTTGTTAATAGAAGTTAATGCATCGTTAATCGATGTTAATGCCTTCTCTCCTGCGGCCTGTTACCTTGCGAGCAAAGCCTCCAAGAAGATGGAATTAATATCCAAGCTGTTGTGCTTGAAACACACATTGCATTTTGGGACAATGCCACGAGATGGAACTAGGATAGGGCAACAGGGAACACCTGCACGGAAAGTAAGTTGGGAAGTTGAGTAAAAATGGTTGAAGGAACTGCAATTCCAAGGGTGGGTTTTGTTTTTTTTTCTTGGAAAAGAAATCCAGGCATGTTATTAACATGTGTGGCACAAGGCATGCCCTTGCAGATATGACTCAAGCGCAGCAACTTGAAACATTTCAGCCCAAAGAGCCCCACCTTTGCTTGATTCAGGATAAGCTCACTGTTTTCTCAAGGGAATGGGATGTCTTCTGGCACCGGTTTTTGACTCAAGAAGGAAACTGCAAACCTGCACGTATTAAGTTCGTATTTACTTTTATCAATGGAGCATGTGAGCACCTCCAGTGCTGCCCTCTGGACCTGACCAGAATTCCACAGGCGTCTCAAGTTTTAAATGGGGAAGGAATTTGGGGGGAAGGATTTCAACAGCTGATTTGGAACTTTCACACTAAGCCTCAGCAAAACTGTTGTTGTTGTTGTTGTTGTTGTTGTTGTTGTTGTTGTATAAAAAAAGAACTGCACAGGGGTTGCACAATGCAAGGCATTTAGGGAAGCAGTCAAGACATCTCCTCCTCTCTGGGCCTCTTCTCTTTTTCATATATAGTCTCTAGGGAGTTGGCAACATGTGTCTCGGGAAAGCGGCATGGGAGATGAGCACAGTGTTTAGGTTACGTTCTTCTTGTTTCTCCGATCAGGAGTGAGCACGTGTCAGATAACTGAAGTTGCAGAATTCTGCCCATGCGACCAAGGAAGCAGCAGCATGGGGTGTTGGGATAGAAAGTGCTTGGTTTGAGCATAGAGCTAGGACACAGTAGCTAGGTGCATTAGAGCAAGGAGGTGACCATTTTACCAAGAGCCTACCTAAGGCACACATCTCAGCATATCTGAATGGGCAGCCCTGCAGAACAGAAAGATGTGGCAAGTGGTGTCAACAAAAATTCTATGCTCATTGTCTCCCGAGGTGCACAGCTCGTCCAAGTGGTTCTGCAAACACATCATTGCTGCCTCTTTCTTATATTGGGCTTCTCCATAACATTAAACTGAAAGATAGGGAAGAGCCATGAAGATGCATGGTCAACCTGACACTCTTTTGCAGGGTCAGTGCATGGAAAAGTATTAAGGAGAGCGATGGAATACCAACACCGTGGTTCGCTCCTTGAATAACTATACAACACAGCAACATCCACTAGCTACATGGCTTTAGGAAAGATTAAACCAGCTTTCCCATGCCAGGCTCTCTTCCAGGGGTTGCTGAACTGTAGCTCCTCTTAGCCCATCCATGGTCAAGGATGATAGGAATTGTATTTTTGGAAGCACCTGGTTGGAGGAGGCTGGACTAGACAAATTCACGGAGTAGGAAAAGCAAAAATCATTAGTTAAGGACAGCTAAAGAGAACCACCATGTGCAAGAGAAGCACACCTCTGAATGTTAAGCAGGGACACACTGCTACCTTAGCACCTTGCCGGTTGAAGGCATCTGACTGGACATTCTTAGAAACAAAGATGCCAGGAGGCTATATGGCACCTGAGCCATCCATATTCAGAGAAGCTTGCTTATGTTCTCATGGAGTTGGCCACTAGCATTCTGAATCTTCAGAAATTTCAGCATTTCAGACCAGTTTCTAGGCACCACAGATGCGTAGACATATCTGAGAGCTTGCTAGAAGAACACATTTGATTATGTCAAATTCTGTGTGCTTCCTTCATAAAGTAATGTTCTGCTAGAGTTCGTGGGGAGACATCTCAGTCCCAGGGGCTGAATCAACCAGCCTCCAGCTTTCTACACCTGGCCCTCAGTGTTCCTCTGAAGGCCACACACCCTCCTCAGGGCTGACCCCGCTCCTCAAACCGTGCTTCTGATCCAACTCTGCCTCACACTCTCCTTCTTGAGTGCCGTTGCCTGGCTTAAAAGTGTCTCCTGAACTGTAATATTGCCACTTTCTTGCCTGGATAGAAGATGAAAAAGGGCTGTGTACTGCTGAGGGGTGGGAAGGATAAAGGGCTTTGCCCACTGTACAGAAGAATCACATTCATTGCTTTGCCCAGTGTTGCATTTGGCTGTGCAAACTAGCAGCGCATGGCACCCAAAAGGCTCCCGATGAAAGCACATGGCCACCAGCCTGAAAAAGGTCATCTGCTGCTCATTTATCTGTCTCTCCCTCTCCCTCATTTTGGCATTGCACCTCTTTACCTGGTCAAAAAAAGCATCTAATTCAAAATAAAAAAATAATTGAGAATTCTTGTGTGCAAATAAAGCATCTACTGTACCTATGTTTCAAGCTGCATCTGCATGCATTTCATTTTGCATCACTGGGAATGCATCTACAAAACAAATCTGCGTTATAGTGTCTTGGGCACAGCATTCGGCTCTTTAGCATAGTGTATGATCATCCTGGGAAAGAGAGCATTCTATAAAATGCTTGAGGGGGTGGGGGGCAGGGAAATCACCCTCCCCTCTGGGCTTGCCTCCCCAGAAATTTGTGCTTTAAAGCACACATCTGAAGATCTGCCTAGAGACACGATACAAACCACTCTGTGATTAGCAATCGGTTTACAAAGATCCCTATCTCATTTCATACTGCTCCTTGCACAGAGTACCAAACCTTGGGGTGGAGAAGTGCAATGTGTACCACTCGCCTGCAAACCTTGCTATCAGCCACGGAGGGGCAAGGGGGGGGGCAACAATATCAGTTTCACCAATCCTAGTCACTCCTCCTCCTGGAAACTACACAAAAGCACCAGGAATGAAAACGACAGGAGATTCTGAAGAGTCCAACATGGATCTTTCACATGATGCCGAGTTGGGCCTCGACAGGAAACATCCATTACCAGTTCTTACACCCTTCACAGTTCCTATGGATTCTTTTTTGTGTAGGCTTATTGGAAGGGAAGCCCCACCATAGTTCACTGATATTTACTCTGTCCGCCCCGTCCTAAGTATATGCATAGGACTGAACTCTTATAGTACTCTGCCTGTTTCAGAAAGAAATATTTGTCGTTTAGCAGCAACACATTTCAGGAACTGAAGTATATACGATGCAACATACAAATCAAGCACAAATAAGGGATGCCTTCAAAGGGGCAGTATTTTAGTGCAGTGGTACAGCCATACCTCGGGTTGCGTTCACTGCAGGTTGCGTTCGTCATGGGAAGTACCGGAATGGGTTACTTCCGAGTTTGGTGCTTCGCGCATGCGCAGAGGTGTCAAATCGCACCACGCACATGCGCAGACGCAGCACTTCAGGTTGCACTTTGCTCATGTTGCGAACGGGCCTCTGGAACGGATCCCGTTCGCAACCAGAGGTACCACTGTACCTCGGAAGTCGAACAGAATCCGTTCTGAAAGTCCGTTAGACTTCCAAAACGTTCGGAAACCAAGGCATGGCTTCCAATTGGCTGCAGGAAGCTCCTGTAGCCAACTGGAAGCTGCGTAAGTTGCGCCGGACGTTTGGGTTCCAAAGAACGTTCGCAAACCGGAACACTCACTTCTGGGTTTGCGGCATTCGGGACCCAAAACGTTCGACTCGCAAGGCATTCACAAACCAAGGTATGACTGTATTTTTAGGTGGGTCCTAAAAATGACAAGAACCTCATTAACTATTAGTAAATTTTTGGTACTAGGAAACTTGTTGGAGAAAAGCGCCACGATCCATGGGCATCACAAACAGATGTGTGCACGGTTTATCAAATCTCCACCACCAAACAAGCTATCCATTCCTGCACCGCAGGGGGTTGGACTAGAAGGCTCTTGGAGGTCCCTTCCATCTCTATACAGCTCTATGGTTCTAAGGGACATATGCAAGGAGTTGCTGGAAGGAGGCTACAGATGCCGAAAAGAAGGGATTATTTGGGTTGTGGCCCTCAGGTGGAACAGGGCATGCAGCAAACGGTCACCAACGCACGCTCTCACATTTATCAGCCTTTTCCCATTCTGTCACCTCATGGCCAGCTCTCACCTGTGCATGTTTCCATTGGTGGTGAAGGACTGGTCACACACCGAACATTTGTAAGGCCTTTCGCCAGAATGGACCAGCATGTGGCGGTCGAGGGAGCTTGCGGAGCTCAGAGACTTTCCACAGATGCTGCAGGAATGGTCTGTTCCTCCAGTGTCCGTGTTATGCTAAAGAAAGCAACAGATTGTTGGTTTTGAGTTCTTCCTGTGCAGCTTCAAGGACATGTCAGTCAACTGCAACCATCATCATCATCATCTAAGAAGGTTTAATGCAATGCATTCAAAATTAGCATGGCATACCTGGGTAAGGCTGCAATTCTATACTCCCCGAAAAATTGGCTGAGGGGCTTTTTAGCACATGACCTAGGTGCATCTCTGCCGGTGGAGAAACAAGGTACATAGGCAAATGATGTTTATGTCACCTGAAACCCCCCCCCCAGACACTGGCAGAAATGGGGTGGTCAGGGAGCCGTATCCAAACTGTGAAAAGCACCAAATTGGCTAAATTAGCTGGGGACCTGAAAGGCTTATGCTGAAACTACAGACCACTTCTTCCTTGGCAGAGTAGCTTTGTAAAACCTCTGATTATTTTACTATACTACCGAAGGGGGAAGGGAACCTTAAGAAGTGGCAAAAAAAAATATGGGAAGGACAATAAATGCAAAAGCACAGTTGAGGGAATGAAGAGGAAAAAGCATAAGGAAACAAGCTGATTGTCTACTATAATGTCTGAGTTTGGGTGTGGGGGGAGGGGAGCAAACCAGTGTATTTTATTGTACTGATAGCTGTTTGTCTCCAAGGAAGACACCTTCAATGTGTTTTTTAAAAGTCACAGACTTACCTGACGAATATGCATTGTCAACTGATGCTGAGTAGTGCAAATCTTTTCACAAAGAGGGCAGGTATAGGAAGACTTGTCATCTTTTGTTTCCTGTATACAAAAAAAAAAAATTTTTTTATAAGAAATTGATCATAACACACGTTTTAAAAAAGTAATTAAAAATTTACAGACTTGAGGTTTTTATCCCTCGCCCATTCATGCAGAGAATGCACATGCAGCAGCAAAACATAAATTTACATAGGAAATTAATCTAAATGAGACCCTTTTTTTAAAAAAAAGAAAGAAAGAAAGAAATTTGAAACCACAGTCTGAGTCAGTGAAACTGAGTGCAGTGCAGGGTGTTGCCTAGAACCTAATCCTTCATCAAGCATTAGGACTATCCAGCCAAAAGTCTACCCAATCCAGCCCAGTGGACGACCAGATGGCTTTTTCGGAAACCCAAAAGAGAAGACATAACGGCAATGCACACCTCCAACAGTTGTTGTTTAGGGAGTAGCATTCAGGGGTATGATCCTTGAAATAGCCCGCAGCCTTCATGGCTAGTAAAACAGCCACCAATAGGCTAAGCTTTAGCCTCTATGAATTTATTTAAAGTCCTTTCTAAGCCATCCAAACTGGTTGCCCAGTATTACCATATCTTGAGGGAGAAAGTTCCATGCACTGTGCTGCTTGAAATATGTGCTTCCTTTTTGCCTATTCTATAATCTACAACCATTTAGCTTCATTATCGTGAGACAGGGAGGAAAACTTCCTCTCTCCCTATGCACTTTCACTACACATGCATAACGCCCCGTCTTGGAACTTCACCAGATGGCATCTGAACAAGTTACATGGCAAACCTCGGGTTCTCCACCTCAAAGACTTAAGGTACCTAGAAGTGAGGAAGCTCCCCCACCAAGCAGGGACACCCCTTCTCTCTTTATGCTCCTCCTCCTCCCCTCCCCCACCCCCATTCTCCCCCTCTCACCAATTCTTATCACCGCATTTGCATGAAATTCAGTGGAGGACCACAGGTTCCTTTGCACCTGGATATATGGTTATTAATCGAGTGCAGTGGTGGCTTCAAGGTTTCCTCTCTGCACGGGACAGATTGATTTTTGCTTTGATTTGTGCGCTGCACTCCACTGCAAAGGGGAAATCAATCCATATAGGGTGCCGGCAGTTGCCACCCTCACACATATAACACACCCAACATTCCCCTGCAATTGTGCGCTGCAGGGAAGCTCAATGATGAGAGATTGTCTGTCTCTCTTAATTCAAACGACCTTGTCAAACGTTATTGATCCTACAATAAGCTTCGGATAAACCCTCACATTGGTGGAGGGGAAAGGAAATGCTATGAACAAAACAAAACAAAATAGGAACAGCTAAAAATAAGGTGTTTGGGGGGGGTGGAGAGATAAAACTACAACATAGTACAAGGAAGAAATAAATTCCCTTAGCTAGCTGAAAGGTTGGCCAGTTTGAAACTTCCCTAGCTACAACTTGGCCAGGATGTTTGTGCTAACAGAAGAGATCTTCCCCCTTTCTTTTCTTTTAAAAGTTGCCCACAGGATACTTCATGAGAACAAGTCGCCCACACACCCCTGGCATAAGTGTAGGCTTTGCATCACACCTCTATGAGAAAGCAGCAAGCTTCCACCCTGCACCAGCCATTCCAATATCATCTTCACATTTAGCCCCAAGAATGAGCCACACCCACTTGGCAATCAGCCCCACTTCCTGGAGGATCCCAAGTTTCCTCCCCCCACCCCTTGGAAGGAGATCTAGGCTCACTGTTGAAAGCTGCAAGGAAATCCTAAATAAGCCCATCATGCCCTTTGGGTGGTAGGAAAGGTAATTCTTGACGCAAGAGTGGCATTTGCATTCAAATAAAGAGGCTGGATGTAGGCATGATTGACACTTTCCTTAGAGCTGCTGCAATCAGAAATTAAAATGAATCTACTACTCGCATGTAAGAGAAGAACACCCTGTGTTTTCTTTTCTTTTTAAGGATGCCCTTGAGAGGCTGAGTCAGACACCGGCCTTTCCAACCAAGGACAGAATGGGAACTTTTGGCTTGAACCAAGTCTTCTCTTGCCCAATTGTTTTAAAACAGGCAGCATGATTCCCCCTCCCCCCCCCCCAATATTCCACAGAACGGGGCACTTCTTTCCCACACTTTGTTGTAGGCTTGCAGATAAGCCCATAAAAGCTACTGGCCAGCCAAGAAGCTAGTAAACCTGTGTTTGTTTCCTTGCTGGCAGCACAAGGAAGAGGAACGCATGCTACAAGCATCATGGCAAGCTAGCAAAAGGGAAAGCAAGGCAAGGCTGGTTGAGCGCAGGATATTCCTGGATGCCTCAACCTGCACAGAACTCCTGGTCGCCAACAGGAACCTGGTGATTGCTAAACACAAGGCTGCCTTATCAGTAAAGTTCAAACACTCCTGTTTCGAAAGAATCCTGCCTCTCCACTAACTCTACTCTCCTTTCGTTACTCCATTATGAATAAGGACATCATTTCCATTCTGAAGACAAGGCTGAACCGGTGTTTAAGCTTCAAGAGTCACTTAAAGTCTAAGAGTTGCATCATATGTTATATATAGCACTGCAGGTACCCAGCTGCGTTCATCATCCTCTCTTTCTTCCCTATCAACCTGTTATTGGGGTCTGAAAATCCCCTTTGAATTCCTAGCAATTATTACCAATTTCAAAATGACTCTAGTTCAACAGAGAAAATAAGATTTGATAACGGAAAAGCGTCTGGACCCTACAACGTTAACCAAATCAAGGACAGCCAACATGGTGTTCTTGAACTACAACTCCCATCATGCCCAGCCAACACGGACAGCGGTCAGGGATGATGGGAGCTGTAGTCCAGTAACATGTGCAAAAGCACCATGTAGTCCACACCTGCTATCTCAATGGGCTATCAGGGCCCACTGGATCTCAGGAGTAAGTTTCACCCTAAGGGGATTAATTTAGACTCTGAGTTGGCATTATCTTGACACAGAAATGACACACAAGCAGCATGAAGGAATGTTATGCGCATATGTTTCAGACTACAACTCCCATCAGCCAGCAGAAGTAATGACCGGAGATGAGAGTCAACAACATTTGGTGGGTATTATGCTGGAGAAGGCTGTTCCCTCTCCAACCATGCATATAGAGACATGTACACTCAGGATAGCATTTAATGCATCTGATGAAGAACTGAAGCTTGTGCTATAACGACTTGCTATTTAACAGGTTATCACAAAACTCTTAAAGTTTTCTGATGTGGTTGTTGCTCGGGGCCCAGGTTCTCTCCCGGAGACCATTTGGACCCATTGCACTGTTCCTATGAGATTCCGTAACACTCAGATATACAAATGCATCCAACTATTTCCATCTATCTTGTTTTGCATTAAGCTATTTTCACGTATCAGGGTTTTTTTTTAATTATTCTTTTCAAAGAAAATCAATGCCGATCAGTAAAAGTGTGATTGTAAATCAGCGCGTTTCGTCAGTGAGAGGATCAGCCTACTGTGCAGAAGTACCAGTAGTGTCTCAACAGCTGCTTTGCCCACCTTTTGCCTCTGACTCTACCAACTATGGGCATGGGTATTAAGATTCCTCACCCCTCCTTCAATCCATTTATATTTCCAGCCTTTGCCATTTCCTCTAGCAGCATGTCCCCTGAAGCTTAAAGATCATCGGGCAAAGCAATTTCTTTTCGCTGGTCTTGAAACCTGCTGCCTAACGAAGTTCAAGGGTCTGAAACAGGAGATACCCACCTCCCCTTGACTGCCATTATTATGATGATGCACATTTTGCCTAACGCACCTATGGGCGTACACATGTTCCCATGCAAACACTCCTGTGCACCCTGCAGACAGCTCTTCCCAAGGACCTTTCATGTTAGTTTATAGGAACAGCCTTCAGATCCAGTTTTACTGCAGCCCTGTTAAATGTCTCAGAGGCGAGAGCACAAACAATATTGGGAGGAAAATCCTTGCAGCTGTGCTGATCATTTCAATATTTAATCCCTAGGGCTATTCTCTGAAATCAAGCTATGGTTCTCCTTGCTGGTTGGAAGGAGCTAGCTATCTCTCAATGCAATGCTATTAATTGTTTCGAAGCCTTGCTTTCGACAATGGCCCCCTTTGAAATCGGCAAATCAACAAAGGGCGATTACTTCTCACCTTGAAAGCAAAGAGCAACATGCACAGGGCGACACTGCCAGAGTTGATTAGTGCAAGCCTTCAGATTTAATATTAACCCAACCCCAAAAAACCTCTTCCTAGCACTCACTCAGGGTCCAGGCTGCATACCATAACAGCAGTGAACCAGACAAGAGAGCAGCAGTCCAAGGAAGAAGATTTGTTTGACCCAGTCTCAAGCACAAACAGTTTAGCATAACTTCTCCAGCTTGGGCTAGAGAATTTTAACATGCAGCTCTGCGATGACAGGACAGCACTTCCCCAAGTTAAGAGACAAAAGTACCAGCTAATTTGATAACAACTCTGGCTTTATTAAAGTGACCCGATACTCCTCCACTAGCAGCAAACATCTCTTTAGGCGTTCTGTGTTACGTTACTCTACTTTCCCTTTTGTAGAAAGCGTCAAAAGAGTCCCTATTTCGTGACACAGATTAAAGCAGGGGAGGAAACATGATGTCATTTTCAACAGGATATAATCCTAACCAGAAACTAAGTCGTCTGTCACAACACACACTTAATGAAGGAGCCAAAAATTAAAATGGCTAATGAAACATTGACCAATAAGTTTTTTCCATGAAAAGTTGATGCAACATATGATGGATTTTTAAGAGCTAAAGACTAAAGGTTTTACAGTCAATTGGCCAGAAGAATAGTCACAGGCAGCTCCCAAATAATCCAAAATCCTACTATATTTAGTGCAGGAATTCATCTCGTTCTACATTCTATGGAAGTGGCGAACCAAACACTTTTAGAAAGTGTATATGCAGCTCCTAAAGGCCACCAACATCTCTTTTGCTTGGTATTTCCAAGGCACACAGCTTCTTAAGAAAATGGTTTTTTCTATCAAGACCAATAGTACCAGAACCACCACAGTAAGACTGATTGCCAAAAATCAAACAATCCACAGTTCTTCTCCCTCTCCACTCCTACTTCTCTCACCATGCCAGAGATTCCCTATGCAAATTTTAAACCTCAACATAAATCTTGCAATGGCCACTCCCTTCAACTAGATAGAGGGGACTGCTGTTCGGTGAGAACACTTTACCCCACCCTGCAACAGCCTTGGCGGGTAGCTCCCCCAGGAAAAAAAAAATGGGGCTCATTTGCCTGCTTGCTGTCTAGGTACCAGAGGATGGTTTGAACAGTAAAACCTGATTAGTGGCTAACTTCTGTGCTGACCTACAGGGAAAGCCATTCTTGGCCTTCCTCCCTTATTTATTTATTTTTATAGCACAAGTATCTCTCTTAATCCCGTCACATTTTCTCCCTTGATCCAGCGCCCAGTGAAACGGCTGGTGGAATTAAAAGGTCAGTGGCCCCAAGCAAAAAACGACACACAGCCAACCCACCCACCCTTCATGCTTTTGCAGAGGCCAGCTGTACAGTAGGGCCTTCGCCACCCACCCTGTTCCAAAGCTGAGCTGCGAAATTTTGTCCTCCCTGAAGGTGTTGTAAGAATTTTAAGGTATTTTATTTATATATAATAATTGTTATTAATGTACCAAAACAAATAAGGCCACATGTCTGAAAAACAGCACAGACAGGCCTCACTCCATTTTGACTCCCAACTGACCAAGTATTTCTTTGTCTCAGGAACAAAGGGGCGGGGTTGCCCCTCCAGCTACTCAGCAGCCCTCTGCCTGAGTGATAATCTCTGGCATCCTGATATCTGAGTGTCAGACAAAAAGGTGTGATTAACTTGGCTGGGATATAGGGAAATATAAATATCTTTTGTTTCACTTGATGGGTTTTTGGTGGAGGGCAAGAGGCATGGGGGCAGGGTCCAAGATGCTCAGATCATTGCTACCAGACCCTCCCAATTTGTGATGTAATTCTAATGTATGGAGGGGTGGTCTTGAGCTGGAGGGGGGCAATTTCAAAAATCTATATAGGAACTTGCCGCCTTTGTTCGGGGTCTTTTGCTTGCAAAAACACCCTGCTGCAGCAGTTCTGATAAAGGGCTACCGCCTTGCTTTGGGAGATTCTGTATCGTCTCTATTTAGTCATAAGTGCTCCTGAGAGGAGGGGAGCCCTACTAAGGCTCTCTCCCCGGGTTCATGGACTCCCTTCTGGGGTTGAACCTAATTTTTATTACAAAGGAATCAAGCTAAAAAGTCCCCGATAGGGTATGCAAACAGACACTGCGTTCTGTGAGTTATACTGCAGAGTATCCAACAATCTGACTATCTCTGGGATTGAAAATTTCTTGTTATCCAGTGTTAAGTTATACCCAGGCCTTAGGTCAGTGGCAGGAAACACATGCTTTGCCAATCTGCACCCAGTTCCCAAGGAATTTTGGTCCTGCCACAAACTCTTTAAAAAGAGCCGTAAGAATTGCAGCATTCATTTTTATTGTTATTTTAATCCCAGCAAACTAGTAGGCTGTTGTTTCTGGTTCACATGGAAGAGATGGGCTTTAGAACACAGTGGCGGGTCTTTAAATTAAAAAAATAGAATGGCTTGACAGTTGCATTTGACCATTTGATGCATTCTTTCTTCAACTCATGATATTGAGAACTGGTGCCTGATCATATGCAAATTAAAGCATTCAGATTAGCTATGATGTACTAGTTCGTGACGTAATGGGTGGGTGGTATCCAACCAAGAGCTTCCAACTAGCGCATGGACTTTTGGCTGAGCAATGGGATTTTGCACTCCCTCTCCCCCCTGTGCAGCCTATGTTTGTTCTGGGTGTCTTCCAAACCCCCAGAGCAGATCTGGGGAGGGCACAAAGGGAGAAGTTGTGTCATGCAAACTTATGCTATTGGGAATTGGATACCGCCCAATTTGTCCAAGGGTGTGTGCATAAGCGCACTCGGTGCCCTCAAAACAGCTTCATGTGAAACGGTATTAATTTATATCAAAATAAGTGTGTTGGTTCTTTACCTGGTTTCTCCTGCCAATCCGATTGGGAGCAAGAGGTTTTGGTGGGGACTTGGCGTTCTGAGATGGTGCGGTGCCATTTTCAGCAATCTTCCCCAAGCTCATAACAGCTGCCATTATGACACCGACACGCGGCAAATCTGCGCCTTCAAAACAGTTTGGGAACTGTGGTGCCGCTGCTGCTGTGCAACCACTTTAAGCCTCCGAGTTTATTCTCTGGAACTGTAAACAGAAACAAATTGGGTGGTGAATTTCTGAGATGGAGAATCCGATCGGTCATGGGAGCAGTAAGTAGAATAAGTATACACTATTCACTTTTTGTACACACAAAGCAATTCCAAATCATACAGTACATTACATCTTGAATGGGAGTCTGTGGCCGAAGTTGCTTTTGGACTCCAAATCCCATCAGCCCCAGCAAGCATGGCCAAGGGTCAAGAAGCATGGGGTTTGTTGAACATCTAGAGTGCCACAATTACAGACATAATAAGCACCGCATGGAGATGCATTAATGCAAAATAAAACCCTTCTACACTAACATGCATGAACCAGGCTTTCAGTTATTCTGGTTAGGAAGACCTATGTGAATTATTCACTTTTAAAGAACTGGAATTGTTAAAGGCATGTTAAACTGAACACATGTACAACATAACCCCATGTATATTTACTCCAAAGTGAGTGAATTAGGGTTAGATTATTTAATCACACTTATTCCCAGTAAGTCAAGAGTGTTTAGAACTGCGGCATTGATGTATGAAGAAAAACAGGACTTCCATGCATCACCATTTGTGCTAAAGGAATATCAATTTTTGTCTGGTTATCTGTCGTGATCAGCTATCCACAATGACATACTGTTTTAAGCAACAGTGACATAAACCAGTCATTCTAGCAGAGCCAACTACCTTCATTTTCCTTTCTTGACACTGTCTAGTGAAGCTTCCTTTCCTTGTGTGCTGCTTTTCGGTATTTGCCTAACAAGCTGAAGATCACTTAAATCCAGAGAGCCTTTCCTCAGCAGCACCTGTTAGCAATGAGTGAAGAGAAGAAGGGAATAGGTTAAGTTATTTCTTTTCAAGGAGGGAAGCTGAGAAGTAATGTTAAAAAAAGAGAATTTGGTACATATTCAGTTGCCAAAAACAGAAGCAAAAGCAGCACAAAGGATTAGACAATGGATCTCTTCTTACATAAAACTTTTTCAGCTAGGTAAGATGAAGGCTTCATACAGGCTGTCTCCACATGCACACACACAATATCTCGTTCCTGGGAGCGTATAGTACAACACAAATTACGGAGGAAACAGAGATGCCTCCAAATATTATCAGGTTAAAAAAAAAGCTTTAACAATACAAGAACTATAAGCGCTCCTCAACTTCAGACTAACAACTGAAAATTTAATTGTCTTTTCAGTCAGCTTCTCACAATCCACCCATAAGAGCTGCATCAGACCCAAGGCCCATCTAGGCCAGCATCCTTCACTCAAAGCAGCCAACCAGATATGATAATGATAATAATCCAGTATGTTTTTCAGCCAGAACTTGCCATAACTCAGATCCTGCATCTCTCAGGTGGGTGCCATTGCCATTCTAAGAGAATAAGGGAGGTGGTCATGGTGAGTTCCAGCACCTCTCTTTTTTTTAAGAAAAATAGCAGTTGACAATAATGTAATGCAGCACAGAGAATGCTAGGTGTGGTTTCAAGAATCTGTAATGCTTAGGAGTCTTTCTGGGGCCTTGGGCTCTTCACAACGTGCTCAGTCGCCTATAAGATCCCTGCCTTCACACCTTCAGGGGAATCTTCCGCCACTCAAAATATCGATGGAAGGCTAAGAGTGCTGTTTTCATGGCCGTATTCTCATGAAACGCTTCCCTGAGGAAACTGACCTTTCCCCTCAAGGAGCGAGTTCCCAGGACATTCGTGTACGTCTGATGAAAGCTGCACAGAAAACGGCCAGCTACGCTATGAAAAAAAACGGGACCCGCTTAGATCAATGGTAAAAACGAGAAGTATTAGCAGAGGTTAAAGTTCGCAGGAAGGCTCCACCACTTCCATTTTGATGCTGGCAATCTTTCTTAAGGGGTGGGGGGTGGGAATGCCCTACCAGAACTGTAGGCTGGGAGATCTGTTGCAGACATAAACAGGCTATCAGAAGCTACAGGGCAGCAAAAGAAAGCGGTTGGCTTTTGACAAAGGCCAGCCCTGAAGCAATACCACAGTAGTCAGCCAAAAACATCCCGAAAGAGGAGTTTAAAACAAAAGTGATTTGGGGGGGGGGTTGCGGGACAGAGAAATGAAGTTAAAAGTACGTTCCCAGTCTCAACAGGAAAACATTTGCTAAATCTATTTCCTCCTTTGCAATTCTTGTTTGAAGTGCTATTTGACTGCATGCTGAAAACTCAAGACTTTTACGATATTCACTCCCTGTAAATTTGCAGTATCAAGGGGGGGGGAGGACAGTAAATGGATGTTTACAGCATCTTTTCTTTCCTGATTGATAAGAGGAAAAGACCACCTTTCAGTTTTCCTTTTCCTCTCTCCATCCCCCACCCACCTCAGCCGTTCAGGATGCTAGTGTCTTTGCTTTACTTGTCATCAAATATGCCTCTGCAGAAAAAGTTGCCCCAAGCCAGAGTTTCTCTGGACAGGAGGCCTTTGCATTGAGCACTCCTTTCTCTCCAGCCACTGACCTTTGAAGTTTTGGGTTTGCTCTTGCTTCTAAGATGCTGGTGCAAATGGGACCCTGGTGGAAGGTTAGCAACTGGAGGAGTCAGATCTGTGTCAGCACAGTTGCGGGGACTAGTACAAAACTGCCTAGAAGAAAAGAAAAGTAATAATTAAAGCTCTTTACCAACTGCAGTTTTCTATTGTTGTTTCTTCATTGCATTTCTTGTCACTGGGTGATTTGGGGCCTGTTGCTATGACCTACTTCACGGGGTTACTGCAAGAAAATCTGCAAAAATAGGGGAAACGTATGCTACTCTAAGTTCCTTTGGCAAGGAGTAGGATAAAAGTGTTCGAAATGAAATACTTAAAATGGGGACAGTTCGATAAATAAAGGAATCCTGGAGCAAAGAGGACTCTTTCATATTCAAGCATATAGGTCACTTTGAACATATCCGTGAGGACTAGGAACTGAGGAGGAATTTATTTGGCACATATGTTTCACAGTGAGCCAACCCAATACAGCAATTCCAAACTTGCTTGTGGACCTGACTGCGACCTCTAGCCAGATATTGTGATGTAGTTTTGGTGTGCAAGAAGTGCACACAAAAATGTGCATTTGATGTACAAACTGCATATACCTTTGTGAACAGGGTGGAAAGCACCTATGGTTGAGCACCAAACTGGAACAGGACTGAATTAGACTGCTCAGTCCATTCCTAATGAGGACTAGAAACTTGTATTTTTAATGAAAGGTGGCATTCTTATAACACAAGCCTGCAGAATGTAGTAAATTGGTGGTTGTCTGGTGCATGCATCTACTCTGACTCAATGAGTTTCGTATTTGTGAAATAGGTTTGGCGGTAAAGATTCATGGTGTAGAATCTAAATGTCTAGCAGCAACAGAGGAGCCCTCGGTCTTTTGGACAGACTCTTCCGTATGACGAAAACAAAACTTGATGACCTAAGCCAAAGGATTGAGAAGTCAGTGCCTGGTACTTGGTATATCCATTTTGTGTCAGCAGAGTGCAAGCCTCTAATTCCCCAAAATATTTTTTACTGACTTTTATAACTTTCACAACTGGCTCAGTTCATGAGCAGCTAAACGAATCAGCCACTGCATTGCCTTTCTGGAATTAAGAATATAGGCATGGCTGAAGGTCTATGGTTCTCCTGGCTAGAGACAAACTTTTCAGAAAATTCTACACATTGGAGGAAAGAGAAAATAATTTTGTTTCTTCTAAAAACCTAACAGAACATTTCATTCTCTGCCCCTACAGGTTTTAAAACTAAATTCTAGTTGGCTGAGTCATTTTTAGCCTGCCTCAATGCCAAAAGTGCCCTCTTGGTAGCAAACAGTAAGTGGAATTTTAAAGAGAGAGATATTATCTATCAATACCAAATAAACTACAGATGCTACTACGAACACTGAGCGACAGATACGTCTTAAGATATTTGCAAACGCCTGTCTGAACATAACCTAAGAGTGAAAAAAAGCTTTCCTTGCGCTCATCTGCTTAAAAGAGCACCCTGGCAAATCAGCTACATCCCCACTTTAAAAGTTTGTTAGCAAATATTGGCATGTGAAGTTGCAGTAAGAGAGCTGGTTCAATAGTGTAACACGCTCTTTACACTGCTGCTGGGACATGGAGCAGCTTTCAGGAAACTGCACCACCCAACTTTGTGGCTGGACAGATGAGGAGGGATCCCGAACCACTCAAGAGTCCACCAGGTTGATTTTGCACCCAGTGCAACACTGTCCCCAACTAAGAATAAACCAAAGTCACTCCCTGGAACAAACGGCAAATGTGCTCACCCAGTACACTGTTAGGCAGGAAGCCAAACCTGCCACCTTCAACTCCAATGTTTAGGGCAGGTGTCAAGTCTGACAAGGACCCAAGGGCCAATCTAGTCTAACCCCCTTCAAGGCACAAAGCATTGGTGTCACTTGCCCAATGAAAGAAATGTACATATGCCTGTGTTCCAAATTATGGACAGTCCGCTTGCCCTACACAATACAACAGTACCCACTGACTACATATATCCGATGCATAGCCAACTCTGGGGTACCATGACATGGTGGGATATTTGCATCATGGAACCCTGGAGGATAGCTTTTATATGTAGATGTCTCAAATTGGGGGGAGCTGTGGAGCAAGAAGTGAGACAAACTGGTCCCCAACTCTCAACAGCAATTCTCAAGTTATCTTGTAAAAATCTGCCCTTGTTCAGTTGTCAAGGATGTCTATTATCCTGCTAACCCAACACTTAGCCTAACCTTACTAGCATAGCAGCATCTCTACAAAATCACAAGGAGATTGATTTTAGCTCCAAGGCTCAAGATCCTTTCAACTGGATTAAATCAAGGTCCTTATCTATGCAAAACCTACCCTGTGCACCATGGAGCTACAGTCATCTGATTCTATGCACATGATACGGGGAGGGTTGCTTTCACTCAACATGTTGCCTCACAGCCCTTTTTCGTTCAATCAGCTGTCTGGCTTATCTCGTCTGCTTAGAGAATGCCAGAAAACAAGGGTTTGGCCTGTTGCAGGAGGCTCTAGAGAACATGTCCAGGCAAACTGGAAACCAAGATTTTCAAAGAAGTACCGGTACTTTTTTTTTTTTTTTTGCTTGAAGCTTCTAGCAGCATCTTTAGCTACGCAAGTCAGAACAACATGGGCAATTTCAAATGTGTACCACAACTCCAGGCAACAACTTGAGAAAACTGGAAGCAAGCGTTTCCCATTCAGCCGCCCCTTACACTTCGGGCAACGAGAAGGGCACATAAGGAGACAACTTTTCCTGTAGCCACTAGACACTACCCATGAGATGCTACTTTGTTGTAACGGTAACCAGATACATATATTCCCAGAGTCGTCCTTAAAAAAAAAAAGGCAGCAGTCACGAAGCATCCTTGTCTCTCCTTTGAAAGCAAGAGTTCCTTAGATTGAACTTGCAAGCCACCACTCTGCATGCATCCCAAAGGCTTAAAGGAGCAACCTAAAAGTGTCAGTGAATGCATTTCCGGTTTCAATCGTGTGTGCATGCGCGTGCACATGTGTTTGAGCAGCCATGTCACAGCCATTCCTGCTTCTCCCTGCAAGATTGGCATGCATGGGCTGCGCTATTCTATAGCTGGGAAACAGGGGGTTGTTGCAACACGCCCTGTAATACTTGAGGTGGTAGCTTTGATTCATGATACCTCTTGCTTTGCATCTTCCCTTCACAAGGTGATTTATCGGATTTGTACCCCACCCTTCCTCCAAAAGGAGAATCTATTCATTACCACTGTAAGAGGAGAGACTTCTGAATGCCAGCAAGGAGAATCAAGAGGTCCCTCACTTTGCAAGTTTCTCTCCCAATAAAAGTGATGAATCAAAAAAACAACCAAAGTAGCAGCCCATACCGAAATCGGGCTTGAAACCAGTATGAATGGGTCATGGTAATCGGCTTCATTCTAGCATGCCTGAAATATTGCCTATGTTCTCTCAGGCACCTTGCTAGAATAGGGGGTGCTGGCAACTGGGCAGTCCATCTTCCAAGCCTCTGGATCATGTTCCATATACTCAGATATGAGAGACTGGGTACCTACACCACACCTGACTGCCTTAGTTCATTGACAGTGCTACTTCCCAACTTTTAGCTAGTCTTGAAGCTCACCTCCCACTCCTGCCCTTATAAATTTGTTTGTTTAAATTCTTCTGTTTAGTAAATGATTCATTTTCCCATTAAGGGTTTAAAAAAGTAATGCTGCTAGCTCTCAAGTGCTTAAAACCTTTTTTTGTTTATTAAAAAGGCTTTCCCGGAAATGTGACCCAACCACTGGCGCTTTTGATCAAATTTATACTAATGCTTTATTTGTATCCTACAGCATTTTATTATTTTATATTGGACACCACTCTGGTATTTATTTATTTTTGAACGGCATACAAGCAAAAATTAAAATACAGTATTCCTTGTTTTGGGACTTAAATCTCACACTGCAGATACGACAGAATGTTTAATCTGCATCTCCAGTCCTCATGACCACTGCAAGAGTTCCTCATTCACACTACAAGTTCCCGGCCTTCTGAACTCATCATCTGTGGTTGCAACGGTTCCTTGGGATCAACGGTCCCAAGAAAACTTAAAACAGCCAAGAGAGATCTGCAGCTGTTTCAGCCACTCAGCTCCAAAGACAAAACTGTGAAGGCAGCAGGAGACAGGAGCTAATGCCAAAAGCAAGGTGACAGGAAAATGAAGGAAAGATGCAATGCAAGAGGTTCCAGGAATGAAAGCTGAAGGCCATCAGGCTTAATAAAATCACTTCCCATCCCGCACTCATCCCAGACATACAACTGACAAGCTGCTGTGCAAGTTAGGGTCTGTACAAGCATAGGTATGCTGCACAAAAGATGGTTTCTCAAGACACTCAGTTTAAGCACACACCAGGTTTCTGATCTGGGCAAGTTTAATCAAATGCACACTACACAATTTCTTTCCCCTTTTACCTCCTACTCCTTACCAGTATTTTTTAAAAAGTATTTTTCAGGAGTGTTTCACAAAAAAATAATCTTTCTTATATTTAAAACTTACCCCAGGTCTAAAAACCAGGACATAACATATGCAGCCTCTGTTACTGAATAATATTCCAACCTTGGTGAACAAAAATAGTAGCCACTGTGCTTTTTTGAGGTTTGCAGAAGGAAATTTGCTTTCAGAATACACAAGCAAAATGCATCCAGCTTTTTTAAAAAAAAATAAAGTGGGAAGTTTTCAAGGCCACTAAAGTATTGCAAAGAAGTTGGACCAGAGTCTTCATCAACATGTTGGTTAGATAACAGAAGAAGAGGAGGAGGAGTTTGGATTTGATATCCTGCTTTTCACTACCCGAAGGAGTCTCAAAGCGGCCAACATTCTCCTTTCCCTTCCTCTCCCATAACAAACACTCTGTGAGGTGAGTGGGGCTGAGAGACTTCAAAGAAGTGTGACTAGCCCAAGGTCACCCAGCAGCTGCATGTGGAGGAGCGGAGACGCAAACCCGGTTCCCCACATTATGAGTATACCACTCTTAACCACTACACCACACTGACTTGAAGAAACAATTAAGCTAACTGGGCTACTCTAAAATGTGGAACACAAGCTTTCAAGTCTGAAAAACCTTTTTCTTTCTCTCTCTCGCTTTAATTAGTCTTTATTAAATATTTTCTTGTGTTGCAAAAAAGTACAATTAGCATCTCCATTTTTTATTCATAAAGTCATTTTCACAGTCCGTTTACATCAGGGGTCCCCAAACTATGGCCCGGGGGCCAGATGCAGCCCAATCGCCTTCTACATGTGGCCCACGGATGGTCCAGGAATCAGCGTGTTTTTTACATGAGTAGAATGTGTCCTTTTATTTAAAATGCATCTCTGAGTTATTTGTGGGGCATAGCAATTTGTTCATTTTTTTTTTTCAAAATATAATCCGGATGAGACACTATCATCATGAAAGAGAGGGAAGAGACAGAGGTAAACATTCATTAATTCTATTGCATAGCGCTTGTGTAGGGTATGTTGTTTCAACATCACATGGGGAGGTCCTTTATTCATACATTTATTTTATTATTGCATTCAGTTGGTTGCAGTGTGGTTTGCTTGTGTGTGTGTTTTGCTGGGTCAGATTAGGCATATTCTTTCAGCAGAAAGTTTAGTCTTTTCTTTCTTTACCACCTCTTCCATGTCTGCAAGAAACAAGCAGTGAGGTTTAGCTTCCCCTACAAGGCCTCCATCTCCATCTCAAAGATGCATCTTTAAAATGCAGTGTTAAGCTATCAATTAAAAACTTATTCATCCCAGACGGAAAGTGGGCTATCTCTACATGATAGGGAAATACTGCAGCGGTAGGAAGCAGAACCACGCAAGTCGCAGCGCAACGCTCACTGCCACAGCTGGTCCTTATTTATTTTTTAAGTCAAACCAAACCTGTGGGCAGGCAATCTGGGACTGCAGCAGGCAGCGTAATTAAGAGGCTTGCTGCAAATTACCGTTTTCAGATACCAGTTTGCACACTGGCAACTTTTGCCCCTCATCAATTGGTCATGCAGATGCCTAGGCATGCAATGCAATGATGAACAGGCCAGGAGCAATCAGGCCTGGCTGTTCCTATTAAGGCACGGTGGAAACCAGAGAAGCCGTAATGCCGCGGCGAAGGGAAAGCTGCAATTCAATGATGTCAGAACTCTCTGTGGGCATTTGCACTCTGCACCTGTTATAGCTGGGAGGGGAGGCAGGGAATCTCCCCTCGCAGCCCCCGGCGTATAGGCCTGGCAGGCGCAACCAGAGCATGCCACAGCTCTTGAAAACTTTGGGAACAATGCATTTACTCTGTTCATCTTCACGGCAACACATGTGCTTTCCTCCACGCTTTGAAAAGGAAACGGTTGAAAGCTAATCTGGTCAGTGCACATTTATGCAGCAGTTTCTCTTCTAACTCTGGGGTATGTGTGTGTGTGTTTTCTTGCTGACTGCCCATGTTCAGTTTGTTTGTTTCTGTCAACAAGGTGGAAAGTGGGGGGGTAGATGGGGGACAGAAGAGAATTTAATCAGCATAGTTCATACACAGGAAGCAGTGGAAAGATGCTCACCACCCTGCCTCTCCCCACCAGGTTGCCCTGGTTATGACCTTCAACCATCTCAGAGACTTCCCCATCCTTTCGGCAACAAATCCTTGTACCATTTCCCGACTGGAAACGCTTCCAGTGATAGCACTTTTAAGTAGAAACTGCTGCTGCTGACAACACCTCACTTGGAAGCTATCAATGAGCAGCAGAATTTCCCCAAATCTTGGCATTCTCAGGTTCATGAGCAATATGGAAAATGCCTCTCCTGCCTCCCAGCTGCAAATAGAAACAGGAATCAAGTGACCCATGGCTAGCCACACAGCTACTTGTGTGCAACAATGGTCACTTAAACGTCCAATTTTTTTGCCACAGCCAAGAGGCACAAAGTTCTGCCATGAAATAAAAGTTTGCGGTTCCACCTAGCAGCTACTCGTATTTCCAGGGAGCACCTGATCTCATCATCTGAAAACCACTGGTTTCTAGTGATTTCATTTTGGGGTTACAATATTATTTGCACCTTATTTTGCATTTGAAAAGTTCTAATCTACTTCTGGTGTGCCCTACTTTTCTCTCTCTCTGCAATGCAAAGAGGTGGAGGAAGAAACCCATTGGTGCATCCTGGAAACTGCATCCCATAATATGCACCTCCTCTGTTGGGTCATAGCTCAGAGGGCACTAGGGAATGGGATGCAAGGAACAAATTCTCCTCCTAAGGAAGACCATCTTACATTTGACACCTGAACTTTTTTTGGCTTCAACAACTTTCAGGGTGTCCTGGTTTTTACTTTTTAAAATATGGCACATGTCGTAATTTAGTGAGTGGGTCTTGAATAAAGGATGCTCAAAATCTCATTGTATTTGATACTAACTGAAAACCCAACTAATATTTGTTTTATATAATGCAAAAACCAACAACACTCTCCTCTGCACATAGAAGCTTTCTTAATGGTGGCAATGCCGACTGCATCCTTGGTGCCTCTTGTGGTTTGTTTTTGGGGGGTTTTTCCAAAATAAAAGCCAGCAAAGAAAAAAAAATTTAAAAAAAAAAAGATCAAGACTGAGGAAGGATGAAACTATTTTTTTTAAAAAAAAAAATCACATTCCACAGCATGGATTTTGATCAATTGTTATACAGCCCCAACAAATTTAGTTTTAGAGCGGCGTTTGCAGTCCTGGCTGCTGCTCTTTTCCAGGATGCAGGCCCCGCTGACAGGATTAAGTCCAGGCAGACTCAAGAAGCTGGGAGACAGCTGCCACATAGTCATTTATTACAGAGTGCCACTCCTCTGGAGTCGAGAGAGAAACAGACCCTCTTATTTTCAGCTGTGTTATCAGCAGGGGTTTCTTTGCTCAGAGGGCTTTAGTGACTAGGCCTCTCCTGAACAAATATCTCCTTGGCTGTCTCCTCCACCCCCCTACCCCACCCCCCACCCCCCACCCGCCGCTTATCTTTCTCATCCTCTTGTCCTCTGCTTCCAGTCAAACACAGGAACTCTCCCTTCTAGGTTCACAACGATCCAGGGCTGGCGTTTCTATATTACAGAAGCCTCCATCTTTTCAGCCACGAGTCTCGGGAAAACTCCACTGAAATGAAGTTAATCCTAGCAGAAACATGTACAGGGTGTTTTTCCCACCTAGTTTTGCTTTTCACTTCTTGTTTTCGACTGCTCAAAAATATTTGCCAAGTCGCCTTCCCTTTCAATAAGCAAAAGGCATTGCCCTGCGCTTGTCATACCTGAAGCCTATGCATGAGAGCCAGTGTGGTGTTATGGTTAATAATGTTGAGATAGGACCTGAGAGGGCAGGGTTTGAATCCCCACTTAGCCATGAAGCTCACTGGGTGACCTTGGGCCTGTCACCATCTCTTAGCCTAACCCATGGTTTCCCAAACTTGGGCATCCAGCTGTTCTTGGACTACAACTCCCATCATCCCTAGCTAGCAAGACCAGTGGTCAAGGGTGATGGGAATCATAGGGGGGGAGTGGGAGACCCAAGTTTGGCCTAACCTACCTCACAAGGTTGTTGCATGGATGAAATTGGGGATGGAGGGGAAACCATGTACAGCATATTGAGATCCTTGTAAGATGAAAGTGGTATAGAAATGAAATGAATGCTATTCTGAGGAAAAGTCCTGCCTCTGTTCAAAAGGGCTCACTTTCAGAACAGCAGCCTTGTGCACCTTTACCTGCCATAATCCTCATTAATTTATTGGGATTTATTTCTGAGTAGAGATAAATAGGATTGGGCTTCTTGATCCCAGACCTTGTGCTGCTCCTCCTCAAGGGGTTGACAGGGGTCTCCCAGTTACATGGTCCCCTCGCGCACACCCTCCAAAATTGTCCAGCTTTATTCCACAGCTTGGAGTTGGGAGTGGCTGCTGTCGGACTCCTTTCCTTTTATAGTTGCATTGCACCCTCTGAAGCTCAGTGCAACGAGGGGTTTTATTTCTTTTTCAGAACTGCTTTTCAATAGCCACTCACCTGGGACAATTCTCCAGCTTATTATTATTTATTAAATCCGAAGACCACTCTTTACACAACACAAAAACACAGATGACTAGACAAAGGAACGTTCCAGAAGTCATGATTGTTTTGTTGTCTCCCCACCACCACCACCCTTCCTTTCACATCACCAATGGCTAAACACAAAAGGTCTGTGAGAGTGAGCAGGCTAGTAAAAATGTTTGTGGGCCAGTCACTTTTGCTGACTTCTTTGCCAGGCTGGCTTTAACAACGTGCTAAAACAAAGGGGGTGAGAGAGATGGAGCCGTCATTCCCAAATAAGGGACTCAGTCGACATGTGGGAAAGTGGTTAAGTGAATCTTAATGACGGCAACCAGATGGCAGAACACACCTATCGAGAATTAAGCCAAAGCTGACACAGGCTCGCTTCATGGGATCAATGTCTAAATTGTGAAACAGGGAGCAGCAACAAGGGAGCCCCACTCCCTGTCAACAAGCTATGGCAGAGGCAGAAAAGGGTTCTGGTATCACATCTGCTATGGATTTCCAAGTTTCCGTGTTGCCTACTGGGAATTGGGATGGAGGAAGAACTACTTGCTCGAGGCAATTTGATGTGTAAAGAGAAGAACACAGGCAGCTGCTTTACATTGACCACTGGTCTTGCTATCTAGGGATGATGGGAGTTGTAGTCCAAGAACAGCTGGAGACCCAAGTCTCCAGAGATCTAACTCAATATTGTCTACACTGACTGGAAGCAGCTCTCCAGGCTTTCAGGTGGGAACCTTCCCAACCCTACCCAGAGACTGAAGAGGCGACCTTCTGCATCCAAAAAAGATGCTCCACCACTACAGCCCTTCCCAAGAAGAAAGAAGGGGAAGGCATGCAAACTCAATGGGGCTTCATTGCACCACAGTATTTCCGCACTCTCAGCGGCTAGCATCAATTATCCAAAAACTATTTTTGAGGAGTGTCTGTGCAGGGCTGAAGAAATTTCTCAAGCTCCTGGCCTTCAGAATTATTATTTTTATATATCCCGCTTTTCCTCCACGGAGCTCAAGGAGGTGTGCATAGTTCTTCTCATTTTATCCTCACAACAACAACAACCCTGTAAAGGTAGATTAACCGAAAGTGAGCAAACTGGAAAACACAGTGAGCTTCATGACCAAGTGGGGATTTGAACCCGGGTACTGCATTGCAGAGGGTTGAACTAGATGACCTTTGGGAAGAAGAAGAAGAAGAGGAGGAGGAGGAGGAGGAGGAGGAGGAGGAGTTTGGATTTGATATCCCGCTTTATCTCTACCCCTAAGGTAGTCTCAAAGCAGCTACAATTCCACAATTCTATGGTTCTAGGTCCTAGTTTGACGTTCTATCAAATTCTTAGGCATCTAAACAGCAGAGCACCTAAGATTCTTCTACAAACTATACTAAATCCCAAATGGGCTCAAAATAAAGAGCAGTGAGCTTGTTTTTCGACATCTCCACCATAGTAACTCTTAACACTTATACATGTTGGCTTATAACATAACATGACGCATTATATATTATATATATGCACAGACTTTTAATGCAGGTGCCTTAGCAGAATACTGATGCCCCTAATTTCAGAAACAGAGTATCTGCAGTGTCGCCTCCTTTTCAGAAATCTTGATCTGACAACTCCTATTTGTTAGCTTCCTTTCCAAAGTAACAAAAGGGCTTTAAAATAGCAGTAAGATGGCTCAAGGGAGTGTGGCTCGATTCTGGGGATTATTGCGTTTTGGAGGATGTCAAGAATGTGCATCCTGGCTGTATTTCATACCCTCATGCACCCAGGGGAGCGATTAGTTCATGATAAGGCCATTCCCTGGAGTGCCTAATTGCTTAACTGGCTTACCAAAACAAAACGGCAGTGCCAGTCTGAATCACACCAGATTACGGGAGACGCCTCTTCCCTTTTCTTCCTTTACAATCTCACCCATTGACTAAAACACACACAGAGCACTCCAGTCCTATAGTTTTTTTGAGAATGTACTTGCTGCTTAATTGGTAACAAATGCTCTGGAGTTTCTCGCCCCTTCCCTTTGGGTGAAGCGTCAGCAACTATGGATGAGAAGAGAAAAACGGGGGGGGGCAGTGGGGGGGGGAGAGAGGATGCAATAAATATAGATCAGATGACTTTCAAATAGTAGCTCCATTCAGTTATTGCAAACTGCTGTAATTATTACACAGCCTATAATCAACAGGGAGCTTTAAGGCAGAATGTTTAAAGGAGAGGGTGTTGTCTGGATTTGGTTGTGGGTGGTGGTGGGACTAAAACCTAGTGCTATCTGGTGCTGCTGTTTGAAGAAAGAGATTCTATCGATAAGCTAGGAAAAGGGGGTGGGAGGGAAAACATTGCTGTGTGTGTAATTTCTATGCAAACAGCCTATTCTGCCACATTAAAAAAGGGCAGCGAAACAGAACCTCGCTGTTCCAGGCACCAGAACCCTTTCACAAGTCAAGCATCCGTTCGGCTTATGCCTAGCTTCTTCTGTCTTGAATTCATAAGAAGTACCCACAACAGGGCAGCCCCTGTTCTGTGCCTTTGGTTCAGCTTGCCATCTGCCAGCACAAGGGAGTCCGTCCCCCCTACACACAGCTGCAAATGTCTGTGTGTTTTTTAATCTTTTGCTGACCACGCAACGGCAGCTGGATTTCCTGCTGCCTTCCTAAAAGGGGTTGGTTCAACTTAAGTAAATACTGCTTGCATTGAGACCTTTGGAGTCTTGCCCAAGCAATGTTACTGCACAGGTCTCTTGCGTTCCACAACGCATTATGCTCTGCCTCACTGAGAAGGGCCTGATGCGGTGAGATATTGGACAGTCTTCCATTTATTTTCTCTTTTTTGGAGACCTAGCCTCTTTCCACATGCCACAGTTTATTGCAAAGCTGGGAGGGGCTTCTGACTCCCGAATCTGCACCAATTCTCAAAATCAGCTCATTCAAATTAGCAGGTTGAGCTTCTGCCAAGAAGAAAACTGGCATGTGCCCATATACTGTTGCTAAACAGATGTGTACGGTTAGCATTAGTTCATTACTTTAGATCACAAGCACAATCAGAATGGTGGCAGAATTCAAGTCTTACAAGTTAATTCAAGCACCCCGCGTTTGTAATTCTTCCAATGCAACAAAAATGCTGAAAGAATTTCGGGAAGATCTCTCAGCCAGCTCACAAAATATGAGAAACCAGCAACTCGCCAGAAATAGCCTTGGGACTGGGGTTCAAATGCTACTTAGCTATGAAACACTTAGGCAAATCAATCTCATCTCAGCCACAACTGGTTGTTTGTAAAACAGTGACCTAGAGTGTAACAATATTACAACAGCAGCAAAGGTGCTAGTTGCTTACTAACAATGTGCAAGCTGGATGGATTTTGAAGGTTTGTTTAAAAAAAAAAATATTTATAGAAGAAAAAGCATGCCTTTACAATAGGCAAACCTCTCTGCCAAATTATCTGGCTAAGTCTTTTCTTCCTAATAGGATGTTTGGATAACCTGTGGCCCTAAAATGCCAAAACATGAAAAAAAATATGTAAACACTGGTTCAGTTTCATCTCTGTAGCCATAAGGAAAAAGACGTGTTTTTATTTAATAGTTCAGAACCCAGAAATACAGACGGGAGCCTTGGGAAGCTAGTGGTCCAGTCTGATCATCAAATGGTTCCTTCCAAAAGCTATACATCCACACAGCCATAGTTCTTCCATAAACAGAATTTGTTCCAATGCCAAGTCAGCTACTCAGCACTTAGCAGCACTGCCTGCTAAGGACCAAGATAATCACAGGCTCAGTTTATCATCTGGGAAACCTGCATCTAGCTCTCTATGCAAACTGACACCAAACTGCCTACTGGGCTCCCTTAAAGGAAATGTGTTGCAAGCCAGCTCCTGCATCAGAAGAAAGCTCATGTTCTGCAAATTCCGTGAATCATCCTTCTCAGCACTGATAGGGAGTCTTTCTCAAAAGCTTTGCCCTTGAGAGAAAAGGGGGAGCAAGAAATTGCAACGCTTTTAACAGGCTTCAACTGATGCTAATAAAAAGAAAGAAAGGTGCGTGTATCAGAACAGATAAGTTCATCTCTCGTGAATTTTGCAAAGTGCTTCCTTCCATCCTCCTTTCCTGAAGTTTGCTTTGTTTTCTTTCTGAATGTAATCTCTGCCACCCACCCCCCACAGCCCAAGACCAAAGGCTTTACCATTCCTTTTGAAACATTGCATTTCGCTAGCTACTCTCGCACCACTTGCCTGGAACAGAAACAGAGCACCAAGGTCAGTGCAGATGTGGGGGGGGGCTTGAAACTTCAGCCCACAGGAAGCAGAAGGAGCCATTCAGCATCCTAAGAAGCCTCACCAAGCCATGTAGGGACCAAGGTTCACTTTCAGCAACCCACACTGAGACCTATTCAGAAAGCTTCGCACAAATGCCATTCAGAACCACGATGGAAGAAAGTGTCCCTTGCAAGAAAAAATATATGAAATCAGCATCAGCCAACTATAGGCAAACCAAGAGCATCTAATTTTCTGCCACTGAAACTCTCAATTGCAGAATTTTATAGTGAAAACAGAATTTAAGAGCTTGGGCACTAGAAATGAGTAAACAATGAATGCCAGGCTATGGAAAATTACGGGAAATTACTATGTATCCTTCTACTTAGTGCAGAATGTGAGGTCCTGCACTTCAAAATTCATTCATTCTTGTTTTCTTAACCACCACTGTCCTAGACTTCGCAGTCCACTTAGGTCCCAGTATTCCTTATTATTTATTGGGCTCCTGAAAGTAAATCATTCCAGTTTCTCTGAAATATTTTGAGGAAAAGCTACAGCGCCAGTTCTGGATTCCCTTATGGCCATCAAGAATGAAATTAATTTGCAACTCCCATCTTATCTCACCACTTTCTCAGGAAGGATTGTTACAGTGTCTCCCCACCCATCACAGATCAAAAAAAAAAGTTTGGGAAAATCCATCCCATACATTAAGAGCACATGACTTCCTCCCAAATCCTGGGAACTGTAGTTTTTTCAGGATGCTGAGAACAGAGTCTTTCGTGAGGGGGACAGTACAATTCCCAGGATTCTTGGGGAAAATTTGTGCGCTTTAAATGTGCATCAGATGTGTGTTAAATGTATAGTGCGGATCTGCCCAATGTTAATACAATGACACCAATCAGACATGTGCCTTCCAACAAACAAAACCAACTACAGCTGTAACTTCCACATGGCTGAAATTTTTAATAATTATTCCCATTTTGAGCTATGTACACATGCACAACTACCGTTAATAATCAAACTAACTAGAATCTTATCAGGAAAACAGTGGGGAAGACCCAGAGCTTTTTCCTCCAGCTGGAACTCTATGGAACTCAGTTCCTCTCAGATGTGTGCCATTGCCATTATGAGAGAATAAGGGGGGTTCGGGTTCACTGTGAGTTTCAGCACCTCTTTTTCTGGAAAAATAGCACTGGGCAGACCCAACTGTTGAAACACCTTTTGTTTTCAGTTCTTAAATCCAGACTATAGAATTTTATTTTATTTCGTATGAAAAACAAAAATTATTACACTCAAAATCTATGGAAATCTGCATGAATACCAAGGATCTTTTCACACCTTATTAAAAAAAAACACAACCTTCTGTGGTAAGAGATCATATGTCATGCTGCTACATAGCACAATTGGGCTTTTTGCTGTATGGACATGCTCTGGAAACTCTTCCCACAAAAAGCCAACATGCCCATGTTGGCACCCGCTAACACACAGGCTCCAAGTTAATTATGTGCAATGGCTGGAAAGAGAATCCTGACAATCTCTTCTTAAACAAAATGCATGTTTCTAACCCTCATGGTGCCAAGACACTCGATTCCTGCATTGCAGGGGGTTGGACCAGATGTCACCCACAGCCCCTTCCAACGATTCTATGATAAAGCTGAACCAGATTTTAAAAATAATAATAATAAGGGGGCAGTGCATTAGGATTTTGCTAATGATGGGCAAAAAAACGAGCACAATAAATTTCTTTATTGCAGGTCTCGTTCTCCTCATTGGGCCTCCTGAGATGCTGTCCTTTGGTCTCTCTCCCCTGACTCTGGTGGATGTCAGGACTCCGGTATTCCCCCATATAAGTGCCATATTAGACACACTGCATAAATATGCACACCAGACTTGTATTTTAAGCACTAACACAATAGCCAAAGCTATCAGGAGCTATATACAGGAAAGTCCCTGGACTCCCATGAGGTCGAATGAGTGAGCTGGCAGCAGGGGAATGGAGAACTCTGTCCCTTGTCCACCACCCACCACAGAAATGAAGTTTGTGTTGCTCTTCTATCATTCCTGCAGCAGGCCAGTTTTAAAAAAAAAAACAACCCAAAACTGTTGCAAGCTACTGACTTCTGCAGGCTGATTCACGAAGCTGGTGAGCATCTATGCACAATATCCAGAAATTTAGCAGCCTGGGCCAATGTGGTAGGAGCTATATGCAATAAAGCCAAGGGCCCCGGGGCAGCAATTGTGGGAAGCTTTGCTCAACAATTTAATTCAACAACTTCTACCTTTTTAGAAATCTCAACCCTTCCCTTTTCCAGGAACTCCACATAATACAAGCAAGCCAAGTTACAGATTCTGGAAAGCTGCACCTCTGTCATGGCTCGAAGCAATTAACAATGCACAGAATCCCCCCTGTTTGCAAAAAGTATTCCAGCTGCATAACTTGGAACGGTAGGATGTTGCGGGACAGCAGCATTGTCAGCCTGCATGCTGCATCTTTCGAGACATGCACGAAAACCATACGGTGCGATAAAATGTGATGTACCGGCTATGTAAGGACACCTGGCCAAAGGCATCGTGGTGCCAAAAGGACTTTCCCCCCATTACTTCAGCCTTACAATGAGCACAGTCAATTAGCGAGTTAAGAGAGAACAGCAGCTCAGCAGCTCCAGTCTCCCAAGATGAATTAAGGGCTCTCTTTGCAGAAAACAAACTTGATCTCTACAGGACGACACTTGCCAAGTCCTGACAAACAAGCCAATCATCATGAGTGTAGCTTGAAGTCTACTAAATCTTAATCTTTGTTTAGAGACACTCAAAACCAGCCAATTTTTTTCACGGGTTACCTGTAATTTTAGCATCACCAGCCCTTCCCAGCTCCGTTTCCATCCTGGCACTTCCTACGATATCAACCACTATTATATTCCTCACTCAAAACCGGGGGGGGGGGATCCAGGGGGTGGGTAGGAAGGGCAGACCAGGGCCGATTGTCTGAGAAGATCCCATGGCCATGCAAGTTTTCAAGCTTTCCTTGAGAAATCTCTCTCAAAGCTTGTAGGTGTGTCACATTCCTTTTTCTGAGCATTCCCGCTGAGTAGAAGGGGAAGGTAAATATTGGTGCAGTACGCTACACACGCACATAGAGATGGCAGCTCAATAAAGATACTGACAAGCAAGTGAAACAGGCTGCAGGTGCAATCCAAGAAACACATCCTAAAAACAGGATTTCAACAAGGGCAGTCATGAGTTTACTGACTGATGCAGAGATCTCTTCTAGCTTGGACCAGATAATCCCCACATGAGGTGGCAAAGTCATATCACTGAGGTGAGGGGATTGCTGAGATGGATCATTTTAAGACTCCCGTTTGGGGGTGGGGAGAGAGGATTACAGCTTTTGAGCATTGCCCTACATTAAAAAAAACTATATGCAAACAGAATATGAACATTCTAGCTCAGGCTTCCTCAAACTCGGCCCTCCAGATGTTTTCAGACTACAGTTCCCATCATCCCTGACCACTGGTCCTGCTAGCTAGGGATCATGGGAGTTGTAGGCCAAAAACATCTGGAGGGCCGAGTTTGAGGAAGCCTGGTCTAGCTTAACCTTCTGTGTACAAGTCGGAAAACTGGCATGGCAGGAAATGCTTCGTGGAGGGAAGCATTAAAAATGTGGATTCTTCTCATCTGAAGAAGTGCAAGGAACTCATTCTGGCGCAGGCAGATTTAAACCTTAGGATCCACTACGTTTTAACTTGCTCAAAACGCTCGGGAAAGTCAGAAGCCCCGGGCCACACAAAAGGAGCTGTGACTCTTCTCCACAGTAGAAATAGGCAAATGTTGGCACAGCAACAAGCTGTACCCCCCAAAATGACCCAGGGCCTCTCCGGCTAGAACAACGTGGGAAGAAAACATACTGCAGCTCCCGTACCATGAAGGTAAGTGTCAGAAAGGGAAGGAAGCCGTACTAACTTTTTACAATGCTGTAAAATCCTCTCTTGTCCCAAGCCTGCTGGGCCTTTAAAGCCGCTCTCAAACACTTTCAATGGCATAAAGGTAAAGGGACCCCTGACAGTTAATTCCAGTCTGGGGTTGCAGCGTTCATCTCACTTTACTGGCCGAGGGAGCTGGCATACAGCTTCCGGGTCATGTGGCCAGCATGACTAAGCCACTTCTGGGGAAACCAGAGCAGCGCATGAAAACACTGCTTACCTTCCCGCTGGAGCAGTACCTATTTATCTACTTGCAATTCGATGTGCTTTCGAACTGCTAGGTTGGCAGGAGCTGGGACCGAGCAACGGGAGCTCGCCCCGTCGTGGGGATTCGAACCGCCGACCTTCTGATTGGCAAGCCCTAGGCTCTGTGGTTTAGACCACAGCGCCACCCATGTCAATGGCATACGCTACCCATAATACAGAACTGAGCCTCTTAGTGCCATGGAAGAGGCAAACAGATATGGCAGAAACGCATCACTGAGGTTGTTGTTGGGTCACACAGAAGACCACATTTCGGGCCGTATTCAAAAGCACACCAGTGCTCCGACGCGGAGCAGAATTACAAGGAAACAAATCCTGTTGAACTGAGCAAGACTGGCTTCGGAGTCAACCTGCTCTGAATCATAGACTTCTCTGCTCTCTCAATCACCCCTTCCTAAGCTTATATAAACCCAGTAGTGACCAGCATGTTCTTAGACTACCACTCCCAGAATTCCTGAGCATGGCATATTGATGGCTAGGACAGATGGGAGTTGGAATCTAGCAGATTCCTGGACAGTGCCATGAGCATCACTCATATTTAGCATGGCTCTGCCTTAATGGTTAGTCATGTAAACACTTGAGAATGGTTCATTCCCAGCAGGAATAAGCATTAGAACCGATTTTACATAGACAGCTAAGACGGACAAACACATACACGTACACAGATCTCAGTTACTACTATAATTGAGTGGAATTTGGAGGATGGAGCTGCCCTGTATCCAAATGTCTATGCATGAAAAAAGCTCAGATGAAGCAGAAATTCATTCATGGGAGCAGAGGAGGTAAAGGACAAGACACCTGCTGCACAATTCTTAGATCCTGTTCAGCAAGTGAAGAATGTGGGAAAACTTTACTTCTTACTGAACGTTTTTATGAAAACCTGAAGCAGATGGAGATCTTTGAAGTTTGATATTTAAGGCAAAAAAAAGCACACACAAACTCTCCAAGGCATGCCCAAGTTTTACTTAAGGGGGGTAAAGGTAAAGGGACCCCTGACCATTAGGTCCAGTCGCAGACGACTCTGGAGTTGCGGCGCTCATCTCACTTCATTGGCCGAGGGAACTGGCATACAGCTTCCGGGTCATGTGGCCAGCATGACTAAGCTGCTTCTGGCAAACCAGAGCAGCACACGGAAACGCCGTTTACCTTCCTGCTCAAGCGGTACCTATTTATCTACTTGCACTTTGACATCCTTTCAAACTGCTAGGTTGGCAGGAGCAGGGACCAAGCAATGGGAGCTCACCCCGTCGCAGGGATTCGAACCGCCAACCTTCTGATCGGCAAGCCCTAGGCTCTGTGGTTTAACCCACAGGACCACCTTCGTCCCTACTTAAGGGGGTGTAGAGAGCATCAAAAGATACACATTTTCTGGGCAAACCCACTTTAGCTTCAAAAGTGAATAGAAACAGGCCCATAGCTGAATGAGACAGTTTGAAACACGTCTGATCGCTCGATTATATAACCCATTAAATAGCATGTTAAGCTACTGGTTGCCAAGTCCCATCTGGACGGGGGAGGGGGGAGAGACTCCTGTGCTTAAATTGATGTGAAGGATACAGCTCCTTTGCCTGTTGCATCTCCAGCTGCACAGCAATTAAAGACACTCTTCCTTTCTTGTCTTCAGAGACACCGTTTTGACTCCCACAAAGCAAGCTCCTGAAACAACCATCCCCATGGATGATCAGATTCTACAAAGTTAGCTTCACCTGGCAGCATGGGCTTTGTAGGTATGGAGCGCAATGTTTATCCATTCATTCATAAATACATTTATACCCCACCTTCTGTCATGGAAGCCAAGGCAGTATGCTGTACACCAGGCATGTCCAAAGTCCGTTTTGGGGGCGTAATCTGGCACGCCGTTCAGTTTAATCCGGGCCCTATGGCAGTTTATTTCCCAGGGTAAACTCCTTTTTTAAAAAAACCTTGACAACTTCAACCCTAAAAAAACTCAACAACTTCAATCCTAAAAAAAAACTCAACAACTTTGGTCAGCCCTTACAGCCCTTCACTTCATCAAATCTGGCCCTCTTTGAAAAATGTTTGGACACCACTGCTGTACACATAGTTCCCACCATCTCTGGTTCACTCCTATTTGCCCTCCAAAGTTGCTACCATGGCCCAGGCAGCAATGAGAGTCTGGCTTGCTGTCACACTGCAATTCACAGCGCCACCTGTTGGCGGCCAAGCAAACTGCAATTTGACGACATCCTTAGGAAAATATGTACTAGGAGAGAAAGTTCAGGAGCAGGCAGAAATGTAAGTAGCTTTCGAGGCCACATTTGATCTGTGGCCTGCCTGCCTGTTGTCTACACCAAAGCTGACATTAAGTCCATCACATGAGTCTCTCTGATACTGCTGTTCGGTTCTGTTAAGGCACTTATGAAAGAGGGGAGAAAGTTTGTTCTATGTCTATAATAGCCATAATTTCTAGAATAGTGTTCAGTCACCACCACAGATCAAAATTGCCACCCCACAAATTGTGGTAAACAACTCTCCTGGCTCAACAGAGATATGGAACTCCATGAAAGCAAGTGGCCTCCTTTGGGCCTCAATGGCTAGCATGGAAAGGCAGCTTCTTATAAGGGTAGTAAAAAAATAATTTTGAAAAATTACAGGCTAGTAACTTCTTGCTTATTGACAAGGTTGACATATAATCATAAAATGATGGTGGAGTAGTGGGCGGAGGGAAAAGGGTCTGCAAAAAAATGTGCATCCTTAATATACTTTTAAGCAGTGCGGCTAAAAAGTACCGGTACTAATCCATGTAAAGTGATCTTGAGTGCAAGCCCTTAGGTTGGAGCAGGATTTGCAAGGCACAAGGGAACACGGGGCAGTAGCATTCGGACACTCTCCTCTTTGCAAAGTCAAGAGAAACAAAAACACACAGCTGTGGGGAGGGGCAGGATAGTCTCCCATCCATTTCTGTAGCAGCATTCCCAGCAAAAGCTGTTCTCCTCCTCCTCTTCCAGCCAAAATGACAGGTTCACATTTAGCCAGTCTTTTTTAGACAGCGCCGTCAGAGACTCTCAATTGAAGCTCAGAGGCAGCAGCTACGTGCAACTTGTGTGTCTGTCACCACCACAGCAGCACACTGCTTCCATTTCCTTCTAAAGCGTTTCCAAAGGGGAAACACAGTGCTTTAAAAGTTGTTCTTCCCACCTCACACCCCACCCTGCTCTCTCCAAAAAGCACAGCCACTCCTTGCTTCGGCTGATTACCAAGCAAGGTTAAAGCTTCCCTGTCTCACAGAGGCTGTGTGTGTGTGTGTGTGTGTGTGTGTGTGTCCCTCGATGAAGCATGTTAATCGCCAATCCCACAATAATGCCCAATACCCAAGCAAGACCTTTGGTCCATCTAGCAGCTCCCTCTGTCTGGCAATGCCTCTCCCAAGGTCTCCGGCAGAAATTTCGCTACCTGATCCTTTTATTCCTGGAGATGCCAGGATCAATCCTGGGCCTGGGATCAGCTTCCCCAAAATGTAGCTCTCTGGCCCCTGAGGGCTCTTTCTGAACCAGGTACAACACACACAGGTGAGATGTTAAACTTAACCTCTTAAAAATCAGAGACAGTAGGAATTAGTCTTTAAAATAACCTAGGAAGATCCCAGCACCAGGAAGTATGGCTCAGACGCTGAGCTGTGAATCAGGAAGTTCCCTCTGACAGGAACTCATGAAGCAGCCTTAGGCAAACCACACCGCCTGTCACCACCAGTCCTGTTTCTGCAATATAAGGACAATATTCACCACCTGTTCACCAGGAGAGACACCAATGGTTCACCAACTTGCAGGGTTAAGAATTGTAACTCCTCTACTACAGGATACGGCAAGCATCAGGTAACTTTTAACAAGTTCTTTCCCTTTGCAAAAGCTAACAGGTATCAACCCCATTGTTGCACAGTGATCCAATTTTTTCTTAACTAGCTTGGGGGAAATGCTAAATTGCAGCTAACAGCTGCTTTGTAATTGTGCCGGGACTCCGTTGTCCTTTCCATAGCACACCCACCTTAAAATCCAAGAGGCAACTGGAAACTAATAGTAGGCAGACAATAATAAATTCTTAAGCCATTTGAAGTTTATAATAAACCACTGAAGCTCAGAACCCCACTCATTAATGTTGCGGGAGGGAACTCGATTCAAGAACTGCACAGGTCATTTTTTTTCCCTTTTCGTTCACGTGAATTTCCTCAATCAAGCAATGAAACTCTCCAATTCTCTTTTGAGTGCTTCCCCCAAGTGCTTACAACTAGATATTGCTTCAAGAAACATTCGCACAGACTTATTACAGAGCAGCTAGAACACATTCAATGTAATAAAACACACAGGACACATTTGGAAGAGTGACCTTTCAACCTTGACGTGTGACGTTAACACAGGAACAGGGATGTGTGTGAAATTGATCTACATTAAAATCCAGGGTCACGTGGTACAAACAGAGTCTGCATATCGTCAAATAGCGTAGCTTCAACTCAAAACCCATGTACTATAGAGGCAGCCACACTGTTATTATTATGTTTTATGTCAATCAAGAGACATTTACATTCAGCAAGTAAATTTTAGCCCTCATCATGAAAGGCTTGACAGTCTGAGCCACCCCAAAAGGATAGGGAACATTTTCAGTGGCAGCCACTATAAGCCAAGTGTGAGGGAGGAGATGAAGCTTAGGAGACCAGGTGCAAAGAACCACAAGGCTTTCAGAGTTGCAAAAGAGGGAATTTCAAGAGGTGTATCCTACCTCACCATATTGTGAGAGCGATAAGAGTCCTTCCTGTTGACGTTTGTACCTGGGTCTCTCAGACTATCATTCCCTTCCTCCTGATGTCACATTTTGCCTGGCTTTCTCCATCACCACTTGCCTAAAAATAGCCCCATTTGAAGAAGAAGAAGAAGAAGAAGAAGAAGAAGAAGAAGAAGAAGAAGAAGAAGAGTTTGGATTTGATATCCCGCTTTTCACTACCCGAAGGAGTCTCAAAGCGGCTAACATTCTCCTTTCCCTTCCTCCCCCACAACAAACACTCTGTGAGGTGAGTGGGGCTGAGAGACTTCAGAGAAGTGTGACTAGCCCAAGGTCACCCAGCAGCTGCATGTGGAGGAGCGGAGACACGAACCTGGTTCCCCAGATTACGAGTATACCACTCTTAACCACTACACCAGTGTTTTTCAACCTTTTTTGGGCAAAGGCACACTTGTTTCATGAAAAAAAATCACGAGGCACACCACCATTAGAAAATGTTAAAAAAATTAACTCTGTGCCTATATTGACCATATATAAAGTAATTTTCCCACGGCACACCAGGCAACATCTCGCGGCACACTAGTGTGCCACGGAACAGTGGTTGAAAAACACTGCACTACACCACACTGGTGGCAACTTCTATGTAGAGATCCAGAGAATATAAGATTTGGGCTCAGAACCAAACCATTTTTTTAAAGAAGACAAAGACAAATTCATGGAGGATAAAGCTATCCATAGCTACCCCATAGTTATGATCTGCCTCCACAGTTGGAGTCAGTCTGAATACCAGTTGCTAGAAACCACAGGAGGGGCAAGAGCTCTTGTGCTTGGTCCTGCTTATGGGTTTCTTCCCACTGGGGCATCTAGTTGGTCACTGTGAGAACAGGATGCTGGGCCAGACGGGCCTGATCCAGCAGGCTCTTCGCATATTCTTAACTATTTGCACTCTTCCAACACTTGCACACCCACATGACTGTGGGGAAAGGGGTAAGAAAGAAGAGCAGCATACAGGACCAGGAGGAAGCTGGTGGAGGTGTGGAATCCCCAGGTTGCTACAAACACAGGCAGACTGCTGGCACTCTGCCAATATGAACTCCTTTAGCTTTAACAGCAATGCTGGAGTGGGGATTTCTGCAGTTGCAGCTCTTCTCAGCCCTCCATGACAAGCTCCACTTGCTGAAAATCACACTCTTACACCTCTGCTGAAAGGCACAAAAGCACCAACTGTGAGGAGTAGGGCTGAAGCCAGTGTTGGAAACTCAGGTATATAAGCTAAGCAACAAATGGCTCCTTAAATCAGGGTTACAATCGCCAAAACAGAATGCCTGGTTGCCATTTTGGAGCCAGAGAGCTTGAAAGTCCTATTTTTTCAATACGGCTTTTTGGTTCCTGAAATTCATTCCGATTGTGCAGATAAAATATAACAGAATTCAACAGGATGTGTTGCTAGTGTGTGAAAACAGTCAAGATCCAAATATCCCCAGGCATGTACCTCCAGATGGAGGAGATGTCAGCACCATCCTGGTGCCCAGCAGCGGAAGAAGCTGCACAGGCGCCTGGGGCGGTGTGCCCAGGGGCGGGGCAAGCTGCCCATAGGGGCTGGACAAGCCGCCCATAGGGGCAGGGCCTCCAGAGTCTGCCTGCCTCCTCCCACTCACCCGCTCTACAGCTGGGGAGGAGACAGTGCGCAGACCGTTTGGGCAGCGTGTTCAAGTCACCACATCTCTCCCAGGAGACCCAGCATTTTGTCACACACACCCCCTCAGTGGTGACACCCGGGGTGGACTGCACCCACCGCAGCCCCCTTCCTCTGCCAACTTCCTATAGACTGCCAACTGCAGGGGCCACTGCTATGGAGCCATTCTGCACCTAAAGGAGGCTCCAAGTCCTGAGAACTAGATACTTGTCCACAGAAGTTCACTAGACTTAGCTCAAGCCTCCCTCCCCAATATTGTCTCTCTCTTTGCATCGAGTAAACCTATATTCCCACCCACCCCCTGCAAAAAAATCAATGCCTTTCAAATGAGAGCCTCTAAAAATTATTGTTGTTCTACTACTGCTCAAGCCCTAATAATTAAATGAGCATTTAGAAGCAGGCAAGAAAGGATGTGTTTACATGCATATCTGTTACACCAAACTGCTCCTTTACTTCATCTGTTTGTTAAACTGGCCGTTTTGCTTTAAGAGAATCCGCAGAAGAAGACGACAGTGGAGGAGGATTTGGAAGATCTTCTGGAAAAGGCTAAGACGTTGGAGGATGTTGTGCGCACAAAGATGCAGCTATTAAAGAGACCACAGTGCCCTCATTTAGTCCAGCAAATAGGAAAGTGGTTATTCTGTTCTGCAGCAGCTTTAGTAAGTTCTCAAACAAAGAAGCTTGATGAAGGCAGACAGAGAGGGACTTATCAGCTTAGGAAATGGGAAGGATGCTCCAATTAACTACCAAGCAGTCAGACGTAATTCACTCTGATGAGGCCAATGAGAGAAGACAAGATGGAGAAAATTTGTGGCCCAGCCACTTACACAACACTCAAAACATTCCCCTGCTGGCAGTTAAGCTGCCCACTCTTTTCTACAACTTTCCCCAACTACGTCAAGAGGTCATAGGTGCGTTTATCATCCTAGGGAAACAATCCATGGGAGAGCTGCTCTTGTACAAGCCCTAGTGACACAAATCTGTTTCCATTGCTTCAACTCCATCTCTACTAGAGGAAAGTTCACCTGCCAAGAGTCCTGCATGTCAGAACTGCTGTGGAAAAGCAGCGGACCCCTCCCAGCAACAAGGTCCCGTGAATCTAGTGTGTAGCAATGGCAGTGCACCAGCTTGAGCCAGGATCCTGCTCTTTTCTGATGCCATTTCTGCCCAAGGAAGTGTGCACAAAAATATTATTTCACATTAAAAGGGCACGCATAGTTAAAGTGTTTTTACGGTTGGAAAGCAATCGGGTGCATTAAAAAAAATGTGTATTTCACAGGAAGGATGCATATAAATTGTGTGCATTTTGCATACAGATTTTTCATGTGTTGTTTCATTATTTCCACAAAGAACAGGGACAAAATGGAGCTGTGAGTGAGTGCCAGTGAAACTGACGCAGAACAGACTTAAGCTAGTTGTGTGTTCTGACTTGTCATAGACACACTATAATATTGTATTCACCAGATACTGGAAAAAACCATTTATTTATTACAGGCAGTGACCATTTTGCGCACATCTGACACACGACAGCCGACACATGCACTACTTTTGGCCCCCAACGGGGGCAGAATGGGACAAAACGACCCGGAACGCAATCCCTGTGCAAACAGGGAGTTGCCTATATTGTTATTTATTAAATTTGTATACTGTCCTTCATCTGAAGATCCCACAGCAAAGAGACATGGGTTAAATAAGAAGCTGAAAGGCCCCAAACTCATCAGCTCTCATGGTACAAGAATAGGCCTTGTGACTCTTCCACCTAAAATCTGTTGTTTGACCTGGATTTAAAGTAATTATTGCTAGTCACAGGTATACTTCAACCACAGTACAGATCATTGCTCTGTAATTTAAAAAAAAACACAAACCAAAACAGTTCCCTCTCTCCTCTGTCTGTTTAGCATTATAGCCAGCGCAAAAACCCCATTTAAAAATTACACCACATGCAAGAAGTGCTATGCAGTGAGTTGCATGCCAGTAGTGGCTCACCACAACGATCAGGCAGTTTTCCACACGTCACCTCAAAGTGTCATAAAGTGAGGCTCACATCATCATCTGCATGGGGGAAACACTTCACCAGAAAATGGCTCACCATGTATCAGCAGCCTAATCTAGAGTGGTCAGCCCATGGCAGCTGTATAACCTCACCCTAAGCTAGTCATGACATAAGCCTGAGAGTATTTCAGGTTAGCCAGTTTCAGCAATGAAATACTATCTGGAAAATGCCAGCCCTGAGCCATTTCACTCTTCACTGTGTATCTATGGAGATTATCCATCAATCAATCATCCAATTTGTATGCCACCTTTCCAAAATTAAAGCCATGCTCATGCGAAAAATTGCATCACTACAAGCACAGCAAAAGTAGTCATAAACAATAAACAAGACGTCAAAAACACACACAACCAAACTGAACAATTCCCACATAAATAATGAGATACAAAATAAAGATACCAAAAAAAATTAAAACCATCAACAACCCACCCCAACAAAAAACCCTTAAACAAGACTCAAATCCATGAGTCTGTCTGTTCAGCACTCAGCTTTTGTAGCTGGAGTCAGTCAGAGCCCCACCTGCCCAGGCCAGGTGGGAAAAGGCCTACAAGATAGGGAGCAGATCTTCCAGGACTCACAGCGAAGGTGGTGTCAAACCACTCTCGCTTTGCATCCTATTCAGAAAATCCCATTTCCCCTTTGTACCCAAAGAGCCCCACAAAAACAAATAAGGAAATGATTAGTAGAGAATGGGAAAAGGTGCAGTCATAATAAATTTCATTCATTATTTCACATTCCAGAAAGGCCAGCTCCAGACCTTTATGGAAGTGCGAGGTGTTTTCCACACACTATCTGCATATACCAACACATATGTATTATATATACAGGGTTGCTCCTCAACTGGTGTGCTCTGATGAAGTGGCCGTGGAAGCCTGCCTTGCCTGCCAAACTGTCCATTGCCAGGAATCTGGCGAATATGATGAGGAAGGAGGGCCTGGAGTTTAGGATTACAACTCAGTTGACAAGAGCCTGAAACTCTTAAATCTCAGGGCCATGGGTTCGAGCCCCACGTTGGGCAAAAGATTCCTGTATTGCAAGGGGGTTAGGACAAGATGACCCGCGTGGTCCCTTCCAACTCCACAATTCTACGATTCTGGCAACCGCAGCAGCCTTTTGGAAGCTCGGGTCACCTGCTGGTCTGCAGGCCTCATCAAGATGCCACTCTGCTAACCTTTGACAGTAAGCATGCATTCCAAGTGCTAGCATACATCTAGGGCAACACAGCATCCTTTTAAAAAGCACTGTTGACATCTCCTCTTGCTGGAAAACCAATGAGTGTGTGTCCTGGCAACCCAGCGTACATTAGTGTGTGCCCTTTTAAAATGTGTTGGGGGGATTATTGGGTTGTTCTTGTTTTTATTTTTTATTATGCAGTGTTTTTTCTAAAAAAAATGTTTAGGGGGTACTCTCATTTTCCTACTCATATTGAAATACTGCCCGTCAATGAGGCCAAACTTAGATTCACAACATGTTTAGGGGTATGCGTACACCTGCATACCCCCCAGAAAAAAGCACTGCTATTATGCATCTTGTGTGATTTTTTGTGGTTTGATGATGATGATGCAAGCATGCTTTGTATTCCTGAAGAACCTACATCGCAGTAGGACGCTGGAGCAAGCAGAATCCCAGGCTATATATGGTATGTTTATCCAACGATCTGACATAAACAGGTTACCAAAAAATAAAAAATAAAAAACAGTGGTGAGTCTCAGTTCAGATCCAGAGTTTTCCGACGACCTTCCACTGGCCACCAAGTGGCTTCACATCATTCCTTGCAGGCATGCGAAGCGAGGGTTCTCGAGAAAGCCTCTCGAAAGCAGGAAGTCCCACTCTGCTGTACCAAAGAGCAGCTATCTGCAGAGCTCTCCACAGTTGCTGGCTCGGCTCCACCTCTGCATACTGCTGCTGCTCCTGCCCCTCCTCTCTGCCCCATTCACAAGGCAACCCCATAGAGGGCACGAAAGTACATATGGCAAAGAATGCTGCCTGTTCCAAAGGTTGACGAGCACCGACAAGTGCGCCATCGACTTTCTTTAAGGAACAGCTGGGAGCAGCCAAGAGCACCGGCGCTCTCTGCCCACCCCCAAGCAAAGGCAAGAGAGGACCTTTGTAAGACTATTCCATAACAGATCCAAAAAAAAGGGTTGTGTTGGGTTTTTTTGAGGGAGGGTAGTTGTTTAAAGGGGTGGAGGGAGAGAGGTTTACTGGAGATGCCTCAGAGCATGCAGAGCAGGCTCATAACTAGATTTAGAGTCCTGCCTAACCTGTTTTGTGGTATGTACTGTTTAACTGTGCTCTTTCCTTCCTTCCCTCCCTCACTCCTTTCTTGGCAAGGAGATCCGCAGCCCCTTTTCGTCCTCTTCTCTTTCACACATTTCTAAGAGGCTGCGCTGTGTTAAAGTGACATTTCAAAAGAAGCCCATCAGACTGGCACAAATGTTTATTAAGGCATACAACATCTATATTTCGTAGCACTGAATTGTTCGGCGCATTTTGCTTTCCTAAGTTCCTTTATCCCTCTTAGCCACCTCTCCTATTGCGAAAACCAAAGGTTCTCGGATAAAACACCGTTTTTCAAAGTAAACCTTTTTTTAAAAAAGCTGTACACCGCTTTGAGACTCTTTTTTTTTTTGCAGTAAGCGACAAATAAATATAACAAGTCTAGCCAGTCCTAACTTGCAAACCACCCCGCCTCCCTTGCAGTAAAAGAAAACAAACTTTTCCTTTAGCATTGCAAATGGGCACATGCATGTATGTGTGCCAATGGAAGGAAGGGGAGGGGGGAAATAAGAGGTTTGCCTGCTTAACAAGAAAGAGCACCACTGCTAAACTTTACCACAGGACACAACAGCAGAGAAAAGAGGGAATTCTAGTGATGGAAAGAGGAAGATGTTCAGCAGCTGTTAAGCAGCTGACATCAATCATGGCAAGGGAGCAGTTAACAAACAAACAAAAAACCAGGAGAGCAGAGGAGGAGGAAAGAGGAAGGTATGAAATAAAGAGGCTTCTCAAAGCCTAGTAATGTTATTTGAATGCACTTCAGAGATGCTCAGTGCAAAAGCTGAGCTGGACAGAAAGCTAGGCACGAAGTTCTGAAAGCAAGCCTCCATACCATTCAAAACACATCAGGCTGAGGCCCAGTTTCTGGGACCCAATTTGTTCCAATCCCCAGCATTACAACACAGAATCTGGAGTAACACAGCCCCATGGCTCTGCAAAGTTACCCCTTTCTCCAGGTGTGCATGGCTTCGCCAAGGAGCTATTTATTGCTTGAGGCCCTTTCGCTCCTTTTATCGTTTTTCAATGAAAAGCACGACAAGGGTCTCTTGGGATCCAGGACGCTGCTTCAGCAGTCCAAGCCCTACACAGCCAGAGCTGTGTGTGTGTGTGTGTAAAAAGAACTGAAAATCTTGGAAGTGAGAACCATGGTAAAGCTCATAGTGGCATGGTTCAGACGTCACCCTAAGCTGAACCATGGTTTGGAACAAATGCGTGAGCTCCTGGAAAGGAGATAACAGAAAGCTTTGCTCGTCAGCAGTCATTTTACTGCTGTTCCTCACTGACAGTGCCAGGTGATCCAATCCTAAATCACACAATTTAGCTCTCTATGCACTAACCACAAGCTGTAACCAAGGTTTGTCCTGTGATTTTCTGAGTCATGGTTTGTTGGCTTAGCACAGCAGCAAAACTAGGAGGGAGGAGAGAAGTGACCATTACTGCCTTATCCAGAGCCCACAAACCTAAACCATCATTTGGCTTAGCATAACAATAGGGGAGAGGCCATACATCAGCTGCTTTAACACTGTAACCTCAAGGTGCTGGTACTGCACTTTGAATAAGCCTGAATATTTTGGAACAAATTTCATTTCCTTGCTTCAAAGAAGAATCTGCTTAAAAGTTGTGCTGAGCCAATGCAATACCCCAAACCAACAGGGTCAATGTAGCCCTATGAAACCCTCCCTCGAGATAATTTCCTCACATCAATCTGAATTTGGGCCTTGGCTACAACAGTTTAACAGCTTCCATTCAGGAAATCTCTTAATTTTGTATATCTTCTCCTGATGCTGCACATACCAAATTACAACACGCAATCTGCAGTGGCGAGGTGAAAAGGTCATTTGTGGACCCCTGCTCTGAAAAAGAGAGGCAAAAGAGAACAAGGCTTCTGCGTCCTTAAATGGTTGCAGGGGTTGGAATTCCTATAGTGACCACTCCTCTGTCGTTGTATGAGATGGATGGAGGAAGTTTCAGTATGTTCACCAACTCTTTAAAACAAGCAGTGTCCTGAGGTTGTGTTTGAAGACTTTTCTCATCAATAAGAATGCACACAAGCTGAATAAGCACAATATTTTCCCACTCACCCCACTGCCCCTACTTGATTGGATATCCAGACTAAGTAAGGGAGAAGGTGTTTGCAACTATTATAATAATAATAATAATAAATAAATAAATAAATAAAATAAAATAAAATAAAAAATAATTCCATCCCACCCAAATAACTGTACTACCTCCACTTGTGTTCTGTTTCTTGTTCTGCAAAGCCACCCAAAGTATTGGCATCATAACCCTCAAGTGTCTTTTGCAAATGTTCCAATACCCGCAGTGACAGCCAAGCCAGAGAGGTTGAAATATAGTGCCGTCAACCTTGCCAGTTGAGCTAGGCAGCTCCTTCTCTGCTCCAAGGTTGGGCATAGCAGGTGCTTATTATTAATCAATGTGTCATTCGGAGGGACCTCTGCAAATCTGCAAGGGATCATTAAGACAAGCCCCAAAATATACAGAAAGCAAGAAACGTTATAGCCATCGCCATTTGAGCATGTCCGCTAAATGACAATTTTACAGTTCTCATCTGCACTGCTGCATTGATTGATTGTTTGTTTGTTTGTTTGATTGATTGATTACGTCTGTATCTGGGGAGGAAAAGGTGCATTACTCTTTTTACCGATGGAAGAGGGAAAGGGATACCGGTAACTGCCAGAAGACAAAACAATGTTGCTTCAAACACACCCAAGAAATCTGGTTTGTGCAAAAGACCTTCTGCAGACAAAACAGGACCCAAGCAGAGTGGGATGCAGCCAGTTATATCGAACAGTTGTGCTTCCAGCAACAAACAGGGCATTCATAAAAACTGGAAGAGCCTCTGTTCTGGGGCTTTAAGTTCTGCAAATGGAAGTTCTGCTGACGCTTTTCAGAGGGAGTGTTTTGTTTGTTTTTAAGAAAGTGTTTCAGGGGGAGGGAGGGAGATGCCTCAGCTGCAGAAAATGTTATATGCAGAATATCAATTAAAAATAAACACATATGCGGCGCTGAAAATGAATGAGAGCTACTGTTGAGCATTGTCACTCATTGCTGAAAAGGTTGCCCCAAGGCAAAATGAACAGTATAATAGAAAATATATGGAAAGCTGGGGTTGGGGAGGAGGAATGGCAAAGAGGAGGCTGAGTGAAGGGGGGGGGCGGGGATACAGACTACGCATTATGCACTTTATAAGTAAAACAGGAAAATAAGGCATTTTGACACTCCAACATACAGATTTTGCATTTTCATCAACTAAACAGGAGCATCTAGCTTGCTTTCCTAATAGCAGCTACACCATTTCCACACTTGCACCAGAAAAAGGAAACATCTGGTGCTAACTGTCATTGTAGTCCAACCCCTTATAAATGTTTCAAGGAGTTTGAGCTATTCAGCCAGAGGCTTTTTACACAGAACAGTATCCCTTTAGTGGTACCAGGGTGATAAAGAACCCCAGTCCATACATCCAACAGGTAGACCATGCCTTCTGCCTAGGTGGCAGAACAGCAGCTTGCAGATCCCACACCTTAATGGTGACTCTCGCTTGAGACAAAACCAGCTGAGCTCAGAATACCTCAGTTACCGGTACAGTGGTACCCCGCAAGACGAATGCCTCGCACAACGAAAAACTCGCAAGACGAAAGGGTTTTGCGATTTTTTGGTTGACCCGCAAGACGAATTTCTCTATGGTCGTGCTTCGCAAGACGAGGCATTCGTCTTGCGCGGTACCACTGTAAGAAGAACCCTCCCGCTTGCGCTGGCCCTCCCTGCTTGCCGCTCACTAACGATCGCCCTCCCCGCGCTCCCCGATCGAACTCCCTACACGCGGCTTCCTCCTGCTCGCCCTCCGCGCGCTGCCCCATCGCAGTCCCGACACCTGGCTTCCTCCTGCTCGCCTTCCCCACGCTCCCCATCGCCCTCCCCACGCATGGATCCTCCTGCTCGCCCTCCGCGCGCTGCCCCATCGCAGTCCCGACACCTGGCTTCCTCCTGCTCGCCCTCCGCGCGCTGCCCCATCGCACCCCTGACACCCGGCTTCCTCCTGCTTGCCTTCCCCGCGCTCCCCATCACCCTCCCCACCCCTGGATCCTCCTGCTCGCCCTCCGCGCGCTGCCCCATCGCAGTCCCGACACCTGGCTTCCTCCTGCTTGCCTTCCCCGCGCTCCCCATCGCCCTCCCCACGCATGGATCCTCCTGCTCGCCCTCCACGCGCTGCCCCATCGCAGTCCCGACACCTGGCTTCCTCCTGCTCGCCCTCCGCGCGCTGCCCCATCGCAGTCCCGACACCTGGCTTCCTCCTGCTCGCCCTCCGCGCGCTGCCCCATCGCACACCTGACACCCGGCTTCCTCCTGCTTGCCTTCCCCGCGCTCCCCATCACCCTCCCCACGCCTGGATCCTCCTGCTCGCCCTCCGCGCGCTGCCCCATCGCAGTCCCGACACCTGGCTTCCTCCTGCTTGCCTTCCCCGCGCTCCCCATCGCCCTCCCCACGCATGGATCCTCCTGCTCGCCCTCCACGCGCTGCCCCATCGCAGTCCCGACACCTGGCTTCCTCCTGCTCGCCCTCCCCGCGCTCCCCATCGCCCTCCCCACCCCTGGATCCTCCTGCTCGCCCTCCGCGCACTGCCCCATCGCAGTCCCGACACCTGGCTTCCTCCTGCTCGCCCTCCCCGCGCTCCCCATCGCCCTCCCCACGCCTGGATCCTCCTGCTCGCCCTCCGCGCGCTGCCCCATCGCAGTCCCGACACCTGGCTTCCTCCTGCTCGCCTTCCCCATGCTCCCCATCGCCCTCCCCACGCATGGATCCTCCTGCTCGCCCTCCGCGCGCTGCCCCATCGCAGTCCCGACACCTGGCTTCCTCCTGCTTGCCTTCCCCGCGCTCCCCATCGCCCTCCCCACGCATGGATCCTCCTGCTCGCCCTCCACGCGCTGCCCCATCGCAGTCCCGACACCTGGCTTCCTCCTGCTCGCCCTCCGCGCGCTGCCCCATCGCAGTCCCGACACCTGGCTTCCTCCTGCTCGCCTTCCCCGCGCTCCCCATCGCCCTCCCCACACCCGGCTTCCTCCCGCCACCGCCGCTCACTACAGTACTGTAAGTAACCTCTCTCCCCGCTCGCTTTCCCCACACCCGGCCCCGACTGGTTTTTTCCCATAGGAACGCATTAATTAAGTTTCAATGCATTCCTATGGGAAACCGTGCTTCGCAAGACGAAATTTCCGCAAGACGAAAAGACTTGTGGAACGAATTAATTTCGTCTTGCGAGGCACCACTGTATGTCAATGTTTGATCAGTATGTGAAGCCATCAAGCAAGCTGGAGGCCGAGGGGTTACAGGAGGAGAAACAGGAATGGAGAAACAAGGATTACAAACCATTTATATGTGCAAGGTTCTGTCGCATTTTAGGATATCGGTCCACATGTGACCTTCATAATTGACCAAAAGGGTATTTTCAAGGCTGTCCTTGGAGTGGGGAGGGGGTGTCCCTGTTATTTTGGAAATGCTTGTCAACAAATATTCTCCTGGGTTACATTAGGAGTTGAAACAGTAGGTAAGATTGTTTATTTTCCAACCAAGTTGTGTCTCTAGCCTTCTCAAACCTCCCTGAAGAGACCAACAGGTATCCTACATCATCTGCAGGCATCCCAAATTTAACTGGTTTGTACTCTCAACACCGAAACCAGGGTCCCCCTTCCCCTTTTCAATGTGGAAAAGAATATTCAGGTGTGTTTTATTTTTCCTTAATGATGCCAGGCTGTCAATTCCACAGCAAGATGAACCTCCGCTTCCTGGCAACATATAGGAAATGCACAGCTTTTTCTAACAAGATAACAAACCCCCAAATTATTAAGTTCTATATGGGTACTCTTTGAGAACATTTTGGTCCCACGGACTAGTTTTAAGGAGTAATGGGTGCACTCAAGCAGAGGACAGGAAGGACATTGCCTTTTATTGATAAGAAAAGCACAAGGAAATCTTTGGAACATACTTATTAAGAGAGAGAGAAAAAAGTAGCAGTGTTAGTAGTAAAAAGTTAAAGATGGGATTGGTCAGGCTTTGGAAGATGCTACTCCCCAACTGTTTGAAAAGCTGCGGTGCTCCTTTTCTAAACTACATTTAGAAGACAACCACACTTTCACTGTAATGCAAGCAAAACTTAAAATTCTGGTTTTTTTCTAAGGGCTCTGCATATCTCACATAGTATTCTTGACACCAACCCTGTAAGGTAGACAAGCATTCTCCCCCTACTGAAGGTTGGGGGCAGGGGGCAGAGGTTGAGACATATCAACTTGCCTAAAGTTTCCATGTGAGCTTATAGAGCAGGTGAGATTTGAGCAGAGGCTTGCCTGGTTCCTATTTTATTATTCTCTGGAGGCTTGGAGAAGACTTATTTCCCCAGTTTTTAAAGATAACAATCTTAATCTGACTGCTTCATGATGGCCTGGAGCCAGCATCCAGCACGATGGGGGAATTGCCAAGGGCTGGTACCAGATCAGCTAGTGGAACTCTGCTGGGTGGCAGCTACGGCACCCCTACACACACAGGGAGAGAATATGCACACACCACGGTTGGGGCTGACAGTGTTAGCAGTGGCGCCATCCAAGTACACATGGGTAGGCCATTAAGGGGGCAAACTAGTTCTAGCTGCACTGAGCAGGGCTTTGGGCCTGACCAGGGTGCATGTGCAAGCTGGCACCACACGGTTTATGATGCCAGTCCCACCAACGACGTGTATGCATGTCAAAGGGCAATGCCGGTGTCCTTAACAGGGTGGTGCCAGGAAATAAATGCAGACTGAGTGGGACCAGAGCTCTGCTTGCCACTATGGGCTGCACCCACTAGCTATTAAGGAGCCGCGGGTTCTAGCTGCACACACGACAAGCGACTTACCTAGGGGGGCCAACAGAGCCTGGAAATCTGGGTTCTCGTATTATAATTTCCGCTTTGAAACCTAGTTTTTTGCTAGATTGGCTTGTTCGTTTTCATAGCAGTTGCTTTTATGTCGAAGTGAACTAACCCTGCCAGAATCAGGAAAGAGCTCAAAACACACCAGATCATGGACACCACAACACAGCAACTGCAGAAATAGAAGGGGGGGGGGGTTTGCTGAGAAAAATATTGTTTGAATTAAACTATCACAAGCATAGCCAGCGTCTTGGGGATTCTGATGCTCTCAAAAGCAAACTTTTAAACTCTTCCCTGTCCCCTCCTGGTTTCCAGTTCATCTGTTAAAACGTCGATAACGTTTAAGTATCTGAAACAGGGTAGGGTAGCTGTGTTTGTAAGCCATGCGAAGGCTGCAATTGCAATACTGCCTTCTCAATGTAATCTCTCTCCACTCCCCTCTCGGTCCCTTTCCAGAGCTACAGGCATGAAGATGCAGGCCAAAGTACAAGCAAGGGAAATTAGCCAACCCGGAGCTGCGGAGGCTCACCTCCTCCCTAACCCCATGTGGCATCTCTGGACCAATCAACAAGCTCCACCCAGCTGTTCAGCTCTGCTCCCCGCACCCAATGACTGACAGCAGTGCACTGTTACTGCAGAAGGTGTCATCCATCACTGGAGAAAGAGAGCTTTTCAGTGTACCAGAAACTTTAGACATCTTAAATCCATCCTAACACCTGCATTTTCTCCTTCTACACCCTGTTCTTTTCTCTCTTTTTAAGGGGGTGGGGTGTGATTTGAATGCAAGCACACATACACATAGAGAGACACAAAAGCAGACACACACAAAAACACCTTTTAAAACTTCTTGTTATGACATAGTTTTCAGCCACTCCAAAAATATAAAGAAATTAACTCTGCATACAAACAACTTGTTAAGGATCCGAAACACCCTGCCATTGCATTGTTCTTCCAACATTGTGTAGCGCACACACAACCTTACGTTTGCCTCTCCTGAACCTTTTTAGGAGCTATGGGTGGCATGATATTGCTAAAAAACAGAAGAAACAAACAGATCTGACAGCGTATAATATATGCCCAGATGACAGAAGACTGGCTTTACTAAAGACTCACGGGCATGCAAAATGCTTATCGAATGAGGCAGCTAGTATTTCCAATGAGGAGACTCCTCTAATTTCCCTGCACAGAGTCTATTTTTAATCGCCAACTACACGCACCCTCGCGTGTGCATACGTGCCACAGTATAACTGAACAAGCTCAGTAGTTCTATTTCACAGATAACTTTGTGCTTCCAAGTATGAGAAGAAACATTTCTCCCCTTTCCTTGAGGAATTTTGCAAAAAGCAGCTAAGGGCACAACCCCGCTGCCTGAGCTGAGATTCCCATATCCCCAAAGTGCAAAGTAAACAGTTTCTCAAGCGCATCCCTTAATTCTTCCCATCAAGCCTGCACTTACCTCCTATCTTATAACTCTCTTAACTTATGAACAGCAATTGAAGGATTAATGACAGAGCTGGGAATTTTAACCTAGGGCTAGGGCCAGAGATTTGAAGGCGAGCGAGAGAGACCAGGTACAGCTTGCTCGCTCTCTCCCTCTCCATGTCTTACTATTTTCACGTCCAAAACTAACATCTCACAACTGTTCAGTTTGCACAAGGACAATTATGCCTATCGTGTTACGCAGTTGATAACTCGTGTCATCCAAGCGAAGCCACAGCCAAGCCCCAGAACATTTCAAATTAGAACTACGTAACACACCATCTCCCAAACTTAGGTCTAACCTGGGTTGCACACCGATCGGTTTCATTCATGAGCAATAACATGACGCAACAGCAGCAAGGCTACAGAGCGTGCTCAGACAGAACAAAGTGACCTGCAAATCTGTTTACCCTAAATTTGTGCTTTACTTTTGATATCAAAAAAGTTCAATCCTCATGGCACTTTACAGGCAAGACCTCTTGGGTTAAGTTACTCATTTAAAGTGGAGCAAAGCTTTGTTGGTCTAGAGAGGGCCATGCAAGTAGACTGAAGATTAATTTACCAATATAATTTCCTAGTTATGGAACAGAATAGACAATAACAGCTAGAATTTACTGCACGCTTATCGGGGAGGGCATTTATTTGTATGTCAAGATTCGAAAATGATACGCATTTTGAAAACGGAAAAGATCAGATCCAGTTCCAGACCATTTTTCTCCAATGTTGTTGCCATCCAAAGTGGGAGATGCTAAGCACAAGACTTTCTGCAGACAGGATAAGGCTAGAAATTGGCATGATTGGTTTTTTTTTCAGTTAGGCAGTAAGTTCAGGAAGTAAGTTGATGCAGCATATGCCCTCAAAGGACACAATTTAGAAGCACCTTTTTGATGCACAAGAATTTTCAAACATCACCCCTGACAAAAACACTTGTGTGAGACTGGACGGTTTAATTGCATTGATAAACAACTACACACTTTCTTGGACCGTTGCTTGAGCTTCATGGCCTCTCTCTGCTTTTTTTTTTTTTAACTGCCAGTTACACCTTCAGCATGGAAGGGAAGAGTGGAGCCACTCTCACACCAATTTGCTTTCCAGCCCCTACATCCCCTTATTTAAAACAAAAAATAGTAGTAGTAATAATAATAATAATAATAAATGTCTTCCATCCTTTTGACCTTGGACTTGTTCATTTTGTCGGTGTCTTTCAGCACATTCTCTTTGCTAACTATTCCACACACTGCGAGCCCTGATAAAAGTGGTTAATGTTTACTGAAACCTGCGCATGAACTGTACTAAGCCTGATAGGGAGGGAAAAAGGCAACGTTCTGCTAACAGCATCTCTGACCTTTTTTATTTTTTTAAAAAAAGCTGTACACATTTTGACTTTTTAGCAAACCGTTTTCAAATAAATTGTATGTAGTTTTGGAGTGGGGGTGGCTGAGGAAGGCAGCATGAGATCAGAACAAGTAATAAAAAAAGAAAATTTCTAGACTGCCTGCACAGCAGCTGACCCAAACACAAAGATGTGTACCCAACCAGCCTCTTGGGGTCTGGGGAAAGGATCCATTAAGTTTGCTTCCTACAGAAACAAAAGGAGTGACAGCAGGGAGCCGAGAAACCAAATATCACATCACATGTGTACAAGGTTAGCAAATAAAAGCTGTCAGAAGAAACATATTGGCATCTAAGGCAAGGGTGGAAAAGTTGTGGCCCTCCAGATGTTATTGCGACTACAAATCCCATAATCCTCAGAAGCATGGCCAACGGCCAGAGTTGCAGCCCAACAACATCTGGGACAGGTACAGGTTACCCATCCCTGTCCTCGGACTCCTACTCAGGTGCACAGGCATGACCCAATATCCTATTAAACTCAGTGCCTGCAGTTATGCTGCTGCACATTACAACACAAGGTTTCTGCGACGGAGGCGGCATGATGCGGTTTCGCAAAGCGAAAGCCAAGAGCCAAGGTTTGGGGTGCCAGAATAATTCTATTACTTTGGTCCTGCCAGCCTTCAGCAGCCAACCTTCCTCAGGACATCAACAGAGCTCTCCCAAATTTTCCAGGCTATCGCTGTGCTTGCTATCATTTTGTACAGATTAGCTATCGCTTTGTGCTGCTGGTTCAATGGTTTCTTCCACACAGTCATTGTTGTGACCCAGATTTGGGGAGGGGGGTGCATCGTAAGCCATCACCATAATTTGATCTGATAAATTTTCCATTCTTCTTCTTCTTCTTCACACATCAAGAAGGGCAATGGAAAGAAGGCTTTTAATTTTGTTAACATATCTGTGCATAAGGATTAAAACTCAATCCGAACTCTGCAGTGGGAGGGGGGAGAGCAGCTCTTTTCTCTCCCCCCCCCCACCTTTCTTTTTTTTTGTAAAGCAAGATGCTCTCCCAGGTGTTTAAACCAACTTCCCCCCCCCTTCCCTACACAGCAGCAACAGAAAGGCAGTCACCTTGGAAACAAACATTGCCCAGTGTTTGCAGAACAAACAATGGTACCTTTTCAGCCAGTATGAAGCAGGCAAGGCATGGGGCAGCCAATCAATCCTGGGGCTTACGGGAGTGTTAACATATTGCATTCATTCAGAGAGTCAAAAAATAGTTCAGCACTAGAAGTGAGACGCTCTCAAAGAGTGAATCTTTGGCTGGAAACCACAGCCAGACAATCTTGTGAGGTCAGCCCAGTCTCCCAACTAGGTGGCAAACTTTGCTGCACAGTTAAGCCTGACAATTATTTTAATTGCCTCATGGAGAAAGCAAAGCAGTTAGCTCATCCCTCCAAAGCAAACTTGAAAAAGGAGCAAATGCATACGCATTTGCATCCATACGCTAAACATATTTTATTCCACTAATTCCACTAATTTCACAAATGCTACCCACCAGGTGACAATGTTTAGGATTGCAGTCTGTTACTGAAAGGTGTTTATTATTTCCCCCCCCCCCCGAAAACTGGGCGCAGAATTATGCAAGCGCATGCAGGCATCTCATCATGGACCCAGGTCTCGGCCTCAAAAGAAAGCAGCATTCAGCAGACAAAAATGGTGATTTATAAAAAGTCACCACCTCAACCTGAATACACAAACATAAGCAGGGCACTCAGGTCACAATGCTAATTTCAAAACATTGTTGGGTTTTTTAAGAGACACTGGCCGTATGATTCTGCACAGTAAACAACTAACAAGCTGTTAAAAACAGTAACGCTTTACCCTATCATAAAAAGTAAAGCTGTTATGCTTATAGAGATGCAAATGTAAAGATATCCTATTGAGGTGGGCAGAACTATGAGCTTGACACCCAACGACACCACTTTGCATAGAAGGAATGAGAAGTAGCAGAGTCTGGCTGGATCAGGCTGGATCACGCCCTACTAGTTCAAGCATCCTGTTCTCACCATGACCAAGCAGACGCTCCTGGGAAGAACTCAAGCAAAACCCTAGTGATTCCCAACAACTCAGCATTCGAAATCAGCCGAGCGCCAGACGCATTTTGCAACAGGCAAGCAGCCTTTTGTGAGGAAGTTGAGATGTTTGGTCGCCAGGTTTGGTGCCTAACATCTCCGTCTGGCTGGCTGGCATGGGTCTTTTGGTGTTGCGGTGCCCCCACAGACCATTTGCCTTGTAATCTTGGGTTTTTTTATTAAAAAATGGGGGGGGGCTAAGCATAGTGTTGTGGCGACCATAATCTAGTTTTACGGTGCCATCTGGATCCTAGATTTTAAATCACTGTTTCTAACAGTACAGCAGTACTCCAAAGGCACTGCCTCCAAGAGTGGAGGTTGAACATGGCTTCTTAAGTATCAATGGCTACTCTAGCCACGATGACTATGTCAACAACTATACATTGCACCTCTGCACCCAGCAGTTAGTATCTAGTAGTCCTTTCTCGTACCAGCAGGAATATAAAAATGTCAAAAACTGCTGGTAGTCTCTTTGCACACGGTCAACCGAACTTGCCAAAGCTCAAGACGTGCAGACCAATTAATGTTTTAAGCTGTGGCGCAAGCAGTGATCTCCACACCCAGAATTATGTTCAAGCAACCATTTTAACCCGCAGTCCAGTATGCAAAAATATCTGACAATGAAACACAGGAGCCCTGGAAAATGATGTTAAGCTGTGGGATGCTCGCTTGGTTTCCCATTTGGCAACCCCAGCAGCTGAACAAAAAAAAAGGAAACAAAACCCTAGGATGATTAAGGAAAAAACAGCATTGTGAGTGGACCATCGCTGTGCTTCGTCTCCAGCTCCAGCTCTGCCCTGAAATCCTGGCTACATTCCTGAGAACTATTACATATAGGAAACGCCTGTTTATATTAATTGCATCAAAGCAGAAGAAACTACTGCTTAGCTGCCTTTATTATTGCAACCCCAGAAAGCTAAATCCCGTTCTTCCTCTCCCCCCTCTTAGCAAAGCCTGAGAGGCAAAGAAGGAGTTAAAAATGTATTAAAACATGGTTCACAATGACCCCTCGCTCATCTAATAACAGCGGCGCACAAAGAGAGCGCATGACTGGAAGCAGAAATGTCTGGAGGATGCTGTTCCTATGTTAACATGCTGCACCTTCTAAGGAACTTAGAAAGAAAGGGGGGGTAACCGTCCTGGTGCTAAGCTGAAGCAACTTCAGGCCTCATCCGTTAACACCCTTTTTTACCCTCCACTCCCAGCACTATTTCTCCCTACGGAAACTCAAAGTGTAAGCAAGCCCCCTGCCCCCTCCCCACCCAAAGATGAAGGAAGAGGAGATTGTGAGCTTTCTTCAGCAACTGCCAAGGAAGAAATGGGTTAAGCGTGACCATCTTGCTGAGGGAAACAGAACGGAGCAGAAGGCACAAACAAAAACGAAGAAGAGTGAAAGTTATCGGTAGCTTTCAAAAAACCGCACCCACAGAAAAAACGCCTCTCCTCCACTACAAATACAGGCAAGCAGAACAGTTGCAGCAGAACAAATCCGTCTCTATCTTTATCTCTCTCCCTTCCCCATCACAAGTTTTCAGGACAAAAAAACTCTTTCAGCTGCAGGGGGCTGCTGGGGGCAAAGAGAGAGAGAGAGATGAGCAGCCTCACCCACCCAACCCCTCCTGTGTGGCTTGTCTTAGTCCCCACTGCCCTTTGGTAATAAATAACATTTTAAAGCCTTGGTGACCCTTCCCAGTTTCTGCCCAGTTCAGATACTGCTGCACACAAAACAATAAACATCTGCAGCTGGTGTGTGTGTGTTTTATAAAAACCCTTTGCCTCCTCAACACATCCCAGCCACCTCCACTCCTCTCTAAAGCAACCCAAAAACTGTTGTACAAACTTCTGGCCGCAAAGGCTTGCTTCTACCCGCTGCACGATTTTGACAGGAATTGGCAAGCAATGTGATAAAGTCCTCCTCAAATCTGAATTATCAGAGGCACCTAGCTTCTCTTCCTTCACAAAGTGGTTCTCTTGTCATTTTTAATATTTACCTCACAAAAATATCTAGTATGAAGCCATGCGTTAATAAGACTGCAGAGGTGATGTTACAGTTGTCAACTTTATTTTTTTTCCCTTTTAACCAGACCTTGGTTAAATGTCTTGATCTGCCAACGTTCCTCTCTGTTCTGGGAAACCAAGTGATTTTTTAAATATATATAGGTCAGGTTGCTGTCAAGCATAGAAAAAGGCCAGGCTATTGTTTTCTGGTCAGCTGGTTTTATTCCACAAAAATAAAAAATAAAATTTAAAGACATCTTTGGCACACCAACTATTGTCCAACTCTTACCATGCAAAAGATCCCACAATGTAGCATTCAATTCCATGGATGGTGTTCTTCACACCTGCAACACACCTTTCCTCTCTAGATCAGTTTTGAAATTACACATTGGAGAGAAAAGTGAAACACTCACTCCAAACAAACCCAAAGCACCAGTCCTGAACACACCAATTCCAATTTAATGAGCTTACAAATCAGACTGCAATTCTGTAAGAGGACACAAGGGTCTTGATCCACAATATCAGGATGGAAGCGTGCTTGGAATTGAAGCCCAGCTTGTATTATTTAAACGTGCAGAAACCCAGAAGGTAACTAACACTTCTTCCATCCTTGTTGCAGATCAATGCCAAGATGATTTCCAATTTTGATTATGTGGTTAAAGACACAGGAGCCTTACAAGGGGGGAAAGTAGGCAACCTTACTGTCCCGAGGCTGGAAAACAAACTGAAGTACACTATACTCCTATCAAACAGTCATGCTCCAGTTCCTCTTCCCCCTTCCACAGTCATTTTATGTTCCACAAAATGAAGCAGAACTTGCAGTAGCTGCGTTTGCTAGCAAACCATTTATTTTTAAAGCGGGGCGGCACACTGTTGACTAAAAGCAATGGTCTATCAATATAATGCACCTCATTTACTTTATGTATATTGCTGCCAACTCATTCCAGCCGGTGTAAGTCGAGTTATCAAACTTTTCAACCAGCTCCTGCAGCTGTGCATGTCACAGAGCAGATGACCACATACCTCTTCTCCCATTTGGGTACCAATTTTTGCACAGCATGCTGCAGTGGGGGGGGGGAAAAAGACACAAGTGCAGGCCAGACGCTCTCCCACAGGACAGTCGGCAAGGCTAAAATGAGATGCGGCTGACCATTGTTCCCTATGACAAACATGCAAACCTGAAAGACTGCCTCTCCCCATATAAACCGTCCCAGACACTGCGTTCATCATCTGAGGTGATTCGTCGTGTGCCTCCTACACGCGAGGTCCAGAGGGTGGCAAGAAGAGAACAGGCCTTCTCTGTAGTGTCTCCCTGTCTGAAGAATGCTCTGCCCAGAGAGGTTCGCCTGGCGCCTTCATTATATATACAGTGGTACCTCCGGTTGCGGACGACATCTTTTCCGGAGGTCCGGCCAGGACCCCGAGGTTTTCGCAACTGGGGAGACCGCTTCTGCACGTGCGCACAGCAGTCTGCCGCTTCTGTGCATGCTCGCGCAGCAAAAACCCAGAAATATACTTCCGGGTTTGCCGTTTATATAACCAGAGGGCTACGTAAGCGGAGGTACGACTGTGTTTAAGGCACCAGGAGAAAACGTTCCTCTTCAACCACGACTTTGGCTGATTAAAAACCTACAGCCTTTTTAAATGTGGCTGTGAGAAACGGGGGGGTTATTGTTTTGCTGTTTTGTTTTACTTATTTACTTGTTTTTACTCCTGTATTTTATTCTGTGAACTGTCCTGTGGTGTTATGATGAATGGGGGCAGGTATGTAAATCTAATAAATAAATAAGTAGCAAATGCATCACTATTAAAAGCCACTACTATAACATATTCCACTGATTTTTACTAAGTTCACTTTGATCCAATGCTCAATCTTCTTCCAACATAAGCAGCTGACCAGAGTATGACACAGTAAGAGCACATGATACAAGTGGAAAGCACTTACTGACATTGAAACCGCTCCAGAATTTATTTATTTTTAAGGCTGTCACTTTTTTATACAGCAACAGCTCCACAGAACTCTTGGTAACCAACACGACAACTCTGCAAGGTAGGCCAATAGCATCCCCCGACTGCTGATAGACAATCAAGGATGAAAGAAAGGACTCAAAAGTCATCTAAGATGAGAGGTTTAAATTGGGGGTCTTTCTTTGTCACCAAGCTCAAGCTACTCCGGTTCACAAATTTGGCTCTATCTTATGTAGACCCTATCCATATACAGATTCACAAATTTGTAGAGTTGGAAGGGACCACAGGGGTCATCTGATCTAACCCCTTGCAATTGCAGGAACCTTCCACCCAACGTGGGACTCGAAACCACAACCTAGAGATTAAATGTCGCACGCTCTGCCAACTGAGCTATCTCTCCTCATCCCATGTTTAAAACAGGTTTTGTTGGGTTGTTGTTTTTTAACAACCAACTCATTTTAAATTAAGTGAGCAATAAAAGAACGTTCAGTTATCTAGTGTGAGCCAGAGTATTGCACACCTAAGATTATTTTTTTAAAGCTCCAAATCTTCTTCACCTACAGTAGCCTGTTTAACAGGGCTGTTAAACACACACACACCCCTGAAGCCAGCATGGATTATCTAGATGCAATGCAATTGATTTGTGATGAATTCTCACAAATTCATTAGGTCTACCAACTCTTGTTACATCCATCAATGTGCTATTATAAAGATTCATTGGTTTAAAAAAAAAAATCTCTCTCAGTAGCTCAAATTATTATAAAATCCACGCAACCGTAATCAGCAAAACAATCTTACCACTTACTCACAGAAATATATTAATCGGAACCCATTAAAAAAAATGGATTGGCTCCAATAATTAAATATAAATGACTGCTGGAAAACCCAAACTTTGCCCCCAGTGTCTAATTACAGTTTTATTAATCACAACAATCATATAAACAAGGTTCATTTGTATCCACACAAGCCAAAGTTACACTCAAAATGCTCAGAGCTGGCTTCCAGAGTGTTTTAACAAGTAATGTTTTGCTACTACTAACAAAAAATCATTTCCCCATTTTATTTTCCGGTTTTGTCCAACGCAGTTGTAAACACTAGAAATTCATCTAATAGATTAATTTTTAAACTTTTTTATGAATTATTGGCAATTCATATACAACTTTAAAAAACAAAAAAACCACAGTGCTTTATAGCTCCTGCTAATGATCTTACAGCTATTACCTCCATTCTACAGACATGGAACCTGATGCTGAGATGTCAAACTTCCCCAAGTCATCCATTTGAAAGACAAGGAATTTGAACTCCTAACTCCAACTCCCTGTCTATTGTACAATGCTGCATCTCCACATATAGCTCCATTGGTAGTAGAGCGTGAGACTCTTAATCTCAGGTTTGTGGGTTCAAGGCCCCACGTTGGGCAAAAGATTCATGCATTGCAGGGGGGTTAAGACTAGGTGACCCTCGTGGTCCCTTTCCAACTCTACGATTCTATTATCTCAATACATGACACCAAACAAGTGATAACCATTTCCCATGACAAACACAAAACAGCTCTCCTTCCTGACACCAAGGCCACAGTGCTATCCACATGGTAGCCGTATGAGCAGATATGGGAAGCCCATTCTGCCTCTCATGTTAACAGTTATATTCCAGTGCTCACCTCCATGACCTATTTCCAATGCATGGAGTCAACCCTGAAACATATGAAGCAGCAATAAAGACCAATGATTTCCTATGCAAGGGCATCAGGCCTTTCACGAAGCACTGAAGCACACAGGCAACTGACTCTGTGGACCAGGGAAGAAGGCGGCTTCCATAGCAAGCCAATGCAAGCATTTCCACCTAGACTTGAGGCCCAATATCTCACAACAATAAGCTGCAATATGTTTCAGATTCCTAGTGTTCTTAAAAGGTTTTTTTCCAAGCTAAGGTTCATCTCCATGCTAGAATTAAATAATAATAATTCCATTTTCACATTACATGGAAAGTGATCCTAAACCTACTACTTATGTTATTAATTATTATTATTTATTGAATTTATATACAGTGGTGCCTCGGTTTAAGAACAATTTGGTTTACTCCACAAAACCAGAAATAGTGTCCTGGTTTGAGAACTTTACCTCGGTCTAAGAATGGAATCCAAACGGTGGAAGGGCACCGGCGGCAGGAGGCCTCAATAGGGAAAGCGCGCCTCGGTTTAAGAACGGTTTTGGTTTAAGAACGGACTTCCGGAACGGATTAGGTTCGTAAACCAAGGTACCACTGTACCGCCTCCATACCTGCAGGTCTCAGAGCGGTTCACAGCACAAAATCAGAACACAAAACCACAAAATACATAATCAAAACAAACACAACCTGACAAACCCCCCCAACACACTTCAAAAGGGCATAGGATGTCAATCAGCCCAGTTAAAAAAAACACACACACACACATACACACACACACACACACACAAACAATTTAAAAGAAGAAGCAGTACTCTCTTTCTTGCTGGGCAGCAGCAGTCCTTTTGAAGCCTGTCAGGCCCCGTCCTGGGCCAGGTGGAGAGAAGCAGGGCCCTCGGGCTCTCAGCAAGACTCTCCTTATACTGGTACCCGCACATAGGCCTCATCTGCCATAAAATGTCTACTAAAAAACCGTGATGGACAGGGAGAAGAATGATTCATAAGAGCTTACTTTGACATGACTCATCCAACATCTGTTCGTTGAAGACAGATGCTCAGAGGATTACTACCTGGAGGCAACTGGGAACAACATAGCAGTGAGATGATGCCTCCCATCTCCTTTGCAATATTCAGTGGCAGATCCTGGCACCAGGACGTGAGGAACTCAGGGACATTCTGACCCCGGCCAGCAAATTCCATCTCCAGTTAGAGAACTCTGAAGATCTATGAACTTGACTGGCAAAGGAGGAAGGCTATCTCAGTAACAGGAACCATACAACAGAAGTAGGTTGACCAAGCCTCATCGAGATCAATTTACATCCTATTGCCGATGAGCACAAAGTGAAATACAGAAAGAGCAAGTATCCTTCTGCGCTTGTTTTCAAACTGACTTTTAAACTCGGCTTCAGGACGGAACAAGGATCGCCGCCCCGTAAGTTTCCATCTCAAAGGGGCTCAATACAAATCCTCTGCCAATAATACTAAGCCAGACTTATTCACACATTTTTTATAGGGTTTACTTGTCCAGAGGTCTACTTCCCCTCGATAGTGCTGGGTCATATGACTCAACGCCTGTGAATGCCAAGAGAACTCTTATGCCTCTTGTTTATAGCATGTGATATTGTGGCACGATGGCACCGTGCTTCCATGATTCAAATTCCTTCACTTGCTTGCCTGTATGATGATCTTACAAGCAGGAAGAATCAAAACATAATACAGGCTGAAGTGGTATCAGCAACAATAAGCACCAGGAAACGAGAAAAGGACAGTTCTAGCGTTGCTCGTGTCACTTCTCTCCTAAGCAAAACAAAACCAATCAACTCCAAAGGATGCCATAAGGTGTTCATTTTATTAAATTGGTGCAGTATCTTTGTGTGTGGCTAATACAAAGGATACAAGTTTAAAAGAGTCTTAGAAATCTGTTCTATTTCTGGTAAAGAGGCCAGCAGCAAAAAAAAAAAAGTTTGGGATGCTCCTCAGACAATAAGAGATTGCCACACAGTGTATGTCCTATTAGGGTGAAGGCAAGAGAGACCTGCCAAACATTGTGGAAACAGTTTCAAACACACACACACCCCTGTTGCATTTCAAGAAATTTTATTTCACTATGCCAGCCTTCACCATCTTCCTGTTTCACTGTTCCCTAAGCTGCTTCAGGATGGCACCTGTGGCAATTTCAGATTTTAAGGCAGGCTTAAGAGTCCATTTTTTAAAATATGAAATGAGACACCATTTTTAATTCAAGATGAACTGAGGCTGTAAGTAGGGAACTGGCAGGCCAAATCTTTCCTTCCTCATTCCTTGCAGGTCAACTCTTGACAGGTGGAAATATAAAAATGAATACCATCTCCCAAACCTGTCTTTTTGATTGACCTGTCAATCGCCTGACATCATTCTAATGTTACCTGTGACATCAGGTGTTGGGCAGGTGAGCAGTTTGGAGAAAAGGGGCTTGAAGGCCTAATTAAGGCTCTGTCAGACCAGAGATTCTCCATCATTGCCACAAGAAAAAACACTTCCAAGGTGAAAAGTCACACATACCGGTACTCTCTCCCATCCACACATTCCACAGCATCTATGGTGAGCACACCAACTACAAACAGATCCTAGGGATTTTGGAAGGAATCTAACTTTATACCAATATTGTTGTAAAATATATCCAGCACCGCCAAACAGAATCCCATCAGTAGTCTTCACAACAGCCTTGATTGAATGAACGCAGAGTTTGTTTTCATCTAAGTGCCGGTACCTGAATGTCAACATCTCGCCAACCTGCCACCATCACAGAATGCTCAAACATCTGTCTCCCACATGAGAATGCCAGGCTTGCCTTCCCTGGTGTAAGGGAAAGCACTCCAGGGCTCCATCCTACATTTCACCCTAGAGCAGATCTAGGGGGTGGGATGTGGTGAGAATTGGTGTCTGTACTCACCTCCCCGGATTCCAAAAGGGAACACGGAGACAGAGCTGACTGCCTCAGCCAAAGCGCCAGCAGAAAGAGGGAAATAGATGAGATAGAATGCAGAGCAGAAGAAGTAGGAGCCATCAGGGTGGCAAGCTGGTGTCATAGAATTGCAGAGTTGGAAGGAACCACGAGTGCCATCTAGTCCAACCCCCTGCAGTGCAGGAATCTTTTGCCCAATGTGGGGCTCAAACCCATGACCCTGAGATTAAGAATCTCATTCCAACCTCTTATAATACCTTTTGATTACATTCATATGTACATTTTTTTAAAAATAAAAAAATTTATATCATGGTAACCGGTTCACCCTAGGTAAGGACACCCTTGATGTATTAAGAACAGAAAGCAACTTCCCAACAACTAGAGAATACAGTGGTAACCTCGGGTTACATACGCTTCAGGTTACATACTCCGCTAACACAGAAATAACGCTTCAGGTTAAGAACTTTGCTTCAGGATAAGAACAGAAATCGTGCTCTGGCGGCGCAGCGGCAGCGGGAGGTCCCATTAGCTAAAGTGGTGCTTCAGGTTAAGAACAGACCTCCAGAACAAATTAAGTAACCAGAGGTACCACTGTAGAAGCTATTCATCCACTTCCTGCCTTCACTGGCCAGGAGTGTCATGCAGAAAACCAAAGCAAAGAATTGGAAAATCTTCCTAGCCACCGTATGCCTGATGACAGACAGACAGACAGATAGATAGACCTGTCTTTTATGTAAATGTAAAGGGGGGGTAGATATTTATTGACTGCAGTTACTGTAATTGGTTTTAGAATTTCTGTTGCATTTATAAGTCGCTTTGAGTCATTTCCACAAGTAAAGCAACTAATAAATATTAAGGAATACTGTGATCCCAAGTATGTACCCAAAACCAATTTTAGCACAACACTATTGCTTTGGGAGCACAACTCCTACAGTAGAGGAACTTACCTAGTGGCAATTACCATAATCCACCTGCAATTATAGAGCCAGAGTCTCAACGAAATTACCACTACTCTATGACCCAAGATAAATACTGCACCATTCTATCTTAATGTGACAAGCATCAGTTAAATCCCCAGGGTACTAATGCCACTTGGCTACGAAACCAAGGAAGCAAAACAGACAATTTCCTAGTCCATTTTTACATAGTGATTTCAGCGGACCAAAGAGCTGATTAAATGGCTAGCTAATCTACACAAAGCAAAAGCCATTTCCCAAACTTATATCAGTAGATGCAGGTCATCAAAAACACAGAAAACATTAAATATGTTTGTGTGAGATCAACCCATACAGAGCACTCCCATGTAGGTCTACTCAAAAGTAAGCCCCACTAAGTTTAAGGATACTTACTCCAAGGTAATTTATTGGATTGCCCAATCATCCAAAAACTGGAAAACTGAATTAAGATAGCTGTCTAAAAGTCACCAATTATTATGTAGATCATGCAATGAAAAATCCATTCCTGCTCTCTTCAAGAGTGCTAGCAAACATGACCATACATGTCCACAGGAGTTCAATTCAATTGCATGAATCCATTTTCTGTTTTCAGGAAGGTTCACTTTCGATACATATTCAATGATCACATTTGAAAGATTATTTTAGGAAAGACATAACTGTTTCAAAGAAAGATGCCACGAGCCTTATAAAGCATTGCATATACTGGCAGCCAGAACACATGACAAATCATCTAAGGTTGCAGCAAGTACCCACATACTTGGGAAGAAGACCAAGTCACATCAACAGAATTACCCTCCAGAAGACTGCAAAGGGTTGCAATGTTAATTCAGCTCAATTCATTGGGCATTGTCCTTTCACAGACATATACAACATCACTGCAAAAATCCCACAGGTCGAAAAACTCAAGATGGTTTGGTCTCAATTTACTGTAGTATACCGAGGATTGAAATTATTTTGCATAAACACCATAGCAAAATCTAAATTTTCTATAGATGTATGTTTTGAGTCATGCACATTGCGTAAAGAGGAGTCTCAACCACACACACAAAATTGCTAAGGACCACGAAGCATCCGCACTCCTGAGAATTATTTCAGCCACAGGATTTAATAACCTGGCACCCCACTTCTAAAAATACACCTATCAGCAACACCGGACAGCTTATTACCAAAATAGCATCCTGTGCAAGGCAAGTGGGCATGGCCATCTTGCTATGCCACATGCCAGGTCCAATGTAATTTTATTGACAAGACAGCATGTACAAAAGTCTTGTCACAAGCTCCACAAACTGGTCTTCTCCCAGTGCAAACAATGTACAACAAAACCTATTCAGGTGTTTTTTCCCCCCAAGAAGAAGAGTTTGGATTTGATATCCCGCTTTTCACTACCCAAAGGAGTCTCAAAGCGGCTAACATTCTCCTTTCCCTTCCTCCCCCACAACAAACACTCTGTGAGGTGAGTGGGGCTGAGAGACTTCAGAGAAGTGTGACTAGCCCAAGGTCACCCAGCAGCTGCATGTGGAGGAGTGGAGACACGAACCCGGTTCCCCAGATTACGAGTCTGCCACTCTTAACCACTACACCAGTGTGAACATGCTGGTCTGTTCTGCTCCCTCCAATGCACTGGAGGACAACTGTCTATGGCAGGGAGCCTGCTGTTCTAATGGGGTCTCCTTCCACGATTATGGAAGGTTGTCAATGGGACAGGGAACCCAAAGAAGCAGGGCAGCGGACAGGGGTGCCAGCCGTGCTCTGGTCCATGGGGTCACGAAGAGTCAGACACGACTGAACAACAACAATACATACAGAGAGAGAGAGAGAGAGAGAGAGAGAGAGAGAGAGAGAACTCCTGAGAACTTTAAAAGCGCAGACTGGCAATTCTATTAAGGCACCATCAAATAAAAGAATCAAAAAAACAAAAAAACCCCACTGTGTACACAGAACATGCACAGGAAACAAACCCACTTCAGATTTTAGTAATTATGCCACATACAGTATTATGGCGATGACATACTGTGGCTCAAAGTACTTGTCGCATTCAATTAACATTAAACAAGGGCAGCTTGATCAACCAATCTCAATATTGGATCTTCCAAGACCCAAATGTTACTATTGCTGCTTCAAGTGAATGAAACAGGGCATATGCTCAGGCACATTTCTGAGCATCAGTGTCCAACTGAGGGCTTTTTAAATATCAAAGCAGCATACCAAAAAACGTTAACAGTTCTATACATTATTTAAGTCACTAGAAACATGGAAGCATAAACCATCACCACTCTGGACACACAACAAAGTAATATGGGGTAAAGATCACCTATATACTCAGGGCAGTATGTTTCTACATCAAACGACACAGGAGTGTTTACACAGCCAATATGGGGTTGCAGTAGTGCTTTTCTCAGCCATCAACTACAGGGCAGTAGCCAAACTTGGCCTGTTGCAACAAAGACAGCCTCAGTCAGTACACAACTACACTGGAAAAGCCAGACCACATACCACTGGTGGCAGTAGATATAATGAGGCCCGGCTGTTTGTTTACATGCACATCAACCCATTTGGCCCTCTACGATATAAGTGGCTTTGGCCTCAGCCAGCAAGTCACAACAGGGCTCAGTTGTGCTAACACACACGGAAGAAATGAATGGGAATGCTGCAGCTCTTCTCCCAAAAATCAAAGTTCTCCTCTCTATTCAGTGTTTTCTCTCAGCCTCAGGATTCACACACACACAAAATGTGAATCAAAGCAGCCTGCAACGCAGCCTAGCTGAGAGTGAACAAGCAGCAAAGATTCTCTGTGCGCAATTAAATGCAAAAAAGTGATTAAATGTGTGCTTGCACAGTCAACAAAAAAAGAGAGGAGGTGATGCCCAGATGACTGTGGACTTAGCTTTCCTGGGAACTGCTCAGGCTTTGTATTCTCCTATACACATTTTGTTGTGGTGTATAGAAAAAAATTTTATATGCATCCACTGCCTTCCAAAGTATTTGTGGTCCAAAAACTAGTTGGCCTTTTCTTTAAAAAAAAAATGAGGAGGAAACATGAAATCATCCACGAATGAAGTTTAGCGATGGTACGTGCAAAAAAGCTGCTTCAGGGTGTCGAGTAACGAATCACACTCCTCTACGCAACGGGTTGCTTAACATTTCATGCACCTGCCCACTGTCTTCAGAGCGCCTGGCTCTGCAACCAGTGGAGGCGGGCTGCTTACTAAATTGCAAGAATGCCAAAAGAAGGAAAGCAAAGGCATACACACGGGTAAATAAAGGATCTTCCCCAGGGTGGGGGAAAGAGTTCATATTCTTTCACATATATCCTGCTCCCACTCTCTTTTCTTGTACGAGCTCCACTCAACTGGAAGACTCAATTGTCTTTTCATCCATCTATACCAATAAGCAAAGCCACACACACATACACACATCTCAGTACAGTTTCTGGGCTGGGGAGCAGTTGCAACAGTGCACAGAGCTGTTTGTGAAGGGGCGCAGAGCAGGAAACGGCATGTGTGCCGCTGGGAGTCAGCAAAGAAGAGAAAGCGCTCAGCACAGCCATTGAGGCAAGCCCGGCAGTGAGGAGTCCTAAAAACACAGGGGTTAGAAAAGATAGATGAGCCAGAGGAGAGTTTCTAGGAACTCCCATGTTATCTTTGCAAATCTCATTTTGTCAGCATGCTTGTGGCCACTTGGGGAAGTCCCCTGCCTTGGCAACAAATGTGCTAGGTAGCCTTAGAGCAGGGTTTCCCAAACTTGAGTCTCCAGCTGTTTTGGGACTACAATTCCCATCATCCCTGACCACTGGTCCTGCTGGCTAGGGATGATGGGTGTTGTAGTTCCAAAACAGCTAGAGACCCAGGTCTGGGAAACCTTGCCTTAGAGGAAAACCCACTCTATAAACAACATGGGAACAGCAATATGGGTCTACCATTTCAGGTGTTTTGTAAAAATTACAGTAAGGTAGCAGTCACTTTGAACATTCTAAAATACGAAATATTATAAGCGTTCCTTTATTTTGAATAACCCCAAATAGCTAAGATACCAAATTATATGAATCCATTGACTACACTCCCCTGGGCTTAATCTGTGCTGCACTACTCAGCAGGTGAAGAGTGAATTTCTACTGTCACTGGGGAACCAGAGTGGCTCTAGGCGAATGGGAAAGGCTTCCAGGATGGACTACACTCCTTAAATTTCTGGAGAGAAAGACTTTCCAGCATACAAGAGTGGGATTTCTCTCCCTCCTTAAAAATTCATTTTGCCCTGGCAAGTAGTAATACTCATAAAAACCCAAACCGTTCTCAGTGCTGAGCATCATTTACTCAGTATAATACTTTCCGTTCTCAGTGCTGGGCATCATTTAAAAGTATAATACTTTCCAGACACTGAAGCAGCAGGATAAGAGAATTTGCGGCCCTACGGATGCTGATGGGACTCTCAGAGACCATCCACTCCAGCCAGCAGAACCAACAGCCAGGGATGATAAGATGATAAGATAAGTCAAGTCAATATCGGGAGCACCACAGGTCCCCCAACCCCTGATTTAAAGTAATGCCTAATGACTTGAAAACCACCAAAAATGGCATTGCAAAAGTATTCCATTAGCCACAAGCTGCAAGCTAAACATTTCCACCATCTTTATTCCGTGCCTCTTGTAACCAGTGTTCAAAATTAGCCAGGCGCGTTTTGCAACTGGAGTGGGCCCAGTTGTGACCATGTGAAAATCTCTGGATGCCAGGTTGGCGAAATGTCGCTTCGAGAAGGATCTGAAGTATTTTCCTTGAAGCTTAAATCAGCCTTATTTGGATTGGTTTATTCGACGTTTTAATGTGCTGTAAACTGCTTTGAGATTTGTTCTTTAAAATATATAGCGGTATAGAAATGGAATTAATAATAAGAATGGTAATAATAAATTCCATGGGGGGGGGGAACGACAGCACCGAGACATTCCATGGTGGCGACCGCAGCCCAGGTTCAAGGTGCCATTTGGTGATTAGATTACATATCTGAGTTTCTAACACTGCTTGGAACTTCTGTGCATGCCATAGATGAGGCATAGGCAAACTCGGCCCTCCAGATGTTTTTGAGACTACAGTTCCCATCATCCCCGACCACTGGTCCTGTTAGCTAGGGGTGATGGGAGTTGTAGTCCCAAAACAGCTGGAGGGCTGAGTTTGCCTATGCCTGCCGTAGATGTGCTAGCTAGCACCCCAGTTCAAGCCCCCAAATAGAGAGCTATGTACAAGGGGCACAGCAAGCAGCAGGCTTCTGTTGTTTTTAGAGACACTTCCTAGAATACCAATATGAGTAAGAGAACTAAGGGGTAGTCATAGCACATGACATGTACAAACACAGAGAGCAATCTCAGTAAAAGGCCACAGCCACACTTCACATACTGACACAGCAGAATTCCACATGCAATTGCGGAATAGAGCACAGGATCGTACAGCCATATTTAGGTCCTCAGCTCCAGCATGGCTAAAAGCATGTTTCCACTAGGGTGGCCAGATGTACAAGACAACACAGCTCTGGTGCTCTCTTAACAGCTGTGCCGAGAAGAGCAACCGCTGGCACAGCCAGAATTCCCCCATCCACATAAACCTTAAGGGTCATCAGAACCTGGTCTTCCCTTCCCATCTGGTCACCTTCACTTAGAAATGCCAAGTCTCTCTGAAGCCAAATATGTGTCAGGCAAAGTACCGTTGCCAAAAGGAGCAGACAACCAAGCACAACTGCAGCGTCTTATTCGTTTCTGTAGGGTTTGTACAGCAGCAAAATCAACCCAATGAGTATTTTGTGGGTTACTGCCGAAAGCAGGCATGGGGCCCAGAAGGTTGTGAGAATGAAAACTGTGTTAGAAATTCAGATATATGAACTACCGTGCGAATGGTGGTCCCTGGAGCCGAATTGCCCAGGGGCCAAAAGCAGATTGTGCTTTTTATTTTACAAAGAGAAAGGGGAGTGTTGAAAGGACCTTGCTCAGCAGCTGATCAGCAAGAGATCGGGAGAGAGATAAGAGTCCCGGCTCCCTTTCAGCCCACCCTCCTTTGTTGAATGTGCTGCAGAGGGAGGTTGTTTGTTTCCCCAGCTACATGTGACTGGCTGATTAGATTATCTGTCTGGAAACTGTAGAAACAGCTCCCTTTCCTTAAGATTTTTCAGAAATGTGAGTTAAACCCCATAAAAATGGGGCTTTTCCGCTTTGCTTTTCCCCCTTTGCAAAAAAAGCTGCAAAACCTTTAGCTGATCCTCAAAAAAAAAAAAAACAACCCAGGGCTTTTCCCATTGCAAAAAAGCTGCAAAACTTTTAGCTGATCCTAAAAAAACAACAAAAAACACCCAGGGCTTTTAGAGGAGGAAAACCAGAAAAATATTTTTTTTCTTGTTTCCTCCTGTAAAAATGAGGTACGCCCTATGGAGCGAAAAATACGGTAATCGCCAAATGGAACCTTAAACCTAGGTTATGGTCGCCGCAATTGAAATGTATAGGTGTCAGGGTTTGTTTGTTTGCAACTAAACTATTATTATTATTATTATTATTATTAATTATTATTATTATTATTTTCCACTTTATACATTAAGGAACAAGTCTCAAAAAGTGGTATACAACACATTAAAAGATCAAATAAAACAATCCAGAACAAAACAAATCCAAGCTTCAAGGAAAGTATTTCAGATCCTTCTCTAGGTGACATTTTGCTTTCCCTAGTTGCCAACCTGGCATCCAGAGATCTCCACGTAACTGGACCCATGCCAGTCACAAAATGTGCCTGGCTAATTTCGAACACTGCATGGAACCTGCAGGATTTCCAAACTCCCATTACTCCTAGCTATTGGCCATGCTGTCTGGGGCTGATGGCAGCTGAAGGCCTCCAGAAGGTGTTGCGACAACAGGTTTCCCATCCCCGAGAGAGACACCTGTGTCTTAAAATCAGGGGCAAATACTTCCTCCAACCACTTCCTTAAAATGCAATGAATTTACCTGTTAGGCAGCTCCACCTAGTCCAGCAGTATTCAGTGTTTTTCATGCATATGGAACCCTTTCCACACAGACTTATTTCCAAAAGAATCCCTGAGGAGGATTCTGGGGCACAGACAAGTCATGTGGGCAGTGTGCACTGACCAGGCCTATCAGGCTTTCACATCACCTCACATGTACCATGGGTATATCCAAGAGTACACCTGACACTTCTTTGCAGCAGAAAACTGACTGGTGATCCAAAATGGCGGCCAAGTCATGTTTCAATAAAGTTTGAGGAACGATAGCTCAGTTAGAGAATACATGTTTCGCATGCAGAAGGTCTCCAGGTTCAATCCCGAGCATCAGGTAAAACAGGTCTAGGTAAGACATCACCTACAACCCTGGATAAGTCATCCTGCCAGTCACAGAGGAGGCAATGTGGCTTCCCCTTTCAACCATGAAGCCTATGAGCCCCCACCCCTTTGTCATGTGGTGGGGAGGGTTGTTACCATTTGTCCCCCAGCCCCTCAAAAACACATAAAGGTGAAAGAGGCAGTGGGAAAGGCATCACTTTCTCCCACTCCTTCTTTCAACTCTATGTGCATTTTCAAGACACGAATCAGCACCTGAGCAGCTGAATGGAAAGTGAAGCGACCAAAGAGGCGAGCAGGAAGGATAGGTGGGAAAGGGGGGGGGTCGATATGGGCAACTGGGAGGGAAATGTAGCAACAAGAGAGAAAGTGGGGTGCCACAGGAGAGAGAGAAGGCAATGACACATATCAAATCCAATAACATGGATCCTCTTGGAAGTTGCATAATTTTTCCACAGGTTCCTCAAACATCCCAACCAAATCACAGCTCCCATCTTCTTCCGTTGAATGAAGCATAAAAATTATGGATCCAGAGCTGTCACGGCACAAAAACATGGATCCGAATCACAGGTCCAAATGGATCTTCAGGAGGCTTACAAGGGCTTCCCTCAAAACCACCATCACATCATAGGTCACCTGTGTCCAGAGAGATGCTCTGTGGTTTGTTGATAGTTTCGCTGTCATCCTACGTAAAAATAGCCTTGAAAATCCGTGAGGATCCATATATTGAATAAATGCTTTTGTGGTGCTGGCCTGCACTAGATCTGTTTTATTTGGTGTTTAATGTGTTGTAAACTGGTTTGAGATTTGTTCTTTGAAAAACGAAGCAGTATAGAAAATGAAATTAATAAAAAATAAATCCCACTGCAAAAAGGGCGCCTAGACATTCTATTGTGGCGATCATAACCTAGGTTTAATGAGCCATTTGGTGATTAGATTATATATCCGAGTTCCTGACACTGGGTTCGAATCCACAATAATGAGATGAAGATACATGCCCTCTGTAGTCTAAAGAAAAGCATCAGATGCTGCTGCACTGCTTTAAAATCCAAGCCTCTCAAAACTACCAGGTTAAGAAGAGTAGTCCTGTCAAAAAGAGCAAGCTGCCTTGCAGTGCTAGCTTTTCTGCAAGTCCGAAGGGCAGATCCATACAGTTTTGTTTTGTTTTTAAGCAAGGCCACAGAAGCCTGCAGAGTCCTTAAGATTCCAGAGGTATATGCCTCAGAGTGACGAACTTCAGCAATATGAGGTTATCCCACTAATTTTCTCTGAGCAATCCAAGCCAATCGTGTGTCTACACAGTCAGCCCTCTGTGCAACTACCAAGAAAAGGCGAGTCAACATTCTGGTCTGAGCCAGACAAGTGCAAACTGGATCATACATAAAATCTGGATTTCAGAGGGGATAGGGAGGGTGGGGCACATTCCCTAGCAACCAGCTGCAGAACTTTAGGATGCCTTAAGTTCTGTTTCTACGAAGCCTCGCTTAAAAGGACGAGAGGTACCCCAAAAAATCCAAATTGCATGGAAAATCCAAACTGTATACAGAGTTTGTTGATGACGACCAGCTGCATGTAGAAAAGGTGTCTGTGCAGAATTCTCCACACCCCTTTAATCACATACTTTAAATGGAAGCCCAACATCAGGAAATGATAAACAATCCTTAACTGAGCAGCAATTATAACTCTTAATAAATTAACGGGCTTGCCCATTAATTCCCAGGAAGCAAAGATTCTACTTAAAATAAAATAAAAAGGACAAAAACAAAACCCTAATATTTTTTCTTGCTATGGACCACCCACTAGCCAGCGCTGCCAATGCCACGGTCTTTGAATACCTCTCCTCCCCACTTGCTCAGGCACTGCATCTTCTCCCTTTCAGTGCAAGATCGCTATAGTTAGCATTTCATGAGCACAAGCCAGAACCCCAAATTTAAAAGGTGTAAGCTGGGGGTGCGGGTGGCACTGTGGTCTAAACCACAGAGCCTAGGACTTGCTGGTCAGAAGGTCGGCGATTCGAATCCCCACGACGGGGTGAGCTCCCGTTGTTCGTCCCAACTCCTGCCCACCTAGCAGTTTGAAAGCACGTCAAAGTGCAAGTAGATAAATAGGCACCGCTCTGGTGGGAAGGTAAACGGCGTTTCCGTGCACTGCTCTGGTTCACCAGAAGCAGCTTAGTCATGCTGGCCACATGACCCGGAAAAACTGTCTGCGGACAAACGCTGGCTCCCTCAGCCTCTAGAGCGAGATGAGCGCGGCAACACTAGAGTCGTCCGCGACTGTACCTAACGGTCAGGGTTACCTTTACCTTAAGCTGGTGTGGGGGGTTTAAAAGAGAGCAAAGAGGGGCATGCAAACCCAGAAGATTATTCTGACTGCCAAATCATGGGTCTGTAGTTCAGTGGCAGAGCATCTGCTTAACATGAGGAACATTTCAGGTTCAAATCCTGACATCACCAGAAGAGTTTGGAGTTTGGATTTGATATCCCGCTTTTCACTACCCGAAGGAGTCTCAAAGCGGCTAACATTCTCCTTTCCCATCCTCCCCCACAACAAACACTCTGTGAGGTGAGTGCGGCTGAGAGACTTTAGAGAAGTGTGACTAGCCCAAGGTCACCCAGCAGCTGCAGGTGGAGGAGCGGAGACGCGAACCTGGTTCCCCAGATTACAAGTCTACCGCTCTTAACCACTACACCACACTGGCTCTCTCAGGTCATAGCTGTCAACTTTTCCCTTTTCTTGCGAGGAATCCTATTCGGAATAAGGGAATTTCCCTTTTAAAAAGGGGAAAGTTGACAGCTATGGACCAGGTAGCAAATTATGTGAAAGACTGTGTGGCCAGTGACCCCGAGAACCACTTCTTTTTTCTTTTTCTTTTTTTGCTTTGTATTTACCTAAGTAGTAAAGAAATACCCAGGTGATTTGTATGGATGTTCACTCACACTGAAAAACATTCACTCCAGAGATCTGCCAAACTGAAAGCCAAACCCCTGAGCACTTGCAAGAAAGGTGTTCCAAGAGCTATGCTTGATGCAAAATGGCATTTCAGAGGGAAAACTCAAGTCTCCCTTTGGAAACCACACAAGACCTTGTGGTGGTTCCAGAATTACAGAAAGGGACACATTTCTTTTTAATCTGTTGCCCCAAGAGTCCTGTGTCATCTTAAAGTCTTTAAAAAAAAAAGTAAATCAGAATGTGAGCTTTCGGAACCGAGAATACAGGCTCCCTCCTGCAGGTAAGTTAGGCAATACATCTGCCAGTCTTTGAAGGTGCTACCCTAAGGGGCTCTTTCTTCTCAAGAAAGGAGCTAGAGAATTTGCACTAAGACAATGAGAAAAGGATACAATGCAGACCCACTGGTCTAAAGCAAAGGGGAACAACAACTACTACAAAAAAAGCCAAGATCTTCAAAGCAATTGATAATCCCCTTTAAACATAACAATGCCTGCATAGGGGGTTTCAATTGCTTCCCTCCACCTTGTTGGTACAGACCCATTGAAAATCTGCAGGTGAATCCTCCTTAAAACTATTCAGCTGCCCTGTCTCAGAGGCCTTCGAATTCCCTTAGCATTACTTACCTGAATTGCATTGAATAAACAGTCCCCACCCATCACCTACTTCTTTTGTCTACAGCACCTATTCACGGAGAGCTACCTTTATTGACTGCAAGGCTGGTTAGCATGAAAAACTGGAGAGGTAGCACAGAGAACAAGATGCACTAGAATGGCTTGCATCCTGCTGCAGGCAACGAAATCTACAGGCTGTTCTGCTGAACCAATGGGGTGCAACTCAATATTCATTCCAGATCTGCAAGGTTCGGTTAAAAGCCCCCTGCCCTTCACAGGTGAGCAGCTGTTCAGACATATATCCCACTGAGGAACCCAAAAGCAATTTTAAAACAGGACACCAAAAAGTCAGTATCTTTTGCATTTCACAGAAAAGCAACTGCCACAGGGTACAGCTTTTAAATGGGCCTCGAAGTGAGCACTTAGAAAGAGCACATCACATCCGTGTTATCCTTAAGATTCACACCAAGAAAGAAGCAAGGATGCTTCAGTTTGGCTTTTTCTTCTTCCAACACCTGTTGCTGCCTTAAATAATGTATGTCCTACCTGTAAAACCATTGCCCTATTTAATGCCAACAAGGAGCAGAACTGGGCTGCAAGGTGGGAACGTTTCAAAACTGTTTTTTTTTAATTAGAAAAGGTACAACCGCTCAATTTCTTCACTGAATCTATGGCTAGGTTAAGTACTCCCTTGTTTTCTACAGCCTATATTTCAGGGCAATAACATAGAAATGGGCATCCTTTGTTTCATACTACTGCTACCCAGAACAGTATCATTTCATCTCGCTGCTCATTTCCAACAACTGGATTTAGCACCTTTTGCACAGAAATGCACACATTTAGCACCTGTTGCAAAATGAAACACATGAGGCAAACCTCCTCAAATTCCCCCAGTTCCTTTGCGTCCTAAAAACAACCACCTTCCCCCTCAACCCCCCCCCCCCACACACACACTCCCTAAACCTGCATAGAGAAGTTGCCAGGACCACCCTATGGTAGCAAATTAACATAACATAGCTCCCCAAAACAAGTGCGACCAGGCAGTACATTTAGCAGAATGTGATCGTGCAAGAATCCTACCAAAACAAACAAACATTCCAGTTTGCGAGCAGTAACGATTTGGAATTTGGTTGTGGGAAATCCACAGTGAAATACTCAGCTCAGCTATAGTGCTTAGTTGACTTTGGATGCCACCACTATCCAACTTGCAGCCAAATTTACCTCCCTTGGCTGCTGTGAGGCAAATAGGCTGCTTGGAGAAAGGGCAAGATACTAATAATCCTCCACAAGAGGTCCAGAGGGTGGCAACACGAGGAAACAAGCCTTTTCTGCGGTGGCTCCCCGCATGTGGAATGCGCTTCCCAGCAAGTCTCACCTGGCACCTTCGTTACCCGGTACATGTATTTAGGCGCCAGGCAAAAACATTCCTCTTTTCTGGCTTATTAAACAATCTTTGGCCTTTTAAATTGGGGGGGGGGCAATTGTTTTTGTTTGTTACCATGCTATGTATTTTTCTCTTTTTATATTGTAACCCACCCAGTGATCCTCAGATGAAGGGTGGCATACAATTTTAATAATAAAATAAAAATGCAATGAATACAAGCAGAAAACACACTTTTCTCCTATTCAAGCCAAGTCATATTTCATTAGTGAACAATTTCATTTAAAGAATGGGTATCTTTGTGGACAAGAGCATCCATAAACAGTACAGGTGTCAGGGTGGCAAATTTGCTTGAGAGAGAAACACCCATAAGCCATAGAACATCACCCAGTTTATTTTATTTAACTGCACGTTATTTTTCCATGAACCCAACAGGCATCAGATTAGTGAGTCACACACACTGCACAACTTTCTTATTTGCTAAGAATCGATTCTTGAAAAGCAGTGTGTATTTCTGCCCTGACATGCTAGTTTTCATTGTTCCTGCCACAACCGTGAGGACTAGCAACCACATTCTTCCGACAAGACTTTGCTGCCCACACAAGGCCCACAGAACATGGGATGATAAACCTACTTCTTATCACAACTGCTGGAGACTCTTGGGCAGGCCACCTTTCTGAGCCATTTTACAAATTCAAAATTCCTAGCCTTAACAGGGTTTTCCCTATCAATTAATAAGATAGGGGCCATTGTCACCATTCATAGGGGAGAATCTCTCTTATCATTCCACTTATCTGCTTTCCCAAGACACTTCTTTGCAGGTTTGAGGGCAAAGGTATTTTAGGGTGGGGGAGAAGAGAGAAAGAAAATGTAAATTAATTCCTACCCTTTTCTAAGCTTCGGATCGCTCTTCAGAGATGCACTTTATATCTGTAATGGGGGGGGGGGGGAGAGAGAATAAAAAGTTAAGGGTGTAGTGTGAAAAAAAAATGTGAACCAGTATCCAGAAAGTTAAAAAGTGATGCAAATAATTAAAAAAAAAACCACAAACCAGCATTATTCATCTGGTAGCATGTCACATAGCTTTCCCCAACGTAAAATGAATTGACACAAGCACACAAGCTTTGAGAACAGCACTGAAGTTACACACCATGACTCCAGCTGTGCTGTTCTTTGTTTCCTACACAAATCTATCTGATGTTTGAGGGAGAAACATTGCATTCCACCTGTGTTTCAACTCACTACATCAGCCAGTACTGGGGGGGGGGGCAGGAGGTACGAGAAAAAGGCATTTCTGCTGCAGAAGTTTCTATAAACACCATGTTGGAAGCAAGTATGTTCTCAGGACATTTCCTGATAAACTGCCACTATCAACCCTAAAAAAAATAGACTTATATGAAAGCACATCACATTTTGAAATTTACCTGTAACCAAGACTTCTATCCTACTAACCCAGCCACACTTAGCAGGGAGCAAATTCAACATGACTTGCTTCTGAGCAATGATTATTGAACTCATGATGCCATGTGCTGTTAACTTCTCAACTCAGGTCATAATTCTGCAAATACTTAAGATACAGGAGTTTACATATTAAGAGTGCGGTATGAAAACATTTCTGATGTTGAGCACAAAAGTTTAGTCTGATTTTGAGCTTGAGATTCCCAGCGTGGCAATTTAAGAGAAAACATGCGGTTTTATTTTATTTACAAAAGGAAAGGAGAAAGAGGATGAATCCCTGATAGATGCACTTGGGTTAATTTTAGCATCCTTCGGTTTAGCTGCTTAGCAACACTTATCCTATGACCTTCTCCGCACCACCTACTTTCGCAAGGGATAACATGTATAACCTGAAAGATCTAGCAATGATAGCCAGTTCTGACTAGCAGTGTAAGACAGCCAATGCAAAAACCAGCTTTTACTACAAGCAAAAAGGAAAAAAAAAACAGGGAAGAGCATCTCTAATTATGACACCTTCAGTAACGGAAAAAGCTCAGTATACTGTAGATGCGAAAACACATCTAGAGTACATAAATCATCTCGAAAAAATCCAGGAAACCCATAATGCTACAAGGGACATTTTGCAAAGGCCTGGAAGGGGGGGGCATTTTGAAACGCACTGTCTGCCCTTAGGCCAAAACAAGTTTGCTAAACCCACTACTAAGTCACAAGAGATTTTCCCACCTGAGGTTTTACTTTAGCAATCTCTAGAGACTCTCAGAAGTCCAAGCAAGGTTCATCATATGACATAAAAATGCAAGGATGGGTGTCATCTACCTGGCTATTGAACAACAGAAAAGAGTGAGCTCTCATGCAAATTGTTTGATTTTCAGAGCAGTTCAATAATCGAAAGTGTTCCAGTTTTTAAAACTTTGTATTAAAAACTAATTATAAAGGGGGGGACAGTTTTATTAAATGGGCACGAATTAGTTGCAAATTTTCAGGTAGCTGAAATGGAGCGTGTTACTTTCCCCTAAGCTTAAAAGGTCTGCAAATTTTTACATTAACACAAACTTAACATACTCCACGTGTACACGGCTGGGATTGCTATAAGAGGCAGACTACACCAAGACATCAGTTTCTGGCCAATTGCCCTGAAACAATTAAAGCCATTAGGTGTGTCTTAAGCGAAGGATGAAAAGAAGTGTTGTGGTAACTTGATTGATTGGATGATGGAGCCATGCTGTTTCTGAGTTTCTAACACACAAAGGGGTCTATTCTCCCAGGGATGTACTTGCAACACCAGTTAATGCTAATGGGCATTATGCACACACATCAAGAGGAGGTCTATACCCCTAAGCCTTCAAAGGGAAAATAAAACCCTAAAACAAATATGGCTTGTGTGACCATGAGTCACTGGGTCCATGTCTATCTCCCCCTGCATGCGCATATACACATATCCATCTGAGGAGAGAGAATCAAGCTGGCTGAGGGCAACTTTTTTTAACCCTTCCCAAACTGCATCCAATTCCTCATGCCAACCATACCCTTTTAAGGACCCTTTTTAGTGGAAGGGTCACAATTCCAGGAGTTACTGAAAAGTTATCCAGGAGTTATCTTAAAAGTTTTCCAGGAGTTATCTTAAAAGAGGCAAGCATCGGTGTGAAAAGCAGACAGAATTAAGATTCCCCCTATCGCACAGGCAATTTTTTTTCCTGCCCAAAGGATGAGAAAAACTGCATTAAACACGAGCGACGTTGTCCAAAAGCTAAGACATATGCAAAGTAAAAGGTAGTCAGAAAATGTAAAGTTTCAAGCACTTTTCCCTTGCCAGGAATCAACCAACTAACTTAACTGCATTCTCAGGCTGAAGACACCAGATTTATGCCCATATGATTGATACACACACACACCTGCTACAGATTTCCCCCACCTAGCACCAAAAACCCTGTAAAGAAAAAGGTCCAATCCCATCTCAAGAGAAAAACAAAGGGAAGTGCAACTCCGCCATCCTTTTCAAAATCAGACAATTAAAAGTCAAGGAAGTGGCATTTTAACGAGTTTTTTTTCTCCACACCACCCAAGAAAAAAAAAAACCTAAAACCCCCAACTATCTCCCCGGGAAGAGTGCAGTTTGGGTATTGCTCTGAAGCCCCTGCCGAATTTGGGACTGTCCATCGGGACCTGAGCTCTTCGTTCTCTCTCCTAGCCAGGCAAAGGAGCACAAATGTGCTGAGCTAAGAGAAACTGCTCTCCCCTCCTCTTTTATAACCCATCAAGGATGCATTGCAGAGCACTGGGAGAGGAGGGAGAGACAGATAGTGTAACGAAGAGGTAAGAAGGGGGGGGGGAGAGAGGGAGAGAGAGAGAGAGAGAGAGAGAGAGAGAGAGAGAGAGAGAGAGCCGGAGGGAGGGGAGGGCAGAGCCAGAGCAAACTTATCAACCGACATGACAAAGTTCAATCCACCTCCACCATCAACAAGCAGCAGCGGCGGCGGCGGCGGCTCCTCCTCCCTCTGCGAAAGTTTTCACAGCATCTCCAGCCTCCTCTCTCGCTGCTCTACTCTGCCCGGCAACGAGATGCCTCTCTTTGCCTGTTGCACAACTGCGAGCTAGAAAGCTGGAAGTTACTTTGGCCGAGGACGGAGGAGAGCAACCACCACGTTTTCCATGGCTGCTCTTCACCCACATACACGACACACGCACAAACACGCACCTTCTCTCTCTCTCGGTTAAATAAAGGCAAGCGAGCCCAACGGCAGGGAAAAGTTTGAGCAAGCGCAGAAAAAAGTTTGATCAAGTTGCAAAGAGCGGCGAGAATCTCTCTCTCTCTTTTCCCCCTTTTTCTGCAAACTGGCTCCATGTTTGCATGGGTGTGGGGAGGTCATAAAAGATCGGATGGGTGTTTATTTTTTTCCTCTCCCCCTCTTTCTTTTCCTTTTTTTAAGTTCCCAAAGAAAAGAGAGACATCATCTCTCTTTCTGACGTTTGCATCCACAATCTTTTAAGGAAAAAAAAGGGGGGTGGCAGGGCAAGGAAATACGTTTTTCGACCAGGGGCGGGGGAGAGAGAGAGAAACCTTTCCCCCGCTGCTTCTTAGCAACGATTAAGGTCGCAGTTTCCTAAGAGACGAGTCCCGACTAGTCTGCATTAACACGTAGAGAGGAGAGAGGAGAAGAGGGGGGAGCAGGGAGGGGAGCGCTTTTAGATAAGTTTTGGATGTAGCAATTGTGGGGGGATATAAGGGGGTGGGGAGAGTTAATAGCGTCGTCGTTGTTTGTAATCCGAAAGGGTCGGTTAAAATGAGATGCGAGAAGAATCTTTAAAAAAAAAAAACACGGAAAAAGAGAGACCTGGACCAGTTAAGTTCAGAATTCGACGCAACATATTGAGAAAGAAAGAAAACAGAAGTAAATAGGACACGCGACACATTTTCCTAGGTTCGGACGCACGCGGGGCTCCTTCCTGTACTCGTGACGATGCGTGTGTGCGTTTCCTCCTATAATCCATTGGAAGGGGTGGGGGAAGAGAAAGATGCCCCTCGGACCCAGTACAATGGGGGGGGGGAGAAAAGGAAGCGCAGATCCCCTCCCGCACATACACATACACATACCCCACAGTACCATAAAACACGCCGAACCCTTCCAAAGTATTCAAGGAGGAAAGGAGAAGGATGACGCGCGTGCACCTTTGCTGAAGGCCAAGCGAGAGAGAGAAGCAGAACTGATCTTGTGAAGGATCCAACCTCTCCCTCTTTCCCCCCCCCCACCCCCGAGGGTGAAGGGGAGGGGAGGGCAAAGGGAACGAGAAGTACCAAAGTACAATTATATATATATTTAAAAAGGAGCGACAGAAACAACACACACAGATGCTTCCAGCAACCACCCTTGAAAACAAGGAGGGGGGAAAGTTAGCAGATGCCCGAGGGGGGGGGGGAGACCAAAGCGTCTGGGTTTTTTTGAGGGGGGGAGAGAAGAGTTGTACCTTGAGAGAGTCGACTCCACTTCAACTTAAAGGGAGGGGAGCTACTTCGCTCCCCATCATCTTCAAATCATAAAAGGTTTTCCCTCTCTCGCACAACCCCAACGCAACAAACAAAAAAAAAGGCTGGAGAGCGAGCCGGAGGAGGATGTAGTTGCAGGGAGCGGAGGCCAATTGGGTTAAAAGATGCTTCTCCTTCTCCTTCTCGCAGGCCCATCCAAATCGTTGGTTAAAAATAAACTTTGCAGTAGGAGGGGAGGGAGAGAGATGATCTGGATGAATTCCTGAGCTCAGACGGTTTAATATGGATGAGCATCAGGTCCTGCAGGCAACAGGCTGCAACGGGTGTTGCTGGTTGGTACAGTTTGCAACACGGAAGGAGCGGTGGGGGGAGCCGAGAAGGGGAGGCAGGGAGGAGCGGGGGATGGGAAAGAGAGAGAGAGAGAAGCTGCCCAAACTCAGCAGCATCACTGCCAACCAACTTTTCAGAAACTTTCCTCAACGACACACACAAAAAGCAAAAAAACAACAACAACAAAAAACACCCGGCCACCTCTCGCTCCCTCCCCTAACGCTACATTTTCAACACCAGCAAGAGAGTCGCGCCGCACTTTCTACCTTTCGCCGCAAGTGTCCTCCTTCCTCATCCCCACCCATCCATCCGCACGTTCGGAAGGGGGAAAAAAAGTTTCTTTGCACGTCTCCGAAGCTCCCCCCCGGGCAGCTTCGCTCCCAAGCTGCGCCTTTCCTCTCTCCTCCTTCCCAAGAGGCGCAGGTAGAAAGTCGCCCTCCTGGCATCAGCCTCGCCTACTTACGTCGGACTTGCTCCGGGCTGGGCTGCCTGGCTCGAGCCAAGATGGAAAGCGGTGCGGATGGTGGTGATGATGATGATGCACGGCCGCCCCCCACGCCTCCCTCTCCCCAACCCCCCGCACGCTGCTTAAAAAAAAAAAGTTAAGGATAATAACCGGGAAAGGGAAAGGCCAGGGGACGAGCAATTACCAAAGGAAAGCAAAAGTTTCCGGAGGGAGGAGGGGGGGAGAGCGAGCAGCAGCCGAATTCAAAATGGCGTTTCGATTGATGTGCAAAGTTCATCAACTCCCCCAGAACTTCCCTTCGTCCTCTCCTCCCTCCCGGACGAGGATGAGGCAAAGGCGAGGAGCCCTCCGGCTCGGCAGCGGCGCCCGACGGTGCCCCCAGTCCCCCACCCACCCCACACCGCGCGCCCCCGCTCACCCTCCGAGGCAGGCGCATCACGTGTGGCTCCGGCCAGGCTCCCGGGGACGTGTTACTCAGCCAGGCTGCTGCTGCTGCCGCCGCCTCTTGCAAGCGGTAGCATCCCTATCTCGCTCGCTCGCTCGCCTGGGAGGGGCTGTGCTCCTCGCAGAAGAGAAGTGAGTAAAAAACTTTTTCTCCTTCCTCCTCCTCCCAGTTGCACGGAGCCAGCTCAGCCTCCTCCTGCTGCTCCTCGCTTAAGCAACTTTTTGCTAACCATCGGGACAAAAGTCCAACTAATCTTGCAATAAGAAATAACTCCCCCCCCCTCTTTTGCTTGCTTGCTTGCTCTCCTCCTCCTCCTCCTCCTCTCCCCCCCCCCCCCAGCCACACACAAACACACACACACGCAAAGGATGGTGGAAAGAGGGAAGTTTCCAGACTAGAAAGTCTCTCGGTGGTAATGTACCATCTGGCTGCTGCTGCGGCTGCTGCTCCCCTCCATTACAGGCTTGCAGTTGCAAGGAGGAAGCGCCGCCGCCGCTGTGCAGAGAGAGAGGCAGTTGACTGCTAGGGACTGATAAAGCGCTAGGGATGCAGACGGTGCAGTATCGTCTTTGATGGGATCGCCCGCTGCCTGTCTCGAGCTGCTTAATCCATTGTCAACCAGGTGCCGCGCATTCAGCTCTCGCTCTCTCCCGTCTAATTAACGAGAAAGGCAGAGAGAAGCCCCATGTCGTGGCTGCTGCTGCTGCTGCTGCCGCCTTCCAGCCTGGAGCGGATGGAGCAACAAGTCCCAGCAATTAGCAATACACTTGCAACCTTAGGCATGAAAGCCCTGGGTGGCGGCGGCGGCGGGCATCCCTTCCGTGTCACCAGTTGCTCCACCATCCACACGGAGGAGGAGGCGCGGGAGGCCTACACAAGCACACGCAGCCCTCCTAGGTTTAGGTTGATTGAACACCTGGCAATTAAAACGCAGACAATGGTGGTTGTAAAAGAAGAAGGAGAAGAAGTCCTGAGGCATAAGGTGGGCCCAGACTCCTGGATATTTTGAGGAGGATGCTAGTGGATTAAAAAAATAAAAAGAAAGAAAAAAACCTCTGTTTAAGAAATCTACTACCAGCCACTCCCCCCCCACCAAAGAAACCCCCCTAAAGTCAGATTTCTTTAAAAAAAATTACTCTATCAAATTAATTTCTGGTTGGTTGGGGGTTGGTTTTTACAGTAGCACAGGGTGGTCCATCGCCCCTGCTGTTTTTGTAAGCAGGATATGATCAAACACTTAATCTCCAAGCATACAGCAGAATCCTAAGCACATTTGCTCACAAGCAGAGTCCAACAGGTCTTAGTCCCAAATAAATATGCAGAGGATTGTGGCCTTAACTTGGCTTTGAGACCATTGAAAAATACGGAATTTGTTTCTGCTCATTCTTTGCTTCCACATTTCCCCTCCCTGCTATACTTGACAAGAAAGTAAAAAGTAGCCCATCACTTCATGCTCATCAGGACAAAACAGTTTGGTCCTCTAGATCAAAACACTCTTGGAGGTGACCTTGAGTTCTAGTTTTTGCATAACTATATAAATGTATACAGCCCTCGAAGCATTGTTATTTCTAATATCATTTTTGCTATACTTTATTATTAGCTTTAGGTGTTACATTTAACAGCTTTCCTTGGGTCCGGATGCTGTTGAACTGCAGCTTCCATCATCCCTGACCATTGGCCATGCTAGCGAGGGCTGATAAAAGTTGTAGTCCAACAACATCTGGAGGGCCACAGGTTCCCCATCTTACAAAATGTCCAACAAAACGTTGCAGTCTAGAGTTAAGGTTTCCAGACGTTTCATTCCTTTTCATTCCCACACTCCTTCTGGCCCAGTTTCGGAGGAAACATTCCAGAAAATGAATTTGCTCTCGGTATACAGAATATTTCCATGGCCGATTCTGGATGCTTTAAGAGCAGCTGTGCTCAGAATATAAGGCAGGTATGAGTGGAGAGTCAGTGACAGAACAGAAGGCTTGTTCTTTGGCAGCTCCAGTTAAGATGGGTTTTTTTGGAAGAAAGCTGGGACAGACTTAGTCCTCAGGGACCTTGATGTGCTGAGAGCCTGAGCAAGCAAGACAGGGCTAGCTAGATCCACAGTCTGCCTGCCTCCATATGAGGCAGCTTCCAATTTTCCATATGCCTTCCTGACAAGTGGTTGGAACAGGAAGCAACTCACAACGAAATTCCTCCCCAAGGAAAGAATCGGAGCAGGTTGGACCAGGAAACGGAAGCAACTCGTGGATAATTCTTTCCAAGGCAGGGGTAGCCAACCTGGGGGGGCACACCAGATTTTTGGGGACTGCAACTCCCATCAGACCATTGGCCAAATTGGCTGGGACTGATGGGAGATGGATTGCGGAACATCTGGAGGGAACCACATTTGCTACTCTTACACCCAAAGTGAAGGCATCTCAGGTAACAGCACGATCCTCCTACTACTGCCTGGCATAGCCAAGGAGCACAATAGCCTATTATGGACTGGTGATTATACACACACATATACACATTTAGCTGCTATCGCACCTGCTTGCTCCCCTTCCAAACCTCCCAGCTTTTAGAAACTACTCTTAGGGGCAGAAATATATCTCTGTGGGCTTCCAGTCTTTCCCTTCCTGCCTAAATTCCTTCTGGGGATGCCAGGAGGAAAAAGAGCTCAGTTTCCAGGCAGTACCAGGGAGAGGAGGAAAGGAATCTTCCTCTTGCTGTGGCATGATTCAGTGTGTATCCCGTCCTCCACCCTTCTGAGGAAACCGCATGGGGAGCTGAGCCAAACCTGGGCTATGCCAGGGAGCAGAATGATCATGCTGTTACCTGGGATGCCTTCACTTTCCTTCTTAAGGAAACTGAGCAGTGCTAGGGAAGTGCCTGATCCCTCCTCTCTCGCAAGCAGCAGGTGCTCATCTTTCCCTTCTAAGGGAAGGGAAACAGGTGAGCAAGAAGGGAAGTTGAGGCCAGGTTGTGCGAATGGAAAGAGAAATGCCTCTCTCTTTATCCACCAAGAGGAAAGTTAGAGCTGGGGGTGTTATTAGGACACGTCGCATAATTACATTCCAAGACGCAGCACGTTGAAGTGAAATTGCATATGTTTGAAACAACACTGAAAAAGTCTGAAAACACCCCCACCCCATTCTACCCCTTTTGGGGATGTTTTGAGGTCTCTTCTGGGTTCGGCGCAGTCACACACAAATCGGATGCACCTAAAACGGTTGCTGCCTGTATCATTGATTTTAATAATTTTCTGGATTTCATTGTTTTGTTCATATAAATTCTATGACAGAAATAAACACAACTTTTGACCGGCTGCACTGAAACACAAGCTGCTAACACAGTGTCAAAGTTCCGTGTTAAAAAAAAAAAAAAATCTCAAGAGGGCAGCTCATGTTGACAGTTCTAGTATTTAAATTGTCTTCTGGGACAGCACAGCAAAGCACTCACTTAGTTCCTGAATGCTCAAGGAAGCAGCAGTTAATGGAATATAATCCGATGGTGTATGACAGCTTTTTCCAACCTGGTGCCCTCGACGTGTTTTGAGATACAACTCCCATTGGTTGCATCCAACACTACTGTTTGGCAAAGGTTGACATACAGTACATATCATTTAGCTACAGGGTGGGTTTCCTAACAATATCTTCTTGCTCCCTTGAAGTTTGCACACACTTGCAGGAACCTTGCACCCACCAAACATGACATTCAGCTGCAAGTTAGCTTATATTTGCTTCAGTATCTTATAAACAGACACCATATATATTTTGGGGGAAATAACAGAGATTGATTATATTATAAATTAATCAGCAAAGGGGACAGGTGATTAAAGATTAACTGCTTGACACCATCCTGGTATATACTGTCATATATTTAATTCTGCTACATAATTCTGCATCCAGTAATAGTTTCAGGATGCAATTATTATAATTATAGTGTCAGGCAAAAGGAGAGACTTGAAATAATTACTTACGGTGGATTCAGATGATCCAAGGGATTGTTACAGTTGTCATAGGGTATCTGGTTAACTGAAGCTTTCGCAAGAGGTTAATCTGCGGTGCCATTTTGTCTTCTAAGAACAATAGCTTACAATGAGAAGGAACTTCCTTCATGATAATGTTATCACCGATCGGGAAGGGGACCCACTAAGGGCATCTCGCCCAAGGACCTGTCAAAACCTGGAGCAATTGTTGGTTCTTCCAAAAGCTATTGGCACAAGTGGAACCTCCATAATGTGAGGAACTATGTGCTTGAATGTTGAATACCGAAAAGCAACTTCAGAGTTGCAATAAATCAAAGAGTCTTGTGTCACCTTCAAGATCAACACATGGGGCAAGGATGGCAATGTGGTACCCTCCTGACGTTTCTGGACTACAACACCCATCATTCCTACCACTGGCAATTCTGGCTGGGGCTGATGGGAGTTGAGGAGTCCCCCAAAAAACATCTGGAAGGCCCCACATTGACTACCTCTGTATCAGGGCCTAAGCTTTTGTGGGCTACAAACCACTTCATAAGATGCACAACGTTCGTCTTCAGCCAGTGGGTTTACATGGGCATATAGGGGTGAAATGCAAATCAAATCAAATGTTCGAGAAATGTAAAAAGCACATTCTGTGACATTCAATTAAATGTATGGTGAATAAGCACAGCCACCATTAGCAACAACAGGAACTACATTGTGATAATGCAGTTATCCTAGATTTGCATTGTAGTGAAAGACTCTATCTCCATCATTCTCTTGATCAGGGGTCAGCAATATTTTTCATGTGGTGGGCCGGACTATATATTTTGGGGGGGGGGGGTGAAGGAATTCCTATGCCCCACAAATAACCCAGAGATTATATAAAAGCACACATTCTACTCATGTAAAAACACCAGGCAGGCCCCACAAATAACCCAGAGATGCATTTTAAATAAAAGCACACATTCTACTCATGTAAAAACACGCTGATTCCCAGATCATCCGTGGGCTGGATTGAGAAGGTGATTGGGCCACATCCGGCCCACGGGCCTTAGGTTGCCTACCCCTGCTCTTTATAGTCAAATGCCACCAGGCCCAGCTGATCACTTTGGCAATACAGTAGTTGATTAGCCACCATTCACAACAGAAGTAACAACTTGATATTCTGATCCAGGAAGACAAATTCTTACAACAACCCCATGCTGTTTGACCATAGAGCAGAGGTGGGGAACCAGTACCCTTTCAGATGTTAGATTAGAACTCCCAACGTCCTTGACTGTCTTTTGGCTATAATGGCCGGGGCTGATTGGAATCCAACAACATCTGGAAGGTCAAAGCTTCCCGATCTGTGCTGTTTTAGAGAGCTGAAAGTGACATGTTAGAGCTATTATTATCTAAGGCATGCACACACTTATTCCTTTTTGTCCCACTATCATTTCTGCTCAAGCAGGTCTGGCAGCTTTCGATGCACCGCAAAAATAAAAAAGGCCTGTTTGACCAAGGAATACAGTGAGAAGACGACAGAGGGGTTTATCTTTGCTACCTTCACCTTTGCAGGGAGGGAAACAACTACCTTTCATCTCCAGCCTTTGTGCCCATACTCCTAAATTCTACATCATGTCATAAGAGAAGAAGAAAGAAGTTGTGAGAGAATAGCAAATAGGAAGTAGCAAGGCTTGTGTCTGTTAGGCCTGGGGGGAAGTGAGACAGCAACCAGGAAAAAAGAGTGAATGCGCATGGGTAGTTTTGTGCGAGAAGGGCAAAGCAAATTTGTGGAAACCACTAAAGGGAGAAAGGAGATAGAACTCACAGTAGGAGTGTGGCCTTGGCAGCTGCTAGGAGAGGGGAGTGCATTTAATCTTCCTCGAGTAACACTCAAGGTATTTTCCACATTTGCTCATGGTGATGGGGCAGAGAAATAACTGGCAGTCTAATCCAATACATGTCTACTCAAAAGAAAGCCCAACAAATACAGTTGCCCAGGTGAGTATAAACAGGATTGCAGCCAGATTTTAATATGAAAGAAGGTTATTGTGCAATTATTATTTTTTTAAATAAAGGTTGTGCAAAGGTAGAGTTTAACCACCATCACCACAGGAATATGGGAGGAGAACCTTTACCTGTTGCTTTTTTCCGTTTTCTTCACCATTGTTTTATAGTAAGAGGAATCCAGCAATTTATTTGTTTTTTGATGTCTGAACCTGACTCCCCTGATCTGGGTCACCAGAGTCTTTCCTAGGCATCATAGCTCCTTTGAACAGTTTTAAAATAACTTTATTGTTGATAGCTAATAAAAAGCAGATAATTAAAACACGTGTGGCAGGGATAAATTCAAGAGATATGCTTTACCACTGTCACTGTCAGCCAGATCCTATGCATATAATTCGGATGCAAGCTCAATTGTACTCCCAGGTAAGGAGAAGCAATAAGAATGCCATCTTACACAGTGCATCTACAACAGGCAAAAAAAAAAAAATCACTAATGGTCCGCTAATACCCTTAGTACTTTTCAAGCAGACTGGGGGTGCAGGGTGGGAACCCCCGGCATATGGAACTTCAGACTGAGATGCGGGGAGAAATTCCTTTGTCACTTGTGAGCCTCAGAACCCTTAACCGAAGGTAAACTTGGTCCAGGCTGGTTCCTAGCAATCCAGTACGGTGGTAGAAGCTGTGTGCTGAGGCCTGTGTAAACCAACTCTAGATAAGTGGTTCTCATATTCCATAGGCCTTGAACACCTTTGCAAATAATCCAATCTATCTGAGCCTGCAAACTTGCACAAGTGTTCATACCAGTGTCCTCTCTCACAATCCATTACCTGTACCCCGTGAAGAGGAAAAGGAGCGAGGGAGAGGGAGAGGCTGAACACAACGGCATGTTTGATTCTTGGCACAATTTAAAGTGCTGCTTATGACCGATAAAAGTCCTAAATGCTTTGCGATCAGGTTACCTGAAGGGCAGCTTTCCCCCCCATATAAACTTACCTGAGTTTCGAGCCCTGCCAACATCTGGGTGGCAACTTGGGCGAGGGCCTTTTCAGTGTCTGCACCCACGACAACCTTCTGCAAGCCAATAATAAAAATGCTATTGTTTAGATGGGCCTCTGAACTGAGTTGTTTTAAGTGGGCGCTTAACGCAGCCAAGTGCAATATCAGTTTAAACAAGCATGCCACACCCCATATCACCTCCATCACTATTCAGTTCTTAACCTGCACACACACATTTACATCTGCTATACCTGTTGCAAATGCATTAGTTTCTGTATCTTTATCTTCCACCCAAAAGCTCAATATAGTTGATAGTTTATTTTTGCAGCAAACTTGCAAAGTGGATTCAGCACAGAGAGAGCAAAATGACTGGTGAAATATCACGTAGCTTCATGGCTGAGTAGGACCTGAACCCAAATGTCCCTGGTCCAGCCCGTTCTCTATTATATCACACACACACACACTCTCTATCATCACCTAACTTTCCACTTTCTACCGCAAGTTGTTTCCAGAATGACCAGGAGAAGCAGGGAAATACATTGTGCCTTTTCACCTGTCTCATAGCAGTGGCTGGGAGGCAGAACAGAAGAAGATTGCATAATAACTTTGGGACCAGTAATTCATACCCTCCAACTATTCTCCGATGAAACTATGGACATCTTATTCCAATAATGTTATTATTTATACCCCACCCATCTGACTGGGTTGTCCCAGCCACTCTCGATGACTTCCAACAAATATAAAAAATAATGTTTAAAAAACATTTAAAAATCTTCCCTATACAGGGCTGCCTTTAGATGTCTTTTAAAGGTTGAAACAAAATAAAATAAAAAATTCCTTCCAGTAGCACCTTAGAGACTAACTAAGTTTGTTCTTGGTATGAGCTTTCGTGCGCATGCACACTTCTTCAGATATATATATATATAGAGAGAGAGTGTTACTTATCTCCTTGGCTCAGGGGTTGCATAACTTCATACCCTCCAACATTTCTCTGATGAAAATAAGAGCATCCTAAGGGAAAGCAGAGCAGTCAGGGATCAAATCAGAAACCAAGACAGCTTCTGTAAATCTAGGAATATCCCTGGAAAATAGGGACACTTGGGGGGGTTGGAAGTTTGCCCTCCAAGGGACACTTGGAGGGCCTGGAAACTTGTCCTTTCCTCCCCTCTAGCATGGAAAGGAGGAGGAGAGTTAAAATCAATACATTCTTCTAGCTTTGCCTACACATCTAAGGTGAATAACAATAGCTTCAGGCAGGAAATTTGCCGATCCCACTGCCCAAGTTGCCAGTTGACACCTGTGGGCTGATTGAACTTGATGTGCCTGGAACCAGGAGGGTTTCCAGTCTTTGCATAGCTGCTCCAAGCACTGCCAGCCTGCCACAGTATGGAAACAAATCCCCAAAGAGGTGTAAATTAAGTGTTTGTTTTAGGGATCGCTACCCTGTCCTTCAAATTCATTCGGGGGACTTTTTACAAAATAGGTTTAAAAAACAACAACAATGAAATCCTAGAAGCAGTAAATCTAAAAGCAGCATCGTAAAGTCATCTTACTTATTTATGTTATACGCTGCCTTCGAGCATAAAATTCTTCTAAAGAGAGGAGATTAAAACAGATTAGACGTAAGGGCCTTGGAAAATTATATCTGGAGCCAAAAACATCATCAAAGGTGAACAGGTGATACGCACAAACTGTGGATGAGAAATATAAGTCTTACCTTGATTTAGGCAGCAATCCTGTAGCCCCTGGGAGGGCGGTTGAGGGGGGGCCATAGGATACCATGGAACTCCTTGCTCAAAGCCAGAGAGGAATGTCCAAAGTCAAAGACCTTCTCATTGCAACAGCAGAAAGCTTCACTGCCAATGCTCCTTATACCATCAGTGGGGGTTGAGAAGGGGTGAGTTAGGGAGTTCTTGAGATTTTGGATCGAACATGAGCCTGAATTCACCAGGCTACTTAACTGCACTTAAGAACGTCAACCAGCTAGCATTTACTGGTCCAAACAGTAAAACAGTAGTAATAGGGTCTGAAAAGGCAGTCAACTCAATATAGGCCCTGACTATATGACCAATGTAGGGAACCTCTTGCCAGTGTGGTGTAGTGGTTAAGAGCAGTGGACTTGTAATCTGGTGAACCGGGTTCGATTCCCTGTTCCTCCACATGCAGCTGCTTGGGTGACCTTGGGCTAGTCACACTTCTCTGGAAGTCTCTCAGCCTCACTCACCTCACAGAGTGTTTGTTGTGGGGGAGAAAGGGAAAGGAGATTGTTAGCTGCTTTGAGACTCCTTAGGGTAGTGATAAAGCGGGATAACAAATCCAAACACTTCTTCTTCTTCTTCTTCTTCTTCTTCTTCTTCTTCTTCTTCTTCTTCTCCTCCTCCTCCTCCTCCTCCAGGTGTTGCTGAACTACAACTCCCATCTCTGGACATTGTCCATGCTTCCTGCAGCTGATGGGAGTTGTAGTTCAGCAGCATCTGGTGGGCCAAAGGTTCCCCACATCTGCTATAGGGGAAACATGGAGTTTTTGAAACCAGCAGTTGGCAGCTCTAATTGACAGAATAGTACTGTTATTTAGACTTCAGCCCAGAGAGATCCCAGTTCAAATCCCCACTCAGTCATGAAGCTCACTGAGGTGATCTTGGGCCAAGTATTCTCTCTCCCTGCCTAGCCTACTTCTCAGGCCCGTTGTGAGAATAAAATGAAAGGCAGAGAACCAGGCATAGCACCTTTAACTCCTTGGAGGACAGGCAGGATAAAAGAAAATAATAGATCAATATTATGAACAGTTAGCCTCAGCAGAGAAAAAGCATTGTGTTGTTGTTGCTAGTAATGGCTCCATCACAGCTTCATTTCTATCTCATAGACTGGGTTGCCTGTGCATTAATCTCACCCACCAGTCCTTTCTGCTAGGCAAGGAGAAAAACCCCAAAACAAAATGCTAATAATGCATAGGCACGTTCCATTTCCATTTGTGGTCTGATTTGTTTCTTCTTCTTGACATACAGTACTCTGAAGTGATAAGATCCCAATTATTGGGTGACATCATGTCACGTCTTTCTCGCGTATGGATAAAGATTAACCTCAGAGCCCCCTTTTAATAACATTATATTCTTTGACAAAATTAGCAATAAGTGCAGAAAATGTAAGAGCTGACTGGGAAGCCTCTTGCAAGATTGGGGGGGGGGTGTTGTTTATGAAGCTGAGGGCCCAGTGGATTAGGAATCAGACCTAGCCTTTTTACCTCAGGGAATCTGGGTTGCAATCCTGATTAAGGACACAAAGGGAAATAAATTTGATGAATTCATCCTGGCCCCAGCTAACCTGATGTGGCTGTATAAGCAAAACAAAAACCCCAAACCTGGCACCACGTCTGATGTTTGGACAATGTAACATGCACAATTTTAGAGATTAAAAAACCTATATTTTTAAAACACTCAAATGCAAATAATACACACAACCATAAAACGAATTTTCTAACTGACACATTTTATATGGGCTTACTGTGTTCTTTTCTTATCATATCTGAAAGAATGCCCAGAGTGGATCTATAGAAAATGTTTCAAGCATTATTATTATTATTATTATTATTATTATTATTATTATTACTCCACCCATCTGGCTATGTCCCCCCAAGCCACTCTGGGCAGCTTCCAACAAATACTAAAATACATAAACAGTAGATCCCAGGAATACAATGATATACTGTTTATTTACTTGAATTTCTGTACTATCCTATAATTACTTTTCTCAAATAAACAAAATAAATATTGGAATGCCTTGCCCGTTAATCTTAGGCCGGTGCCTTACCTGCATTGTTTTCAGTGCCTTCTAAAAAATCTTTTTTATTCTGGCAAGACACTCAGGCATGTAACTTTAACATGTAATGTTACTAAGTATAATGGTTTTTGAAATTGCTGATTTAATTTATGTATCGACAGCATTCTATGTTAATTGGTTTATAAGCTTGCTTTTACTGGTACAGTTAAATGAATGTTTTAGATTGCTCTTTGTAAACCACTTAGAGTTTGTCTGCTGAGCAAGCAATATATAAATATGTTAAATATGAATAAATAAGTAAAATAGGTGCAGTGATTTTCTTACTTTTTATGAAATAATTTATAAGCCAGCTTTCAGGATATAATTGTCCTGCCAAGACAGTGCACAACAATTTCATAAGACCATCATCTTCATCATCTAACGCAGTTCAATTACCACTCCTTTAAAATTGAGCAGTGCCTATTAATTCTTCACAGCAATTACAGAAAGTGGAAATAAACGTAGTTTAAGATATTTTTGTGTTTAAAAATTGTGCAGATGGACAGACACATAATTCCTCAGGTGATAATTCCACATTATCCTCGACAAAGAAACACTGCGCAAACACAGTTCAGTAAAAAGAGGTTCGGATGTGATCCGTAACAGAGAGTAGAGACTTAGACAAAGGTACCGGTAACCTAAGATTTTCTAAAAACCTAAAACTGTAAGGTTGCAGGCTGATTTCTGTGTACATTACCACAGAGAACAGCTGTCAGCAGGTTCTGTGTCCTACACAGAGAATGGAGCAAGCTCTGCTTTGCAGAAGTTGTTTGTTATGTCTGTTTGCCTGGCCAAATTGTATCCCTGGGCCTCCTGGGAATACATAAGAGGAAATCAGGAAACAGGACGTGTCTGGTAAATGTGAAGGCTACCTAAGATGCTGCCGTAGAACATATCTATTGTTCTATGCCCGCCTTGTCTTTTTCTCCCTTGTCTTATTCTTCCTGTTCCTTGCACCTGTTCCTTACCTGAGGGACTGATTTCAGGTTATGCGCAAATGTATGCAATGAAGCCCCTATAATGTTCCAGTTCTTTAAAGATTTAAAACAGTTTCAGGAAGGGTGGTTTTGAGTGGAGAAGATGCTTAACCGTTTCCCCACCCACTTTCCCTCTACTCCTAATAGCTTCTTCAAGTGGGCCAACAGGTTGAAGCTATATGCCGTGTTCCCTTGTGCAAAATGGGTACTTAGTTCCTCGCCTTTTCCAGCTGATTTTGGCCTGGTTGCATGTTCCTTCACAGAGATTCCTGTCTCCTAAGTTTCCTTATCTCCCTTTTCCTTTGGCTTCTGTTTATACATGGTACCTGATGGATATGCCTGAGGTAAGGTTTGAATGGAAGGCATAATCCACTCATCAGTATTTACATATTAATGCAGTTACATGATCTATTCACACGTAATCAATGTGGCTTAAAAAGTAGGCAAAACACCCACCCACCCCACTCACACATGAAAACAAAGACCACCACAGCCAACCACAAATGAACAATCACACTCTAGGCGAGGGGTCCCCAAACTAACGCCCAGGGGCCGGATGCGGCCCAATCACATTCTAAATGCGGCCCACAGACAGTCTGGGAATCAGCGTGTTTTTACATGAGTAGAATGTGTCCTTTTATTTAAAATGCATCTCTGGGTTATTTGTGGGGCCTGCCTGGTGTTTTTACATGAGTAGAATGTGTGCTTTTATTTAAAATGCATCTCTGGGTTATTTGTGGGGCATAGGAATTTGTTCATTCCCCCCCCAAAAAATATAGTCCAGCCCCCCACAAGGTCTGAGGGACAGTGGACCAGCCCCCTTCTGAAAAAGTTTGCTGACCCCTGCCCTAGGCCAACCCCAACCTCTCACCACCAAAGGAACACAAGCGAACAACAGAGAACCTACACAAACAGCGCTGACACCAAACCCTACATACATTAAGTAGAAACATAGTCATCCGACCCCACCCATCTTTCCCACCGCCCACCTCTTTCCCCTTTTTTCTTCCTAATTTCTCAACAAACGAAACTGATTTATAAAAATGTTACTTGGAAAAAATACGAGAGAGACACATTGCACATACTTTTGTGAATCAAGAAAATCTTTAATAAAAAAACCACAATTTTAAAAAAGTAGGCAAACAGGGTTTTCCTGAACTCTTTTTCAAGACATTTTTTATTTGGAGCAGTAGTTCCAATCCGTAGGCCAGATTCACCAGTGCTTTTTTTCCCCTTTAAAAAAATGTTTAGGGGTACTCTCATTTTGACTCAAGAAAGTCACATTTTATAGTTCAAATCGGGGGAAATACAGTAAATGGACAAAAGTACAAAGATTCACAAAATGTTTAGGGGTATGCGTACCCCCCCCAAAAAATACCACTGCATTCAGCTAAGGAATCCTGTTAGTGGAAGTCTGGGCAAGGTCTTCTGCTAGCGCAATAGGGCTGTCCACCCTCTCTCTGCTCCTGGCACCTTCCAAATTAAGCTCTGGGGGTTCAGGAGAACCCCGAGAACCGCAAGCAAGGGGAGGTGGGAATTGTTCTGTCTTGCATGCTGGAAATGCATACACTGATGGGATGATTACCATAGCACTTTGTTGAATCCCTCCCCACAAATGTACCTGCATTGTGCGCAAAGTATTGCGAAGCAGATTGGAACAATCTCTCCTCTCCTCCTTCCTTGTGCTGCTCTGGGAGGTTCTCCTAACCCTCGTAGCAGATTTTGGGGAGGGCACACAGCATGCATGTGGAGTGGTGATATTGCTGTGCAAGCAGAAGTTGTATATAGCCTTATACATTTTGGGATTAGTCAATGGGATAAAAAATGTGATTGTGTTTGGGGTGACATTGAGGGTTTTCTGGAGGGCAGGGGCTTTTCTTCTGCCCACCTGTGTGTTCTTGATGCAGTTTGCACCTTGCTCTAGACCCCAAACAATAGTGTGTGCAAATATTACAAATATTTACGGAATATGATATAGCACCCACATCATGAAGGGGAAATCTATGGCCCTCCAGATGTTATTGGACTCCAACACCCATTGCCCTTGATGGCTGGGGCTGATGGGAGCTGCAGTCCAGCAACACACACAGTCCGAAGCATAGCTCAGCCAATAGAACATGAGACTCTTAATCTCATAGTTCTGGTTTTGAGCCCCACATTGGACAAAAAACTCCTGCGTTGTAGGGGGTCGGAGTAGGCAACCCTCGCGGTCCCTTCCAACTCTACAATTCTATGATTCTATACTACATACACTGTTGAGCATTTTAGGAATGGTGGTATTTTCCTTCCATTCCCTGCCATTTTGAATCCAGCTCTGTAGTTTTGATCCAAAGCAATGTTCTGACCTGGGGTAGGGATAGAGACAGTAAGTGGTAATCAACTAAAGTTTTACTCAGAGTAGATCCACTGAAATTAATGAACTGAGGTCCATTAATTTCCATAGTAACTCTGAGTAAACCTTAGTTGGGTAAGAACTTAGCCAGTAAGAAAAAACCTTAGCCAGTAAGAAAATGAAGATGGGGAACACCTGGCATTTCAAGTAAAGTTGCAAATGTAATGATTCCTACAGAATTTGAATCTGATGCAGTATTTTTTTTAAGGGTGGAGAAGATCAGAATCTAGTCTAATCTCCAAAATATCCTCCATGCTTTATTTATTTTTAATCGAGTTTATTTACAACACATACACACACTTGTCAAACTAAACATAAAAATAATAGTACAAAATCAAAAGAGAAACAAACAACAACAAAACAAAAAATACAAATAAGACATGATAATGTATGAAAACTTATACGAAACAAATAATCAATTATACACACACAAACACACACACACATATATATATATAAACTAGTGATTCTACACCAGTGATATGCCGCAGAGAAAAGTCAAACAGCTGGAGGTTTCCACTTGGATTTTCCTTTGCAGCCAACAAGTTGCTTTTTTTAATTGTTGAATTCTCATGGTTTAAAATCTAAGTGTCAAGGCCCTTTAGGACAATTTGGATCCAGGAGGGAGAGCACCATAAAGTAGAAAATAAATAAATAAACTCAATCAAAAACAGCTTACCTCTTCATCTATACAGGCAGTCGGAGCCTCCATTAGTACAGTAGTACCTCTGGTTACGAACTTAATTCGTTCTGGAGGTCCATTCTTAAGCTGAAACTGTTCTTATCCTGAGGCGCGCTTTTGCTAATGGGACCTACTGCTGTGTGTGCGCGCCTCCGATGTGCGATTTCCGTTCGCATCCTGGGGCAAAGTTCGCAACCAGGAGCAGCTACTTCCGGGTTAGCGGAGCTCATAATCTGAAGCGTTTGTAACCTGAAGCGTTCGTAACCAGAGGTACCACTGTAGTATAAAATGAATTTGTAACTATTATCTCTGAATAATAGTATCTTGATTGATGCATCTCTAAAGCCCACCTATGCAAACTTCAGAGAATCCTGGTTGGGCTAAGATTCCCAAGTTATGTGCACAGAGGGACTTATTACACACATGCACATCTTACACTCAAATCTTCCTACCAGAGACAGTCATGCTTAACTTTGGCAATGACCTTTAGAGTCACAGGGCATGTCCAAACCTTAGAAATCCCTATCTGCTTCTTAGCCATTCCATCCTTTCCCCTTTCACGCCACACACCCGTTTTCTATATATTTCTTTAAAAGATGCAGGTAAAAGGTAAAGGTAAAGGGACCCCTGACCATTAGCTCCAGTCGCAGATGACTCTGGGGTTGTGGCGCTCATCTTGCTTTACTGGCCGAGGGAGCCGGCATACAGCTTTCGGGTCATGTAGCCAGCATTACTAAGCCGCTTCTGTCTAACCAGAGCAGCGCATGGAAACCCCGTTTACCTTCCCGCCAGAGCGGTACCTATTTATCTACTTGCACTTTGATGTGCTTTCGAACTGCTAGGTTGGCAGGAGCAAGGACCGAGCAACGGGAGCTCACCGATTCATTTGAATTCATTTGAATATATATTTCCCCATCCCAAGATGTTTACGTCTTGGAATCTTGCAACAACACTAAAATGATAAGCAAGCCATTTATTTGCTGGTGTATTTAATGCTTCACTATTCTGTTTCTTGTTTGAAAGCTTAGTTCATGCTACACACCATCAAATATGCAGTGGAAAGATATGGAGAAAGCGGGGAGAGATCTTTCAGTCTCCTGTTTTGTTATTTTGCCTTGAGGTATAAGGGTGGCTGATTAGCTCTATCTTGGCAGATACTGGTAACTAACTGCTTGTTCTTGTTTTCTGAGACATCACCCTTCTTCCCAGGAGCTTAAGGCTGCTGTACATGGAAGTTTGTCCCACTTCATCCTGTGCAGGCTGGCTAGGTGGAAAAAATATGGCATGACCAAAGCAATCCAGTAGCTTCATCAACCAAAGTGCTGGTTCGTATAATACTCTGCAGCCTCTCTCTTTCCGTCATGACATCCTCATTTAATAAAAGGAGGTAGAATAGTCAGTGAGCTTTCCCATAAAGCTCTGAAGCTGGTCAAAAGTACTATTTCAGTGGGATGGTATTGACAGTCCATGCATAGAGCTGCCGCCACCAAAGGGGGCATATAACAATGTGCCCCAGGAGCTGATTACATATGTCATAGATGGCATGCAGCACAGCAGCAGTTGCAGGCGATAACCTGTCACCACAGGTGTGTCATCTGAACTGGATGCTAGTCAGCATGGTGTCTGAACTACCCATGGTGGCATGCATACTATCCCTTGAAAGGACAGTGAAACACTGCTGGGATTTGGCTGAAAGAGAATTGAGTTTGGTGGATCAGGGGAATGCTGTGAATATAGTGTATCTTGATTTGATTGAAGTAAGGCTTTTGACAAAGTCCCCCATAATATTCTTTTGGGGGAAGCTAGTAAAATGTGGGCTGGATGAGGCAACTGTTAGGTTGATTTGTAGCTGGTTGTTTGACTGAACCGAAAGAGTGCTCACTAATGGTTCATCATCATCCTGAGAAAAAACACAAGTGGGGTGCCGCAGGGTTCTGTCCTGGGCCCATTGCTGTACCACATCTTTATAAATGACGGGTGAAGGAATTGAGGGGATGCTCATCAAATTTGCAGATGACACCAAACTGGGAGGAGTAGCTAATGCTGCAGAAGACAGAATCACAATTCAGGATTAACAAACTGGAGAACTGGACCCAAACTAACAAAATGAATTTCAGCAGCGACACCGGTAAGGTTCTACACTTTGGCAGAAAAAAACAGCTGCACAAATATAAGATGGGGAACACCTGGCTTCCCAGTAATACATGTGAAAACGATCTAGCAGTCTTCATAGACTTAACATGAGTCAACAGTGCGAAGCAGCAGCAAAAAAGATAATGCTATTCTAGGATGTATCAACACAAGTATAGTGTCCAGGTTAAAGGAAGTAATTGTACTGCTCTATTCTGCCTTGGTCAGACCACATCTGGAATACTGTATTCAGTTCTGGTCACTACAATTTAAGGAGGATATTGACAAACTGGAACATGTGCAGAGGAGGGTGACCAAGATAATCAAGGGTCTGGAAACCAAACCTAATGTGAAATGGTTGAGGGAGTTGGTTAAGAGGAGTTGGATAAGAGTCTTGGATAAGAGGAGACTGAGAGGAGATATGTTAGCTATCTTCAAATATCTCAAGGAGCAAGCTTGTTTTCTCCTGCTCTGGAGGGTAGGACCCAAACCAATGGTTTCAAGTTACAAGAAAGAAGATTCTGACTAAACACCAGGAAGAACTTTCTGACAGTAAGAGCTGTTTGGCAGTGGAACACACTCCCTCGGACTCTCCTTCCTTGGAGGTTTCTAAGCAGAGGTTAGGTGGCTATCTGTCTTGGATGCTTTAGTTGAGATTCCTGCATTGCAGGGGGTTGAACGAGATGACCCTTGGGGTCCCTTCCAACTCTACAATTCTATGATTCTATAATCCCTGCAAACATTTCTCCTTAAAATTCCAAAACAAGCTACTTTTTCAGAAGTGTACTGGGACCTGTCCCTTAATAAAAAGTTCACCCAATTGATCTCTCAAGTGGGAAATTTAAATCTTTGAACAAGGCTGCTCTTAACTCTGCATAGATTAGGCAGAAAATAACGGGAGATGGTAGGCTATCTATCTCATTTCAGCCACTGAACACTGTTTGCCTCCAAATCAGAATAGGAAAACATCATAGTTCACTCAGGATGCAATAGCAAACTTGCGGTTTGGCTAAACCCAGTGAAAGTATTAGTGGGGAGAGAATACATGAATCCAGGGAATGGGTCTGGCAGTCAAAAAGTGTTTTTGGGTGTTTAATGGAAACTGAGTGTGTGACCCATCATGAGGGATGCATCTGCAAAGCTGTGTGAATAACCTGAGATGCTTCAATCTGAATCTTAGCCAGTTCTGAAATTGGATCTATAAAATACAAAGATCATTTGAACGTGGAAAAAAAAATTTAAGCAAGTTTTCACTTGCACAAACCAAGTATTCTGAGATGTCTGTAAGCATCTTCTTAAGAGGAGTTATAAACCATAATTAAATACTTTAGGGGGGGGCAATAAAAATAATAAAGCCTTCAAGAAAACATGCTTTGTGAATATTGCTCTTGTATGAAATTTTCTGTTTCAGAGGTTCAGTTGTTGTTACAAAACTCGTTTTGTAAAGCCCTCCAGCAGATGGGTGTTATGAAAAAGCAACCCGACTGGTTTTAACACATCTTTTCAGGACTGATAAGCAGGAGTTCGTTTAAGTGCTTCTGAGAAACAGGAGCAAAATAATAATTTCCTTCGATTTTCCATTCAGCGAAGTTCAAACATGGGCCAATGACACATTATTCTCATGAACTAATATACACCCATTTTTAATGCGATTAGAAACACTTCACAATAGTTCACATACTGTTATCTGGACCAGTGTCACATCCTTTTAGTGTCTACCTTTAAACCCGTTTTGCAAGTACCAGGAGGGACTGAATCTTCAACCGTGAGTCCCTTTGATGCTGTGTTAACCAGTCTAAGAATCAGGTAGACAAATAGTTGTATTGTAAGCTGTTAAAGGTGAGAGTCTCAACCACTTACATGGTTTTCTGAACTTTGCTAACACTGCAAAATGCCTTTAAACTTGGGATAAATAGAACAATAGATTTCAAAGTCCCTGCATATGCTTATTTTGGGAGTGGGCAAGCTGTTATCCCTTCAACCTGTTTGTACAATTTGGATGGCAATCCTAGGCACACTTACATAAGAATGAAGCACCAAGAAATTGAATAAGAATGAGAGAAGTAGAAAATTAACTGAACTATATGTTTGTTACTCTGGTTAACTCTGAATAATTTCTGTAATTGGTCTGTAGGCTGCATACACACATTAAAACTGATTAAAGTACATTGGGGAGTAATGAATAGTTAAAGCTTCCTTAAGAGTCTCTAATCATACAAGTTATATTTCTCCAGAGCATCCACAATGCAGACATGGTAAATTACAACCCCTCTTCTTTTACATACGATGCCATAGACACAGCTCATGCGAGAACTCATGAAGGCCATTAAAATGATTTGCCCCAAAATCCTATTAAGAAACAGCTTTGAAATTAAAGTGCTTGCCATCACCCGCCAGGAAACTTGGTGAGCCCTTTGCCAAGGTAACCACACTACCCCAAACAAAAACCAGCCTGTTTTATGATGAGGACAGACAGGCCGAGAAGAATCTAGCTTGAGTTTCCAAATGCAAAGCCGATTGGCATCGCCCACCATTTTAATTGTGCCTGGAAAATCTGGATATCATGTTTTGTGATACTGCGGAGGCACTCCAGTCTGGGTATTCCATCCTTGGCACTTTTTTACTAGTATAATAAGGATTTGCATCTAAACCTTGTTCAGTCCACAGCCAGATGCGGAAATCTTAACATTAGAACTAGTTTGCAGTAAAAAGGAAAAGGGGGAAACCCCTCTCTAGATGCAATAAGCATAGGATGACTCTCTCTAGTAGCAGTGCTCAAAGGCTTGGGCATATAGGTAAAGGTAAAGGGACCCCTGACCATTAGGACCAGTTGTGTCCGACTCTGGGGTTGTGGTGCTCATCTCGTGTTACTGGCCGAGGGAGCCGGCGTACAGCTTCTGGGTCATGTGGCCAACATGACTAAGCCGCTTCTGGTGAACCAGAGGAGCGCACGGAAACGGCGCTTACCTTCCCGCCGGAGCGGTACCTATTTATCTACTTGCACTTTGACGTGCTTTTGAACTGCTAGGTGGGCAGGAGCTGGGACCGAGCAACGGGAACTCACCCCCATCGTGGGTATTCGAACCGCCAACCTTCTGATCAGCAAGCCCTAGGCTCTGTGGTTTAACCCACAGCGCCACCTGCGTCCCTGAGCATAAGTCCTTGGGCATATAGGGCTTTCAAAATTTACAGTGACCAATGTAGAGTAGGAAGTGAAGCACCTGGATTCAAATATTTGCTCAGCTCCAATGTTCACTAGGTTGTTTTTGTTTTTTTTTGAGAGCATAGCCTATTCCTCAGCCTCACCTAACGAGCGAGGATAAATTGTGATAACCCTGCTATTTAGAGATGGGCAAGATACTAATGCGATGATATGCTTGCACAACAGCCCCTGCCATGTCACATTTCAAGTCCCACATTTCAAACACAGCTTCACCTGTGGTGTGAAGTGTGCTGGCCTGGCAAGGCAAGCAGAATAAGGTTTGAGGTACACCTGTGAGCATTGCACCAGATCCAAACATCCAAGAGCACTTGTCTAAGGCAGGGGTAGCCAGTGTAGTACCTTCCAGATATTTTGGGCTACAACTCCCATCAGCCCCACTCAATACAGTCAGTGATCAGGGATGCTGCGAGTTGTAGTCTAAAAATATATATATATATTCAAATACCTCAAGGGTTGTCACAGGGAAGATGTGTTTTCTCCTGCTCTGGAGTGCGGGACACATATCAATAGACTCAAATTAAAAGAAAAGAGATTCTAACTAAACATCAGGAAGAACTTTCTGACTGTGAGAGCTGTCAGTAAGAACGGATTCACTCAGGAAGTGGTGGACTCTCCTTCATTGGAAGTTTTTAAGCAGAGGTCATCAGTCATGGATGCTGTAGTTGAGAATCTTGCATTGGATCCCTTCCATCTCTACGATTCTATAATTCTATGATGCTATTTTGGCTACTCCTGGTCTAAGGTTTCTTCTATGGTGCCCACAGATTGCAGTAAAACCAGTGTTCGAAACTCCCACTGTTTTAGGCGCATTTTGCAACAGGGAATTTCATTAGTGCGAGCAGCTTCTGAGCTCTAGGCGCAGTACTGCACCTAAGATTTCAGATTAAAACTGCACAGTGGAAGGAAAAGAGGACTTTTCGGCCTCCCCACTTCCAGCTACTCTCTGAAAACTGGAAAAGAGACCCCCTTAAGAATATTAGGGGGTAGGCAGGGGAACTGGACCATGTGAAAACTGAACATAACATTTTAGCTGCAGTTCATTCATTTTCAGCTTTGTATTCTTGTTATTAAAAAAAAGCACACCTAGATATTCCGTTGTTGCGCCCACAACCTAGGTTTAAGGTGCCATTTAGCTCCTAGCTTTCATATCTCAGTTTCTAACACTGGGTAAAACTCTCCACTTGTTGAAAAAGGAAGATCTTCAATAGGCACCCAAAGGACAACAGAGGAAGCGCCTGTAAGCAAAAGATTGGCTTTAGCAGGCTAATGTTAGTTAAAATTGCTTAGAAGAAACTTTTTGTGAATGATTTAATTGTTAAAGAATATTTTAAGATATTGTGGTTAAGTTATGATTTATATTGGATTAAGTATACTTAAGAGTATTAAGAAATACGGTAAATGTTAAGGGAAAAAGATATAAAGTTACCTATAACGTGTATATGATTTTGAAGGCAGTGGAGGGAACAGGGGAAGTCCCCAAGTAGAGAAGCTAGAAACAAGAAAAATACAAAGATAGGTGTTTGTTAAGGTTTGTATGTTTTCTTTATGCTTGTTGATATTGTTATTGTTTTTTATTGTGTTTATATATTGTGTTTTTATTGTGTTTATGTTTATGTTGATGTTGTGTTTTTTCTTTGTTTTATTGGAAAATAATAAAAAATCTTTAAAAAAAAAAAAAAACAGAGGAAGCGCCTGTCTTATATGTAGCGGAAGGGAATTCCAAAGGGTAGGGGTAGCCCCTCTAAAGGCTTGGTTTCTATATCATACAAAACAGATGTCCTGATGAAATGGTGTCTGCAGGAAGCCCTCACCTGCAGAGCACAGAGATCTGTTGGGTACATAAGGGGTGAGTTTATCTTTTGTACACCAGTCCCAACATCTCGAACTAAGCCCCACAGCCTGTCATGATGGTGACAGTCTGTCCCAGTGAGTAATTCAGTTGCCGCATTTTGCACTGGCTGCAGCTTCTAGGTCGATCTCAGGGGACAGACCCACATGGAGCACATTGGCATAGATTGGCGTGGCGGTTACCAGTGCATAGATAAACAGTGGTCAAAGTATCTGATACAAATAGCTACGGGACAGTTTGGAGAGTAAAGGGCATATTTCCTAAGAAGCTGAGGTCTAGAGACGCTTGGAAATGATGCAGTGCATTTTAGTAGCCCATTGGTGGCTGGCTCTTCCATGAATTATGTGCCGCAGACGCAACAAAAATCAGAATGGTATAACTTATTACAAAATGACTTCTCCCCAGAATCTAAGGCTGTGATATTTAGTGCACTTAATGGAGAGCAAACACCATTGAACTCAGTGGGAAACCTCTGAGTAAACATGTACAGAACTGGGTTGACTCCCTTGCTTAGACAAAAGGAGTCTACCATTTCTGACTCCGAGGTTTGCTGTTGTCTTTTGCAATTAAAGCCAATTCTCCCTTTTTATAGATAGGTGTCCACTTAGTTTTTATTACATTTTTTCTTGTCATTCTTCCAAGCTCAGGGCAGCATCCACAGGATTATTCCATTTCACAATAATGCTTTGAGGTAGGCTGAGAAACAGCATTTGCCTAAGGCTACCTAGGCTGCAATCTTGCGCCCTTGCCAATGAATTCTTTACCATTTATTTCCAAGTAAACGTGCATAGGATTCTGCCGTGAAGATTTGCATCCATGCCTCCCCAACCCAACTCCTGTGCATTCATTATTAACCCGAGGGCTTCTCTGGCAAACCTAGAAAGAGATCTGATTACAGCAGTAAGCCAGAGAGGGACTTCTCAAAGTATACATTTTGTTCTTTCCCCTTCCCAGCAAACCTGAAGCCGATTTGCCTAACCAGCTTTTCAAGAAATGCTCAGGGCCCAGTTAATGCCTGCATAATGTGCTCTTTCGGCCAACTCCAAGGGTGTGTCTACAGGGCATGGAAAAAATGGCACTTCGTTTCTGCAAACTGCTTTCGAATTAAGTCCATCCGTGGCATGGAAGTGGAGAAGGGAGAATTCTCAAGCTGGCAGTGAGGAAATTCAGGTGCCGCCAAGGCTGGGCAGAATACTTCTTGCATTAGAGCTTCAATATTGCTTCGGGCCTGCACCCTGCTTCCTCCTCCTTTTAGAAAAGCTCACCTAGGATATTTACTGCACCATTGCATCCAAGCTAAACTTGGTTGCTGAGGAAACCGAGTCTCTCTCCCCCCCCCCAACTTTCTCCAGAGGTCACAGCGTACACACGTCCTTCAGAATCCCTTGGTAACCATCGGCCAGAATGGTTGGGGAACATCCATGGTGTAACAGAGTCTTTCCATCGCTAAGGCACTGCAGCCTGTGTCGGAGATGGAGTGGGGGGGGAGCAGAGTCTAGTTACATTCCTGACCCACTTTCCCATCCCCTCCCTTTTCCTCCTCCCCCCTGAGGGAGCAGCCAGTAGGAGCCTCCGCTTACAAGAAGCAGCACACCTTCAGCTACCAGGCAGCGCAGGGTGTGAGCCATCTGCCTGCCAACTGACTCCTGTCTCCGCACAGTTTCTTGCTCGGCTATGACTCAGCCCAAAACATGCTTCCTTAAGATGGAGCGGTTCTTAAGTCTGGAGAGACACCTGCAACGGAAAAGCCATTGTTGCAAACTTTAGCCTGGGGGACTGGGTTGATCGGTTTTACCCAAGCAGATTTCAGGGATGCGGAGAGGTTCCTATTAGATCCAGCGGGGTTTCTCATTCCCAGTTCTTCAGCAACGCAATCGACACAAAGGCTTCTTCTCCCTGCACACCCTTTCATCAAAGCCACAGCCACCCCATACGTTTGAAGCGCTATGACACCACTTTCAACAGTCACAGCCTCCCCCAAAGAATCCTGGGAGATGTAGTTTGTTAAGGCTGCTGGCAGTTGATAGAACCCCCCTACTTCCCCCCCCCCCGCAAAGCTACAATTCCCAAAATGATTCCCGCAGCTCAACATCCCATCAGACATGCTCAGTTTGGCCTGCTCTGCACTGGAAAGCTGCCCTGTTGATATGGTAAACATCACAAACCAAGCTTTGTGTGTTAAGTGCAAAAATGTCTCATTTTCAGACTTTTTGGGTGATCGTTCATTTTAAATGTGGCCACTAAAAAAAAAAAAAACCCCTCCCAAAGTGATTTATAACCAAAGTGAACCATGCAGAGGCAAAACCCTACAAACATTATTACATAAATGAAAACAGATTCAACACTGCAATATACTTTGTGTTGCCCAGACATCTGGCAAAATGAAAGTGACTTTGCTTGGTGATGGAACAATGAAAACATTGGTGCAAGGTGGGCCTCTCTGGGGGAAAGATTCCCTTGATCAGGGGCTACCACCTAGAAGGCCTGTTCTCTTGTCACCACCCTCTGGAGCTCCCTTGGCAGTAGCACAGAGAGAAGGGTCTCAGATTATGCTCTCAGGGTCTGGGCAGTTCATATAGGGAAAGGTGGTCCTTTAAGTATAGGGATCCTCAGCTGTATAAGGCTTTAAAGGGCAAAATGAGCACTTTTGTCACTCCCCCCTCTGGAAAACCCACTTTTTACCACTGAATCGGAGCAAACTTCGATCAGGTTTTCTGCAGATTGATGTTTGCCCTGATTCAGCAGTAAAGAGCAGGATTTGCGGGGGAAAGTGGCAGGGCAAACAGAGAACCACTCAGTCCTGTGCCTAGAGAGCACAACCAGAAAACAGCTTGGACCCACACTTTCTAGGCATGGAACAAGGGGAAGTGGAGATGAGCCCAAATTGGTAGCCAGTGCAATCAGGCCCAAACCAGTATTATCTGTCCATGCCGTCTTGTTCCAGTTAACCTTTCCTCACAGGGAAGTGTCTCAAGCCTCTCGATTGTGTCGGTTGCCCTTTTCTGTTCCTTTCCCCAATGTCTTTTTTGAGGGGCAAATTACCAGTAACCCGTACACGGTATTCTAAGGGTGGTTGCACCACCCTAGAATGAGTATAAATGCACTATAATACTGGCAGTTTTATTTTCAACCCCTTTCTCAATGATCCCTAACCTATCAGCCAACCCCAGCCTTGAGATCAAAAGAGAGCCTTCTCATTGTTCCATCTGCCTGTGTGGCTCGCTGTGCAGTGACACAAGAGAGGACCTTATCCCCGATTGTGAAACTCCCTCTCCCTGGAGGCGCTGGAGGCCTCTTTGCTGGGCTTCCCACATCCTGTTAAGACATCTGTTCACTCAGGCTTTGGGTAGAGGTGATTAGACTGCTCAAGTTCTATCAATAAAGGAGTGACTTTTATGCCTGCTACTGTGTTCTGCTTTCTGCATTTTGTTTGTGTTGTTCTAATACATTTGGATACTGGTCCCCCCCCAAAAAAAATATCTGTTTTGCAAGCAGCCATGGTATCTAAAGGATCCCATGTGATGCCATACGTTGGTTCAACATTTCCAATGATGCCAAGGTTATAGAATCATAGAACTGTAGAGTTGCCAGGGAACCTGAAGGGTCTGAGGTAAAAGGTAAAGGACCCTGGACGGTTAAGTCCAGTCAAAGGCAACTATGGGGCTGCGGCGCTCATCTCGATTTTCAGGCCAAAGGAGCTGGCGTTTGCCCACAGGCAGCTTTCCTTGTCATGTGGCCAGCATGACTAAAACGCTTCTGGCGCAACGGGACACTGTGACGGAAACCAGAGCGCACGGAAACGCCGCTTACCTTCCCACCGCAGCGGTACCTGTTTATTTACCTTGCACCGGCGTGCTTTCGAACTGCTTGGTTGACAGGAGCTGGGACAGAGCAATGGGAGCTCACCCCATTGCAGGGATTTGAAACGCCAACCTTCTGATTGGCAAGCCCAAGAGGCTCAGTGGTTTAGACCACAGTGCCAACCGCACCCCATAACTTGCATCTAGTCCAACCCCTTTCAATGCAGGAATTGCAGCTAAAGCATCCATGACAGATGACCATCCAACCTCTGCTTTTAAAACCTCCAAGGAAGGACAGCCCACAACCTCTCAAGACTGTCAAACTGTCAGAAAGTTCTTCCTGAAGTTTAGTGGGAATCTCCTTTCTCCTACCCGCCAGAGCAGGAGAAAACAAGCTTGCTCCATCTCCCATGCGACAGCCCTTAAGATATTTGAAGATGGCTAACATATCTCCTCTCAAAATAAAAAATTATTTCCAGTAGCACCTTAGAGACCAACTAAGTTTGAGCACACGAAAGCTCATACCAAGAACAAACTTAGTTGGTCTCTAAGGTGCTACTGGAAAGAATTTTTTATTTTATTTTGTTTTGACTATGGCAGACCAACACGGCTACCCACCTGTAACATATCTCCTCTCAGTCTCCTCTGGCTAGGTCCCTTTTCTAGTCAGTCATCACCAGTTCAGTCCCCATTCTATGTGAAACTGGTAGGGTTATTATTATTATTTTTATTATTTGCCCCAGCATTCATCCAGTTTGGAGACATCCTTTTGGAATTCTCCACAATCCCTTTTTTTGGCCTTACATAAGAAGACCCAAAGGCCCATCTATTCCAGCATGCTGTTCTCACAGTGACAAACCAGACACATACCTGTACATAAAACCCGCAAGCAGGACTTGAGAGAAACTACATGATCCCCAACTTGAAATTCCCAGCAACTGGTCACCCTGAACAATTTGATGTCATCAGCAAACTTGGCCATCTCACTGCCCCCCCCTAACTCCAGGTAGTTTATGAACAAGAAGCCCTGGGCTTGGACTTTGTGAAATGAACAGTCTGCTTATATGTTTATATGCAGTTGTTTCAGAGTAGGTAATTAAAACTATTTGCATGTACAGTACATTAATTTAGGGAAATGGAATTACGGGGTCCATTATACACTTAGGAAGCAATCCTGTACATGTCTACTCAGAAGTAAGTCCCATTAGCTCTATTGCACTAATTCCCAGGTAAGTGGGTGCAGGACTGAAGTCTTATTTACCACCTTTGCTACTGGTTAAACAGAGCTGTTTCCTTTACACTTTTTGCAAATGTTTGGGGATTTCTACATTGCCAGCAAGTTGTATAGAAGTTCAGAGAAGTTGCATTAAAACTAAACTATATGCCTATTCCTGTGTTGAGAAGGGCTTTTGCCAAATAAATCCAAACACTCTCCCAGATTTGGGGAAAAATCTACTCATGAAGCAATAGGGAGAATTGACTGTTCCCCCATATTCAGCATTCTAAGATTTGACATATTTCCTAGTTTTTGTATTATAGTTCATCTTCATGTAACCTCTTCTTGTGTTGGATACAGAAAAGTAAATAGTTACCCTGCAGGATCAAAAATAATCTTGTTCCGCATCACACATAAGGATTAGGGTTGCCACCTTGAACAGCAGCAGAGCACAAGGGACATTTTGCTGGGGAAATGTCACCAAGAATCTCCATTTCTGCAAGCATTTTTAGGTCCACAATGGAGAGTCTAATTTACTTTCCCAAAACAAAACAAAACAAATCCTTCCAGTAGCACCTTAGAGACGAACTAAGTTTGTATCTGAAGAAGTGTGCATGCACATTAAAGCTCATACCAAGAACAAACTTAGTTCGTCTCTAAGGTGCTACTGGAAGGATTTTTTTATTTTGTTTTGACTGGCAAACCAACAAAGCTACCTACCTGTGACTTCCCCAAGCCCATTTAGGGAGTTTCAGGGCATGCTAGTAATTTTGCTTCCGTTTATTTTCAGCGTATGCAAATGCAATACCGTTCTCCTGCAATTACCGGTACTTCTGCGGAAGGCGAGTTTGCAAAACACGTTTTAAGTGGAGAGCAAAGATGCTGCACGTTGCTGCATTTCGAAACCAAAAGGTGCCTAGCAATCGTGCGCTCTGAGCCATAAAGTCTCACCGCTAACAGAGGGCGGAGGGGTGGGGGGAAGAGTCTCAAGAGACGAGGGAAACGCATTCAGAGGTAGGCCCTACTTGAAAATTTATAAACCGCGCTGAGCTGCAAATCAAAACTCGGGAAGGACAGGTCAGAAATGGTTTTATCAAAAGTCTGTAATCGGCTACTTTTTGTTTAGTTTTCTTTAATGCTGGTGGGGTTTCTGGACCACTGACAGAATTTCCGCTCGTGAAGCTTTTCCTAAGGTGGGGTTGTGAATAGCAGCAGTTGAATTTCTGTCTGTTTTATGGGCGTCAGGAGGATCCAGAAACCAAGATCATGGTCAGGAGCGGTGGGCGATTGAAGTGGCACCCCCTCCCCAGTCTGTGTTGCGATGGGGAGGGGCACAGAGCCCGGTGATTATCCTACTTGCCAAAGCGTCGACTTCCAACGCCGTGAGATTCCCCACCTGCAAAGACGGAATCTATTGAGATCTGCCCTGCAAGACAATTATGAAGAGGGAGGTAAACCCGCCGCTGAAACCAACGGGCTGCACGGGTTCAAGGATATAGAAACCCAACCCTGAACGTGCCATTAAAAAGACGGTGGGGTTTGCTTCGGAATAAGCAAACCAGAAATGAAGCCAGTCGACTCCCGATCCGAGGACGGGAAATGCAAAGCCAGCAGCAGCAGCAGCAGCAGCAGCTCTTTAATCTGGACTTAAGGCTGCGATTCTGAAAACAGGAAAATAGTAAACCCGGTTGGAGCGCAGCGGGACTCGCCGCCCAATAAAGACGCACGGGGTTGCGCCCTAAAGTCTCGTTAATAATTCCTTACTTCCGAGGAAATTGGGTTACTGGTTCTCCGGCTCGTGCAGAGGGTTCGGATCGCGCCCTCTTCTCCCCCCTCCCCTCCTTTCGGCTGGGCGGCTGCGCGCCGCGCTCCTCCACCCCCTTGTAGAGCCACGTGTCCCTGCCTGGTCTTTATTGTGCTCGGGCTCCTCGCCCGCCTCCTCGCTCCATGAAGCGCGCCCAGCGCTCGAGCTTTGCACACACACACGCACGCGTGCCCGAGGAGACAGCCGAGCAAAGGCGCCGCCGCCGCCGCTTGTGGTTCCTCCTGCAAACCGGATTAAGGCTGCTGACCTGATGCTCAGCAGCGCCCCACGGGACCCGCTTCCTGGCCGGCCGGGGGACAGAGGTTGGGTGGCAGCGGCGCTTGAATGGGGCTGCTGCTGCAATGCGCCCGGCTAAGTCGGCGGCGGAGGCGCAGGCAGGAGCTGCTGCTGCAGGGAATCCGGTTTCCTCCTCGCCACCGGAGGAGGAGCAGCGGCAACACTGCCCAGCCCGGGGTAAGAAGCATCGCGCGCGCGCATTTTTCCGCGTTTCTCATGTCTCGAGGGACGGGCGATGCGATGGCAGCCTAATGCAAAGCTCCCGTCCCTCTCCAACCTCTTCCCCCCGACGCAGTAAGTCAACAGGTGCGGTTTTGCAATGCAACCATTGGATAAGGCTTCCCCTGTTGAACTTTTTTTTCCTGCTAAAGATTGGGGGCGGGGGGCGGTTCGTGTTGTAATGGAGAGGCGGCAAGGTGTGCGCGGAGGTTTAATTCTATTTCTGTGGCGTCCGCCCTTCTGTCTTTGAAGCCCGTTATCATCTCTGCCGGGGAAGTCCGAGCTGCAGTTTTTTCAGTTAGTAACAGATACTTCTTTTATAAACTGCCCGTGCAATTACCTGTTCCTGTTGTCATGGCTGGAAAGCCCGGCATCCTGTTCTAGAATGTTTTGATTTTGTGGTACGTCTCCCCCTGTGCCCACGCATTCATACCCACTATAACGCTTGAGCCTGTCGGTTTTCTCTGTTCTCCCTCTTCAGCCCCACAATAAGACCCACAAACATTCCATATATCAAAGTGTTCTCAATCGTAGAGTTGGAAAGGACAATGAGGGTCATCTAGTCCAACCCCCTGCAATGCAGGAATCTTTTGCCCAATGTGGGGCTCGAACCTACAACCCTGAGATTAAGAGTCTCACGCTCTACCGACTGAGCTACAGTACACTGATTTCCATAGTATGGGTAGTTACTAGTTTGACCCTCGCATCAATATCTCCCTTTCTTTCTATTGTAGGCTCAACTGTCATCAACTTTCTGTCAGCTCTCAAGTTCCTGTTGAGCACTTTCTGGGTTGTGGTTGTGGTTGTTTAAAAAATAATTTAAATTAACTCACAGCAACGTTATGTACCTAGGGTTTCCCCCTGGGCGCGTAGAAGCGGCTAGTTTTCCTTTAGGTGGTCCTATGCTTCTTCCAAATAGATTGGCACTCGACCACCTGAGTTTGCTATTAGAAGGAATGATGTTGCTGTAACTGTGGCCTGCCATATTTCCACATAAAAGTATGGTGTATTTACAGCAATGAAGACAGGAACTTGTGGAGGTTTCTCATGTACTCTTAACGTACGTGGGCTAGGATGGGCCTTGTTCATCACCAGAGGGGAATTCCACAAGGTACCACAAAAGTGGAGGGAACTGATGCTGAGAATAGCGTATTTATTTTATTTTATTATTAAATTTCTATCTTGCCCTTCCTCCCAGAGGAGCCCAGGTCTTAGTATGAAAGCTGATCGCTTGAGCCCAGGTGACAATTTCCACACTCTGCCACGCAAGGGATTTGTGGCCCTAGTCAAGTTGTTCAATATTTTTCCAGGACTATTGTTCTTTCACATTTAGCTGCTTGGTGTGCAACCCTGGGGGACGGGGGACGGGACAAATACCCCTTCAGCCTGCTCTTACATGGTGACCCTTGGAATCTGACCCTCACGTGTCTCTCCTTCCTCGTTCTTGTATCCTCACTGAAAAAGTGTCAGATCTATACTTACATCTAGTATGATAAATTGGTATTGGCCTCTACCATCATGCAGCCCCTGGCAAATGGATTAAGGCTTTAGGCAGAGTTCGAAATTTGCCAGGCACATTTTGCACCTGGCTATCGGCCACTTGTGACCAAGTGAAGATGCCCAGGTGCCAGGATGACTCCTGACATCTCCACTATCTGGAGGTGCATTCCTGGGGCTCCTCGGATCTTGACTGTTTTCACACTAATACTACATCCTGTAGAATTGTATCCGTTATTTTTTATCTGCACAATCAAGAAGGCATTTCAGGAAACAAAAAAGTTGTATTGAAAAACACGACTTTCAAGCTGTCTGGGCCCCCAGCAATGGCAACTACGCAGCATTCCTTTTTTGGCAACTCCATCCCTGTTTGAAGGAGCCATTTGACACCTAGTTTATATATCTTGAGTTTCTAACACTGCCCATAGGAAATATGGCCTTTGAGAGAGAGAGAGAAAAAAATGGCCCACTCCTGATGCAGAGGGCATTGGGCATAGCAAAAGTCCTTGACTCGGCAGAATGTGTGTCTCTTTTCCTGTTTCTGGGAAACTTTGCTTCCAGGGAGTGGTGCTGAATTTCTCTTTCTGGTAGTGAGAGATTCTCAGAATCAGGACCATCAAAATGTCAACCATTTTCCAGGATGGTTTTGATTAGAATAGCAGAAAGGGCAAGACTTATGTGTGCTTAGAAGTGTATAAACAGTGCATGAGCTACTGGGTTGGACATTGACTAGGAAAGCACAGGCTCAATACTCTACTCAGACGCAAATCTCACTGGGTGACTTTGGACCGGCCACTATTTCTCAGGCAAACAGAGTTATTATAAGGATAATATATTAATGTATGTTGCCCAGATCTCCTTGGATGGATGATGGGATACAAGTGAAATATAGAAATATTACTGTTACGTCTTTAAAATCCAAATTGTTGTCTTAAATTAAATATCAGCTAAAAGCCCCCTGGCTTTCCCCCATGGTGGTTGCAAAGAAAAACTTGATAACTGTAGTTTCCAAATATTTGGGCAAGCAAAAAGCAAAACCCAAATGCACCATGTCAGCAAAGAACGTTATTTTTAAGCTGATCTCATGACTTGTGACATCAGGTTACACAGATCTACCAGGCTCCTGTCAGCCTCCGCTGATAAGAAGGAATTTCTTCGACAGAGAAACTGCAGCTGGAATTTGAAGGGAGGGAAGCACAATTCTGAGCATATTTGCAGAGAATTAAGTGTCTTAAGGAGCAGGCTGTGTGGACAGAGTCTCTCATGTGAAACTTAAAAATCAGCTTTACTTTAAACCACTCTGCAGTGAGAATGTGTAAGCCTGCTTTGACTACAGTATACAATTGAATTCTGTTCCACATTTAATCCTGAATGAATAGCATTTTACATATGGTGTGATTAGTGTGAAAGAAACGTAGACCGCATATTCTGTCTCCCGCCTACCTTGGAGTAAGTCCCACTGAACTCATTGGGACTTGAGTAGGATAGGAGTGCAACTGTTACAGATATTTGTGCCTTAATTGCCTTAAGCGTAGATGGGCTGATCTGCTACTTATTGTTGATTATTTTCATCTTTCACCAGAAGGTACCAAGCCATGGATGGGGAGATCTTCTGAAAAACTGGAAAATGGAGGAGTCTTCCATCTTCATGTTCTACCAGCCTCTGGAGAGATACCAAGCAAAGGTGGCACAGCTTCACTTCTCTGCTAGGAATGTGTAAACTTCTGTGCCTTCCTAAGCTATTACCTTCTCCTCGTGTTTCAGTGCCGCTGTTATGGTTGCAGTTTTATGCACGCTTACTTGGGAGTAAGTTCCTTTGGACACAGCGGCACGTATTTTGGGGGTAAACTTGCATAAGTTGGAGCTGCGTGATAACCAATAATAATACCCTCTCGACCGTACCATAATCTGCATTCCCAAGTCGCAGGGCACCCAGAGAGGCGTTCTCGGTGCCAGCTCAAACACTATTGAACTCCCTACCTTGGGAGACTTGCCTCAGGTTGGACCACGTATAAAGCACTTCTCAAAAATTAGAGCTGGTGAGTGGAGCACCACCATGTGGAAAGAGATCTTCCGTGATTCTGAACACGCATTGCAAATACGAACGGACAAATACAGTTTTAGGCATGTTTGTTTTGGCAAGCCAATGTGGCCTATGTAGAACGTTGATATGTGTTCCAATCTGATTTTTAGGCTATTGTTGGTTTTAATTACTATTTTAAAATAATTGTTTTTAATGATAATACTATTTTTAAAAACTATTTTTGTAGGGTTATTGCACTAAATAATAATAAATGAATGGATTTTAATAGCAAACTAAACAAAAGAATAACAAATTGTGGACCAAGGAATAGTCTGCAGTGTGATTTTAGCCAGATCTATATAATATTATTATTATTATTATTATTATTATTATTATTATGAAGAATGATTATTTTTCAGAGCTGAGCAGGCCCAGAGTGTGCCCACCCAGGAGTTGGGTTCCTGGATCCTAAGGGCAGTCCATTTCATTCTTCGTACATCTTTCACCTAGCAATGGTTAGAGTTCCAGTATAAGCTCTGAACCACCGCAGCTCTGTTTCCAGAATGAAAATAGGTTATTCGTGCAAATTGCATTTTAACTGCTGGCTTTAAATGTGTTGCGATGTATTTTAGCTATCTTCTTTTTTAACTACTTGTGTTTTACAAGTTGAGATGGGCTGTAGATATATTAAATAATAGTCACCTGCTGCGTTCAGGGAACACATAGCTATATTGTGGCAGTTCATAATGCAGTGAATGTCTTGGACTGGCCTTGATGGTGAAGATCTCAAGGTGTCCATAGATTATGTCTGCATACCAGGAAGTTCTCCAGTGTTGAGTCTTCCTGCATCTCTGACTCTAATAGCAGAAGGCACCCCAAGCAAATGCACTACCAACTATCAGGACGTAAAATAAAATTGCAGTCCCATCCCGAAGTGGTTCATCAGCCAGGGACTGGGTAGTCAGTGGGCCACGGGCAATGCTTGCCTTGAGATGATGGGCGTCCCCCAGTCATCAGTGATATCTGGCAGATTGCAGGTACATATTATTCTGTATTTCAGAGGCTTGGCCATCTGTCTCTCTTGTAGATTTATATAGATTAGAAATGGGCTCCATATACTTAGGGAACAAGAAATCTGTTAGCAGGTAACAGAAACTTTTAACTAATGGGATATCGTTTTCATGGCAGCTTTTATCCAGAAATTTTAGAATCTGATTGCTGGGTCTCTGCCTGCCACTAATTTTGCAATAAACAAAAAACACTTCAGAATATGCAGCGCAAACAAATTATCGAACTACTATAAATGTGTGGAAGCTGCGGTTGTAAAACATAAATTGTATGTTACAAGGCCTACACAGATATGAAGAAAGTTGGCCTGTGTTTTGATCAGGCTGTTAGTTTATTGTTTATTTTTTATCTTTTAAATAGCTGTTACTGATAATTTATTTATTTTTATACTTGAGCTACTTTGAGTTTTTAAAAAAACAATTGAGTGGTATGTGAACTTTTCTGAAATAAATAACATGTTGTTTTTGTTTCTGAACTGTAAGAGATTTAAGGCTGCATTCCTAAACTCCCTTGCTTAAAAGTTTGTTTTGTTTTGCTGTTGAAATGGGTGGGATTTATTTTGATGAAACATACGTGCGATGGGTGTTGTTGTCAAATGTATGCCCATCCCTGCGGTCACACTCCTATATCTTAGGGTAGTAGCTGAAAGAACTGCATCACCAAAAAATGGAGCATGTGTACTAGTTAAGAGCAGGAAAAATCACCCTAAGAGTTTTGTGAATGCCTCTCCTAGAACACACTTTAGGATACCCCAGAGTGAGGAAAGAGAATATGGAATGATTCTGTGACCCGAACTTAATAGCCAGTTGGTGGTCTAGTAACCATATACAGTCATATCTTGGAAGTCAAACGGAATCCATCGCGGAACTCCGTTCGACTTTCAAAGCGTTTGGAAACCAAAGTGCGGCTTCAGATTGGCTGCAGGAAGCTCCTGCAGCCAATTGGAAGCTGTGGAAGCCCTGTCGGATGTTCGGCTTCCAAAAATAGTTCACAAACCGGAACAGTCACTTCCAGGTTTGTAGTGTTTGGGACCCAAAACATTTCAGAACGTAAGCTGTTCAAAAACTGTACAGGTTTTATTTTGTGAAAGGCTTGTAAGTTACATCAATAAAATATTATATTTACAAATGGCCTGAAGTTTTCTAGACACTGTTAAGAAAGTAACACAATCCCTCTGAGCTACAATTCCTAGAGTTCCCTGGGGAAAAGGGTTGACTGTTAAATCAGTCTGGGAATTGTAGTGAAGGGGAATAGGGATCTTCACTGCAGGAGACAGTGAAAGATAGGCGTGCCTGGCGTGCTCTGGTCCATGGGATCACGAAGAGTCGGACACGACTGAACAACAACAAGCAGTTTTCAGCATCCTTAACAAATTGTAGCTCCCAGGATTCTTTTTGTGGTGGAAGCCATTACTGGTTAAAATAATATTATACTGCTTTAAACGTATAGTTAGTGCAGATGAGGCCTAACAGACACAATACAAAAGGAAATAAGCATATGCAGGAACAAGTAGATGATTCATGACCAAATGTAAAGGCTGGCAAAGGGGAGATATCTGGGAAAGGAAGTTGTTCCAGTTGGTGGAGTGGGCTATGCTGTTTCTCCTCATCCTCTACTGTCCACCCACTTCTGAATTAGTTTCGGGAGCACAGCTGCCAGTCATTGGAGGGGAAAGTACTACACATTAATCATAAACTCAGATGCAGAAAAATAAAGAGTGGAGGAAAACAACAAATTTCCACCACACTTAGAAGTCAAGGTACTGTATCCAGAACAAACAGAATGCCCTATGCTGATTCTGCTGTTCCTGGTTACTTAGCAGAAAACCAAGAAGCATCTTGTCTTCCTTACACCATCAAGTTGCAAAGAAGCTGCTTGGAGCATGGTGTTCTTTACACCAGAAGGAAGTTGGAAACTTCTTAACACGGGGCTCTGAGTAGAGAACCAGGAATAGTGGGAACAAACTGTTATTGAGTAAATGGCAACCCAGTGCATGTTAGAATTTGCTGTTTGCAGTTTGCATCATCCTGCTAAGGATAAGAAGGATTATATTGTACATCAGCTGATGAGTGCTGACTTAATATTAGGATTAGTTAGTTTGTTTATTTACAATACTGTAAATGGTTGGCTTCTTTGTATTGATTGGTGTATAATAAGGTGCCACACTTTCTGCCTGGTATCTTTTGACCTCAATAAGGTACCTTCTCTCTGTGTCTATGTCTGTTTCTCTGTCTCTCTGTGTGTACACACACCCCTTTACATCATTTAAGTGCGAAAATGGTCTGTGGCCCACAGAAGCCTATTTCAATCTGTTCGTTACTCCTTAAAGTGCTATGGGACTTCATTGTTTTGCTGCAACTTAATAATAGGGCTGCCTCACTGGAGAATGTACCTTTGTGCGAAAAGGGAATTGCCTGCTAATTTGTGCGCAATTCCTAACTTTGAATACCTTTCCACCCCTTGTGGAATTGGAAATGGTGAGTTGGATAGCACTAGGTTAGCGCAGTGGCTATACAGATTAACCTTCCCCTACTTGGTGGCTTCCATCAAGAAGGATGGGAGTCATAGTTCCAACATATTTGAAGGGTCTGGACCTGAGGCTGGTTGCTCATAGATGACCAGCTGTGTCCCTGTGTTAAGTAGAGCCACCATGCAGGTTCATAATACAAAATCCAATGAAAGCTTTTTCTCTTGGCTTCTGGGCAAAAAGCTCTTAGCGTCTCCCTCTCCAGCTGAAATTTCACACATGCCTCTTACTTCCCCCACAGTTAATGTAATTAATGTTCCTTGGCATTCCCCAGCATGCTCCACCTCAACCTGACAAGAGGAGAGAATTCTTCCACAAAGTCTTAGGCAATCAATGGGAATTGCTCTATAGGTCAGAGATAAGGATCTTGTTCCTGCAGGAGCTTTTGCAAAGTCTGTATTCATGCTCTGCTAACAAGGTACCAAGAAGAAGCCCAGTCTGCTCATAGGAACTTTGGGATGATAGGTTGTCTGCTATCTCTTTGTGGCTAGGGAAAATGAAGGTGGTGGAGGGACGTGTTGGTTGTTTCTTTTTAAATCCTGGGGGTGCATGAAGTCTAATCTGTGGTATGTATATTGATGCATTTAAAATTACATGTGCTCTGCATTTATTGGAATGTTTAAATTCTTCCTTCACCTGGAAATGCACAGGAGGTGAACATCTGCATCTGGAAAGTATTGAGCAACTCCCACCTGCCCCCTCCCCAAAAGGAAGTCTAGCGCATGAATGCAGCTTGTTGCAGCTTAAGGCAGAAACACCAGTGGGGCGGCCTCGTGCTAGTCAGTAAATCTAAATTAGTGATTTGCTCTTGAGCTAAACAATGAGATATGTCTTTTCAAAGGCAGCAAAACTCTGTGTAGCACTTGAGTCCAGTTTCTTGGCAGGCTTCAGTGCTGCAGCCAAAGTATTCTAAGGGGGTAGGTCTCAAATATGTGATTAAGGCAACGTATCTCAAACTTTTAAAACTTGACTGCATCATCCAGTCCTCACCTTGCTGCCCCCTCTCACCCCAGCATCAACCATCTCTTTGAGAGCTAAGTATGCAAAGATCTTGAAATGCTGCTCCAGACATCCCACACCTGCACACAAGAATATGTAGTTCAGGGGAAATCATAGGTGCTTTTAACAGGAATCTCTACCCATCCCCTTACTGTTTTTTTGGCTCTACCTTGTAGCCTGGAAGATAGAGGTCTACCAGTAGATCGCAACCTGACAGAACTGGGTCCAACTGATAGCTTGACCATAACAAGGTGTGTAAATTATGCTGCTAAAACAAAGATAACTTGGTTCTTATGGAACCAGGAGTGGAGTTTGGGGATGGAAAGACTAGGAGCTCATTTCTGATCCCAGAAACAAATTCCTCAGCTGAGCATGTGCTCTTCTCACAAAGCCACTCAAGTTCCTTAAGTCCAACTGTGTGTCTGCCCTGGCTGTTATTCTGCCACCAGGCTCTGGTTGGTGGGCCTAGAATCTAGTAAAAAAAACGCAGCAGCAAAATTGATCATTGAAGCCTAAAATCTGTCCACCCCTGCCTAAAAGCCTGTCCTCAGTCTTGGAAGTCCTGTGAGACAGGAAGTAATGGCAAAGAGTGCATTTGAGGACATGCAGAGTGCATTTTCCTCACAACAAGCTAACCACGGCCTACTCCCTGCCTGTCACTGGAGCCGGATGTAAGCTCAAGGACGGTAAACATTAAGCACAACAGTGGAATAAGCTGCTCTGCACAGTATGAAAGAAGGGCAAAGTCTGGGCACAGTGAGTTCGTTTGTCTGCTTGATTTCCTCTGGTTTGCAAAGTAGTTATTACTGTTTGACAAAATTCAGCTATCCAAGGAGAGGCTCTTTGTGGTTATTATGACCTACAAGGAGGGGAAATAAACAAAACATAGTACCTAATGAGCCAGTCAAATTTACAGTTATCCTTTTAAGGAGAAAATATCCTTACAGAAGTCAACCATCTTTTGAGTCCCTTGTGCTAGTTTGTTAGGTAGGGCTTGATGCCAAGATGAGCATTGCCTACAGAAGTATTTAGTCCCCTATAAGCAGTTCGAAAGCACGTCAAAGTGCAAGTAGATAAATAGGTACCGCTCTGGTGGGAAGGTAAACGGCGTTTCTGTGCGCTGCTATGGTTCGCCAGAAGCGGCTTAGTCATGCTGGCCACATGACCCGGAAGCTGTATGCCAGCTGCCTCTGCCAATAAAGCGAGATGAGTGCCGCAACCCCAGAGTCGTCCGCGACTGGACCTAACGGTCAGGGGTCCCTTTACCTTTAAGCAAATGAATAAATATAAGGCAAATTGTCACTAGGGATTGATCATATTGTTACAAATTTGACTGTTTAGGCTGAAGTCCTATGTACGCTTCAACAAGGAATAAGTCCCACTGAAATCGTTTGGGCTTACTTTTGAATAGACATGTATAAGATTCCACTGTTGGATTACTGTGAATGGGTTTGCCTAGCATACTACCTAAGTAGAGATCACAGGTTAAGCAAAGAGGTTTAATGTGCTTTAATAGCTGAAATATTCTCTGTAGCCTCATGTTACCGCCTCCTGCTGCTGGCACAGGCAGAGAAACAACAGTTTGAATTTAGGTTACTAACCAAGCAATGGGAGTTCTGAGCTGGAGTCAGCCCAAACTGGGATGCAAGTAGGGGGTGGCGAATAAATTGCAGGAATTGTTTTGTGGGAATCTGCGGCAAGGTTACTAGTTGTGTTGCCTTCTTTTAGGAGCTTGTTTGCTTCCAACATGCTCTTCCCCTATACTTATAACAAAGCTGCCACAAATCTCTCATAATTTGAACAAAAATCAGGCCACTCCTAAAACTTTTATTTCAGTCAGGAAAGCGTCCTTTTTAGAACATGGTTAGTTGAATGCTGTCGCTAGCGCCTTCTGACCTGCTCCAGCACAGGTTCCCCCCCCCCCGAAACGCATTAGAATGCAGTGGTACCTTGGGTTACAGATGCTTCAGGTTATAGATGCTTCAGGTTACAGACTCCGCTAACCCAGAAATAGTACTTCAGGTTAAGAACTTTGCTTCAGGGTGATAACAGAAATCGGGCAGCGGCGGCAGTGGGAGGTCCCATTAGCTAAAGTGGTGCTTCAGGTTAAGAACAGTTTCAGGTTAAGAACGGACCTCCGGAACGAATTAAGTACGTAACCAGAGGCACCACTGTAAAGATAAAACAAAAATCAACGTCACGCAAATGTCAGCAACATTTTAAAATGAGGTGGAAGAGGGTGGTGTCTTTAAGCTCCACAATTCTTTAACATGCAGGGTTTTTATCTGCCACATGTTTCAATTTCCTTATTTTCCTTGGCTTTTCGTCTTGCTTGACATAATCCAATTAAATGCCTCTTTTGTATTTGGTTGTTATAAGGAGGGGGGAAAAGAACTCATTCATATTAGGCTGTCTGAGAAAATTGCAATAGGACACGCATTAGTAGAGAGTTTGTGGGGAGCATTAAGGGAAAATGTGAAACCTCACTGCAATCCCTACCATCACCTCCCCATCATTCAGATCATGCCTTCTTGGTGATTGGGTTCAATGGTGTCTGGTGAGCTCAAGAACGAGGAAGCTCTGTGGCATGGCTTTGATGACTAAAATTTATGCTCTGTTACCTTCTTGAAATTCTACCTCCCAGTATTTATTTATTAAACTATTTGCATATACTGTATATGGTACACACACACACACAGTGCCGTCTTAAGGGGATCGGCCGCCCTGGCGCGACGATCCCTCGGCGCCCCTGGTGGGCCGCCTCTCCACCCACCTCCCTCCCGCGCTGGCCACCCCTTGGGAGGGGGGGTGGGCGAGCAGGAGATGGGCATGGCGCTGCAAGCTGGCCGCCCTCCGGAGCCCCCGCTGGGAAGGGCGCGCAAAGCCCCGCGCCGCTCCAGCGCCATGCCCCTCATCCCCCGAGGGGTGGCCAGCGCGGGAGGGAGGTGGGCGAGCGGGGGATGAGGGGCGTGGCACTGGAGCGGCACGGGGCTTTGCGCGCCCTTCCCAGCACTCCAGCGGGGGCTCCGGAGGGCAGCCGGCTTGCAGCTCGAGCGCCCACCCGCCCATGGGGGCGGGCGCGGGTTGGGGAGGGGGCGTCTGGTATGCCGGCGGGCTCGCCGGGGCGCCCCTGGGGGGCCTGGCGCCCTGGTGCACCGCGCCACCCAGCCCCTATGATGAGACGGCCCTGCACACACACACACCTCAAGGTGGTATGCAACATATCAGAATAAAATCAGCAAAAAGCAACCTTAAGAACAGGCATAGGCAAACTCGGCCCTCCAGACGTTTTGGGACTACAACTCCCATCATCCCTAGCTAACAGGGCCAGTGGTCAGGGACGATGGGAATTGTAGTCTCAAAACATCTGGAGGGCCAAGTTTCCCTATGCCTGCTTAAGGACATCAACAAAACGTCAATAAACAGTGGTTGTTTAAAATGGAAAAATTCATGTTGCAAAGGACTATCAAAACAATACAGTGGTACCTTGGTTTACAACCATAATCCGTTCCGGAGGTCTGGTTGTAAAATAAAACAGGTTGTAACCCAAGGCACGCTTTCACCAATGGGGCCTCCCCCCAAAATTGGTTGTAATCCAGAAAAAAATGGGTTGTAATCCAAAAAAAGGGACACATACTTCCGGGTTTGACACGGTTGTAATCCAAAGCGGTTGCAAACCAAGGTACCACTGTATAGTTTTCAAAAGATGTCTGAAAGAAGGGAGAGATGATTTCTGCCAAACCTCCACAGGCAGGGAGTTTCACAGAGCAGAGCCTGGTCCCTACCGAAGGCCATCTGAACCCAGCAGTATGGGGAACCAGAAGTGCTCTAGCAGGGAATCTCAGTCATTGAGGTGGGACATAAGAAATTAGATGGTCCTTAAGGTACTTTTGGCTTTGTGGATTAACATGAGTGCCTTGAATCTGATCTGGTAGCAAATTGGCAAGTGGTGTAGCCCTCTCAGCAGTGGAGTAGCCTATTGCCAGGAATCTGCTCCTATGAGCAGCCTAGCTGCTGCATTTTGTGCTAGTTGAAGCTTCTGGGCCAGATAACAAGGGCAGCCCCAAATAAAGTATAGTACAGTAATCAAGCCATGATGTTACAAATGGTGGTCAGGTGGTAGTGGTTGAGGGATGGATGCCACTGACGTATCAGCCAGAGCTGGAAAAAGAACTGGCCGCAGAAGACATCTGAACCTTGAGTGACAGAGGTGGGTTGAGGGTTATATCCTGTTATATCCCAAGCGGTTCAGGGATAAAGGACACAACTTGCTGCCTGGTACCCATGGGTAGGATCATTAAGAGAGAATTGGGTGCTTATCTTAACTGACACCATGGAAGCACAAGACAAAGGGCAACTTCTCTGTGGTGCTTTCTGCCCAAGGCTTGGCAGTGAGTCACAAGTACCAACCTGCCCAGGCAGTGCCACTACGGCAATGACGTCAATGGCCTCCGTGCATTTTAACCAGGGTGTGGCCTGAGAAGGGAAATGCTCTTTCCTGGGAGATGTGCACAATGTAGGTAAATGGGAGCTCTTGGCTTTTTCAGCTCATGCCAAGAGGCACTTTCTTGGTTTTGCACACAAAACAGTAGCAGATAGGGCTGTGCTCTGCTCAGATGTGTGGCCAACATAGTCTAGCTGAGCCCAGTTCTGCTGCCTTAAGAACTAATTAATTGGAACTGCAGGACTAACCTGGCCATGGGCACGGGGGTCAATGCAGATGTGTCACACCTGGAAGAAATAGGGGGTGTATTCCTCGTTCCCTGCATTGGCTTTGTGCTAGCCCTACTTCTCACTCATGGGCTAAACCGCTGCAAGAGTTGAAGCTCATATGGTGGGATGCTTCTTCATACAAAAATTTGCACCATTTAGCAAACTGGCACACTTGTTTTCTGTGTGATGAGCATTTTTTTTTAAATTGCATTTGGTCATTTGAGACTCCACTTCTGTAGCAGAGTAAACTAGCCAAGACACAACTTTGCCATCTCTGGTGTGTCCCAGGCTGCAGTAGTGCTTTGCATTCATAGAAGTTGCTCAAGCACCCTCATATTAAATTTGGAGACAGGAACATAGCAGTGACAACTGGTTTGGCTTCATGGAGCAACAGCAACCATTCCTGCCATGTTGCTGCGACCTAAGCCACAGTTTGGATTACTGTTATGTCTCAACCTGAGCTCATGGTTTCTCTCATTCTAAACAAACCATGTGTTGTTATGAAGGCTTGTTCTTGGCTTACCAATCATAGCTTGTGGGAGACAAATTATGAGCCAGGATTTGGGTGTGATGCTAAGCAAACCATGGCTTGATTCCCAGTAGCCTGGCAGGACCAGGGACGGTGCAAAGCAGCCACAATTTTCTCCCTGTGCACACCTGTTTGTTCATAGTTAAAGCCATGGTTCGGCTTAGCGTTGCATTTTAAAGATTTTAGAAGCACCACCTTTCTTATTAATCTCTTGTGCTGATGACACATGAGACATAGAGGGCTTCTGAGAGATCAAACCTGATCATTGCAGTTTCTCCGCCCCCGCAAAAAATAGTTCAGAATTAGCTGATAGGGCTGTTAGAAGAAGCAGCCTAAAAACCACTCAGCTTGTCATGGTCTGGGGTTCACACTGATTATGTTCCGGGGATAACAACTTGAACAGCTGCTTTTGATTTCTTCTTAATCTGTAAACATGTTTCCACAAAAGCATGACTCAAATAATCTCCCATGCTGATGGAAACTAATCCTGAGTATAAAAAAAACAAAACAAAAACCCAACACACTGCAGGCACACCTCATTGTTTTTGCGTTTACAGACAGTAACCCAATTCTTATATTATGGGAGCAGTGTGTTTCCTTCTCCTTTCGCTTGATTGAGTGCTGCTTCTGCCAGGGTAGTTGGCATCCATCTGTCTCAAGACACAATGGAGTGCACCCCCGAGGGTGAAATCAAACCACTGCGTTTGCAGCACTGAAGTGACCTCCCTGGGGCACAAGCCTAGGCAGTGTGTATGGAGGTCCTGGGCTGCCCAGGAGACAAGACCTCCCCTCTCAGCCTTGCTGATGTGGTCCAAAGGAAAGCAGAGCTATACGTTTTACACAAGCTTGGCTGCAGGAGTTGCCGGGAGGATGTGTACATGGCACCACCCAACCGTCTTAAGGACTCCACTCTGGATTTGTGTAGGGTTTACTCCTTAGCTTTTTTCTTCTTCTGAAGATGCCCCACAAGACAGTGGAGGCTTAGGATCAGAGTTTTCCTTCTCCTAGACAGGCTACCTTCTGAGGTGGACAAGTCATTGGCTGCCCTCACCTGGTTTAGCCAGCCAGTCGAAGCCCTTCCCAGGGTGTAGCCATTGTCTCATGCTGGCAGCTTATAGAAGCCACAGGTGAGTGCAGGGTGGGGACCAAAGGGGGGTAAACTACCCTGGAACACCCCATACAACGTGGCAAAATACATATGAAGAAATAATGCAGAAGAGTCAGAACCCAGGTGTAATGACACTGCCCTGGTCAGGCTTGGGATGCCAGCACAGTTCTCATGTGACTCCTGTGTTGGCAGGGCAGGTGCTCGGTGGTAGAGCATAAGCTCCCGGGTTCATTCTCAGGTGTCTCCAGGTACAGCTGGAAGAGAACCTCTGAACCACCGGAGAGCTGCTCCCAATCAATGAATGCTGAGCTAGATGGACCAGTGGTCTGACTCATTACAGGACATATCCCAATGTTTCTACCCCACTCTTGTGTGGTGTAGTGGTTAAGAGCGGTAGACTTGTAATCTGGGGAACCGGGTTCGCGTCTCCACTCCTCCACATGCAGCTGCTGGGTGACCTTGGGCTAGTCACACTTCTTTGAAGTCTCTCAGCCCCACTCACCTCACAGAGTGTTTGTTGTGGGGGAGGAAGGGAAAGGAGAATGTGAGCCGCTTTGAGACTCCTTCGGGTAGTGAAAAGCGGGATATCAAATCCAAACGCTTCTTCTACTTCCCCACCTGCTTTCTTACCTTTTGCTCCGCTTGAGAGCAACATGGACCACTGCCGTAGGGAAGCAGAAGACAGCACAGTGCTTCTGTCATTTAAGAATCGGGTCAAACTTGGATGTTCTTCCGGAGCTAAACCCTAAAAAGACTTCCCTGAACTGCTCGGAAGGGAGAGAATGTTCTTCTGTTAACAATGGCAACAATCTTGAGGACTGCCAGTGCGTGAGGTTCCCAGAGGTTGGGGATGGGAACTGCAAAATCGAGATGGCCGTGGGCCAGACTGGAAACTTTTATTCATACCACTAATGACTTTTAGATACCAGCTTCAACTCATTCCAGTGCTTGTTCTAACACTGTGCAAAATAGGCATGGGAGGTTGACTGGCTGATTTTATTAATTACATTTTTCTTGTACTCTTTCCAGTAATGTTACCTATGGCCTGTTGCCCAGTGTGTTGAAAGGAGCACATTGACAGAGAAGAATCATGCCCTCCTGGGCATCCTGCTCCATCACTTGCGCAAAAATGAGCTTTCCCAGCAACTAACTTGCTTTATTGGCTTTCATATCATCCAAAGAATACACATTTTATTCCATTAGCCAGGCTTTGAATTCCTTTTTTTTTAAAGGGAGGGAGGGGGAATGAGACCTGAAAGGCCACTGAAAATATGGCCATTTGTTACTAGGGTTCTGGCAAGCAGGACTAGTATTGTAATATTAAAAAGGTGCCAATTAAGAGTCATTCTATGGTTTCTCCGTCAGTTCATGTGTTGTAAATCAAACCCCATTCACAAATACGATTCCAACATGAACTTGATAGCTTCAGCAGAAAGATATGGGCTATTTGCAAATTTCCCCCACTGTTATCAATCAATCAATTTATTTGTATGCCTCCTTTCCAAAGTTAAAACCACGCTCGAGGTGCCTTACAACCTATCAAAAGATCACGTAATTACAAGCAACAAAAGTAGACCTAGACAATAAAAAATAGTATCAATAGCAGCAGCAACCCCAACAACAAAAACCCCTAAACAGTATTCTAAAGGTAGGTCCAGTCGCAGACGACTCTGGGGTTATGGCGCTCATCTCGCTCTATACGCCAAGGGAGCCAGCGTACCACTTCTGGGTCATGTGGCCAGCATGACTAAGCTGCTTCTGGCGAACCAGAGCAGCGCACGGAAACGCCATTTACCTTCCCGCCGGAGCGGCACCTATTTATCTACTTGCACTTTGATGTGCTTTCGAACTGCTAGGTTGGCAGAAGCAGGGACTGAGCAACGGGAGCTCACCCCAATGCGGGGATTCGAACCGCCAACCTTCTGCTTGGCAAGCCCTAGGCTCTGTGGTTTAACCCACAGCACCACCCGCTTCCTAAACAGTACTCTAGCCCTCTACAATTATTCAGATAAATGTATTGGTGATTTAAAACATTCTGCTCTTTCATAACAGAATATCACCCACTCTTTATGGAGTATGATTTGCACCCCAGAATTAAAAAATCTTCAATCGTGTATATTAAGGTGAAGTTACCCCACCAGTGCAAGCCTTAATTGTTGGTCTATTGATGTCTGTGTGAAGCACTTGTGATGTCCCTATTTCCTGTATCTAGGTGTTTCCTCTCATGATTGATGGACTATTCTTTTGAGCTGTGGGTTCCTTAAAATAACACAAAATGGATGCAGAGACAGGCTCATAGATACCAGTAAATTCACCAAGATGCGCACACAGAAAAGGGGAAGACTGATGAATAGAAAGATATGTACATAATCATACTGAAATTGTAAAGTGTGTGCAGCTCTTTATGCAGATATAACCACAGGTGTGTGACCATTTTGAATGTCCTGTATGGGACAAATACGCTATGACCTCTTTCATTATAAAATGGGATGACCTGTAAAGCCAAGTCCCATCTTGCCATCCCAATTTTTGCCCTATATCTTTTATATTTGTGTAATGTGTTCCTGAAACAGAATGGGTTACAAATAAAGTAATAAGATGATGAGGATGATGAATTGAATTTATATACCGTCCTATACCCGAAGGTCTCACATAAAAAGATCACAGTATATAAAATAAAAATAAAAGCAATAACCCAATTAATACCACCACCACCCCTCACACACAAAATGAGCCACATTTTAAAAGGGTATGGGATGTTGATCAGGTCAAGATTAAATATTTTAAAGTGGTCCGGTAGCTTTGCTAGGGTTTGCAGTGCCATAAAGTGTTTTTAAAAGATAGTTTACGATTTAAGGAACAAATCACAGTGAAGACTACAGAGTTATCTAAGGCTGTAAACATTTCCCCACATATAGGCCAAACTACATGCTTGTGCTCAAATTTTGTATTATTGCGTGTTGCCTAATACGAAACACCTGTAGGTGACTTACATGCACAATTAAAAAATAATCATCAGATTTATCAATTCATTATTGGGGGGGCTGCAACTGCAATAAGTACCCATATATTTGGGGGGATCAGCATAGTGAAAAGCATAAAAAAATACATCTGTGGTAGTACCACAGCTGCAGTCCAAATAGCCACCATGCAACGTATTTTAGGAAACTTAAGAAGTCACCAGGAGAGCCATCTCTCTCAAGTCACATGTAGTTTGGCCCTATGTGTACACAGGACTACAGCCTTAGGTTTTAGACGCAACGATTTGCACGCATTTTTGGCAGTATGACTGTTCCAAAGTGAAGGCTTAATATTGCAAATGGGCCATTCAGATATAGCAAATGGCAGCAGGTTTTTTTTAAAATTTATTGAATTTTCTCCAAGAAGGGTAAACCCAGATCAAATGGTTCTGGAAGCACCCTAAGTTGCACTGATCTCTTCTGAGTGAGCATGCATAGGTAAGAGTTGCCATATTTAAGAAAGTGAAAATCTGGATGCAAATTTGTTGAGCCTTTCTTCTTCTTCTTCTTCTTCTTCTTCTTCTTCTTCTTCTTCTTCTTCTTCTTCGCCAAAGTTATTCCAACATTGGTTGACATACGTCCAGATTTTCCTGGACATTTAAGCGATTTCCGCCCTTACACTGCTTCCGACTATGGTATTCCGGCTATGTCTGGAAAATTCCAGACATATGGCAACCCTAGGGGCTGTTAGTCATGACTAACTTCATCGGAGTGTGATGAAGTTATTTCCAACCTGAATTTGCTGAGCTGGGATTTATCTGGAGATCTGACACAATCTGGCTCAGACAAGACTGGGAGTGGGTGGTTCAAGATAGAAAGTGATTGTCCTACTTTAGATGTTAGTGTATAAATTGTTCCTCTTGCTTTGCTAATTCATCACAAGCTGGGAGTGCGTAAGACCCTGCTTGATTGGATCTGCCATTCTCTTGATTGGATCTGGTTGTTCTTTCACGCTTTGCGTTGGTGATGACATACTAGTATTTCTGAAAACTTCTGGCCACATTTTATAATAATTTTTCTGTCCCCCATCCCCTTGCTGGCTTTCTTTTGGCCCAACTACCACACCAACAAAGAACAGCACTTTGTGCATCATCAGAGGATGATCCAAGGAACCTTGTGCCACAATAAATATGTTGGTCTTTAATGTTCCACAATACTCTGCATTGGTCTCACTGCAACTGACTAGCACAGTTACCCCTTTGGAATTTTGCTGCAGTGTGTCTATTCTATTAAACAATTTATTGTAATCAGCAGTACATCATCTCATAAATTGATATGAAGCACTCAGTGTGGTGCAGCAGTAAAACGGCTAGCACATTTGCAAAGCTAAGCAGGGTCCATTGTGGTTTCAAATCGGGTGGGGGACCACGTGTTGAGATTCCTGCACTGCAGGGGGTTGGACTAGATGACCCTTGGGATCCCTTGCAATTCTATGATTCTTTGAGATCAAGAGTCTTAAATGTCTATATAAAGGCAGACACACCTGGGTTCTTGGTCCTCCTCCAAACTCCTGTGTGTGAGGGGAGTACCCTGTTGCAGCAGCTTTAATAAAGATCAGGCTTACTAGCTGGTTTGCTTCTCAATATTCTCTGGTTGGCCTCTGTTATTTTCTCCTACCAATGGAGAACCTCCAAAGGGCAGATTTTGTTTACAACACACACACCTGCTTTTAGTGGACAGTTGGCAGAATTTGCCCATGATTCCCTTATCGGTGATGGACTCGAGTTGTGCAGAGGGGCTCAGTGTGGCTTATAAAGATTATATTTTTTATTATAAAAAAAATTGAGAGGGGAAAAAATCCATACAAAAATCTTTGTTCCTCCAGCTATGTTAATTTAACTTTCGGGAGGAATGGTTATTCTTAGGCTGATCTGGGCCTTTGTGCTGCTGGTCCCCTTCTCAGCTCTTCCTCAGTTCAGTTTTACCCAGAGTAACATGATAGTGAGCAGCTGCTTCGCTGCATCTCCCATAGTGACATCCCTTCCTTTTCATTTTCAGCTGAGCATTCCAAACCTAAAGCCAGCCTTTGTCCAGAATCCCAGAAATCTCAGCACATGTTACAAAATAACTCCTCTACTCCCAACTCCCTTGCTCCTATAACGTTAACCATGACTGTATATATAGTAGATGGCAATTCAAAATTTCTTATCTCCAATCTGGGTTTCCTACGCACATCCCCCTACCCACCCCATCTCTTTCCTGTGTATCTCCTCCTCCTCCTCCAAGGAACCGCTGTCTTCTCTGCAGGAAAACCTTGCGCTCTGTGTTTTTCTGGCTGCTGCAAAACTCTGGTGAGTTTGAGAAGTTCCCGTTAATCTGCTCTGCAGATGGATGTTTCTGGATAGGGCTCAGCAGCCATACCCTCCCTTCTTTGTGCTTATCAAGTGAAGCAGAAAAAAACCCAGCACCAATTTAAATATGCTGACTGAATAACCAGCCGGACAAGATTGATTTGGGTCTCACCCATGAGTAGTAAACAAAGCAAACGGACCAGCCTGGATGTGGCCTCCTCCTCGCAGTAATTCATTACCAATAAGGTCTGTAATCAGTTTTAACAGAGAGGCAGTAGGGAAGTGTGGGTTAATTATACGCAGAGAGAGGTGCCACTGAAAGCCAGCGCCTTGTTGTTGCTGGCATTATTGTGCATGGGCTATGGAAACCTGACTTTAGGTCCCCACAGGGTGACCTTGGGCCGGTCAGCATCTCAGCATCTGACCTATTCACATGGTTGTTTTGGAGATCAAATGGGCTAGTCCCGCATGTGACCTTGGAGGAAGGATTGGATACAAACGCAGCAAAATAGATTCCAAAATCTTGCATCACTTTACTAGTAAACTGCTCCACCTGTTACATGTCTGTGTTTCAGGCTGCTGTTAAAGGCACAGAAGCAGGGTCCTTCAGAAAAGGTTATACATCTCCCCCACCATTTTGGTGGTATTGTTCTTGTTACTATTAATTGATTTATTTATTTTTACCCACCCTTCCCCATAAGGCTCCAGGGTGGGATGCAATGCTATAAAGAAAACAAGGAGGAATTCAACATAGCTCTATGGCTATTGTTCCATTGGCACAAGTTTTTCCAGCTTGCCAGATGGAATGGTCCTTCACACCAACGTATATTAGTATTGAACGCAGTCGAGAGAGCGGGGGAAGTCCCCCTAAAGAAGATTTGAAAGTAGAAGTAAATAAGGATTTATTTTATGTTCCTGTTAGGTATGTATTTTTCTTTTGTTTTTATTTTAATGTTGTTTTAATGTGCTTGATGTGTTCTTTGTTTATTGTCAATTGTTCTTTTTTTCTGGTTTTTTGTTTGTTTAATTGTTGTTTATTGTAGAAAATAATAAAATCTTATTAAAAAAAAAAAAGGAATGGTCCTTCACACTCCCCCATGCTCACTATTCTGGGTGTTCTTGAGACCCACCCCACACCAATTTCAAGGGTCATGGGGCATAGCTGTCAACTTTTCCCTTTTCTTGCGAGGAATCCTATTCGGAACAAGGGAATTTCCCTTAAAAAAAAGGAAAAAGTTGACAGCTATGGTCATGGGGGGACAGACAGGGGAAGCTTTGTTGCATTAACAGAAGTCCTTCCACCAGCTTCCACTAGCAGGTGAGCCCCAACCACAATATTAAAATCAGTTAAACCCAGGGCTTTTTTTATTTTAGCTGGAACTCACCGGAATTGTTCCAGAACCTCTCAGGTGGGCATCATTGCCATTATAAGAAGGAAGGCGTTCATGTGAGTCCCGGTGCCTCTTTTTCTAGGAAAATAGCATTGGTTAAACCAGATTACATGCTTACAGCTCATTTAGGGATTTGAAATGATGTTTGCCGAGCTATGCACTAGTTTGTTCCGGAACAGCACAGTCTTGTGGCACTTTAAAGTCCAACAGTTGTATTAAGGCATACACTTTTGTGAACTGCAATCCAAACCCCATGGACCTGGGAGTAAGTCCCATTAAATTGAACAGAACGACCTTCCAGCTAGAGGCTATTTTACCTCTAGATTGCACTGTAAATTAGTCTTTAAGGTGCCACAAGGCTCTTTGTTATTTTGGCTGCAAGAGACTAATGCGGCTGCCCCTCTGGAAATAGTTATTCTCTCAGTACTAGCCAGGATACATTTACCTGTGTTTTCTTTTCAGGGACACAGAACTTGCCCTTGACAAAAGTTGCCTTGGTCCACTAACGTTGTTGTGGTTAGGAGACATTTTCACACACTGGTTGTGATGTAATCTCATGGAACGTGAACCACGAAAAGGTACATATGACGCAACGATTTACAAACGACGACTACATACAACATGATTTAAAAGCTTGAAGGAGGATAGAGGAGAGCAGAGATGAGAACGATAATAAAGCGTGGACTTTTGGACTTTGGCCAAGGTAAGGCTTTCCAGGGAGCTTTGAGGATGCTCTGAAGACGTGCTCCAGTTGGCATTTGCCTGCTGTCCAAGTGTTTATAAGGAAAAACAAGATGGATGAGGCTGTTTTCAGTTTCCCACATTGGCAGGAGCAACACGCTGCGAGATTGCCGCAGTCATCTGAGTGACTAACACCAACATGTGGTGCTTCAGATGGGTACATTCAAATCTCATGCCAAAGCATAAAAATATCCCCCCCCCTCATGTTGCGCTGGCACCATCAAACTTTTATTGCCCCCCCCCGCCTCTCTCCCCCACCACATCTGGTCTTAATCTAAAGTGTGCCTCTTGTCTTCCCCCCTCCCCACCCTGCTACATCTTTTGAATAAGGGCACACTAGAAAGAAAGGAAGCCTCACATTTCTACATTATTTTTACATAAGATCCAGCAAAGGAGCTCTGCACGCTGAATGAGGGTATCTTTGATATCACTGCCATTTCTTTCCCTCAGTTGTATAGCCCCTTCCTTTCTGCACCATTACAGAGAGTCTTCAGAAGGGGTGGGGGCACTCAAGGGACTGAAGCTGGAAGGAAACCCCAAAACGCTGCTCGCCCTTCTCTGACTCCAAGCCAGAGTTTATTTTCTTCATCCAAAGGATGCCAGAAATGTTGGTTTCATTCTCACAAGCTTTCCTTTCGGAGTTTTGTGAAATGGGGACAGCTGCTCATGAAGAAACTTGGATTTGTTCTTGGCATCCTTCTCCCCCCCCCCCAGCCCTGCTTTTCAGTTATTCCATTTCTTCTCATCCCCAGCTTCTGCTTTTCTATTTATAACATAGCTATTGCCGCGTCATGAGGTTGTATGGTCCCATGATGTGGTTCTGTGCCTGCATTGTATCACAAGGTAAAAGAAGGCTACAAGAAGAGTCCATCCTCAGAAAAGGGAATGCAAACAACTTGCTTCTTGACTCAGGAGTACTGCATTGGCTTCCTCCTAGTTTTCCCACGATCCTTCACTTCATATCCTCCTCTTCCCTTGCCTCACCCAACCAAAGGGATATATCCATGTTAAAAAACAGAGCCGAGAAGATCTGGTCTAACAGACCACTTCCACCAGCACCTCTGAGAGAGGGGCTGAAAATGCCCCTTTTGACAACACCATCTGTGAGCTATAGGGACAAGATTTGTCTAGGCTGAGGAGACTTTTTGAGACATTTTTGACCTTTCCAATGGGTCCAGCTTTTAGCAACTATAGTGTATGAGCTTAGTATGCAACACTATGTGAGTGCATGAGTTTGTGCATGTTTGTACACACACACCTTCCCCAGAAGTGACACAATTACTCCTATTATTGGGAGTGGGCCATTCAAGTTGCAATCCTATACCTGCTTACCTGAGAGTGACACACTGAACTCAAGGGGTTGTACTTCCGAGTAGACATGTATATAATTCAATCGCCCTGTCACTATCAACATTCGACTGCCATCCTTTTAATTTCCCACTCGGTACAGTTTTCAATTCCCCCTCTTCCCAAGAATAGATGGCAGCGTTCCACTTAAATATGGGTGAAGGTGAAAAGGGGTGTTCTTGGGGATGCTACTGGCATGAAGTTAAACTGCCCCTGACCTCGGTAACACCAGCTGCTAAGAATCTTATCTACATAGGCCTACATCCTGGGTTTACATTTTTATCACAAAGTGGGGTGGGATATTTATTTAATTTATTATTAAATTTATAGCTGGCACCTCCCTAGATAATGAATTTTGGCTGCTGGAGCTTATATTAGATAAACATAAATTACGTATTGAGAAGTCCCTTGTGAAATCTCAGCCACAAATTCTGCAGGTGGCGTTAGGCAATTTGTTGAGCTCACCTCTGCAGTTTTATATATCAGAATTAGAAAGCCTGTGGCCTTCCAGTATCTCTGGCAATGAGCCACGCTAACCGGGACTGATATCTTCCTGAAGTCAAATGATGATGAGGATTTTATTATTTGTACCTCGCCCATCTGACTGGGTGGCCCCAGCCACTCTTGGCGGCTTCCAACACGTATAAAAATATAAAACATTACACCAACAAGATCCCAAGGGCCACAGGTTCTCCACTCCTGATGTATTCTAACAGCAAACTCATTTTTGAGTGTGAATCTTTAGGTAGCCAAAAAAATGAGAGCATTCACGCTCAAGAGGGAGGTATCAGCAGGTTTGGGGAATCCCAAGGCTTGTAGAACTACAAATCATATTTTGGCAGAGGAAAGGACCCTAATGGAAGAGAATCTCAAAACAACCCAATGTCGATGGGTACAACGGGGCCGCCCCTACCGTTAGTCAATGCCTGCCCTCCGACCCCTAAGCCAGCCTACTGCCCTCAGGTACAGTGGAACTGCCAGGGTTTAAGTTTCAGTCTTGTTAGCTGGTGCATGGGATGGGAGGAACTGAATCACATCAGGCAATGAGATGCCTTGGGCTAGACCTGGGGGACAGAATGGCCAAACAGGTGTTTAAATGAGGAAAAACCACAACCGCAATGCCATGATTATGGATTTTGTACCTGACTGAGGTGCTAAAATATTTCGAGGACTTTGGCAAGTTCAGTATAAATTCTCAAGAGTTATCATGCTGCTGTGAATCCAACAGTGAAAGGAAAATGGCGGATAATTACTTTTCACCCTGAAAGCATCCATTATAAAACCTTCAGCTGCCGTCAGTTTCATCAGAATTTATGAGGGGGGAATATCATTGCCTTACTGCGTTACAGTCTCTAATCTCCCTTCCCCCATATATAAAGTGCAAGATCGTTGCCTGCAGTCTGTTTTCCATCGCTGTGCTCAATTTATTTTTAAGTGAATCAAGATGGGCCCAATTTCAATGCTCCGAATCACCTGTTCCCTTCTGCCGTTTAAGCAACTCTGTTAATGCTCCCATAAAACACACATCCATATTTTATTATTTCTGCAGTATTTTCCCAGGGCTTTAATTATATTCTAATAAATTGACTGTTGAAATTTAACAGCTATTGGCTTTTGGCAGCAGGCCCTGTGGGCAACACCTTTGGTGTGCGAGAGCAGAGGACAGTAGCAGCCCTTTCAGGTGTAAATATAAGAGTCAGTCACACAGTTTACACTCTCAGATTTTATTGCGCTATTGTTTGGACTATATTTAAAGTTACTAAAATCTTGTTTGGGGTACAAAAAAAAGGGGAGGGCAATTTTTGTGTGTGTGCCTTTCAGTGAATTTTGGCAGGTGCAATTTTCCTCAGTCTCTGTGACAAGCTGCACCTGCTGAAATCTCCTCTTCTACATGACAATTAAAAACAACACTGACTCCCACAGCACCTCACAAACTCGCCCGTTTATTATTGTGACAGAAACCTTCATGAGAGAAGGCCCACTTTGTCATATATCTCATTCAGAGATGCTTACCACACTATAAATGTGTTAGTTTTTAAGGACTCTCTGTTGTTTTTCCATAAAGCACATTAACACAGCTGTTCCTCTGGAATTTACAGCTATTAAAGATCAAGAATCCTGTCCTCCTTTGCCTCTAGTTACACCACAGTGCTGGCCGAATTTCGCTGCCTGAAGCACAGGACCAGCCCAATATTCAGGATTCTTTGCAGTCGTCATCATCTGATCGGAGTTATTTGTTGTAGCAGCCAATGCCTTAGAACCTAAGCTCACCTGGAACATTGTCCTCATGTTTATATTTGCTTTTTCACTCTCTACTCATATTAGAAGTGATAAACAAATCCTTTTTATTCAAATCTTCCTCCTGCATCTTGCTGGCATTTGATTTTTCCTTTCCTTGCCTCCCAGAACGCCAGCGTAAGTGACTTTTTAAAAGGATTAAACCAAATGAAAGAAGACAGATCTATCAATGGCTATTAGTCGCGGCAGCAAATTAGGACCTCCACATTCAGGAACAATATACCTCTGTGTGTGTGTGTGTGTGTGTGTGTGTGTGTGTGTGTGTACTTTTCTAAGACTGGAGAAGAGAAAGAGAGAGAGAGATGCGCTTTCCTACCACCTTACAAAAAAAGTAAATCTCCTGAGTTTTTTGTTCATTAAACTACTTATTTTGAACAGCCCCCCCCCCATTTTTTTTTTGTTCATTTATAACTTTGGTTCCACTTCAGCAGAAAGCCAACCATGAGATTATGGTTGCGGTTCACTAGGGTGGAAACCCCTCTCTAAGCTGCGCTCGGTTTGACCCCCCTGCTCTTTCAGTCCGTCCTGCAGCTTTCCTGCGTTCCTGGTCCCCTGTCTGGAATTCCTCCTTCTGCCTGCTGCCTGAGTTAAGTTATTGCTCTGCTTCCAGTCTTGTCTGCTTATCTGCTTCCTGCCTTCAGTTCCTGGGCCTTCCTGATGCTGGTTGCCACCCTGCTGGCCAGCCTTCCCAGAACAATCTGTCCGGCATCTTATACCAGCCCGATCATCATAAACCTCCAGGGGGGGGGGCACTTTGTGTATAGTTCTTTGAACTAATAATGAAATCTGATTCTGTTCCTTTGGGCTAATAGCTTTCGGACTTTCCGCAGATGTTGGTTGATTCAGCAATGCTAAGACGATTCTGCTGTAACCAGTTACTGTACTGCTGTTGTGAACGGTCACTTGTACTTACTTTGCAGACATCTAAGCTCTCACAGAATTGTTGCAGGCTGTCCTGTTTGCATGCTGTTACCATTTCACCTGACCTTTTATAGTTTTCCAGCCCTTGGCACAAATATGTATAACTGACATTCTGTGCATCTGATAAATGTGTTTGGCGCTGCTCCACAAAAAGCTTATTTTGGTTAGTCTTTAAATTAATTTTTTTTGCTTTCATTGCAGCAGGTTTAAAACCGCTACCCTCTGGAAGTTTTTGTAACTGTGGTTTTCCCCCTCTGTCGCCTGGAGTCAGCCCTACTTTCAAAAGGAGCTCTGGTTCAACCTGATTATCTTCAGTACTTTTTAAACCTCCATTCTTAAAATACATTTCCTTATTTTCTCTGGTTCTTTCACTATGCATAAACGATCCCGCAAAGGCTAAACTGTCATGGTGGCATGTTTTGATTGATCACCTGGAAAAACTCTTAGGTATGAGGTATTCTAAATAGCAGCAGGTACATAGAATAAGAGAGAGAGAGAAAAAACCCAGATTCTGTACCTCTTAAATAGCTGCAATAGAGAGGGTGTGCTGTATTTTGGCAGCACGGCGGTACTAGTGATTAAATCAAACCAAGAAAAGTTAACCAGAGGTAAATGAACGAGGCTTATGCGGTGTGCTTTAAGGTCGCTGAGATGCACAGTGTGACCAGCTGCCAAGAGAGCACACCCAAAAGGCACAAGCACTGTCAGTCATCTAAGGAAATCCTCGCTGTTCGATGTGGAGGGTGAGAAACTTAGCTACTGGCAGGACATGCCTTCTGGCTCATTTGAGCTGCCTGGCTGGGCACAGAGGGGAATTAGCATCGCAGGAGGAACAGCGCTTCAAAACAATGTGGGGCCTTAAGCAGCATTTGTAACATCTTGAGCTGAACCCAGACATGAATGCAATAAATGTACAGGATTTGCTATCATGCAAACACTATGTACTCTCATCCTGTTGGGCATTGGCCGACCCACCACTGCTACCATTCTGTAATAATGTCATGACATTATTTAGCTTCTTAAGGAACTCAACAGCTGGCCGGGGCTGTCATTTAGAGAAGGCCAGGGAAGGTATTTGAATTTCAGACCGTGCATGGTCATTTCTCAGAAGCACCACAATATTCATTATTCACTTATTCGTCAAGCAAATCTGTAGACCGGTCGGCAGCATAAAGCCATCGAGATGATGGTGTACAGGGTTAAGCCAGAATAAAAAGAAGAAGCACAAGCACCAAGAAAAAATAAAATGAATTCAGTGATCTCTAAAACACTATAGCCACGCAAGCTCTGAAAACGATGACAGCATTTCACCAAATACAAAAAAGCAACAACCCTGAACTCCCATAAATGACTGGGGAAATCTTCCTAAACAGAAATGTGTTCAGTAGGTGCTTAAGCATCACCAGACGAGGTACCGGTTTGATTTCGGCCAATATCCCCTTGCTGGTTTTGTTTATTTATATTTATTTCCCACTAGAATATCTAAAAAAAGAGAGTAAAGCAACCACCTAAGTGGGCCTGTGTCCTAATAGGATTACAAATCCCTTTGTGAAGGAAAGAAGGGTGACAAAAGGTGCTGTATAGCAACTAAAAAAAGGTGAGCAATAAGTCGGGAAGACCCTTGTCCAAATCTTGCTTCGGATAAAAATCCCTGAGGATTTAGGCTTATCTACACTTCACTTTTGCCCTGGGCTTTCTAGGTTCTAGAGCAGGTTTTTGCAGGGGGGGGGAGCCCAGACCTGTGCCTAGAAATGCGGAGCAAAGGTAAGTGTGCATGAGCCCTTAGACAAGTCATTTCCTCAACCTAAGCATGTCATTGGCAGAGTGGGGATAATGACAATTTCCACTGGCCTACCTTGCAGGGCTGTTGTAAGAACTTACTGAGATTGTGCATGTAAAAGTGTCTGAAACGGGCTATATAAAGTCACCAGTATTATTTTTCATCTCACAAAGCTTTAAAAATTCGCAGACACAATCCAAGCTCTCAAAATGTGTGTGTGTGTGTGTGTGTGTTTCTTTTTGAAATTTAAGGTTAACTATATCCAAGAACAGGCTTTTGTTTGTATTGCTGTGAATTGTTCTTCCCCACTGAAATATCGTTGCACTTTTCTTCTTCTGAAAGTGAAATGGGTGTGTTACAGGTGCTGCTTTTTTATTTTCTTATTTTTTGTTATTAGCATTTTATTGCAAGGTGTATTTTTTTAAAATTGCACACATTACTGCTTACGCACGCAATATTAGCCATTCCACCCCTCCCTCCATCGCCCCATCAATGCCACGCAATGAAGCGTGGACACTGGGCCTGTGTAGGGTTAGGATGGTCCTTAAAAACCTGTGGTAAATTGCTGCTACCCTTACGTGACCCACGGTGGGGGCCCTGTGTGTGCTGGGGTGAAAAGTGAAAAGCAGGTGTTATCCAAGGCACCTCGTGTAGACTGATTTACTGGGTGGAGTTGAGGGATGAATAGAGGGCATGAAAATAGCCAAACACAGTGAGATGAAAGGGGTAGGCAAAGTTTGCGAATACCAACCAGGATGGATAGGAATAGCTTTGTGAAGGTGGTGGAACTCTGGGAAGACAGCAAGCACACACAAGGATATCGAGTGGCTCCTGGCAGCTCCGTGCCCTGGCCCTCGTAGCATCATTGGCTTAGGGGAAGGAAGATAACACATAGACAAGTTGGATAAGTATCTGTTTCATGGGCACATTCTTCCCATTTCACTGTCAGTGTGTGAAAGGTCTTGGAGGCTATAGTGCCCCAGGGGCTACAGAACTCATGGGGCTTTTTTTTTAATGGAAAATTAAACCCTTCTAAATACACAAGGACAAATTCTCTTGAATTTTTTGCAAGCTTGATGAATTTTGACTTGTTTTCTAGGAAAACAGAATGTGTGATACCTGGGGGGGGGTGTTTGCTTTTCCTTTCCCCCTTTCTATTTTCTTTGACCACTTGCTTTGTTCCGCTCCTCCTTTTTTAATTCCTTTTTTTTAACGGCACCTCTAAAGTATCGCACGGTCCTGGCCAGACATCTACACTATCTGGAAAAGCCAGTTTGAATATACAGGAATGTTGTTAGATGGGATGCACGGGGGTCATAGAGCCATGTGGGTGACCTGGTGAGTTTCTGAATATCTAATAGCCTGACCACCTGTCTCAAAACATCTCGCACGAGGGTTTAGGTGGGGGAAAGGGGAGACGGAACTGCACGTTAGAGGCACAAGGCAGACCAACGCAAGCATTTTAATGTTCACAGATAAATACGCGCTTAATGATTTTTTGTTTTAAGTGTCCAACTCAATCATGCCTTAAGATGCTAAGAGGGGCATGCAGGAACTGCTGCCACTACCACCACTGCGGTTCAGACCTGCAGCTCCTCGTGCCCCAATTTTCAGCCTTTTGCACCATCATAATGATGCGGGTAGCGCTGTGGTTTAAACCACTGAGCCTAGGGCTTGCCGATCAAAAGGTCAGCGGTTTGAATCCCCGCGACGGGGTGAGCTCCCGTTGCTTGGTCCCAGCTCCTGCCAACCTAGCAGTTTGAAAGCACGTCAAAGTGCAAGTAGATTAATAGGTACCACTCCGGTGGGAAGGTAAACGGCATTTCCGTGCGCGGCTCTGGTGTTGGTGTTCTGTTGCACCAGAAGCGGCTTAGTCATGCTAGCCACATGACCCGGAAAAACTGTCTGTGGAGCGAACAAACGCCAGCTCCCTCGGCCTGTAAAGCGAGATGAACGTCGCAACCCCAGAGTCATTTGGGGCTGGACTTAACTGTCAGGGGTCCCTTTACCTTTCTAATGACATGAAGCAACTCGAGGACTCGGCAATGAAAGGCATCTCACCCCTTTCTTTCGTTCGTTTCTGTCTCATCAACAATCTCTGCTAGTATAAATATCTATACTGGTACAGGGAAATGGCAGGACAAGTCAAGGAATTCGACCTTAAAGATGGATCCACATCAGTCAAGGTTTCAGGTTTTATGTTGCCGTGGAAGCATATTTCTAGCTTCTAGAGGTGGCCAAAGCAGGATATAACTCCACCAAGTCTTCTTGACTTGTCAGCTGCTTAGCTATCTGAGCTAACAATTTGGCTTTGCAGGTAGCCCTGGATGAAAATAAAGCAAAGAAACTACAATGGCCAAGACAAAATCCCGTTTTGCAGAAGAAAAGCTGGTGATGATCTGAACCCCACCCCCACCCTATACACAAAAAACTCAGGCAAACCATCTACGTACCCTCTGACAAATAAAACCCAGACCAAACAGGCAATATCAACCCCCCCACCCCCAGCAATGTAGTATTTCAATGGTTGAAACCTGACTTTTTGGGAAGGCACATAGTACTGACTGTAGGTGTCTGGATCTCATTCTTTTTCTACTGCTGAAGTTGTGGATGCTTTTATGGATGTTTTAATTGCAGCGTTTAAATGGCTGTTATTAGCATTTTAAGTATAATTTTATGGCTATGATTGTATTGGCATTTTAATATGTTCCACCTGGCTCTGGTTAGGAATTTTGCGAACACAATTTGGACGTTTTAGCAAAAAGCGATTACAGTGGTGTAAATAAATTGCTCTATTGTAAATCCTTGATTACAAAATGGGCAATGTCTATGAAAGGAGGAGTCGGCATTTCTAAAGGCCGATGACATTACCATAGTTGTAGTATCAAATGCTGACTTCTCGAATGAAATACCTCTGTGAAGAGAACAAGATTGGAACAGGGAAACCTTGGAGAATTGCTGGAGGCAATCTTAATATCGTTTTTACACTGTCACCTGTAAACAGTTGCTGCAGGCTCTGCAAGGAGAGTTGGCACTATGACCTATTGTTTCAGTGTGTCTATGTGTTATTGAATTATTAAGCCTTTGCTGAAAGATGATTTAATGTCAACTGCTTGTGTTGTTAAAACAAAATAAAATAAAAAATTCCTTCCAGTAGCACCTTAGAGACCAACTAAGTTTCTTCTTGGTATGAGCTTTCGTGTATCTGAAGAAGTGTGCATGCACATGAAAGCTCATACCAAGAACAAACTTAGTTGGTCTCTAAGGTGCTACTGGAAGAAATTTTTTATTTTATTTTGTTTTTACTATGGCAGACCAACACGGCTACCTACCTGTAACTGCTCGTGTTGTTGTAACTAGCAGCCCTTCATTTTGGACTAAGTTTGCCAAATCTCTGGACCTGCTGCTGTAGCTTCAGAATCCCCATGCAAAACAGTAAAATCTCAGGATGGGATCCAGAAGCAAAAGGGGGCAGGTGATTATCCTCACAGTCCATCCTTCTCCTTTTTCAGCATTTTAACTGAAGTCCTCCTGTTCCAGATTCCAACTAATCAGCCACACCTTCTAGAATACTCTGTTCTATCCTACTTCACCATTGTTTTATTTCCTGTTCCACCACCCACTGAGTGTGTTTGGTCTTCACTGGGCTATTTTTTGCAATTCCTCCCCCTGAGGATTCCACCCCCATAAAGAATTGCCTGCTGATACTCCCTTTTGTGCGGGCTGTTTTGGCTACATAAGGATCAACATTCAGAGATGGAGTTCACTGTTAGTATATAGGACAGACAGACATGTGAGCAGAGTACTTTATATCTTCAGGAAGATTAGAAGCCCTTTTGTTTTTTGGTCCCTCTAAATCGCTCTGGGTGTGCATCTCTCACTTCTTCGCTCTCGATTTACGCTTTGTAAAAATATTAATAATATTTTACTGGAAGAATTTCGGTGGCAAAATTAAAGTGGTAAAAGAAAAAAGGGAGAGAGAAAAAGAAAAAGAAGAAAGAAGTGTGAAAATATGATTAAACGCTATAATGCAATAAGTATACACAGTGCAAGGCTATAACTGTTTATGCAGGAGTAAGTTCTGCTGAACTCAATGGGGCTTTTTCTTAGTAACACCAGATATTTAAAGTGCATGGCTTCCCCAAAACAGTCTTCGGAACTCTAGTTTATCTCTTACAATTCCCAGTACCCTTAACCGACTACAGTTCCCAGGATTCTTTGGGAGAAAGTCATGTGCTTTACATGTGTGGCATAGATGGGAGCTGTGTTTACGGGTTGCACTGCCTAAACACTGTATTGTGCTTTCATTTGGTGGAAGCCGCCCAGAGGGGCTGGGTAACCCTCAACTCGGCTCCCTATGTGGGAGAACCGCGCCTCGCACTGCCCTAAATCCAACACCACACCGGGTAAACCACAAAGGTGCAGAATGAGCTGGGGCTGCAGGAGTAAGTGGGAGGGTGGCAGCAGCAACCACTAGACTGTTAAGACCCACTGGCAGCACTGTAGGGCTATTGTGTTGCGGTTGGGCGACGAAGGGAGTGAGGAGAGCCAGTGTGGTGTAGTGGTTAAGAGTGGTAGACTCGTAATCTGGGGAACCGGGTTCGCGTCTCCGCTCCTCCACATGCAGCTGCTGGGTGACCTTGGGCTAGTCACACTTCTCTGAAGTCTCTCAGCCCCACTCACCTCACAGAGTGTTTGTTGTGGGGGAGGAAGGGAAAGGAGAATGTTAGCCACTTTGAGACTCCTTCGAGTAGTGAAAAGCGGGATATCAAATCCAAACTCCTCCTCTTCTTCTTCTTCTTCTTCTTCTTCTTCTTCTTCTTCTTCTTCTTCTTCTTCTTCTTTCCCACAACCCACCCCCGCTTCATCACAGGGACCACGTTGGCTACCTCTGTCCCAGGCCTTCCTGCTCCATCCCCAACCCCAAACCCATTTTGGGGTTTGAACTACAGAGACTTGGCCAACCCTATTTCATCACTGTACTGTGTGGTTTGTACAGATCTGTAGCTGGGAAAGACTTTAAAACGAGAAAGGGCATGCCGGGGACCTTTTAAACAGGCAGCTGCCTCAAGATACCTGTTTCCCAATCAAGCACCTGTGTGGGCCTGCAGCAAAGCTTTTGACTAAATAGAAGTGATAGGAGGTTTACGTACATTATTAATTAATTTATTTATTTCTAATGATGTGTAGGTCATCTTTCAGCTTGTTGGTTTTTTAAAAAAAATCTAGAGTAGCTTATCAGTAAAACAACAAAAATCGGAATAAAATATATAATAAACTAAAATGAGGTCAAAAGACAGCAGATATTGTCATTGGCCTCCATCAGTCTCGAGAGACAATGGAGTGCACCTCTGGGGGTGAAGTCAAACTGCTGAGTTAGCAGCACCAAAGTGACCTCTCTGGGCAGTGTGTATGGAGGTCCTGGGCTGCCCAGATGACAAGACCCTCACATCAACCTCACTGATGTGGTCCAAAGGAAAGCAGAGCAATATGTTTGGCACCAGCTTGGCTGCAGGAGTTGCCAGAAGGAGGCGTACAAGGCACCAAGAGCCAGTGTGGTGTAGTGGTTAAGAGCGATAGACTTGTAATCTGGGGAACTGGGTTCGCGTCTCCGCTCCTCCACATGCAGCTGCTGGGTGACCTTGGGCTAGTCACACTTCTCTGAAGTCTCTCAGCCCCACTCACCTCACAGAGTGTTTGTTGTGGGGGAGGAAGGGAAAGGAGAATGTTAGCCGCTTTGAGACTCCTTCGGGTAGTGATAAAGCGGGATATTAAATCCAAACTCTTCTTCTTCTTCTTCTTCTTCTTCTTCTTCTTCTTCTTCTTCTTCTTCTTCTTCTTCTTCCTCCTCCATCCAACCAACCATCTTAGAGACTCCACTTTGGATTTGTGTACGGTTTACTCCTTAGCTTTTTCTTCTCCCAAAGGTGTCCCACAAGGCAGCAGAGGATTCGGATCAGAGTTTTCCTTCTCATAGATGGGCTACCTTCCCAGGTTGACAAGTCCTATCTGCAGCTATAAGCAATGTAAAACAGAACAGATGAATCAAATGGTAAAATGGTATCAGAGTAGGCACAAGGGAAGCCTCATTGAGGAGAACACTCCACTCCACCACCAGGAAGGCCTTTTTATGCCTCTCATCACCCACTTCACCTAAGACAGTAAGTGCACCCCAATGGCCTTGGGCAGGCTTACAATAGAGAAGCCAATTCATTTGAGCATCATCTGTGTCCAGGGGTGGAGAACCTGTGGACCTCCAAATGCTGGAATCCCATCACTCCCAGCAACCACAGCCAGTGGTTAGGACAACAGCATCTGCATGGCCAAAAGTTCCCTGGCCCCAATATATGTGCTTGTATTTGCAATGTAAAACCCACCCAATGGAATAAAGTTTACCAGTTCTGGAATGGATTGTCGAAAGCCCTTGTGACATGGGCAATGCGCATGGCTAATATTTAGACTCCCAACCTAGCAACAGGAGTGGAAGTACCCTTCCGCCTTTACTAAGCGTGAATAAACTGTCGAGATTTTCTCTCCCTTTGTACGCAATAGTCAGTGCTGGGCCTGTTCGTTTTCTCCACTGGTTGATTCATTGGTACAAGGCCTTCATGTTTCTGCACCCTTGGCAATGTTCCCTAAATCACACACCCATCATGCCTTTGCAGCTGCACACTGCAGGGCAAGTGGAGCAATGGGCAAGATGGCTTCCTTTCTGGGGTGCTTTTCAACTTGCTGCCACTGACAAGCATCCGATAATTCCCTCTTTATCAAGCTTTCTCTTCCCGCTTTACACTATCCACCTTACTCAGTTTGTCAGCCTGAGTTGTTCTGTGCATCATTTGCCATGATGCGTGCATGCCCTTGTGCATGAAGTATGTGCAGAGTGCTCCACTCACTGATTTACTAGAAATCGCCCACATTGCAGGTCAGAATGTGCGACTTTCCACTCGCCTCTCATTTTATAATTCTTTGGAAAGTCCGCCAAGCCACAGTTGCTTGGAGTTTATCTAGACAGCCTCCCAAGCGGCTGGAATAAAAGCAAGATGCACATGAGCATCATGGCGCAGCCATAGCATCGGCTCACATGCCAAAAAGAGATTATTGTGTGGCTACCAGATCCTTGCATTACACCTCTAACAATAAATATAAATACTGTAAAGCAAACAACGACAGCGTGCACAGAGAGACAAGAGACCAAATTTGTCCGACAAGCGTGGTGCTAAGTGGCAGTTCCCATGAAGCCTGTGGTTCCATACATTCCAGGGACTGTGGGTTGATATTACATGCATGGACTCTGGCCAAAGGGATGGCATGTTGCACAGGGCACAGAAGGTCGTAGTAGCGCAGGGTGGCAAGGACAGAAAGAAAACAGAAAGTTGCCCGTTCCAACCCTTCTCACCAAAGCAGGGTCTTTCATACACTGCTCTCCCACTGGATGGGCTCTCAAACGCCCTGAAAACTCTGGGAATGCGAAGGAAGGTAGAAGAGGATATATATTCACGCTAGTGAGTGAACAGCAGAGCACATTCCTGTTGCAACTTATTGAAAGCAAGTTGATGATTCATTGGAATCCTTTAATTGTCTCTCAGTGCCCTTTTACCTGGTCAGCTAGGGTCACACCCATCTACCTGGTCACACACAAGGGGAGGAAACTCCAGAGCAGGTATGACATGTCTGGAGTCACATTCCCCTGTGTGCCCATTCCAGACAACAGGAAAACGTTGTACTTGACTGCTCTAGTAATAAATACATCCCACGAAAGCACACAGCCAAGAGAACGCAGCTTCGCTCTGGCTCCGTGACCCTCATTTCCACGAGGAATGTGAGGTCTTAAAAGAGCACATCTGTGGCTCAAACTTTACAGTTTGAGGGAACTCTGTACTTGGAAGTGCTGAGACGCGTGAAAGGGCCCCCTCGGAGATGTGATCCAAGCCGCTTCCTGCCTGACAGGAAACTGTGACAGAGCCCTGACGAGCTTAGTGGTTCTCCATCTCTGCGGCGAAAACAAACAGGCAGACAAAAAAAAAACCTGGACCAGCTCATCCTCCGGGCTGCTTTGTGAGTAAGAGGGGAGTCTTTATTGTCCTTTCAGTTGGGAAGCGTTTAGCAGAGAATCCCTCTGCAAACTCCCAGCATGAGCTGGCCTGTCACTTATAATCACAGGGCTTGTGAAGTGGTAATTAAATTGTGCAACGTGTCTGAGTAGCTCTGATTGGGATGTTCTAGCAAGGCAGGCAGGCAGGCAGGGCGGGGTTCCCCCGGCTTTCTCTTCCCCCACCCGAATGGAAAGGTTCCAGGGAGGGAAGGGAGTGCAGCATGTGAAAGGCTATTACTGAATTAACTGGGCACCTGTTGCTGCCATTCTTCCAGGGCTGTAAAAAAAAAACATGTAAGCAATTTGCGGCGCGCTGAGCTGAGAATACCCATCAGGGGATGCTGCAGCTACAGACAGAGAAGCTGCAACTTGGCTGGCAGGCTCAGGCTCAAACTTCACAAGGGACTGGGTCATCTATGGTCATGATCCCAAAATAGATCCAGTTTACTGACCATCGATAGTCAAGGCCGGGGTGGCTGAGTGAGCACGCACCAGAAGACTCATTCATGTTGTCAGGTGTTATCAGCACCCAAGATATACTCCCCTTTGACTCAAAGGCATTAGGATCTGTTATTTCAGCTCCCACACAAGAAACTATGCCATCTTTTGTGATGGGCAACACTGCTATCTGTGCGGGACTGTAGCAGACCCCCCCTCCTCCCACATCTTCATATAATTGCAAAGTTGGAAGGGACCCCACCCCCCCGAGGGTCATCTAGTCCTGTAATGCAGGAATCTCAGCTAAATCAGTGTTTTTCAACCTTTTTTGGGCAAAGGCACACTTGTTTCATGAAAAAAATCACGAGGCACACCACCATTAGAAAATGTTAAAAAATTTAACTCTGTGCCTATATTGACTATATATAAAGTAATTCTCTTGAATTTTTCAATTTTTCCCACGGCACACCAGGCAACATCTCGCGGCACACTAGTGTGCCGCGGAACAGTGGTTGAAAAACACTGAGCTAAATCATATCTTGCAAGGGTTCTCCTCAGCATGTGCGAAACCTGCGCTCTCATTTTCTCGATTCTCATAATTAATTTATCCCTTTTTTCGTTTATTGTGAAAAGCATCACCTGAGAGGGGATGGAAAAATTGCAAGAAGTAGGGGAACTCTAAAGAGCATCCGCTCCCCTTCATTTTGTCCTCGCATACACACTTTGTCTCTATACATGACAGGCAGCAGGCAAGGGCTCACTGGTGCGAGAAGCTACCCAGTCACCACCCTCTATTGACATAGAAAAGAGAACATCCTGGCACTCTTTGCCTCAGGCCAAGTAGTTTTCGGATGTGCAGAGTCCCCCACCCTAATGCAATCAAAGACAACACCTGAGACCCCACCTGCATTATAAAACAGTATCATACACGTTTAATGGCTTCCCCAAATAACCTTGGGAGCTGTAGCTTTGTTAAGGGTGCTGAGAGATACCCCCCCCCCCGCTCCCCTCACAGACCTACTATTCCCAGAGCTCCTTGGGAAGAGGGATTGACTCTGGGAATTGTAGCTCGGTGAGGGGAATCGGGGTCACCTGGCAATTCTTGCTACCTTTAAACTACAGCTCCCAGACTGCAGTTTAAAATGCTATAACATTGCTTTTCATTTATAGTGCAGGTGGGGCCTGGGAGACCGGAATTATTCTTTGAATTCCAACTACCCACCCACCAAAAACACACCAACCCCTTGCTAGCCTGCTTCCTCTGCTGTGTTACAGGAGTCTGTCCCATCAGCAGTGGGATATAAATAAATATAACTATAATAATAATAATATTTTTTGGCATTGGGGAGGTTGTTGCTTTCAGCACAAGCTTGAGTGTTAAAACATGATGAAAACTTGGAAGAGGTATTAGCTGCCCACTTGAGTAACTTTTGTCTTAGAAGGGGACAGAAAAAGAATGGGAAATTTCTTCATGCCCAGGCTTTCGTAGTGTTCCTGGTTCTGCAAGGGGCAGAGGGGGGGGGGGAGAAGAATCTAGCCCTGCCTTGCTAGATGCATAACAAATAAGAGCGTACTTTGGAGATCAAGGGGGAAAGGAGGAGAGAGGCAGCTTGCTTTCATCTACTTTGTGGGTTCTCACATGGTCTGCATTCTTTGAATCCTTTGTCAAACCCCTCCCCCCCCCAGTCCACAGATTATGAAGCGGTCCAGTCTGCCTGTAGCTCTCTGACACCCTGCAAGCTGGTCTTGCTCTACCTCAGGCTGCCCTAAAAGCTAACAGGGAGGTTTTGCTGCAGTGCTTCTTTTCCTCTATGCGAGAGCAGGGGGTGAGCCGGAGTTGTGAGATTATGGCTGCAGTCCTGGCAACGCATACCCCATTGATTTCAACAGGACTTAACTTGCTTGCTTCTGCGGAGCTGTGGTTAGGGATGGCACTGTGAATCTGTAGCCAAGCAGCCCTGAGAGAGTGAGGCGCAGGCACAATGTCAAATGCTAAAAGACATGCAAAAAGGGAAGCGTATAGAAATGGGCTATTCCCAGGCTGTGCCCTTTCCCAGACCACAACTGCCCCCCACCCTGCCCCAAGGCTATGCACAGCCTTGATTGCATTGCCTGGCGGGAATGCGCGTCCCTGAACTTCTGCATGCCTGGAAGCAGGATGGAGAACTCTGTGGCATGGTTCTCAGAGAATGGTCTAATTGCCTGCGGTGTGAGAGGCAATAGAGAAAACTTTTGTTAAGTCCAAGTGCTAATTTTTCCCCAAATAACATTTGATGTCAAAATATATCATAGTACTTCTTTATTGTATAAAATGATATTTTTTTTAATGAAACAAACAAACAAACAAATTCTTTCCAGTAGCACCTTAGGGACCAACTAAGTTTGTTTTTGGTATGAGCTTTCGTGTGCATGCACACGAAAGCTCATACCAAGAACAAACTTAGTTGGTCTCTAAGGTGCTACTGGAAAGAATATTTTATTTTATTTTGTTTTGACTATGGCAGACCAACACGGCTACCCACCTGTAACTGGTTTTTAAATGAAAGTTTGAGTTCATTCCCTATCGGCAAACATTCCTTTTATAAGCACATTCTGAGCAGCATTGGAGAAATGGGTATTTTGCGGTTCCCGCAACAGATTTCCAAATGTGTCAAAGGCTGTGGACCCCTGGCCCGTGGTGACATTTAGCTAGGGTTGCCAACTTTTCGGTTAGTCTCTGAAGTTGAGCCTTTCACAACAGCAGACGTAAGCACATGATACCATTTATCTCTATGATGTGAAAAGCATCATCTATTTATTACTACGTATCAAGCTGCTGCTAAAAGCATACTTGGAAGGCCCAGATTGAAAAATTGGCAATTATGAAACTGACTGGGAAAGTGGTCTGGCTTGCTTGTGTGCCTTTAACAGTACATTGATCTGCAGAAAGTAAGCAGCAGAATGCTTTCCCCAATATGGAGGTTTCCCCTTCACTGAAGCATTGTACTGTCATGAGAAAAGGTGGACTGGTGAAATTCTTGCTTCCATGCAACTATTTAGAGGTAAAGGAGTCTTCCAAGGCTCTGGAGCTGGCAACTGTCATTAGAGAAGGACCAGGTGTGCCTAGGTTCAAATCACTATTCAGAGCAACCTACATCGCAGGGTTGTTGTTTGACTAAAATGAGGAAGGAGAAGCGTATGCTCTACCTGACCTCCTCTGATAATAAACAAACAAACAAACAAACAAACAAACAAATATGAAGTTACAAGTAGTCCTTCAGAACAGCTGTAAGCTTTTTCTGTCTAGTCTTGCTTTTGCAAATGCAAGCCAGTTTGTAGATTTGGGTCGTGCTTGTGTTATGTGCAACAGGATTTCAGCTAGATTTATCAGTAGCGTGGCCAGTTATGCATTTGCTGAAGAAGAAATATGATGTCCCCCAAAATTGGACAAACTAGGACACAGATTTGTATAAAATTGGCATGTGCTAATTTATGCCTGTTTAGAAAGATTACAGGCAATTCCCCACTTAGGTGGGGGTTACATTTCTGGGTACTGTGTGTATACGTGAAATCGCATCTAAGAAGCCTATAAACACCCTCTAACCTCGGTGCAAGGGCTCTTGGGATTGCTAGCCATTTCCCCACTCCCCCCCCTTTTTGCAGTTTTCCTGCTCTTTTTGTGCCATTCCCCACCACCACCACCTTTTTTGCACAAGTTAAACATGCATTAATAATAATAATAATAATAATATTTTTTTATTTCTACCCCACCCTTCCCAATCCAAAAACCGGGCTCAGGGCAGCTAACAACAAATGTAAGACAATGATTAAAACAACTTAAAAAACAGCATAAAAACAAACATCAATGGGATCCCCAGGGCCAACTGGCCAGGTTAGTCATGCTAGGCCAGTAGGGAGACCAGGGAGGAATTTTAATGTGGGGACCCAGAAGGGTTTCTTCAGAAAAAAGGGAAGGGGGAAAGGAATAGGGGATCAGGCCAGATTAAAGGCCAGGCGGAATAACTCTGTCTTACAGGCCCTGCGGAAGGAGGTCAGGTCCCGCAGGGTCCTAGTCTCGTTGGACAGAGTATTCCACCAGGTCGGAGCCAACACTGAAAAAGCCCTGGCCCTTGTGGAGGATTAAGTGGGAGGACATAGCCTACTGTATTTCTATTTAAATGGTAGTAGAGGTGGTGGGGGAGACGGTGAGCTGTGGATTTTTTCAGTCTGCTGTTCAGATGCTGGCAACTCCAAGGCCCCTGTTGTCCTTTCCTGTAGTTATCTTTAAACTGGACACAGGCTGAATAGACCTTCAATAGATGGCTCCTTCAGATAAGAGGACTGCCCTTTTATAAACTAGGGCAAATGGCCTCACTGCGGTTGGCATGTTCGGTTTAGATCACAGTTCCTGAACAGTGATCAGTTCATAAGGCGAAACTTAGACCACACGAAAAGTGCTGTTTTTCGCAGAAAAGCATTTCCTTAAAGGACTCCCTTCAAATGCTTATCTGAACCAGTTAATTTCATCATTGTCGTTGTGGTGAACTGGGCTGAACGGATGCAATGGAGGAGCGGGTTCCTGTATCTCCCACGGTTGCACAGAAGAGGAAATTTCAGCCAGAGAAGAACTAATATATTTCTGTGCCCGAGGCAGAAAGTCCAAGTGGCCCATGGCAACGATACAGTCCCATTAAATCGCTGACAAATGGCCCTCTAATGCTATCACAATATCTGCCGTTTGAGACAGGCTGAATGACAAACAGCTTCTGACAAGATTCCTCCTTCTGGACAACTTTTAGAAGTACAGTACAGATCTGTGTCCTTCTTTGCCTGATATAAAGGCAGGGAGGGTATAACTTAGGCAGCAACCCTCTAGATTTCTTGAATTATCTCTTACTGTTCTTCTCCAGAAGAGCACCAGGGCAAACTAATCTTGTTGAACTAAAAGAAAGCATGTTTTTTGCAGAAGCAAAGAGGTTTACATTTTGCAGGTGCCTACGACACCCTTGGAAAGATAAGAGCAGCAGGCAGGGATCCTATGATTTCCCCTCTGGGTCTAATTATATTATATATTCACGACAAAGGCACTAATTGCTTAATTATAATTAATTGTTATTATTATAGGTTTGATCTGGAACCCAAAGCAAGGGTGTTTAGGATTGGAGATAACAAACATCAAGCTAGCTGTCTTCTTTGAAAAATCCAGACTAAATCATTAATTGATGTCACAAGCCTGCCTGAGGGCTCTGTGGCGGCTCACGACTTTAAGAATAAATGTAGCCTGCTCGGCCTATAAGAAAAATTCCAAAGGAATAACAACAACAAGGTCATTGCACAGTTAGGGGAAAATATTTGACAGCAAACATAGCTTATTGGATGGTTTTCAATATTTATACTTTTATCCTGCACATTTGTGCTCTCCAGCTTCTGATTAAAGAGTCCACTCTGTTTCTGGGTAATAGTTCCATTGTCAAACTGCTCTTACTATCAATAGGTTTCTCCTCCTAACGTTTCACCAAAATCTACCCTCAGGGGCGGAGGAAGGGGGGTGCGGTAGGGGTGGGCCTTCCCGGGTGTCACCACTGAGGGGGGTGACAAAATGCTGGGCGGCACTCACTTCGAGGCCTGCAGCGTGCCCGAGCCACGCGTCTCTCCTGAGAGTGACGCAGTGGCTTGGGCACGCGCAGGCTCCGCACTACCCCAAACGGTCCGCTACCGCCTTCCCCTCAGCTGTAGGGTGGCTGAGTGGGAGGAGGCAGGCAGACTCCTCAGAGCATCCTGCTCCAGCTCGCCCCACTCCTGCGGGCGGCTGCCCCTGGGCGCAGGGCACGCACACCGCCCCAGGCGCCCTATCGGTTTGCTCCGCCACTATCTACCCTCCATTAGATCTAGTCTTCCTGCCCTCTGGGTCAACTCTTTGCCCCCTTCCATATGACAGATCCGATAGCCCTTGCAGCATCCTTGCAGCATCTTCAGAAAGCAAGCAGGGAGGAAAAGACTTGAAATATACACCATTGTAACTTCTTCCTTAGACATGTTGAGTGAGGGAGCTGCTGACTTCCCAATGTGGTGAATTTCATAACCCGGACACTGCTACCAAGAAGGCTACACAGAGGAAGGTACACCTCCTGCTTATTGCCGTGTGTGTCAACTTGGACGGAAGAAGATGGCCCATTGGATAAACCTGGTCCCAAGCAGTTGAGGTCTTAAGGTAATAACCAGCATCTTGAAATACAGTGCATTTCCTCTTGCATGAAATGGGTCTTGCTTTAAATTTTTACCTGGTATTTCAAAGCAATAAGGGCCCTTTAACGGTTTGAACACCCGAACCTCAGCATATAAATATTTACCCAAACACATCTGCCTAAAGAATGCTCTAAAAACGGCCAGCTTTGTAGCCTAATGTCAGCGGGCTTCATCTCTGGGGACTTCAGTGTGACATGGAAAGTATGCGCATACAGCTGCATGCATGCTGCTCCCAACACACACAACCATCCAATTTCTTTTTTTAAAAAAAAAAGGATTGTGGGGTGTAATTCAATATCACCAGGGGTAGGCAACCTACGGCCCATGGGCCACAAGCGGCCCACGGGAATCGTTTAACCGGCCCACCAGCCACCCCTGAACCGAGCCGCCCACTCAACGAGTTCCCACGTGCTGCGCTAAACCAGCGCAGTGCGGCGCCGGAACTTGCTTCTGCGGCACTGGAAATTGCATCTGCGCAGACGCCGGAAATCATGAGCGCACGCACTCACGTGCACTCGTGATCTAGCCCACGAAGCGTCTCCGCAGCAGTGAACCAGCCCAGGCAAGGTAAACCTTGCTAAGATGGCCGTTCTGTCAGCACAAGCCTTTCTGGTTGTCAGGCAGGATAATCCCTCCTCTCCTCTCCTCCACTCTATGCCAAGCAGAATTGGGGAGGGTGGGGGGAGGTGGGTGTAGGGGGAAAGTCCCATTGCACTAGCAGGACTCATTGTACTGGCTTCCGGTAACAGGGATTATGGATATGCATCAAATATAGGGCTGCCAAATTTCAAAAAGTGAAAATCAGGACACATAAAATTGTTGAGCTTTTTTTCCCCTGGCAAAAGAAGAAGTTATTGAGCTATTTTTAAGGAAAGCTGCCAAAATCTAGACTTTCGACATGGATTAGCCATACGTCCAGATTTTCCCAGGCATTTCAGTGATTTCCTCCTGGACACTGTTCCCGACTGCCATATTCTGGATCTGTCCAGGAAATTCCAGACGTATGGCAACCCTAATACTGCAGCATACATACACATTCCATGGTAGGCCTGTGTATTTTGGACTGGTAAATGCATGGATTGGACCTTCAACCACAACTTAATCAATGTTTTTAACAGCTACCAGACAGTGAACATACGTAGATTGATATTTACTATTCCCAACCAATGAATCGCTTTATATATAAATTCAAGGCAATTTGCGAAAGAACAATTTAAGAAAAAGACAAGGAGCAACTAACGATATGAATTACAGATCCATACCCAAAGCAGCTGGAACAGCTTGTTGAAACAAACAAACAAAAAATTCCCCAATTGTTTCCAAAAACTACATGTAGTAGATGCAAGTTGTATATCAATGGGAATTCCTGCTCCACAAAATATACTCCGCCAGGGATGTAGCTGAGCATTGCTGCCTATTTCAATGGGCAGGGGTGTCACCTGCTAGAACACATGGGGAAGTGCAGAATGTTGAATGAGCTACCGAATTCTTCCTGAGAATTTTAGCCTCTTTTTTGTTTTTTAAAGTAGGTTTCCAGCACTTAAGACTAGAAAAATATGCATGGAAGTGAACGAACAATGCCTCTTTCCATGATTAGCTAAAGCAGATTAAATTATGCAAAGTGAGGAATTCGTCTCTTGAAATATAAAGCAGCTGCTTCCAAGACTGAAAATTCATTAGCGTTTCATCCTAGAAAATAATGGCTTTTTAATGAAAACAGAATAAGAAACAGAGGGCTCTTGGCTGATTTGCTATGGCATACAATAAAGTTATTGTTTTGCTTCCTCCTCATCCAGGGGGCCTTTCTCCATAAAGCAAACATGAATTGGGACATTGCTTGCTTGCTTCCTGTAGTAGCGGATCTTAAAACGGCATCACATGTCTTCATATGCAGCGCAAGGAGTTTTCTGTCCATTCAACAGCTTGCTTTTGAATGGTATCTTTATAATTCATCTGATTGCTTAGTAACTTAAAATGCTGGCTGCGTTATTGGTCAGATATCGGGATTTGATTTTGGGTTGCTCTTGCCGATAATTGGCCAGAAGGAACAAGAAACCCACGGTAACCTGGTCAGCTTCTGAGCCGGGTGAACAGAGTTTTGATATGCAGAAATGAGCAGGTGAAGCTTTTCCCAGATCAGATGATGATCACTCACCAATAGAGGCCATAGATTAAATTACAGGGACAGCTTTAAGAGTTGGCACCCTAACTACATATACACGGTATAATATTATACAGGATTATGGCTGGATCTAGACACATCAAAGAAGTGTTTCAACTTAAAGCATTGTAAATTTAAACAGGGAAAACAGGTGGAGAAAAATGGGACTTCATGTCGCCATCTGGTGGCGCAATATTATATTGCACATGCAACGCATATAAATCGCTTTTTCTTTACCAGTCTATATATCCGAAGGGGTGATGAACGGAAAGAAGAACTCTGGATGGAAAGAACCAAGAACTCCCCAATTGTGCTTTCAGGATGACTAATGCAAATTAATAAAGTGCTGCAATGTTTATTTAATTTAAAACAATGGGTTGTTGTTGTTGTTTTTAGATTTGTGTGTGTGGGTAGAGTTAGCCTAGAAAGACGGACTTGGAGACCAAAGACTGTCAAGAAAATATATGGGAATCAAGAGAGATGTGGGGAGTGTTGCCAGGTCAAAGAATCCAAAGATTCTTGCCACTTTCGCAAGTCCTCAGCTGCTGAGAAAGATACAGCTTCTGCAGTCCTGCGTCTTCCATGCTCCAGCACAGGGTGGAAAGGTCCTCAAGAAGTTGAAGGACTCCAAGCTCCCATCATCCCCAGACAGCATAGGCCAATGGCATACCTTCCAAAATTTATCCAATGAAAATAGGGGCGTCCCATTCCATAATGGTAATTTTACTATCTAAACCCCACATATCTTATTGCTGCAGCCACTCTGGGCAGCTTCCAACATATATTTTTTTTTGGAAAAAAATTAAACATTAAAAAAACTTCCCTGTACAGGGCTGCCTTCAGATGGTTCAGGGTTTGGATAACTCCATACCCTCCAACATTTCTCCAGTGAAAATAGGGACATCCTAAGGAAAAGCGGGACATTCCTGGATCAAATCAGAAACTGGGACGGCTTCTCTAAATCAGGGACGTCCCTGGAAAATAGGGACACGTGGAGGGTCTGCAATGGTCAGGGTTGATGAGCATTGCAGCCCAGCAACATCTGAACGGCCCAACCCTGACCTAGGAAAGTGGTGAGGAGGTGTGGGGTGTGATGAGATAAATGAAAATTTGGGTGAGACAGAAAAAAACCATAGCTTTATCCTCTTCCACAGCCCCCTGTTTTAAGACACCGCAGGTTCTCCAGGTTGTGATCTGCACTAGCTCTAAATACTATTTCTGTAGCAAAATCTTTTTGTTAGTATTGGAAGAGTAAGGTTGCTGATAATTTCCTCTGCCAGCTGTAGAGTAATGGAGGGGGAATTTATTACCCAAGTTGCCATTGTTTCCTAACAGACCTCTGATAAACCCAGATCAGGCACAGCGATTAAAGCTGCAATCCTATCCCTGTTGCGAAATAGCTCCATTGAATACAATGGGACTGACTTCTAAGCAAACATGCATGGGGCTGTTGGTCTAGAGAGAATATATTCCGTAAGGAACTAATTTTGAATGGCTCTCAGGCATTTTACCTTTCTGAGCTGCAGTCCAGTGTTTTTGCTTGATCTCAGCTGAATACGAAACATGTGAAAAAGCACTTTTGATGGAATTCCCTAAGCCAGCGGTTGGGCAGAGGGAAATCCAGTTATCCTCTCCTTTTTGCTTGTGGTGGGTTGTGGGGTCTGTGTGTATCACAGGAGCCAGCAGTGCTGTGTCTGATCATGCTTATCAGCCCCATACATGCAATTGCTGTTGAAAGGAATGGGAATTATGTGTGTTTTGATGTGATAACTGGAGTTGACAGATGCCAGGCTAGAAGGGGCCTCTCTCTCTCTCTCTCTCTCTCTCTCTCTTTACCTTTAAGACCTCGGGAGCAAATACTTCCAGCCCCCACCTTCCCCACCCAGCTGTTGTTGCTGCTGCTGCTGCTGCATTCTCTACACTCACCTCTCTGCAATTCACAACCTCTATGGTTTCCACAGTCTTATTTTGCTCGAACTCCTTTAAGGAACCTGGAAAGCAAAGACCTTGAAAAAACGTGTTGCTCTTTGTTTATGAGGATTCAATTGAACCCAGTCAGGACAAGCTATTTGAATTTTGCCGCATCTCTGCTTTGGGTGGGAAAGGAGGAATGGGCAGAGGGCCCAGCTTTGCAAAGGATGCTATCGCTTAGTGTATGGGTAAGGGGTATATTTTAATAGCCTGAGGGCCACATCCCCTACTGGGCAAGCTTCAGAGCCTTTGCCTTGGATTCTCTTTGTATCCCCCCCCCCAATCTTGTTTGACGCACCTGAGCTTGCTCCAGCTGAGTAGCTGCGTCTCGCCCCTTAACAAAGCATGTGATCGTCACCTTCCCCCCCCCCCAGCTTAAAAAAAGCTGAGTGACCACAAAACCTCCTCCCGGACCCAACAAGTCTTGTGATCTCCACCTGATCAGCTAGTAAGCTGGGCTGTGTTCTCTCGCCTGCCTCAATCTCTTAAAGCGTACTTGCTGCTGCTCCAAACACCTCAGAGCCCATTGTGTTCAGTGGGGAGGGGAGACACCTCTGGTTCTGGTGATGTGCCAACTTCCCTTGGTTCCTGTGAACTGTCAGTTGCGATTTTGATGTCCTCTGATGTCGACTGAGAACCTCTTAAATCCCCAACTTCCCTTTTTGCATCTTCAGCTTGTCCCGGTGTGTACCAGTCGTGGCTACACCCCGCGCGTTTGCTCTAGTAACGGAAGAAGGCTTTGTGGCATTGGGTGTTTTGTTAGAGCATTAGTTAACTAGAGCATTCGTGATTTCAGGATTGGAACTTGCTGGCTGATCGTATGTGGGAGCCATTTCACGTCATGCAAGGCAATGCGGATGCCTTAGCGCTTCCCATGTTTTTGCTCACGTGCCGCTGTGTAGCACAGTATGTTTGCAAATGCCTTGGGACACATGACCAAGAGCAGCAACTGCACCGTCTTCTGCTCTGCCAGGGAGTGTGAAAACACACCTCAGATTACTGGGTAGATGCAGACTAGCACCCAGGGCGCTTCCAGACTGTCACTATTTTCATCTGGGATTCAATCACATCCTGGCAAATTCTGGTTGCACAATTGTTGCTGACTAGGAGGCCTTGTATGATGAACCCACTTCCCAAAATAAATAAATAAATTTAAAAAATTGACCAGTAGCACCTTAGAGACCAGCTAAGTTTGTTCTGGGTATAAGCTTTTGTGTGCATGCACACTTCTTCAGATACTTCCCAAAAGATTGGGCTTTCCAATCAGCTCAGAGGAAACAAAGTAATTCTGTGGAGACTTGGGGGGTGGAAGGGAAGAGAGTGAGAAGGAATTTAGTTTAAATAAGATCCTGGTTGAACTTTTGCAACAAGGGAAGGAGCAATAAAATGCACTGGAATATGTGGGATAACACTGGCTTTGATGCAATGTCATCTAAGCTCCCCACAATCATATCAGGATGAATGCTCAGTCAACAAGTTGCCTGGAAGCATCCATCACCAAAGTGTGGAGTTCCCCTGCAAACAGTGGTGGACCTACATTTTGGGGGTCCTGAAGCTTGAACTGTCATAGGCCCCCCTTTGCATCCAGCCACAAGGTCTGGGAAACCATGTCTGGGTAACCACTGTTATCTTCTTCAGTGGAGTTCTTCCACAACAGATGAACACAAATTTATTATACCTGTGCTTTGTTGTTTAGTCGTTCAGTCGTGTCTGACTCTTCGTGACCCCATGGACCAGAGCACGCCAGGCACTCCTGTCTTCCACTGCCTCCCGCAGTTTGGCCAAACTCATGCTGGTCGCTTCGAGAACACTGTCCAACCATCTCATCCTCTGTCGTCCCCTTCTCCTTGTGCCCTCCATCTTTCCCAACATCAGGGTCTTTTCCAGGGAGTCTTCTCTTCTCATGAGATAGCCAAAGTATTGGAGCCTCAGCTTCAGGGTCTGTCCTTCCAGTGAGCACTCAGGCCTGATTTCCTTAAGAATGGATAGATTTGATCTTCTTGCAGTCCATGGGACTCTCAAGAGTCTCCTCCAGCACCATAATTCAAAAGCATCAATTCTTCAGTGATCAGCCTTCTTTATGGTCCAGCTCTCACTTCCATACATTACTACTGGGAAAACTATAGCTTTAACTATATTGTACGGACCTTTGTCGGCAAGGTGATGTCTCTGATACTGACTCTCAAACTTTGGGATTGCTGAAATATATCCCAACAACAAATCAATCGATTTGAGTTGTTCGACTCAAATTGGGTCTGCTTGCTAGACCCAAATTTGTTAAACTAAGTGGACTAAAGTCACTTCTGGGGCCCCTCCAGGATTAGGGGCCCTGAAGCTTAAGCTTCATTACTTTCCTACTAGATCCTGCCCTGCCTGAAAGTGCTTACATGGCAAACAGCACATTGGAAAGTGATGGCATGCTCAGGTTTCCACACGTCAGCTCATATGGAGCTGCTTTATGGTCTTCCTGTGCATTTTGTTCACTATTATCTACTCAGTGCAGGTGGCGCTGTGGTCTCAACCACTGAGCCTCTTGGGCTTGCCAATCAGAAGGTCAGCAGTTTGAATCCCCGCAATGGGGTGAGCTCCTGTTGCTCTGTCCCAGCTTCTGCCAACCTAGAAATTCAAAAGCATGCCAGTTCAAATAGATAAATAGGTGCCGCTGCAGCAGGAAGGTAAACAGCGTTTCCGTGCACTCTGGTTTCCATCATGGTGTTCCGTTGCACGGGCCAGAAGCAGTTTAGTCATGCTGGCCACATGACCCAGAAAGCTGTCTGTGGACAAAAACCAGCTCCCTCGGCCTGAAAGCCAGACGAGCGTCACAACCCCACAGTCGTATTTGACTGGACTTAACCATCCAGGGGTCCTTTACCTTCTTACTCTGCACTGACTGGCAGCAGCTCTCCAGGGTTTCAGACGAGCCAGCTGGAGATGGCAGGGATTGAACCTGGCACCTTTTGCATGCAAGCAAGTGCCCTGACACTGAGTTATGCCGTCCCCCCCTCCCCATGTCCTCACTCACTGTGTCAGTGAGTGAATATGACAAGCAAGCCTCTTTTGTGTTGAACCAGCAGGATCAGACATGTGACACTTTCTATTGAAAAGGTTAACATGTTTTATTACCTGGTGTGAGCAAAACAAAACAATGGCTTCCAGTCTTGTGTAGAAACTCCAGATGTGGCAGTCCCTCTGCTGGCAAACAGACCTGTTTATCCCCATGCACCAAATTAGCCCCTGCTACTAAAGCAAGCTGAAACTTCCTTCCGCCCCATGTAGCCAAATGTGTATAAAATAAGCTCATTCCCCCCGCCATCCATTCCCCAACTCCTTAACCGTCCTGCTGCTGTATCTAAAATGCACTTTCTTATATAACACACGACAGAGACTGGAACATTTGCTTTCGAAACTTGGTTGTTGCTATGAAAAGATTTAAGTCAGGATTACGACAAAGTCTGAACAGACATGATGTTTAGGAACAGTTCTTCCCATGATTTTGCTAGCGCTATAGAAGTGAAGCTTTTGCATTCTGTTCTTGTGTATCACTTTGATCCGACACGCTTTGACCTGATAATAAATCCCACTGAATGAAATGGGAATTGCTTCTGAGCGGACATGCGTAGGATTGCAGGCTAAGTTGTCCTTATTTAAAGAGTTGTCTCTTATTTCAAAGCTCCAGGACGTAACAGATCCAAAATGGTGAAGCAAGGTTTCTGCGAGGCAGCTGGCATGGAAGGGCGAGTCAGGAGGATGGAGGAGATGGGGGCGAGGATCCTGGCGCACCCTGAGAGAAGACTTGCAAGCCGACCTGGAGCATGAATTTTTGAAAGAACCTGAACATCAAGGCAGCCCTCTCCTTCATCTCCCTGATGAAGGAAAACAGCAAAGTCAGCTGCAAGCTCTGCCATAACCACTGCCACCATCAAAGCAGCTGCAGGCAACTTCTCCTTCAAAGGCAGCCTCTTGGATGCATCTGGGCAACAGCAGGCAACGCGCGCCCGAGGGGGGTGGGGCGTACTCCCGAGGGTGGCAGGGAGGATGCCCTCCTAGGCGCAGGATAGCCGCTCAGGTGCACGAAGTGGTGCACACCCTACAGCCAGGGGAAGAGCAAGCTGCCAATGGCGGGCATTCGGCACACCGCCCGCCCACGGCTGCCAAATGTCATCCCCCTCAATGAAGACACCGGGGCGATCCACCCCCCTTCCTCCGCCCCTGGATACACTGAAGAGTCTTGTGGGCAGGCTTCAGAAGACCATGCCCACTATTGAAGAGAGGGTGCAAGTCATTGAGCAAGAGATGAGCCATCCTTTCTCAAGAACTCAGCCAAGTGTGGAATGAAGCTAACTGTAGTTGAATGGTCTCATCCAAGGAGCTGGATGACTGTCATGGTTGCCATCCAAAGTACCTGACTCTCCTGCTTGAAGTTTCGGCTTAACCGCAATGCTCCCAGCACCTACAGAGAGAATTCTCTGTTTGATGCAAAAGATTCTCAGAAAGAAAATGAGAAAGCAGATCCAAAACCACGGACCTACTGTTCCTTATAAGAATATTATAGCACCATGCATGCAAAATCCATGGGAAGGGCTCCCAGTTTGCTACTTCTGTGCAATCCTATGCACCCGACCCATCCCATAGTTGCAGATATGTGCGTGGTATTCCTGCTTGCGCAGCCTTCCCTTTGGTCACAAGGCAGCACACAGGGAAATTCCGCCAGTGTTTTCCTCCTCCCCTCCTTGCAATCCTTCTGAAACACAGGCCCCAGTTATTGGGGATTAGATAGAACAGATGCATGTAAGATGCTTAGCGCTTTGGTCCAGACAAGGCCACTTTCCAATCAGCTCAGAGGAAACAAGGTAATTAGATGGAATCTTGGAGAGAGAGAGAGAGAGAGAGAGAGAGAGAGAGAGAGAGAGAAGGAATTTGGTTGTTACTAGACCATAAGATTCCTGTTCCAGCCCTTCCCTCTTTCCCCCGTGTTTCTCATTTCCCTCCCCTTGTACACAGCAGCTGATGTCAGCTAAGAGCTGCTAAACAGGTCAGGCCTCTGGTGAAGAAACTTGTGTCACTTAAGCAGGGCAATGAACCAAGAGTGTCCTTTTAAAAAGCAACAGCTTTTGGATCGGAGACAAACGGCGCTGTGTGTCCCTCTAGCTGTTTCTGGGATGGCAGGGAAGCTTCTCGGTACAATTTAAGCTTTGTCTGGCGGTCTCGTCGTTAAAGAAATACACTCTGCTAATAAAGACAAAGAACATCGGTGCCGGGGAAGTGGTAGCGTGCCGAGGGGAGATGAGCCACAATGACTGAGTTTCTGGTTATTACCAGATAATATGGGTTGGGAGCATGTGAATCAGACAGACTGAGATGGTTTGAACTGATTATTGGTCAGGCCAAACTTTTGGAGACTAGCAGCAGAGAATTGGACACAAAATGCTGTTTTCGTCGCATGTAACTTTGACCCTCTGAAAGCCCAGCTCTACACATGTTTAGTTTTTTTTCACTCAGAAGTAAGTCCCACTATGTTTCCTGGGTGGCAGGATGGTCTAAACATGTCTCCTTCGGTGACGAATACCTATGAACCTGAAGCAAGCTTCCCTTGCTGAGTAAGAGAAGTTGAGAATTCCCATTTCTCTTGCCTTCCCTGCAGAGCCATTGATCAAAAGAGTGAAATAGTAATAGTCTGAATGTGGGTGAGGGAAAAGAGAGGGGTAGGAAACTGAGGTTTGGTGGGGCAGATCCTTCGAAGAATTTTCTCCGCGAAGTGTTGCATCTGAAAAAAACAACACCAAAAACATTCAAGTCTACTTTGGGAAACGTGTGTGCTCTACCTTCATTTATTTAATTATATGAGATGGACAAATAAAACTAACAACCCTGCCTCACCCCTCCAATTAATTTTCAGTTAAGTGTGCATCGCTCTATGGATGCTTACCACACTTCCAGTGCCTCTGGCAGAAGCTTTTCAGCAAACAAGCGCTCATCAGAAACTGCAAGCATCCTCCTATAGGCAAGAATGGACAAGCTATCTATTTGTTTTGGGTATCCAGTGTTACCTTGCAAGAGAAATTGACTTTCTGGAAGTAATTAATTATTTTGTATTGGATGAGGGCAGGAAATGAAGTTTTGATTTGAATGGGTTTGTTTATGAAATACTTGCAGCTGTGTTGGAACATTAGAATAAAAGTAATCAGAACACTGACAAGAAAATGCCTTTATTAGGACCAGAAAAAGAAAAAGAAAAAAGGGGGGGTACAAAATGACCAGCAAGCTTCATAGAGCTCTTCTCCAGGGTTGGATGTTTGTTAAATAAAAGCAGGAGGGGGAAAAAAAGAAAAAAAGGGGGGGAACCCAACATAGTAGAAAGCCCCCAATGTGGGCTATGACGTAATTTCAGAAATGTAGATAATGCGAATCCAGAATTAAAATAGAAACTTTTTTCTGACATTATTCACAGTATTGTGTGTGAGAGATAGGAACCTGATTGCAAGTTTGTGCTGCTCTGAAAAAATGATGCTAGGGCCCTGAGTGCATTAGGTTTTCTCACCCCCACCCCCCACCATGATCCCAGTGAGCCAACTTTATCACAATGCTGCACTATACTGAATAAGAAATTATATTGTGCCTTCTGTAGGCACCCACTCCTTTTTCCTCCCTTTGTATAGCCCCCTTTCTAAGTACGGGAGACCTTGCTCTCCACTCCTGCACAGTTAGGCTTGTTTCCTTTTCACTTCTGCTGGCAGATTCTGTTGCGGTGTGGAACACTGCAAGGTTCAAGGTTGCAACCAGCCAGCCTTCCCCTCTTCCATGGATCCCCTGTCCTGACATTCAGGATTTGCTGGTCACCGAACATATTTGGGTCCTCATTGGGCTGGGGTGTTTTTTTTTGGGGGGGGCAGATGGTCTCCTTTGGGTTTTACCCTTCAATATTTTTTGCACTTCTGCAAACTTTAGGGTTTCCTGAAGCTCGAGACTACGCTCCACCTCATGTTTCGAAGCAACCCCGTTTTGGCTTCATCGTTGTTGGTACATGGCATCTGAACTATTAGCAGTGATGGTGGATTGCATCATCATAGTTCTTTTGAGTGGTCAAAGCTCTTTACGTTGATTTAGGGAGTTATAATCCTCACAGTTCGAAAGCACGTCAAAGTGCAAGTAGATAAACTTGCGTTTCCGTGCGCTGCTCTGGTTCGCCAGAAAGCGGCTTAGTCATACTGGCCACATGACCCGGAAGTGGTACGCCAGCTCCCTCAGCCAGTAAAGCGAGATGAGCCCTGCAACCCCAGAGTCGTCTGAGACTGGACCTAATGGTCAGGGGTCCCTTTACCTTTAATCCTTACAGTAAACCTGAACCCGAATATTAACCCGCTATGTTGGAAATAGCATTTCTATATTGCAGATGAGGGCTGAATCTGAGGCTTTGTCCTTCCTTCCTTCCTTCCTTAATGTGTGGCAGGAGTTTTGAACCACTCCCTAATATGTATCTGAGTCGATTCAACCCTCTACACCAGAATATGCAGGTACCAGAGCAATTTGCAGGTCCCATGAATAACTATTGCAATTTATCAGGGATGCATCTACAGAAACAGAGCAAAGGGACATCTATGGACATCATTCACAATACTACATCTGAATCGAGCCTCTGTTGAGGAAGTGGGTATGACTGGCCCTGTGGATACTTTCATTGAGGACCAGGCATGTGTGTGTGTCTCTCCCCCCCCCCCAGCCCAGGCCACTTCAGTTTCTGCCAAAATCTGCAACCAGCTGTCATCTGGTAAATGCAGCTACTTGTAGAGGAAAATAAAGTTATTCACTTGAACCAGTAGCTTCTCTGTTGTGAAGGCTCAGGCTGGCAGCATTTCTCAAGCTGCCACTTGGAGAGTACTTGACAATTGCTTGTTGTGGCAGGGTTTTGACAGACAGCTGCAGCGGCAGAGTCCGTGTGTGATTTTTCTTCACACCCTGTTTTAGTACTGGCACCAAGGGTCTCTTATGCCCCCCGTGTAGGAGTAGGAAACTGTAGAAGAAGTGTACATAATGAAGCTTTAAGAACCTTTGAAGATATAAAGTACTGGGAGTTTAAGGCTGCGGGATTACGTAGTTGGCGTTGCGCTGCGCTTTAATCTCAACTGTACGAAAAGCTTAGATCTAGGTACAGATGTCACAAATCTTTGAAATACCCATCTTCACCATCTTCGTCCACGTTGTGGATCTGAATATGCACTCGCCCAAAACAGAAAAAATATATACAGTATATGCTAAAATAGACTATTAGTAATACGTGTCCTGCAGTCCTAACCAACCTGATTCCGGGAAGACGCACTCCTGCTACGCCAGTTTCATCATGGCCACAGGCAGAACCTCCAGGAGAATGTTTGAGCTCATGCCTTGCAAGTTTAGGCTTTCTGGTTTATGAAGAACTTGAGGCCAGTGTAGGCTTCAGTGCCTAGGCTGGGTCTTCTTAGGGTCAGGCTGCTTCGAAGTGCTGCCCAAAGTCTCTACAGGTTAAGCAGCTCAGGGTTTTTTGAGGTTGGCATAGTTTGTTTTATTCTGTTTTGCTACTGCAGGTGCTCTTTCTGAATTTGCCCTTTTCCTGAACTTGTAATTTGCTTCCAGATGGCGCCACTGTGTGGCAACCTCTGATAATTTACTGTTTTCTAATCGCTTCTGCGAAATGCTATTTGCAAGACTTTTTGCATCTTCCTGTGGCCTCTTTTTAGTGTTGGAGGCGCTGTTTCTATTCTGCTAGAGTAGAGCTGTTCCTCTCCACTCTGGGAAACACAATGCTGTCAATTCCACTGTGTCTATAGCCGAAATTGAGAAAACCTAATCAATATTAGGGAACTTCTGCATGTTTCTCCTCTCCATTTCTGCCTTACTGCTACAGTTACAAAGGAACCAATGTATTTTTTTCTGATCCTGAACCCTCACAGGAGTATCTGCACAGTGAATAGGTGTCTTCTTTTTTGCTCTTTCTCTACAGCAGAGGTCACCAACTTTTTGGGTAAGTGTGCACATATAAAAATGTGATGAGTGAACAACCACCAGCTGCTCTCCTTGTACCCTGAATCAATTCCTCTCACCCCACAACCCTGGTATTAAAAGCTGTCTGGATACACACACACTCACTCTTCCAAGGGATCTGAGTCAGATCCAGCAGAATTAAAACAGATCCTCTTGAATTTGCATAATTTTACACAGTGCCGCCCCCCCCCCCCGCAGCAACCACCTGCAGATTAACACTTGCAGTGGTAGACTGCCTAATAAAAATCGCAGATCCAGTGCTTGCTAACACCACAAAAACACTGATTCAAAGCACAGATCCTCTTGATTTTCACATAGGCCAACATCAAAACTGCCAACAAATCACAGAAAGCACTCGTGAGTACAGGTGATCTGTGATTTGATGGTGCTTTTGGGGGGATTCGTAAGAATCCGTGCTGCAGTGTTGGGAAGGATTGGTTTGTTTCCAGAAGCACAGACTTGAAGATAGGACATCTGGATCTTATGAAAACAATGGCATAGCATCTGTGCAATTATGGCAGGATGGGGGAGAAAAATCATCTGGAAAAGGTCTCTACATTTAAGGCAATTAGATGGCAAGTGCCAGCAGATCAAAAGACCCAGCTGGCCAGTAGCTCATATGCAACAATGGCCAGAGGATGTATGTTGCAAAAGAGGCATTGCAAAATGAAGCAAGTCAGGCTTGCAAGTCAAACCAGCATTTGTGCCTCCAGCTTAAATATACTTGCACTATTGTTACGTACTGTACTCCAGTTTACCTTCTACAGATTTCAAGTGAAATGTGAGCCAGAAAGTCCATTGAAGTCACCAGGAAGCCTTAAACTTTTCCATATCTACACCACTTACTGCAGACCTGCCTCACAGGTCGATGTTTTCAGAATTACTGGGAAAATCTTCACATATCTTTACACATGCAAAAGCATCAAAATAAAAATACGAAGCCTCTACTTTTTCCAGTGCTTGTTCAATGTTTATTAGAATTCATATGGAGCGGATTATTTCCAGGATTTGAGCAAATCATCATCATCACATACTACCATGGCAAATATGGAGGTGAGGGATTCCAGAGGAATAGTGGTGTTGATTTCTAACAGAGGTGACAGACCTGTGGCTCATTAAAACCTATAGTACCAAGAGATTACTCCTCCAGCAATTAAAATAAGGAGCACCAAAGTACAGAGATGTTACAGAAAGACTGTTTTTAAAACCAACACTAACCATCAAAATTACATGCGGCTCAATGTGGTGCCTTCCATAGTTCCAGTTACAGGTAGGTAGCCGTGTTGGTCTGCCATAGTCGAAACAAAATAAAAAAAAAATTATTTCCAGTAGCACCTTAGAGACCAACTGAGTTTGTTCTTGGTATGAGCTTTCGTGTGCATGCACACTTCTTCAGATACATCAAAATTACAATTATTCTGTAGGTTCAACACTACCGTTGTATAGCATTTCTCTCTCCAAATAAGCATGTCACCTGCAGTGTAGATATAAGCTTTTTCTATATATATTTGGCCGGCCTTTCGAGTGGTCTGGTTCAGGGGTTTGTATTATTTGTCTTCCAATGTCAAGCTCTTTGTTTACTAAGATTTACTGAAGTCTAGGATTTATATCGCTGACAAGAACTTCAGAATCTACTTTTAATGTATTCTGGGGCCATTTCCAGTTGATGCAGCCTGATGTTGCAGACAAGATACTTACAGTGGTGGGTCCAGCCATGTGCTGAAATGAGGTGACCAGTAAACGCTTTTGTGTGGTGGTGAGGCTGCTAGCAGCTTAAAAAGCCTGCCTTGGACCCAATGGTGTGTCATCAGCCATCTGCAAACACACATTTAGGGGTGTGGGAAGGTGGTGGCAGAACAATTACTGGCGTTCCTGGATGACACTGATTTTCTGCATCTTAGTTTAGGCCTGGTTGACCAGATGGATGGGCCAGTAAACTGAATCCTTGGAAGATGTAGATTCTTGAGGCTAGCTGGTTCCCATGTTTGGAAGACAGGCTAGTTGCCTGTTCTGAATGGGGCACACCCTCCAAGACTAAGGAGGGGGAGTACTCCTGGATACACCAGTCAGTGGAGGACCAAATGGTCTCTATTACTAGGAGTGCCTTTTACCAGCTTTGTCTGGTACTCCAGCCATGGTGGCACCTGGATTGGGGTCATTTGGCAACTACAGTTCGTGCACTGGTTAACCTCAAGCCTGGATGACTGCTCTGAGCTCTATGTGGGACTGCCCTTGGGCTTGGACAAGAAGCACCAGAACACAGTGCTGAGACTGATAAAAGGGCATGCAACAGCTCTGCTAAAAAACCAGTACTGACTGCACATTATAATACGTCAAGCTCAAGGTTCTTGAGCTGATATACAAAGCCCTGAACTTGGGCCCAAGTTGCTTCAAGCACCACCCGAGCCTTTCTATCTGGTCTCCATCATTGAAATTATCCAGGAGCGCTGCAAGTTGTCTCCCGTGCCACAGAGGCCCAACTGGCCTCAACTAGAAACCAGGTATTTAGTGTCAATGATCCCATGCTGTGGAAAACTCTCCCAGCAGATTTGGCAGACATCCTCGCTTCTGACTTTCAGTTGTCTCTTGAAGACTTTTTCATGGCAATAGACCTATGCAGCTGTTTAAACTTTTGTTTTTAATTAACCAGTCACCACGCTACCCAGATATGATATAGGGGTATAAAAAACTATCCCAAAAGCTCATTATATATAAGTTGTCTTTTGAACAGTATTGCTCCTCTCCCCCTGCCATTTACATATATTCCTAGCTGAGAGGTTAGCTTCACATTCAATTACCGGTATGAATCGTAATACTTTCAGCTTAAACATCGCTGCAAAAACTTAAGCATTTACTGTGACTTAAACATAACTGGCACAGTAACAGAGCATTCTAATTATATACCAATGCTTTATTGGAAAAATGCTACACAAATTTAACTGAACAGGGCATGGTTTTCATGGTACTGTAATACTAAGATATAAAGATGTAGATATATATATCCGTTGCAGCAGAATTCAGGTTATCAGATATCCAAACTAATGAGAGCACCTTCTGCACTTCTGGCAAGAAATCCCACCAACCTGTCATTACAAATTAGGATTCTACTAGCAAGAGCTAGAAGACAGTTTAATACAGAGTATCATAGATTAGTAAATGACATGGAAGGTAGATCTACCTCATCAAATCAAGTTTTACAATGTCATTGACATAAAGATTGCTGTAAATAATGTATTCTACTTCAGTGCAGCACACATTAGTTAATGGCTAATTTGTGTCAACAGAAGTGGAATTTTAATAATCAGTACCCTGGAAATTTGGTTACATTGATGAAGACCATGCCAAGTTTGCCAACAATATCTCAAGAGGTAGCAGAACTGATGCCAAAAGACGTGTGAAAGTGACCAAAGTGACATCTTGATCTGCCATCTTGATTCAAAATGGCAGCCAGCATACAAATCTTGACAGTCACTCCCTGCCCGAAACCCCTTGTGCAAAGTTTAGCAAGGATATCTTGAGAGGCAGCCAAACCTATGGAGAACAGTTGGCACAGACAAATCACTCTCCCAAACTAGATTTTGATGTGAATTATTTGTGAAATAGGAATTTTTCACTTCTTCCCTCTACTCTCCAAAAGTAGAGATTGACACTTGCTGTCAGTTATTAACAAAAATACATTACTAGTAATGGAGTAAATCCTGAGTTTCAGAACCTCATTTTTAACAACCGACAATGTTCCAGGAATCTTACAACTTTGCACATGTTCCTAGTACTCTAAGGCAAGAGGAGTTGCCATCTTCTTCACAAGGAACCCAATCCCTTGACATTTGATAATGTTTTACAATATAGCTATTATATACAAATATTCTATGTTAGAGGAGTATAGACGTGGTTTCTGCCCTGAGGGTATTAAAATACTGTGGCTGAACATAGCTTTTTGCTGGTTCAGCATCAGGCTTTCTTTTTTAGAAGGAGTAACAGAACAAAATAGGTTAGACTTCATTTTCACTTCGGCAAAAGTATTTTTAATAATGCACTTTTTGACATTCCTGCAAGCTGTAAGGTACTTCAACTCAAGTTCCCTCAGAATGTTGTTTTTATTTGTGGAGTTTTTCCTCAAAACAGTAGATGAAGTAAACCTGTGTATGCATGTATTACTTGTGAGTGCAATGAAGGCTGAGTGTTTTCTTCTTCACCCCTCAAAATTTCTATAAATAGAAAGCAAGCACATCAAGGAAAAAGGCTCTGTTACAATCTTCGCAACTTGTTTTTCTATGTGCAGATCTCCTTTTTCTTTTTTTAAAAAGCAGCATCCAAAATCAATGGGGGAAACAAAATTGAGGTAAATATTCAAGCTACAATAAAGTTAGTTTGAAATAATTGTCATTTGTGCTTTGGATAAGTCCATGCAAGTTTAGGCCTCATCCACAATTCTGAGTCACCATACTATTAACAGGAATTGTGCCGTTCACACATTTATTTGATTTACCTTGCAGTGGGGCAATTGTGCTTAAAAAAGTTAATATGGAAAAAGTTACCAGCTTTTTTGTGTGACATGTGGCTCATTCACTGAATGGATGGAATGCAACAGAAGTCGTTCTGAGCAACTGCAGAATGTCAAACTGACTTTCAGAGTTCTGAACAACATTCCCACTTGCAGTAGCAGGATAATGTACAAAACCGGAATAAAGCTTCCTAGGATTCCAATCTCTTGGGTAGGAAGGAAAATATGAAGCCAAATACTATAGGCAATTAGAGTGTAATCAACAACAGTATAGTAAAATTCCTGTCATAAGGCCCAAGTTGGAATGCAAAGGTGACATGTATAGCTATTAATCCAGTCAGATTCCTCTCTTCCTCCATCCCAAAGTTGAGAGATTAAATACATCCGTAACTCTGTCCACCCTCCGTTACCTGTTTGCTGAATGTGACAAGCATGAATAATCCAAATTAGAATATTGCTAATTGATGTTTTCAATGTCTAATAAAACTTTCTAACAGGATATTTGAGCCACATGTATTTTTTTTTGGGAGGGGGAATACCATTACTAGTGCATAATAATTAAAATATAATGGTTTCCCATTCAAAGCTCCATTAAATAAGCTGAAAGAGGAGCAAAATGATACTGCCAAATGTAAACACTGAGTATTTAAAAGTTATTCCTTCCATGTGGACTATTTCAGTGAAGGGGAACCCTAAATGTAAATGGCAGCACATGACTTTTCCTTTTTTAAATATAAAAGCCAACTTAAAACTTAAGCAGTAAGGTGACGTGCAAGTGTTCTAATGACTTTGGCTTAGATATGCATCATAGGCGATCAAGCTATAATTATTTTCTGATGCAAGGAGGAAAGACAACTGAAAATGACAGTTGAATTTCATGTACAAATGAGGCCTTTGAAGGTATACAACACCTTTGTTTCCAATCTTCCAGTCCACTTTCAGCTGCTGCATTTCAGGCTACCACAGGATGTACATTATTAACAACTGCAAGTTAAGCCAAAGAGATCAACATGACTTTAAATTGGGAAATTAACATACTTTTAGATTCTCATCAAGTCAAGCTTACTGACATTAAGAATGGAATTGATCCTAGTTGGGGGGTTCCCTTCTGAGAAAAATGCAGAGCTGAATTTATCACTTGTCATTTCTTTAAACAGGTAAGACACCAATGAGAGTTCAAAAAGGGAAAAAGGCACAAGACTAAAAAAATAAAACTTAATTTATGTTTTTACTGTCATTTTAGAACTTGTTCTTTTGTATACAATCAAATATGGGAACAGAAGAGCACAATTCCACTGTACAGGTTGTAAGTTGTTGCCCAAAGACATGTTCATGAAAGTCAAACCTCGTATCCAGCTTTATCTAAGAAATTCAATGCATTTTTCTATCCATGATTGGGTTTCAAATGGTGGAAGAGTTCCTACAATTATAATGGCCTGGTCTGCATGACACGCCAAGCCAAATTATAGCTTAATGGGACTGGAGGAACATGCAGTTTCCTGGAGAGTTTACAGACTCTTTGCTCCTCCTGCATCTTTTTCACTCACATATTGCGCTCAACTAGGCTTAGCTTATTGTCTGAACCAAGCCTTGTGGGTAAGCTTTCTTCCTGCCAACTCAAACTATGGCTAAGAACAAACCTGCCCGTGGTTGTGTAGGTGTGCTACAGGTTACTTTCTAGGAGCCTGTCTGTTCCACTGCTCCTAATAAGCCGTATTTTGACTTAAAAGAGTGCCATGCAAACCAGGCCAATGGTAAGGACCAATTTGCAACCATTTGAACTAGGCATTCTAAAGTTACCCAACTTGCTATATTCACCAGATGTGCTGATCAAGTCAAACTACTAACAATTTATACAGATGTACAGTTATATTGCAATCAAAAAAGGGGGTGATGAATGCCTAAGTGAGCAGACAATTCGTATTTCACAAGTACAGCTGCTGTAGAAATCCCTTATTTGAGACACATGTAAGAACATTTGGGATCTGACTCAGTGTGCGCTTATGTCAAACAGCAGCAGCAATATTGTAAAAAACAACAACACTATACTGCTTAAAGCAGTTACACCGGCTTGTGCCTTTAGAATACTAGCTAAACAAAAATGCGACTCAGTGCTTCATGAGAGGTTCCAACATGCGTACCAAAAAGGATCTGCATACATGTAGCAAAGAATATGATAGATGACTCTGAGTAACAGATAGGAAAATGCATAAAGACCTTCTTTTATGACAGGATACAATCAGAACAGGGTAGGAAACGACACATTTGCATTTCTGACGACGTCAGAAATAAAAGGTGTGCAGATGACAGATCAGCATAATGAAGAGACTCTAAAGGCACATTTCAGATAGCACAATGATTCTTAATTGTTTCTTTAAAAGGAATGAGAAGTGCATTGTTAGCAGTGTTCTCTGAACACAGCCAAATGCTTATAGTCCAAATGTTTTTCATAGTATTCTCCTCAGTCGATATGGCTTCTCAGCACAACTCCCAATTCAAGCAAAACAAAAGGGAGGGGGGTTGGATGGCTGGGTTATATAAAGGCTGACTGTACTAACAGTATTTACTCATCAGATCCTACTGATCTCTTCTGCGCCCTCTTCCGGGGCAGCCGTCTTGGGGAAGCTTTGTCTGAAGGAAAAGAAGAAGAAAAGTTACTCAATGGGACAAGTTAAATGAGATATTTGGGGGGCCAGGGGAAGAAAATTATTTTCTAATTTATTCCCTCAAAGAACGATCATGCAAAAGGGAGATCTGAGAAGCATCTTATATACGTTCTTCAGTTATGGACATGCAACTAGTAGCCTATTAATGAGATGTCCCTAAAACAATGCAGGATCGAAGCATTCAATCTCAGCTCTGTGATGACAATGGGTGGCTTATTATTTTGCTCTATTTCAGTTTCTAAATATAGAACAGGTGTGTATCTGTTCTAAGGATGAAGGAAACATCATGCCCCACTTCCCTCTATGCTCAAGGACAGCCAAATCAAAAACTAATCTTTACATTCACAAGCTCAAGTTTCAGTCTCTGTAGAATTGTAAATCATACAAAGTAGAAAGAATGCTAAGTATTCAGACAGTAAATCCCCCAAAAGGTAACCATATCAGTCTCTTATGGGCAAACAAAAAGAGTACTATGGCACCTTATACTAACATTTTAGCAAAAGCCACAGTAAGAAATAAGCCACAATAAATGTGTTAATCTTCAAAATTTAATTAGTATTCAGTTTTCTAGATGGTTTACAAGTAATTGGCTGATTAGTTGGTCTTGGTTGCATATAGACAACCTTAAGGGGGCAAAGCAGAAGTGAATGAATGTAACTGTGGGGGTTCCATCTCTAGACCTAGTAACCTTACGTCTTTTCTCAGCTCCGTGGCCGTCCTCTAAACCTCCCTTGCCTCTCTAATGACTTCCTTCGTATTTGCACAGCCCCTTCCACGTATACAACCTGTGTTTTGCCTGAGTTCTACTTTCCCCTGGGCTCATTTCTTGAACTCGATGTCTCCACCATCCAGAGTTTTCTCACATTCCTGTTTTTCAGGCCTCTGCACACTTTGCAACATTTCCTCTATCTAGTTTCTTGTTGAGCCTCCCTCTGCCCACTTCTCTCACCCCCATAGCAGGCAGCCCTTCTGCACTTTAAGTGGTATAAACCTTTTTCTTTTTTATAAAGAAGATCCCATTCTCCATCTAGCTATCTTGGCTCAGCTCCCTGTCACCTTTATCCTTTAAGCCTCATTCTCCAGACATTTTGGTTCTGCTTCTCAGTCAGCTCCCTACTCTGAAATCTTTCTTCAGCATCCTTCTTTCTCAGCAACCTGTCACCCACCTCCCCAGAATATAGCCTGTCCCTGTGTGGCTTTTTATTTCCCATGCACACTTGCAACTTCCTTGGCACTCACAGAGGTTGGCCTAACCTTTTAGCTCCTAGAGCAGCTGTATATTGCACTCCACCACATCAACTCAGTCAGTGTCAGAGGCTTCATTGCCACAAACACAGTACAATATATATTAGTAACTATTTGCCCCTTTATCAGTTAAAGCACCATGATCATGAAGTCCAAGCAAGCAGCAATCTTAATGCATTTTTAAAGCCCTCTAATGTGTTAATCATTATTTTCTATGCAAACTGCTGTTTAGCATCAAGAGTTAGTATCCTATACTATGGAACGAGTGATGTGACAATTAAACTTTTCTATCACGTGTTCTGAAAATTGTTGGTGGTCTATGTTGTTCCTGGCAATCTGAAGAAGGTAGCCAAGGTTTCCTTTGGGAAATTAGGCATGTGAAGCAGATGACATCCCAGTAAGTGCAGATACCACTGAGCCAACCTCTCTTTCAAAATAAGCTCCTGAATGGGCTGTTGAAGGCTAAACTGAGTTCTGGTGACTGAACCATGTTAACAGTGTAACTAAGTTAGTATCTGAACATCAGCTCCCTCAAGATATGCAACAGTAAATGTACCAAGTGGGATTAACTCCAGACTTCTGTTGCATCTTCAAGATACTGATGAAATCCTCCAAACCTTATTACTTTAACACCACATGCAATTATGTGAAGTGTACCAACTAAGCAGAAATGGGTTCAGTGTATAAGAACCTAATTAGTGCACAATATACATTTCAGAAGCCTCAACCCAATAAAGTGTCTCACCTCTTCTACTTTGCACTGAAGCCAACGGAAAAGCAAAACAGAAGAGATAGTAAAGATATTAGAAAAGTCCACAAGCATTTAAAAGATCTAAGAACATATTTGGACTAATTTTTTAAATCAGAAGTCACCAAAACATACAGCTAAAGCTCCACAACTCCCAACCCAACAAAAAAACCCTGTACGCTAATCACAGAATTAGTTTTGTCCTCACCTAATTCTGTATAGATTCAGCAAGTATGCTTTTAACCAGTATGAGAAACAGTCAGTGATTTCACTATTGACTTTACCACTGATTTTAATATTATTGAATACTATTATCTTCTTCAAATTCATATGCATTCTCAATTTTTGGTTGCAGTCTCATTGAAGTTTATAAAACAATCTAATAGTAAAGCAATAATTCTTTCTGGAAATAATTTCAAGTGAATCTGGCAGAGTAAAGAAGGAACATTTAGAACAATCCCTTTCTAAACAGCTATAGGCAGGCATATTCAACATTGTAGTCAACATTGTTCCTCCAGATGTTGTGGACTACAACTCCCATTTTCCTGACCACTGGCATTCTGACTAGTGCTGATGGGAGTTGGAATCCAAACATCTGGAAGATATTGGTTATTCTTTTATAAGAAATTCATTAATAGACTAACAACCTATGGATACTTACTTATCTGGTTTAGAGTTTCTTGAGGAATCCAACTCATGTCAACATCATTTTGATTCGATGTCCCCATCTCTACTTTTTGAGCTGGTCTTTTTCTCTGGAAACATTAAGCACAAGATTTAATAAGGGAAAGAACTCCACTGAACTCCACTTAAGCCATTCAACTTGTAGCATGTTTTTGTGATCACAACAATGGTTAACTTCAAACCCAAAGCTGCTGGCTTTACATTCTAGCAGCAGTTCTAATACATAGTGGCATGAGCATCAATAATTTCTTAAAACAGTGTGCATATTTTACAAATATTTAAAAGTAAAAATCATAATTTGTGATAAATTTCAACATAACACAAATAATTTCAACTTAATTGATTGAATCAGTATTATGGTGAGCCATCATCTATGAACCATTTTTGAAGTTATATTCCTGTATTCAAGTGGCAAATATAGTTTGTCAGTATGAAAAACACATGTTGGGAGGATCAAGTATAGGCCTGGCATGTGGAACTCTTGCAAGACATCAAGCGTCACGTGCTGCACTTGTATCTGATCTTCATGATGAAATAAAAATGACACTTTAGCTACTTTTCACTCTCAATTGTGGCTAAGATTTGCTTATGTAGTCTTCTATTACAGCAACACAACATCTGATGACATTTTACAACATTCTGTTTATAAGGAAGTGTGTGCAGATGCAATCTAGTTACCTCCTAGCTGCAAAGAGAATACCACTGCATGAAAAAAAAACATGTAAATAAACAGGAATTGGCCTACCGTCTCTAAAGCAAATATTAGCTACACTTCTACTGCATGGTAGCTTGATCTTTCTGTAAAATTGCCTTGCATTAAGGCTTGCCTCAAGAAAAGCAATGTTCTAATATATGACATGATATTTCCTTCCAGGTAGCCTATAGCAGTGTGTATAAGTTTCAGTCACCAGCCCATCCACATATTAAAAAGAGCCAGTTAGTTTAACACAGTGTCTTGAGACCACCATCTGGGTCCAGAGTAGCATCTATAACCGGAAAGATGACCTGCATAATTTCTTACCTTCCTAGATTCCAACAGCTGGTGTAGACCAACAATGACAAGCAGGCTAAGTCCACCAAGGAACATATACATAAAAATCCTTGTTTAGAAAAAGGAAAAGAGAAGTCCCGTAAGCTTTCATTTCTCTAAATAGAAGAAAACTAAACAAATCATCCCTTAATACCTTTACCAGATTAAGTAGACAGTTGCTGTCCTAAAAATAAACACACACTCATATACCCATCCCAACATCAACCCCATCTATACTTTGTAGAACACTTTAAGAAGCACTCATCTCTTGCTAGGAGGTGTCAGATTAGCCAACCAAGGGACACCAGTTTCAACTCAATAACTTTGGTGGGACAGCTAAGTGCTCATCTAGATAAATTCTGCCCACCCCAAGCCAAGTTTTGATGACAAAAAAAATTAAGAATGATCCAAATTACTGCTAAATCTTAAATCCTGCAAATAAAACATGTACCTAATGGAGCTATGTGTGGGAAACAAAAAAATCCTCGTCGCAAAGCACCTATGAGTTACTACTCTAAAATCAACAAAGGAGATTATACAGACCTGCCTCAGTGTTGAGATCAGCAGAATATGCCTTGCTGGTTACAGCATGGTGCTGATAATGCCAAGGCTGCATGTCCAATCCCTGTGTGGGACAGCTGCATATCCCTGCATTTCAGAGGGTTCAACTAGATGACCCTCAGGGACCCTTCCAACTCTATGATTCTATTAGAAGTTAGTGGGATAGTGGTGCTTGAGAGGGCATTTTCTTTTGTGGCTCCTAGATTGTGCCTTGTCCTCTGAGGTGTGCCCACCCTCATTACTACACGTTTTGTTTTTAGGTCAAGACACACCTTCGTTCTACAGGCCCTTGGGGGTGGAAGATGTTACACAGTTTAATTGAAGATTAACAGTAGATAACCTGCTCTTGGACTGCATGATGAAGGAGGGACATAAATGCCTATAAAATAATGAAATAAATGAATAAATAAATAAGTTATTTAAATTAAGTCTTACGTTTCACCATCTAATCCATCTTCCCTTTCAATAATGGTAACAGTCTGGTTGAAAACAGCATCTTGAAAGAAGTTTCCCTAAAATGAAAAATACAGTAACATTAATGGCTGCCCAAGATAACAGATTCAAGCCAGTATGTGGCAGTAATATTAATATGGTGGAAACTTGGTTCTGAATGGCTTAGTTGACGAACAAATTGGCTCCAAAACGCTGAAAACCCATAAATAACTGTTCTGGTTTTTGAACGTTGTTCAGAAGCCGAACATCCAATGTGGCTGTCGGCTATTGTTTCCAGGGTGCCTGCACCAATCGGAAGGCACACCTTGGTTTTCAAATGTTTCGGGAGTCAAACGCACTTCCAGAATGGATTACATTCGAGAACCAAGGTTCCACTGTATGAACTGCTCCTCAGTGCTTCGTTCTTGTCTATGATTTCCACTCACATTGCAAATCACAATAAACAGAAAGCTAGTTTACGGGACTCAGTGTCTTGTAGGCCTCAGGTTGTCAACACACATTTTCAAAGCTTTACTAAGAGAAAATGTCCACAACAAAGGAATGAAAAGTGACCACTCCAAGTGGAGTTTGTCTAGAACTTTTGAAAAGGACAAATAAAGTTACATTTGGAAGACTGATGAAGCTTTTTACCTAGGTTTGGGAAGGTGAGGGGAGAGAAGAGGAGGCAAAATCATAAAGATAGCTTATGCTGACCAAAACAAGAAGAATAAAAAAGGCCAACTCAGATTAAAAAAATAAAAACAAAAAAATTCCTTCCAGTAGCACCTTAGAGACCAACTAAGTTTGTTCTTGGTATGAGCTTTCGTGTGCATGCACACTTCTTCAGATACATGGTCAGAAAGTGTCAGAACATTCATATATTAAGTGTATAATGTTGTTGTGAAGAGTTACAAAAAGTAAAGTCAGTATTTTAAAAAGCAAGACTGCACCTGTTCAAATCAGGTTCCAAGACATGAACTCTAATGTCTCCTTCCAAAGCCACTCATCACAAACCTTAGACTATCATATTGGAATACTATCAAGGATTTGGATACACCAGAACCTGCAGAATAGATACCCAAGCCTAAGCAAGATAAAAATGGCACACTTGGATAAACATCACTCAATACTCCTGGATAACATCAGCAAATGCCTAGTTTAACACTAAGGAAACCTTGCCAAGCTTCCAGGCTGTCACTCACATTTTGGTCTTTGTAGTTCAGATTGATAACCAGTCCAAAGGGGCGACCACCCATAGGTTCCGCAGGAATGAAGGAGTATTCAAATGTGGCCTGTCTCTGTGGTGGAACAACTGTGTTCAGAGGAAGTGCAGTGAAATTCTGAATGAAAAACTGGTAATCTTGAGGGTACCGGAACGAAGCATCTAGAGACTCCACAATGAAGTCTTCTGTACCCTTGTTAGTGAAGCCAACTAAAAACTTCACAATGTTGTTTGCTGGAAAATCTAGGAAGAAATTAGAAAATTGGTTAAGCTGAAATTGTGTGTACAACTCAAAACTTGCATAATGTTGCACTAAACTGATAAAGTGTGCTGGTCTGAGGTAAAAAGGAGGCCATTTTTTACCTTCTCCTTTCACAAACAAGATGGTTGTATCAGCGCTAGGGGATGCTTTCGGTTCTCCCGATAGATCTTCTTCCTCTTTCTCTTCTGTCTAATACAAGAGAATGTTTTTGAAAAGCCTATGACGAACAGTGAAGCAATGAATATCTGAAGTAAGACCACTATTGCAAAATCCTACATAAAAGCATTTCCACGCAAAAACATTAATGTTGAAATAAATATTTGGAATTTCTTTAAAAGAGCACAATCATTTGTGTGTCTGTTTGGAAGCAAGTCCCATAAGAAAGCAAAAGCCCCATGTGCTGCCTCTGTCTAACAGGGCTCCTTTGGAAGGATATTTGCTTGCAAGCTGGATTCATGTTCCTTTCTGTTTAGATAGAAGCAGAAAGAAGTGCAATCACTGAATGCAACATGACTGCTTAGACTTGGTTTCTCCATCTTTGTCCATGACAACTAACTCCATTGTGTTCACCTGACTACAATCCTATGAATCTATGTTGAGATTCCAGCATTGCAGGGAGTTGAACTAATGACCCTTGGGGGTCCCTTCAACTCTACAGTTCTCTTCTATGATTCTATGACTAGGTTGTGATCTTTTTCTATCTCTTGCACACACAAAAATGTGAACTTGCACTAAATCTTCATAGTAATGCTAGCATAGAGGTTGCAAAGGCGAAAATCAGGCTTAAAATCTTTTAGCTTCAAGTCTGGGAGGAAGAAAGAGAACATCTACCATTAGTGCTCGGGAAAGAGATAACACAATAATAACTCTTTCAGGCTCCTCCCTGCTTCTAGGGTATGGAGGCATAATAGAAATGCCACCTGTTGTTGCTGCTGCTGTTATTATTTTTTTGTATCTTTATTTTAGATCTTATTATGGTTTTTGTGGAAACTTTTCAATTTGGTTGTGTAATTTTTAATGTCTTATTTATTGTTTATGACAACTTTTGTTGTTGTAATTATGTATTTTTTCCTGTTGTGAGCTGCCTTGAGTATGGTGTGAAATATGGAAGTGTGACATACAAATAAAATTATGTATGCATGTATTATGTACTCCAGGAATGGAGAGGGAAGAGGGTGGGGAAGATGCTAAGGTGAACAAATCAGGAGTGAGCAACTTACCTTTTGTAAATAGAGTTGGTATCAGAAAGCTAATGTTCATATTATCATGTAACAAGAGGAGGCCAAACAAAACAGCTACCAAAATAGGTGTTTGTACACCAAACCACAACTAAGAACAGCCAGCTGCATGAAAAGCAGAAGTGGTCAAATGTACAAAGTATAGAAAGGCTTAGAGTTACTAAGTAAATTATCAAATACACATTTGATAATTGTGTCTAGGCAGTGATATTATACATAATCAAAACCAGCCTTCTGCTGTTGTAATATTCACTAGGATTAATGGGCAATACAGCCATCAGTAAGATTTGCATACAACTTGGTGGCAGTAATACAAACTGTGGCCATCAAGCATTGTACTTCCCTTTGGGCTTTTGATATACAAGAGGGAACCATACTGGAGGAGGGAGACCTGTAGTGGTAGGCTTAGGAAAGAGAACACCAAAAGCCTAAGATATTTCAAAGTGTGACTTTTCCCTCCACAACTGACTATGTGGTCATTCCAACCACTCAAAAGATATTCCCTCTCCCCAATATACTGCTGCATTTCTATCCCTACTGCATATTTTTTTGACCAGCAGTACAGCTCCTTGGGTTATTTCAGCTAGCAAAGGTCTATTTTTACTATATCCTACTTACAGTTGGAGCAGCTCAAGCAATAAGATTTGTGGATGTTCATTATGGCAATTAACAAGGCCAGCCCCCCAATGCCTCAGCATGGCAGCCTAAGGACAGCTTGGAGGAGCAGCAGAACTGTCCTCCAAGGAGCATGTCACCTGCCCCCCCCTTCCCAGCCTCCTTTTCATCCCACCCTCTGAGAGTGGGCAATGGCAGGTATGCAGATGAGGAGAGGGAGGAGTGGCATTTTATGCTTTACCTCAAGAGCAAAACATCCTGGGCAGGCTCTGACAATTGAGTACTCTTGATAACAGATTATCTACTGTAAAGATGGTAGTAATGGACAACATAAGCTTGTGAAACAGAAACAAGTACTTGTAGATGTACCAATTCTGTGGGTTCATCTTCTTCAACTTCAGCTTCATCATCTTCATCTTCAACAACTGTATCTTCAATAGCTTCTTCATCTTCTGTGGCATCTTGAGCAGCCACCAGCAAACTAGAACCTAAAGACAAGGTAAATGAAAAATTATTTTAAATGTAGGCAAAGTTATTCTCGTGTTTAACTTTGCTTTTGAAAGCTTTCATTACACTTACTAAGTTATCAGTTTAGATAAGTTGTGAGGTGCATTTATGTCTCAAGTGAAAAGCATCACTAGAAGTTCAGTATAAGATGATCCAGAGTTTACTCTGATATTTATAAAGCAGTTATCAATATTAATTTTATATACCACCTAATATTGCACTAGGCATCACACAGATTAGAAACATAAAGGCAAATGTCACTGGCTTAAATCCTACGAATAAAACATTATAGAAGGGGTAGAAATAATTAAAATAAATTTTTCCTCACAAAGGTCTTTTTTAAAAAAAACCTATTATTGCAAACACACAGAACTCATCCCACGGCTAACACCCTGAACCCTGTACTCGGGTTAAGTACTTAATTCGTTCCGGGGGTCCGTTCTTAACCTGAAGCATACTTAACCTCAAGCACCACTTTAGCAAATGGGAGCTCCTGCTGCTGCTGCGCCGCCAGAGCACAATTTCTGTTCTTAAGCGGAGTTCTTAACCTTTAGCGTACTTAACCCGAGGTATCACTGTATGGGAATGTTAGTCCAGCTAAAAAGTAGCAAGTATCCACTTGACAAGGAAAAGGACCTCTAGTGAGCAGTTTAGGAGCATGCAGAATATTTTCTACCCCACAGTGGGGTATATCTTGGCAGAAGCTACAACTGAAGTTGCGCTATGGCAAGCTAGCAACTTTGATATACAGTCATACCTCGGGTTACGAATGCTGCAGGTTGCGCATTTTCAGGTTGCGGAACACGCCGAACCCAGAATTACCAAAACGGGTTACTTTTGGGTTTCGGCGCTCGCGCATAAGCACAAAATGATGTCACACACATGTGCAACGGGCCGAATCATGTCATGCACGTGCACAGACGCAGCGCTGCGGGTTGTGAACGTGCCTCCCACACGGATCACGTTCACAACCCGAGGTATGACTGTATTAAGGTTAAGAACTCTGGAATGTGGAGTTACACTAGTTTGTATCAGCATGCCCACACCAAGTTACACAATCACAACACATAAAGAGCTATTTGCTAAAACTGAGCATGACAATGCATGAAAGAGCTTGAAATAAAGGATTTTAGGGCACCTCCTCCAAATGTAGGGCAAAAGCAATCCCTCTTTTTTTGCTCATGGGTAAGACTCCAAATAAAGTTTCCCTTCCTTTCAGAATGTTACAAAAGGAAAGGTCTTAGTCCCATCAAGCAACCACAGCTCAAAAGTTTCATTACAACTCAGTTCAACTGACTTCAACAGAGCTTAAGATCAACATATTGGTTTAATTTAGCTGTCGGTTGAGCAGAAGCATTGAACTAAATCTCTTAAATTGTGATAGTAGACTTCTATCACTAGGATTCTTTAGTAATTTCCTTGAAAAGAAATGTTCATTATGCTAAAAGCACTATGGCAGACCACACAAACTTTTCCAAGCAGTAGCATGCTTTCAAGATTTCATGATCTCTCCTATATATTTGAGAAAGAATGATGATGTGGCATTATAGTGGAGAAGAGGGAGTGTATTCAACATCTGTTATGGCAGCCAGGAACTACCAAGAATTGAGAAGTATAATTTTCCAGTTATCTTAAACTAGTATTGCTGAATGAGCCACCCTGAATTTATCTAAATATTTTGGATGGGGAACAAAAGTGGAAATACACAGCAATTAATATGTGGAACCAGCTCTCAATCAGAACACTTTGCTAAAAATACTAAGCACATGCTATTGCACATGCATAATTGCAACATCATAAATTCTCTCCCATTCAATAAGGAATGCAGATATTTGACTTTTTCCAGAACGAAGAACAGTAACTAGAGGTTCAAGAAAACTGATTTGGAGCCAAGAGAAGAGACATGCAAAACCTCCAGAAGGGCTACCTTATAACTGATTAGGTCACAAAACCAAAGAGAAATACAACACACATGTATCCATGACATTGTACAAGAAAAAAAGGTAATACAAAATCACTGCAAATGAAATTAAAGACTGCTAGCTTTAATCTGAAACTAATAAGCCTATGCCAGTAAACCCAAATGATATCTGTGTTGTTACTATCAGAAGGGTCATCCATAAAACTATAAGGACCCAACATATGACATCTGTGGAAGGTACCTGCCATGTGAGGGACCGCTGGGGAAATAAATGAAAATAACTGGCAGCATTGTAATATGGCATTTATACATTATATGGGTGCAATCAATCCACCCCTCCCCCCAGTTCTGATATGCAAGTTCATGCTGCTTTCATGTGGATTCACCTTGTGGTAATGCATAAGGCATATATCAGAATACACACTGAAAACACAACACCCATCCATTATGGTATCTGCGTATGATACCAGCAATGTTTTATTTCATTTTTGAGCTTTATAATTTATGTGATATTGTTCCAGAACGTTTAACAATTCAAATATACAACATTTCTGGATTTATGTTTTAAATGGAAATAATGCCAGTGGTCTGCCAGGAGTAGGCTTCGTGCTGGGAAGGTACCTTTTAAACACATAATGCTCACCTAGACCTCCAGCTGTGTTACCGCACCCTGTATACCGGTAATTAACCTTGGAAAGCACGTGCAATATTTTCTGTGAAGTATACCTACTCCATAACCTTGATCACACCTGCATATCAATTATAGCCATACATAAGATCACAAACTTGTATTCTACACTAGTTGCCCCTGTATTCCTTCATTTTGGACTCAACTACAGTATATGAGACTATAACCCCAACCACAAACATTGTTTGAAAAATCGAGAACAATCTACGTTTACACCATCTGGTTGAGTTAAGATGTTAATTACTTAATTAAACATTAATTGAACTCATTTGCTGGTATGACACACAAAATCAAATCTATGCTGGTCTCAATTTATACTGACAAGCTTCTTGAGCACGGACCTCCCAAAACTTACCGTACTTGACCTTGCCTTGTACTGCTGCAGAAACATCCAAGAAATTGCAAGTAATTTGTATGATAATGCAATTTAAATACTATTATTGGATTTACTCAGCAGAAACATGGTCTCAACCCTGGCCATGGACAACCACAGGGATATGTTCTAGGTTGTCAACTGAACTCAGGAAAGTAATTTGATTCAATTCATACAGTTCAGCTGACCTCTACCAGTTCATACACCCAACTTTTGAGATCAGTAATTTCCAAGCTCTCCACAATTTTATTAGCTGTAAAATCACCACTCAACAGAACCCAACAGATTTGGGAGAAACTGTTTTCAGTTACAGATTTCCAAGGTTCCTTCAAGGAAACTTGGCTGAGCCCCTGTGAATCTGGCACAAATTTCCTCTGGGCACAAGTTTGCTCTTTCTTTCCCATTCAAAGCAAGGATCTCAAAGCTGTAGTTTGTACGGTACACTAGTGCAACAAGTTGATCACCACAACCTGAAATGTTATGCTTCCGAATGAGTTGCCTGCACTTCAACTCTCACTCTCCTCTCTTTAAAAGGAACAAGAGAAACTAGTTTCCCGATAGCTGTCTATTTGGCAAAGGTTGTCAAAGTGTACCTAGCTTTTTGGCTCGCACGTCTCCAGATGGGGGTCAGAGGCCGAACCTGAACGCTGTGCTAAAAGTAAGAGGAACTACTGTGTGATTTTTCTCTCTCTTCCCCTTCTTTCGTGGGGCAAGAAGCAGCAGCCAGAAGGAATCACAGCTGCACCGGAGGAGACACATGAGCAACGCGCTCCATTCCCACCGAAGGTAAGAGTTTGCAGGAAGAAAAGCGAAACTCCTCGCACAACCTCGGGCTGCTGACACGTGTCAGCTTTCGAGTCTCTCAAAAGGAGGTTAACGAGAAACGTAGAAGTAAACGAAGCTACGACCAGCCAGCACCATGTGGCTATCGGAGGTCTGGACTGACACGTCAGCCTAGCGCATAGGGGAGGGGGGAGAGAGCAGAGCAAAAGGAGACCCCCGCCCCACTCAGAAGCGAAGCCAGAGCGCCTCCGCCTCCGCCCCCGCCTTGCAGAATTCACCAGCAGAAACGACGCGCACAAAGCCGCCTCACGCGCTGCTTCCATTTAAAAAAACAACACAGAAAGGTTCCTTCCCCCACCCCCGGCCCCTCAACCGCCGCCTCGCGTATGCGCGCGAGGCGGAGATAAAGCGGAGCCTCGCCCCCCCCCCGCCTCGTTCTTCCTTTTCTGTTGGTCCGCCTCACCTGGGCCGCTGCGGGCGCCGCCGAGAAGCAAGGCGGCGGGGAAAGCCAGAAGCACGAGCAGCAGCAGTTGGGGAACGGACCTCCTCATGGTAGCGGGCCTACTAAACGCCCTCGACGGCAGTTACTACTTTTTCCTGCCGCGACGCAATGGCGAAAGGAGCTCATCCGGCCCAGGTCCCGCCCACCGTAACCCCGCGGCGCCCTCACGTCACCGCCCTGTCACGCAAGGCCCGTGGACTCCGCCCCTTTCCTGTCCCGCCCCCTCCCCACCTCCTAACTTGCGCGGAGGACGTGGCTTCCCCTGGAAGGAGGAAGGAGGGGCACGTGACTGCAACTTGGCTGGTTTCAAACGCGCATGCTCCGCGCGACCAACAGCTCCTTATGTTCCTTTTCTTCGTCAGGCTTACTTTCTAGAGCGCAGGCGCAAAAACTTTTTACCGCGTGGAGCGCCTAAACCACGGGTTCGCTAGAAACTTAAGCGGAATCGTGCAGTTTCGCACCGCGTTCTGGGCGGTTTCCTCCTTTGACTTTACATGCGGACGCTAGCGTGTCTCGTTACGTGTCAGTACGAAGGGGAGACAAGCCTCAACCGGCGACCTTTTTAAGACACAGCCGTGAGATTGCCTCTTCTAAGATACGCAATAATTAAAACAAAACCATTGTTCTTCCGCAACGTTTTGATACGCGATGCCCCTGATGACACAATGCATTGGATGTGTACACCCCAAAATAATATTTGGAAGATTCCCTCCCACGCAAAAAAATAATTAAAAATCATGCTCCTTAGGGTTGGGGTCTCCTGTTTAAATTGAAGGGGTCTGACTTTTGCGATTGCAAACCCGATTGCAAAACCTTTTTAGTGAACTGTAAGCTCTAGGAGCCTTTTTTTGCTGAAGACTGGGCTTTTAAAATCTTTAAATAACTAACTGCACAGTACTTGCTTCAACCCCAATAGGGTGTAAATTCTGTTGAACTCAGTGGGTCATTCCTCGGTGTTAATATGTGTAAGATCACATTTCAGTAAATGCATTACTTGTTTTTCTAACTAGGTATTATTTCTAGCACTGGAACTTATTGGACAGCAGAATCTATGTGGATATAATACTGCATATTGGGAAAGCAGGTCTTGGTGTTTGGGAAGTAGAAGGTGTAAAACTTCAATGTACTTGGGTAGGTTAAGAATTAAGAAATTTTGGGATCAAACAAGGTTAAATATCTCAACCTGAATTATGTGTTAAGACATGAAAGAGGGTTCGTTCTTTAATTCACTTAACAGCATCTTTGGGAAAGAATTCACTGTATTCAAACACACTTCAAACTTGTCTCCTAATAATAATAGAAAAATATACTCGCAAACCAAGAAAAAAAATGAAGGTTTCTATTTTTTTAATCAACTTTAATATGTCATTTGTAAACCTACTTTGCTGCAGTGACAATGACAATCATACTTGGCATATTTAATTGTTTGTCCTTTAGTAACTAAATGGGTTCCACTCAGTTTTTGAAAATCCTGAAAATGGAAGGAAAAATATTATAGTTCAGATTTTCCTTCAGTTTTAAGACACTAAAGGTGATATCCAACTATGTTGCACACAGAGTAGACCCAGTGAAATTAATGGAGTAACTTAACCCTGGTTATTTCAGTGGGTATACTCTGAGAAGGCCTAAGAGTGCAATCGTACAAGCTTACTCAAAAGAGAGAGCCCCACTGTTTTCAATGGAACTTACTTCCAGGAAAATAACACAGGATTACAGATGTGATGTTATATCTCTCTCTGTTTATATAATTTTGATATGTAATGCTGAAAATTGCAACATGAGATTACAGATAATGATCCAAAGGAACTTAAAGTGCTTTGTTTTGTCTTATGCCATTAACAGAATTAAGTATGTTTTTGACTCTTCTATGGAAATCAGTGAAAGATAAGTGCTTAACTTTGGACTGTGTCCAATACAATACAACCACATATAATATGCTATATTTTCTTAAAACATCTGAATAAAAATGATAATTATTTAAACATTTACAGTCTGCCTTATATTAAACGAAAGTAGTTTATGACAGTGGTGTTCGGGGAACAGATGGCATTAAAAACCTTAGTTGGCCTGATAAGGGAAGAGCATTACCCTTTTGGGAGCAAAATTTGGACCCCGGTCTCCAGTTGCTGATCCTTATTTAGGGCAATATATTTTGACTTACCCCCTGAATCCACATTTTTGGGAAAAATGAACACCACCCTTGCCTGTGGAAACATAAAGAAAGTGCTCACTTAATGCTTCCCCGCTTGAAAATGTAACTACTGGCCATGTAAGTTCGGGGAGTGAGACAGACAGCAGAGAGTAAAGTTACTGCCCAAGACTGAATCAATACCCACAAGTACGCAGGGCTAACAGCACTGAGGACTAGACTAGATGTTACAGGCAAATGCAGGCAATATAATCTCAAATATTCTTTTTTTTTTTTAAACAGGAAACAGCAAGTGCAGAAGGTTCAGTCCCCCTTCCTCTATTTTCCCTAGTCCAATTGTCCTCCTGGCAGCATCTTTTCCTGTTTAAAACGGCTGTCATGGTACTGCTATGTGGAAGTATATGGCTACTATGGGTTTAATGGGCAACTTCAGGCAACATAATCGTAGGTGCATTTTTCATGAAATACACGTGAACAGTAACAGAACAAATGCAGGCATATTATCCACCTGATAGTTGAAGCCTAAAATTTATGTGATGGTACTGGGACTCAACATGTTGGAAGGTATGCATAACTGTCCCAATACCCTTGTGAGCAAAAATTATGAGAATAGGATTTTTGTGCTCTGGAGGGCCCCCAAATATTAGCAGATGGGAGCTGTAGTTAGGTGGTGGCCACATGTCCCTAATAACTAATAGTTTGGGTCGGAAAAGAGCTTTTTATTATTTTATAAGTAACACTTCAAGATTATGTTTACCTGTCTATACAAGTTGTATGTAAACGAAGACATTTGTAAGTTTGATAATAATGTGAGAACTTTCAGAACCCTCCTCCTCTTGAACGTGAAATATATATGAAGTTTACCTCAGCTTTCTGGTATTCATTCTGAACTTCTTAATTAAATCTTCCAAATCCTGGTTTCTTTTCTCTAAACTGCCAGTAAGAGACAATTTCACCGATTGGTACATTTGTTTCAGTTATATGCAATTTATAAAGATAATAGGCTGTGTACTAAGTCACACATTTACTTGGAAATAAGTCCAATTGATGTCAATGCGATTGGCTTCCAAGAAAAATAAAAAATGTTTCGAGACTTGGGATGCAAATACACTGTTAAAAAAACAGGCAGCTAAAATTCTTGGTTTGTAGTTAGATTTGCAGTTTCACTTTTTCAATCCAAAAAGAGTTTATTCATATGTGTATGAAATTTGTATCTGAAATAATAATGGAATTGTCATAATTTTGATTTCTTACCCACCCTTTCCTAAAGGCTGAAAGCAACATCACATTTAAAAAATGATCACCCACCAAACCCCAATATAAAATATAAACTACAGTACTGCACTAAATGTATGAAAACTCCAAATGCGTGTCTTGGAAGCCGGTCTACAGAAGAAGGTGTTGCAACACTTCCTGAAAGTCATTTAGGTTCAAGTTTCAAAGATTCCCCAAGAGAAGTGAGTTTGGGACAGTCCTAAGATCACCTCTACATGCCTCCACTGTTTCAATTTAATGCTGCAGATTGTACATGTATAAAGTTCACTTTCCCCCTAAGCTTCTTAATTTGCTTGCAACCACTCACAAAATACCTGACTTTGCCACTTTCTTCTGGGTAGGAAGAAATAAGCCTGACTGTACTGAAATTAACGAATAACTCCCATTTACTATTTACTATTTATTTATCAGTCAGAATTTGTATGTCTTCATATAACATAAACTTCTCTGGCAGTTTAACAAATAAATAAATATAGAAGCCACGTAAAGGCAAAATAAGGCACAAAACCACAAAATCAAAAGCAGCATAAAGAAAACAAAAATGAAACCACATCCCCAAAGTTAAAACACAGATTTAAAAACTGAGAGGCTCTTCCTGTGTGTTCTCTGGTTCTTTCTCTGTCATAAAGCTCCCTTAGTGTGGGGCACTTTTGTGTGAGAGAAGGAATAGGGCAATTATCTTTTTGTCACACAAAATCACCTGAGGATGACGTGCAATGTGACCCAGGACAGTGTGGCTAAGGGGAAGTCCTGAGGGACAATTATTCTGTCTGTTATGTTTCTTCCTGTCACTCAATCCCAAAATCAACCCCTGGCCATTGCTTATGTGACTGCAGGCAGAGGGGCCTAGAGAGCGACCTTTGGCCCTCAGGCCTGAGGTTTCCAACCCTCCAATAAGGGGAAATGGCCTGCTTATTCTGCTTCTTCCATTTTGTTTTCCCCTGACACTACGCGACACTTGTTTTCGTCCCTGTGGGATTCCAGACCCCCCATTTGAGAGGTTAATAAAATTCCAAAACAGTGGCAGAATTAAAAAGGGGGGGGGGAGTGTTGATCTATCTGTGGCTCTTCTTTGGTGAAAAGCACCCCTTTCTTACTGATGCTTCCTTACATATGGATGCCATGCCATGCATCATTTGCCACTGAAAATAGCGGTGTTGTCAGGTATGAACCTGGAACAGACTAAGCCCTGAGATTGCATCTATAGGCTGCTTTCACACCAAAACAGCCCAAGTTAATTTGCAACCCCAGAGAACATTGAGCTGAACACACTTCCTCCTCAAGAATCAGAGCAGCTATTTGATTTAGCTAGGGAGCTAACATGTCTCTCTAGTGGCTGCCAAAACTGTATCAAATGGGTGCAGCCATGTGCTTTAATATCAGCCCAGTATTTGGTTCAAGAGTTGCTAATCTGAAGTGGCTCTATAAAATACTGCAGTGCTAAAACACCTGATTACATGCAGTCTAACCAAGTACCAGTAAGTGCATGAAACCAAGTACAAGATTTCATTTAGGTTTCACTCAGTTTTCCAAGTGCAGGAATTGTCTCTTAACTATGTGTTTCTGGAACATATACAACAGAAAAGAATCCAGCAGCAGTGCTATACCTACTCAGATATTTCTGAATTGGCTTGTTCAAGCCTTTTGTCAGCACATTCAATAATTTCCTCATATGATGTCACCTTTTAAAATAAAACCAGAAAATGATTTAGCATAGCACAAAAGAGAAAACAGCCAGTGAAATCTCCATTAAAGCATAATATTATCACATCTTTGTATATGATATTTTATTGTGAGTTGCCTTGAGTACACTTGTAAATCCTGCCTTTTTGCAACATTATAGCAATACATAAATATCAGCATTATCACTGATCTATGGAACTTCATCCACATGAGCACTGCATACAGAAAGCTATTGTTTTTTAAAAAAATCACTGCATATAATCCCAGTGAATCCACTGGGGTAATTAAATAAGTTAAATGGGCTGGAGGTGGATCTTACAGGTATGTTTACACTATCACTCTGCACTATGGCAAGGGTGGAGCACATATGATCCTGCAAGTGAACCGCATCTCTCCAAAAAGAGATTTTTACAGTCTGCATCTTTGCTATTCTTTTTGTAATGGAAACAAGTTCTTTCCTTTTAAGTTATTTGGAACATTTTATTCTTTATTTTATTGCCAATAGATGGAGAGTTGCTTGCTGTTACTTCTGAAAACTCTGTGAGTAAAATCTTTGCAAAGCTAAGTATCTGTGATTTATTCTAGCCTAAGCATTTTCGTGGGGAATGTTTGTTTAAAGGTGGATGAAGCCAGATGTAAATCTAACCAAGTTTTAATGTGCTTGGAGCTTTGTTTCAGGGAAGTCAGTAGCTCAGTAAAGAGCTTCCAGACACATCTGGCCATGGTCGGGAGCAGAATGCTGGACAAGATGAACCTGCACCCGATCTAGCAAAGGAGTTAGTACCAGTTAACTATGTTTTGAAAGTGAATCAAGTTTTTCAACCTTGTCAGAGTAACATCAGCTCATGCTCATACCTTGCATGTCAAGCTGCCCAAGTCCTTCTGAAGCTCGACAATTTCTCCAGTGAGCTTCTTGCATACTTCTTCTTTGGATGCCAAATTAGCTTCCAGTGCTTTAATCTTTCCAAATAAAGAATGTCTCATTAAAATTAATGGATATAACTTGGCCAGGTTGACTAATTTTAATGGGTCTACTCTGAGTAAAATGTCATTGAATACCACCCATTATTTTTGTGTTCTCCAAAGTGCTTAGCACATTACTAGTGCTAGCCATGCTCAGCCATGTCAACACCAACTATTTTTTCCTGGGATACATCCTGGGAACAGCTGGTACAATCAACACATCATCCCAGGAGTGTGCCCACTTCCATTTTTTTTTCCTTGGGAAAGTTAATGCTTCTTTAATGAAGTAATGGATTAAGACAAGAAAGGGAATTGCCCCATACAAACATGTGCTTATAGGGCAATTTGTTTCATCCAGAAACTATTTTGTGTGGAAGTGCCTCTAGAAGTGCACCCAGGAGCTATTCCAAGCAAACTTCTCTTGGCTCTTTGCTTATAGAATCATAGAACTGTAAAGTTGGAAGGTGTCACGAGGATAATCTAGTCCAACCCCCTGCAATGCAGGAATATACAGCTGTCCCACATGGGGATTGAAGCCATGACCGTGGTGTTATCAGCATCACACACTAACCAATGGAGCTATCCATTATGAGGGCTAATTCTTTTGTTGCTTCTTTTGGGCTAAAACTGATTCCTTTACACAACCATGAGGGGGCAACCATCAGGCATGTAACAGAATCGGGAATAGAATTCCCATGGATGTCTTCTGAAAACCTTCCAAGGATTTAAGTCATGCCAACGATAACAGGAATCCCAGTTTTCTGGAAATGGAAGCAGTTTCAAGGAAATTATTCCTGAGCCCTCTTTCTTTCATATCTACTCACCTCAGCTTGGAGCTCATCAGTTTGCTTGTGGTATTCACTCAGTTTTGTTCTCAGAAGATCAGGCAGGTCTCCGCCATTTTCTGATTCCTCTTCGCCAGCTTCTGTAGCCTGTGAATAAATACCCATTCAGAACAAGGCGTTAGCTTTTAACAGCGTGACCCTATTATGTTTACTTGGTAGTAAGTCCTGCTTACTCCATAATAAGTCTGTTTAGGAATGTAACCTGTATTTGCTACTTTTCTTAGCAATAGTAGGCCTTTATTATGTATACATAGCAATTCTGCAGTATTTACCTCATGGTTCAGGTCGTCGTCGTCCCCCCCCCCCCCCCAGTAAGTATATAGGACTGCAGCCATATTAATGGAACTTATTGTTTTAAATTATTGCTCCATAATACAGGAAATTCAATTCTCCTCCTGATTTTCTTTTAATTTCTGTTCTTTTTCATAACATTGAACTCACCTCAGTATCAGGGTCTTCAGACACTTTCTCATTAATTATCAACTCCCTCATGGCTGCTATGTTTTCCTTGTGCTTCCTCAACTAAATATTTATGGTGATGAATTATAGGCAAGAGAGAGGGAAAGGAAAAATTGAACATATTTCATTCAGTTGTGTTTTGCTTCTCCCCAGACTTTCTGATACATATATCCCAAAGCAAAACTGACATATTCAAGAAGCAGTAAATTTTATTCATGTTAAATCACTATCCATCTTGCTATGGCACATTAATTGATCCCAGCAGACTGCTCCTGTACTTGTGGTGATGCATGTACTTCAGTTTATCGCTTATTTTGTGAGAAATATGGCGATTGATGGTTGAAATGTATTGTTTTTGTCCGCATGACAGAATGCAGAGGATCCTTATGAAGTTCACCTGCCATTGCACAGCATTCTCATGAACAAGACTCAGACGTACAGATCAACCTCCCATCGAGAATATCTGTATCTGCCCTGAATTCATAAGAGGCACTTTATGGATTTATATCTTTTCTATTGTATGCAGACCACAGAGCTTTCTCAGAACATAACTATCAATCTCAGAGTGGCTCCAAGGAGCACACCACAAGCCGTCGCTGCCATTGCTACAGCGGCAGCAGCAGCAGGTGATGCATTTCTCGGAAGCTGAATCTGCTGCCCTGGTGGATCCTGCTGCCTGAGGTGGTTGCCTCACATTACCTCATGAATGGGCCGGCCCTGCAGAGGGGGCATCTGGTGAAGAGCCTCGAGTGATGAACACAGGGTCCAGATATATTCAGATTAGGGGTAGCATTCTGTTAGATATCGGAGTCCTGAGCCATATACACTGTAGAGCTTTGCAGGTTAAAACTGTTCCTGTCAGCAGTCTTGCCACTATATTCTGCACCAGCTGCAGTTTCCAAGCTGTCTTATGGTTTTATTATTCTTTATTAGATTTATATACCTTTCATCAAAAGATCTCAGGGCGGTTCACAAAGCAAAAATACAAAGTCTCACATACAGCACATTTAGAAGTTAATTAGCTATTTTGACATGAGGGTTAAGGATGACAGGAGTAAAAACAAAATAAAAATTTCTTTCCAGTAGCACCTTAGAGACCAACTAAGTAAATGGACTTCCATTTCATGCGGCTCAATGTGGTGCCTTCCATAGTTCCAGTTACAGATGGGTAGCCGTGTTGGTCTCTAAGGTGCTACTGGAAAGAATTCTTTATTTTGTTTTGACTATGGCAGACCAACACGGCTACCCACCTGTAACTGATGACAGGAATGTTCTTGCAGCTGCAAACACAAAAGCAGGATGTAACCGGGAGGGAAAACAACCAGTGCCCCTACCTCTTTCTCCAAGCTTTTCTTTTTAAATAACAGGCGCTGCATTTTCCCCTTCACTTCAATAACAGTTTCACTTTCCGTGGAACATTCAGCAATTGCCTGATTATCTGTGTCCTATCAAACAACAGTGACATAAAACGAACATTGTTTAAACTCCAAATGGACGCCAAGAAGTTTCCTAAGAATTAATGCATCACTTGTAATAAAGTGAATTTCTAAACATGATGGTTGTAGAGCAGCAATTCCCCGATTATGTGCTGGAGAGGAAGCCGTTGTACTGTGAGAAAACGGTTTGCACGTTTCAAGAAATAAATCAATCCAAATAATTCAAGTTCGACGCCACAGGAAGCTGTTCTGCACACAAATCGCTCCCCTGGTCTTGCCTCCTTCCTGGTAGGACACATGGCTAGATGCTCATGCAGAAACAGACAAAATTGGCTCTTTTGAGTAAAGTGATTCTTACTAATAGACTAAAGGGATGCCCACTCCTGCATTTACTGGACACATGAAGGAGTAGTGGGAATGCAACTACTGGCCACATCCCTCCCAAATCATTGAGCATTGACATTAACCAGAAATGGGACATACATGTGTACGCCTGTATGCGTGTTCAACTGACCAGCTGTCCTGGACAATCAGGGCTCATGATTGCACAGAGAAGCCCGACACAATTGGTCCTGCGCAGGGTCCCCTTTTTTTAATGCAGAAAAGACACAGCTGCTGGAGAGGCATGGCCAGCAGGCATGTTAAGTTCAGGGGAGGATAGCCAGTGAGGGCCTTCCTTGTATTCCCCTCAAGCATTCACTGAATGCTTGAAGGAATTTGTAGGGACACCCCTTTTAAAAAAATAAGCCCTTTTGTGGGTAAAGATGAAGCGCAGCTCACAGTCTGAATCAGAGTTGAAGTTTGCCTCAGGTATTGGAAATTTAGGTAATAGGTAAAACAACAACAACAACAACAACAGGGGAAAGCTTGTAAACATCACTGAAGACAGCAGGGAAATAAAAGGGTGTGATTCAGAGAAAAGGAGGCACATTTCAGCCATTGGTTTCAACAGAAGAGTTTTATTGAGTAGTGAATTTGCTCCGTAGCAAACAATTTTAGGATGGCTTAACACACACACACACACACACACAACCAAGGCGATACTGGGTAGCTATTTCCATCGGGGAGAAGCAGGTGGTCGTTCTTTCCCCATTGCTTTTCAAGAGTTGCTCACTTATCAGTTGTTTGTTTCCTTAGTATACTTCCAGATGTACTTGACCTGGCAATCCACATGTGGATTATGGTGATCCCCATTCTGACTACTGGCAATCCAAACCAACTAGCAAGATATACACAACGGACACACCAACCATTATGCATAACCAGCAATGGCAACTCTAACCTTAACAGGTGAGAGTGCACCTCTTTGTAGAAGTTCTTGTCTCACTTCCTGCTTAGTGCTACTAGTGCTAGGGGACGCAACTCTCTAGAACAGGGGTCAGCAAACTTTTTCAGCAGTGGGCCGGTCCACTGTTCCTCAGACCTTGTGGGGGGCCGGACTATATTTTGAAAAAAAATATATGAACAAATTCCTATGCCCCACAAATAACCCAGATGCATTTTAAATAAAAGCACACATTCTACTCATGTAAAAACACCAGGCGGGCCCCACAAATAACCCAGAGATGCATTTTAAATAAAAGGACACATTCTACTCATGTAAAAACACGCTGATTCCCGGACCGCCTGCGGGCCGGATTTAGAAGGCGATTGAGCCACATCCAGCCCCCGGGACTTAGTTTGGGGACCCCTGCTCTAGAAGCACTCTGAGGAGTTACATAAATCCACATAACCCGATGGAAAAGCACTTCCTATTTTCCACTGATTCCTACATGAGACTGAAGAATGTAGCCACATGTGAACCAGAATGCATATTCCTTGGAAGGAATCAGATTCATTGACTGCTGAGGCATGGGTGGTCTACCATGTAAGGAACACTATTTCCTATAGAGAAATGCTACTGAACATTACAACACGGTACAACATGGCACTCTTCTTAACCAAGTATCTCCAACAGAACTCAAGAGTTGTTACTCAGTTTGCTTCGAGCTGTGATTCCATTCTTTTCAGAGTTGGAAAAAATTCTTACTCAGCTGGTTTAGAACAGGGATTTGATGTTTCCTGAAGTTTTTTTTTAATATATAAAGAAAGATGGCAAAATGTCAGGATGCACCCTGCCATTTGAATATGTCACCAAAGTCGCTAATAAGCAGCTATGCTCTGCATTAACAAATACTTCTCCTTGTTTAGTCCTGTGGGGAAATGTGAATTGTAAAGACTTTCCCATACACTTGACTTTGATGCTCATGGAAATTTAACGTAGGCTATTGTTTTGTGTACTATATTACTTTGCCTATACCATTTCAGGCAAAATAATACGCTACACATTTGAAGAAAGTACCATACGCGGCACTAACAAAGATACCTTGTCATGATTGCCTGAACTAGCCCTCTGCCTGCAAAGGTATTTTCATAATAATGAGGGATGGAACCTTGACATTTACAAAGCACAAAAAGTTAGTGGGTAGTATACAAAAAGGATGGGGAAACTCACAAGTACACATGCAGACATTTAATTAAAACCTAAGTGTATACCTTGCTAGTTATTTGTTCAAAGTGCACCACTGGCCGCATAGAGAGCAGGAGGAGATAACCGGGTGTTTCCTATGTGATCCATAGGTGTCCAACTTTTTTAAATCGGGAGGCACATTTAAACGTACCACAATCACTGCATAGGCACTATCCAAGGACTCAAGGAAGAGCACACAACAAAACACAAAAGTGGTCAGTACTGTTTCTGTCTGATGTACTTGTGTGAACAAAATCATGGTTGGTTTGGGCAGGCTACCCCTGCAGGCCACTGTTCAAGGCATTTCCCTTCTGCCATTCTGTTTCCCACCCTCTCTGAACCCCTGCAACAAAACAAAACAACCCAGGCAGAGAATGTTGCATTTGTGTCATGTCTGATAGTTAATGATTTAGGAGCCAGAGAAGTGCTACTTCCTAAATAGTAACATCCATGTGATCTGCCTGCATAATGGTGATGGAAGAAAAGCTGGAGGGAAGGGAAATATAATAAAGACTGATTTGTTTTACTGGCAGAGTTGAAAGATCCTTTATTTCAATCTTGTTGGAAATATACAGTACAGTGTATACTGGGTGACGGGCCGCTCTGGATGGACCATAGAATTCATGTTTTAGGTGCTATCAAGGTGGCTATTGAAAAGGGCTGTGGTATTTTGCATTACCTGGCAGGTAAGTAATCCTTCTGCAAGAGCCAGAAGACTGCAGATTTTTGACAAGAGGTGAGATGCTTTCTGGACATAAGGAGAGTTGAAATGGTCTTCTTCACTGTGGAGATCTCTGATGGACAAAGCTGAATGCATTGACTTCATGTTCTGTTTTGACAGAGGATACAGTGAGATACATTAGATTATAATAAAATAAATGAGAAAACAGGTTGAACATAGAATATCGGCAGTGTAAACCTATTAAAAAGCATTATGGAAGCAAAATATATTATGGGGTTTTGATTGCCTACAGCAGGCTTCCTCAATCTCGGCCCTCCAGATGTTTTGAGACTACAATTCCCATCATCCTCTGACCACTGGTCCTGCTAGCTAGGGATCATGGGAGTTGTAGGCCAAAAACATCAAAAGGGCCGAGGTTGAGGAAGCCTGGCCTACAGCTATGATTGAGGGTGGGGGGGAACTTAAGCTTAAAACTTGTGTTTCCTCCTACCCTAAGTTCAATGTTTTATTTAAAACAAACACCAGAACAAGAAAAACATATATAAAGATCTCTGCAATAAGTCTTTTTTTTTACAACAAGCTACTCCAAAATCATTGCCATCTTTTGTCCAACTGCTGCTACTGTTCATAATTGTATGAACATTTCCAAAAGTACGTTTTGCTTAAAAGTAAACATTCCAGGAACGTAAAAAGACATTCCAGTTTAAATGCACGTTTGTGAATTTTTAAAAGAGAAAACAGGCTAATATCTCATCCTTCTTCTTTTTTTTGCTTTCTTTTAAAATGGAATGTACCGTACTTCTTACTACTTCCATTTGGAAAAGCGTGCAATTTTGACAGAAACTGAAGGCTGAAAGCACTCCACACGTGCACTCAGACAAAAATTCAAAATAGTAAATGATAAAGCTCAGGGGTGTTGCCCTTAATGGTATAAAACTGAGTATACCAAAAGAAACCTTCCCAGAATGTGCATGCTCCACTCGATTATTTCTTCTTTCTTTCTCAACTCTTCCCTCTTTAATCCAAGTTCATATCTGAGAATCTGGATCATTTGGGAATGCAGCTGCTCCTAATATGAAGAGAGTGCAAGAACATCAGCTTAGGTTATTTGTATATCCCTGAAAACAAACACTCATAATTTGTCAATCTTCACATTCACAGTTACTGTTAGGAACCAAACTAGATGTGACCTGGGGGGGGGGGGGGACCTCTCCACAACAGAGAATAAAAGCAGGTTTGTGTTGTACCTGAATTTTCCCTATGGCCAACATCCTTCTGTAATTTTTGCTCACAACTAAGTCCCATTCTGTAAAGGTTCCTTTCCAATGTTATTTAAACATTTCCTGTTTTCTAGTCCCATTCATTTCATTGCCTTTTGTTGGTGACACTTGGGGAATTAAGTTATAAATAGTCTCTTGACTACTCTAATGTTAGTTTCTGATCCTGGAGTGAGGAAGGCTTTAATTTCCCTGCACTGGAATAATGAGAGGAAATCAGTAATTAACCTTTCTCTTGTGACACTGTGGCCATTCAGACATGTTTAATGGGGCGATTCATTACTGATCTTGGCAATTAACAGGAAGCAACTAAGTACAACAAACAGATACAAAACTGTTAACTTAACGTACAAGAACTCTGAAGGAAAAAAAAACTTAATATGCTTTGACCAATTGCCCACATTAACACTGCATTTGTATTTGATTAAAAAAAACCAAAACAAAGATCAGATCTGGGAAGGAAAACCAAGGACGGTGCAGAAAACACTGGACTGCAATCATAGCTGGATGATAATGGCAACATTAATTGGATCTCTGTGAGTGAACAAAGGATGATAATTCCATAGGAAAGGGCTGGAGTGGAAGCATCTGTAATTTTGAGCAAAGAGCAAATCAAGACCATCAACATTTTGGAATACCTACTTCTCAAATTAGCAGCGTACTTCCACTAGATCTGATCCTGTAACAGGAACAGGACGGAGTGGGGAATCTTGTCATGGAATGGAGTGAGAAAGAGAAAGCCTGTTTGCTCCTTTAAGTACCGGTATGTGCAAACCTTTAAAAACACACACACAAAAACTACGCGCTACTCAATGATTTCGAGATAGCCTTGTATACCTTCAGCGTTTGTGGCTCTCTAATTTGTCTGCACTGCTCTTTCCACCTGGCAGACTCCAGCTGCAAGAAGCGATTCTCCTCTCTGTTCTTTGCCATCTCCTGCTGCAGCCCACTCGTCTCTGTTCTGAATGCACAGACCTGCTGTTGCATTTTCTCCATCTCGGCCCGCTCGCTCTCAAATTCCGCCTGCAGGAGTTTAATCTGAGCAAGCAGCTTATTGTATCTGCAGCCCAGCCCCTCCCTTTCTGCCAGCCTCTCGTCCTTCTGCCTCTGCAGTTCTGCCTCCAAGGACAAGGAACGCTTCTGAGCGTCCTCACTTTCTCCCCTCAGTTTGTGCAGAGCCGACATGGTGCTGCTGGCTTCACGCTCCAATTTTTGCACGACGCGATTCAGCTCTTGTATCTCTTGCTCCTTCTTGCGGAGAGCGCAGTCCAGCTCCTTACACTGAGCCATACACTTGACCTTCTCTTCTACCTCTGCCTGGTGCTTTTCTTGAAGAACTCTGTAGTCTGCACTGAGCTTTTCCAACTGCAGCACCAGAGCTTTCTTCTCAGACCCAAAGTCCTGGAGATCATCCTTAGTTTTTCCTGAGGCTCCCATCATGCACTTCGGGCACCCCTCTGCCTCTTCCTTCTTTCCTGTGACTTTGCTCATTGCTTCTATGAGATCAGCAGTGTTCTCCTTCAGCTTCCTAATGGTGTCAATAAAGTCGTGCTTCATGAAAAAGTCCACCTCCTGCTCTTTAAACCTTTTCGCCAAAGAAACATCACAATGATAAAGGTCCAATACTTGGATCTGTTGCCTCTTTTGGCCTTGCTCTAGTGCCTGGATGATATTTTTCAAATCCGCATCTCCTTCCTCAAGAAGGAGTTTCTCAATTTCTTTGGTCTTCTCAGAAAATATATTGCCATACTGAAGACCCAAGATATGGGGCAGGTGCTTCTGCTGATCCAGCTCTAAGTCCTTCATGACCTTGCTGAAGTCCATATCGCCTTCTTGAAGCAGCAACTGCTTTGGACAAAATTCTGGGGTGTTCCAGAGTTTGTCTGAAGCTCCATAAGGACTCAAGCAGCAGCTCTTTGTTGAATGGGTTGGGGAAAGAGCTTTGTCGCCTCTGTCCCCTTGTATACCTTCTTCTGCCATGAAGGAGGACTTCTCTGGACGGAGAGGTGAAGGCTCAGTGTTATGCTCTCCTTCGGACATATTTTCAACCTGCATTGAAACAGATCACGTGATAAGCAAAGATTTAAGTCAAAACGTCATGGGTGAAAAGTAATTTCTATGAGATCTGCTTTCTGTAACAAGCGGACTGGCGTACTGTAAACTGTTGTAGATGCTACTTGCCCTCGCACACTTCTTAGTTTCGTCTACCAAGGTATGCAAGCTGGGCAATTGTACAGACTGTTTGTGGTGGACATGATCTAAAGTCAAACAGATTCATACTTAATTTCTTGGCAGTGCCTTAGTACTAATAGGTGCGTCACACATGTTTCACACATCATAATTTAGACCTGGGATGGGGAATGTTTCTCCCCTGGGTGCTTGCTGCCTTGACTTACAACACATGAAGGTGTTTTGCAGAGTCAGTCTATCAGGGCTGTCTTAAGCATATCCGGCGCCGTGGTGCAAAGCTCCCTCCGCTCCCCTCCCGTTTCCCAGAGTTTTTTTTAGGGAGGACGGCGCTGTTGGCGGGGCTGGAGGAGGCGGGCAGCGGTTGGAGGGCAGCTCCTCCAGCGGGGAAGAGGTGGAGGCTGGACGTGTCACCTCCTGGCTCAGCTGGCCGCTTCGTGCCACGGTGGCCACGGCAGCTTGAGGCTCTGGGTGCAGCGCTGCTTCGGCACAGCATGGCGGAGGCAGCAAGCTGATGCCGGGAGGTGCCGCGTCCAGCCTCCATCTCTTCCCTGGCACCCTCCAGAACTTGGTTCCCTGGCGTCCCACGCCACTAGCCTCTATGGGTAAGATGCCCCTGCAGTCTATTAATCCATTTAGTGCAGTATTGTCTACTCCGACTGTCAATGGCTCGTCAAGGTTTCAAACATAGTTCTTTCCAAGCCCTGCTTCCTGACATCCTTTTGCAGGGGGGATTTTAAGTGGGATTGAAACTGAGACTTTCTGAATGCAAATCATGCCCTCTGCTATTAAACTACAGCCACAACCCAATCATGTGTACATGACTCCACCGAAAGCCATAATATTTGATGTGATCATCTGTGGTGTCACATCAGCTATTGCTCACTTGTACTTTCAAGTCATCAAGTGATGAACGTCAATATAGAACCAATTCTCATTAAAATTAGATCAAACTAGGATTTATTTATCTTTTTACTGATAAAGCTGATTGATGCATTATGATAGTACTGCCACTTCTCATGGTTGCTTTTTCTATGATCAATTCTACAATATTTATTGTGTTATATATTTTAAAATCTTACATTTTCTGGTAGAAGTGTGCTATCGTCCACTTTCTCTTCACTGATACAACATGCTATATTGCTCTTGAGACATTCTTTTAAATGTCTGTTTGACTGCACCAGAGTGCGAATGTAATCTAGGTTTTCATCCACAGCATTTGGCAAAACCGTGAGCTCAGAGTCCTGGAAATATTTCATTGATCCATTGTGGTGTCCAGTCTCCATCTGTCAACAAGAGGGATTCAAAGCTGGTTCATTGTATCGGAATGAAAATATACTACTACAACCATATCTTTGCCAGACACAAAGCTCTAAGTCAAAAAAATTACAGTCAAACCTCCGTTTTCAAACGTCTCGGCTGCCAAAGGATTCAGAAGCCAAACGATGAAAACCCAGAAGTGAATGCTTCCATTTTCAAATGTGCCCCGGAAGTCAAACAGCTTCTGCGGCACATTTTTCCATTTTCACCATTCACTTTGCCGACGGCCCTTTGATTTTTGGTTTTTGAACGTTTCAGAAGTTGAACGGACTTCCAGAACGGATTACGTTCAAAAACCGAGGTTCCACTGTACGTACATCCCGTATTTCTCACTATAAAAGATCACAGAAAGAGTACAGTGCTTGGACATCATGGAAAGGGGTGAAATCTGACAGCATCCTTTGAAAAGGGTAGTTAGGGTATCTACTTTTTTGGACTTGGGAATTGACAACACCACCCTTCCCATTTACAGCACAGCTAAAGGAAGGCGTACCGTATCTCCTTCATCTGATGCTTTTTCAATCGCATTTGAGCCATTCCATTGGACAATTAAGTCTTCATTAGCCGCACACACATCTGTCTTCAATAAAGAACCTGTGGGCTGTGTGAGAAAACTTGACACAATGGGCGATTCCTTAACAATGCAGTCCAATAAGGACTCTCCCATGATAGGCACATCTGATGTTTCCACCAGTAACTCCTCTGCTTGGCTGGCAGTTTCAGTTACGACTTCCTGTGAATCTTCTGGATCAGATTCTTTCCCCGTTCTGTACCATTCCTCCTCCCAACCCGGCACCCTGCACTGTTGCTCTAATTCTCCTTGGTCCAATAATCCCTCGTTGGATTCCTTCCACTCAGTGATAAAGGAGGAATCTTTCATTATAGGGCAAGTTCTTAGCGTGCTCAATGGCGACATTTGTTTCTCTGAAGCATCTTCAAAATCTGCACGATTAAAACAAAAAATACTGTCAAATTCACTGAGAGAACTGGTTGTACTTTTCAGGTGTGCAGGATTAAAGCTGGTTCTCCTGCTCTCTGTAAGGCAGGTTCTAAAGTGAGACAGCAGTTTGAAATCCTCAGTCCAGTGATTTAATCCAATATTGCCTCTCATCTTTTGGGGGGACCCCATTTGTGATTTTATTTTATTTTTTTAAAAAAGAATAGTGCTAGGTTGAGCAATGTGGACTAGTAACACATTACTGAGGCTTTGCAGTGCTAGTGCCTCTTTAATTAGAAGCTTTTTCACAGCTTGTACAATTGTAATTTTTTCCTTTCCAGGAAAGGATGCACCATTACTGAATTGTCCTTAATTGGCCTTTTAATTGCTCTAATTGCATTTCCTGCCGAAGAAGGATAATTACTGGTTTTCTCTTTGGATCCAGAACAATTGCTTTTTGCTTTTTTTAATTCAACCTTTCATGAGCCAAACTGATGGGCAGTTAAGGGGCAATTTGGAGACTACGCTGAAAGACACTATAATATAGGACACTATACAGTACTAGGATCTTGGTTGTGAGGAGATATATTGCCAAGTAAGATGGTGGTATTATTTGGGTTGCCAACAGCAATCTTACTGTAAGGACGTTCAGTGCTTGCTCATGAGTAAAGCGCCAGACGCAGAACTTCTAAAACTAAGTTCTTTATTGTGCACAGCTATATACAGTGGAGCAAAAGATCAAACGTCCATCTCATCCCTCTGCAGAGTCCAGGAATGACCCCTTCCTGTTCTTTGTCCAGCAAAAGAGGCGAGGGATTCTGAACCCCCGCCTCCCCCTTCTGCGTCCTTCCGGCCTGCGCCCTCGGAGCGTGGGAACCTGACCCTGTCCCCCACTTTCCCCTTGGCGTTGAGGCTCTGCGATCCTGTCAGAGCCCCTGCACCGCCTTCCTGCCTCCGACTCCCCCTCCCCACTGGAGGAATGGGAGCTTCCGGCAAAGGAGGGGGAGGACGAGCTGGTGAAATGCACCGGAGGTTCCCTATACTGCAAACGCTCCCGCGATCCCGCCGATTGCGGGGAGGGGGGTTTCCTGACACTTACATTAGATGCTCAAGCTACTCTTGCCAACAGGAGGACTATCTTAACAGAGCAATGCTTTTCAATCATTTTTTGAGACAGTCCAGTCCAGCACAGTGGTACATATCAGGAATTTTTACATGACCAAGCCTCATCTCTTGTATTAGCCATGCTAATAATCACTGTCATTTATAAAAGTATATTTCCATAACCAAAAGTGCTCGTGTACCTGAGGTGCCATGTGAAAGACGGGATCAGGCTAGTCATTCAAGAGTTCAAGCACCTATTGCTTCATTTGATATAGTTAAAAAAGGCACATACCAAATGTGAAATCTTCAAACATCAGCTCAGAATGATGGTCTTCTTTGTAGAGTGTGCAGTCAAGTCCACTTTTCCTCATTGAATCCTGCACTTCATTCTGGAATATTTTTTTTTAAGAGTCATTAATAACCTTTGCAACTGAGGTTTAGGACATCAGGACGTTAACAGCAATAAAATGAGCTGCCCTTGAAAACTGTTGAGAATCTTCAACTAGTTCATAACGCACCGACCAGATTTATTTATTTTTTTAAAACTTTATTAAATCATACACACGCACACACAATTACATAAAATACATACATAATAAATACATAATAATAAATAAACAACGGCAGAAGTTGAGAGTAAAGCAGGTGTGAAGAGTCACTGAGAGGGAAAAAGTGGCAGTTTTAAACAATGGCAGAGGTTTGGGTGGAGTGATCAGGGCGTGACACTGAGAGGAGTGTGGAAGCTTGAAACAAAGTTTGAGTACAGCAAGAAAGAAGATGTTTTGCTGCATTATCCTTTTGATGTCAGCTTCTGAGTTGTACTCATCTCTGCTATTTCTACTGGTTAAAAGTTATTTGTTTTTCAACCAAACCAAACCAAACCAAACCCAGTGTTACATCCCTGCTTTAATCAAATCTCTGTTGTTGTTTAAAACCACCATTTTCATCTCAGTGAGCCTTCACCCCCGCTTTACTCAAACTTGAGACCTGCTCAGTTGGTTTTCATACATGTGCCCCCCCTTCTCCTCCCCTCATAGGCTTCTAGCATATCAAGGGCAATAATTGTGGCTACAGCCCAAACAACTACATTCCTAAGCTGCCAGTAGAGACTACAAGCAATGATTCAAAGAGCACATACTTGGGAGATCTCTGAAGATGTGCTGCAGCTTTCTAGGTCCAAATAAATGTTGCTGGTGGAAACAGGGTTTACTACTTCACTCATGATAGTTAAAGGCTCCCAGGTGCAAAAAAAAAAAATCCTCTTCTGATGTGCCGATTCCTAAAGAAACATAAGATTATTTTCAGCACCTTACACATGGTTAAAGCATCATACACAGCCTAAAAGCTATTAAATGTCTACTAAGGCATAAAACAAAGCAGAGGCGATTTTACGATTGCACAACTGGTTCATTTGCACTGGGCTGTGCCACCACAACAATGCAGGACAGACAGACGTAATTAGAAATCAACCAAACCAAAGGTTTAAAAAGGAGAGGGACTGTTTTAAAGAGTACCTGGAAAAACATTGTTCTTAAACAAAATATTTGATGTGTTTAGACTAAAGTTTGCAAAGTAAATAACAGATAGATAGCATATATTATGTAAAAGAAGTGAAATAAGGAAAACAACGCAGTTAAAAAGACAAAAGAAATAAGAACCCACAATAAGGTGGAGGGAAGTCACTTGTGAAGAAGTATTGATTTATTTTGGTTTGCATTCATGTATAAGTTAACTTATCTTGAAGAAAGAATGGAAAATGTATATAATTAATCAATGTAAAACTCAATAAAGAATTATTATTTTTTTAAAAAAAATGCAGAACAGAGTGCAAGAAGTAGGGGGAATTTTAGCGCTGCACAGGGCACCGCTGACATTTGAGAGCCCAAAGTCCACCACTAAACAAAGCCTCCGAAATAAAAGCATGTCTTAATCTTGCTAGGACTATCACCATGCAGGCCCTTTTTAAGTCAGGGAGGAGGCATACTAAGCTTGCCACATGAAGACTGGGCTTGCCACATAAAGACTGGCATTGCTGCAGCATTGCCAAGTTCTCCCTTCCTTGAATCTCACTAACTTGAGCTCCGCAGTCATAAGTGGAAAGACCAAGCATGTGGTGGTAGAGTCCTTTTGCCATGACAGCATTAGCAAACAATGGTGACAGCATCTTCCGGGGTCCTTGCGTTCCTCGCTGCCAAATTGCAAACAGTTAGCAGACTCCGGCAATGAGGAAGGAAGTGGCAGTTCCATTCAAAACTACCAGCAGAGAGGAGAGCAAAGCCAATTAAGGGTGGTTCTCTTTCTTCTCTCTGGTGACAGAATCCAGTTGGGAAGGAGAAAAGGCACTCTACAAATTATCCAGGCATTCTGGAACACAGGGCATCATATTAAATACCAGACACAAAATGTGCAGTTCTGCGAAAAATGTGCCTGCATAGTTCAACATTCAAGCCATGGAAAAGTTATGTTATCTGACAAGAAAAACACACCGATTACAATGATTCCTCTTATGTGAAGCTTGAATTTAGCAGGGCATTAGTGCTGGCAGTGTAGAAATGTTCTGAAAATAAATCTCTTTTCTCTCTCTTATGCCTGCAGAGTTTCTGACAAGAGGAGTGATAGATATCCGTTATATTTTGCCATCACAAGGATTCTGTTACTTTTCTTACTATTTATTCTTTACATATCATTGAGCTTAGGGTGTGTGTGTGTGTGTAAATGTCATCTAGCCTTTCCATAACTTTCCCTCTCCCTTTTAGCCGTCTTATCGAGGGAGCTTTAAATGCCAAATTGCTCACAGTTTTCCGGATCCATGGAGATCGCCCCAGGTTTCCCTCGAGAGGAGTCTGCAACTTGCTTCCTCGATGCCCCGATCTCCTCTGAAGGGGCTGTTGACAGTTTCTTGTTCGTAAAAGCGCACGTGGCCAAAGGCGCGCCAACGTCACAAAGAATCTTAAGCCCCCGCAGCCGCTCTATTTGCAGAGAGGAGAGCGCGCAGTTTTAAGAATAAACACACCGCATTTCTCCCGCTGGGCATAATGTATGCAAGCGCAACCCGATCCTCTTTATGCTTCCTTGGAAGTCCTCAAGTTAGGCTCTCTCTTCCCCGCCCCGCCCCATGTGTAAAGTGTGCAAACCTACTGAACTCCGAGAAAACGTGGAAAGGTCCAAGCTGTCAGTTCCGGAAAAATAACGAAGCATGGGATCCTTTGCCAGTCCCTGTGCTCAGACGAGCCGCCTAGGATCGACACAGGGCTCTGGATGCCGAGAAAGGGTAGAGAGACCGACCATATAGTGGAATAATAACAACATACAAACGAGCCTGGCGCATCTAAGTTCAACATCCTGGTCTCACAGTGGCCAACTGGATGCCTGCGGCAAACCAGCAGTCTTAAGATTTCAGGGCGGTTGCAATCCCAACTCCACTTACCAGGGAGTAAGCCCCACTGAATTCGCCCGGGCTGACTGATTCCGAGCAGACACGTGCAGAAAACTTCTTGAGTTCAGAAAAGAAATGAAAAGATTCAACCCGGAGCCGGACTGGGCCTTATCAGAGCACGCATCTTCCTAACTCCGGATGCGTTTGCTGCATCGAAGTGCATCCTGCACAAATGTTTCAGGGGCCGGGGGCGCAATGCTATGCGATGCGCGCGTCCGCCCTGCTCTCCATGCACCCCTCTCCGCGCCGAAGCGAAACTCATTCCCTCTTTCCGTTGCTCCGGCGCCGGCGCCGATCCTCTTCGCGATCCTCCCCTTCCCCTCAATTGGGCAGGCGCCGGCAGCGACGGGCGCCCGGATTGGCGCGAGAGAGAAGGGGAGGAGGAGAAAGAGGGCTGGGCTGAGCCCTGCGGAGCCGGGCAGCGTGTCGGCGGAAGGAAAGGTAGGCCCGGGCAGCAGGAAACGGGCGGCGGGGTGGGAAGAAACAGTGGCTAGGGCGCCGGGGGAAAGGGAGAGGAGGCATGGCCAAAGGGGAGACGCATAACCGGAGCGGGGCTTGGCGTGGACCTTTGTCCGAAAGCAGCGCTCCCCGCAAGAGGCCTGGGCGGCGCGTGCGTTTTTGCGCTTTTCCCCTTGCTGGCTGCTGCGGGCGCCGCGTTGGAGACTCCGAAGTAGAGCCTACAGTGGTTTAGGCGCGTACATTTTCGGACCTGGTTAAAAGGCAGGCCGCCTCCTATGGCTTGTGCTACCTCCTGAGTATAGATCTGGAATAGTTGTTGCACTCCTGGTTCTGTGCTCTATACACTTAGTTGAACACTGCAGTTTTTCTCAAACTTGGGTTCCTACAGGTAGCTGTTGTTGGACTACAATTCTCATCATCATCCCTAACTAGTAGGACCAGTGGTCAGGGATGGTGGGAGCTGTAGTCCAAGGACACCTGGGGACCCACGTTTGAGAAACACTGGTTTAAGGGTTCTAATCTTCAGCCTACCAAACCCTGGAGATGGGTATTTGACAGGTTAAAAAGGGTTATGGTCAAATAATGGTCAAGTTCCTTAAGGGCACCACCTCCAAATGACTTGTTTACACTGATTTGCTTGTGCAAATATTATTCCGAGTTATGGAGTATTTGCTGTGGCTTCTTAACAGTTCTGCAACATAAGCATTTGTTCTAATTTGCTTGTGGAGTATTTACACATCTTCCCATTGATAATTGGTTCATCTCACACTTCCCAGTGTAATTTCACCATCCTTTTCCTAATCTCAGAAAATCTTGTTTTTGTTTTTAGGGGATTGGATGGAGCACTTCAGTCCGCTTTAATTGTTCAAGCCTAATTCCCAGTATGTGCTTTAATCCTTTCAGAACAAGAATAATTGTTTTTATTTCATTTATTTACTATTTCATCGTTCTTATAACCAACCCTTCCTCCCCTAGGGAGCGCAGGATGGCTTACAACAATAATAAAAAAAGCTAACAATGCTAAAATTGTAATAAAACAGCCTTAACACAACAATCGGACAACAATCAGTTATGGAATATTGTAACAGGTTGAGCCTACTACATGGATGAGTACAGGCATGCACACCCACCCACACACTCGCAATATATAGTGTGTAAAACATAGTCTTATTGTACCATATATATTTTGCAGGAAGTGGATCAGGGTTGAGTGCATTGGAGATCTTCTACTAGCCGCAATGAATTACAGGGTGAAAATTATGAGCAAAATAGTTCCAGGGCAATTTGATGATGCAGAATCTTCAGACAGGTAATGGAACAATAGAATTGTCAAAGTGATTTTCAGATGGTGTGAAAGAACAGAGCTCCACAGAGTCATCTTTCCGGAGAGGCTGCTTGAAGTATGGGGAGAAAAAGAGAGTAGCAGTGTGATGTAGACACAGAAGAGCCACAGAACATTTGGGGGTATTTCCCCCCCTTTCTTTTCCTAACCCATCGTAGGTTGGGCCCAGTTTCCATGTACCACATTATGAAATGTGATTTTTGTCAAGCGTATGTTTCTGGTATGGACTTGCTGGGTTGGCTTCAGTTATAGGCAGTTTTTACAAAACCTGCCATATCTTGTTTAAAGTATGCAAAGCCTAATAATCAGTTGCGCTTGTACTTTTGTTCCCAGTTCCTTTTGCTGGATTTCTCATGCATCTCCATTGATACAGAGGGGGGGGGTATCTATGATCCGATAATGTTTTTTATAAGACATTCAGCTAATTCACTTATCAATAAGGAAGATGCACAGAAATTTAGACCAGCGTGGATAACTAGCCGAAATATGGAACTGCCACCAACGCTGTCCTCCCCAGTGGTCAAGTGCCAACCTAGATAACTTCACAGTAGCCCTTTCTTTTAAAATGCAGATCAAATGAAAGGAAGGAAGGGGATGGAATCCAACAACCAAAGAAACATTGAATCTTATTACAGTACAGTAAAAAAAAAAAGGTTGCAAAGCTGCATTTCTCTTTTTTATTGTCTACGATATCTGTAATAATAATTTCCAGTAGCACCTTAGAGACCAACTGAGTTTGTTCTTGGTATGAGCTTTCGTGTGCATGCACACTTCTTCAGATACCTTCTTCAGAAGAAGTGTGCATGCACACGAAAGCTCATACCAAGAACAAACTCAGTTGGTCTCTAAGGTGCTACTGGAAAGAATTTTCTATTTTGTTTCGACTATGGCAGACCAACACGGCTACCCACCTGTAACTGTAATAATAATATACAGGATAAATCTATTTTGTTTCTGCCTGCTTGCAAACTAAACTGAGTTATGGTAAAAGTTTGGAACTATTACACCCTGCTTCAAAATTTCATCGGTTTCAACACCACCAAGAGCCTCCTTCAGAAATTGCTTGCGCACATACAGCATGCAGAAGAGGCTGTTGGGTCATGCTGCCTGCCCCTGACACCCATGCGCTCAGTGTGGGTGCCTGCAAAAGAAAAGCATGGGCGCATTGCTGCAAGGCTGAGAATCCTCTTCATGTAAGGTTTCCAATTGTGTGAAAGCATATTTGCATAGCAGATGTGCCTAAGCCCATCTTTTACAGATGTGGGCACTGGAGGCATGGGCATAGGAAGCTGCCACATGCTGAACAGGGTCATTCGTTCCTCTAGCGCAGTATTTTCTACACTGAACGGCAACAGCTCTCCAGGGTTTTAAACTGGGACGTTTTCTGGAGGTCCCTGGGATTGAACCGCGAAGCGGATGCTGTACCAGTGAGCCTTACATTCCTTGCAGAGGCATTCCCCCACAGTCTTTCAGGGCCAGAGTTTACTGAGCATGAACCTTGGAAAGGTTTGCAAGTAACCTTGGTACTTGTAACGCTTCTTGTACACAAGAGGGGCAAGGGGGAGTCTCCCAGGTGTGACACTGAGCCTCAAGGAAGCTTGGGAGATAGTCAGTGAACTTACCTGGGATGGCTAACAGCAAAGCAGCAATTAATCTGTGCTCCAAGGTACTGTTTCAGTATAATAATAATACAGATGATGATTATGATGACAGGGAGCTAGTTGTACTGTGTTGCTGGCTTTGAGCTTATCCTAATTTTACTAAATACATGCTTTTAAAATACATACCTTAGCGAATGCACACAGGTTTCGAAAGTAGCTGAAGAGGAGAAGGCGATCTTTATAACGCAGCAGCCACGTTTGTGTGAGGAAGCAGACGAGGGTGAATTGGATGAGAGTGGCGAGGAGGAGGAGGAGGAGGACGACAGCGATTGGGACTGGGATGATGCCATGGGGAAGCTCACTAAGCGAAATCCGTTATCTGCAGGAAGAAACCCTCAGGTATGTTGTTGAAGGAATGTGTGGCTTGAGGGTGCCAGCTTGTTGTTTCTCTTAAACAGGGGTCAGCAAACTTTTCAGCAGTGGGCCGGTCCACTGTCCCTCAGACCTTGTGGGGCTGTATTTTGAAAAAAAAAAATGAACGAATTCCTATGCCCCACAAATAACCCAGAGATGCATTTTAAATAAAAGGACTCATTCTACTCATGTAAAAACACGTTGATTCCTGGACCGTCCACGGGCCGGATTGAGAAGGCGATTGGGCCGCATCTGGCCCCCGCACCTTAGTTTGGGGACCCGTGCTCTTAAGTGAGTTTTTAGACGGCTTCAGATTTAGATCCTACCTACACCTGCAGGGATGATAGGAATTGTAGTCCAACAACCTTTGGAGGGAAGCAGGTTTCTTATCCCTGGACTGGACAACCTCCAAGGTACCTTTCAACCCCATTTTCTGTAACTCTGTAATGAAGGATCTGGAGTAAGTTGCAGCATCACACACTCCCTCTTCCTGTGGTGCAAATATACTCCTCCCTCCCACATTCTAAACTGGTGTCCCTTGGATTATCACCATCTGAACTACTGGGAATGGATTTAGGCCCTGCCAAGAGAGCTGTTAATATAAGGCTAAAGGAGGTTGATCTCCAGCATAACATTCTGACAGGAGGTGGCATTTGTTCACCAACAAACCTGAGGTTAGCACCAATAACGAAATTACCATCTTACTTATCTTCTATTTCTGTTGCGGCACATAGGTATGCCTTTATCAAGGCCAGATTCAATGCCTTTCCATCTAATGTCATGGGCAACAGACTCTCAAATGGCCAGATCTCATTGCTATGCGACTGTAATAGTTGTTCCGTAGAAACATTGCAGCATATACTTTTTTCCTGCCCAGCTTATTCGGCAGCCCGGTCTACATTTCTGTCCCCACTTCTGATAGGACAGGCTTACGGAACCCAGGAGGCTAAATTAATCCATTTATTGAATGATGAGAAACCGAGTAGATCTCTTACAGTCGCTAGATTTTTGATAAATGTCCTATCCCAGAAAAAGAGAAATGGGTCACTGCATAGTTTTGATACTTTAACTAATACCAAGTATCATTAAGAGGAAATTAAGTTACTAATTAACTTTTAAATTAAGTTTTAGCTGAATCCCTATGCTGTATATGTATTAACTAAATTGAGTTAAAATGTTCTTGATGGGTTGCTTAGATGTGATATTGTTTAAATTGCAGCAGCTGCTGCCTCGTTTTTTAATTGTCTTATGTCGAGTTATTTTAAATTCTATGTTCCGTTCGCTTGTCTGATTTGTTCTTGATATGGGCCAATGGCTGTAATAAATTTACTACTACTACTCTCCCCACCCAGGCATGTTGTTGTTGTTTAGTCATTTAGTCATGTCTGACACTTCGTGACCCCATGGACCAGAGCACGCCAGGCACTCCTGTCTTCCACTGCCTCCCGCAGCTTCGTCAGACTCATGTTGGTAGCTTCGAGAACACTGTCCAACCATCTCGCCCTCTGTCGTCCCCTTCTCCTTGTGCCCTCCATCTTTCCCACCATCAGGGTCTTTTCTAGGGACTCTTCTCTTCTCATGAGGTGGCCAAAGTATTGGAGCCTCAGTTTCAGGGTCTGTCCTTCCAGTGAGCACTCAGGGCTGATTTCCTTAAGAATGGATAGGTTTGATCTTCTTGCAGTCCATGGGACTCTCAAGAGTTTCCTCCAGCACCCCCAGGACTCCCGCACCTCCAGCACTCCTAAGCATAACCATGGTTAAAATGTTTATCAGAGCTTGACTTAACATGCTGATTGGGCTTTTGTACCCAGGTGGATGGTCTGTGAAATTTGCATGAGAAGGGATGGGTTGTGCAAGCATGATGTCTGGGTTGTGTAGCTCTGGTTATGAGATCAGGAGTATGATTGTGTGACAGGGTTTCCTCTTTTTTTCCAGGCAAATAAGCAAATTCCTAGCTGCAACGCGGCCAAAATGTCCACTCCTACAGATAAGGCCCTAAGAAAGTTTGAGAATAAAATCAATCTAGGTAAGAGCAGTCAATCTCATTTTCTAGAAATAGGTATTTGCTAAGGGCCATGTCGTATAGTCATATTTGCTGGGTTGAAGTTGGTGAATCCATGTGTGTCACACTCCCTAATGTAACTCCCTAATGCATGAGTTTAAGAACTGCAGACAGGCACACAGAGCCTAAAAATGTGTTTCTCAGGCTCTGTGCTCCTGCTTGCCTGCACCTATGAGGATGCCCCCCCTTTCAGCTCTCGCAAGGAGGCACAGGGCTTGATCAGCTGTAGGGCTGGCCGATGTATCTTGGTGGGGAGGAAGAAACGATCGAGATACATTCCAGAGTCAGAAATATATCAGCATATTGTGGTATTTAGCTGCTGATATATCAGAATGCTGAAAACCAGCCCTACTTGAGAAGACTATACTGCAATGGAAACCATTGGGGGGGTTATTTATTTGATATTTTCCTTTTTAAGCTATTATTTTTAAATCATATTTTCTGTGTAGCGCATGACACACTATGGCTGTCATAGGACATCCAGGTGTTGTTTGACTACAACTCCCATCATCCCTGATGATTTGTTACACTGGATAGGGTAGATCAATGTTGCGAGTCCAACAACATTGGGAGAGCTACAAGTTCTCTCATTCTGATACAGCACATTCACCTCTGTCTGCACGACGGCAGGTATCACTGAACCCTCCTCCATTTGCAGGTCCTGCACCCCACAGCACACCCTTAGTTAGTTCTGGAGCAAACCTTAAGTCCCTTTCACCACAGGGAGAGAGAAGGAAGTTATTCGTACCAGATTTCTTCTTCAACACCCCAGTATATTCATGCCTATGTGAGAGCAATGTAATAGACTTCTCTTTTGTCTGCCATTGTCTGAAATCTTAGGAGGGTGTTGCAGGAGTCTACGAGAGTCTGGCCTAGTTCTCTGTATTGTTCACTTCCTGCCGAAATAGCAGGCCTGAAACTACTTGCGTTTAAATGATTTTTGGACTAGAAAGAAGCCGAATGTAGTACCTTTGTTGTGGGTAATGGTTTTATTTTACAAACATTGCAACAAGGACATTTTTCTTGATGTGTCTTGGATAAGGAGCATGACGCGTTTTCAGGCTGCAGAGTCAGAAGCTAGTTTTAGAGGAATGTATTGATCTTAATTTCCTTATATGTGTGTGTTTTCCCCTCTTCAAGACAGGCTACACTTTGCTGACTCTGTTATAAATAAAGTTACTGAGAAGTCCAGGCAGAGAGATGCAGAAATGTAAGTAGTGAGGATGACACGTTTGTATTTCATTATTATCCAAATGAAGAGTAGTGGATCATGAAATTCCTTTGTTTCCACTAGGTACCGGTTGAAAGACAAGTCAGACCGAGCGACAGTGGAACAAGTAAGTCACACAAAGTATCAGGCAGTTGCAAAAAAAATCCCCATTTAAATAAAAATCAAGAGTCCTCACCTTTTTTTAAAAAAGCAAACTGACGTAATGAAATGATTCAACCACATTTACTCAGAATTCTGTAGTGGGTGTTTATAGTTCTATAGCTTTAGTGTGCTATTGCCATTCATTTTTGCTTAATCTTGGTATTTACTTATTCCACTTTTAATCAACCATTTTTACTGTGATTTGTCCTAATTCTTGGCTTGGACTAATCTAACACTTAGCTCCTAAAAAACCCAATGCTCTTAGTTCTCTTTGTGTTTTTATTATTTTATATAATCTCTTTTATGCAAAAATATAGATGGGACCAATAAATGCAAAAGTTTCTGGACGGCAGTTCCAAGTTCAGTCGTACCTCGTGTTGCGAACGCTGCATGTTGCGTTCGTCATGGGATACGAACGCGCCAAACCTGGAAGTACTGGAACGGGTTACTTCCGGGTTCAACGGTTCGCGCATGGGCAGATGTGTCAAATGATGTCATGCGCATGCGCCGATTTGTGTCGCACACATGTGCAGACGCGGCACTTCAAGTTGCAGACTGCTCACGATGCAAACGGTGCTTCGGAACGGATCCCATTCGCATACAGAGGTACCACTGTAATGCCATTTCATAGGGCTGTTTTGTTGCTTTCCTGAGGTTCTGGATCCAAGGACTAGAATGATTCTGTTCAAGATGCTAACCAGAGGTGTCATATCGGAGATCAATGGCTGCATCAGCACAGGAAAAGAGGTTGGTTTCACCGCAAAAAGGGCCGGCTATAGTGATCGTGTTTAAAACCATTAGACTAAAAAGAGGGTCCCAATTAAACACACAACACATTTTTAAAATATAAATAAAAACCAAATTATTTCACACTCAAGTTATTATATAAGCTGCAGACAATTATACAGTATAAGCATTCAAAGAGGTTGTACATGACACTAAACAATGTTTTAGTGTTATGATGGTGAGCTGCAGTTGTATGGTTTTTTCCTTCCACGCACAATCAATCCTGTGAGAAGATTAGAAGCTGGGTCCTGGTAATTGTAACACAGAACATAATGTAATTCAGCCTGTGAATTCTGAGCTTTAAAAATAATTACTTTTTGGGGGGTCAGATCCAGCTTGCAAGCTGCCAGTTAGAAGCCCCTGTGCTAGATGGTTGATCTTATTTAATTAAGTGGGCTTGGTATGTGCGACTGTAGCAGAACAAGATTCATTTCGTGAGAACTTTACATCCATCTTTATTATTTTCATGAAAGGAATTTTGTTCTGCGTGCTTCATGCAAATTGTGTGCATCATTGGCGCCCTGGTTTGCACATGCATGCAGAAGTATGCAGGTATGTTCCCACCTGCCTCTTCTGTTCATGATCCAAGTGTTTGGGGACTGAAAACGTAAAAAGAAAAGTGGTTCTGCGCAGGTGCCTTCTGGAATAGGCCTGCACAGGTACTGACCTGCTAGCCATGTATTTTGGCCTGCTTAGTCCTTAATAACCTGTTTTTTGTAGGCCAGGTAGGCAGTAGAACCTATTGGTTTCTAGGACTGCCTTTAGCTTGGTGGATTAAGTAGACTTTTGTAGTATAGGATCTCCTTGGATTGTAATCTTAAAACTATGGGTTTTCTTTTTATAAAGCAACAGGGTCTTTATCCTTGAATAAAGGTCAGATGATACATACCTTGATACATTTTTTTTTTGCCCATTTGCAATTTGCTAGGCTAATGTATATCATGCTAAAACAGCAAACGGAGAGAACAGAGCAATAAAGATTTATAAAACGTCTATACTGATGTTTAAAGATCGGGATAAGTATGTGAGTGGAGAGTTCAGGTGAGTCTGAGATTTTAATTTTTACCCCCAGCACACTTACGTGTGCAGGCTTACTTGACGTTTCCATAGTAATAATTTCCATGCTGGGGTTTTTTATAATTACATTTGTCTGTTGTTTTTTCTCAAGGTTTCGGCATGGCTACTGTAAAGGAAACCCAAGAAAAATGGTCAAGACGTGGGCAGAAAAGGAAATGAGGAATTTAACAAGGTGACCTTTTTTCTTACATTTTGGCCAAGACTTTGTTCCCGTACGCCAGCTTTCATCAACCTGGTGCCCTCCAACTGTTCCAGCCTACAACAGACATCAGGCACAGAGAGTTGTAGTCCAGAACACCTTTGCAAAGGCTGCTGTGCTCCATTTTGTAGTGGATCAAATGAACATTTTAATGGGCTCCCTTGGGAAATTAAAATAGAATCCTAGGGTTTGAAGAGACAAGAATTTTGCTAACCCCAGTCCCTTCTCCCATAGATGAACCCACAAATCATGCTTACCTCTCTGACAGATAAATGGAGCCTTTTTGTGCTATTGTAGTTAGACTACTGTATATTCTGGCATATAAGACTACTTTTTAATCCAGGAAAATCTTCTCAAAAGTCAGGGGTCGTCTTATACTCCGGGTGGAGAATCTGCAGTCGAGTATATCTCAAACTCTGTATTTTTACTGGAAAAGTTGGGGGTCGTCTTATACGCCCAGTCATCTTATACGCCGGAAAATATGGTACCTAAAGAGAACATATATAATCTCACCTTTGCCTTATTCTGTATCATTACATATGTTCCCTGTAGGTAGTCTCACTACACTATAACTATTAATGGGCCTTTTTATACTTAGAACATTTTAGTAAGTGTTAAAAGTGTTTTTTTTTTAAAAAAACCCTTCATGCTGGATAATATAATTTTTTTGGGGGGGGGGGGCTTTTTTTTTGTAGGTTACATACAGCCCAAATTCCATGCCCAGAACCTATTATGCTCAGAAGTCACGTTCTAGTTATGAGCTTTATTGGCAAAAATGACATGTAAGTATACTCAGAAACTTTCTTTGAGTTTGTGATTTTTTTTTAAAATAAAGAAATTACTTTATTAGCAATTCAGTCCTGTATCTCTCTAGTCAGAAGCAAGTTCATAGCTCTGTTGCTGAGTCTTCTCATCTATCTATCATCTGTCTATCTCAAAAAAAATAAATGCTCTTGTATTGTCATGTAGTTCAGACAGGGCCATCTCAAAATTGCCTGGAGGGGTGAGCCTAAATAATGAAAATGGGGGAGAAAAACGGGGAGAAAAATAATATAATTTGTTAGATGCGAATAACTGATACAATTCGTTAGATGTGAATACAGTGGTATCTTGGTTTTCTAATGTAATCCGTTCCGGAAGACCGTTCAAGTTCTGAAATGTTCAAAAACAGAGGCGCAAAGGGCGGTCTGCAAATTTAATAAACAAATTTGAGAAAAATAACATATGTACTCAGCGGGAGCCGCGTGGCATGTTCGACTTCCGAGGCATGTTAGAAAACAGAAGCGTTTACTTCCGGGTTTACGGCGTTCGAAAACCGAAATGTTCGTCAACAGAGACTTTCGAAAACCGAGGTGCTACTGTACATACTTGATTAGCTTACCCCACCCATTAGAAATCACATTACTTCAAATATTATAATTCGAAATATATTCAAACAAAGATCTAAGGCTGAGTGGAAATATGTGGAAGACTCTCTGAAAAAAGAAGGTATAAGAACAGATTTGGTGATTTGCTTAGATTGAGATATATGTGGGGAGACATATTAAAATGTGAGCTATTTATTTAGTTATATATTTTTCAATTAGTTTATAAGGTATAACAAGTCTTGTTTTATTATTAAGGGAAGCGATATACAGACAATTGGAAGCCAATTTTTAATTGTTATTTATAATTCTTTGCTTTTTTGTGTGTTTTGTTTTTTCATATATTATTTTTTGTGGATTACTATGTCTAGACTATATGCTTTTTGGGTTTTTTAGTTTTTCGTTTATTTGTTTCTATTGGTTGATTTGATATGGTTGTATTTTATAAGTTTGAAATTAAATAAAGCTATTTTAAAATTAAAAAAGAAATTACATTAGTATAAGCAAATACAAAAGATGCATGTGCAAAGGAAATTAGAGAGATGTGTACTGAAATAAAACAAATAGTGATAATAATAGTAACTGTGATTGATAGCTAGCTAGATAGATAGATAGATGACGCCATAGAAGGGGGAAAAAAGGAAAGAAGGGGAAGGGAAGGGAATAGGTGCGTGTTTGTGTGTGCATGTGTGTATAATGCAGTGGAGAGTAATTCAGAAGTCAGGTATTTGAAAATAGGTTACAAGGAGAGGTGTTGCCTTTGACCCTTTCTTCCAATAGCTTATGCCTCTGAATACCAGTCTCTGAGAATTGCAATTGGGGAGAGTGCTGTAACACTCTGGTCCTGCTTACGAGCTTCCCATGGGCATCTGGTTGACCATTGTTGGAAATGGGACGTTGGACTCGAAGGGCCTTTGGCCTGATCCAGCAGAGCTCGCATTCCGTTAGCCAAAGTGCGTATGGTATTGGAGGAGGAGGAGGAGGAGGACAGCTGTTGATTATATTCTGGTTTGTTCCCCCCCCCCCTCTCCTTTTCCTTTTGATCCAAGGCCTGCTCCGTTGTTGAAAAATGCCCAGTTGTCGGAATCCAAAGCTCGGGAGTCGTATCTGCAAGTCATACAATACATGAGAAGAATGTACCAAGATGCCAAGCTCGTTCATGCAGATCTCAGTGAATTTAACATGCTGTACGTTTAAAAGAAGCTGGACGCTGTTACTTCTTTCATCCGTATATGTTACGTTGCACAACTCTGCCCTGGAGCTAGGGTCTTGTCCTCATGGCTCCACAGCCTGCGAATTTGAAAGATGATTTGTGTCATTGTTACACAAGAGCTCTTTAAAAATTGGTGCAGTTTCCAAAGAACAAAATGAATTTATCCTACAAAATGAGGTCAATTACAAATGAGCTTCTATTCTCATTTTTCCATTTTGGAGGTTCAGTGAAGGTTGGCTATCCTTCTGCAGTGTAAAAATAAACATTAGAGCAGGAGATGCAATTAGACTTAGATCAAACATCTTTTGCCATTCTAAGATTCAGCTGTTTGACATGCTCTTTCATCTCTGTTTCCAAGGTTTCCCTAAAGTTAAAACCTTGGTCAAGTATCTTTTATAAGTCTATATCCAGCTTTTCACGGATCTTACAGACACCTCTGGCACCTGTGCTTATATTCTCCTGCCTCACCTTCCTTGGTACGCAGGCTTATGGTGAGAAATAATAAATGAGATTAATTAAATGCATTTTTATTTAAGTAAACAAAACAAGTGTAGGGCATACAGTGGCCTTATTTCGCAGAAATGACTTGTGCTTTACATTAGCTGAAATTCTAATGACCTCCCTCTTTCGCCCTAAGTAGTAGAACGTTCCATAAAAAGTCCCTAGTAAACTTTCAGAAACAGCAGTACTAACAATAGCATCATGTTGCTTATTCCCACTTCTCCAGGTATCATAGTGGTGAGGTGTACATCATAGATGTGTCCCAGTCTGTGGAACATGACCACCCACATGCTTTAGAATTCCTGAGGAAAGACTGCTCTAACATAAATGGTGAGTTCCAGCCAAGGAACATCAGCATCCTGGATATCTTGAGTATTTTTGTGTGCACGATTTACTCCCATGTCATTTGACAGATTTGCATGTATGGATCTGATCCCAATTGCTCATACATACAGTTTTGAATGGGCACTGGTTTAGATTTTCCTGCAAATAAAAAACATCATTGAGTTATCTCGAATGATATTTCAACTCGGAGATGCTTTGAAGATTGGTTGCTTCAACATCAGCTATCCAGGATAACTCTTGAGGACTCCACCAAATATCAGAGTTATTTTATTTTACTTTATTTATTTTTATTTAGTTTAGTTTAGTTTAGTTTAGTTTAGTTTAGCTACCCCACACTGCATTTGGTTTGCATAGATGCCAATAACAATCTGGTATCTTATGTCGCCTTTGGTCCTTTCTGGCAGATTTTTTCCGGAAGTACAATGTTGCGGTGATGACGGTGAGAGAACTCTTTGAATTCGTTACAGATCCATCTATTACAAACGAGAACATGGACGCTTACCTTGAAAAGGTAAAGCTTTAGAGATTTTGCCTCTATGGGAAAGCATTAGGAGGAAAGATACAGGTTCAGCTCTCTTCAGACTGGGTTCGTGTCTCCGCTCCTCCACATGCAGCTGCTGGGTGACCATGGGCTAGTCACACTTCTCTGAAGTCTCTCAGCCCCACTCACCTCACAGAGTGTTTGTTGTGGGGGAGAAAGGGAAAGGAGAATGTTAGCCGCTTTGAGACTCCTTCGGGTAGTGATAAAGCAGGATATCAAATCCAAACTCTTCTTCTTCTTCTTCTTCCAATTCTCTTTTTATAAATGAAAGATGATTTAGCTATTGTGTACAGTAACGATGTTGTTTTTGCAAGGGCTTCTGCATCCTGCTATAGATACGAAAGTATGATACACATACACTTCTAATCAAATACGAAGGGTGAAAAAAAACTGTGTCTGTTTCGGTCCTTTCCCACAAACTCATAACGTCTGCATTCTTGGTCTAGTACTCTACACTAATTCTCAAAGTTAACCTTCCCCAACCTGGTGCCCTCCTGTTGTTTTGGTCTACAGCTCCAATTATCCCTGACCTGGCTGGGGACAGTTGGAGTTATATAAGGTTGCAGACTTAACCACTCAATTCGGTCAATCAGTTGATTATTTGTATTATTTGTTGTTCTACTCATATGGCAGAGTGGCTTTGCAACATAAAATGCACAACAGAAGTGTAGCATGTACATTAAAAATGCTAATAATAAGTATAAAGTTTTTAAAAAATTCAAATGTAATATGAGGACAGCAATAGTCAAACCTTTAAAGGATTATAAGTCTGTAGAAAAAGAATAGGTTTTAAGAGGCAATGACAAGAAGACACAGAGAATAATGTGTTTCCACAGGACATGTATTAAGATGTCCAAAGCTGATTTTAAAGCATGGGAAGTTCTATATTGGACATGAGAGTTGTTAAGGTAACCAGAACCTGGACAATGTAGAGCTTTGAAGGGCAAAATTAGCAGTTTTAATTGAGCCCAGATGAAAGAAGCATCCAGTGAATTTGAGAAAGAATTAAGAGTTACATGCTCTGGACAAAAGTCTGGCCTGCACATTTTGGACCAATTCAAATTTCCCATCTGTTTTTTAAAGACAGTCCTTTGTAGAAAGCCTATTCTGGGACAGGGACAGCCCCGCTGGGAGAGGCAGCGGCGATTGAAATAGGAAGAGCTATTTCTTAGGGCTACATGGAGAGCATTTAGGTCTTAAGTCTTGCATTATATCCTGTAGGCAATGGAAATATCGTGTGAGAGGACAGAGGAGGAAAGGTCCAATCAGGATAATGTGGATGAAGAGGTAAGACAGAGCCTGGATTTCCTCCCCGTCGTCTTTATCTGTTGTGTCTCTTCTGTGAAATGTTCCTCAGTACTTTGACAATGTTCTGCAGTGTCCTTATTATAAATGTTTTTACAGTATCTAAATGCCCGTGAGATGATTGGCCTTGCAGTCTTTCTTTTTACACTTGGGTGTTTCCACCTCTTCCCAAGTGGCCCCTCATGTGGACTACACGATGGCAGTGTTCCCACATCATGCCAAACCATGGTTTCTTGTGTTGTTGTCTGTATGGCAAACTGGTTAACACTAACCATGGTTGGTTTCACAAAAGCCAGCATTAACCACAGGTTGGGTTGTCAAAACGAACCATACTTTGTGGGTCCAGATGGCACTACAAGCTGTCATTAACTGGAGGTGGAAGCTTCTGAACTCCTCCAGGAGAAGGAGAGGGAATGTGGGGCACATGAGACCAGGGTTTGCTGCAGTTTGTGATAAACCATGGCTTAGCATGATGTGGTAATGTGACCAGTGTAGGAACACAGTGATCACAAATAAGGTTTCTAATCACGCCAGCTGCTAAGTGTGTTGACATAATTACAACAATTGCTACTGCCAAATCTAGGCCATCTGATTTCCATGTTGTTTGTCCACATAAACATATTCCTGAGAACCAAACTAGACATAATGTCAGAGGTCCACGATTTTTGCTGATCTAGTCATATACTCTTTATTAAAACATTGGCATTGCAGAACTGAATGAATGTTTTTTGTTATTTCGCCTTGTTAGGTGTTCAAGAAAGCGTATATCCCAAGAACTCTGACTGAAGTTAAGAACTACGAGAGGGATGTTGACATAATGATGAAGCTGAAGGAGGAAGAGACAGCCTTAAATGTGCAGCAAGATAATGTAAGTTATCTTTGGACTATGTGGAATTTGAGGTTGAACATACTGACCAGAACATGGCACGATACACTGTAACGATGGTAGCAAGCTTGTAATAAAACAGTGTTCCTAAAGGAAACCTCTCAGTCTTTTCTTCCTCTGTTTATAGTACCACAATTATGGCATCAGTTGGTCTCAGAAATGGTAGATTATAAAAAGGATGGTCATAATGTAAATACTGGGGCAGGTTACCTAAGGGGCAGCCTCATGCCATATATCCCTGCCTGGTAATTGCTGCTCAGATAAGGCACTGCTGAGAGTAATGTGTGCCCCAGAGTTATGCTTAGTTTGTACTAGAAACGGGCTTTTAGCATTCCCACTGCAGCCCTCTGGAATAAGTTACCAATTGAAATCGGACAAGCGCCTAGCATCTTTACATTCAGACATCTACTGCAAGCATTTTTTTTGTCTATGAAAGCATTCCCTGAAGGGGTGACACAATAATTCTATCAAATATTATTTGTTTATCTTGTAAAAAGGTTTTTCATTGTTTGTAGAAATTGCTTTAGTTTTCATAAAGACTTTGTGATTTTTGTGTCTGTTTTATCTCATTTGGACACTGCTTCAATGGCTTGAGGCCATTGAAGCAGTTTATAAATCTGTATGCATGAATGAATGAATGAATGAATGAATGAATGAATGCCTGTATTCACAGAACAGCAGGATGTTAATGGGCACACTGAGTACTTGACGTGTAAAAAGTGATCAGTGCTTTGTGTCAACTGAGCCAATGTAATGGGTAGCAACCCAACTTCATATTGCTGCTTACCCAAAAGGCTCATTAAGAAGGATTACCAGGATAATGTATATGAGGCCCTTGGACATTTGAAATGTGCTATATAAATGCAAACGTTTATTCTAGGTTTCTTATATTTCTTTCTGATGCAGATTCTCTACCAGACAGTGACAGGGTTAAAGAAGGATTTATCAGGTGTCCAGAAGGTAAGATGGTAATGAGTCTGAGATTGTATTCTTCTGTGTGTAAAGATCACTTTGTCCGAAGCTTCTCACAAGATTGAATTTGCATTGTACGTATGTATTAGGTAAATATGGAATGTTTTGTTTCTATTAGCTGAAATATGCTAGTCTATGGAATCATAAGCTCATGTCAAACATCATATCAAACATTACACAATCAGCAGATGATGGCTTAGATCTGTTTGTCTGCCTTCATTTCCCCAACCCTCGGATTCATAAATCCATACTTTCCTCTCCATGGTGCAGCAACCTCTGGAGGTAGGGCTGCGGTTTGTGATTTGTCACAAATGAGTGACACTGACAAGCAATGGTTTAGAAACCCATTTCAAGCCATAGTTTGTAAATTCAGACTTCTTTCTAAACCATAGCAAACCTTCCTTTCACCATGAATTGGCATGCCATTGTAGAACTGGAAGAAGCCTTGTGGGTTATCTAGCCTCTTCCTCTAAAAAGCAGGATACCCTAGTTTGATATTGGAATTGTTCTTCCAAATCTCCAGCTTTTCCGGAGCAGGTTGTACTCTTGCCTAATTAATCTCCGAGTTTAGAAATGGTTACCTAGTACAGTATCCATCCTAAGGCTGCTTTGCTGTCACTAGAATCAAATTGCATATTATCTTTACAGTGACCTTTTAGCTACCAAAACAGTTCTTCTTGTGATGATAAACAATACCTAGTTTGCTTGTTCACATTCATTACTTGATTACTTTATGCTTGATGACGCAACTGACTTCACAGAAAAAAAATCATTGTGTTTGAGGCAATGTGAGAGGATACAAATACTTGGCTGTGAGGGTAGATTTGTGGTGGTTCATTGATGCTCCATGTGTTCAACCAGCTGTTGAGGCAAGAATAGGGAACCTGAGGCTCTCCAGATGTTGGACTCCCAGTTCCCATCATCTCTGACCATTAGCCATGATGGCTGGGGCTTATGGGAATCGTAGCCCAACAAGCCCTGGAGGGCCACAGATTCTTCATTCCTGGCTTAGAGCAGGGTTTCCCAATCTTGGGCCTCCAGCTAGTTTTGAAATACAACTCCCATCAATCCTAGCTTCCAGCTGGAGACCCAAGTTTGGGAAACCCTGGCTTTAGAGTAAAAAGGTAAAGGGACCCCTGACCATTGGGTCCAGTTGCGGACGACTCTGGGGTTGCGGCGCTCATCTCGCTTTACTGGCCGAGGGAGCCGACGTTTGTCCACAGACAGTTTTTCCGGGTCATGTGGCCAGCATGACAAAGCCGCTTCTGGTGAACCCGAGCAGCGCACGGAAACGCCGTTTACCTTCCCGCTGGAGCGGTACCTATTTATCTACTTGCACTTTGACGTGCTATCGAACTGCTAGGTGGGCAGGAGCAGGGACCAAGCAACGGGAGCTCACCCCATCGCGGGGATTCGAACCGCCAACCTTCTGATCAGCAAGCCCTAGGCTTTAGAGTACCCTTCCCCAATGTAATACTCTCCAGATATTTTAGATTACAATACCCATCAGCCCCTGCTAGCATGGCTAGGGTTAATGAGAGTTTCAGTCCAAAATATCTGGAGGGCTCCAGGTCATTATGGCCGTGTGTGTGTGTGTGTGTGTGTGTGTGTGTATATATTCTCTGAGGGGAAAGTACAGCAATTGTATAAATAGGCATGTGGAGAAAGAGAGAGTTCAGCAACGTACATTGACTCCTTTGTGAACTTACAAAAACAATTAGATTTAAGTTAGAATGAAGAAGAATTCTCTAGAATTGTAGTGCGTCCAGCGTTATTTCCTATGGAGCTTTTCTTGACACTTTGAAGTCCAGAACTAGAACGACGCAATCATGTTGTCTGCCTTTTAGGTGCCTGCTCTCCTTGAAAACGGAGAGGAGGCAGAATCTGATTCAGAGGACAATGACAGTTCTGACCATTCAGAGTTGGGCTGCAAAGAGCAGGAAGAAGAATCTGTGCATCCTAAAGATCGACCTGCTGAAACCAGCGTGGATAAAAAGGTTAGTTGTTCGGGTGCATCTTCAGTGGCGGAGGGTGTTCTTTGTGTGTGCTAAAGATTTCAGGTTCAGTCTTTGGGATCTGTAGCTAGGGCGAGGGAGAAGCCTCGTGTAAATACCTGGAGAGCCATTGCTGAGACAATACCGGGCTAGATGGGGCCAGTGGCGTTAAAATCCGAATTATGCAGCATTAAAACATAAACATTCATAAATAAAACCTGTAATATTCTATGAGTCCACTTGGTCACTTAGGCGTGTTATTCACAATACCCTCTTTTCCCAGGAACGGAAGAAGATAGCCAAAGAGGCTCAGAGAGAGAAGAGGAAAAACAAGACCCCAAAGCACGTGAAGAAACGAAAAGAGAAGACTGCAAAGATGAAAAAGGGCAAATAAATTATGGCTGCCATTTTTAATGGGCAGCCTTAGCCATTCGTGGTTTAATGGGTCGCTGTTTCGATACTTAAATACACCCCATGGCCATTTATTGTGGTGGCCAGCAAAGGAACAATGTGAAAGGGATATACTGTTAACAGCCACCGCGATTCGCTTGTGTACCCATGCATATAGTCTATAGCTCACACCAAGAATGTCTTTTTGGTGGTTGAATAAAAACAGATGGAATCCCTTTAAGGCAGTTGGCCACTCCAGAGAAATGTACGCAAGTTATATTTTGCAGTTTAGTAGTGTGAGCAGCCAGAGCGATGCCAGATTCTTTTCTTTTTTCATGCTCCAAAGCAGATGCACATGCATATGTAAATAATAATAATGTGTATAGGGAGGGATATGCGTACTCACAAATTAGAACTATCTGTTACATTGGAACTGCTGCAGTTTGTCTCGTGCACAGTGATGAAAATTGTCTACCCATTCATCATAATCCAAAGTATTGATGGTGTGCTGAAAGAGGGTAGGGGAGGAAAACAGCCAGGCCTGGAAAGATCATCCTGACTCTTGGCTGTGTCTGGATTTTTGTTGGCCTAGAATGGGATGGACTTTGGGAAGGAACAGCAGCGCTTATTGCAGTACCTCGTTCCTGTCATTCATCAGCAAGTGAAGGGTTAGAAAGTGGGATCCTCCTCCTGCCTGACGGGAGAAAACCAACAGAGCTCTACTAACTGGACAGCTAAATTAAATCCTTGCCTTCTCTTTTGGAAATGTGTCATTTATTTCTCGATTGGCTTGTGACCCTTCAGTGACCTTATTTGGACATAACAGTAAGCCAAATTATAGCTTAGCATAAGCAAATAAGGTGTGCTGATGCAGTGAGAAAATCATGGCATCTTCCATGCTCCTGCTGCACTACCAGGAAGTAAGCCATGGTTTGGCTTAGTGTTACATAGGAACTTTTGGTTTGTTTGAGAAAAAACCAGGAGTGCAGGCTTGAATATAATGCTACGGCAAACCATGGCTTCGCTTCTGATAGCATGGCAGCTGTACAGGAGGCCAAATGGCCAGCATTTTCTGACTTGATCATTCATGGTGAAGCATTGGTGCTAATCTGGTTTAGCATTATGTACAAACTGGGCCAGTGATACTTGCTTCTGTGATTAATTCTTCTGTGGTAAATGTGATATTTTTGTTCCTTCGGCTTCCTGGTTGTTAGAAGTACAGCCGTACCTTGGTTTTCAAACGCCTTTGGAGTCGAACGTATTGACTCCCAGACGTTCAAAAACCAGAAGTGATTGTTCTGGTTTTCGAAAGTTATTTGGAACCCGAATGTCCAACCAGTGGCGGAGCTTCATGCTCCGGCACTGGGGGGCGGAGAGCAGGCGGGAGTGGGGCTGGTGTGTGTCCCAGGGGCATGGCGTACCGCCTGCAGGGGCATGGTGCGCATCCTGGGGGCGTGGTGCCCAGCGCAGGCAGGGGGGAAGCCACGATGGCACCCCATCGGGATCGCGCTGCCGGGGGTGGTGCGCTCCCCCCACACTCTTCCTCCGCCAGTGTGTCCAATGTGACTTCCGCGGCTTCCAATCGGAAGCTGCGCCTTGGTTCCTGAACGTTTTGGAAGTCAAACAGACTTCTGAAATGGATTCCATTCGACTTACCATTGTTGAAATGGTAAAACTTGGAAGAGCAGCTTTTTCCATCTTCAGTGAGAGTGGATACTTACAGACTGAAGATCTGTGATACGTAAGAGCAATAATCTATTTGGATCTCGTTGTGCAAGTGTTACCATTTGTTTTCAAAATATTTGAAATCAGAATTCAGAGAACAAGCACTGCTATGTTGTTTGGGGCACAATGTTTAGGCTAAACAAATGCAATGCAAACTATAACTACAGTGGTACATTTATTTGGTTCGGTCTTTTAAGGAGCCAGAGTGCTCAAACAGCTGCACACAGTAATGTTTTATATACCTTACCGATGGTGCCCTTCTGTTTTAAAATAAACCTGAAAACATTCTCTGTATGGATGTTGTTGTTGTTCAGTCGTTCAGTCGTGTCCGACTCTTCGTGACCCCATGGACCAGAGCACGCCAGGCACGCCTATCCTTCACTGCCTCTCGCAGTTTGGCCAAACTCATGTTAGTAGCTTCGAGAACACTGTCCAACCATCTCATCCTCTGTCGTCCCCTTCTCCTTGTGCCCTCCATCTTTCCCAACATCAGGGTCTTTTCTAGGGAGTCTTCTCTTCTCATGAGGTGGCCAAAGTACTGGAGCCTCAACTTCAGGATCTGTCCTTCTAGTGAGCACTCAGGGCTGATTTCTTTGAGAATGGATAGGTTTGCTCTTCTTGCAGTCCATGGGACTCTCAAGAGTCTCCTCCAGCACCATAATTCAAAAGCATCAATTCTTCGGCGATCAGCCTTCTTGATGGTCCAGCTCTCACTTCCGTACATTACTACTGGGAAGACCATAGCTTTAACTATACGGACCTTTGTCGGCAAGGTGATGTCTTTGCTTTTTAAGATGCTGTCTAGGTTTGTCATTGCTTTTCTCCCAAGAAGCAGGCGTCTTCTAATTTCGTGACAGCTGTCACCATCTGCAGTGATCATGGAACCCAAGAAAGTGAAATCTCTCACTGCCTCCATTTCTTCCCCTTCTATTTGCCAGGAGGTGATGGGACCAGTGGCCATGATCTTAGTTTTTTTGATGTTGAGCTTCAGACCATATCTTGCGCTTTCCTCTTTCACCCTCATTAAAAGGTTCTTTAATTCCTCCTCACTTTCTGCCATCAAGGTAGTATCATCAGCATATCTGAGGTTGTTGATATTTTTTCCGGCAATCTTAATTCCGGTTTGGGATTCATCCAGTCCAGCCTTTCGCATGATGAATTCTGCATATAAGTTAAATAAGCAGGGAGACAATATACAGCCTTGTCGTACTCCTTTCCCAATTTTGAACCAATCAGTTGTTCCATATCCAGTTCTAACTGTAGCTTCTTGTCCCCCATAGAGATTTCTCAGGAGACAAATGAGGTGATCCGGCACTCCCATTTCTTTAAGAACTTGCCATAGTTTGCTGTGGTCGACACAGTCAAATGCTTTTGCGTAGTCAATGAAGCAGAAGCAGATGTTTTTCTGGAACTCTCTAGCTTTCTCCATGATCCAGCGCATGTTTGCAATTTGGTCTCTGGTTCCTCTGCCCCTTCGAAATCCAGCTTGCACTTCTGGGAGTTCTCGGTCCACATACTGCTTAAGCCTGCCTTGTAGAATTTTAAGCATAACCTTGCTAGCATGTGAAATGAGTGCAATTGTGCGGTAGTTGGAGCATTCTTTGGCACTGCCCTTCTTTGGGATTGGGATGTAGACTGATCTTCTTCAATCCTCTGGCCACTGCTGAGTTTTCCAAACTTGTTGGCATATTGAGTGTAGCACCTTAACAGCATCATCTTTTAAAATTTTAAATAGTTCAGCTGGAATATCATCACTTCCACTGGCCTTGTTGTTAGCAAGGCTTTCTAAGGCCCATTTGACTTCACTCTCCAGGATGTCTGGCTCAAGGTCAGCAACCACATTACCTGGGGTGTATGAGATCTCCATATCTTTCTGGTATAATTCTTCTGTGTATTCTTGCCACCTCTTCTTGATGTCTTCTGCTTCTGTTAGGTCCTTTCCACTTTTGTCCTTAATTGTGGTAATCTTTGTACGAAATGTTCCTTTCATATCTCCAATTTTCTTGAACAAATCTCTGGTTTTTCCCATTCTGTTATTTTCCTCTATTTCTTTGCATTGCTCGTTTAGAAAGGCCCTCTTGTCTCTCCTTGCTATTCTTTGGAAATCTGCATTCAATTTCCTGTATCTTTCACGATCTCCCTCGCATTTTGCTTGCCTTCTCTCCCCCGCTATTTGTAAGGCCTCCTTGGACAGCCACTGTGCTTTCTTGCATTTCTTTTTCATTGGGATGGTTTTCGTTGCTGTCTCCTGTATAATGTTACGAGCCTCCATCCACAGTTCTTCAGGCACTCTATCCACCAAATCTAAATCCTATGGATACTGAGTCTATAATTAGAGGGCTAAATAATTTCATTGGCTAACAGTTGCACTTCCCAATAAATGTTCATTTAAAAAACAAAACAAAAGGAAAACGCTCTTTGTTTTACTGTAAAATATGAATAACACTGCAGTTGTGAATGATGTCAAACAAAATAATTGCTTCTGAGATGAGGGCTGAGCCCAATAACATTAATTTACACCGCTTTTAGAATAAAAAATAAATTGTAGAGCAGATAGCCTAAAAACCTTTGAATACTGCCAGTACCATCATGGACTAGATTGTTCACATATTCCAGAACAGTTGCAGTGTTTTCAATGAGACTGTCTTGAAGTAAAATGGATTGTGTTAGTCTACACTTTCATGCATATTTGGTGTGATAATTCCAATTAATAGGTGTCAAAAGCATACTTGCAGTCATTTCCCAACAGTGAAAGAAGTTTATCCTTTTTAATGTAGCATTCATTCATCAAAATATTACATCATCACCAGCTTCTGCACACAAAGCTAGCTTTGCCAGCTTTTGAATAACAATCTAGCATTTGCTTTAACGCTTAATTGGAAGCAAGGTGTTCACACATTTGTCAGTGGTCTTAAATCAGTATTTCTCAAACTTGGAGATATACACACACATACTATTTTAGTCTTGGGTGTACTGAGCCTTTTCAGAGAAATGTGCCTCTGTATGATGTACAGCTGACAATTGGTATGCAATTCACCTGCAGTCAGCAGAGACTTGCCTTCTGAGCCAGTAATAGATGGTGACAGGACTGTTTATCGCCCTTCTAAATCGGACTTTTGGAGGAAAAGCACTATTAATTGCAGAAAGCGGAGATAAAAATGTCAGGAGCATCTCTCACTCGGTTCTTTTGAATACTTGCAGTACTGTGTGTAGAAAAACAATGCCTAGATCATGTTCCAGGAACCCACCGATTCCATCTTCTAACATGTGTTTTGCGGGGTGCCATTGATCCTATATACTTCCACATTGCTAAGCCTCATTTCATTTGATGGGATGTGTGCACTTAATTGTACACAGCGTTGCAACCAGTTTGCATCATTTGAATGTTCAGCCCCCTCTTAGAATTAAACTGGATGTTTTTATTCACTCTCCCTCTCCCTCTTCACCTCAGCAACCACAACTTTTAAACAATTTACCTGATTGCCATAGGCTACAGGGAATGCATTTTGCAGAGGAGTAGGCCTACATGGAATGTCCTCTAGATAAGCACCATTTTTTCGCTCCATAAGACGCACTTTTTTCTTCCTAAAAAGTAAGGGGAAATATCTGTGTGTCTTATGGAGCGAATGGTGGTCCCTCGAGCTGAATTGCCCAGGGGCCAAAAGAGGATCATGCTTTTTATTTTACAAAGAAAAGGGGGTGTTGAAAGGACCCAGCTCAGCAGCTGATCAGCAAGAGATTGGGAGAGAGATAAGAGTCCCTGGCTCCCTTTCAGCCCAGTCCTCCATTGTTGAATGTGCTGCAGAGGGAGGTTGTTTGTTTCCCCAGCAACATGTGACTGGCTGATTAAATTATCTGTCTGCAGGAAACTGTAGAAAAGGCTCCCTTTCCTTTAGAAGCTGCAGAAATGTGAGTTGAACCCCATAAAAACGGGGCTTTTCCTCTTTGCTTTTCCCCCTTTGCAAAAGGAGCTTTGCTTTTCCCCCTTTGCAAAAAAAGCTGCAAAACTTTTAGCTGATCCTCAAAAAAACAGGGCTTTTCCCTTTGCAAAAAAAGCTGCAAAACTTTTAGCTGATCCTCAAAAAAACAGGGGTTTTAGAGGAGGAAAACCAGAAAAAAAAAATTTCTTGTTTCCTCCTCTAAAAACGAGGTGCGCTCTATGATCCGGTGCGCCCTATGGAGCAAAAAATACGGTAGGTCTGGTGGAAGAGGAATAGTTCTCTCCACCCCACTTCAGGAAAACTGCCAGATTTGTATGTTGGCCATGGAGGGAGTATAAAGCTCCCTCCAACCAGGCTGGCATGGAAATACTGTAGGCAAAGAAGAGAGGGATGTTTTTTTCTCTGCCAGCATGCTTTGCGTTTCCACACTGGCAGAGGAGAAACAAAAAGTTTCCTCAGCTGCCGGCACAGAAACCAAGCCTGCTGCTGCTGCAGGAGGGACAGAGCGATCTGTTCCTTTGCTGCAGCCAAGCACAAAAACTGGGCTAGCGTATGAGGGGGAAAGTGACCCACTCCTACAAGCCACGCTTGGTAGAAGACATTTTAATTCTCAGCTATACTTTTCACAGCCTCTAGAGGGAGCCTCAACGTCATCCTCATAGGACAAAAAGGACTCGAAATAGATATTTAGATTTGTAAGTTTTTTGAAAAATATATATATATAAAGGTACCAAATAAGGAGGGCATAAAAGATGGTTACTTTTAATGTAAATAACATTTGGCGTGCTGCGTCCTTTGTAGAAAGAAAGGAAAAGAATATATAACCATTTGCCCCACCGTATTTGATAGGGCTTACTCCCTAGTGTGTTTTAAGATTTCAGCCTTAATATTTTATTTTTTTAATTGATATGACCTTCTGTCTAAACAATAATATGAATTATCAAATATATATGCGCAACTGTAATGTAAAATGGATGCTTTCTATCCTGAACTTGGAGTCTCCACAACACCCTCCCAAGCTGCAACTTCTGCTGCGACACTTTGGTTCCTACTTGGAAGAGTCTACATGGCAATATTTAACGGGAAAGACTACAATTGTCTTGAGTACAATTTCCTTACTAATTAGTACAGTATCCGCTACTACTAATCTAAAGGCAGGATTCAATAGCTATTTTATTCAGCCTTCGCCCAGAACTGGTGCCTCTACTTGCGAGAGCCCTGAGGTACCATAACAAGATGGCGGCTGTGTTGCCTCATGCTCTGCATCTTCGCTAATCCTCTTGCCCACATTTCTTCGTTCTCCTGATGTGGCCAGACTTTGAATCAGACAAAAGTTTCAACACCTTCCTTCCAGCATTAGAGTCTGGGGTCCTGCGACAGCTATCTTCTTGTGTCACACGGCCCAGCTCCAAAACAGTAGAAGGCAACTTTAAAAACTTAGGCCAGTCCACGTATTTCTTCATGACAGGGGTTGCCAGTGCAGCACCATGCAAGCAACAGTATGCCCACCAGTGCCTACAAAAAGGTCTCGCTAAATAGCCCCTCGGTCACTCACAACGTATGAGAGACTTTTTCTGCTCGGTTCCTGTTTGCGCTGGCTCAGCATTGAACATGGCCCCTTAAACAGGCCCACATTTCAACGGATGCCAGAATTCAGTACCCACCATCCCGTCTGTTTGGAACAAGGAATGGTTCTCTGCGAATCTGGCTCGCTGGCTGGGGGTGCTTGCACAGTGTTGTGGCTCTTTTCCCACTCTTATGTGGCAGCCAACTGGTGCTATTCCACATCCCCACAGCAGCCATTTCATGTTATAGCATATTCTCGCACCAGCCCATTTGGGACTGGTGTCCTCAAAATCCTTAATGCGCCCATTGCCCAGAAAGGTTGGTGACCCCCTGGACACTGTAAACCAATTACTGTACTTTATACTTTCCAAATGAATGTATTACGATGTGCCGCTTGAAATTGGTTACCTGGTTTCTGAAAGGCCGCATTCTAATACCCATAGACTTCAATGGTTTGATTTAAAGCCACCTTTTACTTATAGAGGAAGCAGACGTGAGAAGCAAAGCAATATTCCAAAATAAGCAGAGTTGCAATGGTACTGATACCTGTTCTATATTTCATATACAGGTATAATGTGTTAATTCCTCATCCTTTTTTTGTTTTGTTTGTTTGTTTGTTTGTTTGGCCTAAGACATTGCAAGGCTCACACCATCCCACGACAGTTGGTAACTAACTGCAGAGATTACAAAAACCGGACAAAAAGTAAGTTATTTGTTGGCATATTAAAAAGCTGTTGCCCCATGGCGATGACAGCACATGCTTTGGCTGAGTTACTTTTTCCATTGATCTATGCATATGTGATGAACATCTGTTTGCTCCTCTCATTTCTCTCTCTCTCTCTCAGGTCTTCTGTCCTGTTTCTTTTGGTTTATGAAAAGGGCTGGTCATAAGAAGACCTGACTTTTGTGGTTTAAACAACAGTAAAGAATAGAAATGAATACTGATGAATGTCAGGATAGGTTAATATTTTCAGACGATACCACTCTCTATGCTGGAGGAAGAGAATCAAAATGAAAGTGTGAGCAGATCATTGGTTCATTTCTAAAATTAGTGATGTCGGAGCAATTTGAGAAGCTGCAGCCTCTGAGCTACATGTGCCTCTCCCAAGCCTGAGGAAATGTTGTGATATTTTTGCTCCCAGCACGGCTCTTATGCCTACAACATTTGTATGGGTGGCATAACTTCAGCAGGTAGATTTATCTCTTTGCTGTCAACCATATATTTTGACAATTGGTTTGTCTGCCCATCTGTACTCTATGAGTTTAGACGCCTATTGGGATATCATCACCAAACTTGGCACGATGGTTCCTGAGGTAGGGACAGTGGTCTTCAATGGCATTTGGACACCGGCTGTCATTTCGAATCAAGATGGTGGATTGAAACATGACTTTGATGTGACAGATCCAAACTCACAAACTGCATTATCCATTTAAAAATCACAATATTTGTTGGTTTCTACGAATTTCCAGCCATCACCGGGCACTCGCCTCTAGTATCTCTAGGACAAGAAAACTTTCACCTACCTAATTCCTCTCGCCAGGGAGAACTGCTCAATTTGTGTTTGTTGTGCTCAGGAGCCCTGCCAGAAAAAAGGTGGCAACTCTCACCAGAGGACACATACCTTTTATGACTTCCTTTCTTCATTCAACTTCTGCCAAACACAATACAAAGTCCAAGTTTTGTAGGCTGGAGATAAGACTGCTTCATTTATTTGTCATCTCTTTCTTTATGGCTGCTGCACCTTTAATAGCAGCCAGGCGTACAGAAACAAAGCAGGTGACACCTCTACATTTCTGTTTGTTAGACCTGCTGTTGAACCCCAAGGAGCAGAGGCGGTGCCAAAGAAGACAGCCCTAATTCTGTGTTGGGGTGGGGGGTGGGATCCAGGTTGCAGTCCTCTACTCACTTGACCTGGGACCGCAAGACCCTGCAGTGGGGCTTAGAAGCATATAAATACAGTCTTAGGCTGCGATCCTGTACACCACAGATGGGGAACATTTTTCAGCCCAAGGGTTGTATTTCCTTTCCAAGGGCCACGTGTCAGGGGTGAGCATCGTCAGAGGCAAAGGTGGACAGAGCAACAAATGCAAAATTGACCTTTGTACAATACACTAGTTTCTACGCCACATTTAGCCAACATGGTTTCTTCCAGATGTTTTGGGCTACAACTCCAACCACCTCTGGCTATTGGCCATGCTGGCTGAGGCTGATGGGAGGTGTAGGCTGCAAAATCTGGAAGGCTACCGTGTTGTCTTCCTCTGTTCTACATACGCTCAAATGCCCCACTCCGTCTGCCACCCAGACAGAGAGCCCTGGATCCCCACTGTATACCTTATATGGGAGTAAGACCCACTGAACTTGGTGTAACTGACTTCATAGGATTGCATTATTAGTTAAGCTGAGGTAGGAGCCAGTGCCACTTTAGGACATAGCTGTCAACTTTTCCCTTTTCTTGCGAGGAATCCTATTCAGAATAGGGGAATTTCCCTTTAAAAAAGGGGAAAGTTGACAGCTATGCTTAGGAGAACAAGGGAGCAGTTCCTAGAAAAACAGCATTGGTTAAGCTGTTCAGTAATTTCCCTCCTCATATTCCTTTCAAAGGAATACCCTGGTGGAATACTGAGATTTTCTAATAAACCATTCCCTCCATGTGAGAAACTGAAGAATCATCACATTCCTTACACGATAGGCAAGAGAGGAAGTTGGAACTGAATCAGAGGAATTAGATCTCTTGTCTCAACTAGCAGGCGTATCTGCCGAGATAGTAAGATTATGTGTTCCTCCTCTTTTTCCCACATGGAGTGGGCTTTGTAGCCGCAAGTGCAGGAAAAGTGGACTTGTAAAAAGAGAGAGAGAGAGAGAGAGAGAGAGAGTTGCTTCACCTTTGCCACACTCCTTTTGTGATTAAACAACATCTAGCTACCGTATATCCTGTTTGGCTGTGTGTGTATGAAAACCTTGTCTTTGCTCAGCTCCATTCTGAAAGTTAGAAATGGAGGATAAGGTGTTTTCCTCTTTAGCTGACATAGCACACTCAGGATTACACAAGAGCAAACAGTACAGACTAGCTTGCTCTGGCAAATGAGGTAGTGCTCCAACAAGTCCCAGTCTGCCCTTAGTGGCCTCCACATTTCTGCCTTCTTACCTGCCTTCAATCCAGGAGGTGGCACTGGTTATCAGCTTCTTCCTTCTTCATCTCAGCCTTTGCCACTATAGAACTCAGTAGAGAGGACTGGGCAAAACTAGCATTAGACGGCTTTGCCTGTCATTGGCTCTGGATGCACCTACAATTGGCCCCTCCATTTTGTGCCCTACCAGTCTTAATAGGTAAAAGCACGCTGGTAACTAATTGGACAGTGTTCTTGAAGCGACAAGCATGAGTTTGGCCAAACTGTGGGAGGCAGTGAAAGATTGGCATGCTCTGGTCCATGGGGTCATGAAGAGCTGGACACGACTGAACGACTGAACAACAACAACTAATTGGGACTAAGTCATCCTGAGTATGAACTCTTCCTGAAGGATGTACGTGCTTTGCTGGATCAGCCCAGGGTCCAGCATTGGTTTGCAATACCCTCAGCAACCAGTAGACTGTAGGTGGTCCACTGGAACCAGCCAGTATTCCGAAATGTTTTCTGACTCCCTCAGATCAGGGTGTGAGCTGCGATCTTGGACCGCTTTCCAGATCTTCATGTTCCCAGCAGGTTGTTAGTTTCTTCAGACAGGCACAGGCAAGTCTGAGGGAGGGAAATGTATTCATATATAAAGGGAAACCTATTTTTCCATCAACGCTTTGGTGTAGCTCCGTACTTGGGTGATACGAACGGAACATTTTCATAATTTGCAAAGGTGGCTTTACACTAATCTGGCACATTTCATCCCAAATATATAATCAGAAGTGGAAGAATTCCACCTAGGAATTCTATTCAAACAATTTTTTACTCAGAGTAGACTCATTAAAATTAACAAGTCTGTTCATGTTACAATACAGGTAACTACAGCCCCAGTATGGAAGCATCTACTGGAATGTATTTGGGATCCAATTCTTCAGTGTTTCGAGATTTGCCAAGACCTGTCAGTTCTACAAAGAATACACAAACACACACACACTCAATTGGTTGTGAAAAGATATCTGACAGTCTCTGTTTGTTTATTTATTCATTTACTTTTTCTGATTGCAATGCAGCTCTTAATAGGGATGGATGGATGTGCCAATGTTTGTTTCTCCCAGTTTCTGGTTTCCCCTGCCTTGAATTCAGTTCTCCACAGTTTCACAACAATTTGTGATAATAATAAAAAAACCTTATCAAAACTTGACAGCGTTTTAGTGCAGATGTCTATTATACACATATTTTTTTTGCATGCGGTTTTGACTAACGCATGCATTTTTGTAAGCAATGTTTCATAATACAATGCATTTTTTAAAAAATTATTATTTGTGTTGCTGGATTCCACCTCACAGCCACCATGGCCAATGAACAGGGATGATGGGATCTGTAGTTCAGCGGCATCTGCAAAGCCATAGGCTCCTCCTCCTTGTTTTACAGTCACCATCCCAGGCTTAGAGAGGCTGTTTCAAACTCCGGGGTTGCAAAAGTCGCCATAATGTGAGCTTGCAGGGATATCATGTTAGTAATAGGTTTCCCCTCTGCAATGCTTTAGCCACATACTCATCAGAATAACCCAAAACTGTGCAGAGCTTCAGGCCTAGGCGTGCCCCCAGCTATGTTAATTGCTGAAATGAAAGTTGCCGCCTAACTGCTTTTGGGCAACACTCGATGAGCAGGTAAGGCAGCTTGAGCACCCGTGGAAGGTGTATCCCACACCACACTCATTATGTGGCTTGTGAAGACTTTGATTTATGAAAAGCACTCAAATGCACCATAGCTAGGTTTGGAAACCACTGGGTGCTTATGAAGTTATTACACAGAACAATATTTATACGCCGCCCAATAGCGAAATTATCTGAGTGACTTAACCATTAAAAAAAAATACAAAAATATATATCAAGCAGAAAATAAGTACAGTGGTACCTCGGAAGTCGAACGGAATCCGTTCTGGAAGTCTGTTCGGGTTCCAAAACATTTGGAAACCAAGGGGTGGCTTCCAATTGGCTGCAGGAAGCTCCTGCAGCCAATCGGAAGCCGCGTAAGTTGCGCTGGACGTGCAGGTTCCAAAAAAATGTTCAAAAACCGGAACACTCACTTCCGGGTTTGCGGCATTCGGGAGCCAAAATGTTTGACTTGCAAGGCATTCAGGATCCAAGGTATGACTGTATAGTGAGAACAAAAGCTTTCAACAACAGCAATAAGTAGATTGAACAGGTCTTCAATTTAAAACTAAAGGTTAAGGAGGTTTGGGGAAAATATAAAGGTCTGCGCATGGCACCCCAAAGACTGCCACGTGGGTTCTTCCTTAAGGCAGATTATTCCACAGATGGGATGCCACTACTGGGAATATTCTTATTCCCCAGACATTTTCTGCACCTTAGACATATGTAAAGATCTGAGTTACTAAACAGTTAGTCCATATTTCTAATGCAGATTTCCTAGCTTGTTATGCTGCCACCAAATATAGCTAACATGCTTGTTTTCCTTACGATCTTCCTGATTTAAATGTATAAAACTGTAAAAATAACATTTCTAAAAAGTAGGCCATTTTACTTCTTTCTATAAAATGGCATGAGAGTCCCATGGACTGCAAGAAGATCAAACCTATCCATTCTCAAAGAAATCAACCCTGAGTGCTCACTAGAAGGACAGATCCTGAAGTTGAGGCTCCAGTACTTTGGCCACCTCATGAGAAGAGAAGACTCCCTGGAAAAGACCCTGATGTTGGGAAAGATGGAGGGCACAAGGAGAAGGGGACGACAGAGGATGAGATGGTTGGACAGTGTTCTTGAAGCTACTAACATGAGTTTGGCCAAACTGCGAGAGGCAGTGAAGGATAGGCGTGCCTGGCGTGCTCTGGTCCATGGGGTCACGAAGAGTCGGACACGACTGAACGACTGAACAACAACAACAAATAAAATGGCAGCAGGCCTGTTTCCATACCTATGTTTCTAACAAGTGCACCTACCAGGTAGCTGGGTTTGGCTTACGTTCCCTGCTGGTGACAAAAGTACACGTTGGTTGACATGTAACACGTCAAGCAGTCCTAGGAGAGAGATTTGAAAGTGTGGGCTTTTCCGCGAACAGCCACCGTTCTTGACATTTGCTACATGAACATGTTGTCTCCATAAATAAAGTTTATAGTTCTCCATAAGTAATAAACAAGCCTATTATAGCAGGAAATCCACACGTTAGGTTTTTTTTTATCACAGATCTAAATGGATGTCAGTTCATTTCTCAACAGGGGAGCCAAATGACAGCAAAAGCTATTTCCTTGAGAGTGCAGCACCAGCTAGCTTTTGTGTACTTGTTTGTACAGTGGCTGAGGCCAACACAGTAAGACCTTAATCTGTGTTGGGGAAAATTGGTGACTGCAGAAAATATGGGCGTGTGGGATGCTACTCCCACAATGACACAGAGCCCAGTAAGTGAGGAAGGTGTAGGAGACAGCACCAAGGTCTTTTACAAGCCCAAATGCATCAAATTTTAAAAAGTGTCATTTTTCAACAATGAAGTATGGGCACAATCAGTGTTTGTCTTTGTTCTAAAAACAACTGGAGCAAACTAGTAAGTCAGTTCTGCACAAATCACATTATGCTAAATAGATTGCAGCAACCCATTTTGTCAAAAGTTGGGTGCTGCTATCAAAAGGCTGCTGTGAGATTAGTGTGTGCTGTTGCATGCTACCACAATCTCCAAGCTATTGGAGTGATATTACAGGGGTTCCAGGCGTGCTTATCCAGTTTTCGTGTTTCCTCTTGGAAAACAAGGAGACTGTGGTGTCATTATGATAGCTGGTTTATTTACACCTATATACAGCCTGAGCCCACGATGGAGGGGCTCACAGCATTAGCACTCCAAGAGTGTCCTGCTTTTCCCATAGCTGCAGCCCCGGATTTTTATTTTTATTTTTTTAATCAGCCATGGCTCTGACCCTCTCTCTAGCTTGCTGTGTTTTACAGGTGGCCAGCTTTACAAAATTGCAACCCCCCCCCCATCCCATCCCAGCTCCACATTCACAGGATTCTGTGGAGAAGTCATGTCTGTTAGTGCTATAAGAGTGCTTTAAAAATATGGTGTGGATTAGGCATAGGAGAGGGCAAATTTCTTTAATAAAAATGTATAAAACCAACTGGGAACTGTAGTTTGTTAAGGGTACTGGAAATTGTAGCTCTCTTGAGGGGGAACTACAGTTCCCAGGATTATTTGGGAGATCTCTTTGTCCTTTAAATATGTGTTGCGTGTCTTTTAAATTTATGGTATGGAGGAGCCCTAAGAGGAGAGCTTAGAAGAAGCTAAAGGCACAGAGTAAAAGGGTGTGTTCTGTCACCTTAATGACTAACAGATCTGCAATGCAGTCCTGGACATGTCTACTCAGAAGTAAGCCCAGCTGTCTTCAGTGGGGCTTGCCGGCAGGTGGTCTAGATAAAGTGGACTCTAGCATCTGAAAACTTAAGCCATAATAAATATTTTAGTCTTTAAAGTGGCACAAAACTCTTGTGGTTTTTTTTTTTTTTACCAGCTATCTATTTGTATAGCTAATTGCTCCTTTCAGTCTGTGAAAACTGTGTCTAGGTCCAGTCATGCTCTGATTCCCCAACCCCTATTTTTCATTTTGACAGCAGAAACTGATCCCCCATTCACCCCATGAAACATCAACCCATCACCCTAAATGTCAGGTTTCTGAGTAGCCACTGTGTCTTGATTTGAGGCCATTAACCAGAATGGGGTATAGTTTTAATCTCATTCTCAGGCTTTCCTGTGTTTATGTAGGAAAGGTCACAGAGAGCAGGCAGTGCTGAGGCAGAAGAGATTAAGCAGACTATTTCATGGGTGCATCAAAGGAATCACTAACACATCTTTCTGTTTGCAGACTGACATATATATTACTCATTTGGATTACAGCTACTCCCACTAGTGACCAGAGAAAGCCTGGGTCTTTAAACTCATTTTTCAAAGAATGGAAATAATTGCAAACAGTTCGTTTTCAAAAAATATATAAGTTCTCTGTACGATTATGCCTGGTGGTCAATATGCAAGAGTGCCCAGGGCACTGTTCTTTTGCGTGAGCACAGAATATTAGGACCAATGGTTTGATTTTATTGTTGACCATATAAAAAAACTGCTCTCTCCCATCTTTCTTCCCTCCGAACCCTGCTGGGTGCTCTGCTCACAATATGTGTTGTCATTGCTCCATGAAATCCTCCCAATGTGAGTTGGTTATGAGATCCTCACCTCACCAACCTGAAATGCCGATTGCCTGAGCCAAGTGCCTTGGGAAGATTTCATTTTGAAGATGAGACATGATAGCATCAGCAAGCAGGCACCTTCTGGTGCCACCTTACCCCAGTTTCTTACCAGTACCAGTGTTTGCAGGTGCTGAACAGAACACACAAATGACACTGTGAGGGTTGCAATCTCCCCACTTGGCCATGCCCTTTTGCTTTTAGCAACAGCTCCACACACCCACAATTAGCAGGTGAAACTCTCCCCATCGCTTACCTCCATGCTACCAAAAGCTTTGCTCGAATATTCAGTCTATGCATGTTGGCCTCCCACTAAAGGCACAACTAAAGGCTAAGGGCCTAAGTATTTGCTAGACTGCCACCACTTCTCCCCCCCACCTTTACATCAGCCTCATCCTTGAGATAAAGGGAAGACTCCCTCTTAGCCGTGCTGCACTTCCTGATGGTGGTGACATGTGAGATGGAATTCTCTGCAATGGCACCCCAATTGTGTAACACCTTCACTGATTTGGTTGACGCTAGCGTTGATGGGTTTTAAATGTCTGGAAAAGCTACTGTTATTTACTGAGGCATTTGGCTACTGTAAGTTGGCTGGAGGAGATGTTTTGTTGCTCTCTGGTGCTGTGATGCAACTTTGATTTATTGTTGTCACTGTGGTTTGAGTTTATTTATTTTTAAAGATTGCTTTTTTATTAATGCATTATATTGTACTCCACTCTCGGATTAATTTTAATGAAGAGTGGGTTATAAATCACCCAACGAAATAAACGAAACTTTGGCAACCTTGTTTATTGGACAGACACAATCCAGGGTCTGGGGAATAGTTAAGAATGAGCACGTTAAGAATGAGCAGAGGAAATGGGAGCAATGCTCTTCATATAACAACCAGGAAGCATTGAAACATGACAAATGGGGAGCATGGGAGGGTACATGTTTTGCATGCAAAATGTCCTGGGTTCTATCTTGCCATATCTTGTTAAAAGGACTGAATGGGGAAGGTGATTTGATGTGAAAAAAACACTGCCTGGAACCCTGGAGAGTAGACAATCTTGAACTACACGGCCTAACAGAGCAATCCAAACTCCTGATCTGTTGTGCCAAAGGGATTTGGATGGAGAGGAGGTGTCTCTGCTCAGTTTTCTCCAGCCCCACAAGCCTGTACCATAGGTACGGTAGGGAAGCCCTGCCACCAAGGAGCACCCCAATGAGCCTGCCCTAAATGTGGGGAGAAACTACTGCCAGTGGCATTCTTGCTGGCAGTTCAGGCACCAAAGGACTTGCTGGATCCTTTACAGATCCTGATGCCGTCCTACAATGACAGTGAGTCTGTTCCATGTCTCCTCACTGTGTCAGCCCGGGAGCTAGTGCACCAACGGGGCATTTCCCCCTGTCCCTCCACAGTCTGCCTTGACCTGTACAAGTGCCAGGGCTGTAGGTGTGGCATTGCCTGCACTGCTCCATCAAGCTCCACCGCTGCCAGCCAGGGGTTGGGGTTGCACCCTAATAGCTTGACCTGTTGGAAGCCAGATTCCTATGATGTAAAAGCAGAGTTCCCAAACTGTGATCCACAGAGGTGGAGCCATCAAACTTCTCCCTGCGATGCAGCTATTAAGGATACAGGAGTACCTTGTGGTCAAAAAAGTTGGCACATCGCTATGGAATGCAGGGATCATCTGCCTTGCCTCTGCTTCAGGCTGAGCATCAACACATACTATAACATGGAAACCTGCAAGATGAGTCGGAGTGACTATTCAGGCACCCTCAGGGAAAAGGAAGATGAAAGGTGTAAGTGAACAAGCACCGATTGGTTTAATTTTACATTTACCTACCCCATACTTTCCCAAGCAATTCCTCTCACTTTAAATTACATGAAAGAATGAACAGTATACAAGGTCACAATATACAAGGTCCTTTATTAAATGCTTAATTTTATATCCTGCTTGGCCAGTATCTCACCAACATAAACAGACTTTTTGTTGTTAGCATCCGTCTCGAGAGAAAAAGGAGTGCCCTCCCTGGGGCAAGTCAAACCACTGTGTTAGCAGCACCAAAGTGACTTCCCAGGGGCACAAACCTGGGCAATGTGTATGGAGGTCCTGGCCTGCCCAAGAAACAAAACTCCTCTCTCAACCTTGCTGATGTGGTCCGAAGGAAAGCAGAACAATATGTTTGGCACTGGCTTGCCTGCAGGAGTTGCTTGAAGAAGGCATACAAGGCACTCTGGATTTATGTACCGTATTTTCCGGCGTATAAGACGACTGGGCGTATAAGACGACCCCCAACTTTTCCAGTTAAAATATAGAGTTTGATATATACTCGACCGCAGATTCTCCACCCGGCGTATAAGACGACCCCCGACTTTTGAGAAGATTTTCCTGGATTAAAAAGTAGTCTTATACGCCAGAATATACAGTAGGTTTTACTCTTTAACCTTTTCTTCCCCAGAAGATAGTAGGCCACCAGAAGCCAATCCTGGGGTGTGGCTGCTCTCGCATGCTGACTGAACTCAGAAAGCACCTCTGGAAAGTCAGTGAATCCAGGTGTGGAATTTCAGTGTGAAATTCATCTAAATGATTGAGGAACCCTTACCCTGTTCCAGCAAAATTTTGCTGATGGCCAAACCTCACCGAACATGGAAGACCCATGATTAGATCTTCGGTGCTGTTATTTTTTTTTTATTTGCTTAATTTAAAACCGCTTCAAGGGGCTTCAGTTTTGGCTGAAGAAGTGGCTCTGAGGCTTAATCCATTTCCCTGATGTAAATTACCCTCACAAAATTATGATTTGCTCTGAAACGGGGCGGGGGGGGATGCAGATACCTATACAATGTCTGTATCCCCCCCTCCCCATTTTTAAAATAGCTATTTCAGAGTGGGAGGTTTCGACATGGAAAATGGCAAAGGGCATCGTTGCTCTGATCAAAATCCAGCACAGCTGCTTTAAGAAAACTCCCAAATATCTGATCATCTTGTGTGGTTAGCCCTTAAGCCTTTCACGGCACATCTGTGCCCCAGAGAGGGCCAAAGGGCAGTGAGAAAGAAAAGCAGCTGTACCAACTGCAGCTGCTGAACTATCGGTGTTGAATCTGAGGCTGGGGTGGGGCCAGCTGCTTCATTTCCAAAATCGGAGGTGCTGATGGGGGAAGAAGGCTCAAGTCTTCTTGAGAATGAAGGATCTCTGCTAGGGTAGCTATTATTTTCAGTGTGGAATGGCTGCTGTGTTTACACAGTAGTGCTGGAAAAGAAGCCACATGTGCCCAATTATATTTCAGTCATTATGTACATGCTTTAGAGCTCAGCTCAGACCTGGAAAACAGCATCAGGGGCAAGCCAGTCAGGACTTCGCAAGCAGGTGGTTTTACCCTTAAGGCTCTGTTACTAAGACCCTTTTGATTTTCATGGAGGAGATCCCCACTAGAGAACCGGAAATAGATACCTTCTTTTTGATGCAACACTTAAGTACAGTCACTCAGTCTCTGTTGACTTCCTAAGGGCAGATGCACACCATACATTTAAACTATAGCCTATTCAAAGCACATTACCCCCCAACAATCCTGGGAACTATGGTCCCCCCCTTCACAAAGCTACTATTTGCAGTGCCCTTAACAAGTTGCAGGTCCCAGGATTCTTTGAAGAAAGTCATGCACTTTAAATGTGCGTTTAAATGTAGAGCACGCATCTGCCTGAAGTGAGAGGCAAATCATTTATTGATCATGCGTATCCATGTTTAGTATGTCTGTGCTACTTAGCCACATGCAATTGATGGAATATAGGACAAAGCTGGACCCACATAGGGCAAAAACTGTATTTGCACTTATTATTTAGAGGTTCTGTTGCTCACAGAGAGTCAAGCTGTCATCAAGGGCAAATGTTTGTTTTATGATGTCAGCACACATAAAATGACATATGCTGATCTAAGTGTCTGCTTAATCTAGACTGTCTGAAGCTCATGAATGAACTTCCTGGCTTTAGTTACAGGTAGGTAGCCGTGTTGGTCTGCCATAGTCAAAACAAAACAAAATAAAAAAATTCCTTCCAGTAGCACCTTAGAGACCAACTAAGTTTGTTCTTGGTATGAGCTTTCGTGTGCATGCACACTTCTTCAGATATCTGGAAGGATTTTTTTTATCTTCCTGGCTTTGTTACTCTCTGGTAAACCAAACGGGAAATAATAATAATAATAATAATAATAATAATAATAATAATAATGAACTTTTATTTGTATCCCGCCCTCCCCGGCCGAAACTGGGCTCACGGCAGCTAACATCAAATCTATAACATTGGTATAATAAGTGCATGGCAAGGATCTGTATTTGGACCAGACAACAGGTGATGGATGAGGGATGTGTTTCTGAACAGTTCCCACAAGTGCAAATCATGCTGAGCTGCAACCAATTTTATTTTAACTTGCGGGTGCTGAAAAGGGTGACTATATAGTGTGCATACAGTCATATCTTAAAGAGAGGAATCAGTGAAGTCTGCCTCACCCCAGTGGAGCTCACCTGGCTTCTTAATGCCTACACAATGATTTGGCAGACATAGTTATCAATGTGATGAGCACTGACAGAATGAATATGTATCCAGCCTTCTGCCATCCTTCAGGCGGAGACTGTCTGAAAGATTACTTCTCAAAGTACTGCTTGCAAGTTTATTCAATTTAATGGTTTGGGTACATCATTGTTATAACATCAACAACAACAACAATGGAAAGGCTATGTGCACACTATAATGGCTGAAAATGCACCTAAGGTGTTATTTTTCTTAATTTGGATCGAGGCTGGTTTGGGGGGAAATGCATCAAAGCACAGTATTTGATAAATAAATTACAGGATAGATGTGGATTGTAGCGTTGTGTGTACCCTGCTTCCCAAACGAGCAGTGGCGATGTGATGGCTGCAGAATAAACAGGAATTTGCATGCAGCCTCCATTTTTCAACAATCTAAAAAAAAAAAAAAGTGCTTTTGGGGAATGAGTTGAGGGCATTGAAGCTTCATGCATCATGGCATCAAAGGCCAATCAGTACAATGCGCAGCTGGTTTCTGCCACAAAGATGTGGAACTGGTTTTCCCCAAGCTGAGGAGGAGAAGATGGCATGTATGAGCAAATGTAATGAGTGCAGCCCTGACAGAAGCGCCGCTGCTGAAAAGTATGTAGCATGTACGCACCTTTGTCACGATGGCAACACCCTGCCTCAGACCTTCGGGGGGAAGTAATTTTTTTTGGGGGGGGGGTGATCTCCTATTTAGCCTAATCCCATAAATTTACCCTCCACACTTTTGCTGGAACCTTGGTGTCACTGTAAATCATGCCTCTCCCATTCTTCTCTTCCCTTTATTAGCTTTTTCACACCTAGTTCCACTTTAATTGCAGAGGCTGGTCTCCAAGGCATTTGGGGATCCACTCACAACTCCACCCTGCTTAATTGTTTGGTGTTATCTCATTTCTTCCTTTTCATTCGTGTTCCCCAAAATTGGTGGGGATTTTTTTGGGGAGGGGAGGAGCGGGGTGTCTGGAGCTGGTTGTGTTTTTCCTTTTAACAACAACAACAAAGATGTTTTCAACTTTATACTTCCTCCCCCCCAAGCTTTTTTATTTGACTTTTCTCCATGCCCCTTTGGTTAACACAGTACTTCGGTAAACTTTACAGATTTGTGCCGGGATCCCTATGGGTGGAGATCCTTTTCCAGTGGGAGGGACACATTCCTTCAGAGCAGTCTTCTACAAGTGGTGGTAGGGCCAGAGGCAAAAGTGAGTAAAGCAATATCTGTTAATTTTTACCTTTGCAAAATAGGTTAGTTTCTTCACACTCACGACATCCCTCTCTGTCCTTCATCTAGGCAAGCAGGGTTCAAGCACACATTGCTACCAGTCAAAAACACTCAAGTGGGGGGGGGTGTGTACATGCAAAGCAGAGCAGGTGTCAGGTGTGGCTTTGATGGGGGTGTGGCCTGGGGAGAATCCTGACTCCTGGGTGGGGATGGGCAAATATATCAATTTGGTTCTCTCTGTTTCTCATCTTTCCAATCTTTTAAGCTTGTATTTTTTTTTAAAGTGCGCATGAAAATGCAACAACGTTTCAGTGTGGAGTTCTCACGATAGACACATTTGTATACAATGTTACCCAATACACACGTGTTTGCAAAGCAACTTTCTGTAATAGAATTTATTTTTGTGCAATATATCCACTAATACAGAGCTTTCCATAATTTTCATGTTGGTGACACACTTTTTTAGTCATGCATCATTTCGCGACACAGCAATTCAGTTTAACTAGCAAACCAGAGGTTAAACTGACCCCTTTCCAACCCTGGGAGGAACGCAGGGAGCAATCGTGCGACACACTTGCACACTGCAGCCGACACACTAAATGTGTTGTGACACACTGTTTGGAAAGCTCTGCACTAATATATGCATTTATATGCAAACTTTACACTAGCATATAATTTTTCATTCAGTGTGCAACTTGTTTTAGGAAGTGCAAATTAGGTAAGTTCACCTTTAAATGCGAACTGAATCAGATTTCTTCCCTTTCCTTATTCCTGAGTGCGAGATAGGAAGTCCTGGAGGGCCACATTTGGGCCCTCGGCCTGAGGTCCCCCCACCCTGGTTTACCTCTCACTCTCCATCTACCTCTGGTGTTTTCTTTCTTTCGTCCTTGTTTGGGCATAGCTTCATGGACTCCTTGGATGCTCTTCAAGGCTGCTTTGGATCTGAAAGCTCAAGTTGGGGCTGTACTGAGGATTCCATTTCTGGCTTAGTTGGTTCAAACTCAATGCTGTTTTATCAATACAAAAAGGCACACCCAATGTCTAATTAAAACTGGAGCAATGCCATAGATCAATTGGTAGACCAGTGTTACTCAAGACCAGGTGTTATCTCACACTTCTTTGTAGCTTGCCATCTCTTTGATCTTAAAATGAAACCCTTTGGGCAACTGCAGCAACAAATTTAGAGAGTATTAACACTTTCAATCAGAACGACAAGAAGAATGGTGAAACTACTGGCAGTGCGTTGCGTTGTTTAAGTGTTCGTGTCTTGAGCATGATTTCTTAGCTAAAGAGAGTTAAGGCCTGTGAGAGGCAAGAAAGGAAGGAAAAACAGGAGCATTGACACTCCTTAGGGTAGGACCCACAGCTTGAGTATTAAAATGGGTGTGACTCATCCAAGTCTTTTTTGTTCCAGAAGAAGCCACACCTCTTGGAAATAAAAGTTCTGAGTGCCAGACAGAAAATTGCTTGTGCGAAAGATACCAAGGTCATGTTTGAACAAGCAGCTTTGTGGATTTCTGCCCGCAGAACACACACACACACACACACACAGTGATTTTGTTGTTTGATTAATGTGAATGGGTCAATTGCTCTGTTTCTGCTAGTGGCCAGACCACAAGTGACACCCAGGAGGCGGCGGCAGAGCCTCGGACAACATTAATATTTCTTAATGACTGTTGTTGTCTGGTGGGGCAATTCACCTGTAAGGGTGGAGCAGAGACCCAGCAGATGAGTGATGGGAAACAGCAGTTAATGCTGTCAAAATAAAAGAGAGGGAGGGAGAGAATTGTGAGTTGGCGGAAAGAGAAGCCTATTGAGCTACAGGGCCTCTCACTGGGGATCTGTTGCCTGTTTGCCTCCATATGCACTGGCTCCGTACTTGTAGATAAAAATGCAAATATGCCCAAAGTCATCAGTGTATTTTTTGGATACTCTGCAAACAGAGGCAGTCCAAAATGGGAATGCAAACAACGCTGAGAGAGAAAACGACATTGTCACAAACTGATCCCACTTAGTTGAAGACATAGATAGGCTGTTGTCTTGATGCCCAGCTTCTGAGCTTCACAGAGGCATCTGCCTAGCGGCTGTCAGAAACAGAATGCTGAACCTGATGGATGTTTGGTTCAATTCAACAAGTCTTTTCTTAAGTTCTTATGAAACAAGTCATAGGCGCTGTTTGTAGGACCCAACTCCTAGGGGTTGAGTATTTGAGGGGGCCCCCCCCCCGCCGCCCCCAAGTTGCTGGGCATTGCCATTCAAATTGTGTGCATGTGCCATGCCTTGTGATCAATTGTGCAGGGTGGGGCTTTTATTCATGTTGGCACCCCAGCACTGTTTAATTGTCCAGTGGCAACCTGGAATTGGAAGACCCCCAACTTTGCAAAGCAGTACTCAAAGTAGAGTCGTCCAGATTTTCCTCTTTGTAAAAGCAATCATTTCTACACATCTATCCACCAACAACTTGGTTAGCCTGCAATAGGTCCATACCTTCCCATACATACATACTTCGCTTTAATTAAAAGCTACACAAAGAAGGCGGGTACACATGCCTTTGATGTTAATGGAGATAACGATCTAGGCCTGGCAATCCTTGGATATTCTTAGGGAAACCTTTCACTGTGGCTCCAGCATGAGTACAAGCCTCTTAGGCAGGACTGATTCACAATTCTTTTATTCACTAGTAACACTTTTTCACAGTATTGCATGCATCTTCTCCAAACCTCCTGATCTTCCCGATTGGAAAGCACCATGCTGCACACACCCACACACACCCTGTTGTGTTGGCACCATCTCTGCAGTCTCTGATCCACATAGGTGTTGCAAGAGGTTGTGCACAGATGGGAAAATTCCACCCCCTAGACAAGAATTGCCAGGAATCCAGTACAGGCAGGAAGAAAGAAGAGTGAAATGAAACGGTCAGCTAAAAAGCATCTAGAGAGCCTATTCATGCACGAAATGGCAGAACTAAGCACCAAGTGGTAGAACTGTGATCAGATCATTTCTATTTCTTTTCTTTTTTTCCTTTAAAGTATTTGCAGAGCCTGCTAGATTGGACAGTGGAAGGGAGTTAACCATTTTCTTAGGTCACTTCCTTGATCTATTGGGGTCAGTCCAAGACACCACTTCTTTTGCACCACTGGAGAACGGCACGCAGTTACATATGGCAGCAGTGTATTCTTGCGTGTCTATTTATTATTATATTTTAAATTTTACATCCCAGAAATTCATCCTTCGTGAAACAATTTAGTAACTATACCTGAGGGTTAGCACTTGCGCAGAAAAGGAACTGGACTCAGGGTGCATTGGGTCACACCATACCAAGAGAAGAGCTGCAGAATTATTGCAGCCTGAAGATGTGAACAAGCTGCCTGAAGAAGTGCACTCAACCACCTACCCCCTTGACCCCTGCTTATCTTGGCTTCTTAGAGCTAGCAATTGAAGGACTTGGCTGGTGGGTCCAGGGTGTGATTAATCGGAGGAGGGTGAGGTACAATATGTCTTTAAGGAGGCAGTGGTGCACTCCCTCCTTAAGTGCTAAACTACTATTGCCCAGTGGTGACTATCTCTTCATTGGGCAAGATGCTGGCAGTCTAGCTTCAAGCATGCTTGGAGGAAAGTGCTTATCTGAAGTCTGGACCTAATCAAGTCTGGCTTGAGGCCCAGTCATGGCACTGAAAGCGCTTTGGTCATCCTGGCTGATGACATTTCTTGGGGAAAGATGGTGGGAGAGTGACTTTGCTCATTCTCCTAGACATCTCAGTGGCTTTCAATACGTGGTTCTGCTCCTGCCTCCATTTACGGAAGAGATAGTTATGGGAAGGCACCATGCCTTGTCTAAGAACAGAAAGTAAGGTCCTGACAGAAAGAAGATTTTTGAATGGGGGACTTTCTAGTTCAAAGCTTATAAAGCTACAGCCCTGTGCACCCATACTTGGGAGAAAGCCTGAGTGAACACAGTGGGTCTTAACTTCCGAATAAGCATGCTTAGGATTGTACCAGCTATTACTGCCAGTACAGGTAATGTTTATAATAAAGGAGGGTTTCAGAAAGCCCCCTTCAAAGGGAAGGAAGAAAGCATAGCTTCAGTGGAAGGAGAAGTTACTTCAGGTTTCCTCTTCCGCAGCCAGAAGCTTGAACTGAAGCACTCCCTCCTAATCCGCCAGCCCCGCAAACAGTATTTATGGTAATATGACACAGTCTCCTTCACACACATTGCCACATGTCCAAGTGGTGGCTCCAGCTCCCCTAATTTCCTTTGTTTTGTGCATTTTTATGAGGTAGACCACAGCTTATCTTGTCTAATTCTCAGTAGCCTATGGCCTGTACCACACTGATATTAACAAGCATTTATCGCAGTGTTTCTAAATGTTTTATTTTTTTCACTGACTGTGCCAGAGTCCAGCATTTATAATGCAGGGAATTGTTCAAGAAAATGTCAAGGGCAGCAAGTAATTAAGCCTGCTATTTCACTGTCAGAAAAGCCTTGTGTGAGGCAAGTAACATGATCCTCTCTTGTCTATTGTCTGTGGTGCCAGCTGTGCTGCCTTACTCCACCTGAAACAAAACTGCTTAGGCATTTCAAGTTTTTCGGCTGAGCTGTCCATCAGGTCTGACAAGACTGAAACTTCATTCACCACACCCTCTGTGAGAAACATTCTGGGCACTTCATGGAAGCAGGCATGCAGCCCTATAAAGGTTTTTGAAATGCTCTTTGTCTTGTGTGAAATAACTCATAACTGAAGACATCCTGTGCAAAGTACTTAGAATAGTTCTGTCAAGGATGACGTATTTGGGAAGGAGCTATAGACAGAACCACCTCGCTTAACATACTCAAGATGCAGAAGGACTGGATGAAGTCTTAATTTGCTTGCTTATCTGACTTGGATCCTGACACCAAAGACTTATTCTGAGGTGGTCTGCCATACTGGGAGAGGAAGATCAGCATTGTTTAGTAAAGTTGTTAGGCCTTTCTCACCACCGTGAGAACATTGCCATGCACACGCCCTCTGCTCTGTGAACCTGACAAATGACAAGTTATTTCAGCTGTATCTACTAGAACAAAAACACGGGTAATGAAATTGCAGGATTCTTCTTTAAAAAGGCACACTAGACTCCCATTGATTTCAGTGGGAGAGATTACATCCTTAAGTCTCCTCCGTTGAAATTCAGTGTTGTGTTTAACAGGGTCATATTGAAAGTATTATTTACTATTTTTCAGTCCCAAGGACATTATGTAATTGCGGCGCCACCACTACAAGGGCCTTCTCCGTGGTGGCCACCTGTCTAGTCTAGTCTAATCTAACCAATGAACCTGGAATAGGACAGGTATATAGAAAAGGGGGCAAGAAGTAGTCGTGGAACTGGTGGAAGATAACTTCCCATGTAAGTAGAGGTCTTCATGAAAATAGCACAATGCTATTTGTGCAATTTCCCCTCTTAAAAATGAGTGTGAGGCGGGAATATTGCACATTTTCCCATCCATTGTGCTTTCTCAATACTCCCCTTCTTCCAGCAGCGAATGTATGAACTAATGAACAGAATGGAAGCACACATGAAGGCAGTTAGTAACTGAAAGGATGCTCAACTTTACAGAGGACAGTCCCCTATCCGAAGGGTCATTCTGTCCAATTTAAAGAACCATAAGAAGGGAAAACAGAGACGTTGAAGATGTCTGTCAACAATCAGCATATGGACAACAGACTGGAGAGGTACCCAGGCCACCTAGTTATAGTGACCCACATGGTAGTGAGATGCTCTGTATTTTTATTATTTTAGTTATTTGTTCTACAAGTGCATCTATCCATATAAATCTGTGCATGCAAATTTTATTTAAATTTGTGTAATGCATTGCCTCTTTTTGGAGTGAAAAGTTAAGTCTTCCCTTATCCAGCTCCATGTCCTAATTGAATCCTCCCTCTCTCAGTGGCTGCCATTAATGTCTATGGGTTAATGGATCATCTACATCATGTCTACTTTAGCTCGTAGTCTTAACATTTAAGTTACATAATCAGCATTCACACACTTTATCAAGCCATTTTAGCTAACTTGTTTCACCAGTGACACTCTGATTTCTTTGTACTCTTACTGATACTCCTACTTGAAAATGTAATTAGTCAGATGCAAGTGATGCTACATGGTATTCATAGTGGGCAATTAGCTCACTGATTAAAAGATGTTATTTGCATTTCATTTACATATCAAATTACCATAGAGGCATTTCACATCTACAGAGGCAAAAGTGGCATTCGGAATTTAATTTCTAAAATGAGACTTGTCGATTCTCAAACTCAAATTAGAAGTAATCCCTATTCTCAAATTCAAGTTAGAAGTTATCTCTTCTCATTTTGCCTAATTTCAGATGTTTGAGTGAGGCAGGCTGAAGTCTGTCAATAGGAAAGCAGTTTGCACATGCTTTCTGCGTTTTAAATCGCAGCACCTTGCACCTATTTTCAAGGAGTCCAGGAAGAATGCCAAATAGCCAGATTTCTTTGGCTCTTCGCTTTGATGCACCTTAACTACTACCTTTCTAGTCACACAATTGTGTCACACAATTTAAAACAAACATTAAAATACTAATGCAATAGCAACAGTGCTTAAATTTTAGCACAATTTTTAAAAACTGACTTAAAAAACCCCCACACTGATGAAATTTGTGTCCATAGGCAAAATGGTTAATGTCTCACTAGGGTGGACAGAACATAGGATGGAACATGCACACAGAATTGCTATCCTGGCTGAAATGTGGAGTCAGCTGCAGTTCTGTATGTAGCTTAAGAGTGGAAGAGTTAGGACTGGGCAGCATTCAAAGCTCAGTCTGGAAGAACCCTTGTTTGTAAACACCTGCTCAACCTCTGCAGTCATTTTATCTCTATTATGAAGCAAAGCCTCTTGAACTTTAGTACTTCAGTTCAGTTTTCTAATACGGTCCTTGCCTAAGGGGTCAAGGGAGGTAGAAGAAAACAAAACAAAATAAACCACACACAACAAAGGCAGTTACCCAATTAAATGAACATTATTCACTTAGAATTAAGCCTGGGATTTGGATGCCCGTATAAAGAGAAAAGTTTAACGGCTCTTCCACAAAGGTTCAAAAATCTGACAGTCTTCTCAGAAAAGGGAACCTGTTACAATATCATCGGCAACCACAGAGAATGACTTTTTGCGCCTGTTTGGCTTTAACTTGGTGTGCTCAGACTTACTTGGCCTTAAAAGGTCTTTAAGAGATCTTTAATAGTTGGTATAAGAAAATGTGTCCATTGGTTCATAGGAAGTAATTGTTTCTTGACTGATTGTACTGTGAGTAGATAGTAGATAGCTCTGGCGGGAAGGTAAATGGCATTTCCGTGCGCTGCTCTGCTTCACCATGCTGGCCACATGACCCAGAAGCTGTACGCTGGCTCCCTCGGCCAGTAAAGCGAGATGAGCACCGCAACCCCAGAGTCGTCCGCAACTGGACCTAACAGTCAGGGGTCCCTTTACCTTTACTGTGATTTTACTTCTTCTTTTTGCTACTATTAAAAACTAATCAAACTTTAAGGCATAAATATGGACATACTAAAGCTGGTGGGGCATCCCTGGTCAAGCATGCCATTTTAAAACAAATCACACACTCCATTCATATACCCCAGACACAACCTGGTACCCTGCATTAACTCACATGGAATAACTGGGGCTGGTTCAAGACCCATAGCTGCCTGATCCGGAACAGTAAATGGTATTTGGTCAAGGTCAAGGTACATATTCCCCTCCTTTGGAAGGAAGGACTGGATAGACATGTAATAAATAAAGTATTGGGGTAGGGGCCAGGTAAGCCCCGCCCCCACAATTGATCACATGACGTGGCACATGTACACCATTTGAAAGGCAATGCCCATCAACTTTGTGATGATATATAATGAAAAGATGTTCAAAATAATGTTCGTAAAAAAACCCCAGCAGCTTTTCTCTTGGGAATTATAGGGACGGAACTACCGAAAATGTATAGAAACATATTCATTTATGCAACTACAGCGGCAAGAATGTTACTTGCCCCAAAATGGAAAGAATAAGTCCCAGCAAAGGAAGAACAGAGACAAAAACCTATGGAATATGCAGAAATAGCGAAACTTGCCGGAAGAATAAGAAATCAAGGTAGCAAACTTTTAATAAATGAATGGAAACGGTTTATTGAATATTTACAGATAAATTGTAAACAGATAAAAACATTGGCAGGATTATTATAATAACCTGCAATTTCTTAAGAGTATATATTTAAAGAAGATGAATAAATGAACAAATTAAGTTAACTTGCATATGCAGAAGATATTAAAAATAAGTTTAAGGAACCACAGAAAGCGGGGAAAGGAAGTCAAGTTTTGAAATGTCAAAATGATTGTAAAATCAGTGCAATGTATAAATTTGAAAAGTATAAATAAAATGAAAAACAAAAAAAAGCTTTGTGGAGGGCCGTCCCCTCGAATATTCGGCCCCTAGGAGTTGGCTTTCTACGCCGACCCGGCGGGAGAGGGAGGTTTTCTCCCACGGAGCTGCCAGGCGCAGCCCAGCCCCCTCCGCGCGCCTTCCCCAGGCTCCTCGCCGTCCAGGGTGGGGCCAGCTAGGCCTCGGCGCTTTCCTTTCCTCCTGCGCGCTAAGGACGCCTGAGCGAGCCGGGCGTCGGCTCCCTCGCCTCTGGGTTGGGCCCAGCAGGTAAAGGCGGAGAGAGAGATGTCAGGAGGGAGGGCGTCCCCGCAGCCTCTCCGACACGCAGCGCTCTTACGAGTGTCCCATAGTCTCCGGGCGGCGGCGGCTCCACGCCCAGGCTTGCAAGTTGAGCAAAGAATCCCCCAAGGTGCGGCTTGCCCTCTCCGGTGCCAGCAGGGAGGGGACTGGCCGGTCTCCTCCTCTTCCCCAATCCCCGCCCGCAGCCACCATCTCCAGCAGCGCCGCAGCTTCGGCTGCCTCCTCACCTGGACGCCGCCGCGACTGCTCAGCACCACCAAGACCTGCCTCTCTCTCTCTCTCTTTCTCTTTTTCTGTTTTCCTTTAAAAGTTCCTACCTTGCTCTTCATTTGACCCCTCCCTTCCCTTCCCCTTCATACCCCCTTCCCCTCTTTAGTACCCAACTCCGGCCTTTGACCTCCATTTCCCATTTTGCCTCACCACCTTTGCACGCTTTCTCTTTCTCTTTTTTTTTTTTTGGAGGGACTTTTTTTGAACTCTGTCGCTTTTTGGGTTGCCTGCCCGGAACTAACTCCGTGAGGACTTGCGCCTTGGGAAGGCTGCTTGCTGCCGGGCGTTGGAGGGAGGGGAAGAAAGCGCACGAGAGAGAGAGAGAGAGCAGCCTTTCGCCCGCGAGAGAAGTTCATGCTTTTGTTTTGATCTGTGGGTTTCCTTTTCTGATTCTGAGGCACCCAAGTCTGAGCGAGCCCAGCCGCCAAGATGAGCATCAACGGATCCCACCCCAGGATCAACACGGTGGGGAGGATGGTCAGAACCGACTCCGGGCCGGATATGCGCTATGATATTAACAACCATGCGATGCTGAGCGGCGGCGGCGGTGGTGGAGGAGGAGGAGGAGGGGGAAGCAGCCATACTCACACCCATAAGATGTATTACATCCAAAAAAACTACGGAGACATGAGCTCGGAAGGATACACGTAAGTGCACCCAGTCTAGATCTTCCATCCTGATTTTCGTATTTTCCAGTTGGAAACAGACGCACGCGTTAGGTGCGCATCTGTAGCTCGCTGTTGCTAACCCGAAGCGGTTTATGGAATGGTTCCCATAATCAAAGCTCTCTATATGTGAATAATAAATCCATCCATTCATTCGATGCCGCCCCTCCCCACTTTCCACATTGCACTTAATTTATTGGTGGAGAAGATGGTGGTTGAATTTGGGGTACTGGCAAAGCTATTTCCTCTTTAAAAAAAAAAAGTGAGCGCGCGGCGAAGTTCAGAACTTCTTGTTGCTGGTTCTCTGCAGGTTCTTTGTTTTGAAGTCTGGCTCAATTGCTGTTTGTTGTTGGTTTTTAGAGCAGGGTGCGGGGAGAGAAGGGGTTGATGAGAACTCCTTGCAAGTGGGGGTGGGGTGGGGGAAGAAGAGGAATGCTCCGGGGTTTCCACCAGTTATCTCAGCCCCATTGAAAATGTAAAGTTTCATGGCGGCTCTTGTCCTTATCTCTTACATGCCTTTCGCTGATAACCTCCTGGATAGGAGTTCCAGCTAAGTTTCCCCAGATAAGGATTCTTTGCAGTAAAAGAGACTTCCTTTGTGAGTGGGAGTTGCCAGAAATCGAGGCTGAGAAAGTCTTCATCCTTAGCCAGTTCTTTAAAGTGATACAACTGCTGAAGGATAATTAAATGTTGCTAGCTCTCCCTTGCCCTGAGAAAGAAAAATGTGTTATGTTTTCCTGTTCAGAAGGCACTGCTGTTTACAACATGCACCTGTGAGCCACTCCACACATTACATTTCCTATGAAGCTTTAAGTGCACCCAAAAGGTATGCCACAAATGTTTTCCAAACAAGCGTATCAGATTTATCAGGGAGCAGTGACTGGCCTCAGCATCTTGTAGATTGTGCAGTCCTTCACATGTGTAGTTCAATGAACATGCATGTAGTGGGAAGCTGTAGACATGCAGGTTGTGTTATTTCTAACGTGGAAGTGCATTCTGTAGAAGGAAAACATTGACATATGTTGCTTCATTATTTACATTTTATTGGTTTTCATTTAACTCTGGCTCATAATGTGGTTTCAGTGGTGTGGTTCAGCCGTGGAAGAGGTGGACTGTGATGAGAGTGCTCTTCTGAGCATTGTTCTTTCTACTGAGTCCCACACATTTTACATTGGGGGAGGGGGATTTGAGCTTGCAGATTAGAAATTACCAACTTCTGAGGAATGTGTTTTGCAGTTCAAGTTGGCAGAAATCCCTTTCTCCTTTTCTTTTAACAAAGGCCAACTGCTTTTCTTACTGAGGATCAGTAGATTTTTAAAAAATTATTTTTTTACTACCTGGGTTGTAGTTTGTTAGACAGCTCAGAAAGGACTTTTCCTCTGCACCGTGGACACCTCCAGACTGAGAATTGTTGCTCTTGACACAATCAACCTGCACTACTCATGGATTGATCCTGCTTTATTAGTTGTTCTGCAGTGGTTCCTCAAATGCTACCACTTTAATGCTCTCAGCAGGAACTAAAGTGCCACAAAAGGGAGGGGAGGGGACTCCCTTTGCTATGCAAAATTAGGGGATTTCAGCAGGAGGTTACTGGATAAGTACTAGAAATGAAGCAGGATGACTGTGGCAAAACTTTTCCAGGTACAAATCCTGGTTGCGTATGGCTGCTCTGATTAGCACCATGAGCTCAAATCGTCATGAATGCGCAGTAAAAATGACACCTGGAAGCTATTCCAGTAATGGTGCCACATTGGTATGTGGTGTTCTAGGAATGTAAAATTTCCCAGAGGAATGTAGATACGCTACTATAGGAAACCAAGGACAAGTTGATCTGACTGCATGAACGATAAAAAATACAAGTTCACAGTCCACCTTGCAACGCAGCTGTTTACTTTTTCGGAACTTGGGCTGCACTTTCTGTGTGGGCGTGTATCCACAGGCAGCTGGTAAAACAGCATGCTTGTTTTCAAGTCCCCCTTCTGTGTTCTGTGTTTGAAGAATCATTCCATTCTCATCCCCACCCTGCCTCGTAATAACCCTCCGCACTTTATTTCTTCTGCTTTGTTTGTATTGCTTCTCTCCCCCCCCCCCCACTGAGAAACTGGGTGTAGGCAGCTTAGCAGGGCAGCTTCACATCTATTTTACCTATTTATTTGCAATATTTATATACCACCCAATGACAAAAAAAGTTCTCTGTATGGCTTATAAGCAAAATTAAAACAGTAACCTACAATAATGCAAAGTGACAGCAAATCCTAAACAGACTATAGCAGCAGAGGATAATATCAGTACGAGTGATCTAAAAAGGACTAAAATTATGTTTCGGATTGAAAAGCCTGGGAAAATAAAGTATTCACCTGTTCATGTGCAATATATCGAGTTTGAACCACATCATACATCAGAACAGTTGCAGTAGTGTATTTTTGTGGGTCTTGTAAAAACTCCAGCAGAAGTGTTGTCTCAGTGGTATACACTCAGAATGTATTTGCTTAAGGCTAGAAACCTTAAGCAAAGGCTGCTCACTAGAAGGTGCTCACTAGAAGGACAGATCCTGAAGTTGAGGCTCCAGAACTTTGGCCACCTCATGAGAAGAGAAGACTCCCTAGAAAAGACCCTGATGTTGGGAAAGATGGAGGGCACAAGGAGAAGGGGACGACAGAGGATGAGATGGTTGGACAGTGTTCTCGAAGCTACCGGTACTAACATGAGTTTGGCCAAGCTGCGAGAGGCAGTGAAGGATAGGCGTGCCTGGCGTGCTCTGGTCCATGGGGTCACGAAGAGTCGGACACGACTGAACAACAACAAGAAACCTAAACTCTTCTTGAAGTTGGGACACATAACCTAATTCATCCTAAATTGTTAATTCCCATTTTACAGATGGGGAATGGAGGTTGAAAGAGATCTGCCTTAAAAGTACTCGCTGAGTGAGTTAAAAGTGCTGTGTGAGCATAAATGGGGTTAAGTTCCCAGTCTATTGAAGAATGCTTCATGCAGTCATACCTGTCTCTTGATAACAGCAGCATCTAGTGGGAGATGTGCCCGGGTGAACGAAATCTCACACATGAATACATGGGTAGAGCTTTCATATCATGTCACATCATCACAAATGCAATGTTTTTCAGTGGAATCAGTTCATATATTAAGTACGTAACATATGTGCACTAGTTCTAGCGGTACAATGCTGGAGCTTTCTGGGCCCAGTTCTTCCCTTCTAGAAAGTAAGCCTTAATCACCTTGGAAAACGTTATTAGAATTCCCTATATATCTGGCATTCCACCACCCCAGGCTAGCTCAGCAACAGCTACGCAGAGGCAAGGTAGTATTTAGCATATGCAGTACAATCTGTGATCATGGGCAGGCACTCTCATGGATGTGGAAAACGGCAGGAATGCAGTAGGTTAAATATTTTGCCAGGCTGATGAATTTCACCTGTTGGATTTTTACCTGTCATGTAGCTGTTAAGTGCACAGGAGCCCTGAAGGAATTAAACATGGCAACCATACATAGGATTCCAGGACCTTTTCTGTCAATTGGAATTAATACCATAACATAGGTGTTGAAAAGTTCAGGGCTCTATAAGTAAAGGTTGACCTTCTGCATCTCAATATTATTCTTCCTTTTGTGTAGGACTGAACAATTGAAGGTACTCTGAGCTGTTCCATCATTTTTTTCCAGGGTGCTGCTGTTGCATATCAGCTCTTTTGTGCTTGTGTGGCTGAACAGGGCCACCATACAAGCCTGTTGATAAATAAGACTTCAGTCCTAACTCCACTTACCGTGGAATAAGCTCTGTTGAATCCAATAGAACTTGCTTCTGAATAGACATGGTTAGGACTGCAGCCTAACTGAAGGTATGCAATAGGTGTGCCTGGTTCATTATGACCCTAGTTTGAATACCTGTATAAAATGCTGTACAAGTAGATCTGCTAAACTCTCTATATAATTTTGTACTTTTTTCTGTTGCAGAAGTGGAGGCTAAGTTTAGGGCTGGTTTCCACAAATTTAGCATCTTGCAGACAGTTGAGTTACTTGTGAGTATAATTTAGTGTCTTAAATTCAGAAAGCAATGCTGGCTCTGTATTGTTTCAAAAGGATCTGCCCACTTGTTTGTTAATTGGTGATTTACTAGTTAGAACTGCACATAGTATTTGCAAGTTTCGCAATGACTTGTTTTCATGTATTTCACAGGTTAAACTTTATCTGGGCCCAAATTGGAGTCTGATTACATAGCAGATTTACACCCTTGTCAGCCCAGCAAAAGCTGCCAGCAATTTAATTACTATCCTATGTAACCTCAGAAGAATGTTTCAAGATAGACTCAAGACTAGAAACCTTGCTTTTGTCTTTAGTGACAGCATAGTTTATCCATGAATTCATCCCATGAGTTGCCTTACTGAAATTAGTTCAGATTAGATTAGTAAACCTGGTAGCAGAGGAAGTGCATTAGGCAATAGAAGGCTGTAAAAACAATAACTCCTATCCTCCCAACAACTAGTGACTTTCCTGAAAAGCATGCGGCATTTCAGAGGAGCACTTGTTGAAACACAAAATTCAGTGTGTGTTTTCTTTATTTCTCTTTGTTCCCTTTTTGCCTGCAAAAACTTCCGAAACTTTGCACACTTCTTGGAAATTTAGTCTTCAGGATCAGGCGTTTAGCCCATTTACTGTTTTTTTATGAACTGCATCCAAACAGAAATACCGATCTGTGTGTGTGAGTGAGAGAGAAAGAGAAATATGGAAACTTAAATGCAAAAGTGATGATACTTCCATCTGAGTTCCAGCATAGTTACCTTTGGGGCGGAGTCTTTGTCCCGCTGAGGCTTATTCTGTCGCCCTTTGTTCATTTTATTAACTAGTACCTTGCTCAGGTAGCATTGCCAGCCTCTCCCTGCCCTGAGGGGTTGAGCAAGCTGTCTGTGTAATGTTCCCAGCTTCTGTAACCCTGGGAACTGAGGAAGAGGGTGGTTTCTGTGGAACATCAATTGTCAGGGAATTACACTGCTGCCCTCAATTGCCAGCCTGTTTCTGCAGTTCAGTTAATTTTTTTTTATAACACCCATAACACTGTTTTAAACCAGCAATCCTTTTGAATTGTTCACACTGCAGAGCACAATAGTTAAAGCTACTCCCAGTAGGTTTGAGATAAACCAAAGCTCCTTATATACCTCTAGCGCAGGCATAGGCAAACCCGGCCCTCCAGATGTTTTGGGACTACAACTCCCATCATCCCTGACCACTGGTCCTGTTAGCTAAGGATGGTGGGAGTTGTAGTCCCAAAACATCTGGAGGGCTGAGTTTGCCTGTGCCTGCTCTAGTGGTGTTGGTTTCTATAACTACAGGGTGGTGGTTGCCTCCTGTCGACACACAGTCTTTGCAAGTATTTACCAGTACTTGACGAACATCAGCAGCGCTATGCTATTTGTACAGGTGTGTGTTGCGGGGGGGGGGGGAGTCCACATATTTATTTTGCTCAGATCTTTAGTCAGTTTGATGTAGGATCCACAACAGTGATGCTGAATGAGATAAAAATGATGGCGCTCCATGTGGTAGAGCAGTGTAGGTTCCCAAATTGTGGTCCATGGACCATTGATGGGTCACAAGCCTCATTGAGGTAGTCTGTGGCATGTCCTCATTCAAAGTCCGTATTGTTCTTAAATTGTATTTCCCCCTCTGCTCTGCAACATCTTCTGTTTCTTAATGTTGCATGCATTTTAATTGTGTGAAAGTTAGAACTCTATGGATACCATAAAATGCAAGGAGCAATAAAAAGACAATTTTTAAAAATGTACAGCATCCGGCACAGTACATTACATTTGTGACAAATCCCATTGTAATAATTAAGAGGTCCACTAAGACCATCAACAATTTCCAGGCCTCCGTTGGGGGAAAACTTTGGGAAACACTGTGATAGAGCATTGGATAATTATGATGATAAAGCATGTCTGCTGAAAATATTACAATTCTGTACTTACTACTTTTTTTAAAAATAATAATAATAATCTTGCCCTGCCCCATGTTGTTCAGAGTACTCGCCTGTTCTCTTAACTACAACCCTGCAAGGTAGGTAAATTTGAACCTGGGTCTCTCTAGTCCAAACTCTTAACCGCTACATCCCTCTCACAGCCTCCCCTCCTCACCACCCCCAGACCCCATTTAGGCTTGAAAACACCTGTCTACTGACACCAGCAGAAGGTTATTTTCAAGCCTAATTCCAGCATGTAGCTTCTTGATCTCTTTATCTGGTGCTTTTATAACAGGATGGCCATCTTCAGCCGGGGGGGGGGGGGGTTTCTCCATCATGCTGTTTGGAGGTACAGAGGTTTATAGAATAATTTGCATGCGTTATCTTAGAAATCCTACCAGTGACATATACTGAGGTCAAGGTTATTAAGTAGCTTGCATCAGGTTACCTAGAGAGTTCATGGCAATATTTACCTGGGGATTTCCCGCCTCATAATTCACACTCTCAATCACCATGTTACTACTGTTCAATACCATTTCCCCCCTGTAACTGTTTCCTTTAAAGTTGGCCTGCATCAGGTTTCCAAGTGTATGGTACCTGCGTTGATACTAACGATCATAACAGCCGCTTCAAAATCTGCTGTAGCAAATGTCCTTCCGATGTAACTTGCACAGGCAAGTCGGAATAGCCGACTGAACAGTCATGCAAAGACCAGAACTGCAGCTTAATTTTTTTAAAAAAGAAATTGGGATCTTCCTACGTCTCAGTTTGCAGAGCCCTGCCCTGTGTGAATCAATACACCAAGTCTCTTCTTTGCTAATGAAGGAAGGCTGCCACCCCATCACAATATCCCAAGTTGTGCGTTAGGAGTGTCCTGTATATGCCGTGACTAATGAAATGATCACCCGATAAAAAGCAAAGAGCAGAATCTGCTTGCCAGGTACACTTCAATTGTACAGAGCTAATTATCGCAGGTGAGTTAGCTCAAGAGAGGGAGAGAGAAATGATAATAATAAAATACACCCACTAGAAGCAAAGAGTGCTGCAACACAGTGAATCTTTAGACAAGAGGGTTTAGCCTTTCATTAGAAAAATGGGCAAGGCCTCTTTGCCACAGACTCTGGGAGAGCTGCACATTAAGCATTGCTAAAAAGTTGGGTGTGCTGAGGCAGCATGCTTGCTTGATGCCCAAATATTGTGTCATTATCTGTGCGATGATTCTCTTTTAAGTCAAATGATATGGCGTTCACAGTCCTAAAGGAGTGAAGCCAATGTGTAGTGGAAAGGCTGCAACGCAAAGAAGTCCGGTGTTCAAAATCTGCCCAGTGCAGATTTTTAGTCTGCTACTCTCTTAACCATGGCAAATGGATCAGAAGTAGGTTGTGGGCTTGTATAATCCTCCTTTCAATCACCATTCAGTATTACTTATGCACTGTTGCTAACTACGGTGAACACTTAACCAGGTTGTTTCTTGATCAAGGTTTTGTATGCTGACTTTAACCCTCATTTCAAGAATTGGTTGAAAGAATTGGGAACCATAGTTAGCAATAGTTTGCATGTAATGCTAACCATGGTTAAGGAGAACAAAGCGAGGGGAATTAATGCTGGAGGGTGACTATGCTAGGAAAGTGCAGGGAACGTACAGTACAGTGGGGGATAACGTCACTGGATAATCCCTGGGAAGATTAATGTTTTGTTTTGCTGTTACGATTCTCCAAAACTAGGAATGGACAGTGTTTTGTGTGACCTCAGGCTGTTGTTAGCATTTTAAAAAGGAAGTAAAGTTCTTTACGATTGCAGAGACAGGTTTGCCTTACTTACTTATTGGAGCAATTTATTAATTGCTTCATTTTTTTTGAAAGTGGTATACAAGGTATAAAATGTGTAACTAATCCAAATAGCCTACAGCCTATTAAAAAAACCAAGCAAACAGGCTGCTTGGCACATTCCTGGGTTAGTTTTGAAAGGGACAGACATTGGATCTGTCTTATTTGTGCCATTTAACCTTTTAAAAGTTTAAGAAACAAAACCAATGGAAACCTAATCATAGCAGCATTCTGCAGCTGATGTGGAATGGGTGTGTGAACTCTTTCGAAATAGTAATTAATTACTAGTGGTGTAGATTTACACTTGATTTTCATTTCTGTGCAAGTTGCATTCAACCACAGTTGTTAATGCCAACAAAATTTTATTCTGGGGTTAATCTTTTTGGTGGGGGAGTATCCAATGTTGGGGGGCAGTGAAGTTCACAGTTGTGTATGTTTAAGGTCGCTTTGGGATTTTAAAAAAGGATAATAAGTGTGTGGTGGATCATGGCTGTGTGAACAATTGATAACTGGGACTCTTTCAGAACATCTCCACCGGTAGATGTTTTGTAGTAGGTATCACGGGTGATTTAGACTTGTGGAGTGTGGGTAGGAAATGTGGCAAACATAGGGATTGGTTGGAATGGTATTTGCCTTATTCCATAGCATAGAATCATAGCGTTGGAAGGGACCTCAAGGTCGCCTAGTTCAACCTCTTGGAATGCAGGAATTCCAACTAAAGAATCCCTGACAGATGGCCATTCTACCTCTGCTTGAAAGCCTCCAATGAAGGAGAGTCCACCACTTTCTGAGGCAGTCTGCTCCACTGTCAAACAGCTCTTACCATCAGAAGATAATTTTAAATCAGATGTGCGTGGCAGGTACTTTAGAGGAGAATCTTGGCAGGCCTTAAACTCCAGCCCTCCAGATGTTTGGGACTACAATTCCCATCATCCCTGACCACGGGTCCTGTTAGCTAGGGATGATTGGAATTGTAGTCCCAAACATCTGGAGGGCCGGAGTTTGCCTATGCCTGCCTTAGAGCCTTGCAGTGGGATAGAGTACATTGTATGATACACTTGACATAGTGACGAGTCCTGTCCTCAGTGATCCACGGCGTTTCCCCCAGCTCTTTCTATTCATTTTGGAATTGGAGCATCTCCTGAAATGTTCTGTACCTCTGATCTCATATATTTGCCCACCTCAAGACAGTGGTAATACGTTGCATCCCTATACAGAAGGATTAATGCACAGAATAACAGCTTACGGTAACTCCCTTTTTCTCTATGCCTTGTAGGCTGCATTATTTCTTTAAGGGCTTCCATGTGTAATTAATGTCAGAAGTTACTGTTGCCTGCATTATCTCCAAGTGATGCACCAGTGACTGTACAAGGTCCTTCAATGATTTAATCATGGCATACGGTATTCCCACCCACCACTTTGCACCTGACTTCTTTTATCCAGGGTGCCTTTCATTATAATCCCATGCTTGTTCAGACAGGTTGGTTGGGAGGTGAAAATAGAAAGCACAATTCCTTTTTTCACATGGGAGAATTGCTTAATTATTTAAATATGAGCAATAAGAAGTCGCAACTAATTCTTGTTATGCACGTGCTCTCTCTCTCTCTCTCTCTCTCTCACACACACACAGAGAGAAGTAGCTTATCTAAAAGCAACACTTAAAAAGTAATTTTTAACCATTCTTAATATTTTAATAGTAGTCAAGAGTTTTGCTTGTGGGGCCCCACCTGAGTAATACTGCCCTGAGGTTTCTTCCTAGGGTGGTGTAGAGTTGTCTGCCCACCCCACCCACATCCAAGGAAGGGTGTGTGTCTGGGTAGGGCTTATAGGCAGCCATTTAAGAGTTTACAATCGAGATAATAATAATTAGGGCCAGCTTGTGATCAGCCTTTGTGTGAAAGCGTAAAAAATGAGAGGAGTCCTATTCCCATTTACCTCAAACTCAAAACGGACTCTACTCAGGGTGGTGTGCATACCTGGGCACGCATTCTCACATGCGCACACTTTGCTCTGACCTTTTTGTACAAGTTGGACAACCTCTGTACATACAGCTGAGTGAATTGGGCTATGCACATTCATGTTAGCTGCCTCATGCAGTAAGCCCAAAGCACTTTGCTGAGCTAGGCCCAAGTGTGGAGCAAAAAACAGTGCTGTTTTTTTTGTGATACTCTTTCTCTGTGACACTCGGGATGCATGGACCGTTTACAAACGGGGACATGAAAAATCTGATGGGTGGCTGTTGCTGAAAGTATGCAAAAGTTGAGCTGATTTGCAAACAAAAAATGACACCTAGCAGTTCGAAAGCGCATGCAGGGAGAATGGTAGGAAATGAATATTTTCATTATTTTAGCAGAGATATTTCATTTACTGTCTTTCCCCCCCCACAGCACAGGAGACTGTTGGCTCCTTTGTGCATTAAAGGAGGGGACGTAGGCAAAATGAATTGAAAGCTTCCTTTGCTTTCTTCCAGTCCTTCATCTGAATTCTGGGCCAGTAAACGCCAGTCTCTTCTCTGAATGCAGGATCAACAAATATAGGTGGTCCTTCCCATAATGCCTTTGCGCTGAGCTGGAGGGAACACAATTTCCTCAACAATAATTGCGAGCAATCTACTTGCAAAGCCTCCTGTCACCGCTTGATTGATCTCTACCTACCCTTTAGGAAGCATGCCTATGAACAGGGGTCACCAAACTAAGGCCCTCGAGCCAATTATCCGGCCGCCGGACACTCTTACCGGCTGCCCATCTCCGGGTCGGCGCGGCGCCAGAAATAGCTTGTGCACATGCGCAAGCGTCATTTCCGGCGCACTTCCGGGTCTGTGGAGCCCTGTGCGCACACACACAAGCTATTTCTGGCACCGCGCCAGAAGTGCGCTGAAAAAAGCGAGTGCGTGTGTGTATGGGCGCCGCTCCCCCGCCCTCCAGCCCACTGCGCGAACGGCGCCGGAGGAACCAGCCTGAGGCCGGGTAAGTTTGCCGACCCCTGCCTATGAACTTCACTTTATGGCTCACAGTGGCGTCAAGGTGCATTATGGACACTGGTAGGGTTTATGTTTCCATGGGAGAAAGTAGGTGGCTGCTTGTACTTCTTTGGGGGTTCACAGACCTCTTTGGGGGGGGTCCACCTCTCGGCTTTTTCTCTTCTGCCTACTTCAAGGGTTTTGTCTAAAGTGGGAGGATGGGCACGAGAAGCTTATAGACTGGAGAAGGCATCCGCAGCAACTCTGTGTACACAATGTCACATAGGTGCCATGTTTCTCCTTAGAAGTCTTCTCCATTTCGCCCGGAAGGCAGACTGGACAGAGCCATGCCCACCTGTGCTTCACCTGGCATCTTACAATGCCATGCGCTGAATAGGTGAAGCCACAACACCCAATTCCAAAAGAAGAATCTGGAAGATTTAGGAACCCTGCTTGAATATGTCATTTCTGAGTTTGTTTCCTTTTTCTGTTGCCCTGCACGGCAACAGTGCAGCAGTGTTAGAAACTGGCATGGAAAAGCTAGGTGCCAGAGGGCTTCTGGGACCTGGGTTGTGGGCGCCGAAACAGAATGTCTAGTTGCCACGGGGGACGGGGGGACAGGTAGCAACACTTTTTATTTATTATTTTGATATGCATGAACTAATCTGCAGTTCACGTAAGTGACACCTTGTTAATATCACATTTTTAGCAGAAACTGTTAGCATTTTTAGCAGGAATTTGGTGTTTGCAATAAAAATATTGCTACTGTACTTTAGTTTTCAAAACACTGCTCTTTATTGTTGAACTCTTTAACATATTGTCTATCCTTAACATATACTTCAAGACTTCAAAGCACATACATTTCAGTAATCCTTGAATGACAGCCAGGCGCAAAAAAATGGCACCCAGACTTTTTGAGGTGCTTGCAAATGCAGAATCTTTAGGCGCAAAATGCGCCTGGCACCCTGCTGATTTCGAAGCTTGAGTGTAAGTGTCAAACCTAGCAGTTGCTCCAACCTCCCCTATTCACCTTTCCCCTACCTTATGTATACAGTGGTACCTCTGGTTACAAACTTACAGTAATTTGTTCTGGAGGTCCATTCTTAACCTGAAACCATTCTTAACCTGAGGTACCACTTTAGCTAATGGGGTCTCCTGCTGCTGCTGCTGCACCGCCGCCGTGCATTTTCTGTTCTCATCCTGAGGTAAAGTTCTTAACCCGAGGTACTACTCCCGGGTTAGCGGAGTCTGTAACCTGAAGTGTTTGTAACCCGAGGTGTTTGTAACCTGAGGTACCACTGTACTTTGTATAGTTGTCTATACTTGATTTTTGCAATCTATGCTGGCTAGACACACAGGGCACACCCACGCACCCAACCAACTCATAGTGGCTTTGGAATTACAGTCGTACCTTGGTTCTCAAACGGAATCCGTTCCGGAAGTCCGTTCGACTTCCAAAACCGTTCAAAAACCAAGGTGCGGCTTCCGATTGACTGCAGGAGATTCCTGCTGCACTCAGTCGGAAACCGCGGAAGCTGCATCGGATGTCCAGCTTCCAAAAAAGGTCCGCAAACCGGAACACTCATTTCCAGGTTTGCGGCATTCGGGAGTCAAAATGTTTGAATCGTAAGGCGTTCGAGAACCAAGGTACAATTGTACAATAATGGCTAACTGTGGCAACAGAAATAAGCTGCTGTGAACTTCAAGTAAATGTACTCCTCCCCTCTTCTCTCTTCCAGCTGAGAGGAGGTCAGACGCTTTCACTTGTGTATTTGATTAGCTGCAGTTTAGTGTTTTGTCCAAACTGTAAAACAGCCAGTCAGTTTAAACTATCGTTTGTTGAAACTTGGCAGCTTTGTTGCCCAATATGTGAATTGACGTGTTGCAGCAAACCAGATTTTCTCTGGATTCGAACATTATGACAAGTTCTATTTAATAAAAAATGCAAGTGGAAGCTTCTATCACTTCATGATTGTACCAGAGGAGGAAGGGGGGGCGGAGTCCTGCGCTAGCCTGGGGCTCTCAAAGGTTTTCCCCCCTGTAGTTTATTGCTATGTCTGAAAGCAAGCAGTATCAATGGCATCTGTGACAGTAGCTTAGAACACAGTTCTTTTCATATGATTCACACCCTTTCTTTTGATGTAGTGACTTTGCTGTATCGGTTCTCGTGTGTCACGGGTTTCATTTGCACACACCCGTGGGTGGTTAAATCTGGAACTTGCCACATGAGAGAAATCTATTGAAAAATACCCCCCAATAACAAAGTAAATGCTAGGGTTCCACCGGTAAATGGCACATTCCGCTGAAATCGTCACAGTGCAAAACTAATGTAGAAAAAGCCAGGCCTTGGGAAAAATGACTACTGGTATCAACATTTTTCCAAGTTCAAGGCTGAATCACATATGCACGTGTAACAGCACGTGAAAATGATTTTGGGTTGCACTCAATGCTAGTTGTAGTCAGAGTAGACCTGTTGAAATTAATGAACATGGCTCACTTAATTTCTCTCTCCTTTTTCCTACTCCTTTACTTCGTTTGATCACACATAGAGCCCACTTTATATTTGGAGGGGCAGCCCTTGCTGTCATATGAAGAAAGTCATTTACAGGCTGCAAATATTAAAAGTATTGTGCATCCGAACTGCAGTGGCTGTTTTGCATGTGCCAGTTGTCACTTGATGTTTAATTCATTGCTTTAGGAACTTGCACATAAATCCATAATCGCATTGAAGGCACTAGATGAACAACAATACACATGCTGACTGTAATAATTCACTTGTTAAATTATTATTATTATTGTTTTTATGGTTATGAGAGAGCTCTTGAATCTGAGCGCACAGGATAGAATTTAGCTTACGCTGCAGAAAATAATCAGTACAAGTGAATGTACTTAGCCAGCTGGATTAGGCTTGGAAGTTTGTTGGTTTACTAAAGTATCTGTTTTAATAGAGGTGCTTCCATTTGGGAAATGCCTGAGCTTGTTGGAGAGCTCTGATGCCATCAGCGAGGTGTGGCTCCTAGTTTGCAGCACCTCACCCATAGACTACTAGTGCAGGCTTGCACCTGTGGTTGAATCCAGCATAACCAAACACTTGCAAAGCAGCCTCTCACACAGCTATCCTTTGTGTATGTTATATATAAAGCAGCCTTTGAAGCAGAACCCCCTACTCCTTTAACGGGGAGGTTGTTTCAAACTGCACTTTGCTCTGTTTCTCCTATAAGCAGGCAGCAGCAGTGGCGGGGTGGGAGTTGAGGGGGCCCCCATCTCTCCCCTGCTGCCCCTAAAAGAAGTAGGCAAGGGACTTTAATCTCTGCTCATCGGTTGATCAGCAAAGATGAAATCCTGTTGTCTAGGCTTTGTGATCCTGTTCCCTGTTGGGAACAGAGGAGTGCAGCCAATGGCAAGATTAAACCCTATCCTTCCACCCATCAGCTGACAGAACCAGTGACATCAGCTGGTGGGTGTTTCAGGGAAATGGCCTGGTGAGCTACATTAGACCGGCCAGAGGTTCCCCAACCTGGTAGCATATATTAAAAAAAAAAAGTTATCCAAAGCTAGTAGTCTCTTCTCTACTGTACTGGTACATTCTACCTACATAAAAGGAGATTTTCTAAGCAGACTACATTACTAAGCTATTCCTGTTAGCAGCACGATTTCCAGAATTTATTTTTTCTGCTTTGAAAGTAATAGTATCATAGAATTGTAGAGTTGGAAGGGACCCCGGGGGGGGGGTTATTTAGTCCTACTCCCTGCAGCAGTGCAGGAATCTCTTGCCCAGCATGGGGCTCAAACACATGACCCTAAGATTAAGAGTCTCCTGCTCTACTGACGGAGCTATCCCAGCTCAGTCTTCCAGTTGACAACACAGAATTCCCAATGATGGTTCTCTTGGACTGTTATCACTATGGAATCATTGTGTCTAAAAAGACAGATTAAGTCTCAGGTACGGAAATCCTCTGATTATACTGAACGTGTTTTGAGCTCTTGGGAATGCTTACAAATGGAACGAACCACATTATTGGGTTCCAAACAGGCTTTCTGAATCCACGCTGATCCCTTCTCTTTGGACGTATATATATAATCCCAAGCTCCCAAACTGTTTCTGAATATCTTGTTCAGGATAGGATCAGTTTACTTGAGAATACTGTTCTGGATAAAACTTCAGTAGTGGCAGAAGTTTACGTTATGTGTTGGCTTTCTTCTTTCTTACTACAAAAGCTTGTCATGCCTGGGCCCTTAGGCGCTGTTACATAAAAGCTGGGTGGCAATACCCTCACCAAGATGCCACATATACAGTATATGAATCTGGAATAGTATCTGGTTTTGTAAATTGGTTGAGAGAGCAAGGTCTGGTTAAATATCCATTACAGGTTCAGAATATCAGGTACAGGCTTCAGTCTGAGCATTTATCATCATCATATCATCACCATCATCAGTGCTCTTCATGCTTTGTAGTATAATGTAAGTAAGTAGGGATGCGGGTGGCGCTGTGGGTTAAACCACAGTGACTAGGGCTTGCCGATCAGAAGGTCGGCGGTTCGAATCCCTGCGATGGGGTGAGCTCCCGTTGCTTGGTCCCTGCTCCTGCCAACCTAGCATTTCGAAAGCACGTCAAAGTGCAAGTAGATAAATAGGTACTGCTCCGGCGGGAAGAAAAACGGCGTTTCCGTGCGCTGCTCTGGTTTGCCAGAAGCGCGGAAGCTGTACGCCGGCTCCCTCGGCCATTAACGCAAGATGAGCGCCGCAACCCCACACTCGTCCGCAACTGGACCTAATGGTCAGGGGCCCCTTTACCTTATAATGTAAGTAACCCCCTGTCCCGAGGTTCTTTTAGCCTAAATTTAGACAGTTAAGGGAGGAGGTAACAGGAGTTGGCCAAGGATAACAAGGGATGGGTATAAAATCAAATACAGTGGTGTGTGCTTTGGCTTCATTTGAAATGAGATCTAAGTCCAGATTTCACAGAAGAATTAGGGATTTGAAGGAAGACAGCTGGTGTCTCATATAATTCTGGAGGAATTTACAGAATGATGGGTGAGAAGGGAGAATGGACTGAGCAATTTTGCACTTGAGTATTCCAGCTGTCCTAGTCTTCCTGTGTGTTTCTAGGCTAGACTAAGAATGTCAGTTTCATACACCATTCATCCTTGTGTTTGTTTCATTGGCAGAATGGTAATCACAAGCCAGTATTTATTTATTTTTTTACTTCCCACCGTGGTTTTTATGAGGCTGCAGACTCAGCATTGTAACTCTTTTGTGACACACACACACACACACAGAGGAGGGGCAAGTGTATCAAGGAGAATCTGTGAAGCTGCACAGGTTACAACACTTTAATTTGAATAAGGTGTGCTGCTTGCCTTTGGAAAATGCATTTAAAATCCATGATTAATTACATCTGTGTGACTAATTCTTGGCCTCTCTTTCTCTTTCCCTTAGCCACAATGGAACCGGCACAATGTCCAGGCGTCAAAACACCATTCAAGATCTTTTGCAAAATTGCTCCGATTGCCTCATGCGTGCCGAACTCATAGTGCAGCCTGTAAGTCTTGCTCCATCGCTGAACCTATATGAGTGCTAACCTGGGAGATGCTGTTTCCCCGCTCTGAATGAGCAAGCGAGAACGCAGACCTCAGAAAAAGTGCTGCGGAACAGTTTATTACAGGGGGTCGTCTGCTTTTTAAGACTTGTGTGCCTTTCTGGGTTTTTTTTGAATAAGTGCTGTGAGTGCCAGTCCCTCTGGTCACTTCTTTCCCTGCTCCCCCGGATCAGCTGCACTCTCGTGAGATGGAAAAAGATAGCAAGTACACACAAACGTAGTTTCATTTTTCCAAGGTAGAATTCAGTAGAATTAACCAGAGTAGAAAGAGTGTCGTCCTCCAGTTCAAGGAGAAAAGGTATGATCTTATGATCAAAGGAGTAGTTGGAGGTTGGGGAGCTCAGGGGCTTTGTAGGCACCAAGTGGACCCTTCAAGGGTTCCGTTGCACCCATGCTGGTGACCCCTGGTTTATTAGGAAGGAAGGAAGAGAGGTTCTATAGCTCAGTGGTGCAGCACCTGCTCTGCAAACTCGAAGGTTCCAGGTTCAATCCTTGGTCTCTCCAGTTACGAGGGATTAGCTAGTAGGAGATGTAGAAGACTTTGGCCTAAGACCCTTGAGAACTGATACCTATCAGAGTAGGCAATGCTGTGCTAGATGGACAAACAGTATGGTCTGGTGTAAGGCAGCTTCCTGTACAAAACACACCTAACTGTCCGAATATTATATATACATATATATATATATAGAGAGAGAGAAGGCAGTATGACTATAATAGCATGTACATTTATTTACACCCTCCCCCAGTTCATCCCAAGGAAGAGCAATTAATGCCTACTGTATACAAACACATCTTATTGATAAACAGAGTCACAGCTCCATGTTGAGGTCTGCCTCCTCGCTTGCTCCTCTGCTGCTGGTGCTCTCCTCCTCCTTTTTCGGGATTCACTGTTTTGACAGCTCACACTTTCTCGGGCAGCTTTCTAGGTTGCTTGCAGAAATGCCTATTAAGAAAACGCCCTCTCAGCTGGTAGAACATAATGTCGGAAACAAATCTAGGAGGGATGAAGTGGCCATCCAAGTGGCCACTTACCAGGGAATAAGGTTGGGATTGGCTTGGTATATAAAACATAACCCAATCTTGCAGGTGACTGTTCAGGGGGAATGATTGCCACTTGCCCATCTGGCCAATTGCTCTCTACTTGGAGAGGCATCAATGCTCCAAGGAGGTCATGTCCAGCTCTGCCTTAGCCAAGCTGCTTTTGAGCGGCTATTATCATTGGCCTGTAGTGAGTCCTTATTTAACAGAGAGCCTCGCTATGAAACCTGCAAGGGCAATTTGCTCATTCTCCATCCTAGCCTCAGATGTTGCTAGGCCTTTAACAAACGGTGTTTCCCTGCAATGCTACCATCCTGGCGTTGAAAGTAAGGCAGGCATGAACAAAGAGTTAATGGGCAAAAGGTCCCAAGCACCTGAGTGGCTCACACAGGACAGCTTCCCGGGAGATTGTGCCCAGCACATCCTTATTTAGACCACGCTTGTCACTTTTGTTCCTGTACCTGGTGTAGTTTAGGCATAATAATAATGATGGATAACAGCAACAATAAACAATACGCCACATATATTTCAAATAGTAGCTGTTTCATGGGTTTTACTGACAGAAAACTTGCAGCATTAAAAAAACCTGGAGTTTAGAACATCTCTCACACGTTGCCTCTCGCTATCACATTATTTCGTGGTGGTGGTGGGGCTTTTGAACTAAATAAGGTGATTTTTGGTTTGTTTCCTCTCACTTAGGAGCTGAAGTATGGGGATGGTATCCAGATTAGCAGGAACCGAGAGCTGGAGGATTGCTTTGCTCAGGCAAATGAGCACATGGACATCCTCGATGGGCTGATCAGAGAGATGAGGCAAATGGGGCAGCCCTGTGAGCTGTACCAGAAAAGGTATTGCCATTCTGTTTTTGTCTCCTGGCCTTTCCCCACAGACTTCTAGTTATTCTATGTGGGCTTACCGCAGTTTACACTTAGCATAGTCCAGGGGCTTGACTCTGCCTCGTATTGAATCAATAAATAGATGCCCATGAATTAAACAAGGAGGTTTGTACCAGGTATGTGCTCTCATGGAGTCAAATGGTCCTTTCCATTAGGCGTACCAAATGGCAAGCCATTCAGATCTTGCTTGTGCCAACTTTAGTACTACAGTAAATAGTGCTGCTACATACCTGTATTGGGAAATTTTTAATGTTTGATGTTTTATTGTGTTTTTTTATGTTCTGGAAGCCACCCAGATGGGCGGGGTATAAATAATAAAAATTTTAATTCTTCTCCAGGACTCTTGCTTATCTAATGAGACTCTGTAACTTGGATTTTTAATATTATTTCATTCTGTGGAACACAAAGCATGGATTTCCTATTGTTTTCAAGCCAGGAATGTCATGTTCATTGTACTTATTTATTTGTCTTTTAAAAAACAACAACCCTGAAGTGAACAATCTTAGTGGATCAGGCATCTAGTGCATTATCCCCATATTCCACCATTGTTATTACTGGATGTTACCCAGTAGGTTTATAGTGCTGGGGAACATTGGAGGCCTTTATCCCCTATTTTTCATTACAAGCTTATGGAGGCTCAGAGCCTGCAAATGTATTCCACCTCCTCCTTTGCTCCATCTCTTTCGTCTTATAGCCCCTTGACCATTGTTATCCTCCGCTGTCCTTTCAGATTGCTTCAGCTTCAAGAGCAGATGCGCGCCCTCTACAAAGCGATCAGTGTACCTCGTGCCCGTAGGGCTAGCTCCAAAGGTGGTGCGTTTACCTCCCAGAGTGGATCGGGATGGGACGAATACACCAGGCGTTGCACCACAGAATGTCTGAACTGGATGAGGCAGCAGAAGGTAAAGTTGTGTGTGCTTCGGGTTCTGGCTTTTGTTGTTGAGAAAACGGAAACGCATTTTTCTCCCCTCCCACCAACACCACACTAGCCAGTTCTTGTTCGGTCAATTCAGGGAGCGGCAGAGGTGTCTCCCTGGTTTCTCGTCGCCAGCGTTACTGTGGCTTGCTGGGAAGGGTGAGGTGGGGAGATTGGTGGAATGCAGACACAGTGACGGAGCCAATTCAGTGCTCCTGCCAAGGTGTTCCTCCTGGTAAGCCACAGCGACACGACTGCGGAGAGGCAGTCCCCTTCCCATTGTCTGCTCCTGGGCACGGCACTTTCCAGCATCAAAATAAAGTATCTGTAAGAGTCAAGGGAAAGTAAGCCAGTCCCTTTCTCTTGAGTCTGTGTTGTTTTAGAACCTTCTGGATGCACCTGTTGCAAGCTCAGAACATTCATGCAAGCACGGCAAAGTTTAACTCTCTGTACACAATGCATTGCCACAGTCATCCTATTTCTGCATAAAGAAAAGGGGTGGGGGGAAAAGAATGGTTCAGACAGTAACTGAAGGGGGGAAAAAGAATACTGTGAACAGAAAAAGAAATGAAAGATCTCATGTGGCTGGCAAATTGGAAAATGGAAATGAAAACAAGAGACCTGCAGATACGGCAATAAGTCACTCGCTAAAGGGGCTTGCAGTTGATTTTTATGGAGTGGCTTCTTTAAGATGACTGTTTGAATGGCAGCATAATTTCCCTACCTGTTCTGCAAGGGAACAGGCACCCCTCCTATAGCAGCAGCAGCAGCAGCCTAGGAAGCCCTTGCAGCGTTTCAGCTGTGCCGAAGTCCAACTATGGTCACAGTTTACCTACCATAAATGTGAAATGATCTTTTCATAAAAGCAACGTCACATGCATAGGGCAGGAAGCAGGAGAGGATGACACACACACAAATCACACTATTGCTACATACTCTGTAGGTACAGAAGGGGAGATGGGGCCCCCAATCCCTGCTGTGTCGTCAGTCCGATTGTAAATAGGCTTCCTTACCTAGTTGCCTTCCAACTTTCTTATCTTACCTTGACCTTCTCTGGCTTTGCGTTCTTTCTGCAGAGCCCCAAGTTACAGCATGCCAAAGAAATGTGATACGTAGGGAAGCCCTCCCGGTAGCCTTTGTTTTCTCACCGTGTTTTGTTTTACTTCCCTGTCGTTTTGGAGATAGGAAAGCCGTGGGCTTCAGATCTGGGTTGGGTTTCTCTGGTGGGGCTGGGAGCTGGAAATGAGTCACCTTTTTCGTTCACACACATTGACAAATGTTCATTCTTGCTGCTGCTTTGATGGCTTTGGCTCACAGCGAGCTGAAAAAAAGGAGTAAAGTTATTTTTTTTTCCAGATGGCCGACAGCCTAAAATGGCTTCGCTTGCTGGAGCCATTCCAGCTTCGCTTAAGCACAGGTGTGGCTCAGGGTGGTGTCTGTGGTAGCGTTATTGCTGTGCTGAATCACAATTAGTTCTTAAAAAAAAAAAAACCAGCAGCTGATACCTGATTTTGAAGGTAGAAGAGAAATATCCTACACCATTCGAATGGGCAGAGCCACAGCTTAGCTCTCCCAAGTGACTTTCTTGCCCAAGGCTGTTCAGTGTCTCCCTTCCTCAGTCCACTGTCTGCAAAATGGGAACCTGAAAGAGTTGGCATGTGAAAGTACAGGATAGGTCACACTTCATAATACTTCATATGTTATCAGTACTGGTCATCTTAATTTTCACATGTTAAAAGCAACGGTAACACACGCTAGCAAGGACTGTGTGTGTGTGTGTGTATTTATAGAATGAGCTAGTTTCAAGTTCAAATTATTACAAACTTTAGAAAATATGAAAGTTTTTCCTGTCGTGTTGTGCATGGAGCTGAGGGCTGCAGGGCAACAAGGCATGGTGCACAAATTTAATAGAATTTGGGTGATTGCTTCACTAACGTGGTTGGAAAGGGCGGCTGGGTGGAAATTAATCTTCCCTGTAAAAAGGTGGCATGATAACTTGACTCCTGCTCATCTATAGCTACCTGGGTGACGCCTTCTGAAGTTATTTGGTGCCTGCTCTACTGTGGAACCTAAGGTACCGTATTTTTCGCTCCATAGGGCACACCAGACCATAGGGCGCACCTCATTTGGAAACAAGAAAAAAAAATATTTTTCAGGTTTTCCTCCTCTAAAAGCCCTGGTTTTTTTGAGGATCAGCTAAAAGTTTTGCTGCTTTTTTTTGCAAAGGGAAAAGCCCTGGTTTTTTGAGGATCAGCTAAAAGTTTTGCAGCTTTTTTGCAAAGGGAAAAGCCCTGGGTTTTTTTAGGATCAGCTAAAAGTTTTGCAGCTTTTTTTGCAAAGGGGGAAAAGCAAAGAGGAAAAGCCCAATTTTTATGGGGTTGAACTCACATTTCTGGAGCTTCTAAAGGAAAGGGAGCCTTTTCTACAGTTTCCAGACAGATAATCTAATCAGCCAGTCACATGTCGCTGGGGAAACAAACAACCTCCCTCTGCAGCACATTCAACAAAGGACTCTTATCTCTCTCCGATCTCTTGCTGATCAGCTGCTGAGCGGGGTCCTTTCAACACCCTCTTTTCTCTTTGTAAAATAAAAAGCATGATCCTCTTTTGGCCCCTGGGCAATTCAGCTCCAGGGACCACCATTCGCTCCATAAGACGCACAGATATTTCCACTTACTTTTTAGGAGGAAAAAAGTGTGTCTTATGGAGCGAAAAATACGGTAGTTTTATTCTGTTACCTTCTCCCCTGCTTTGTAGAGCAGAAAGGGGCGTTGGGGGAAGGCTTTAGTCTTTTCCGATTTGCACGACTCCTGTGAAATAGTAATCCCAAGCAACGATATCCCAAGCAAGGATAAATCACCTGGTAGCTGCGAACCATGTCTTCCTTGCAAAGCAGCTCTGTATACCTTTGCTTGTGCACCATTGTTTTAATTTTGCTTCACATCGGCACCTACTGTATATAAATGAACCACTAAACAAGAGGCCCATTCTTCCTTTCAGTCTGAAATGGAGTTAGTAAAATGGGGGTTTGATGCGGCAGCTATTGAGCAACAAATTGCCGACCACAGGAGATTCCATAATTCCATTGGAGACTATCGCTGGCACTTGGACAAAGTCAAAACCGACCTGGTAAGATACTGATTCTGCTTCCTTGATTTTTTGCATCGCTGCCTGTTTAAATTGCTAACTGGCGGTTTCACATCTGGTGAAATATTTGAAAGAGCCCTGTTTTATAGCACTGCTGTGTTTTGCTTATTCAGAAGTATTGGTGCATGAAATAGCATTCTCCCCCCCCCCCACACACACTTTGTATGGTTGTAAATGAGTCTAACTTGGGGTCAGCAGCAATGTATCTAGGGGCCTCCATTACACATTTTGGTATTCTAGCAAAATAGTTAAGTATCTACACCCACTCCTTTGTACACTCTTTCTGCCTCTGTTATCTTATGGACACTTCCTTGGCTGAGGACCCTTTGGCCCTCCAGATGTTGTTGAAATTCAGCTCGCATCGGCTCCAACCAGCATGGCCAGTGGTGAGGGATGATGGAAGCTGGAGTTTCGCAGGTTCCTCATCCCTGATGTAAGGACGTTCAGTGGTTGCTCATGAGTAAAGCGCCAGATGCGGAACTTCTAAAAACTAAGTTCCTTATTGTGCACAGCTATGTACAGTGGAGCAAAGAGCAAACGTCCATCTCATCACTCTGCGGAGTCCAGGAATGAGCTCTTCCTGTTCTTTGTCCAGCAAAAGAGGCGCGGGATTCTGAACCCACGCCTCCCCCTGCCACGTCCTTCCCGTCTGCGCCCTCGGAGCGTGGGAACCTGACCCCGTTCCCCGCTATCTCTCTGGTGCTCCGGCTCTGCCATCCTCTCAGAGCCCCTGCACCGCCTTCCTGCCTCTAACTCCCCCTCCCCGCTGGAGGAATGGTCACTTCTGGTGCTGTCGGGGGAAGACGAACTGGTGATCAGCTTAGGGGGTTCTCTATACTGTAAAAGCTCCCGCGACCCTACCAGCCGCGGGGAGGGGGGTTTCCTGACACCTGATCTAAAGTACTCTGTGTTTCCCACTCAGGTTGGAGTCAAGCCCCAACACGGTCTCCTTTGCCACTCCTGCTTGTCCTTTTGTTGCCACCATTCGCTTGCCCCTTCTTGCTGAGGCATGTGGCCATTGATTGTGGCTATTTGTGATATAAAGAGGCTCCCCAGGAAACTGACTGTACAAATTCTTCCATCTTAATTTTTGTTTCTGCAGAGGCCCCCTTGGCAAATAATTTGTAAGCCGTATAAGATCTTTATTCTTTTTATTCTTTTGTCCGCAGCGTGAAAAGGCTGCTGTTCATCAGCTGGAGGAGGAATATGAATATCTTCTGGTAAGCTAAAGAGCAACTGAATTTCCAAAGGCCTTTTTATGTATGCTTTGTCTTCTTTGCAGTGGAGCATCCTTTGAGTCAGGGAAGACAACTATGGATCCCAAGAGGACGAAAAGTGAAGGTTCAGCCCAGTCATGGTGGAACATGACCATTCTTAGCTTTTATTTCAACAATTAATCCTTAATTATAAAGTTGCATCTAAAAACTTGTGGGCAATACTTGCTGAAGTATCTCTGCATGGTATCTTACCCTTGTCCATTGCTGTACAGTCATACCTTGGAAGTTGAACAGAATCCATTCTGGAAGTCCATTTGACTTCCAAAACGTTCGGAAACCAAAGTGCGGCTTCTAATTGGCTGCAGGAAGCTCCTGCATCCAATCGGAAGCCGCAGAAGCCCCGTCAGACGGCTCCCAAAAGAATGTTGGAAAACCAGAACACTCACTTCTGGGTTTCAATCGTTCAGGAGCCAATTTGTTCAGGAGCCAAGGCATTTGAGATCCAAGGTATGACTGCATTTGCATTTTTTTTAAATGTTGTTGTCATGGAGCAGAATGCAGATTTCCTCTCCTTTTTTTTTTTAAACATGCAAAGTATCCCCAGCCCAAATGGGGGCAAAAGAGCATTGAGTGTGTATAGCCATTTGCTTTCCAGAGCTCTTTCTTGATCCCTCTGTTTTGCTCCACAGTTTTGTTTGCATAATATGCTTTGATCCTTAAGTCTGAAGCTCATTACTTTGATGTTTTGTAGAGATTCTCCTTTGAAAGAATGGATCAGTTGCGCCAGCTGCAAAACATCATCCAGGCCACTAGCAGGGAAATCATGTGGATCAATGACTGTGAGGAGGAGGAGCTTCTCTACGACTGGAGTGACAGGAACACCGATATTGCCCGGAAACAGGAGGTCTTCTCTGTAAGTTACGCTAAGACATCTTTGTTCCGACAGGCTTTCCCAGCTGGATAAATGGGTCATTACCATAAATGTAATAAATAAAATAAAATTTACCATGAGTGACTACCTTGTTACAGTTTCAGTCCTTTTAAAAAATGTATTTGCTGGCCTGGGGTTTGAACTATTTTTAATTATGTTCAGTGTAATTCTTCTTGAGACAACTGTCTCAAGGCAGTTTTGATTAATTGTCTTCTGAACTGTCTCAAGTTCAGAAGGCAATTAATGAATCAGTGATGATGATAATACTTTGTGTTGTAGGGAAAAGGTACGAAGGATCTTTTGAGTGCTGTTTTTGCTAATTATAAAGCAAAAGGTTTACAGGCCTGTAAATGTTATGCCACGATAGAAATATGCTTGATTGTACTCTGTATTCGTCCCACTGAAATTAATGGGCTTGACTAGTTTAGCTTCATTCAGTTACAAACCCACCAGTCTTACTATATGCTGGTGATACGACCTTATATACATTGAACTTTTACTGTCATTCTTCTTCTTCTTATTTCAAGGTTGGCCTTAATGCTTGTTCCTTTTCTGTATACAGAAACGCATGAGCCAGCTGGAAGTTAAGGAAAAAGAACTCAACAAGCTGAAGCAAGAATGTGACCAACTGGTGGTCAACCAGCATCCTGCCTCAGACAAAATTGAGGTATATCTTAAACTTCCTGCGTTCTTGCTCTGCTCTTTTTTTCTGGAGGGTGAGATACAAAGGTTCCACAGAAGTGAAACGTATTGCAAATCAGATCTTGAACCTTGACGTTTTTGGTTGATCAACAAGAGTCAGTGTTAGAAACAATGCAGGAAGACAGTCCGATGGCCATTTTGCAGTTTTTGAATTAGTTCTATATATGGAGGGCCAAGTTCTATATATGGAGGGCCAAGTTTTCCTGTCGGTTTTCCTTTTACGCAAGTCCAGTTCCTTTAAGCCAAGTCCTGTTTATTGTCTCTTCCTCCCTCCAAAGCCGTTTTAGGAAGTTTTGAGAGGTGTCGTTGCTAGCTAGGTAAAAGAAATGAATGAATGGAGGATGAACTGTGATTTATTTACTCTTTAAATATATAGGCCTACATGGATACACTGCAAACTCAGTGGAGCTGGATTCTCCAGATCACCAAGTGCATTGATGTTCATCTCAAGGAGAATGCAGCATACTTTCAGGTGTGTGCAGTAATAATGGATATTAGAAGTTGAATCCCAAGGAACAGCATTTAAACTCTATGTTTGGTTGTATAATTTTTTTGGGGGGTGGGGTGGGGAGGATTCACAAAAATGCAATATCTTGCATTCCAACTATTAGTAAGTAAGGAACGTCAGATTGTGAGTTTAGCTTGTAGTAAGGAAGGCTTTCTAAATAAAGCATCTGAAATTGGATTGAAGGTAATAGGCTGTCTTTAGTTTAGTTTCCTTCATTTATTCTTCATATAGCCATGCTCTTGAAAGGGGATTGTGTTCATATGTTCAAGTGCTGCATTTCTTATTAATGCCTGTTAGTCCAGTGTACATTTTTACGAGTTCAGCATTACTAATCTCTTAAAAGTCTGTTGGATCCTACCAGACTATACTGAGATCTCATTCAGGGTCCACTGTTATCGTTGTGTACAAAAAGTACCCGTACACTTCACACCTTTAATTTATTTTACATTTGTGTTCTGGCTTTTTCTCCAAGGAGCTCAAGGCAACATAGATGGTTCTCCCCACTACATTTTATCCCCACAACAACCCTGTGAGTTAAGTTAAACCAGCCTTTCTCAACCTTGGTTCCCCAGTTGTTTTTGGCCTACAACTCCCATCATCCCTCGGTAGCAGGACCAGTGGTCAGGGATGATGTGAGTTGTAGGCCCAAAACATCTGGGAACCCAAGGCTGAGAAAGATTGATATTGAGTTAGACTAAGAGAAAGTGACTAACCCAAAGTCAACCATTGACCTTCATGACTGAGTGGGGATATGAGCCCTGGTCTCTCAAGTGCTAGTACGAGACACTAACCACTATGCCCCACTAGTGTGATTAGATAAAGGCAATCATATGTATGTTTGCTTTTTGTGCATAGTTCTTTGAGGAAGCCCAGTCAACTGAGAGCTATTTGAAGAATCTACAGGATTCCATCAGAAAGAAGTTCATCTGTGATAAGAATATGTCCTTGCAAGTTCTGTTGGAGCAGATCAAAGAGTTGGAGGTATGGCTGCCATTGTTTTTTGAAATCCCACAGCTTCTTTCAACTTCAGCAGGACTAAGCCCATAAGGGCAGATTTCCTTGTATATGAAAGATACTGTGTTTGAAGGACAGGCAATATGAAAGCTCATTTTGGCTGTTTGAAGCCATTGGGTGAGGAAAATGAGAGGTGTTAAATTGCAACTTCCAGGCTTTCTTGTCATGCTGATGCGATTAAAAATGAGCAGCCTCTGCTTTGGTCTATTTCTTTCACTGAGTATACCATGCTTCTTATATTTGGGACTGCTGCAGCATTTTATGTAGTCAAGCAGAACTCCAGGACCTCCAGATGGATTTTTAAGTTGTCTTTTCCTCTGTTATTGATTGCAAGACCACTAATTTTAGAATGTGAGTTTATAAAGTTAGTGTTTATAACTCTTAAGAGTTTATAGAACTCTTAAAATATAAACTCTGATTTTCTCAAAATGTTACCACTGAAGTCTACCAAGATACTTGTCTTAAATTTCAAGAGGATCTGGATTTGACCCATAGCGACTGCAGGTCTGTGTTGGTGAATGTGGTTCCTTGTATTTTTTTACCATGAAAAACTTTCTCTGTCTTTCTAGAGCGAGCGAGAGAAAATTCTGGAATACAAGAGACAAGTGCAAAATTTGGTGAATAAGTCTAAGAAGATTGTCCAGCTAAAGCCACGGAACCCTGATTACAAGAGCAGTAAGCCAATCATTCTCAAGGCCCTGTGTGACTACAAACAAGATCTGGTAAGGATCATGCTGCAGATTAATTACAATTATATAATTGTATATATTTTAGATTTCTTGGCAATCCCATTCCAGGGATTTGAAACAGGCTACTGTGTATCTTCAGTTAAAATCTGCTTAAAACAGACCAAATGTATTGGATAATAAATAATCTGTTGCAGTTTCTTCCTTATTGCAGCTGCTAAGCAGGTGCTCAGGTAGAAATGTATTCATATGTTTCCAAAGATGCATGGAGTTGAACTCCATTCAGATCTGTCACTTGGCATAGCCCTCGTAGACTGTGCCATTCCTGAAGGCTGGGGAAACTGCATGTTTGAATGAAGTATGATGTGTTCTAAGCTCTGCAGAGAGCACCCTGTGATTGACTCATCAAGTGGTAGATTACGGTGTTCTGCATCACACCGCTGGGCACAGAGGGCAACCCCATCTAGAGCATATTGCAGTAGTTTAGCCTAACAATTTTTACATGAAGTTATTTTATGCATGCATATATAAAAAGTTGCATGTTAATAGGAATGCGTGCCAGCTTCAATCCTGTACATCTAGTAGGCCTCTGGGTATCCAAGCCTTTTTATATGCGTATGCAGACCTATAACTAAAAGTTGTCTAGTCCTAGGAAGGATTCCAACTAATTACAGCAACTGAAAACTACGTCATAAGTATTTACGTTGTTCCAGTGTGTTAATGCCTACAACCGTTTCCCCCTGCCTTTTACATAGAAAACCATGCGCAAAGGAGACGAGTGCATTCTAAAAGACAACAGCGAACGTAGCAAGTGGCATGTGACTGGGCCAGGAGGAGTCGATATGCTGGTGCCATCTGTCAGTCTCATTATCCCTCCCCCTAATCCATTAGCTGTGGATCTGGCAACCAAGTGAGTTGTTATTCATAGGGACCTGAAGCCATATTGCTTGAATAGTAAGGCAGGCCTCCTCAAAGAAGTGTGAGTTCTTCCACTGGTTCCATATGTTGTGTATCTTTGATTTGGTCCAAAAAGGGCCCAGTTGCATATAACAGTGTGACTGGGTGGACTCTGTGCACCCATTTACCTGTATATATTACTTACGGAACTCAAGGCCAGCGAGCAAAAATAAAATTTTGTGTTTTGAGTGTGAAGTGCTGGCTGTGAGCAAGTCTATAGGGAAAGGGGAACCTCTTAGGTGTTATGGGACTCCATCTACCACCATCCTGGAGCATTTGCCATGCTGGCTGATGGGAATGAGGGTCCAAGTACATCTGGAGGACCAGAAGTTCTCCATCCCTGCTATAGAATGTCAGTGTCCATTGTGTTGCAGCAGGAAACCTTTCTAGAGTGTGGGCTTTCCCCAACCCTCAAGAGCCCGTTTTATAGCCTTTCTCCCAGATTCTAAGCAAAGCTAATTCTGACTGGAAACAAAAAATTTTGTTTAATTTAATTCAGATTCGTTTTAATTTGTGGTTATTCAGTACAGATTAAATATGAATAGGGTTCTTTCATATTTATTTATTTATGTATTATTTTGGGTTAAATGTGGTCATATCATTAGTTGAATGTATCCAATATGGAATCTTAGCCCTGCGGCACCTAGTTTGGGAATCATTGCACAAGGAGCAGACTTCTAGCTCTCAATGTGCTGCATCGAAAAAAGTCGACATTTATATTGAAAACATTTGCATTTTCCTATTTGGGGTTTTGAGCCCTTATCTGCTCAGGACGCTCGTCTTCTGGTTGACTAGAAGACACTGATGTTGCTTTTCGAACCCGAGTTAACGCATTCATTTCCCTTTAGGATTGAGCAATACTATGAGGCCATTATGGCTCTCTGGAATCAACTCTACATCAACATGAAAAGCCTGGTGTCTTGGCATTACTGCCTGATTGACATTGAGAAGATAAAGGCTCTGACAATTGCTAAGGTGGGTGTTGAAATGACTTCTATAAAGTTAGACCAGGAGCTTTTTTCATAGGCTTCCTAACTTTTGATTATAAGCGCATATATGAGAAGACTTGGGTATATGCATTCTGGACTTTACAGGGGCTGTCTGCTTTTTCTCAAGCCTTGTTTGTACTGATAACGTGCCTGGCAATTCTGCAGTCTCTTGCTGACCAAGACTCTCCCTGTTTCCTTTTATCGGCTCATTCCATTGCCTGCAACATTAGGCTCTTCATTCTAACGTAAACCTCCACAGTTAGCTCATTTTGTCATTGTTAATCCTACAAATATAAATAACTCTCCAGGAAACTCCTCTTCTGTAGTCATCATTCCGGAGGATTGCATCAACTTTCTTTGGCTGCTTTTCCTTAAAATTGTTTCTGCCTGTTCATTTCAGCTGAAGACCATGCGCAGAGAAGATTACCAGAGAGTAATAGCTGACCTGGAGATTCATTACCAAGAATTCATCAGGAACAGCCAGGGCTCGGAGATGTTCGCAGATGAGGATAAGAGGAAAATCCAGACTCAGTTCTCCGACGCTCAGAAGCACTACCAAACATTGGTCATCCAGCTGCCAGGACAACAACAGCAGCGTCCGCAGCAACCAAATCAAGGTCGGCTTTCTACAAGGGTGGTAGTAATCACACTGTCTGTTGCATGGTGTAGTCGTGCTTCACCTTGGAAGCCTGCACAACTTGCGACCCACTGAGCCAAATGCAGCCCACCAACCATGCATGCAATTCACCTACTGTGCGGTCAGGTGTGTGTCCCTCTTCCATGTCTGGGACTGCAGAAATACAGGAATGTCAAGTACATGCTGAGCCGACAGGTACTTGGTGAACTGCATTCAGCCTGACGCATAGCAACTTGACATACAGTTAGTCCAGGGTGCCCGAGTTTGCTTGTTGTCCTCTTCCCTCCTCACCGCTTCTTCCTTTTGTGTCATGCCTTTTAGACTGAGGCCCGGGGCTGCCTTGTTCATTACTGAGTTAGTGTAAGCTGCTCTGGGAGCTTCAAATCTAGCTCAGTATGGTCTGCACTGACTGGCAGGAACCCCAGGGTTTCTGAGACTGTTCTCCTCCAGCCCTACCTGGAGATGACAGCGATTGAACCTGTGTTCTTTTGTACACAAAGCAGGTGATTCACCACTGAACCATAGCCCTTCCCCATAGCTTCCTCATAGGTAGGCCTCCGCTTCACCAAAAGGCTCAATGGGTACACTTAACCAAAAAAATAGGACACTTGATGCGTGTGTAGGTAATTGGGTGCTGACCGTTATAGGCAAACACCTTTTAATCATCTGGAACCTCGCCTGACACATGCCCAATCGCTTGCATGTTCCTTGCCAGGTGGAGGGGCAGGAGAAATGAAGGCAGAATTATTCAGCAGTGCATACAAGTTGTTCCCTATCCACAGTGCATTGTTTGCCATGACATCACACCACCTCGATTCACAGGGGTTAATTTTCCAAAACCAAAAACTGACCCACTGGTTGTTGTCCCCCTTTTTTTTTAACCAGTTGTGACAACTGAAGTCACTCACCTGGGCTCATCCAACCAAGTCCAGAATCAGAAGCAGGAGCTAGAGAAGCATGAAGCCTGGATGCTTATGGAACTCCAGAAGCTTCGTCGCCAAATCGAGAACTGTGAGCTCCGCATGGCGCAGAGAACCATCCTTCAGCCAGACCAAGGGGCCTCTCAGAATTTGTCTGTCAGAATCAACGAATTAGAGGTACGTGTTGATTTGCACCGGACAGGCATAGCATGGTTGTGTGTGGTTCAGACTGAATGAAACACAACTATCCCATATCCTCTTGATCCCCCCTTTCTCCACTCTTCATGTTCTTAAGAAGCACCAGATGTGCCAAGATGAATTGATATCATTAGTATAATAACACTGGTGACATTTGTGGCCAATCTGTTGTGCAGTGAGGTCATGAGATGACGTCTCTCTTTCTACACTAGAGCAAGTATTACAGCAGCTGCTAGGAGAGAGACCATAGCTCAGTGGTAGAGAGCCAAGGATCAGCTAATACGTGACACGAGAGATCTGCCTGAGACCTGGAGAGCAGTTGCCCGTCACTAGAAAATACTGAGCTAGATGGACACAACATTGTCACAATAAAACACCCATCAACTCCACTTGTTTATAAGCAGCGCAGCACATTTAATATCAGTCAGCGCCACCACTGAGAAGACCCTGCCCCTGTCAGTCCTAACAACTCTTTCTGGCAGACTTTTATAAAATAAGCATTTATCTCATACAATCAGAATTTCTTAGCTTGCAAAGATGGCCATCTTTCACAGCTGGTGGATGTGGTCCCTGCACAGTATGTGTGTGCAGAGAGCTTGGAAGGATAGTAGAAAGTTTTTGGGGATTTGTACTAGAAGTTGCTTATTATGGGATTGCATACCAAAGAGAAAAGTGTCTAAACATCTCTTACATTCCTTTTATTTTCTTAACATTAGTTGAAACACATGTTCTGTGGGGCAAGATAGATGATACGTCAATTGCAGGTTGTTAATGTGATCTTAAGAAGTGTGTGAGAGTAAATAACATTTCCTCTCTCTCTCTCTCTCTCTCTCAGGGTATACAAAATGATTCTCAGACAATAGCGGTTGCTCTCAATGGGCAGAAAGATTATCTCCCCAGGTTTAGAGGCTCTGAAAAGTATCTCTATTTGCAGTCTGAAATAAGTACCTTGTTTCAGAAACTGGAAAATATTAATGGGGTCTCTGCTGGTTATTTGGACAGGTAAGGAAACAGACAAGCAGTCCTGTGGTTATCCATATTATATGTGTGCTTTGTTGTTAATTTTTAGTGATTAGTGCTTTTATTTAATCAAGTGCATGTTTTAAGGATTTAAATCCAACATACACCCGTAACTGTTAATATTTTAAACTAAGGTAACTCTAACCAAGGAGGTCCAATTTCTTCTGCAAAGTCAAACCGTAACAACGCCTGCTGTAGGAGAGAGACATGTTTTGTTGCAGCTGGGGCAGATGAAGGGGTCCAGTTTCATTTTCTATACATATTACTCAGTTAGCATGTGGAACAGTTTGCATGCGAGCTCGGATTTCCTTAGATTTGACTGTTGACCAGAACCAGCTTCATAGAGCAGTGCTATGCCTATCACTCAGAATTAAGTTCTGCTGTGTGCAGTAACACTTACTCCCAAGAAATGAGGGGTGGAGAGAAAAGAGCCTGAAAGCAAACAATCTTTTCCCAACTTTCTGATGGCATTGTTTTGCTACAGCTTGAATGCGCTGAGGTCCCTGCTCCAGGCAATTCTCCAAACAGAAGATGTGATCCGAGTGTTTGAAGTCAGACTTACAGAAGAGGATACTCTTTCTTTGGACCCAGATAAAGTGGAAGCTTATCGAGCCTGCCTGAAGGTAAGAGAGAGGGTTTTATGTATATATCGGAGATTGAGCCATGAATTGGTTACTCATAATGTCTTAAAGACCTTGGGCTGTTTTTAAATATGGGGGGTCGGGAAGCTTAATGTTGTAATATATTTGTATATTACGATTCATAATTTGGTCTTGCTTCCATAAATTAACACATTCTATTTCCTATGAAAAAATAATCCAGTTTATGATTGTTTGCATTCTCAAAATGTTGCCAGATATGTTAAGTTTGATCATATGCAACATATTCTGCCCTTTCTTGCAGCTGTCTGGATTATGTTGTGGTTGTGTTTACTTTCTGGTGAGATCTGGGATACCGAAGCTAGATTATTCTGTTGCTTATTTTTTCCAGAAAATGAAAGGAGACCTTAGTATGAAGAAGTCGCTGCTTAGTACCTTGGAGGCAGAGCTGCAGAGGGCTCACCAGGTCCACTCGCAGTCTTGCCAGTCGTATCCTCTCCAAGATTTAGATCTTGGAAAGTTCACTGAAAAAGTTGGGCACCTCACAGACCGTTGGCAAAGGGTGGATAAGCAGATCGATGACAGGTTTGTTTGTGATTTCTAAAGAGTAAACTTCAAACCAGGTGTTCAGTAAGTTGTAGACCTCGTGCACACATCAGTGCTAACCATAGTTAATAGTTAAAGCTGAGGCACCTAGCAAAAAAATCATTTAAAACTCGACTTTTCTAGTTCCTAGAATAATTAAAGGATGAGCCTCAAGAGTGGTTTGCATTTTTGCTGCTCTGGACTCATAACTCTAGCTTTGGGGCTGTGGCAGCTCTTTAGCCATAGTTGAGGAGGTCCAGGTTAACATTAGGTATGGTTTGTAAACCAGCTATAGACCTTGGTTGACGAGCAACTTTTAACCAAACTTAATAAGCCAAAGTTAAGCTGCTGGGCTGGGTTCATACATAATGCCAAGTCATTTCCAGACTGAATTGATGAGTGTTTGACTTGAGATCGTGGTCGCTGAAAACGTGCTTCCCTAGGAAACTACAGCTACTTCTATGAAGATTCCAGTTTATATATTATATTTAGAATGGAATGCCACACAGAATGTTGGAGGGAGGTAACACTTCCCTGACCTTCCAGCAACTGAGTTGCCGCTGTTTACGGGAAAGGAGAGGGGTGAGGTAGCATGCAGGTCAGTGTGGAGCAAGCACACTGGCAGGAGTGCTGGATTGGCTCTGCCAGTGTGTTTGCACAATTCTGACCTCCCTGCAACTTCACCCTTCACATTCTTCCTCCCGGTAAAAAGGTAAAGGTACCCCTGACCATCAGGTCCAGTCGTGTCCGACTCTGGGGTTGCGGCGCTCATCTCGCTCTATAGGCCGAGGGAGCCGGCGTTTGTCCGCAGACAGCTTCCGGGTCATGTGGCCAGCATGACAAAGCCGCTTCTGCCGAACCAGAGCAGCGCACGGAAACGCCGTTTACCTTCCCGCTGGAGCGGTCCCTATTTATCTACTTGCACTTTGACATGCTTTCGAACTGCTAGGTGGGCAGGAGCTGGGACCGAGCAACGGGAGCTCACCCCGTGGCAGGGATTCGAACCGCTAACCTTCTGATCAGCAAGCCCTAGACTCTGTGGTTTAACCCACAGCGCCACCTGGGTCCCCCTTCCTCCCGGTAAGCAGCAGCAATTCAGCTGGTGGGAGGTCAGCTGAGTGCCATTGCCTCACTGCGCTATCCACTACTGACTGGTGGCTTTTAAAGCAGAAGGCATTTATGTTGGCATATGTTTATATTGCAGCTATGCATATATTGCATGATATGTGCGTTAACTTGGGGCTTTCTGAAGTAGCAAAGTGGCCCTCTTTCTGTAATTAGGAAGAGGCCGTGGCTCGGCGGAGGCCATATGCTTTGTGTATTGGTCCAAGTGTAAGGATGTTCAGTGGTTGCTCATGAGAAATCAGCCGAATGCAGAACTTCTAAAAACTAAGTTCTTTATTGTGCAGATATTTACAGTGGAGCAAAAGTTCAAACGTCCATCTCATCCCTCCGCAGAGTCCTGGAATGAACCCTTCCGGTTCTTTGTCCAGCAAAAGAGGCGCGGGATTCTGAACCCCCGCCTCCCCCTTCCACGTCTTTCCTGTCTGCGAACTCGGGGCGCGGCAACCTGTCCCTGTTCCCCGCTTCCCCCTTGGTGCTCAGGCTCTGCTATCCCTTCACAGCCCCTGCGCCGACTTCCTGCCTCCAACTCTCCCTCCCCACTGGAGGAATGGTCGCTTCCTCCTGAGGAGGGGGATGATGAACTGGTGAACAAAGGGGGTGGTTCTCTATACTGCAAACGATCCCTGGATGCTACCTGCCGTGGGGAGGGGGGTTTCCTGCCACCTAGGATTAATTCTGCTTGCAAAGACCTCTACCTCGCATCTGGAAGATCTGTTTTCAATCATAGTGGGCAGCACTGGGTTGCGTAGACTAGTGATGTGAATTAGTTTAAGGCAGCTTCATGTGTTCCTACTTTGTCTTACAGGACCTGGGATTTAGAAAAACAGGCGAAGCAGCTGAGAACCTATCGGGATCTTTACCAGGCTCTGAATAAATGGATCTGTGATGCCAGGCGCCGGCAGGAAACTATTGAAGCCATGAAGTTGGGAGATGTTAGCACTGTCATGAGATACCTGCAGGAGCAAAAGGTATTGTCTTTCACTCAGTGTTGCAAAGTGTTTCCCCCAAGTAATTTGGCTGATGTGAAACCAACTTAGATTTGGCGAAGTATTAGGAGTTTGTGTCAGAATCCCTGCTAATGTAATAATGATTAAGGGTGCAAGTTATAAGCTTGATGTCCTGATTTCAAATCCCATCTCAGCTAAGCTTGCTTTATATATCTTTGTCACCGCAATTGTCCCTTGGGATCACCATGAGAGATATAGTATCATCAGTGGAGTGACTGACAAGTGTTGCCATTCTCCTGAACCAAAAGAAGACTTGACAGCTAGAATTCTGATAAAATTAATATTGTGGGGTTGTTGTTGTTTTGCAGAACTTACATGCTGAAATCACAGGCAAGCGAGACAGAGTGGAAGATGTGATGAAGAATGCAGAGGTGTGCTCAGCTGCAATCAAGGTACTGTTATTTTAGAACGTTCCCCTAATAATACATCTTTTCCTACAAGAGCTTAATCCTGCAAGGCTCCCCTCTCTCTTCTTTATCCTAGACTAAATCCTTCCCACCCCTCACACACTCACATTTATCAGCACAATAGGCTCAGTTACTGGGCAAACCAAAGATACAGATCCACTGACATCCTCTGTATTTCTGGAAGTGTATCCATGGCAGTCTGGCTGGTCCAAAACTTCCAGAGCAAATTTGGAAAAGCACAAATGCTGACAACAACCTGAGGTGGCTGCACCAAGGGAAAGAAAATACGGGCAGGATTATCTTGTGATTCTATTTTTATTTTTGTGTTTCTAGTAGTTCTGTTCAGGTTGCAGTACTGAACATACTTCTAGGAAGCATTTGAAAAAGAAAAAATCAGTGGGTCTTACTTCCAGTTCATTCTGTCATACCCCTCTCTGGGTTAATCATGGGGCTGACTTTTGGACGTTTAAGACATGTTATTTAAGCCCCATTGATCTGTTTGTACAATAAATCCTTTTCTGTTGCCTTTCATTCAGAGATTTTTTAAAATGCAAGTTGTGGGGAAAGGTTTCTCTATCTTACTTCCACCACCTCTGGTTTTAAATGCATTTCTTATTCTTCTTTTTAGCAACTACTCTCTCCTCCAACCCTCTATCGTACTGATTCTTAAAATCAGGATTTGGGGGTTTTATTTATTACCTGTCTTGCCTAAAACACACTCTTCATTACAAATGCAGTTCCAGAGCAGCTTGCCAATTTCAATACATCACACAGAGACTAATAACAAGGCAGATATTTACGGCCAGCCAGCTAAAATAAACATCAACACTGGCACCAAAATTTCACCAGAAACCTGGGCAGATAACCAGGTCTTCAGCTGGTGTCAAAAGGTTGAAAGAGTAGGTTATTGCCTTCCTGCAGCTCTGAAAATCCAGGTCAGGAGGCATACGGTGGCTGTCTTTACAAAATGAATTGTGTTTTCTTCTCCTTCTGCAGGATTATGAACTGCAGGCTACAGCTTATTGCTCAGGACTGGAGACTTTGCTGAACTTTCCCATTAAGCGCAGCATGGTCCAATCTCCTTCGGGGCTAATTCTGAAAGAGGTAAGTGATAATAAAGTGCACATTCATGATAATTTGTGATGTTCTTGCTTGGTGAAACCTTTCTAGCAGGTGGGTTTGGTTTAAACCGATAGTCTGGGGGTGTAAATGCAAGGCGTGCACACAGTTCTGAAGGAAATCTATGGTTTCTTGGCCACGCGAGAGACTGATGTTCCAGAAACACCATGGGGTGGTGTTTCAGAATGCAGGTTGGGGAATTGCACACTTGGGGTATATCTGTCATGTCAGAACCTCTCTGTGAATCAAAAGCTGGTGTGTTCTAGCCTAATTTCCCTCCTTGCTGGCTGTTTTTCTGCTGGCAGGGTGGTTTAGGGTGGTGGTGGTTTTTTAAACACAGAGAAGAAGTGACACTCTCCCCCCAAGGCTTATAATCTAAAATGGTAAAATCTAGAAGGGGCTGCACTACGGGACGCTCTCCACTATTTGTAGATCAGCTCCAAATCCATCTCAACTCATTTATACTTAGGTCAGAGACGCGGGTGGCGCTGTGGTCTAAACCACTGAGCCTAGGGCTTGCTGATTGGAAGGTCAGCGGTTTGAATCCTCACGACGGTCCCAGTTCCTGCCAACCTAGCAGTTCGAAAGCACGTCAAAGTGCAAGTAGATAATTAGGTACTGCTCCAGTGGGAAGGTAAATGGTGTTACCGTGCGCTGCTCTAGTTCGCCAGAAGCGGTTTAGTCATGCTGGTCACATGACCCAGAAAAACAGTCTGCGGACAAACGTCGGCTCCCTTGGCCAGAAAGCGAGATGAGCGCCGCAACCCTAGAGATGTTTGCGACTGGACTTAACTGTCGGGGGTCCTTTATACTTACGTCAGAGTCAATTTAGGATCCGGCTGGCATTTTATGTTAAAATAATAACAAAACAAAACCCCAGGCCTGTCGATGCAGACGAAACATAGCGTTTGGGATAGGTTGACAATAGATTGTTTTTTTCTCCCTCTCCACGCAGGCTGCCGAGATCCAGTCTCGTTACATTGAACTACTTACAAAATCAGGAGACTATTACAAGTTTTTGAGTGAAATGTTAAAGAGCTTGGAAGATTTAAAGGTAATATCCCTCTTCCTTTATGTATTGTGAATTGTCCAGTTCCAGGGTGCTTTGTAAATATTTTTGATGATGTTAATAATACCTTCATGCAATAATAAATAACATTCTAAGCTAGACTTCTACAGTGGAAACCAAATTTTCTTGCTACACACAATTCAGCTTTTTTAGTCTTAATTTTGAGGCGTGCATTCAGCAGATTCATATGATACAGCTCTTTGCGGACTAGACCAATTTAGACTGCAGATAGAGCTGATTCCTTGTTTGAACACTGCTTCCCATAAAACAAAAGCCTCTTCCTGCACATAAAAAATGAGCATATTAGGAAGATTTTAGAGTAGCTTTCCTGGATATGTTAGTTATTTATGTGCACGAAGCCTCCCCCCCCCCTGTGAGGCATCCGTCAAGCAAGTGATTGGCACATCTGCAGTTTGAAGTTGTAATACCTTAGGATGAGCTGTTATCAGATGATTTGTTGCCTGTGTAGATTGATTTCTAGTTATTCCTGTTACAGTAGATGTGATTTTTCATTTTAGCTTCCAGTCATCACTCCCTCAAGTTCAGGACCCCTGAATTTGGTTTTGCATCAGTTTTACATAGGGCATAACCTGAATTTAAGCATGGCTTTGGATGCCCAATCTTGGCCATTGAACACATGAAACAATAAAAACAGGATACTGAGAATGTACAGAGTAATTTTCAGTTGTCATTAAGGAACCAGTTTTCCTGCACATATTGAGATTAGCGTGCAGGGCATCCAAGAGGGAGAATACACTGGTACCTCATGTTACAGACGGGATCTGTTCCAGAGGCCTGTCTGTAACGTGAAATGCCTACAACTCGAAGTGCTGTGTCTGCGCAGGAGCACGGCGCAATTTGGCGCTTCTGTGCAGGCGCGAGCGACAAAACCCGGAAGTAACCCGTTCCGGTACTTCTGGGTTGCTGCAGGACGTAACGCGAAAAGACACAACATTAAGCGGATGCGACACGAGGTATGACTGTAGTATTTAGTGGCCGCTGTGAACATTAGCACCTCTCCCTCTTTTTCTATTTTGTATAAATTAGCCTGTTTGCGGACACCTGGTTTCTGTACAGTTGTTTTCTGTTTGGTCCAATATTGGTTCAGACATGATATGTGATCAACAAGTTTCTTTATTTCAAAAAACATTTTATATCATGCCTTTAAAAATGTTTTTCCTAGGCTAACAAATGTGTAAAAACCAGAAAAATGAACCCCAGAGCTCTGGTTTAAGTCTGCTTTCGGAGCTTGACATAGAGTAGCATATATTCATCCAGATCCAATGTTTTCTGGTGCATTAGGACAGTGTTTTTCAACCTTTTTTGGGCAAAGGCACACTTGTTTCATGAAAAAAATCACGAGGCACACCACCATTAGAAAATGTTAAAAAATTTAACTCTGTGCCTATATTGACTATATATAAAGTAATTCTCTTGAATTTTTCAATTTTCCCCACGGCACACCACGCAACATCTCGCGGCACACTAGTGTGCCGCGGAACAGTGGTTGAAAAACACTGCATTAGGACTTTTGCGCTGAAAACCATGACTTAGTAAAAAGGCCTTGTTGAGAATGTCAAGAGTCTTGTCCATTCTGGTTAACAAGAGAATGTGAAGTTGTTGCTTTAAAAAATAATAATAAATAACTATACAGCAAATAGGGCATTTTATTAAAATTAGCTGTGGAGTGGTGTGCTTTTTTTGGGGGGGGGTGAATGAGTAGCATGCTGTTGGTCAAAATTTGTTACGATAGGTAATTTTTATGTTTCATGCTTTCTGAATCTGCAGATGAAAAGCACCAAAATAGAACTACTGGAAGAAGAGCTGAGACTAGCCAGAGATGCCAATTCCGATAACAGCAATAAGCACAAATTCCTGGAGCAAAACCTACAGAAGTACCAGTTGGAAATTTCCCAGCTGAAGGCCAAACTGATGGGTTTGGAAGAGATGAAGAGGCAAGCAGAGCTGGATGGTGGCTCTGCCAAGCAAAACTTGGACAAGTGTTACGCTCAAATAAAAGATCTGAATGACAGAATAACGAGGCTGACTTACGAGATTGAAGACGAGAAGAGGAAAAGGAAGCTGTTGGAGGACAGATATGACCAGCAGAAGACTGACTTTGACCAACTGCAGAAGACAAGGCAGAATGAGAAAGAAAGCCTTGGTTGGCAAAAGATAGAATCTGAGAAAGTCATCAAGGAGAAGGAGTACGAGATAGAAAGGTTAAGGGTGCTTCTCCAGGACGAGGGGGCTCGGAAGAGAGAGTATGAGAATGAGCTGGCTAAGGTAAGAAACCAGTATAATGAGGAGATGAGTAATATAAAGAACAAGTATGAAACAGAGATTAACATTAAGAAGACCACCATCCACCAGATAGCATCCCAGAAAGAAGATGATGCCAAAAACCTCCGAGCCCAGATCGACAAGCTGCAGAGAGAGAACAGAGATCTGAAGGATGAGATCATCAGGCTCAATGACAGCATTTTGGATGCCACAGAGCAGCGGAGGAGAGCGGAAGAGAATATTCTTCAGCAGAAGGCCTGCGGCTCGGAGGTGGCTCAGCAGAAGCAACAGATCGAGCTGGAGCTGAAACAGATCATTCATCTGCGCAACGAAGACAACGCGAGGTACAAGCAAGCGCTTGAAGATGCTGCTTTGACCATCCAGGACAAAACCAAGGAGCTTGAAAGAGTAAAGATTCAGCTGCAGGAAGAGGCTAAAAGCCGGTGGGAACTTGAGAATGAATTGGCTAAGGTAAGGAACAGTTATGACGAGGAAATTATTAGTTTAAAGAACAAGTATGAGACTGAGATTAATATCACAAAGACCACAATAAATCAGGTGACTGTGCAGAAGGAAGAGGAATCCAGCAATTACCGAGCACAGCTCGACAATGTCGTGAGAGAAAATAGGAGCTTATGTGAGGAAATTAGGAGACTGAAGAACACTATAAGTCAGACATCAGAGAACCTTAGACAAGTGGAAGAAAATGCTCACCAGCAAAAAGCCATTGGCTCCGAGATCTCGCAAAAGAAGCAGCAGCTTGAGATTGAGTTAAAACAGACTGTTCAGAAATACTCTGAGGAGACCATGCGTTACAAGCAGTCTCTTGACGATGCTGGGCGGACAATTAAGGACAAAAACAAAGAGATTGAAAAGCTGAGAAAGTTGCTAGAAGCAGAAACAAACCAGAGGAAATCTATGGAGGAGGAGAATATCCGATTGCAAAGAGTCCAGTATGATTTGGAGAAAGTGAACATCAATGCCACGGAGACCATCAGCAGGTTGAAAGTCCAAGAGCAGGAACTGGGACGGCTAAAAAGCGAATATGAGAGGCTTGCCCAGGACAAAAAAGGGAAAGATCAAGAAAGTACAAGGCTGCAGGGCACAATGAAAGAGCTGCAGCAGCAGAAACGCAAGCTGGAGGAGGAGCTTAGTAGGCAGGCTAGAGCCATAGCGGAAGAAACTTCCAAGAGGAAGGAAGTGGAAGCAGAGTTAGAGACTATGAGGAGGTCTTACAGAGAGCAAGCTGTCAAGATCACAAACCTTACTCAGCAGATAGAGGAGGTCTCGATGGTCAAGAAAAGGAGTGAAGATGACTTGAAGCACCAGAGAGAGGTGCTAGATGGTCAGATGAGGGAAAAGCAGAGATACATGGAGGAGATAAGGAAGTACACTTCAGAGACCGAAACCTTGCGCCGCCAGGTGGTCCAGGAGCAAGAGAATCTAAAACAAGCTCACATGCGCAACGAGCACTTGCAAAAGGCTGTTGAGGACAAGAGCAAAAGCCTCAATGAGTGCAAAATAGAAATCGAAAGGCTTCAGTCTCTTACCGAGAACCTTACAAAAGAACACTTGATGTTAGAGGAAGAGCTGCGTAATGTGAGATTGGAGTATGATGATCTAAGAAGGGGCAGAAGTGAAGTGGATGAGGAAAAAAATGCCACAATTATTGAACTTAAGAGTCAACTACAAACAAGCAGCAAGCATACCCTGGAACTTCAGGGTCTGATAAATGGTTTACAGAAAGAAAGGGACAATTTGAGACAGGAAATTGAAAAATTCCAAAAGCAGGCTATGGAGGTATTCACAAATATTTGATCACAACTTTACTGTCCCTCAGATAATTCATAATTCAACAGCAAATGCATTTTCAGCCAGTCATCCGACCCCAAATTTATGTATATTGATTTTAATTGATTCATTTTAAAATTTGATATAAAAATTCAACTGGCTTTTAAGTGCAGGTCTCCTACAGGCATTTGGTTGGCCACTGTTAGAACAGGATGCTGGACTAGATGGGCCATTGGCCTGATCCTGCAGGCTGTTCTTACGTTCTTAGCTGCAGGCCCAGATTTGGGTCGCTTCTAGACTAGTGCAAAGGAGCTATAAATCTTACCTAGCATCTGCCAGGTGCTTAAAAATATATATCTTTGGGCGATATTTCATTCCAATAGAATTTAGTGTTTTTCCTATGGAAAATTGGCCAACTCTTCATCATCCTTAGAAAGGAGCAGGACTTCGAAGACCAGGCCATATTTCCAAAACCAGTTGTTACAAAGGCTACCCCATGAAGTTTGGTTACTCTGACATCTCAACCCCCAAAGAGAAATGTACACAACTTTAATAGATAACTTAGCATTTACTTGTTCACTGTGGTGCGGTATACAATATGTTATTCATGAAGTTGCATATTGGAGCTTATCCTTCTGTCCTTTACTCTTCTCATTTTTCATATTGCTGTAGGGTAGTATATGTATATACTTAAAAATACATGTACATCTTAAAAAGTGTACATATGCAAAAGTGTATACATAGTTATATTGGTGTTGTATATTTGGTATACATTTTATTGCTTATGTATCTATATATTGTATAAAATGCGCATATATATATATATATATATATATATATATATATATATATATATATGCATGCTATACATGTCACTGCTTTCATTTCTTTCTTTAAAAAAAAAAAGAAATCTATGAGTCACAATCCTTCACAGAGTAGAGCATACTTAAGCCTATTGACATTTCTTCAAGTGTGCTTTATTCTGTGTTGGAGTCTGGCCATTTAGCCTAGTAGCTTGGGCTCATAATTTTCAAGTAATATGATAGTTATGTTTCCCTGTCTTTGTTTACTAGGAGCAACCCATCAGGCATTGCTACAGTTCAGCCTCAATTCATAGCAATTCACTCATTGAAATGAATGGAGAGCCTGCCTTAAGCAATGTTTGCTGAACTATATTGGTTTGCTAGTGCAAGATTGGTCCAAAAGCAGTATTTTCCTCAGTGGGGTATCTGTTTGCTCTCATTGTCCCCTCCCCACACCTGTAATTCACACGCACATTATTAACTCTGTATTTTCATTCACTCAGATTCATCACATAGATACGTGATGGAACTTTATCCATTAGTCTAGTTGTAGTCTCAAAATGAGCACTTTCTTGAAAGAAGAATCAGATTTTGGAATTAAATAATTAGAACTTTTTTGTTAATGTGGGTAAATCGGCTCCAGGTAAGACCAGTCTGTATTTGATGTCGTGATACGTATGTTTTGTAAACAGAGCAAGATGAAAGTCCCCTTTCAGTGGACACAAGATTTTATTAGAGGCAGTACTGAAGTGTAGGCATCCCAAAATACTTAGCTTCTGCTAGACTACTGTCAAAATTAAGACTGTATGTTGTATATATGTACAGGTGGGAAAGGGAAAATATTAAGCACTGACAGTACAATCCACCCCAAGTTAAGTATTTTTAATTCCTGTTGATTTCAAAGGGAAGAGATAGGATTGTGCTGTATGCACAAGGCTGCAGTCCTATGCACGCTTGCCTGGGAGTAATCCCCATTTAATTCTGTGGGTCTTACTTCTGAGTAGACTTGTATAGGATTGCGCTGTTAAACATATGCTTAATATTTCCACTGAAACTGGCAGGACCCCAGTGTGCTGGGTCATGCCCCAGACTCTCTTGTTAGAATTCTTTTTAGCCCATTTCTATCAGTGTGCTATCCTGTATTAATAAAACAAATCTACAGCTGCATCTAAAACACTCAGGGCCACAGTTACCCAGTGCCCCTTACAGGATAGGTTGAAATATAGGGAATATAGGATGTTAAGAAGAGACACTAATTTTCTCCTTGTTTATTTCTTCTTCTTTTTTATAAAAAAAACCATAGACATCCCATAGGATCCAAGAATCCAAAACCCAGTATACTCATATTATGCAGGAACGAGAAGCGCTGCTGATAAAAATTAATGCCTTGGAACAAGACAAAGCAAGGTTGCTGAGGTTGGAAGAAGAGCTGAATCGGGCCAAAGGCACACTGGAGTCAGAATCCCGCTTGAAAATACGGCTGGAGAATGAGAAGCAGCAAATACTGAACGACTTAAATCAGTGGAAGAGCCAATATTCCCGGAAGGAAGAGACAATCAGGAAGATTGAGTCCGAGCGAGATAAGAGTGAGAGGGAGAAGAGTGCCCTGCTGATAGAAATTGAGAGGCTGCAGGCAGAGATGAAGAGGATCGAAGAAAGGTACCGCTGCCGCTTGGAAGAGACGAGCAGAAAAAGCCAGTCGGAGATGGAGGCTGAGCGCCTGAGGCTGCAAAGGGAAATTGAGAAGCTGAAGCAGCGCCCTTATGTGGCCAACAGAGTCACCCAGACAGAAGAGGACTTTGCCATCGACCCTTCCAAATTACTCTTCAGCGGCCTGCGGAAAAAAATAACTGCTGTCCAGCTGCACGAATGCCAGCTGATAGACAAGTCCACCCTGGATAAGCTGCTGAGGGGGCAGAAGTCCGTGGAGGAAGTTGCTGCTGATCTCGAACCCTATCTCAGAGGAGCTGGGGCTATAGCTGGGGCCTCTCTTAGCCCTAAGGACAAGTATTCCCTGGTGGAGGCTAAACGGAAGCAGCTTCTCAGCCCAGAGAACACCGTCTTTCTTTTGGAAGCCCAGGCAGCCACCGGAGGTGTGATTGACCCCCACCGCAACGAACTTCTCAGTGTGGACAGTGCAGTTGCTAGAGACCTGATCGATTTTGATGACCGGGAGCAAATCTACACCGCTGAAAAGGCTATCACCGGATTTAAAGATCCCTTCTCAGGGAAAACAGTGCCTGTGGCACAAGCCATCGGTAAACAGCTTATCGACAGGGAGACTGGGATACGTCTCCTTGAAGCTCAGTTGGCTGCGGGAGGAATCGTTGACCCCATCAACAGTGTGTTCTTGCCGAAAGACATTGCTTTAGCTCGTGGGCTGATTGATCGAGACCTGGTCAGATCCTTGAACCAACCTCAGAGTTTAAATCACTTGATTGACCCGATCACCAAGAAGGCCATAAGTTACACGAAGCTGAGGGCGAAATGTAGAATCGAACCACACACTGGTTTGCTCCTCCTTCCTGTGCAGAAGAGAAGCATGTCATTCCAAGGCATCAGGAAGCCCATTGACATTTCTGAGTTAGTAGACTCTGGCATCATTCGGGAGTCGACGGCAAATGATCTGGAAAGTGGAGTAATCACGGTTGAAGAAGTCAGTGACCGAATCAAAGATTTCCTCCAGGGCTCCAGCTGCATAGCTGGCATTTATAACGAGGCCACCAGAGAGAAGCTTGGCATTTACCAGGCCATGAAAATAGGTTTGGTTAGACCAGGGACAGCTCTTGAGCTTCTGGAAGCCCAGGCAGCCACTGGATTTGTCGTGGACCCTGTGAGCAATTCACGACACACTGTGGAAGAAGCTTACAAAAGAGGCCTAGTTGGAATAGAATTTAAAGAAAAACTCTTGTCTGCTGAAAGAGCAGTCACTGGGTACAAAGATCCAGAAACAGGAAACATCATCTCCTTGTTCCAAGCAATGAACAAGGAACTCATCGAGAGAGGCCATGGGATTCGTTTGCTGGAGGCCCAGATAGCCACTGGTGGGATCATCGACCCGAAGGAAAGTCATCGGTTGCCAGTCGGCACGGCATACCAACGTGGTTACTTTGACAAAGAGCTGAACAACATTCTCTCCGATCCCAGTGACGATACCAAAGGCTTTTTTGACCCCAACACAGAAGAAAACCTGACCTACTTGCAGTTGAAAGAAAGGTGCATAGTTGATGAAGGAAGTGGGCTCTGTCTCCTGCCCCTGAGAGAGAAGAAGAAAGTGGTGCAGACTTCGCAAAAAAACACCCTCAGGAAGCGCAGGGTCGTCATCGTAGATCCAGACACAAACAAGGAAATGTCCGTCCAGGAAGCGTACAACAAAGGCCTCATAGATTATGATACTTACCTGGAGCTTTCTGACCAGGAATGCGAATGGGAAGAAATCACTATAACAGGTTCAGATGGGAGCACAAGAGTAGTGCTTGTTGACAGGAAAACGGGCCACCAGTATGACATCCAGGACACCATTGACAAAGGCCTTGTGGACAAGAAATTTTTTGACCAATACCGTTCCGGGTCATTAAGCCTCACTCAGTTTGCAGACATGATTGCTTGCAAGAATGGCGGTGATGAAGTTTTCAGACATGAGTCCACTCGTTCCCCTACGGTACTGAGTATCAAGAGTTCATCTATCAAGCTAAAGAGCAGTTCTGGCTCCGGCTCCGGCTCCTTTTCTGAGTCCCTCGAGGAAACGAGTCCAATTGCAGCCATATTTGACACAGAAAATTTGGAGAAGATCTCCATTTCAGAAGCCGTGCAACGGGGCATTGTTGACAGCATTACTGCCCAGCGTTTGCTCGAAGCCCAAGCTTGCACGGGAGGCATAATATGCCCCGTCACAGGACAGCGGCTTTCCCTTCAGGAAGCGGTTGCCCAAGGCCTCGTTGACCACGAGATGTCGACACGGCTGAAGCCAGCTCATAAAGCCTTCGTAGGGTTTGAAGGCATCAAGGGCCGAAACAGAATGTCAGCCGCAGAGGCCGTGAAGGAAAAGTGGTTGCCTTACGAGGCTGGCCAGCGCTTCCTTGAGTTCCAGTTTATCACAGGAGGTCTCATTGACCCCGAAGTCCGCGGGAGAATAAGTACTGAAGAAGCCATTCGAAAAGGGTTGATTGATGGCCGGACGGCCCAGAGATTACAAGACACCAGCAACTATGGAAAGATTTTGACCTGTCCCAAAACAAAGCTGAAAATCTCCTTCAGAGATGCAATGAATCGTTCGATGGTGGAAGACATAACCGGGCTCCGGTTACTGGAAGCTTCTTCAGTTTCATCCAAAGGCATCTCCAGCCCATACAATGTCTCTTCGGCACCAGGCTCACGCAGTGGATCCCGCAGTGGATCCCGCTCAGGCTCGCGCAGTGGATCGAGGAGAGGAAGCTTTGATGCAAACACGAATGCCTCGTATTCTTATTCCTATACAACCATCAGCAGCAGCTCGCTTGGGCGCTAGTCATTAGCTAGATAGCCTGTCTGAATTTTGCACGGGAAGCATCTGCTGGGATCTGTATTCCTTCTTTGTTTTAACAAACAGAAAGAACTGGTTGTTGGTGATATTAGCACTTGCTTGGGTGAAATAGTTAAGCTGCAGAATAGAAGCCAAACCCCAAATGCCAATAAAATAAATCTTTCTGGATGGGATGCTGTGTTTCCATATATATATGTATATGTATATATATACATACACACGCACGCATGTATGCATGCTTTCTAAATGTCTTGGGTGCAGACTTCTCATAGTAAATGGAGGAGGCAAGTTCTTTCTCTGATGTTGGCATGCATCTTTCCTCATGTATTTAGCATTTGCTTTTGTTCCCTTCAAATAGTCATGCACGGCCACAAACTATTACCCCAGGCTTCATATTGTTTTTGTATCAGTGTTGATGTTTTTAAAGCCACTTTTTATGTTAATGTGGATGTTGCAGTGCACAATGGTGATGGTCTGAAAATCCTTTCCAACAAATGTTATACCCAATTGTGCTATGCTATATTCTCATTTGGTCACTCTGCATTTATTAGGGCAGATTTATTAGAATGTGCCTTTTCTTTTGCTGTGGCCAAACATTTTTATTCATTTTTTGCTTGCTTGTTCCCTGCGTAATACCATGCAGGCCCATCTGTGTAACATTTGCTATTCTGGCAATAAAAAAAAAAATTAACCACCTTTGATTCCTTTGTGGTAAATATCTTGACATTAAATGTTTGTTTTGCGTGCATTCTTGGCAGTGGCTAAACTAGCTGCAGTAGTTGACTGCATATTGAGTACTGCGAATTGGAGGTTGCCTTAGTCTCACATTTAACGGCTGCTTCAAATCTCAGCTGTAAATATCTGTGGTTGTCAAGGAGGCTAGGCGTTAGACATGCACTTTAAATTCATGGTGGGAATATGATCACTAGAAACCATGGAAGTGGATGGGAAGCCATTGCCAAGTACATTCCAAATTGCTTCTGGTTTCCTATCGGAAGTAACTGGTGAGCAGTTTTCTAGATCTACACCTCCATTGCTAAATGCTGAAGTATAGATGTTGAGACCTGCATCCATCCATTTAAAACTTACTTGATCATAGGAACATAGGAAGCTGCCTTATATCAGACCAGAGTATTTGCTCCATCTAACCCAATACTGACTGCTCTGACTGGCTGAAGTGTCTTTTCCATCACCAGAATCTTAGGCAGAGGTCTTCTTCATTACCTGCCATCTGGTAAAAACAAGGGATTTGAACCTGGGACCTGCTACGTCATGTGCTCTACACCTGAGCTATGGTGTCTCTCTACTTTTAGCTCTCTTCCGTGGCAAACCATCAGTGAGTTTAGCATGGGAACAAATTTCATTTCTCTCAAAAAAGCAATACACAGGTGGCTTATATCGTAGCCACCATTTAAAACATCCTTTATGTATCCATCTGTTGCAAGAACGTCTATTCAAAAAACAGCGTTGCTGGAAAGAACAGGGGAACAAAGCACAGGAACCCTTGTTAGCTTGGCTGTTTTATAGTGGTTACTTATCTACCGCTATAGGAACGCAGGTGGCGCTGTGGGTTAAAACACAGAGCCTAGGGCTTGCTGATCAGAAGGTTGGCAGTTCGACGGGGTGAGCTCCCGTTGCTCGGTCCCAGCTCCTGTCCACCTAGCACTTCGAAAGCACGTCAAAGTGCAAGCAGATAAATAGGTACCACTCCGGCGGGAAGGTAAACGGCATTTCTGTGCGCTGCTCTGGTTTGCCAGAAGCAGCTTTGTCATGCTGGCCACACAACCCGGAAGCTGTACGTCGGCTCCCTCAGCCAGTAACGCGAGATGAGTGCCGCAACCCCAGAGTCGGACACGACTGGACCTAATGGTCAGGGGTCCCTTTACCTTTATCTGCCGGTATAGCTGATGGGGATACACCTGTGATTTGGGGGAGACAGCACACTTTGACAATATGCAAATTAGACAAGGATGCATATAGTAGAAATTAGGGAAAGGAGGAAAAATGACACTTGCCATTTTTACTTACAAATTACCATAATCTCATGTTGCAGTGTTCTAACACATGTCAGCAGAATCTTCCAGCTGAAAATTCTATAAATAGGCAACCCCTTTCTTAATTCAGGCCGAGAGGGTGAGTGCCACAGTCTTTTACTTCACAGTCCAGAAACACCGGGGGGGACCACTGTATCCAGGGGAGCCTAGTGGAATAGCCAATTTTGGAATGGCCAAATTGCAGAATAGCCAGGAAATCCTGGATGAAGAAGCAGAAATTAACAGGGTTATAGCCCGGTCATCCTTCCTGCTACCTGGTTTCCAAGTGCGAAGTGAAAGAATATTCAGTCATTTACTATTACATTAGTAAAATATAGCATATGCAATCATCCTTGGCTCCTTTGGTAGGGCGGGATATAAATGAAATAAATAAAACACAGTTTTCTTAAATTTTATCCTCGCAACAGCCTTGGAGGTAGGTTAGGTTAAGAGTTGATGACAGAATGGCCTATGGTCATTCCCCGAGCTTCATGGTTGAGTGGGAATTTGAACCCTGGTCTCCCAGATTTGAAACCAACCAACCACACTGTCTCACCTGCATTTTGAAGTGGTACAAGGCAAGATGCAGGTTTGGGATGGAATGCCATCAGGCACTCTGTTTATTACCTCAATGAGAACTAACCTGTATACTTGGCCACAATACGCCTTCGTGTAGAAACTGATGCACCTCTATCCAGACTACTGTACATACCCCAAGACAGACCTGCTACGTATCAACCAGTATACAAATATACAAAGGATGCTTTGGGAAACTGGCCAAAATGGTTGGCTCGACTGCATGCAAAAACAGCTGTGGTTAGGTCTGGTTGCTTTATTCTAAAGTGGATTTGGAGTTTCACAGAAGGTAGCTGAAAATAATGGGGAAATGGAGTAGCACACTTAGACATTTGCCTTGTAAACACTGGAATCTTGCCAGGTCCAGGGAGGCCTGAACCTAGTTTTCTCCATTCACTTTTCTGCCCATTTTCTCCTAGATAGCAAAAGCATATCACACAAAGTTCAGTGAGTTGAAATAGATGATTAAAATGGTTAAGTAAAAAGCTTTGAGGTCCTTAACTTTGTCTCCATCAGCCCCTTTAGCTCCAGGATGGCCAGCAAGTCCCACTAGTTTAGTCAATCAACACAGGGTTTGCCCTGTTTGCAGGGTAACTGCATTTATTCCCCCCCCCCATTATTAACCTAATGCAGCATGTCAGTGGTGCCTGTTCAGATGGCAATAATATGAGAACTGCACTGCTAAAAGAATCTAAACTCAGTTATAAGGGTCTGCCTTAAAGTCTGCTAATGTCCGCACGCACATCATTTGACGACTTCAGTATCGAGTGAGAACTTGCATGTGTGGATACAATGACAATAGAGGTTTCATATCACATTGCCTTTAAAAAGTCTTGTTTTTCAGTGGAGTTGGTTCATATATTCAGCTGCTCATGATCAAGAGTAGAGATATCAAGTGATATGCATGCATGCATTTAGCCAAAGGGCTGCATTGTCTCATGGGGACCACATGCCAATGGTGGCTGGGCAAAAACTGAGCAGAGCGACAGATACAGGACTAGTTACAGGCAGGTAGCCATGTTGATACAGGACTGTTTTCATTTAGTGGGCTACATTCCAGCTGAGCAAACGAGAGGTTTCTGAGTGCACACAACACTTCTCTTCGTCCAGGCAAGCGAGGGCCATTATCGCAGTTCAAGTACACAGCATTCAAGGAGGTTGTGGAGTAGGACCAGCAAGAGTCTGCAGGCTGCACTTGTGCCACCTGAATGAAAAAGAGAACGGACGGACTGCAATGACACTGGTGGGAACCTGAAAGCATCTTTCTAGTTGTTGCCATCAAGGGTGAAGGGGTCTTCTTGATTATTCACCGGATGTTATGCCCACACATTCAAATTGCAGCAGCAGGGCTGTGCCTACAGCACCATCGCCACAGCCTTCCTGTGTACAGCTCCACGCACAGAGGCCCCCCCCTCAATAGCCTACTACAAGTGTTCAGACAACACGTGGAGATATTGGGGGGAGGGCAGGGCAGGGCAGCGAGGTCCAGCTCCCCATTCATGCACTGACTAAACTCAAGACTTTAAGGTTTTCTGCACTGAGCCCTAGCAAACTTGGGCCCTACACAGACACCCAAGGCTGCCGCTCTATTATCACCCAAGTAGTTGTATAATGCATCGCACGCGTTACAAGAATGCAGAGCTGTGTCACACTTTCCCATTTAAGCATCACTCGAGACTTCATTGACCAGAAATCAATTGGGCTAACACTGAATATAAAACAGCAGATCACCCACTGAGGGCTGCCAGCTGCATGGCAAGAAAACAGAGGTGTCGATTTGAATAAAATATGTAGGGGGCAGGTACGCTCCGCCCCACGTAATCACATGATACAGTGTATGCACATTATTGCAGGGGAGGGTGGGCTAATGGTCCCCTCTAATGTTTTATTGGTTCCTATGCAAGAAAATAGTCCCCTGAGATCTTCCAACTCGGGGGAATTGCTCGCTATTAGTTGCCACCACAGCCCTAAAACTGTGGAGGCCTAGGGGATGGTTGGGAAACCAAGGGAAGGGCGTGTCCCCTGTCGTTGCCTTCGGGAACAGAGAAGTGGGTTTCCACATGGCAGACCCTCCAAGTGTCCCTATTTTCCAGGGGCAGTCCAGGATTTACAGAAGCTTTCTGATGTGAATGTCCTGCTTTTCCTTAGTATGTCCCTGTTTTCACTGTAGAAATATTGGAGGGTATGGAATTATCCGACCCCGCCCTGAGCCATCTGAAGGCCGGCCTGGATAGGGAAGTTTTTGTAATGTTTACTTTTTTATATATGTTGGAAGCCACCCAGAGTGGGCAGGGGACAAAGAGTAAAACAGCAGCAGCAGCAGCAGCAGCAGCAGCAACGACAACAACGACGGAATAATAGGACACCCCTATTTTCATGAGAGAAATGTTGGAGGGTATGGCTTTCCTATCTTCCCAAGTAGGCTTCGTGGTCTCCAGCCACGTATGCAAAGCAGGGGGAGAGGCTTTCTTTGTGCAAATAAGGGGGCTGACAGCAGCTCCGCAGTGCCATCCAAGTCGGACTTCGGGGCCGAGTAAACAACGCTCATTCCGCTTCGACACCATAGCGGGCGCCGCCGAGCCCTGCCGTCATTGGAGCCCCGTTGACCTCTCCAACTGCGCGCCCTGGAGAAATGGCCCAGCGTCTCCTCTGGCTCCAGTGCGCGCCTCTCTTCAGCCGAGAGCAGCCGCGGGGACCCCCGCCATCGTTATGCAGGCGAGCTCGGCCAGCTCGAGTGCCGGAGAGCCGCCCGGAGAAGGTTAGTAGTTCTCCGGTTTTGGGGAGCGAAGACGAAGAAGAGCCCTTTGGAAAGCGCGAGGGCGCGCGTAACTTTTTCGCTTCGGCGCCGTGGTGGGCCGGGCTGGGTGTTTTATTCTGCAGCCGCGCGGCGACGCCTGCAGGTCAAGCTCCAGCGCTGCAGAAAGGAAAGGAAAATGCGCCAAGCAGAAATTCAGCAGGTCGAGTCCCCCAGTCCCCACCCCCATCAGCTGCTGGCTTGGCAGAAGTCCTTCTGATTTTCGGCTTGTATGCAGCACAAGTGTGTGGTTTTTAAATGCATCTATGTATTTGAAAATATATATTTTTATACCTTCACGTTACAGTCACAGGGTGGTGTACAGAAACAAAGCAAATTAAACTTAATGGAAACTGGACCAGATTGAAATTCCAACAAGAGAAGAAAGCAACATCAGAAATACCAAAGAGTGTAAGATGGGGGACACTCGTTAAAATCGTTGTTGTTGCATATTTGTTTATACCCCATCTTTTACTTTGACAGAGACTCGAGGTGGCTTGCTGATAAAATAAATGCTGAAAACATCAGGGGAACCAATCATTAAAAACAATTAAACATTAATAGGATTACAACTATCTAGTTATAGGATCTATTAAAAGCAAATTCATCCAAGCCATCCGCCACCTAAAGATGTGCAACGTTTGCTGTTGTCTGAAATAATGGTGTCAAGTAGTAAGTTGGACCTCAGTGGGCAGGAAGCTCCATGGGTGTGGAGCCACCACAGAAATGGCCCTTCCCTGTGCCCCATTTGTTGGATCTCCTCCAACACAGGGACCATTAGGAATACCTCATTTGCTGATCTCAGTTCAGTATGGGAAAAGGTGCTCTTTCAAGTGCTTGGAATTAGGTGCGGTACTACCAGGAAAAAGATGGTACCCTTTATCGCTGTCATTAACAACTAAGGACACAATCCTAACCCTAGATTGGCAGAGACGAGGGAGTTAGGATGTGGCAGACCTCCAGTTCAGGCCATGTAGTGAGTTTGTGGCCCTTTGGGGATCTGAACCAAGGAGCCTTCTGGTATGAAAATCCACATTGGGGTTGCAATGTAAAGTTTGGACCTTTGCCCAGATATAAAGCTCACAGAGTGACCAAAGATTTTTGCCCGTAACCTTGAGGCCTAGAAGTAATAATAATAATAATAATATTTATTATTTGTACCCCGCCCATCTGGCTGGATTTCCCCAGCCACTCTGGGCGGCTTCCAACAAAAATCAGATACAAAAATATCACACATTAAAAACTTCCCTAAAAAGGGCTGCCTTCAGGTATTTTCTGAATGTCAGGTAGTTGTTTATCTCCTTGACCTGTGATGGGAGGGCGTTCCACAGGGCGGGCGCCACTACCGAGAAGGCCCTCTGCCTGGTTCCCTGTAGCTTTGCTTCTCTCAGTGAGGGAACCGCCAGAATGCCCCCAGCACTGGATCTCAGTGTCCGGGCTGAATGATGGGGGTGGAGACGCTCCTTCAGGTATACAGGACCGAGGCCGTTTAGGGCTTTAAAGGTCAGCACCAACACTTTGAATTGTGCTCGGAAACGTACTGGGAGCCAATGTAGGTCTTTCAGGACCAGTGTTATATGGTCTCGGCAGCCACTCCCAGTCACCAGTCTAGCTGCCGCATTCTGGATTAATTGTAGTTTCCAGGTCACCTTCAAAGGTAGCCCCACGTAGAGCGCATTGCAGTAGTCCAAGCAGGAGATAACTAGAGCATGCACCACTCTGGTGAGACAGTCCGCGGGCAGGTAGGGTCTCAGCCTGCGTACCAGATGGAGCTGGTAGACAGCCGCCCTGGACACAGAATTAACCTGCGCCTCCATGGACAGCTATGAGTCCAAAATGACTCCCAGGCTGCGCACCTGGTCCTTCAGGGGCACAGTTGCCCCATTCAGGACCAGGGAATCCTCCACACCTGCCCTCCTCCTGTCCCCCAAAAACAGTACTTCTGTCTTGTCAGGATTCAACCTCAATCTGTTAGCCGCCATCCATCCTCCAACTGCCTCCAGGCACTCACACAGGACCTTCACAGGAAGCATTAAACGTGAAAGCCAACAGTATCATGGCTTCATCAAAAATTGGGTCATGTTCCCCTTCCTCTTTAAAAATATGAAACGAGGTAAACTAGACTAGGTATACACACCCTAGAGCCAACTGTGCCTCCGTATAGGCAGTCCAATAAAAGATGGCGCACATTGCTAATACATGGTGGATGTAATTTCACAGGATGCGAAGTGGCTCTAATTGTGCTTTGATTAAGCATGCTCTCGTGCGCAGTGAGAAGGAACTTGTTCAGAGACTGGAGTCCTTCATGTTTGAGTAGGCTGAGTAAACAGCTGCGATACACATAGACTTTGATCCATCAAGTCACCCCTTGCCTACATTTAAATGGAAGACATTTCAGGAGTAACTAAGCATTACTAAAGACCCTTCATACTGTAGCCTCCTGGTTTTTGAAAAAAATCTTTTATTTTCTGGTGGTCTTTCTTACCAATTCATGTGGTAGTAGTACCTATTGTGCATGCTGAGACCAATTATAAGTCGGCTCGTGAGCTTTATGCTATTTATGCGGCTGAACATCAGCAAAGAAATATGCCATTAAAAACTTGCTTACCCTGGCTGTTTAAAACAAGACAATGAAATGAATTTAGTTATGCATCTTGCAGTGTTACAAATTGTGTTTGTAGGCATGAAAATAACAACTGGTTTAAAAATACTCATCACATGAATTCTCTTTGTTCTTTGAAGGAAAGAAGTGTCTCATAATTAGGGTTGCCATATTTCAAAAAGTAAAATTCCTGACACCTGCAAAGTTGTTGGGGTTTCTTTGGGGAAGCCATCCCCAAAAATAGTGATTTTTAAGCTTTTGGAGCTGTTTCTGTTGCTTTTTCCATCGTGTTGCCATACATCTGGGTTTTCCCTGACGTTATTTTGCCGATTCTGCAAAATTCCGTCCTGACACCATTTTTATACTCGAAAACCAGGACATGTCAGGAATTTTCCTGACGTATGGCAAGCCTACTCATAGTTAGCTAAGGTCAGTAATGTAAGAGCTAGTTCTGCCTTCCTTAGGGTTACTGATATTGAGAGATGACTCACTAAAAAACTGAACATCTATTTTCCATTTTAATAATTTATAATAACTCCAATGTTAGTTAATTTGTATTGTGGATATTTCAGTAAGAACAAGGGGTTGTAGTACATGCATTAAAAGCAGGCCTAGCACAGGGAGAACTTTCCACTGCAGCCACCTGAGTTCTTGGATTCTCCTGAGAGCTGGGGAGGGACTTTGGGGAAGGTGTGGGACAGGGGAATGGAAAATATGAGTTAATTGCCTCTAGCTAATTTCCCCGGATTTTCTCCCCAAGGGGAGGAAGCAACAAAAGAATTTGTTATTTGCATAAGCATCCTATACTTTGGATGGAAAGCAGCTTTTGAATGTTATGAAACACTTGTTTGGAGAGCCATTGCCCAAGATTTGGAATCATGGAATCATAGAATGATAGAATTGTAGAGTTGGAAGGGACCCCAAGGGTCATCTGGTCCAACCCCCTGCAATGCAGGAATCTCCGCTAAAGCATCCATGACAGATGGCCATCCAGCCTCTGCTTAAAAGCCTCCAAGGAAGGAGAGTCCACAGCCTCCAGAGGGAGACTGTTCCACTGTTGAACAGCTCTTACAATGGAGAACCATTGTGGTCCATTAGACAGAGATTTCTATCTGGAGTACTAAATTAAAATAACTCCACTGCCTCATATGTACTGGAAACAAAATGCATGGCTTATTTGAACTGTTTCTGGTTCTTTGTGGATTTAAAGTGGAATTTGTGCTCCCCCCACCCTTGTTTGTGAGATGCACAAGCTGCTTATGTTGGAAGCATGCACATCTTGCTGCAGGTGGCATGCACCCAAGTTCCATTTTGGACATCAAAAAGAGGTGTGAAAGTGAGACTGGTCGCTTTGCCTTCAGTGTAATCAAGGCAACATTGCTCAGCTCCCAAAATTTTGGTGTTTGTGGGCTGAAAAAAAGAGATTCATAGCAAGAAAAGTGAGGAATTTGGAATCGGGGGGCTATGTGCCTGACATAGGTATCTGAAGAAGTGTGCATGCACACGAAAGCTCATACCAAGAACAAACTCAGTTGGTCTCTAAGGTGCTACTGGAAAGAATTTTCTATTTTGTTTCGACTATGGCAGACCAACACGGCTATCAACCTGTATGTGCCTGACAGTTTGGGTTGAGAACAAAGTTTTAAAATGATTCATCTAAAACATTTTTCAACCTAAGACATTCCTTCTCAATTCAGTTATTTCTTGCTGTGCTTCAGCCCATTTTTAAAATAAAAAAATCCAGCTGTTCATTATTATTAATTTCCAGGAAATGCCCAGTGTCTTAATTTTATTCTTTGTATCCAAGCCTGATGATGAACTGCCTCACAATCTTGTCTTTGGGTATTGTCTTTTTTTTAAGGGAGTGTGACAGGGAACGACAAGCCACAAACAGATTGAATCCAGCCTATAGTGTTAGTTGTGTTCATGATGATGTTGTAAACGTGATAGAGTATTAGCTTTACCTAGTAACCATTTCACGTGTCGACCCCTTCAGCCAGTCTTCCAAAATGTAGTTTACTATATTAATGGGTGACTCTAAAAAGGAAAAGAAAGAATTAATAACCACACACCAGGGTTTCTGTTTGACCTGTTCTGTTTTCTCAGGAAGAAGGAATGTAATTACTGAAATCCGAGGGACCATAATGACAATTGGCATCAACAGGCCTGAAGCCAGGAATGCTGTGAACCAGGAGACTGCACGATTGCTGGTGGAGGCTTCCAGGTCGTTCGAAGAGAACAGCACGTTGACTGTGGCTGTGCTTCATGGGTTGGGTGAGGCCTTTATACTGTATTCCTGGGCCATTCCTGAGCCTATGCAATGGCCATTGAGGGCCATTGGCAATGCAAGAGAACTGTCCTTTCCCCCTGCCCAGAAACTGGGTGTAACAGGGTGTGAGGTGAGGTGTGCTGGGAAGAAGTAGGGTGAGAACACAAAGATGGAGATCCATCTTGGAGCAGGCTGGCTGAAGGCAGGCTGGGAAAGATGCCTGGCTCTCTGCAGTGCTGCACTGCTGTGGGGAAACAAGTTCCTCTTGAGATGACCATGCTATAAGATCTGGACTCCCTCCCTCCAAACTCAGATGTAAATATGTGAATAAATAATATTTCTTAAAGCTACAGCAACCTCTGCCACGTCTTCAATTCTCCAAAAGAGCACAGGCTCTGGAATCCCATGATTGGCTCTGCGGGGATTGGGGTGGCCTGTAACAACACTCTTCAGTCGTGCCCTCATTCGAAACCCTTTCCATCCAGTGTTCCATGCTTTGCATATACAGGTGAAACTCGAAAAATTAGAATATCGTGGAAAAGTCCATTTATGTAAGCAATTGTTTTCATTAGCTACTGGAATTTAATATACAGGTGAAACTTGAAAAATTAGAAGAGCGCGGAAAGGTTCATTGCTTTCAGTAATTCAACTTAAAATGTGAAACTAATATATGAGATAGACTCATCACATGCAAAGCGAGATATGTCAAGCCTTTATTTGTTATAATTGTGAGGTTAATGACGTACAGCTGATGAGAACCCCAAATTAACAATTTCAACTTTGGGGTTTTCACCAGCTGTACACCATAATCATCATAATTATAACAAATAAAGGCTTGACATATCTTGCTTTGCATGTCATAAGTCTATCTCATATATTAAACTCCAGTAGCTAATGAAAACAATTGCTTACATAAATGGACTTTTCCACGATATTCTAATTTTTCGAGTTTCACCTGTATGAGATAGACTCATGACATGCAAAGCGAGATATGTCAAGCCTTTATTTGTTATAATTGTGAGGTTAATGACGTACAACTGATGAAAACCCCAAAGTTGAAATTGTTAATTTAGGGTTCTCATCAGCTATATGCCATAATCATCATAATTATAACAAATAAAGGCTTGACATATCTCGCTTTGCATGTCATGAGTCTATCTCATATATTAGTTTCACCTTTTAAGTTGAATTACTGAAGGAAATGAACCTTTCCACGATATTCTAATTTTTCGAGTTTCACCTGTACAGTAAGCCCACAACTTCCACACATTTAATTTGTGAACATTCAGCTTTAGGCACATAGCAAAATAAATAAATGAATGAAAAGAGGGCAGGGTTCTGGGGGAAATGACCTTGGCAATCCCACCAACCCAATGGGCTTTGACTAGACGTGGTTTTGTCTTTAGCACAATCCAAGGAACATAAACCCTATGGGCCTACTGTACACTTAAAACTATAACATTTGAATAGACACAAGAGCAAATTGATGCAAGAGCTATGAAGGGTGTGGGTGTCATAAAAGCCTTAAAATAAGTTATCTGCCATGGCTCAGGATACTTGCGCCAGCAACCAGAACTCATACATGTCTACAAAATGACTTGTATGTGCCTCACTTCAGGTAAGGCTCACTTTGGGCACATTCAAATTTCAGGCTTCCTTTTGCTCTGTGTCAAGGATGGTGCCAGGTATGTAGTAGTTAGGGATTGTGTTTCCACGTCATAGTAAACTATGGTTCGTCGTTTACGGTGAACGTGTAGACTACTGCCACTTCGTTTTCCCCTGGTAGTGAGTAGGAGCAACCATGATCCTTGGCTTAGCGTTCCATCTGAGCTGCAGGTTGTGGTTTGCTTCACTTCAAGGAAACAATGGTTGATAAGCATGGAACAAACCTTGGCTTCTGATTGTGGTTTGTTTGGAGAGAAACAAACCATGACCCCCAAGCATTGTGGTTTGTAGCTCCCACTTGCTTTAGTGGAGAGGAGTGGAGTGGGAGCAGTCTGCGTGTTCATGGTTTAACCATGGCTTCCCGTGATGTGCGAACACAACCACGATGTCATCTCATTCATAACATGAACCCTGATTGGCTAGAATCACATTGTGATGAATAAGTTAAGTTTTTAACCAAGGAAAACAGAGCTGGCAATGGCCACAAACAGGCACCAAAAAATGAATGCTCTTAACCGGAGCAGTGGTTATTTGGAGCGAGGCTAAAAAAATTCCAGGCCTCCTGAAAGCAGTTATTTGAACCAAAAAACTGGAATGGGAAACCCACTCGGCACAACCTTTAGAAAATTGGCTATTGTGATATGTGATAATGAATCACACATTTAAATAAGGGAGTGAAAGTTGCAGCTGTCAACATGGCAACATAACAAGCTTTCAGAGAAAAGCAAAACAGAGCCAGGGTTTTCTCTTCCTCATCTCTCCTTCCTCAGTAGATGGTCTACTTAACAATTCTGCTCTATAATTACAATATTTACTTTGCTGAGATAAAAGAAAAACAGTATTTAGTGGAACCAGAAGCAGCTGCATTATTGGTAGTCTTGAGGGGAAAGGATAGAGATTACAGTTGGAAAACTTTAAAACAAGAAAGATTTATGTATATTTATGTGTTTTTTAAGGGCTTTGTCCCCCAAGGATGTGTATACATAAGGTTATTTTTAGACCATCAATTTGATTGAGAAAATTACAGTGTTGGGACTTGAGCCGAGAACAGTGGTCCCATCTGTTAAGCTCATATCTGGGTGATGCCTGCTTTGTGGCCTCTTATGTGCTGGGCTCAGCAAGTGAGTGATTCCCCTCCTCCCCTCACTCTACAGTGGCAGAGCTGGATCTTAAAGTAAATACTGCGGGCACTCGTGCTTTGGTTTTCATCATGGTGGTACAGTCAACAGCAGCTCTTTCTTCTGCTTCCAATGCACACAAGGAGTCATGGTTCCCCCGCCGCACAAGAAAAGGCTCGAATTAGCTGCCTCTGCGGTAGAGGAAGAGTAGGGAGACACGGTTTTGCTGATGACGTGGAGGATGTGCTGGCCGGTATACATGCCATCAGGAACCCTTTGAATGAAATTCTTGGCTGTGGTTAAAATGCTTCTTCAGGGGGTGGGGTGGGGGGGATGATGATGTGCCCTTGTTAGGTTTTTGTACTGGAAGTTATTAAAATTCCATTCTAAAAGAGAGTGAATTTGATACACTTACCTCCCCCGAGCCCAATTTCAGGTTTTGGCTGTTCTAATATTAGACTTAGGATGAAAAGCAATTTTGATTATTTTAATTCTGTGCTTTGTGCTTTGTATACTTTGTGTTGTGAACCACCCTGAGACCTTCGGGTGTAGGGCAGTATGCAACTTTAATGAAGAAGAAGAAGAAGAAGAAGAAGAAGAAGAAGAAGAAGAAGAAGAAGAAGAAGAAGAAGAAGAAGAAGAAGTAGCAGCTGGTTGATTTGGCCTGCAAAGTTTAATTTAGTTGATCACAAGCTGCAGACCAACCAGCAGAAAAGGGCAAAAGCAATTTTAGACTGCATTAACACGCACATTGTCTCGAAATTATGAGAAGTAATAGTTCCACTCTATACTGCATTTGGTCAGACTGCAACTGATGCAGGTGGCGCTGTGGTTTAAACCACTGAGCCTCTTGGGCTTGCCGATTGGAAGGTCGGCAGTTCGAATCCCCACGACAGAGGTCGTTGCTCTGTCCCTAGCAGTTCAAACGCATGCCAGTGCAAGCAGATAAATAGGTACCACCGCGGCAGGAAGGTAAACGGTATTTCCGTGTGCTCTGGTTTTCGTCATGGTGTCCCGTTGAGCCAGAAGTGGTTTAGTCATGCTGGCCACATGACCCGGAAAGCTTTCTGTGGACAAACGCCGGCTCCCTCGGCCTGAAAGCGAGATGAGCACCACAACCCCATAGTCGCCTTTGACTGGACTTAGCCGTCCAGGGGTCCTTTCCCTTTCCCTTTTTATTTGGTCGGACTGCATCTGAAGTATTGTATCCAATTATGGACACCACGTTTTAAGAAGGACATCAACAAACTGGAGTGTACCCAGTGGGGGTCAACCAGGATAGTGATAGAGTTCATCAGAAACATAGTCCCATGAGAGACTGTTGAAAAAGCACCATGAGTGGTATTCAAGTAAGTGTTACTCAGAGGAGACCCGTTGAAATTCATGAACATGATTGTTTCAGTAGGTCTATTCTGACTAAAGCTTAGTTTTACCGCCCAGTGTGTTTAGCCTAGGGAAGATAAGAGTAAGTGGAGGGCGTAATAGTGGTCTTCAAACAGCCGAAGAGCTAACACGCAGAAGATGGAGTGGACATAAAGCAGGTCTAGAACCAATGAGGCGAAATCGCAGGGAATCAGCTTTTGCCTAAGCATTAGCAGAAACCTCCTGGTGGTAGGAGCTGTTAGACCGCAGGAAAGGCTTCCTTGGGAGGTGGTGTGTTTTCCTTTGCTCCAGATATGTACATGGAGACTAGATGGGCATATGTCAAGGATACTGTAGTTTCATCCCACTCTGCAGGTCTTGGATGATCTCAGAGATTGCTTCCGACTCTGCCATCCTATGAAAATGCCTCTACCCCATTGAAGAGCATCTAGAATGGCTCAAATAACCAAGAGCCTAGCAAAAGAATAAAAAAGGCTGAATAGAAACCAAACTTTTATTTATTTATTTGTTCCATAATCTTAACTTTTGTGTGTGTGTTTCTGCTTCTATGTGTGTGTTATTTTAGGTGGCAATTTTTGTGCTGGTTATGATTTGAAGGAGTTGGCCCACGCCCCTGCCTCTATCAAATTGGAACAAGATGTCGCCCAAACGCCTGGCCCCATGGTATGTTCTGGAGGGAAATCCTGACGGTTTTCTGAAAAAAACTGATGCCCTTTTCCATGGTAGTGTTTTGTTTCGCTATGGAAACCACAGCGCTTTTCAGTTAAAGTTAAAGCGGGAGGGAAAAGAGGAATCTCCCCTTCTCAGAAAGTAACTCAAACCAAATGGGATTGTTTTCCCAAAAGAAAAGTTGCAAGTTGCCTACTCCCAGCAAACGTGGGAATCAAGCACACTCTGCCCTCTGCTTTATATAATGTGAACTAGGTGTTTGAGTGTGCAGGGCCAGTAGCAGTGCCTATGGAAGCAGAGGTAAATAATGCAGTGTGGATGGGGAAGCCGTGCTCCAGGCTACATCAGCATTAATTTGCGGTGCTGCTACTTGCTTGCTCATGAGTTACACAACACATTGTGTTTCCTTCATCGTGTATCGCTGGGCTCGATAGACAAGAGTGAGTAACCCATGACATGTGGTTTGACTACAGCTCCCCTGACCATGGGCCATGCAGCCTGGGGCTGATGGGAACATCTGGATTAGCCACTAATCCAGACACTAAAGGCATAGACTTTGAACTGATTCATCAGGATTATATTCTTAAATGACTTCAGAGGAGACGAAAGAGATGTGAGAAGAGGTGCCACGAAGTATGGGTTTCTGTTAGTTTTTAAATACGTTTAACAGCCCTGTCATGATAAGGGTTGCATACTCAAATTCTGGGTGGGCAGTGGTTGCGGCCTGGCACGGCTCCCCCAGGATGTGGAAAAGATTTTCATCCTCACGGCCAGCTATTGGCATCCTCCTCGGCTGGCTGTGAGGGATGACGGGATTGCCAGCCAAAAAATTGAATCTGACAAGGCCGATGATTGCCTTTGTGGGGGGTGGGCCATAACCCAGGCACAACCCCGTTCGATTATCGGCCTTCAGCCAGAAGGCTAATACAGGTTACATGCACAATGCCTGAGCCAAAGCCTACCTACATCTGTAATCCGAATGGACAGTATAGGACGCTAACTTCCAGAGATGCCTCAGAAGTCTATTTGTGTGTTTATTTAGCTGAATGTGTGATGGGGATGTGGGGGTCATTGTGTATGCCCCTTCATTCCTCTGAAGCTAGATTTTAACTGAATGTGACCAAATGTTCTTCTCCCAGTGGTTGGGAACACCATGTGAATATAGTTTCCAGTTACAGGAAGGACTGTAACCACTTCCATCCGAATGCTTACAAGCCCCTGCCAGACCTTCCCCCTCAACATGGGAAGAAGGGCAGCATACACAACTCCTCCATGGACACAATCAACAAATGCCTGAATATATTTTTTGGTTTCTGGAGACTTGGACATAAAGGGCTCCCCTCAGTAATCCTAGATGGCGGGCCTCTTGCTTAAGGGATGGGCGAAACTTGATCAACTTCTTTTTCCTTGAAACAAAATAGAAAATTCTTTCCAGTAGCACCTTAGAGACCAACTGAGTTTGTTCTTGGTATGAGCTTTTGTGTGCATGCACACTTCTTCAGATGCACACTTCTTTTTCCTTGGCATTGAACATGGTAACGTCATGTAATTTCCAGCTAACTTGGGCACAGTTCTCACGTTATTTTTGACTATGTGCTCTGCATCACCGTGAATGTTATTAATACATTGTCTCTGGGTCAATACTGATTGGAATATATTCTAGTCCTATTGAATAATAGTTCTAACACAATTCCAATACCTGTTACAGGGTCCTTCCCGGATGAAGTTTTCTAAGCCAGTGATTGCTGCGGTGAGTGGATATGCAGTGGCTGGTGGGCTTGAGCTGTCCCTCTTGGCTGACTTGCGTGTGGTAGAAGAAACCGCAATCTTCGGAGTGTTCTGTAGGCGTTTCGGTATGTTTTGTGAATTGCATGGAGTTTGCTTTCGGATGGGTATAAAAAGTGTGTGTGCCCTGTATCTTTATGGTCAGCACAGCAGATGGCCTCTGATTAGTTGATTAAGCTGCTAATTAAGGCTTACAGCGCTGACCAAAATTGGGATAGGTTATAAAAGCATTAAAAAAAGAGATTATTAAAAAAAGAAATTACGTGATCAGTCTACTATACCTGCTTGAAAGACTTGTGAGCAGATCTGCACAGCTTACTTACTGAGTATATGTAGTAAATACATAGTAGGTCCAGTTTGGCTCAGCAGAGAGAGCAGAGCTGTTTCGTCTTCAAATCGAAGATATTTTTGCAGCGCACGTCATGTTCATTAATTTCAATGTGTTTACTCTGAGCAGAACTTTGCTGAGTCCCACCCAATGGATTCATGTAGAACTTAGGGAGGAATGCAGTGTTGCCCTGATGGTTCCTTCAGGGAAAGCATTTTGGCTTGCCAGATGGAACGTCTCCTCTCCACCACCAACCTACACACTTTTCCAGGGTTTATCGTAGCCCCTCCAGAGCCAATTTCAGATAACGTGGGGAGTGGGGTTGGAGGAAAGTCCCACTGCACAAGTGGAAGCCCTTGCCCAGGGCTTCCACAGATTGGTATCATTAGTTCATAGAACTGTAGAGTTGGAAGGGACCACGAGGATCATCTAGTCTACTCCAACTCCCGGCAGTGTAAGGATCTTTTGCCCAATATGGGGCTAAACCCCACAACCCTGACTTTAAGAGTCTCATGCTGTACTGACTGAGCTATCCCTCAGGATAGTTGAATCCTGCCCTTACTCTCCGGCCACTATTCTCTGGCATTTCAGACAAATTGCTGACTTCAACTGTTTCCTTGCTCGTTACACTAATTTTGCACTAGCTAAAGTCAGCCAAGGGTACAAAACATCCGAAAAGGGAACCACCGCAGACCAGGAAAAGATGGAAATTCAACAGGTGCAGGAGACAGGTTCATTCACGCCGACGTTATTAAGCATAACGTGTTTCAAGCAAATCAGAATCAGAAAATAAAGAATTAAAAGAATCAGAAATTGCTTGCATCTCTTGTAACATCCTCAGGTACTCAAAAGGAGCTACTAACTCCTATTATGGTAATGTATCTTTTTGTCGCCTGGTAAAGAAGCATTTGCTCAAATTGCACTGGGATCAATACAACTGATACCAGTACATTTGTCTCCTGCACTTGTTGGATTTTCAGAGTGTTGGATTTTCAGAGTGTTGGAAGTAGCCGTGCAAGGGCTGATTGTGCTGGAAGTCGCGCAAGGGCTGATTGTGCCCTGCTCATGGTGAGGAGAAACAATCCTTGGCATCACATGATGTCTGCTCAAACAGATAATGATTGGGACTTCCGGCGAGGACGCCATCGCGGGCGGTCGTGGGTCGCTTCGGTAGCGAAGCGACTCAGGCCGGCCCGGGGGTAGGAGCCCCGCTACCGCAAAGCGGGGCTCTGCTAAACCGCGGGTCGAGCGTCCCACGGCATGGGCTCTCCGGCGAGCCCGCTATGGTTCCGAACCCTTCCCCCGTTCCCCCTGTAAAGGGGGAGTGGGGGTGAAGGGACCACGGAGCTGGGCTGTGGAGGCATGCCCCAACCGGACCGGCGAAGCGGCGGCCGCCGCTCGCGATGAACGAGATCGTTCTACATGGCAGAAGCAAAACAAAAGAAGCCCATTGGCCGTGAGTACGAGAACAATTGAATTTATCTTTGACATTTGGCGCTCCGGGAGATACGACGGAAAGGAAGCCTGTTTTTCTCCCTTTGGTGGAAAGAAAGTAACTGCTTTGATGGCGACTGCTGTTGCAGTGATGGATATAATGTTTCGAATTTGATAAGTGAGACTGACTGAATCCCTTTCGGGGGACTTAAGTTGGTGGGAATATTTCTTCTTGAAATGGACAGAATGTGGTCTTTTCGCCCTGACTTCAGGGAAAATGGCTGCGGAGTCTTGTGACTGAGATGGAAAAGTACTGTGACTAAGATGGAAAAATATTGAAACCTGATACCCTATGCCCACTTCTACCATGTTGGGTTTCGTTTTCAAGCTGGCTTTGGACTCTGGTCTGACTTACGAACAAAGGATTATTTTTTTGAAATTAGAATTGTTGAACCAGAAATTAACTTTGCTGAACCAGGATGTCGCTAGACAGTTATATCCCACAAAACAGACCCTTCTGAACATGGCTAAAATGGAAGAGAACCTTGGCAGGGAGCTTAAGGGAATTATCGAAGTACAAAGTACAATGTTTTTGCAACTCCGAGATGGTGAAAGGTCCTGTGGGGGTGAGAGACCCAGGATCGGAAGACAATTTATATCCAATTTCTGGGGTGAGAGCCCAGGAATGATGGGGAAAAGATTTATTTATCTACAATCAAAAGATGAACGGAATTTTGAAGCGGAGATGCTGGAATGTGATGATTTGTGTACCCTGATGCTCCCTGCAAGGACTGTTGTAGACTACGTCTGGAACTGTGGACTTATAAGAGGACATTCTGAAAAATGGTTTTGGTGTAAGATGGAGGAATGTCTGGGGGGAAACCCTGAGATGGCGAGAGAAAATGGTCAGAAAAGGGATAGGGTGAAATACATTAAGGATAAAATTAGGATGGTTTATTATGGTACCCTGAAGCCGGTGTGTTAAGATTTTAAGTTTTTTGAACTAGAGAAGAGATATTTGAATTTCTTTATTAGCAGCAGTCTGAGTGAAAGAAGATGTTTGATATGATTTGATACAAGAAGTAATATGTTGTGTTATGAAGCTGTATTATTAATTATTATGAAGTAATATTTGGAATAGATTTGATAAGATAAGAAGTGATAGATTATTTTGGAGTAAAAATTAGTTTTTAAGAAGTATGTTTAGTTTTGATTTTTGAATGATTTAATTTCAGAGATGAGAAGTTATTAAAGTAAAATTAGAATTGGAACCAAAGGAGAGAAAACGGGGGAAGTCACTGAGTAATGATTCAAACAAGAAAACTTTTTTTTTGTGCAAACAAGAAAAAGAATTATTGGTGTGATTTGTTTTATTATGGTTTAATTGTGGGGTTTGTGTCTGGGTTTGTGTTGATGTATGTGTTATGTGTTATGTTGTTCTTTGTTTTGTAAAAACCAATAAATTCTTTAAAAAAACAAACAAACAAACAGATAATGATTGATAAGCCAAGTGCAAACCTTGGATTAGGGTGGTTTGCTAGGAGTGAATCAAACCACGGTGCTTGGCTTGCACACGACCCTAAGATAAAATATCATGATTTGCTTCTCCCCAGTGTAATCAGGGAGGAGCAAAGTGGATGCAATTGGCTTGTGCACAGTAAACCATGGTTTATGGCTTACTGCGATTGTGAACATAGCCAGAGTCTCTGTAGGACACATCTCATTGCTTACCTTTTGGCCATGTGTTTCATGATAAGAAGGCAGTTGGATGGTAGATGAGGATTATATGTGCCTTTATCCCACATTATGGGAGTATAATGTGATAGGGTTGCCATATTTTGAAGAGCAAAAAAGAGGAGACATTTGCCGACTTCTACATTTGATGACTCTCATTTTGCATACCCATGAAAAATTGAACGTGACCTAGAAAAAGAGGACACATGTCAACCCTAGTTTCAGAGACATTAACATTCCAGTTTGCTTAAAACATGGTTATTTGAGTGGGGTTTCGCCCCTTTAACTATTGTTGGTTTGGGTGGTTTTTTTTAGGTGTTCCGCTGATAGATGGTGGCACTGTTAGACTACCAAAGCTAATTGGCCTTTCACGTGCCCTGGATCTCATTCTCACTGGGCGGCCCGTTGGTGCGCAGGAAGCATTTCAGCTTGGACTGGCTAATCGAATAGTTCCCAGTGGCCAAGGTAAGTGTCTTACGCACCATGTCATTAGTAACTGGGTTTAAAACCAGTCACAGTCTCACAACATAACCTACCTCACAGAGTTCGTTGTAAACCGGACGAATCACGTGTACCTTCTTGGAGAAAAGGTGGCGTATAAATCAAGTAAACAAATAATAAGATCGGACAAATCCAATGTATTATTGGGCTGCTACAGCCCTGTGCGTTTCAGTTCCGTTCAACCTGAATGGAATTAAATGCACCGAGTGGGATGCAAGACTGCAGCCTTCATTGTGCTGGGTCATGTTTTTAGATAGGGAGATGACTTTTGGTCAAGATTGGACCAATAGGCTGGTGCAGAACAAAGGTCTGATCCAGGCACCCCCAAACTTGGCCCTCCAGCTGTTTTGGGACTACAGTTCTCATCATCCCTGACCACTGGTCCTGTTAGCTAGGGATGATGGGAGTTGTAGTCCCAAAACAGCTGGAGGGCCGAGTTTGGGGGTGCCTGGTCTAATCTGTTGCAGGGCCCTGTTGGCATCTCCTTTAGTGAAGCCTTCACTGACCTGGTGCGTGTGAGGGATCCTATTCCCTCCCCTTCAATACTTCCCCAACAGTGACTCTCCCTAGGTTTCACTAACAACTAGGATGAATCCTTCAGTGTTCATACGGGAGATGTTTCTGGGGTACCTCAGGGCTCTACGTTTGAAAACCTCTTGCCACCTATGGGATCTCCCTACCAGGGTTCCCAACTACTGCAGTTTGCCTTCCCTTTAGGCAAATAAGTGGCACACTTGGCTTCACTGTCCAGCCCTCTGTATGACAGGAGAATAAGCAAACAGTTTCCTCTTCCTCAGGAAAGCTTTGTTCCCTCCTCTTAGTCACACCTCTTAAGGTACTGATACACCGCCACAGTCAGCGAACGTTTAAGCACATTTAACTTTATTAGGTAACTTGAAAACATGGATGTCTCGGGTTATTACTGGTACAAATCTTCTTCTCATGTAATTCAGCTTAGTTATAATATTTCCTGCATCCCTTTAGCAATGGTAATGACCTTTCCCCGCATTCCCCAAAGCCTAACCTTGCATTTTCTCTCTCTAATCCTCCACCCCCAACTGCCAAACCCCCAACTGCCTTTCAAGGTTGTTCCCCCCCCCTTTTAGAATGCCAACTAGCTCCGCCTCCCAGGGAACACCTACCTAACATGGGAGTGATAGGTTAACCCATGATGAACCTGAATCATCAGCAGGCATTATTCCGCCACAGTGCGCACCAGGAGTTTTGGACTACAGCTCCCATCATCCCCAGCCAGCATGGCTGATGGAAGTTGTAGTCCAAAGTGTTCAGAGGGTGCTGGGTTTGCAAAGGCTGCTTTAGAGAAGTTCTTACTAGCCATAGACTAGCAGGCAAAAAGCAATTTGGAAGCCTAGCTTTCCAGAGTTTTTTTTTCCTTTCCCCCATGGGATGGGTGGGAGCGGCTAGGCAGGATGCCCCCCCCTTTCTCAGAGCAGCGTAGAACACATATGTCGCATGTGAACGTATAGCATCCTTTCTGTAGCCAGCAACTGGCAGCTCTTTGCGAACTTTCACTCCATTCAGAAGGCAGAACCCTGATTTCTGTTTAATTTAGAGCACGGGTTTGACAACATGGAAATACATTTCTTCCAATAACAAGGGTGTGTCCCATCACGAAAACACATTCCTGCTGCTAACCTTTGACCACCGAGGGGGAACTACCTCCATTAAGGTAAATGCACACAGCAGTTCTCTTGACTAGACTCCGGAGGTTTCCTGCAGAAGGAAAAAGGAAGACCCTTCTGAATCAGGCTTTACCTCATTCTGAATTGGCATGGAAACTGGCTTAAAAAACGACTAGCAGGCTGCTTTGATTCAGCTTGAGCTGGTGGGGCTGCTGTTCTCCTCCCCACCCCACCCCCGACTTGTTAACAAAACGATGACAGCATGTACGTATCTGAATGCAAAACAGGCTTTGGAAATTGCTGGTGCGGTGAGGCATCCATATTGTAGCAGAGTTTTAAAAAGGAAATAAGCCAGGAGTCAACTAGCCATAACAAAAAAGGTACAGATTCAGATGTTTCTCTCTCTCTCTTTTTTTTTAAGGCTTTCTGTGCATGCGGGTGTGTTAAAATTTAGATTATTTTGATCGTGGAAGTGTAATGGTGGGGGTGGGGTGAGGGAGATCATTAATAACACAGTAAGTTATTCAATCCCTCCTGAAGCTGCCGCCATTCTTCAGGTCCAAGAAGTGACTAACGTCTCCACAGACTTTCTGCCCATGTGCTCTGTGCGTTCTGATATCCGGATTCCTTTTAAAAAATATGGCTGTTTTGGTTGGCATCTGGAGAAGTATCTTTTGAGACAAACATGAATGAAACCCTGTTTTGTTTACCGTAAGCCAGGGATGTCCAAGTGGGGGCGCCCTGCACACCAGATCCACACACACACACCAATTTTACCTGTCTCCCTCTAGCAGCCCTTCCAAACCTAACTGGGGATGTCTTTTCATACAGTTTCACTTGTAAGAAACAGAGCAAATGGTTTCAAGTACAAGAAACTGAGGGTGCGGTTCTTGCCCACATTTCCCTGGGGCTGGGATGGGAGCAAGTCCTGCTGAACTCAGCGGGAATTCATTTCGATCAGACAAGCATAGACATGCGCTAAATGTGGCATCTCTTTCGGATTTTAGAAATATATGTGTGTTAAATAATAAAATAATAACAATAAGGCGATAGTAAGTAAAGGACATGTATTCTATAACTGGAAATCGCTTTCCTGCTTAGGAGCAACAGTTGGGTATCCGTCTGTCTCGAGAGACAATGGAATGTGCCTCTGGGGGTGAAGTCAAAACTGCTGCATTAGCAGCAACAAAGTGACCTCTCTGGGATGCAAGCCTGGGCAGTGTGTATGGAGGTCCTGGGCTGGCCAGATGACAAGACACGACAGCCCCCCCCCCAGCTGTGCTAATGTGGTCCAAACCAGAGCAGAGCAATACGTTTGGCACCAGCTTGGCTGCAGGGATTGCCAGAAGGAGCCGTACAAGGTGCCATCCAATTGTCTTAGGGAGTCTGCTCTGGATTTGTGTTGGATTTACTCCTTAGCCTTTTCTTCTCCCAAAGGTGTCCCACAAGGCAAGGGAGCAGAGGTTTAGGATCAGAGTTTCCCTTCTCCTAGATGGGCTACTTTCCAAGGTTGATGAGCCCCATTTGCCCCTCTATGGCACATGCAGAAACTGCCTTCTTGACCATTGGACCCACTATTGGTCTTGTCTGCTCAAATCACCGGAGCCTGTCTTTCCATCCAGGAGAAGTCCCTAACTCACCAAGCATTGGAGACCCATCAGCCACCCTCGCCTGTTTTAGCCGGCTTCACAAGCAATTGTTGGCATACAGAGTGGCTGCCAAGAAAATAGATGTCTGCCGGCTCCTTTTCTAAAGCCATAGGATAGGGAACCTGTTGAACTTCAACTTCTGTAAGCCCCAGCCAGCATGGAAGATGATCAGGGATGATGGAAGTTGCTGTTAAACAACTGGAAGGCCATAGGACTGTGTACTTGGCCATGGTGGGCCTTCTAAAGTCTGCTTCCTGGAATCACCAGGAAGCAAAATTAGGGCTTTGTTCAGGCTTAAATTTATTAAATGTAATATCTTGTGATTACTCCTATGCTCCGTCTTAGTACTTGTGGTATGTGTGTACTGAAAATCAAAACACTTTAAAAAAATAAATAAACTGAAAGCCACATGTAAAAAGCCACATGTTCTTAGTGACAGAAATTGTATGTACAGTTCTTGATTACAGCATAGGCCAAGAACTTCTGTGCTTCCTTCCTTCTTTCTTATTTATTTAAATAAATAAAATAAAATAAAATAAAATAAAATAAAATAAAATAAAATAAAATAAAATAAAATATAGCATAGGCAACAGGTTGCACCTAAGCATGCCCCTATTTCCTAAGGTGAATTCTTGTTTCTTGTTGCTTTGTCCATGGCAAAGCCCATATTTTTTGTATTTGGGGAGGCTTTTGAGAATTTGCTCCAAATAATATTTGCACATTGACCTAAGTTGCTATTCCAGCTCCCAGAAGTTAAATCCCCCCCCCGGGGGATTGGGGGTGGGTGAACAGATGCTCTGTGCCTGGACACAAGAGTCACCAAGCAAGGGTACAGCTTGACATTTGTACGCACTGTAGCTGGTTGTGCTTTTGAACTTGCTAAGTGTAACCATATTTTGGGAGAATTTTTAATAACATAGCTTAAAAAAAAGTCATCTGAGTCCCAGGCTGTGGTTGTTAACTTAATTCTTTTCTGGTTGTCTAAAGACAGCGTGGCTACTTCCTCTCTAGGCCCTTTATAGGCAATGCCAAAATAAGTGTAAAAAAAAAAAGTTAACCACAAGGGCCTGGGTAGTCCAGGGACCAGTGTCTTAGTTCTGCTACCCTCATTTGTGTTCCCGCCCCTCTCCAACTTGCAGAAGGCTGTCTTCTGAAATGGGGAGGCACCAGTATTTGTGGAGGTTTCCTGTGTTTTCTAGAATCCTGGAAAATCCAGGTTCTAGAACCCCAGGGGTGTTCCAGAAGTACAGGTGCCCCCCCCCCAACTTCAAAAGGTCAGCCTCCACCAACTAATGATAATGGTGAAGTGTGTGTGTGGGGGGGAACAGAACTGGTACTCTTGTCCTCACTGAATAGGGCTTTAGTCTGTCCCACAATTCCTTACTCATCAAGATTAGATACTAAATGTTACAGAATGTATTTCAGCTATTCTGTAATAAGTATAACTGTATCAATTAGAAGATCCTTAAGTTTTGGTGTGTGGGGGTGGGTGGGTGGGTGGGTGGGGGTGTGTTTTAAAGAATCCTTAAATTGGGTTTGTTTTTTAGTTTGTTATAAAGGAAATTGCTGTGGCCGTTTTATGAGCGCACTGCATCGGAAACTAGTGCATGGGAGGCTCAGTTACAGAACTTAAACAAAGCTCTGTACAATCGACGGAGAAGAAGAGCCTTCTGTAATGTGTAATAATAGCCCCGGTAAACGAATTCTTTTATTTTGTATTGCTTGTCTGTGGCAGATCACTGTTTCTATTTTGGTGACGGCATGTGGTGGGAGAAAAAGGGTAAATATACGAGAACCCCTGTTTTCGTCTGTGACATTTTTGGCAGCATGTCTATTGTTTTAGCTGTATTTTACTGTTTTGTTGGTGAAGCGGCAGCAGCAGGTTCTTGTGAGACCTCACGAGATCTCATCAAAACCTCACGAGATATTGTCAAAATATTGCATAATACCTTGTTGGGATGTGGCACTGCCGCTTTGCAGGTGCTGCTGTGCAGCCCAGGTAAAGAGGCGACAGAGGCAGAATGGCACCTTCCTGTTTCGCTGATGCGCTGCCCCTGGCTGTAGGGCTGTCTTCTCTGCCTTCTTTCCCTTCCCTTTCATGTCCTCTGCCCTTTGTCCATTATCTTGTTTTAGGTGGTAATGATTCCGTCCCTTTTATACAGTATGTAATCCTTACCTGGTGCCTAGCACTTGTTTAAACACATACTATTTCTTTTAAGAAGAGGCCAGGGGTGTTACTGAACCTTATTAGGAATTAATTAGAAGGCGAATAAGAGTGGAGAAATTCCCCCTTTTTAAGATGGTTTCCCATCACTCCTTATCCCCTCATGTGGCTGCCAGTGAACAAGTGGACACATTCAGTTCACATCAGGTAATGGCCAGGCCTATGAGGCCTAGTCTGTGCACTGCACATGAGAACAGAACATGCGCCTCAAAACATACTCCCACAATCCTTTGTGATGCATGGGGTCCCATAGCAGATGTCCGGAGATTCAATGATAGATGTTGACACAGAAAATATTTCTCAGGTTGTGGCACTTGATCGCACAGAAGGAGATGAGGGCTGAATTCTGATTTTAACAGTAAAAGGGTAAGGAGTACAGAACCCTCTCCCCAAGTACTTCTCAGCTGAGTACAGAAAAAAATAATAACTTCAATTAGGTGAAAAGCACTAGAGGAGACGGCTCTGGAGAAGTAAAAAAATTGTTATCAACTCCCCAACCCATGCCCTGCCTTCTTGGTTAAAATCAGACCACTACCTCACGACCGTCTTTCTGCATGTTTGAGGCAGTTCTATATTTAAATACACAGAACTGCTGCTATCTAGCTTGACACTTAGCTTTTGGCGCATATGTGTACATTTCTATATTGGGATGTATTGGAAGTACAAATAAAGTTACACTGGGTTAAGTGTGGACATGGATATTCAAACAAAGTTGTGATTATGTGCAGAATCCTAAGTATGAGGTTTGTGTGTGTGTTTTTAAATCGCTTTCAAATGTTTATATAAACAAACAATATTGGTTTCTTAGTGATGTTGTTATTGAATTAATCAGTGTTTATTCACCACAGCCATTGCGCTCTCTCTCCCTCTCAAAGATTTTGATCTGAGAGATCCATGCGATATTTTTGGAAAAATATTTCTGGGCAAAGAAAAGGAGTGGTTGCTAGTTGTGTGAATTAGCAAGGTGTTGCTATTTCTCATTAAATACCCACTGCTTGATGCCTTCCATTAAAATATGCATTTGCTTGAAAAAGAAAGAAAGCAAATAGGGCAAAGACATCAATTTTTATTTTTAGATGGCTCTTCCATAGATGCAGAGTTCTTGGCCCTGCCCATATTGCCCAGAGATGGTATCTTATTCCCAGGCTCTCCTTCCTCCCATCTATCACGGGATCAGTTGATCTGTATTTCACAGCCTTGTTTATTGTAACCACAGGCTTGCCAGCAGATTATCAGAGAGACATTGATCCTCTTAACACCACTATGCATTGCTGTTGGTCTTCTCCTCTGGACTGAGGTCACAGCATGGAGCTGTTTCTTGCTGTTTGGAATCTTCAGCTTTGAAATGTGTTACTTGTCTTCAGCCAGTTTTGTTTTGCAATGTGTACAGCAAATGTTCTTGCAGAAAGATATGCAGGCAGCTGTGAAACAGAAAGTTTTGTGCTGAAGCTCCTGGCATCTGTTGTGTCTTCCTCAGTAGCAGAATATTCTTTTCTAAGCCAAGCATTCAGCCTTCCCTTTTACTCTTTGCAATTGATTCCTATTACATTGAGGGTGTTTTGAGACAGGCATTACCTTGAGGAAATGAAAGGTTCCAGGTATGGAAATGTAAAGGCAGTTTATATATATATATATAAATAGTGCTAGTACTTAGGGACTTGACTGAAGGCATTACATGAAATGTAGAACATGTGTGATTTCATTTTTATTAGTTGTCTGGAAAGAACGAAGATGATACATACATCATAAAAGCCTATCTAACTTACTGAAAAGCATAACACGTATAGAGCAGGAAATTAGTGATCTAATGGGTGAAGAAGAAGAAGAAGAAGAAGAAGAAGAAGAAGAAGAAGAAGAAGAAGAAGAGTTTGGATTTGATATCCCGCTTTTCACTACCCGAAGGAGTCTCAAAGCGGCTAACATTCTCCTTTCCTTTCCTCCCCCACAACAAACACTCTGTGAGGTGAGTGGGGCTGAGAGACTTCAAAGAAGTGTGACTAGCCCAAGTTCACCCAGCAGCTGCATGTGGAGGAGCAGAGACACGAACCCGGTTCCCCAGATTACAAGTATACCACTCTTAACCACTACACCACACTGGCTCTGACTCACTGTTTTGGAATTACTGGATTAATACATAGGAATCACTGCACCAATAAAGTGGTACAAAGCAGAATGAGAATGAAGAGTAGACAGGAAATAATAATTGAGGCAAAGTCTCCATGGGATTAGAGATGGTAATAAAAATTTCTATGAACAAGGACTTCCACTCCACCAGGACTTCCTGCTCATGGAAGTTGCCGCTGTGATTTTTGCATGAAGATTATACTTTTCCTCTCATAAGTTAAGCAACAAATCAGAGCCAGCGGATCATGATAGTGTTCCCATAACTTCTGATAGCTGAAGTTCACCTACCTTCTGAATTAAAATGAGAACCTCTTTTTGCTCTTGCACCTCAAAGAGGTTTGCTTTTAGAGTCTGGAAGAATTATTCACTCTATGATGAGAAGCCTTCTTGCTGTTTTTCTGCAGAAGTATATAAGTACTGTATAGAATATTCCCCGCCCCCCACCGTCCTTTTCTTCCTGACCTTATACTGTACTAATGTCTCATAACAAACGTAACTGATCTGTAGAAAAGACTGTACAATGTTAAAAAAAAGAGATAAGGCATGTACTTTTGTAAAGCAAGACAATCTTGAAGAAGAAGGTATAGAAGATTTGAAAGGAGGCAAACCCAGAGCTGGGACTTAGATATATAGAACAGGCCACACCCTGTAAGAAAATGCAATTCCTCTGCTTTGGAAATGATTGAAGAATCCATTCACTCCCAGTGCAGAGATGCCGTCAGGATAACCTTCTCTCAGGGGAAGCTGATTGGAAGGAGACATAGTTAGAACAGAGAGTCATACAGAGACACACTGAGACATGAGTGGGTACTCAAGTCTAGGTGCTGTTTTATTATTATTGTGGCCCGCTTTCCCTAATTGGGTTGTGTTTCCCTTTTCTTTCTTCCAGCCCTCCAGCATGCCATTGAATTAGCAGAACAAATTTCAGCATTTCCCCAGCACTGCTTGCGTGCAGACAGAAATTCTGCTTACTACAGTGCGTTTGACGCCTCTTCCTTCACAGAAGCCATGCAGTTTGAGTTCGACACTGGAGTACAAGTGGTATTAGAAGAATCTGTTCCTGGTGCTAACAAATTCAGCTTGGGGCATGGGCGTGGTGGGGCAAAGTTGTAGCAGTTGCGTATAATAGCACTTCGCTTTGCATATCCCACTGAAATGCAGCCTTTAAAATGTTTTATAGAAAATCCACACTTGAACTAATGCTAATGAGGGCTATATTTCTCAAAAAATGTAAATGTAGCTAAGAATTGCCAGCTATTTTTATATTTAAGGCCTAAAATGGTCACAGAAACACTGCAATTCTTACCTGGAAATAAGTCCCATTGAACTCAATAGGATTTATAGCTGAGCAAGACAAATATAGGACTGCTCTATTAGTGTTTTTAAATGTGCCCATGACAGTATGTGTTAATTATTGCTTCAGAACTCATACACACACACACACACAAGTTCCAATGTTACTTTTTTCTGAGAACATCTGTATTGCACTGGAAGTCTCTTTAGTTTAATAGTCCCAAGGTGGGCACTGCTGCTCTTGTATGCAAACTCATCATCTTCAAACACAGTAGCTTCTGTGTTTGCTCCTCCAGGGAGGTGCTTCCCCTTGTATTAAAGTGGTTGAAGAGCGTGCAAACACAGGGCCTTGATATGTGCACTTGGGTGAACCACAGTGCTGTACATGCGAGCAAGTGTGCTTTTTTAAGATTCAGATATCTGCTATGTGGGCCAGGAATGAGTTATACAACTTTAATTACCTATGACCTAGGACTCAGCTATACAGCTGCAAAGATAACGTTTTAAGTGTGTTTTAAGTGCATTATACAAATGTGACACTAGATGGTGCAGGTGAGTGTGTGTGTGTGTGTGTGTGTGTGTGTGTGTGTGTGTGTAAAGGTAAAGGGACCCCTGACAGTTCAGTCCAGTCGCAAACGACTCTGGGTTGTGGTGCTCATCTCGCTTAACAGGCCGAGGGAGCCGCCGTTTGTCCGCTCCACAGACAGTTTTTCTGGGTCATGTGGCCAGCATGACTAAGCCGCTTCTGGCGCAACGGAACACCGACAGTAGAGCAGTGCACGGAAATGCCGTTTACCTTCCCGCCAGAGCTGTACCTATTAATCTACTTGCACTTTTGGCGTGCTTTCGAACTGCTAGGTTGGCAGGAGCTGGGACTGAGCAACGGGTGCTCACCCCGTCGCGGGGATTTGAACTGCCATTTTTCTGCCTCTTGTTGGACTTGCAATATTCAATGCTAGATGCTGTATGTTTTTTCATTGTGTTTTCCTTGATTCTTTTATTTCTTACAATTTTACTGTCTTATTCCATGGAAAAATTCCATTCTATTGGAACAAGTCCATTGCAATTACTGAATTACAGTACATAGAGTTCAAATGGTAATGTAATAAAATACAGCCTAAGAAATAAAAGAAGCAATAAAAATACAATCAAAAATCAAAACGGCTGTATAATGTGGGCTTGCTGCGGGTCACCTGAATGAAGTTTGCTGTCCACTGGACCACAGTTTGGGAACCTTTGTCCTACTCATTAAAGCTGCCAGAGGAATAGGCTGCCAGAGGAATGACAGGGAATAGAGTTTGGATATGCATTCAAAAGGCCAGATTGAAATCCTGAGGCAACAATGACACTAGGTGGTCTTGAAAAAGACATTTTTGCAATACAACCCTACATCATTGGGTTGTTATGTAGATGAAATAACTTCAGTTATGCCACCCTGAGCTATTTGGAGGAAAGATGAGATTATAAAGTCACAGATAAATTATACATTTAAGTACAGTGTTTTAGTTTTTTTTCTCCTCCCTGATAAATGCTTTTATATCTTAAATTCCTCTGGTGATGATTTCATGAGTGTATTTACAGTACATCACTGACAAAGAGGTGACACACCTTCTGAGTACTAGCACAGACAGTACCTTGGCTTTGGGGCAAGAATTTAAAGCAGCTAATTCAAAAAGCAAACTTGCCATTTTTCCTGTATGGAATAATTTCTAGAAAGCTCTGGTTCGCCACCAGATGTCCTTCATGAGTAGGAAAATATGATATTCTGTATTCTGCATTCATAACATTCTAAGATAGAACAGTGAAAGGAAAGTTTGAGAGTGAGAGAGAGCAAATATTGGGAGGTGAAACATTCTTTTAATAGTATTGGTGTTTTAATTCTGTAGCCTGAGACCTCATGGAACACCTTTATGTTTTGTTCAGCAAGGAATAATTTTCTGTACCCTTTAAAAAAAACTTCTAAATTTCAAATGGAAAAATGTTCGTTTTACATATATGTATGTGTAAATTCACATTTCCTCTCATCAGTTCCTTGACAGTTGTAGAGCATCCAGAGGTTTTGTTTTTGTTTTTGTTTTTAAATTAAAGTAACACGACCTGAATCCAAATGGAAACATTGCAATATTGAGCTCTGACTCCCCAGGGTCATACTTCTCCAAATGTGCAAGTGTAAATAAGGTCTGGCTGAAGATATATTGGTTTGCCTCTAAGTAAATATTGCTCTGCCTCTTAATAAATGGGTATGCTCCATGCAAATTTGAAGGGTGCCCAGCTAAATGGGGACTAGGGAGAAAGCTGGGAGAGGGTGCCCCAACTTATGGGAGAGCATGTGTGTAATTTCCTTGAGGTCTGCAATACATTGGTTGGGAAACCCAGCAAACAGCCTGGAGACATGCAACCTGCCCTCATGATGCCATGGAACTCGGACAGCAGAGAGCAGGATCCAGGGCCCATTCCTCAGTTGCTAAGTAGTCATTTGGAGTAGCCTACAGCATTCAGCCTGAGGCAATTGGTGGTGGAAGAAGACATGCATTCAGTGTTGCAGGCCAAAGTCCGTGGAACTCCCTCCCAACTGAAATTTAGACAGATGCTCTTCAAGCTGAACTTCAGCAGCATGGCAAAAAAAATCTTACTCTGCCAGCCATTTTTAAGGTAGCATTTGGGTTTCTGTTTGGTTGCATGATGTTTGGTTTATTTTATGTAAACCGCTTGGAAATGCTCGCGATTGAACTAATTATATGAATCCCTTTAAATAAAACAAATAACTGGCCCTTTGGGATGCAGATTATTATCAAGCATATATTCGCAGAGTTCAGTTTCCGAATCCCCTAGTGCTCATGGTGATACTTCCACCCCCCTTGACAGCTTTGGAGGGGAACTTAGTCAAAGAGGTGTGCAGGCAGGAAATCCAGCGGCAACTTTCAGCCAGGAGGAGGGGGGGGGGAGTTAAGGGAGGAGGACTTGGTAAACGAAGGAATGAGGAGCTGGCTAAGAAGAGGGGTGCACTCCGTTTGGAAACACCCCCCCCCCAATGATCACCTGTATTATGTGGAACAAGTTTCCTATCCCACTCCCACAGTCTTTGCCCCAGATGCTGTCGTGTAAGCCTGAGTACCATAAGCTCAGAGGAAGTCTTGTGTTCTTCCCCCCAGACTTCTCACTGGCTTCAGGGTAAAAAGACAACAGCAAAGTTAACATTCCCAGGTCAACCCTAGGCTGTCTGTGAAACCAGAAAGTATGGGTAGAGAGAGGGAGAAGAGAGATAATCTTACCCTTTGCGGTGTTTAGTTGTGGGACCTCACCTGTAGCAATTATTTTTTAGTTATGCTAATAGGTTATAGCCTATATATTTTACAGCCCCTGTTTCTTCTATAGCTGATCTCTAGGGAATGCTGTCACAATATGATTTTTTTTTTAAGGACTGTTGTGTCAACTTTGCATCAGTGGAGACCTCTTCTAAACCCCTCTGGGTTCCCTGCAGATGATAGGAGGGAAGACAATAAGATGAAGAGGTTTCTGTACATTCCTCCCTCTTCCTTTACTAATGTCCTGCAATAGTGAAAACACTTTACGTTTAAACAGGGATGGGGTAGCTGTGCAGCTCTCCAGACAAGGCTGGACTCCAACTCCCATCAGCCTTAGCATGCATTGCTATGCATGATGGGAATTATAATCCAGCAACATCTGGAGGACCATAGGTCCTGCACATGGGTGTAGCCAAGAGGGGCTGATCAATAAAAATCAGTAAAAATACTTAAATAACTGAGGTTCTGCACCCTAACATAAAGCCTGCCCCCCAACATAAATCCTGGCTACGTCTGTATCCCTACCTTAAAAGTGAACACATTAAAAAGAATTCTGTTTTTATAGGTGGAGAGAGAGAATCTTGTCTGAGCCATAATGTTTCGATTTGCCTTAGACAAGCCCGTGTTTCCCAGGCTCAGTGCTGGCCTTTCCCCCATCTGTAATATGGGAGCTATAACAGTGCTGTGCCTTTGTATGGTTGTAAAAATGCTGAATAATATGTTATGTTGGGTTGTGTGGGGGTTTTTTGGAGCACTTAAATTATGTAGTGCTCTAAGTAGTATTGTTTTTATTAAAATATGTAAAATTTAATACGCAACCCACTCTCTTTTTTTTAAAAAAAAAAACAAAACTTGGATTGTTTGTCAGGCAAAACAAAAAGCAACTATGCCTGTTATCTTAAAGGATCTTTTGGAATGAACAAAGATTAACTGCTTAGTTTATTTAAAAAAACCAACAACAACAACCCTGTTCTAAGTTCATGGACTTCCTGTTAAAGTTATTCACAGGTTATTATACTTCCTGTTAACCACTCTCTTTGTGAAATAAGATACGTTGTTTTCGGTTTGAAGGCCTCCATAAATAAGTCGTGGAAGGGAGGAGGAAACACATGGGAGTATATAATAAACTTGCATCTGATCATCTGTGAACTTCTTTTCCATTACATGCTCGGCAGCCAGCAAGGGTACCCGATCTTCTGACCCCTTTTCAAATGGACTTGGATCCTTAAGATCCATACAGATCCATTAAAAAAACAACAACAACATAGTCACCGCCCCAATGTAAGTCAGCGTACTGACCTGGAAAGTTAGGACGGCCACGTGTGAAGGAGGACAGGGCTGCTCTGCCTTTTGATAGCTGTATAAATGAGGAGGGAATTTCAGCAGGTGCAACTTCTCTCTTGCAGCACTATGCTGCTGTGAAGCAACTATGCTGAACGTCCCATCGCTGCACATTTTGGGTTGGTGAACTTAGGGCCCTCCCAGATTCTGTTTGGATGGCAACTCTCCTTAATTCCTGGACCATGCTTGCTAGTGCTTATGGGAGTCTGAGACCATCATCTGGAGGGCCACAGTTTCCCCCCCCCCCCTGCTTTAAAAGCCCAGCAGCCTTCATCTGTTGCAGCTGGTTAGTTACCCTGTGTGCAATGGACAATTCGAAGCAACACCCACTGATCTTAAGAGAATTAATTCTGAAAAGCTGCATTCCCTAAGCCGGGGGTCTGCAACCTGCGGCTCCGGAGCCGCATGCGGCTCTTTTACACCTTTGCCGCGGCTCCGGGGCAGATACGCCTGTCCACTTCTCCAGCTGGCCAGCGGCAGCGGCCTCCCTCCAGCTGGCCGGCGGCCCGCCCTCCGGAGGCTGAGGGTGCTGCTGCTGTGCTGCTCTGCTCATGCGTCGTGCCTCGTTTCTGCCAGCGCAGGCGCAGCAGCAGACAGCAGCAGTTTCCCTCCAGAGGTGTGGCTGCTGCTGGCTGCTGCATCGAGGTGACGACGAGGTAGGCAGCTGTGGGCTGGGCCAGGGGCGGCGGGTGGTGGGCGAGGGCGAGGGGGGAAGCCCTCCTTTTAAAAATGGTCGAGGAAGCTGCGCCTGTTTCCCTGCCGCTGCCTCCTTCACTCCTGGTTCCGCTCGCAGCCTCAGGGCGTGCGTCTCTCTCCGCCCCGGAGCAAGGCCGGGACTCGCCCTTGCCCGGGACCCGCGTCTCAGGAGCCAATGGGTGCACGTGTCGCGTGGGGGCTTGGAGGCTCCTAGGAGCCCGAGCACGCACAGCAGGGACGTGGCTGCTTAAAAAGGCTGCATGGAGGAAAAGGCAGTTGTGCGTTCTTCCGCAGCAGCGTTGAGCGGAGCCGCCGCCAGACCTCACCAGGCAAGGTTAGTCACGTCGCCCCCGCCTTCCAGGGCGCAAAGCTGGGCTGGCTGGGCAGAAACCACCGTCGAGCTCTCTGCCTGCCGTGGGCGGGAGGCTTTGCAACCCCCCAACGAGTCCCTTGGGGTGGGGGACTGGGACTGGGGAGGGGGAGTCCTCTGCAGCTGCTTCCTCAGGTGTGTTGCTTAGGCTGCCGGGCGGAGCACGGGAGCGCAAGTTGGCCGCCTGCGCCGCGCCCTGGTAAAGAAAACCAAACCTGCGTAACTTATGCAGAGGCAGAATTTACTAGGTGGGGGAGAAGCCCCTGTCGTGACTTCCAGGTGTTTGGAAGCACGGACAGCCCACCAAAAAGAAAACTTGTGAAAATGCTTCCTTCGCGAGGGCAAGGAGTAATAGGGGTGGAGATGGGCCGAAAGTCCAAAGGAAATGATTTCTTGAAGGGGGAGGATGTACTACGGGAGGCAGAATAAAGGGCTCGTTCTCACAGAGACATGGGTAGGAGAATGACGGCCCAAAAGGTTGCAGTTTTTCCTCTGTCCTGAGTGTGTGTTAGGGGAGCCTTGACAAAGCACTTGTTGGTGTGGAAGAGAGGAGTCCTAACTTGGATCTGTGTTCATGTGCAAAATCTATCGCCATTGTCATTAAGGGGGCAGGGAACTCCCCTAAAAAGGTTTGAACACTATGAACTACTACAGCTACCTGTATGCAAGTCAGCACAAACATCACAGGCTTCTCTGGTGCAATTCTGTGCTTTATTTAGCAAGAGAGGAGGTTGGAAGAGGTGAGCATAGCCTCTGGTCTGGAATATTAAGGGTAAAAGACACTAAGATTATTGTAAAAGCCAGCAGTCTTCAATTAGACATGGGACAAACATTTAACACAAGTGTGCAGTTGAGGACTCATTTTTTTTTTTTAAAAAAAACAACAAATCAAATATTTGTATGCTGTTGCAACCCACCTTGGATCAGGCTGTGACCTGGTAGTGGTCCCCAGGTTGGATAAAAATGAATGATTTTAAAAAAATTAATCAAAAAAATTGGATTTTTTTTATTTAAATCAGATTTTTTTTATTTAAATTGGATTTTTTAAATTTAAATTGGATTTTTTAAAATAAAATGCAGTGTTATATTTGTTTTAAATGTCGCAGTGGTTTTGCGGCTCCCAGTTTCTTTTTTTTCCTTCAGAAACGGGTCCAAGTGGCTCTTTTTGTCTTAAAGGTTGCAGACCCCTGCCCTAAGCCATTCACTCCAAAGCAGCTTCAAGTAAGAACCTTTGTACAAAGTATGGCATAAGGTGGGAGGTTAAACTCGCTGTTAAAAAGGATGAGAGAATTTTTCAGGTTGTGATTATCAAGTTTTTTTTATTTAAATAGAATCTATCTCAAATCAAATCAAATTTTATTAAACGGTCACAGACCAAATCGTCCTCTTCAACTGAACAACGAAGCACATACAAGACAAACACACGAAAAAACGGCATTTTAAAATTAAGATCTTAAATAAAATTACCGGTAAACGTTTGCCTTTGCCTGCGCATTGTCAATGGATAGCTCATATTTCCTGCGTCTAATAGTAGAAACGCAGAATTTGGCAACATTATAGAATCTATCTCAATCCAGGTAGGTGTTCAGCTCAGCTGATACGATATCAGGGGGTAGGAAAAATGGTGGATGAAGACAAGTTCATATCCTAAACCAAGGGTAGGGGAATCTGTGGCCTTCGAGATGCTGTTTGACTCCAGTTCTATTAGTCCCAGCCAGCACAGTCTATGGCTGAGGATAATCAGAGTTGTAGTCCAGTAGTATCAGGGTGGGGGACAACAGGTTCCCCACCCCTGTGAAACTCTGGCTTCCATGGAGTTAATGTGATCAGATTTTGTGGAAGCAAGACTTTGGAACAATTTCTAATGCAGTTCTTTAGTGAAAAATGCCTTTTGCATACACTTGGACTTCTTAGATAGGAGGTGTTTTATATTAGGGTGTTGTTGGGTCAGGTGGTTTCTTTTGAAAGGGTAGAATTTGTTACAGAACCTTGTTAATTTACACCTGTGGTTTCTTTTAAAAAAAGTTTATGTCCTGCTCTTCCCACCAAAGGAGCTCACGGCGGTGTTAAAACTTAATATCTATACTTGCGAAGAAGAAGAAAAGCTACTGTCCTGTGGAATAACAGGAAAAGAACTGATAATGGATACGATGACTGAGCCTGTAATGTGGTGGACATCTTCATTCTGAAACACAAGGCCAAGCAAATAAGGTTAGAATGACTGCTGATCTAAATAGTTTCTAGGTGGGTTTCCATTTGCCCTCATTTCATAACAGAAAAGTCATGGGCATAAGCACACACGGATAGGGTGTAAATTATAATATTGTATGTGCCGTTACAAGGGGGCTTCCTTCTGATGTCCTAGAGAAGAAGAGGACCATGCTGCTATTCCAAGTCCACCTTGCATATTCTCTAGAGTACTGGTCTTCAACTGGTGGTGGGACCCACTAGCAGGTCGTGGCCTGATTCAAGGTGGGTCGTTACAAGAGTGCAAATTCATACTAAAATATATATTTGACCATGCAAATATAAGTAAAATATTAATAAATTGGTCCCCAAATGCTTGTTTTGATTAAAGGTTGGAAATACCTACTCTAGGTAATGTTCCGGGCTCCTAAATGCCCTTTGCATGCCTTTACTTGTTTGTGAACCTTAAATTAGACAAACTGTAAGCATAGGTGTGCATGTAAGTTGAGATGTGCCTTCTTTGAGGCCATTACAGAAACCCATGCTGGTGCACCTGATTGTATCCTTCAGCACTATGTTTCTAGGTTTAAGGAATGACCACACATACAGTAGAAGAGTTTTTTTTTAAAATAGCTCTTTGAAATCCGGAAGTTTGCACAAAGTTGCTCAGTGGAGTTCGCCTAGAGGATTTTAGCCCAATACCACATGTACTTCTTCAGAACTAAGTCATTATACTGAATGGGGAGGTACACAAAAGGAAAGCATGCACAGAATTAGCCCGTGCTTCAAGAATGGGATGGTATCTGAATAAGCTACCAATTCCTACATAGAACATAACTTCTGTTCCAAATTATCTCTCTCATTTTGCCTCCCTGATCTCTCCCCACCCCCACTCCACTGCTTCCTTTTTTCTCTCTTTCACTATAAGAAACGTTAACAATTTTTAAAACCCTGCAGAAACAACGCTAGGAAATACAAAATAAAAACCCTCTCGAGGGCATTATTTTATTGCAGCTTTCTCCAACCTGGTGCCCTCCAAATGTTTCAAACAACAGCCTATAGTCAGGTATGATAGGATACGCATGGTCCAAAACATCTGGATTTTATCCTGGAAGGGACTCTCCCGTTCCCCGCCCGTGCCAAACGCTTGAGAACCAATCTAATTCTTTAGCTCGGGGTCAGCAACAAAACCAAATGCATTCCTCCCTCGTCCTTTGCACATGTATATTTCCATTCCGGCAATGTCCTTTCTCTGTTTTAATCCTTATCCGCCTATATCTTATTCTGGGAAACGAGCAGAGAAGCCGAACCGCCCGTCCAGCAAAGCCAGCTCTGGAGTTTGCAGGAGGGAACGCCCCCTCCCGGGGAGGAGAGGCTTCGCACATGACAGACAGGGACCCGGAGCCTCTTTAATCGTCGCCTCCGCTGCCCATCAAACGAGAGGAGGAGGCGGGCGCTTCCCTCCGCTGGGTCGTGGTACCTGCGAGCAACTTGCCGCCGCTCACATGAGTGACTCGAGGCTGCCCGAGCTGACGAGAGGAGAGCGCGCGCAATTGGGATTGCCTTGAAAAGCGCCCTCAGGCTTTCGCGCAAGAGGGAATTTGACAGGGAACCCGGCTGGGAATTGGGCTGCTTTGCTTTTTAATTATTATTATTATTTTTTGCAAGGAATTTGGTTCCTGGGGAGAAAGCAAGGACGTGAGAGGAACGCTTCTTTTTCCCATTTTTTTTTTTTTAATTTCGGCATATTAGGTTGGGGTCCCTCTTCTTCGGTCCTTCCCACCCCTCGCCCAGCTCTGTCAAGAAGCGCATCTTCTTTTCCTTGTCCGAATTGCGAGGGAATTTCTTTGGGAAACGGGAGCGAGGCGGCTTGCTCTCCCCCCCCCCCCCCGCGCTGCTTTCCATTCTCACTTTGCTCTTCGACGCGCAAGCAAACGGCCGGCTGTCCCCACAGAGGAAGAAAACAGACGCCGGGCAAAATTGAGACCCGCTCGGCGGGTGCGGAACCTCCGCGAGCCTTCCTTTGCTTTACATAGAGGGGAATTTGCACCTGCCCAGGGAGAGGAATGAGGTTAACGACTATAAAGGAGTCTCCAAACCCTCCCCGTCCCCTTTCAATGAATTAAGCCCCCGAGGGGGGATAGAGAAAGCGAGGAGACTCGGGGCGCGCTCGAGAAGCGCTTCCGAGGTCCAGCGAAAAAGCGAGCAGGTTAGGCGAGGCGGGCGGGCGGGCGGAGGAGCGATGCCTCCGAGGCTGCGCTGGCTTTGGTGGTGGGCGCTGGTGTGCAGTAGCGGCTGCTGCTCTCCGCCGCCTGCGCTGCCTCTGCCGCCCGTCGCGGGGGCGCTGCTGCCGGGCGGCGGCGAGGGCGCGAGCAGAAGCCAAGAGCAGCCCCAGGCGCCAGTCTCCACCTCCTCGTCGTCGTCGTCCCCGGCGGCGGCGGGCTTCCTCTACCGGCGCCTCAAGTCTCACGAAAAGCGGGAGATGCAGAAGGAAATCCTCTCGGTGCTGGGCTTGCCGCACCGGCCCCGGCCGGCGCACGGCTTGGCGCGGCAAGAGGAGCAAGGAGCGGCTCCCCTGCCGCCGACGCACCACCAGCGGAGGCAGCAGCAACAGCAGCAACAGTTGGTGCCCCCTCCGGGCAGGCTGAACTCGGCGCCGCTCTTCATGCTGGATCTGTACAATACCCTGTCCAGCGAGGAGGACGAAGAGGGGACGCAGCAGCAGCAGCAGCAGCGCACGAGCGGCCGGCAACCCCCGACGGCGCACCCGCTGCAGCGGAAAACGCTCCTCAGCCACCACCCAGGACCCGGCGGCGGCGGCGGCGGCGGCTCCCCAGCCTTGGCCACCTCGCAGGATAGCGCCTTCCTCAGTGACGCGGACATGGTCATGAGCTTCGTCAACCTGGGTGAGTGTGAGGAGGAGGAGGAGGAGGAAAGGGGTGGAGCCTTTCTTTGCGGAGCCCTCGTTAACACCTGGCGGCGTGTGCGTGTGTGTGGCGCGCGCGCGCGCTAGAAACTTGTCGTGCAAACAAGAACTGCGCGCGTGGGGTGGGGGTGCATTTATGGTTCTCGCTTGCTCTATCTACACCCGCCGTTTGGAAGTCGCCTTGCTTCTCGTGTTTACCCCCCACCTACCCTCGCATTTTCTTGGAAAGTTGCTATCTCCATTTATCGCCATGTCAAAAAAGTGTGACCCACCTGCAACCGCCCCTCGCCAATTTCACATACTAAATGAGCTCCGAAATCTTAAGTCGCATAGTTGAGTTGCGTTCAGATGACATGATTTGCATGCCGTTTTGTGAAGTTGGCAGGTGCATATGAAGCCCGAGAAGCGATCTTACTGGAGCATGAGCGTAGCCAGGATTTATGTGGAGGTGGGGTGGGGGTGGGGGGCGGAGACAGGACACTCACCTGTCATCATCCTCTGTCTGGCTCTGTCTAGCAGATTTGGAATGAAATGTCTCAACAAGAGTTGCTTTAAATTACTTTTCTTTTGGCCCCAGGTGCTCAGAAAAATCTGTCAAAATCTTTCTACGATTTCTACTTTTAGTTAAGGTTTTCCTTCTTTATTTACTTGTTGGCGGGGGCAACTGCCTCCCTGGCCACGCCCATTTACTGAATTATTGCCTGCTTCTCTGCATGTATGTATGTACCTATGTATATAGATGTGGGTGTGCCCATCTCTTGGGATAGTGGAAGTGTCTAAAAAGCACATTTGGGTATGCAGGCCAAACAGCCAATTTGGTAGTTATGAATGGACCACTCAAAAGCAGCAGGAGCCTTTCACCTCTCCATCTGCACAATCGATATTAATTGATTAAAGCAGGGCATAGGCAAACTTGGCCCTCCAGATGTTTTGGGACTACAACTCCCATCATCCCTAGCTAACAGGACCAGTGGTCAGGGATGATGGGAATTGTAGTCTCAAAACATCTGGAGGGCTGAGTTTGCCTATGCCTGGATTAAAGCCTCCTGTCATATCAGATGAGCTTTTAGCTGTATGGGACATAAATATTTTGAATACTTCAAAAGTTTCCTGATTCCATACATTGGAAATTTACTTGCATGTTGAAGATCCCGGATTCAGTCCCTGGTATATAAGATTAAAATAAGTCCAGGAACATCTCTGCCTAAGGCATTAGAGAGTTGCCGATGACTAGAGTAAGCTCTGGGCTACATGGAGTAGTGGTTGTGACATATGAAATCACAACTATTTGGGGTGCAACATAAATAAAGGGCTTGCTTCTACAATCCAGTGAAGTTATATTGTTAATTCGGTTGGCACCCATTTGTTTTAGGAGACAACAGAGGAGCACTCCTTTGGGGGTGAAGTCCAACCATTAAACTGGCCATTGTTAATTCAGGATTGTGCTAATAAGGACTTTGAGTAGCATTATGTACTTTGCATGGTTTCGTTGCCCATTAGTCACCTCAAGTAGCCACTGACTGTCCCCAGGCCTTTTTACTACTTTTGTGGATGGGATTCAGTCATATACTAGCAGAATCAACTTACACAATTAAAAATGAATCTGGTGCTTTTGTGCCACAAACACGCTTCCAAAATAATTGAACTTTTTGCAGTAAGGAAAGTGATGAGAAAATGCTCTGGAAAGTATGGTATAACAGTTAATTGACACTGCATCTCCCTTCAGACAAATCTGAATGCATGCTTAATAAATAGGTCATCTGGAAGAGATCGCTGTCTATGCCTATTGCAATGTTGTGTTCAGGTTCCATGAACATATGGTACTGACCATGGTACTGTTTCCATATTTCTTTGGCTTGCTTAGGATAGCTGACTCTAAGTATGCTACCAGAGGTCTGTTTCCTTCAAACATATACATAGTGTTGCTCTTGTTAATCCCTACTACTACTGCTTCTTTGAACAAACGAAGCTGATTTATACTACTACAGGTTTGGGGTTGCGCTAGATGCCGTCTCGGGGTCCCTGGTAGCAGAGGCGTAGGAAGGGGGGTGCGGTGGGTGTGGTTCGCCCCAGGTGTCATGACTGGGGGGTGACAAAATGGCCGGCGAGTGGGCGGCACACCTCGCACCCGGCGGCAGCAGCTCTTCTGACCTGGTGGCAGAGAGAGCATCCTACCTCAGCTGTGGTGACTTGCATGTCTGACCCAGCTGTGGAGAGCAGGAGGAAAGTGAGCAGAAACTTCCCTGCCCCTCTCTTACCCTGAACTGTGGCGCGTGGGAGGGCATCCCCTGCATCCCGCCCCCCTCGGGATCGCGCCCACCCTGGGCAGTGCGGGCATATGCTCTGCCGTTGCCTGGTAGCTGTTTGATTTTCTAATTGTAATGATAATTTTTGCCAGAAGGGGACTGCAGAAAATGGTTGATATCAGTTGGACATGTTCTTTTTTTGTTGTGGAACGGGCCTATACTGACCCTTAGCCATCTATTTAGTTATGCAATGTGGTGCCAGAGAAACAAAAGTAGCTGAAGGAGCTTCTGGAAGGGGCATTTCTTTTTCCTGCCCCCACTTCCCTGGCTGGAGGTGATGTCATTAAGGTCCGTGTGAGAGAGAACAACAGCAATACAGTCTTGAAAAATGAGTCTGAAAGAAAGACCTGATGGGGAACAGGATATCTGTTGGAGTGATAACTCTGTGGCACTTCTATCTTACGCCCAGCATCTCTCTCTCTCTCTCTCTGTGTGTGTGTGTGTGTGTAATAAAAACCTTATATCACAGAAATTGCAGCAGTCTTCAATAACCTTAACTCAAAGGAAGTAAAACTTAAGGGATGTTATGGGACAAGCGAAACTTCTAGTCACTCAGAGACTCTTTCTCTGTGTATGTTTGTGTGAATGTGTGTGTGTGCAATACAGTGGTACCTTGGTTCTCAAACGCCTTGGTACTCAAACGCCTTGGTTCCCAAACGCCGAAAACCCACAAGTAAGTGTCCCGGTTTGCGAACGTTTTTCGGAAGCCGAACGTCCGACGCAACTTCCGCATGAATGCAGGAAGCTCCTGCAGCCAATCGAAAGCTGCGCCTTGGTTTTTGAACATTTTGGAAGTCAAACAGACTTCTGGAACGGATTAAGTTTGGCTATTTTGTTTTTGCTATTTATTTTGCGTTTTTGTTTTTGAGGCGTTTTCGGTTAATTTGCTTTTGTGACTGTGTGGAACCCAGTTCGGCTACTGACTGATTTATTGTGTGACTGCAGAAAGGGATAAAAGCCCAAATAATGACTATCATCAGTGCAGGTAAGAATTTTTTGATTTTTAAAAAAATCATCTATAATACTGTCTTATTTATTTTATAGTACAACACATTGATTATTGCTTTCATTTTATGATCAGTGGTCTCATTAGATAATAAAATTCATGTTAAATTGCTGTTCTAAGGGTTGTTTTTGAAAGTCTGGAACCGATTGATCCGTTTTGCATTACTTTCTATGGGAAAGCGCACCTTGGTTTTTGAACGCTTTGGTTTTGGAACAGACTTCCGGAAAGGATTAAGTTTCAGAACCAAGGTACCACTGTAATATCAGATCACTGTTCCATCTTGCCTAGTCATCTCTCTCCTGACCCTAGGTTTCAAGCAGGTACAGGTATACTGCCCAAAATCTTTTTCCTGACAGGAATTGAACCTGATACCTCCAGCATGTAAAACACATTCTCTACTACCAAAAGTACAGCCCCTTTCCAGACGTCCTATCTTCCTAGGTAAACCATGTGCCGGCATATTCCAGAGCATTTTATACTTTCCAATCCCTTAATTTATGTTGGATATTAAAAGCACTAAAAACTTCAGCGGCTGTGAGTTTGTGTGGTTAAAGTCTGACATACCGTCTAGGAAAACAGGGTCTGTCTTTTCCTGTGTATGGATGGACGCAGGTTGGCAACTCGTTCCTCAAATACCCCTCCCAAATGCTCATAATTCCTCTGATCCCTTGGGAGTCGCTTCTTGGTGTATATGCTGATAAAAGGCATCGCTACGTGCAGACACAAACATTAAATGTTATAAAATAAAAAAGCCACCCCTCTTCTGATTTAGGAAAGGGAGGTGCTTAAAGCCCTTACAGAACATGCTGATTTTCCTCTTCAACTATTTATCATCGGAAAGAGAGAATATAGCTTACTACTTGCTGCCCCCCCCCCCCCACCAAAAAAAGGTGGCAGTTACTTAGGGCTTGTCCACACTGTCTGCTTGGCCCATGCTTTCCAAGAACGAGTCTGAACAGTTTTCGCCTTGCCTGCTCCTTTTCTAGGGAAAACCTGTTCTTTAGCAGGAGAAAACCAGAGTTGCCATTTGCTTCAATTGAGCACTGAAGAGTGGTTTTTCCTGGAGGGGAGAAGCAGTAAGACAAGAGGAAGTGTGGCTAAACCCTTAGAGCTAGTTTAAATATTGCAGATAAGTGAAACCAAACCAAACCAGACCAGACCAGAAGCACAAATAACTTGTGTTATGCAGAAGCAAATACCGGTACTTTAAGACAGTGTTTTTCAACCACTGTTCCGCGGCACACTAGTGTGCCGCGAGATGTTGCCTGGTGTGCCGTGGGAAAATTTGAAAAATTCAAGAGAATTACTTTATATATAGTCAATATAGGCACAGAGTTAAATTTTTTAACATTTTCTAATGGTGGTGTGCCTCGTGATTTTTTTCATGAAACAAGTGTGCCTTTGCCCAAAAAAGGTTGAAAAACACTGCTTTAAGAGATGCCATGTATAAGTTTAGCAGATATATCTGGGGCCCATGGGTTGGGGAAAAGCTTCGGTGAACCCTGTGTTGTGTGCAGAGCATTTTGGTGAGGTGATTTCAAAAGAATAATTGTGCTTTGATAGTTGGGTGTAATGGTCTCCTATGAGTACAATGAATGTTTGCAACCATTGGTGATGTAAAGACTTAGGTGGAATCTACACACATATAAAAACCGCTCTGAAAATGCTTTTATTATTTAAAAAAAGTGTTTTTAAAAATACATGGAATTTTCCATAAGGCTCACCATCACCATCTAGCGTCACATTGTATATTGCACTTAAAACACACTTAAAACGTTTTATTTGCAGCTGTGTAGCTGAGTTCTAAGCTGTAGTACTGGGGACTGGGCATTGCTGTTCCTGCAGTTTTAGGCTACATAGCATGGATGTGCTCAGTTTTCTCATCTCATTCTTGTCCCTCTTAGTCAGGGGTCAGCAACCTTTTTCAGCCGTGGGCCAGTCCACCGTCCCTCAGACCATGTGGTGTGGGCTATATTTTGAAAAAAATATATGACTGAATTCCTATGCCCCACAAATAACCCAGAGATGCATTGTAAATAAAAGCACACATTCTACTCATGTAAAAACACCAGGCAGACCCCCCCCAATTTTTTCATCAAAACATTACACATCAAAACATTACACGGTTAAAATTTTTCATACTCCCCCTTCTCTCACCAAGGGGAGCACAGAATCAAGCTCCCCTCTCACTGGAACAATTACAAAATCATTTCGAATTTAGCCAATTTAGCTTGCATACATCATTTTTTAAACCTGACCCTTCTACTGGGTCATAAATACTTAATTTCCTTAAACCATCATCAAATTGACTTCCTCGATCCCCTCCTGTTGAATTCCAAATCCAAACCTAATTCCCAGTTTTCCAAATTCATCCTCAATTCTACTTTCTAAATTATAACATTATAACATTCTTCCTTATCATCTTTGCAAATTTTTATTCCTCTAACATATTTTACTTATAGTTTTAACCTCAGCTTTTTAATATTTCTGAACTCTTCTATAGCCTAAATTAAATTTTCCGTAGCTAATTTTTGCTTTTTCTACCCCCTTCCTCCCTCCGGTGCCAAAAATTTTGGCTAGTCGTTATTAACATTATCCATTACCACAATATCCATAACCATCTGTCAAAACCATAAAAGAGAAAGTATCCATAAACATGTCCAATTTTTTAACCCACACCAACCCTCTCGAATCTCTGAACCCAAAAGTCAAGGGAGACTGGCTTCTGCTTCTGTCTTGTCTCTTGTATCATTGAATCATTTTCGTGACAATGTGTAATCCTCAATGGTTGCACCTTTGTTTCCTTCTTCTTCTGTACTGTAATTTCCCCATTGTTTCCTTTTTTCCCAGCAGGCCCCACAAATAACCCAGAGATGCATTTTAAATAAAAGGACACATTCTACTCATGTAAAAACATGCTGATTCCCAGACCGTCCGCGGGCCGGATTTAGAAGGCGATTGGGCCGCATCCGGCCCACAGGCCTTAGGTTGCCTACCCCTGCTCTTAGTCAATGCGAAGTGGTGCAGGACCACAAATGACTGTACAGTCAGCACGCACTTCAGAGTTGTTTAGGTTGTGTGTGTGTAAGTACATGGTCTTGCTATAAAAGCACCTCATCCTTCTGGTAGTCCATTAACACACAGAATGAGGGAAAGCCCATAAATTTGTTTCCAGCTGTAGGGAATGTGCTTAACTTGGATGAAAGTACATTGCACAATTGTGATTCTTATCTTAGAGAATAATGCAGAATGGATGAGAATTATCTTTTCTCTCTTCTCTAAGGAATACTGACTGACAGCTGGAATGCAGTAGAAAGATGAGTACAGAAGAATAAAGTATTAAAGCTGGCTTGATTAAAATGTTGGCATTTGAAGAGTATTTTTGGAACTGAAATATTATGCCATTTGATATGGGGGGAATAATGAAAATGAACTTCAGCATGCACAATGAAATTCTGAAATTCTGAGATCGTGAGAGAATTTTGGTATGTTGAGTTCATTGTGGATATATATGTGTGTGTGTTTTGATTAATGATGTTGATCATTAAGCTAAGCAGTAGAACTACGATAACTATACAGGAAATGGTTTCTTTAATGATTGTGCTGTTGAAATACCCTGCTGAACATTTTTCATGTTTTCAGTTCTAGTCCAACGATATGTTTACATCAATTTTCAAAACACTCCCAGTTGGCAACAGAAGTATGGGAACCAGAATGAACACTTTGCTAGGACATATTTTAAAAGAAGTCTGGTTAATTAATTTCATTAAATGATATTGGATAAATTTCTTCAAAAGAACCTAAACATTAGAGATTGCATTTTGCTATATGGAATCTTAAGACCCCCCACCCCCAAATTTACACACTAAAAGCAGGGAAACGGCACTGGAATAAGGGAATTTCCCGTAAAAAAAGGGAAAGCTGAAAGCTATGGGCAGGAGTCAGCTTTGCCTGCTGGACAGCAGCCTGAAGGGAGAGAAGGCAGAGTGACTCCACCTGCAGCTGATCAACCTTCAGGGACACAGTGGAGAAGGCACTGATGAGAACCAGCTGGCTTCGGCCTTCTTAAGCAGAGCTTCCAGCAGCAGTCACATGCTGGTAACCACGGTTATAGTTCCTAGTCCTGCTTCCTTGACCCTCGGATTCCCTGACCCCACAGACTGGGATTGCCGTCCGCCTGACCATAGGACTGGACCTCCAGGCAAGTACACCTCAGATAATCTTCTGGCCTCCCACAGAAAGAGACTACAACAGTTGGTTACCAGCCCCTTGCCTGGGGTTGTGCAGCCAGGAGTAAGAATGAGGGTAGATAGTATGTTAATTTGCCTTTGTGTTCCGTCTTTAAAGTACATGTGAGTTAAAGCCATGCTTAGAGATGTCCAATCACCCATAGCAAATAAGGGCTGGGCTTTACTTCAATCTGCAATGGTGGGCATGCAGTTTTGGATTTGAAAATAAGGGATCAGCAGCCTCACCTATCCCGGGGACAGTCACATGGCAGTGGCGGGCGGAGCCAGAAGCAAAAGTGGGCGGCACTGGTGTGAACGCGCGCAGTAGGCTTACTGTATTTTGGAAATGCTGCCTGTGGGCTACGATGCCTGTAAGCACGGGAAATGGCTCCCGCTTGCTTTGAGGCTGCAAGGAGGCGAGGTCTTCCCAGTCCCTGGCCAGCAGGGGGAGGGAGAGGAGCTGCTTCCTTTGAAAAAACGGGAAATTAAAGGGATATAAAAAATAAGGGATAGCAGCGGGAAACTGCTTGAAATAAGGGAGATTCCTGGGGAAAACGGGATACTTGACAGCACTGATGGTGGGATGTTGCTTCATATGCCACTGCAGAACAATTAAAACAATCCTTGCCACCTGCTTTGTTGGATGTTTGGAATATTCGACTCTTACTTTTTCAGAACATCTGAGCACACTGTAATTCATCTGGTGTTTGTTGACACCCTTGATAGATATGAAAGCTGGACGATATGTTTATGACCTCTCTCTTTGTTACCTTGTTTTATTTTGCATTTTACTTTTGGGGACCTTTTGCTTTTCTAAACTTTTTATTTATCTGAAAACTTAATTATTATTATTTTTAAAGCCTTTGCGCTGGGCAGATAATCACCTGAAAGAGATTTTAATCTATTTTCTTTCTAGTCCATTATTGTAACGTTAAGTGACTAATGGAGGTTTGCGTTTGTAGATGGTTTGGTGCAGGGGAAACCCTTTGAAAGGCTGGTTTAAGGTCTTCCTTTTGGGGGGACAGTGAGAAGTATAGTTATTTAACTGGAACTAGGCTTTAACCAGATGCTGCTTTCACTTCTGTCTTCTCTCCCCACCCCCCTACTATTCCTAGTGCAGCGTACAACAGTTCTTATCTTAAACAATGACACTTTACAAAGAAGCAGAGCAACATGCCATGGAATTGAGAATTGGGCCTTAAATAGGCAGTCTGCTTTTGGCAAGGATAGGCTTATCTGTCCTATTCTGAAAAGATAGAGAGCATGGCCTCTTTGTAAAGACCACCCCACCCCAATATTCCAAATACGCATGGTATTGACAAAATTTCAGGGTGCCTATATTTCGCGTGCCCCCATAAATCAGAATCGTGATGGAACTTAGTCTATCAATCGTATGTTACAAAAGAAATACAAGTCTGAATTAAGCAACATACTTTTAACACACCATGCTAGTTCATGCTAGCTCTTTTGGTCTAGTGAAATTGCCTGGGCTGTGTACACACTCCTGTTTACTCTGTACCCAGTACACTCCCACTGCTGGTTTGAGAAGCAGAGTACACATGATGCTAGCCACAACCCATATCCTGTATCTATCCTGTCATTTCTTATGAAATACTGCATTTTGATGTGTTCCACCACCACCAACACCCAGCTTTGCTCCAAATTGAAAGAATTGAAATTGGGGAAAAAGGAAAGTCCTTGCAGTACTTTTTTTTTTTTTTTTAAGCCGGTGATGTTTTCAGGGTAGTTTTGAAATTGCAGATCAAAAGGAGACCCCTACATAGATGGTGATATGGTGTCAAAGGAATTTGTGAATTTGTGTTTCTGGCTTCGTGCAGTGCTTTAGCATGTTCTTGGTATAATATAATACTTTAACAAACACTTTATGCAGTCTTTCTTAAAGCGGACATGCAAAAGTAGTTTTTATGGTGCATGTAAGAGATCACAATACTGTACTTGGAATGCTTTGAGGGGGTTGCATGAAGCAAAAACTGCTGAGGAGCTAAGTTCTCTAACTTTTGACCTAAGCAGGAATGTATAATACCTTTTATTTCCTGCAGCCCATGTTCTGCACTTCCACAGCCTCCCACTTTGAGCTACCTAAATACCAGTGTAAGGTAAAGGTAAAGGGACCACTGACCATTAGGTCCAGTCGCGGACAACTCTGGGGTTGCAGCGCTCATCTCTCTTTATTGGCCGAGGGAGCCGGCGTTTGTCCGCAGACAGCTTCCGGGTCATGTGGCCAGCATGACAAAGCCGCTTCTGGCGAACCAGAGCAGCGCACGGAAACGCCGTTTACTTTCCTGCCGGAGCGGTACCTATTTATCTACTTGCACTTGGACGTGCTTTCGAACTGCTAGGTGGGCAGGAGCAGGGACCAAGCAACGGGAGCTCACCCAGTAGCGGGGATTCGAACCGCCAACCTTCTGATCGGCAAGCCCTAGGCTTTGTGGTTTTACCCACTGCGCCACCCGCGTCCCTAAATACCAGTGTAGTAGTGGCTGAATGTTGAACTCTTAATGCCTGTCATCCCTGGTCAGCATGACCAATAGTCAGAGGTGATAGGAGATCTACTCCAGCGGTAGCCGGAGGGCCAAAGCTTAGCTACCCCTGCAATAGAGGAATCTCCTGGCCTAGTGTATGCCAACTAGCTCTTCCTCTGCCCTAGACTGTATCAAGTTCACAAGTTGGTGCAAAAGGGTCAGGAGTAGTTTCCCAGAGTGTTTGCCAGAAGTAGCAATATCTTTTTTTTTTTTAAACCCATATTAGTAAATCAGAATCTCTTGTTTCTATTGCTGGGCCACAGATTAAAAACAAAAAATAAATAATGTATTACATAGTGACTAAGTGACTTTGCAGGAATGCTAATCTTCACATTTAATGGGACTGCTCTATGTAGTGTACTGATGCCCAGTGGATCAGTAACTCAGTTCCCCTCTAGATTTTTCAAACATTTGTTTATAGTATATATATGCATACTGGAACATTTGATACTTCACACTTACTTATTTATGCAAATGTTTTAGAATTCCTTAGAGTTCTAGAATTGCATTTCATTAGACATCAGCAAAGTCAAGTTTGCTACCAAGCATGCACTTGATGGGGAGCAGCCAGATGGCAAATCTATTATGGCAAGCCGCCCCATTCTCTGAGCAGTGCAGGGCTGTAGGTGCTTACATGTTTTCTTTTGGAAATGAGGTACACTTTGGTACCTTTAGAACAGGGGTCAGCAACCTTTTTCAGCCGTGGGCCGGTCCACCGTCCCTCAGACCATGTGGTGGGCCAGACTATATTTTGAAGGGGGGGGGGAGAACGAATTCCTATGCCCCACAAATAACCCAGAGATGCATTTTAAATAAAAGGACACATTCTACTCATGTAAAAACATGCTGATTCCCGGACCGTCCGTGGACCAGATTGAGAAGGCGATTGGGCCGCATCCGGCCCCACAGGCCTTAGGTTGCCTACCCCTGCTTTAGAATATATGGTTTATTTACACATATATACAACCTGAGCCAATGATGGAGGGGTTCACAGCAACAACAACCCCAAGAGAGTCTCGCTTCTCCCATAGCCACAGCCTTGGATTCCAACGGAAATCAGGCATGGCTCTGCCTCTCTGGCTTTTCAGCTTGCTGCCTTTACCAGCTTGTAACTCCCCCCCCCCTAGCCCTCACATCAGGGTCAACTCTCAGCTCTTAACTCCGGCTTTTGTTCTAACTATCTCAGAGCTGGAGAAGGAGCCTTACCCATTTGTTATCTGGCACAGAGCCTTTGCTTTCTTAATGGCTCATTACCTTTCCTTTGCTTTCTTAATGGCCCATCTCCCAGGTGATCTGAACATGGAAAGCTGGGTCCAAGGATTAGAAGTCTGGAATATAGTTTAACACCCCAAGTCTTGATTAAATTCTAACACCTACTAGACCCAGGAATTTAGGGGAGTCTGGCACGCACAAATTCATAACACCATATAGCAAGTCAACATGCTGGACAGATTGAGCAGCTGTGAAGATCATCCAGGCTATCATGATGATGGTTTTTGTTTTGTTTTGTTGCCATAGCATGTTAGGAGTCAGTCCTTCAATTCTTTTTAAGCAAACAAAATAAATGTTTTGTTTGTTTTAGATTCTTCAATAATTTCATTATTAAAGAATCATGATTTGCAGTCTTCTGTTGCTGCACAATTTAAATCCTCAGCCATAAAAGCATATGTTTTTAGTGAACTGCCCCGCACAGGTGCATATGCAAAAAATAATTATCTTGTCATTTGCAATATTATGGTTGCTTAGAGTGTATTGCTTGTAAAGAGGTTAGATGTTCTGTTTACGCAAGGGCGAAAGAGTGACATAACGTCTATTTGAAGCAAAGGCACCTTTCCCATTAGGCAACAAGAATTAATTGAATACAGAGCAAGGCTTCTTAGGCACATTGGGATGCTTATATTTTAGCATGGAGATACCGGGGGCAGGGGGAACATTGCTGAGGACACATCAGCACAACGCTTGAATTTAGGGATTGCTAGTCTCTGCAGTTCATACTTGTTGGTGAGACCCCCGATCCCACATCCAGCTAGAGAGCAAGTGTGGGCAAAATGTTACATCCAGTTATGAAAACTATAACATACACAGTAATATAGAGTTCCCCCCCTAAATGCTAGTGTAGCTGAGAACATTTTATGCAGGGTGAAAAGGCAGGCAGGGAGGTAATTTGTGAACAGTGAGTGGGGCCAAAAATTAAGACCAGAGGTACTTCTCATTCTTTCTCTCCCAGTCCTCTTTCCCCTACTGAGCAACCCTTCCTCAGCTGGATAAACTGTACCTCCTCTGCAGTGTTCTCATGATAATTGGGCCTGTGCTGCTATTAAGCTTATTCCTATGAATGAATCTTTATTTGTGTCAGCCGTCGGCCATAGCAATAAAACAACAATACGATATACAAAGAATAGAAATAAAAAGTCAATTATATAAAATACATTTTAGGGTTTTGAATCAGTACTCAAATAGTGGATCTTATTCAATTGCCCCAACTAATTATTCCTATGCTTAATAGAATAGCTGAATGGGAGGGATTTCATAGAATAGCTGAATAGGAGAGGGCAGGTTTTGCTTTGCTTTTTTTTTTTAAATCCTCTCCTTGCAATCTTCCTTGTGTTGTTCAATTGGTTGGCTGTGGTGAAAAGGGGGCTGGACTGCAGAAAAAAAGGTCTCCTTTGGAGAAACTGTTTAAAAATAAACGATTTGATCCACTTCTTCTTCCTGCTGCTTGGTTGGTGGGCCAGTAGCAGCCCAGGGAGCACAGATTGTACACTGCTTAACAACAACAATAGAAACAGAAAAACCAGAAAAGGGGGCATGTTTCTTAGAGACAGTGTGTATTGACTGGAGAATGCACATGCTTCCCAGACAATATACAAAATTCACTTGATATAGGTGCATGTCCCAATATTTGTTGAGGTTATGTATATTGGCTGGTAAATGTGCACAATTTTCTCTTCATGGGAGAGGCCTGGTAAATTTTAGAAGACATCTTAAGGCAGCCCTGTTTAGGGAAGCTTTTAATATCTGATGAATTATTGTATTTTAATATTGTGTTGGAAGCCGCCCAGAGTGGCTGGGGAGGCCCAGCCAGATGGGCAGGGTATAAACAAATTATTATTATTATTATTATTATTATTATTATGCACAATTGCTGGTTGTTGTGCATACTAACCACTGAATATATATATATATATATATATATATATATATATATATATATATATATATATAAATCAATCTGCCATTAATCTCTGTTTCATGAGCACATTTGAAAGTGCTGGAAATCCCAGTTTTAACTGAGAACTAGAATTCTTAACTTAAAAAGGTAATGGTTGAAAACCAGATTTTCTGCAGTCTGCTCTCCCTTGCTGCCTTCCTCAGCCTTTTCCACAATTCATTTTTTGCGGGTGGAGACTAAGCAAATTGTTAGCCTTTTATTTGTCCCACATCTTGATTTGAGGAAGGGGAAATAGGGAAGCCAGCCCAGCCACATGGCAGTCATGGAAATGTCTCCTAACCCCAACCATTCTTCACCTCCCAGTGCAAGACAGATATTCAGTTTCTTAATTGTTGAGGTGGGTGGAACCCTTTCATTTTGCTTCAAAGCAAATGAGCAGTGGCTATAGAGATAATGATTTGTTTAAGTTATTGTTATAAACACTGCAAGAAAAGCATAAACATGGATGCCATGCCAACATTCAGTATTGCATACTGAATAAGCTCTAGTGGATGTCATTCCCTTGCCTTTTTATTTTCTTCAACAAAGATGTGCAGTTTCCTATTTTTAAACTGGATACTCTTTTGCTTACTGGGATTGTTAAGATGAAAGACTACAACTATTTACTACAAGGGAAGAGGGCTCAAAGTACAGGAATATTGTTCTTTTGCTCTTTATTTTAAATACTTAGGCTGCGATCCTATGCACATTTGCCTGAGATCCCATTGAACACAACAGGGCTTACTTATGAGTCGTCATGTCATGTCACGTCACGTCACTGCTAATGACTGCAACAGCGGCTTAGACAAAACATTCCATTCTATGGTGCATGGGTTGTTTACCAACTGGAAAATGTAAATTATATACCTTTTCATGATACTTTTTTGTAACGTTGTTTTACAAACACTTATATCTGACAACAAGCGGTATGGAAATTGCACATTTAGAAGCATACCTGTACCGGTATATTCTTCAGTGATGAACAGGAGAGACACAAGTTAAAAGCTTTATAACAATACCATAGAATAGGGTAGCATTCACTATACATCTAAAATTACAATGGATAAAATGTTAACTGCCTGTGGATGCCGGGGAAGTAGGGTTTGAAATTTGTTTAAAGGAATTTGTTTAAAGTCATGTCTTCAACAACCTTGTTCTAACAATGAACCCACAATTGCCATTAGCTTTACTGATAACCCAATGGAGCAGAACTGCATTTTTAAAAAAATCTCTGACCTAGAAGTCATGCCCAAGAGAGAGTCATGGATGCTTGAAGGGCCTTGTCATCCAGTGGAGATCCAAATACATTCCTCTGTCTGTTGACTGGGAAAAAGTATATAGGACTGTAATAGTGATACTGCTGCTGAGCAATGCCATTGGTGAAACGCTCCACTTCCCCCCCCCTCCTGTGTGAATGCACTGCTTTCATTGCTTCCCTTGTGGTATAATCCCTATCAGGAGTTTCAGCTTGGCCCCGTGACAATAGTTGCCCAGGGTCATGGGTGCCATGCAGCGTGCATTGCCCAGACACTGAAATTTGTGGTTGCCTGGCTCCTTCATGGGGAGTTTTATGGGTGCTCGGGAACCCAGGGAGTTGCCACCAATGATCCATATTATACTTTTTCTGCCGCTCTCCAAACAATCGGGAAATCTGCAAGATAAAAAATTGAAAAACTGAATGGTACAGGGTTTTTTTTGGGGGGGGGTGCAATGGCAGCTGCCTTTCTGGAAGGGTGCATCACCCATTGCAGATTTCTTATGTGGGTGTCCACAAAAATCTGTAGTTGGCCCTGCAAGCGCCTGGGGTGTGGGTCTCCTGGCAGTACTATTTACTTAATAAAAATTGACTTGCAATTCTGCTCCAAGGAGTGCTTGATTCAACATGCAATCGTAAAATAAAGCCATAACAGTCCAATAAAACTAAACAGTCCGCACCAGCAGCATCCAACTAAGATGATGTGGCTTCTACACAGTATTGGCATGTGATGCCTACATAAATTGGTGTTTGGTCAGAAAAAATGCACAGAGCGGGGGCTAGGATTTGCTCTGGTAGGCAGGAGGTACAGAGGGAGCGCTGCTCTGCTCCCATGCTGGTGTCACTATGGAAAAAGAAGGGATGCAAAACAGCCCCCCCCCCATTGCCTGACCTTAATACCCAACTTGGGACATACTGGGAAACAGTGGTGGGATGTATGCGGCACCAGTTGAACCTGGTCCAGAAACCAATTGGCAGCAAGGAAGCCAGTAGTTTTTTCTAAGAAGAGATGAAGTTGGTAGCTGTGCTGTTCCCATGTTGCAGTGTCCCTACAGTATGTTTCTGGAGAAAAGCTTTTAAGACGAGAAGACTGATGCTCCAGAGTTAGCAGTATATTCAAAGCCAGGAGCCCTGTGTTTAGCAGGGCTATAGGCTTTTGTTAATCACAGTTGGTGGTCTTGCGACTAACAGCCTTGAGCATAGATTCATTCTTCGTGGGAGTGAAGGTCCTTGTTGGGGAAAAAAGTCCTGACTGCCAGCGAACTAGCTGCTGTTGGCCTTGCGGGCAATATGCTGTGCAACGCTAATAGTAGTCGATTTGGAATTAACAGCCACAGCTTGCAAACATTGGCAATTTAATAATAAAACACCTAGCAATTTATTTCTGGCGCAGTATTACAAAATGGGCGCATTGGTACAGTGTGTGCTCACAACATTTCTTATTTACACAACCTGGCATGGACCACAGTTGTAAGCAATGTGCTTAGGAGCTTTAAATATGGCTGGTGTCCTTTGCCATAACCGTGTGCAATAGCAACAACAATTGAAACACAATAATGCAGGCTCTTTTCCAGGTTAAAGTAGTGAATACATTTTGTACAGTCCTTGTCTTAATTCAGATCATTCCAAAGGGATGCTTCAGGCCAAACAAAATACCAAGAGGTAGACATGGGAGTTTGGGGGAGTAAATTCCTAACAAATGATTTGCATAATTGTTGAGTCAATAATTCATATTTCATCCACTACCGCAAGAGGCTCAGGTCACATTGAGATGTATCATGACTGAGCTGGAAGGTCCACTGATAATTTACATTTGTAATTATACTCAAAACCTCCACGTACCTTGAGGATACCACTGCTGGCAGACTGATTCTATTTCAGCCACTGCCTTAAAGAAGACTGTAAGCGCTAGCTTTTAAGGAAGTTGCAGAAATGAACACCAGTTAGATTGAGTCTTCCAGTTGCTCTTAGCAGCACTCTTTTGGAGAGAGAGGACCCTTGGCCAGGGAAGGACTCAAAGAGAGAGAAACTGAGTGCGATGCTCAGAAACATAAAAGGACCGAAAGATAAAGCTGGGTTAGTTCTTTGTCTTAGAGTTGGATGCAAGGCAGTTCCAAGAGATGTAAGAAATAGAGGGAGGGTTGCAATACACCTGATGCAAGCAGAAATGAAGCAACTTTCACCTGACATAAAAAGGAGATGTGAACGATACGCTTGTTAGAGACGGTCATGTTTGCCTCCCCCTGCCGACTCCCATGGGTGTGATCCTTCTGCACCAGCTGGCCAAAGCCTGTTAGAAGTGTGGTCTGCCCAGAATGTGGGAAAGAATGGAGAAAATGTGGAAAACTTGATCATTTTGCTGAAATGAGTAAAACCCGATGGAGAAAATCTCAAGGCACAACTATGATGTTTACACTGGCAGAAGCAGATGAAAGCATGATTTCTTCATTGGTATCATAAATTCTTCAGTTTTGGAATATGAGAGGTATCTGGGTTTTCTCATAAATGATAGCAAAACTGAACTTCGACATTTATGGGGGCACAAAAACAAATCCAGTGGGTGGGGTTCAGCAGAAGGTTTGTTCACGAACTTCCACTTGTGCAGTCGGGCTTCCCCCTTCCCCTGCACACCCCCAAAGCTGGCTGGGGGGGGCAGGGAGCCAGGAGAGCCCCCAGCAAAGCCAGAGAGGGTTAGAGGGGGGGAATCATTCCATCTGGCAAACAGAAGTCTTGTGCAGATGGAATGTTCATCATGGTGCAATGTTTAATTCTACCCAGTGTCTAAAAATAAATAAATTACAAATCACTGCATGCTAAAAATCTTCCACATTAATAGTAAACTCCAACAGCAGACTACAGAGGGTTGGATAAATTGGTTTCAGGGCGTAAGTTGCTTACAGGAGCAATACTCTGTAAAAATAAACCTAGAACCTTTCTAATTTGCATGGCTTACAGGCAATGCCTGTAATTCATGCGCCAGTATGCTGTTTATGCATGGTAAACGTAGGAACATGGCCATTGTTCATCAGTTTTGCATCCCAATTAAGGCATATGGTCTAACTTATTGTACTGGCCATGTGCTCTTTCCTACAGATGCACTCGATTCTGAAGGAAGCATGAAGCAACAACACGCACACACACAGCCATCACAGTGGAGTAAGCCATCACTAAAATCAACTGGGCTGTTCCAGTGTTCAAACTGCGAGGTTGTTGTTGTTGTTGTTTGTTATGTACTGAGTTGAATAGGATCCAAAATGCAGCAGTGTGCTTGGTCCTAGAAAAATAGGATTCAGAATGCAGCAGTCTGATTGGTCCTAGAACAATAGGATCCAGAATGCAGCAGTCTGATTGGTCCGCAGGAGCCACCCAATCCAGCTCCATGTGGAAGTGAATCCGCAACCCGATTGGCATACAGGAGTATCCCAGAATTAGCCAATCATGTGGGGCCCATTGTGTAAATAGTGTATATAAAGCAGACGTTTTGGGGGAACTGCATTCCTCGCTACAATGAGCTGAATAAAGAGCATGAAATCCACACTTGACTCAGAGTATATTTCATGGTTGTTGTATTATTAGTGTTTTAAGTCAAACCCCCCCCCCACGTCTTCAGCTTTTTAGCCCTCCTGAAAAGTTCCACCCATTTCCCAAGAAAAATGTATATTCATATTTTGGGAAGGAAGGGCAAGGAGAAGTCAAAGGGTCAGGAGAATTGAGTCTGAAGACTGAATTAGGTCAGACGACATCCTCACAATTGGCAATTTCATGAGTGGCTTTTACAAAACAAATGTCAGGCACGTGCACAATCCAGACCAACTCCATCTAAACTAAATGTGATTTATAGAAAGTATACTTTCAGATCCAAAGAGGGATTTAATCCAAATCTTGGAAATAGTTGCTCACCTGGTCACCTGCAGCAAGTAAGAATAACCTTAAGGCCAACTAGGCAGTGAAACTTTACAAAATGTTCTCTTTTTCTTTTAGGCCGCACATGTATGGATTGGCAGACTAAGGTTTGAGGGGCTATTAACTATGGGTTTATTCTGTAAGGTTGCAAAATCTGTATCGGGGAAATTACCTTTATTATGGGCCTTCGCAGCTACATTTACTTTTTGTAAGGCAACAACTTAACAAATCCATTCAGAGAAGTAGTTATACCCATCTCTTGACTTCATACTGTAGCATTAAACCTGAAGTGGCATGGATGCCGTGAGGAAGACTAGGGTCCGCCCTGCAGTCATTTCTCTGTGTTACACTATGCTTGCTAGATCCTGGATGGACTTTTGAGAACAATCTGCACATTCCCCTGTGTGTTGCACCAGATATGTTTAAGTGGGTGACTCTGGCACTTGGGGTGTTTTGAGACAGAGTTCCTGACCCCCCCCCCAAGTAACATTAAATTTGATTGGAACAAAGTCAGTGATGTAGCTGAGGTCTCCAGACCTTCTCAAGAATGATGGCTGAAAACCACCCTTTCCTTCTCCACCCCTTCACTCGATTTTGCTGTGCAATATTTATTAAGGCTTGTTACAAGTTTGGAATACTTGCAGCGCACAGATGTTTTGTGAGGCTTGTTATTTTCTATGCTGGAGGTTATGAGTCAGATTACTGTTAAGCAAAATGTTTATGTGAAATCATTTCTGAGTCATATATTTGCATCATATACAACCTGTCTGACAATCAAAACATTCACCACTCTGCTAATGATTATACGAACTTTTCCAGCGCTCCGCTCCAACATAACATAATTACACAGAAAAGCACAATAAATTACTTTGACAGCCTTCTCCATGTGCCTTATTGTGATCTCTTGACATTATCTCACCACTACTCAGAACTGCAAGACTAACATGCAGTTCAATTGTGTGCATGTCGTTTCGGAAAGATATTTCTTAACCTATTGTGTACACATTCATCAAAATCCCGATTAATTAATTCTTCCGATTTGGAGCAAAGCTGGGTGTTGGTGGTGTAGATGTTCCAAATACATATTTTTGGGAAGAGCACAGGGTTATAATTTGCATATATGCACAGTACCTATTTATTTATTGCAACTGAGGAATGCACCTAATCTGATATGTCAGGTCTTCTGTGCTTGTGTAAGTGATAGGTGCAAATATACCATATTTTTCCATCTATAAGAAGCCCCCATGTATAAGATGCCCCCTATTTTGAGGGGCTCAGATTTAAGAAAATCCACCCTCGGCTCTATCCGTGTATAAGGCGCCCCCTAATTTCTGACATTATTTTTTTAGGGGGGGGGAACATAGTCTTATACATGGAAAAATACGGTATTTGTGGCGTGGAAATGAGGATTTGTGATCAGTAAAGACACCTACAAATGTTACCTCAATGGCTTGGAAGCCTCTGAGGCATGTCCACTTCTTGCATTGCTTTGGTAACATTGAAGGTCATGTGGGAAGCGCTGGCATCATAGCTATTTCCCATGCCAACATTAGTCTTCCCAAAAGCTGAGGCAATGCTTTTCTAAAAAAGGAGAACACCATGCCATTCTCCTGCATTAATTGGGCTTCTGTTGGACTGGAATGAGATGACTGCTGACTGGAAGTGGCCCCATGCTGGCTTAATAGGCTATAATGGCTGGGACAATTCATTTTAAAGGACCTTGATGACTTTTGCCCAGATCCTATCAGCCCATATGTGCAAAAGGCAGCTCTGATGTGTATGCATAATTGTCATGTTCACTCAAGCATTCCCATTCACCTTAGTTGTGTGGGTAGCCTTCGTCGTCATGTCATTTTGCACGTGGACCTCACATTTTGCACCCTACCTCACAGCTTTTGGATTTGATCCATTCTGTAAATCTTGCAAGAGCATACACTATATATCTCATAACAGTACGTACACAAGATTGGTCTACCATTCAGTAGAGTGAGGTGAATGCTTTAAGTTAGGTGGCAGACGCTATGTAGTAAAAAGGTAAAGGTAAAGGACCCCTGGATGGTTAAGTCCAGTCAAAGGCGACTATGGGGTTGTGGCACTCATCTCGCTTTCAGGCCGAGGAAGCTGGCATTTGTCCACAGACAGCTTTCCGGGTCATGTGGACAGCATGACTAAACCAATTCTGGCACAATGGAATACTGTGACGGAAACCAGAGCGCACGGAAATGCCATTTACCTTCCCACCGCAGTGGTACCTATTTATCTGCTTATGTACACTGGAATGCTTTCAAACTGCTAGGTTGGAAGAAGCTGGGACAGAGCAATGGGAGCTCACCCTATTGCAGGGATTTGAAATGCCAACCTTCTGATCAGCAAGCCCAAGAGGCTTAGCGGTTTAGACCACAGCGCCAGCCACTGTGAGGTAGGAGCACTGCGACCCCACCCCTGCTGTTCCTCCTGAACTGCTGTTTACTTTCAAGAGGACGCCAGATCTATATGTGTACTGTATGGCCTGTCCTGGGTCCCCTAAACTGTCTTAGGAAACCTAAACAGTCTCAGGTGCAGTGAAGGACTCTCTTGTCACCAGTACTAAAGTAAGATTCAGCTGTTATTCCAGGTGGCATTTGGAATACAGTATATGGACCAGGCGTTTCCGTGCGCTGCTCTGGTTCGCCAGAAGCGGCTTAGTCATGCTGGCCACATGACCCGGAAGCTGTCTGCGGACAAACGCCAGCTCCCTCGGTAAAGCGAGATGAGTGCCGCAACCCCAGAGTCGTCCACGACTGGACTTAATGGTCAGGGGTCCCTTTACCTTTATATGGACCAGGGAGGGTGTGTGTGTCCATGTTGTCCTTCTCCTTAAGCCACAAAATGTCTTGCGCACACACATTTCCACTTTAAATATGTCACCCCAAGAAAAAGCACAGATTTGTGAGGTCTTACCTCTCAAATGTTAAAATGTTTGCAATCTCATGATTCTGAAAGAAGTACTGAAAAAAGTATTGGAATACATGAATGAAACAGGTCCATTATTGAAGAGACATGCTCCACTGTTATGAACATGCCATAATCTGGTGAACATAGAGTGAGAAAATAAATGCAAGTGGACAGTGTGTTAGAGAAGAGCATATAACTCCCAAAAGCTATTAGCTATGAAAATTGCTATTTTAAAAAACAACACTTTTCAATTAGTAGACTAATTGAACATTGGTGTGTGTGTGTATACATACTTACATACCTTTTCTTAAAAAAACCCACAGGCTGTCTTAAGTTGACCGTCATTTTTTAAATTTAGATGTTTTATTACATAGATTCTACTTCAAAACCATGTGGAGACTTTAAATGGCAAGCTTTTTAAAGAGCTGACATGTCACAGTGTGAAAGTTTGGTTTATGGTCTTTCAGCATTCGCTTTTCTGAGCTGGATTATAATATGTGTGGAGGATACTGGCAGACTCTGAAACTATAAAATACTGCTGGATTTCATCACTTTTACTAGACTGGCACTGTGCAGGCTGCAGGATGGACTCTGATGACATTCTTTATGTCTGTGGTGAAAAAGTCAAGTGTGGACAATACCATAATGGCTTTTCCGAAAGTAAGTTAGCTAGGCCATACGTTAATTGTTAACGAGCCTGTGAGTGTGTGTGTGTTTTGAAGCCATAAAAAAAGCTTCCGCACATAATGTTGGAGAGCCTTTCTTTAGCTGAGGTCTCTGACTAGTGCGAGTGACGAATGCCTAATTGGACTACGAGGACCAATATATTGTGAAGTGTAGTGGAAAATGCCCCAAAAATCTGCTGGATGAAGGCCATTTATCCTGAGTCAGTTCCTAGCCCTGTAAACAAACACAGCTGCTTGAGTGTAGAATCGGTGAATAAGAGCGGTAAAAATGGTGATGCGTTGCTAGTGAGATCACGGCAGAAAAAAATATGTAACGCACGAGGCTGCGTCAGTACTAGAGGCTATCTTCGGCTGAGATTGGCCATTTCTGTTTATATAGCTCATATATTTATGGCACTGCAGGGTAACATTAACATGAGTAAGTCGTTCTCATTCCCCAACAGCTCATGTAACAAGCCAGCCAGAATGTTAAGCACTGTTGAGCTGATAATGCTAAACTTTGAGAAATGGCCTACAAGCATTTGGTCAGATGTGTCTTCATTTAACGTCCAACGTTTTCCCAATGAAAGTTGTTGTTGTTGTTTAGTCATGTCCGACTCATCGTGACCCCATGGACCAGAGCACGACAGGCCCAATGAAAATAGGGACGTCCTATTCCATAATAATTTTATAATTTATACCCTGCCCATCTAACTGGGTTGCCCTAGCCACTCTGGGAGGTTTCCAACATATAGAAAAACATAATATAACAAGCAGGTTTTTTTTAAACCTTCCCTATACAGGGCTGCCTTGTCTTCTAAAGGTTGCGTAGTTACTTATCTCCTTGGCTCAGGGGTTGTATGACTCCATACCCTCCAACATTTCTCTGAAGAAAATTGGGACGTCCTGAAAATAGGGGCACCCTAAGGAAAGTGGGGGATGCAGGTGGCGCTGTGGGTTAAGCCACAGAGCCTGGGGCTTGCTGATCAGAAGGTCAGCGGTTCGAATCCCCGTGATGGGGTGAGCTCCTGCTCCTGCCCACCTAGCAGTTTGAAAGCACGTAAAAGTGCAAGTAGATAAATAGGTACCGCTCCAACGGGAAGGTAAATGGCGTTTCCGTGCGCTGCTCTGGTTCACCAGAAGCGGCTTAGTCATGCTGGCCACATGACCCGGAAGCTGTACGCCGGCTCCCTCGGCCAATAACGCGAGTTGAGTGCCACAACCCCAGAGTCAGACACGACTGGACCTAATGGTCAGGGGTCCCTTTTACCTTTACCTTTAAGGAAAAGTGGAACATTCCGGGATCAAATCAGAAACTGGGACAGCTTCTGTAAATCTGGCACTGTCCCTGGAAAATAAGGACACTTGAAGGGTCTGTGTTCACACATGCTCTCGCTTTTTGGAAGGCAGTTGCCTTCCTAATATGTTCCTGATGCAATATTTCTTTACGCCAGCGGAGAGTCAGTTACTGTTCCTTTAAATCTTTGCAAATATGTGGTTTAAAAACCACTGCGCATTGCTGGATAAGTGACACAAGAAGAGAGTTAGAACACCAGGTGCATTGGGATCTATGTCCGCTCGGTCATTGGTAAAACTTCTTCAGCACCAGTTTAACTTAAGCAGCCCATTTGACATGTTTTGACACCCTTGAGGATAGTTGGTTCACATAGCCACACTGCCACAGGATAATATGTTCTGTACTGTAACTCCTGCACTCCTCTTTTAATAACAGGAATAGTTCCTATTTTCTAAGTGGCAGGAGGCACTGCTTTAATTTATCCCCTCACATTTGATATTTTAAAAAGAGAGAGAATGAAGTTGACTATTTGAAGTCCCCTGGACTCTTTTTTGTTTGCCTAAAAGCTAAAGGTAAAGGACCCCTGACAGCTAAGTCCACTTGCAGACAACTCTGGGGTTGCGGCGCTCATCTTGCTTTATAGGCTGAGGGAGCCGGCGTTTGTACACACAGTTCTTCCGGGTCATGTGGCCAGCATGACTACCGGTAAGCTGCTTCTGGTGCAAAGGAACACTGTGACAGAAACCAGAGCACACAGAAATGCCATTTACCTTCCCGCCGCAGCGGTATCTACTTGCACTGGTGTGCTTTCGAACTTCTAGGTTGGCAGGAGCTGGGACTGAGCAACAGGAGCTCACTCCGTCGCGGGGATTCGAACCACCGACCTTCTGATCGGCAAGCCCAAGAGCAGGCATAGGCAACTTCGGCCCTCCAGATGTTTTGGGACTACAACTCCCATCATCCCTAGCTAACAGGACAAGTGGTCAGGGACAATGGGAGTTGTAGCCCCCAAACATCTGGAGGGCCGAGGTTGCCTATGCCTGCCCAAGTGGCTCAGTGGTTTAGACCACAGCGCCACCCGCGTCCCTTTGTTTGCTTAATGAGAAAGTAGAAATAAACTTTTCAGACATTATCAGGATGGTGACTGAATGTTTTAAATTGTTTTTAACATTGTAATCCACCACACCAGCTAATTAACACCAACTAATAAATCTCTCAAATAGGTAAAGTACTTTGGACTCAATTTATATGGCTTTCAGATTCAGTCTCCTCAGCTAGTACTTGGTCTTTCAATGTAGAGAAAGAATTGCATTTGAGATTATACTACCGCCATGACTTGCAATGGATAGTGGTCACGAAGCGGGTTTCCATTGTGGAAGTAAACATGTTGGTTAAGGGGACATTTTGTACTAACACCGTAAAACCCTGGAATGGAGTGAAAACAACAACCAAGTTTTAACTGATGCTGGCATAGCTCCACATAGAACCACCCCGAACAAGGAATGGACATAATCCTGTAAAGTTCACAGCAAGTTGACAAATTGAACCATACGTGCTCAACCATGTTGTTATTTAACTGGGAAACGTTTGCACGATGGAGGGTTATTAAAATGTTCTTTTGGGATTAGTTATCCAGACAGGTATGTTATATTCCCACCACGTAGTGATGTAACAGCTGTCTCATTCAGACTAATGAACCTGTATCACGGAGATGGAACTGTGGGTAATGTCCCTTCATGTTTTCTGGTCTATTCCATGAGCAGCTGATGAATGGACTCTCTTCTGAGGTGTCTGGGAGGGAAGTCTGACACAACTGCCTGGAAGGAAATGATGTTCATATGCTTCTCTTGTTATGACCTTATTAAAAGAAGCTTACCACCAGAATATTGCTTGTTCTCTTGTTAAATAAGTATTTCAAGGAACAAACTGGAATACTCCATGTGTGTTAAAAGAAGATTTAAGAGAAGCCAGGTCTGGACTGGGCATAAATACAGAGGCTAAAAACTCTGGGAACCAATAGCTAAACAATATTCAATATATTTGGTAGCTCTTGCTTAAATGTACACAGACCCTCCAAGTGTCCCTGCTTTTCAGGGGCAGTCCTGGATTTGCAGAAGCTGTCCCAGTTTCTGATTTGATCCTGGAATGTCCCACTTTTCCTTAGGATGTCCCTATTTTCATTGGAGAAATGTTGGAGGGGATGGAGTTTTGTAACCCCCCGAGCCAAGGAGATAAGTAGCTATACAACGTTTAGAAGACACCTGAAGGCAGCCCTGTGTAGGAAAGTTTTTTTTTTAAATGTTCAATGTTTTATTACGTTTTTTATATATGTTGGAAGCCACCCAGAGTGGCTGGGGCAACCCAGTCAGATGTGTGGGGTATAAATAATAAAATTGTTACAGTGGTGCCCCGCTAGATGAAAATAATTCGTTCTACCAGTGTCTTCGTAGAGCGAATTTTTCGTCTAGCGAAGCGGCAATGCAGCGCGGAGGTTTTCGCGCTAAAAAATAATAATTTTTTTCCCCGTCTTGCGAGGCAGCCCCATTGACATTTTCGTCTTGCGGGGCAGCCTTCCGCTAGCGAATGTCGTTCGTCTAGCGAGTTTTTCGTCTAGCGAGGCATTCGTCTAGCAGGGCACCACTGTATTATGATGGAATAGGACGTTCCTATTTTCATCGGAGAAATGTTGGAGGGTATGCATTTATGCAAGTTGCAATATACCTTGCCCAGAATGCATCGCTCTGAGGAAGGACTGCCCCCGAACCTTTCTAAATGTGAGGCAGAGGTGCGGAGAAAGAGAATCCTGGAAGGGACCACAAGGGTCATCAAGTCTAACCCCTGCATTGCAGCAATCGCAGCTAAAGCATCCATGACAGATGGCCATCCAACCTGTGCTTAAAATCCTCCAAGGAAGGAGAATCCACAACCTCTCAAGGGAGGTTGTGCTGCTCCCTGGGCCAGAATCGAGGCAAGCAAGTGGGGGGCCTGGAGGGTGCTAATTTGCCAAGGCAATTGTCACCACATAATCCAGCCAGGCATGTGTGTGCTACCCAAGCATAGATAAACACTATAAAATTAGAGTTTGATAACAAGCTTCTATTTTTTGAACGCAAACAAATAGCTGGATGTCAAATGTTTCTAGAACTGCTATCCAGTAAACTCAATATCCACCAACACTCTAAATATCAGTTAATGCAAAGCTTTCTATATCTGATGCAGAATTTAAAATTTTCTAGCTGAGCAGAATATTTACAGCTTGAAAGAATTAATAAAACATAACTGAGCTAGTTACTTTTATTTATTTATTTTTGCGATCAGCCAATACTGTATTTATTTGGCGGGAAAGTGCAACCACCAGTTAAACAATATCCAGGCATTTATTCACCAGTGAAAATGTCAGTTGCTCAGAAATGGAAAGATATTCAGGCTGCAATCCTGTAGTCACTTAACCTGTGAGTAAGTGCTGTTAAGCTCAGTGGTACTTTCTTCTGAGTAAACATGTATAGTATTGCACTGTAACAATGGAGTGCTAAACTTACGCCCTAGAGAGGGACAGAGCAATCCACGAACACCCTTCACCTGCCAGTGCTGGGTGTGTGTGTATGTGTGTGCCTTACACAGAAATAAATGATCCTGTCCTGTTCCCTGCTCCCTGCTCCCATGGAAAGAGTTGGGACCAGTAGCATCCAATGTGGGGCACTGCTGCTCTCCTGGCTGCCAAACACAATGCAGCACCAGTGCTTTTCACAGGGGGAGGCACAAGGTGCACGGAATTTGCTGCAACAGCAAGAGCGTTGGATTGGCTTTGCCATGCTGCACAGCCCTGAGCTCCCCATGCCTTGTGCCACTCTTTCTAGTAAGCGCCAGCGATGCACAGTGTCTGGAAGGCAGCAGAGCAGTAATGCCCTCCCTATGCTCCTGCATGGGTCACAGCTGGATGGAGCCAGGATCTTATCGCTGTCAACTCCAGCTTTTTGCACGCATTGGGAGAAGTGGAGGGAGTGGGGACAGGCACTCGCCATGGAGACTGCAGCAAAAGAATTTGCAGGTCTGGTTGAAGGTCTGGTTTTGTGTGCATTTGATCTAACATGTGACATAAAAAGCTTCTGTCCTCATCGTTTTTCATTTATGTTATTCTGCGTATGTCACCGGTCCTCTGTTGTTGGGCCAGAATTTCTGATTAATCTGCAAGACTGAGGGAAAAGGGGGAAAAAAGAGTCTTGGGCAAAAGCTCTGCTGTGTGGCATTTAAAAATATACAGCAATTTTAAATGCCTGTTTAACACAGTTCTTGCCACACAGCATCGTTCTTTAATAACAGACAGCATGTGTGTGTGTGTATGACATGACATGACTAAACTTGGGTGTGGAAGACTACTTTGTCCATTGAGACTATCTGGGAATTTTTATGGGCCTCCCAGCAGTCCTCCTGGAGAATGCTGGAGGTCTGCGAAGGAGAAGGGGGGTGGGGAAGCCAACACAATAGGAGAACTCTGCCAAGAAAAGGGCCAAAATGTCCGCAAACGTTTACAGAGTTCATTATGGGAGCCAGTCGCAGCTTGTGGCTTTCCCCAACTGGAATAGTTTGAATAACTCTATAATTTTTACTGGTGCAGTTAGTACATGTGGCTGGCCACACACGGCTGTCGGCCAGATGTCTTATTCTGTGTAAATGTAAAAGGATGCTGGGGGTTGGGTTGGGTTGGTTATTTGTGTCATATTTATTGGTGTGTGTGTAAGTATTCAGTCTGTTCACTCCACCTCACATTTCATTGGCACAGGAGCCCAAGGTTTCATGGAACTATTTAAGCCAGAATGTCCCCAAACTTGCCATAACTGAGGCACACTTATTTTCTGAATTAAAATAGGCTGTGTGTATAAAAAAAAGCATTTCTTTCAGCCGAGGTAAGGGTAAGTGTGACCTGCCCTCAGAAGAGTCAGCCCCCTGTTTTACTGCATGAGTCAATGTTCTGGGCATGCCTTCTAATTGGAAAGAGGTGAACCCGAGACTGTAATCCAGAGACACCACTGGCAAATACCTCTCGGAACAGGGCAATTCTGCTGTGACTTTCCAGAGCAGTGAATCATGCATGGAGATGGCAAGTAGGCCTCTTTTGGAGCCTTTGATTATTCAACTCGTTTCTCATTGCACATTAGCAGTTCTCTTGGGGCACACATGATAGGAGCTGGCGATTTAAGGGAAAAGGGAAATGTGTGGACGTTCCACATTTTTATGGATCCTGTTATTTATTATCCATGTATGTACCAAATATGGATGATTCTGCCTCCCTTTTATCCTCTTCCTGCTTATCTTGGATCTTCATGCTTTCGCCAGTATGTAGAAAGGCATAGAAACTCCCAATTTGGATCAGCTTATTGTGGAAGGGGGCATATGGGGGAAAGTGAGATGTAGCTGAAATGCAGGTGGTTATATCTCCTCTCTATCTCCCTTCCCCACATCTTCCCTCTTCTTCCTTTTTTTTTGTATGGCTAGGAACCTGAGGTTCATCTGCAGTCAGATGTAGAATAATGGCCAACTCTCTCTCTCTCTCTCCCCCCCCCCCCATGTGTGTGTGTGTGTGTGTGCACATGTGTATATACACAAATGCTAAAGCAGTGGCTGAGGGGGAAGTTACCTATTGTTACCTACACACTAGGGAGATCTAAATTTAACGTCTGAGTAACTACCTTGAATTTTAAGGGTGCAGCTTATATGTGGGTGCGGCTTATATTCGGGCCAATACGGTACTTGTGTAAGACACAGACTGAGAGGACATGTGTATCTGGACATGCAATACTTGGGATTATTAGGATGCTGACAAGTTATTCTACTCCCTGCCTGTTTATAACATCTACTACTTCGCGGTCACGTTTGCTACTGTCTTGACAATCTGCACCGCCGTAGTGTCTTAAAGCTTATAAAATCAATGATGCTAACACACAGGGAAAACCTAACACACAGGGAAATTCCTTTTCAAATCATACCAGTGCCCCTTAAGCAAAAGCAAGCCTGCATTGCTTCATAATTTTCTGTGTCATTATTATTATTTATTAAACCCAGGGAGAGAAATGTAATGTTTAGAGACAAAACTTCATTCCTTTATTTTGTCGGGATGTGTCTGAAAAAGCAACAAGCAGCTGTTTTTGTGAAAGGGCACATAGTTGTGGGTAAGCGTAGGAGGTTGGGTAGCACAATAAATCAGAAGTCAGTGTTTTAAGAAACCAGGCTGCTTTAGTCACCTGTGTTATTCTTAACTCTAAATGCTGACCCAAAGGAAGAGGTGAACTCGAGGGAGCAAAGGTTTCTTCTATTTAGGTGCAGGCAGGCCAGGTCTACCCATGAGGCGAGGTGAAGCAGCTGCCTCAGGTGGCACAGTGGCCCTTGCAGGTGAAACACCCACCCTGGAGAAGAAAAGCACCAGCATAGCCTTGTGGACAGAGATCTGTGTCATAGTACTTCAGCCTATTATGTGCAGCTAAAATGGGAGCCTGTGGGGCTGGCTCAGCTAAACTACATGACTAACTTCCTTGGATCTGTGCAGAGTCACTCTGGAGGAGAAAGGGGCTTGACCCTTTTCAGGGTTGCTTCCTGCCCTCCCAGTTGTGCACTACCACACTAAACTGCCCACGCAGGAAACTTCCATACAGATGTTGTCCTTAGAAACACAAGCAGGGTCCCCCTTCCTTATAAGAATAAGGGGAAACTATGACCAGCCAGGACAAGAGCATCATTGTCCTAGAAGCTTGGATCTGGAGCCCAGGTGGGTGACTGGGAAATCTCTCTCTCTGTGTTATATGTTTGAGTTGGCAGGAGTGGTAAACAGATGAGTAAAATGAGTAGGAGACGCAAGAATGTTGCAGAATGGATGAATAGCTGAGCCTGAGCAGATGAGTAATGATGTGGAAGAATTAATAAAGAGCATTGAATGAGTGATGTCTAGGCAAGTCCTGTGTCTGCTTGAATGTTACTGTGCGTTTTGGCAATGTGTTTGTGGGTGATGGGTACCAGGGGGTGTGGTCAAAGTTGCATTGTATGTACATGCTATTAACAAAATACCAGAGGAGCCATTTTCCTGTTTTTCTCAGTCTAACCCTCCCTTGCATAATAAACTCAATATTGGACATACAGGATTAATACTTGGGTTCTGGCGATTTGAAAAGGTTTCACAGCACAGAAAATGGTTTGTGTCACCACTGCTCAGAATGACTTCCTGTGAGCCTGAACAAAACAAGAATTGCCATGTTGGATTGTGTCAGTCTTAGAACATCATTCTGTTTCCCACGGTGACCATCCAGATGCTTTTCAAAATAATGAAAGCAGAGTGTCTGGTATTTAAACCATAGTTTACGTAACTGACTTGTTTCAACAAACCATAGTTAACCTATACAACCATTTTGAGTTCAGCATAACACCAAACTGTGGTTAATCTAAAACAGAAATGGCAACTAATCCAAGGCTGTTAAGTCACATTCTTGTCATGATAAACCATGGCTTACCATTATGCCCAGACACTGTTGATTATAAGACAACCCATGAAACAATAAAAGGACAAACCATATGACAGTAATAAGAGGAACCATACAATTAGTAGCAATAAAAGAGCAAAGGTTACAATCACTACAATTAATACTAAAGATGAGGTTAGTTATAAGACAGAGTGAGTTAGCTACGTGTATGGAAGCTAATTGATGAATCAGAACATTTGTATCATCTCAGGATGGTTGGCACCTTCCCTGATTTATGGCATACATTCTAGCTATTCACTGTGGTGCTGAACAACCTTTTTCATGGGCTGTCCTGATCAACTTCAATAAAATATTGTGGGGACCCAGGTAAGCCCCGCCCTGCATAATTGATCACATCATGCAGTGCGCACACACCATTTGAATGGGAATGCCCATTCCTCCTCAAATATTTTATTGTGGGGGCTGAATAGTGGAAGGTTCGGGATAGACAAAAGGGCACATGGCACATTCATATGGCACATATTTAAACTATGGAAATCACTAACATAAGATGTAGTGATGGCTGCCAACCTTAAAAAGGACATTAAATGAAGTTAAGTTCTAAGTTTGTGGTGGAATCTCAAAGCTATCTACATCTACTGGGGGAGATAATTCTCAAGGAAGGCTGCTACAACAGAGAAGGTCCTGTCTCACCTCACCAAATAGTGGCCTATACCCACTGGCTGGATGATGGCTTTGTACTGCTTCCAGGAACAGGAAGCAACAGGAGGAGTTGCCTTCATATCCTGTTTCTTGACTTTTTGTAGGTGTCAGGTTGGCCATTGTTGGAAACAAGATACTGAACTAGATAGTCCTTTGGTCTAAATCAGAATGGATGGTTTTATGCTTTTATGAAAACTGGCTAAAAGCGGCTGGATTTGCTGTTGCAGCACATATAGTATTCGAGAGTGTAATGTGTTGTAAGGATGATAGCTTAATGACATTTTTAATTTAAAAAACTGGATGGAATTTTTGTTTTAATATTCTGAAGGTTTACTTTATATGCTTTTTGAGCCTTTTGCTTAAATAACAAATGATGCTGTTGATGGATGATTAAGAAAATGCAATAATATTTGCCAGTGTCCAGTTCTGGTGAAGTGGAACTTATAGGTGGATTGGGAGGATGCAGAAGAGGTGAAAGGACAGTCTGAAACAGATCAGGATTCTAGTACCAAGGGTGACCAAAGGCAGGTTTTCAGGACCCTGGACAGAGCCCCGGAAACAGGAGAGTTGTTCCAATGAGAGCTCAGTCTCAGCTGAGCCCTTTTGTGTGTACTGGGCCTGACTACTCCTTTCTGGCTCCAATGTCTGCAGAGGTGGAGAGATCCTTAAAAAAAGCAGCTGTCTGACTTGGAATCTGGCACTCTTTATCTGTTCCTCAGTCTGTTACTGGTCATGTTGCCTTTGTTGGGAGCAGGCTCAGTGCCCTTGGAAGTGAGAATGCAACCCCTCAACAAAATCAGGTTCAAGGACTGCAGAATCAGGAACTCTGTTCTTTTTGGCTCAGGCTCGGTGCCTCTTCAGTCTGCCACTGGCTCCCCACGCTTTGTGTCAAGCTACTAGTGATTTTGTAGTCTTTGCTACAAGGATCCAAGGATCCTGGGAGCTTTCCAGGGGTTCATCAATATGGTTAGGTCATTTGAATTGTAATTCCAGACCACAGGTTGGAACTAGATGAACAAACTCTGCACTCGTATGTTCCCAATTCTCCCAATTTGTGCTCAGATCTGAAATAATGGAAAATGATGCTTGCTGTTAGCACCTGAACTGGCAAGTTATGGTTTGAACAAATCATATTTGCCCTGTTTGAATGTAATGCTAAGCTGGATGTGAGAAGGGAAATTGGAATGCATATGAAGGTCAAGGGAAGGAGTGTGTGAGCTCAGGATTCATTTGTGTAGTTGCAAACAGTAGTTTGGTGGTACATCTGAACTGACCCAATGTTATTAACACCTGGCATGCAACCCTAAATAATAAATAAATAAATTTATTTCTTCACCACTTTATATTTTTAAGAGGGGGGAAAATACCAAAGCAGTTTACAATATACATCAAAGCATCAAATAAAACAATCCAGATTAAACATGATAGAAGGAACAAAATAGAAAATTCTTTCCAGTAGCACCTTAGAGACCAACTGAGTTTGTTCTTGGTATGAGCTTTTGTGTGCATGCACACTTCTTCAGATACACACTTGCACACTTGCATGCACACTTGCATGCACACGAAAGCTCATACCAAGAACAAACTCAGTTGGTCTCTAAGGTGCTACTGGAAAGAATTTTCTATTTTGTATCGACTATGGCAGACCAACACGGCTACCCACCTATGATAGAAGGAAGTAAAACATAGTTATCCAGTCAAAAAAGCATAATTAACAGGAAACTAAAACTTTCGAAATGAAAAATTACAAAGGAGGGTCAATTACAGAATGCACATTTAAAGAAGCCAAGTTAACAAAAAACAAATACCTTAAACATTGCGGTGGTGGGAGCAGAGCAGAGGAGCGTAAGCAAAGGGGCTCACAGAAAATTGGGTGGTGGGTTTAAGAATATGGAGCAAAGGAAGAGGCAAGGGAATAGGTGTTGGCCAGCAAATGCCTCCAGTATTGATATCCATCTCTGGTGGGGGGACCACAGGAGAGTTTTAGACTTGTTCTAGGGTTTGCTTTCAGTTCATGCAGGGTAGCAGGGGAGCTCAACAAAGCAGGCAAGTGGCCCACCTATCCGAATATTCTGCAAAGCACTGCAGTTCCATCGCAGACGGTTTCGTTGGCAGACCCGCTGCAGCAGATGGATCGGCATGGGAAAGGTCCCCTAAAGTTCTGACATATTATTGGGTTTCTTTTTCATTCCTGCTTCCACAGTCTCTATTCCTCAGCCCATTTTTAAAGGGGCAGCTGAAGGATTTTAAACAATACCAGAACATAAATTCCACAGTAAGTGCAACAGACAAACCAGATGTGTCTTGGCATACACCATGTCCATGCAGATGGTATGCAAATTATGCCACGCATGCAAATATAAGTATAAAAATTAGTTGCGGCCTTCCATTGCCCTCAGTGAACATTATGTAGGTTTCCCTCCCCTGTTTGTAGTGCGGAGGGTGTTTATGACAGTAGAATTTGTGCTTGCAAAAGTGTTACGGAACGTATAAGTGAAATAAACTTAATGTCTAACAGTGTAACACTTGTACAGCTTGCTTCCTTCCTCAACCATGTAGAGTAATTGGAAGCAAAAGAAGTTTGTTATAGTAGCACAAGGTTAATTGGTGTGTGTGATTGATTACACACACACACACACACACACACACACGGAAGTGTAGCCTTTAGGCATTTTTGCATCTTTCAGCATTATGGAAAATACACATTTTATAAGACTGCCCATGCTTTCTACAAGAGCAGAAGAGAAGATTTGTAGCAGTTTGTTTTAATTCCATTTTGATTTTTTTAATGGATTTGGTCCCTCCCTCCCTCCCTCTTTTCCTTTTTAATCTGTTTATGGGGCAGGAGTATGTGCCTGAAAAAACACTTGTACATAAAACAGCTGTTAAATGAATCTCCACACACTGAGATCAAGAGAACGTGAAGAAATATGTACTTCCAAAGACCTCTTTGCCAACTTGGATACTCCTTCAGAAAATAAATACAATCTTGCTACAAGTTTTTGGTAACTTAGTTACTGAAAAATAAATTGTGCTACTTAGACCTTAGAAGTTAGCCTGTCCTCCGATCCAAAGTCTTTAGCTCATAGGCAGAACCGAGTTTAAAAGATAACCTTGGATTTAGATAATATAATTATGTGTGACCCAATTAGCCATTCTTTGAGTAGCACAGCAGTTTTCTGCACAGTAGTCTCGAGAGTTCTCAAAACTTTTTCCTGATCAGCACTCTCCTGGTCAGGTGTGAAGTAAAACACAGAATCATAGAATTGAAGAGTTGGAAGGCACCCCAAGGACCATCTAGTAGTCCAACCCCCTGCAATGCAGGAGTCTAAACTGAAGCATCCGTGACAGATGACCACCTAACCTCTGCTTAAAAAACTTTTGAGGAAGGAGAGTCCACAACTTTCCGAGGGATACCGTTACACTGTTGAACAGCTCTTACTGTCAGAAAATTCTTCCTGAAGTTTGGTCGGAATCTCCTTTCTAATACAGTTTTTCATTATCCAGTGTCAATACAACCCCCCCCCCCCAAAAAAGGGCACACAGATTACAGCGCTGCCAATGACTGGCTATAGGAAGCCTTTTAGCAGCAACAAACTGGGATCTAGGCAAATAAGGAAGGAATAATGCATTGTGCATTATGGTGTTCATTGTGCATTTAGGTTAATCCCACATAAGGAATTTACCGCTTTATCAGTGCACATACAAGTACTGGGTATTGTTAGTCCATGGTGAAATGGGGGAAGTGTTTTGAGTTTTCCACAGAGCCTAGGGCTTGCCAATCAGAAGGTCCCTGCCACGGGGTGAGCTCCCATTGCTCGGTCCCTGCTCCTGCCAACCTACCAGTTCGAAAGCACGTCAAAGTGCAAGCAGATAAATAGGTACCGCTCCGGCGGGAAGGTAAACGGCATTTCTGTGCACTGCTCTGGTTTGCCAGAAGCGGCTTAGTCATGACCCAGAAGCTGTATGCCGGATCCCTCGGCCAATAAAGCGAGATGAGCGCCGCAACCCCTTAGTCGTCTGCGACTGGACCTAATGGTCAGGGGTCCACTTTTAAGGAAAAGAACTTCCAACTCCAGGCAACCTAAAAGTGATGGAATAAGGCCACACACAAGTGACCGCAGTATATTTTAAGTGTTCCATAGGGAACAGGTCCAGAGAATAATTGGAAGAATAGGAGGCTGGTCCCAGTGCTGCCAATCAGCATTAAGTTGACTAGCACATGTTATGTGGCTCACACAGACAGCTGTGCTCTGAAGGATGGAGAAGACGTTCACATCTCTCCAACTGATCTCACCTCCTAGAGGATGTCCTCCCTGCCTTTGAGAAACATGGTGATAATACATTTAATGCATTTAAATCTGCTTCAAGGCATGTAAAATGTGAGGCTTTTTCTAGAAGGAAGGCACTGTCCATAGCTCCCAGGACATAGTCTGAAGGCACATCATGTCACAACTTGGCAGGAGCCAAGTAGATCAGGCTCTGGTCAAGCCATCTGCATGGGATACTACCTGAGGTTCTGATGTACATGTTGCCTTGGAGTCCATAGAGGAAAGTCAGAATAGAAATGTAAGAAATAAGCAAAACTCTCCCTCTTTTTTTGACATTCCCACCTGGGACATGAAAGGGGAAACTTTCTTTTCACATTCTGCGCTGCTTTTCATGCTCACCTGTACAAAGAGCAGCATAGGAATTACTTGAAAATAAACTCCCCAAGTCACCTTTTCTAGCAGCAGACTTACAGAAGAGTTCACAATCTGGTTGGGGGCAGTGCGGCCTTCAGCATACGTTGTCCTTCCTTTGATGTTTTAATAATAATTATTATTTATACCCCCACCCATCTGGCTGGGTTTTGGAAGCTGTAATCTATATTGGGTCCCCAGCATGGCACCCATTAATTTCACAGCACCTCCCCCTTGGCATGCACCAAGCCCACTTGATTCTCCTCCTTTTTCCTCTTCCTCCTGTTCTTCCCTGTTGTTTGGCTGTGGAGTTTTCCTATGCTTTAGAAATCTGAACCGGAGAGCTATATCTATTGCATAGGGATTTTTGGAGGAGAGATTGTGGAACAACATCAGTTGGAGGAGAACGATGCATGGGTGAGGGGGAATTAAAAGGAGGGCAAGGGGTTCACAATCCGTGTTAAGCCGAGGTGTGGATGGTTCCATTAATAGCTTTCCCAACTTCAGTTTGTTAATCAGGTTCAGGTTGCTCCTCCACAGCCCTGCAGATTGCAAAAAAAACCCCCTTCCAAACACTTTATTACATATAACAAGGGGAAAAGAAACCGAAAATGTTCAAGGACAGTCATTAAGAGTACTTCAGTTTGTATATATCAATGCCTGTAAAAGAAGGTTTTCCGTGTAGGCACACTTCTGCATTAGACCTCCTTCCTGCAAGTTTGTTTCATGTCTGAGTGTGTCCTTTCCAGTAGACTGAAATTCGTTGTAAAGCCATATCCCTTTAAAGTTCCTCAGGAGCGCAGTACAGATGTTTTTGCAGTTCGTTTCCAAACAGCTGCCTTTCCTTTCTTTGGTCTGTTTTCCCTTATTTATCAAATCCTTTGGGGGAGGCTCCCTTGGCTTGGAACTCTGGCAATTGTTTCCTCAGCCGAAAGTATTTGAGAGCTGCATTGAGATATTGCTTCACAAGTAGCACCTGTTACTACAGTAGGTTTATAGATTTAACAGGTTGTTTTTGTTGGGTGTGTAGGGGGGGGGTTTGTGTGCGTGTGAGCGAGAGAGCATATGTGTGAAGATTCTGTAGGTTCCACCGGCCTCGGAGAGCTGTCATCCCCCAGTGACACGCCTGACATATCTAGCATTCCATAAAACAACGCAGGAGGAGATGGAAAAGCACTCACTCGCAAATGGAGAAAATGCTTCTTGGTCTGTGGAGCAACAGCTGAGGCCCTAAACCCCTGCGCAGGGAAATCGAAGCCAGGGTTTTCCTTAAGGGCAGTCCATCTTAAAAGCTTTAGCTAGGTGGCTTATCTCACAAGTTCCCCTAACTTTTGATACCTGGGCCCCCCGCTTTCCCGGATTAAAAATGGAGATGCACTTGGCCAAAACATTCCAGGAATAAATGTAGAGTAATCATTCCTTGTAACCGACCAGAACAATGGGCAATGGGGGGGGAGGGGAGAGACTTGGTGTGTGTGTGTGTTGAGCTGCTTCTTTGGAGAACTGAATTGGGGTGCCTGTGGATTTGCTGCTTGTAGGAAGTACTACACTCTCTGTTTCTTCATATGCTAAAATTTGCATGTGTGCAAGTAAATGCAAATAGCACAAGCTTCAAGTCATCTGTCCTTATGGTAAGCAATCGGGTAAGCACTGCTCCTGGAACTCATCAAATAGGAAAACTTGTGACGGGTGGCATGCAGTTGATTAAAGTCCACTTCTCACCCTGGTGATAAACCTGTGTGTTGACTGCACCAGTTCAGACTTCAGGTGCTTGGTGGCAGCTGCGTAATTGGGTTCTCCTGTATACAAAACCAAAACCTCGCACATAGAAAACCTGATATCAGGGAGAAGGTTTCTACCGTGATAGGTTTCTCCCTGATATGCTAGAATTCTGCATGCAGGGATTTTTTTTAAAAAAATATCTATCTATCTATCTATCTATCTATCTATATTCAATGGCATTTTCTCCATTTTCCTCTTCCCACAGAGCTTTTGTTCACCCTATGGAGATAAAGAGCAGCTTGGGATGGAGGTGGGGATTATAGAATCATAGAATTGTAGAGTCAGAAGGGACTCTGAGGATCATCTAGTCCAACCCCCTGCAATGCAGGAATCTGCAGCTGTCCCATGTGGGGATCGAACCTGCAACCTTGGTGTTATCAGCACAAATGCTCTAAGCAACGGAGCTATGGAGAATACTGAGTGTGGGGAAATGGTTAACCCACTCACTCTTCCAATGCCATTGTGGCTCCCATCTAATCCCGGGCACCCTGCAGCTTCTTCTGCATTATTTTTTTTAAAAATATTTGTTTGTGGGCCAATGACAGTTGTCTTGCATCTCATGTAGATCAGCTCCGAGAACTAGACAAAAGTACTGCCTGTTTTACAGGAGGTTGAAAAAGCTGAGAAATGTTGAGTTTGAAAAGAAAGCTGACGTTGTGGGCTACTTTTAAAAAAACAACCTGGTTTGGAATGAGACTTCTGCTCCCTTCATGCGAGGAGAAAACAGCGCAATCATTTTAGCCCAATAATTGCACAAGGGTGTGTGTGGCAAGGGTGATTTTATATTGTTCCCACATTCTTAGAGAGCCAAAGAGGTGGGGGAAGGGGCAGGTTAGCTGCTCAGCTGTGAAGTTACTGACTGGCCTTGCACTCACTCACTGTTCCAGCAAGCATGGGAATCTGCTGCAGTTGACCTCTCTGACATGTTTAACAATATAATTAGAAAAGTTGTTGAGGAACAGGAGTAGAGTAACTTGCTAAGTCAATCATGTTGGGAGCACCATCTTGTCTTAATTCAGAAGAGTTTACTTTGGAAAAGCTGCTTGCTTTTACATATATATATATATATATATATATATATATATATATATATATTCTGCTCATGTTGAAACGTTTGCGTTGCATTAAAAAGTAAACCAAACAGATTTTTCAGGTACGCCCGAGGCCACTCTGCTTTTTGCTGTATTGCTGAGGGAAGCTGTTTAGCTGGAGATGGATTTTGAACTTTTGTCCGGAATTCCGTTGAATTCCTGTTCGGAGTCAAGTATCCGTGCAGACCTTGAAAACCCAGGCTGTAAACTGACGGCAGTAACTAGAGACAGGCTTTGTCTGGAGTTGGAAAGCGCCTGACATAAACCCTTGCCGCTCTCCAATAAATAATGCTCTTGGCACTTCTTGGAATGTTTCTCTTGTATCATCTTTAAGGCTCTACTTGTGACTTGCTGTCACCTCATTGTTGGCATAACTTTTTTTTTTATTGTTGAGCTCAAAAGAAAGGGGGTGGGGAACCAGCTACAAGAAAACACTCATGGCGTGAAGTTTGATCCCCCACCCACCCCAATATCCTTTATTCGTACACAGCAAACCTGATAAGGAACTGGGTAGCTCAGTCGTTAGAGCACGAGACTCTTAATCTCAGGGCCGTGGGATCGAGTCTCACATTGGGCAAAATATTCTAACATTACAGGGGGTTGGTCCCTTCCATTTCTACGATTCTATGAAGTTTCAGGGAGTATCACCTGACCTGTTCAATTGGTGAAAAAATGTTTCCTTGCCAGAGTGGCTGGTCTTGCTGCAGTTTCTTTTTGGGCCAAAAATATGTGTTGGGGCACAGGCTGAATCCCCTGGGCTGCCACTTGAAGGCCCACTCTGAGTATTCCCTGACATGCTTTCACTCCTGCCTCCAACAACCACACACTGTTCTTACTGCGTTATTTCCAATAACCTTGGTTTTGGCTGCCTGGCATCTTCTGCAGTATATATGTGTGTGCGCGCACACATTTTGTTATATTTTATTATTAATAATAACAATATAAATGTTTTTTGCATAAATTGTCTAATATTTCCAAGTGCTGTGCAGATATCTAAAGGTAGTCCCTGTTTACACGCATACAATCTAATAAGACACAGCACAAAAGGGAAAAGGAATGGGGAGGGAAGAGGAAAGCAAACATTGAATCAGCTGCTTGTTTATTGGCTGATAGATGTGGCTGTCTTGGTTTCTGCCTCATTGTTATGTTCCTCCTGGAAGCCAGTGGGTGCAGCTTCTTACCTTTCCAGCAGCCCTTGGTCTCCTGACCAGTGGCAGAAGCCAGAGTGTGCCTCCCTTCCCTCCTTCAGTCCCATGGAAGCCTTCTGTTGGAGCAGAGTGCTCTTTCTGGCAGAAGCAAGAAGCAAGCAGTTGCTCACCCTCTGTCCAGTGGATTGAACCAGGCTGCTCTCTCTCATATGTCTTATGTGTTATTATTAGATATCTTGGATGCTTAGAGAGGAAACTAGAAATTTAAATAAGAAATATGACTACATTAAGTATGTCAATGCTTAATGCAGAGTAGAGCAAATATTTATTCAAAGTACTACATATGAAATAACTTGAGAGCACATGCAACAAAATATTTGTTGCTTTTAGTAAGGTTCTTTTTTAATATAAAAAATGAATGAATGAACGAATGCCTATTTACACAATGTTCCAGTTACAGGTAGGTAGCCGTGTTGGTCTGCCATAGTCGAAACAAAATAAAAAAAATTCTTTCCAGTAGCACCTTAGAGACCAACTGAGTTTGTTCTTGGTATGAGCTTTCGTGTGCATGCACGTATCTGAAGAAGTGTGCATGCACACGAAAGTTCATACCAAGAACAAACTCAGTTGGTCTCTAAGGTGCTACTGGAAAGAATTTATTTTATTTTATTTACACAATGGACTCTTAGGCTAACATTCCACGCTATCATGTTCCCTACCCCATTGCCTTAAATAAATAAAAAATGCAATTTAAGTGGTCACACACAAGTTTGCTGAACTGTGGCCCCGGGTTCCAATTTAGTGCAGAATTGGAAATGTTTGAAAAATGGAGAACTGAGCATGCAATGGGGCATTCTGATCACTGCTTCACTACTGCAGTATTTCTGCCTACCGTGACCTCAGGGTTGGCAGTGGAGAGCAGTCTCCAAAGAGGGAAAACCAGACCCCAGACTGGTGGTGTGGGTTGGCCTTCAAAAAGATTTTAACCTGTCCTCTCTACAATTTTTTCTTGCAACTAGGACTCCCAATCCTAACCATGTCCAGTCGGAAGCAAGTACTTACACCCAGGTTAAGCGAGGTTAGGATTGCTGCCTTGAGCAAGAAACGGCAGCCCTGCTCATGTAACCCCCCCCCCCCAAGACACTGCTCTTTATTTCTGGTTTCTACTGCTTCTGGGTAGGCAGTGAAGATTTAGAATCTAGATGAGTTATTTTCCTGACAGTGAAACAAGTAAACACTGGTTTTGAGGTTTTATTGCTGAAGCCTGGATTTGTTGTTTGCAGTATGCACATAACAACTGTCCTTGTTTTCAAGCAGGAACAGGCAGTAAACAGGAAAGCTTACAGCTTAGAATTCCAGAAAAGCAGATGTGTTCAAACCAACTAATAGGCTTTTTCTCTCTCCTACCAGTGGTGACCCAAATTCTGTGTGACAAATGCTCACAGCTGCCAACTCTGAATTTTTGTTAAGAGCTGCCCAGTTTATCCAATTAGCTAAGAATAAGATGAAAGTCGAAGGTACTATTATTGCTTGTTTTAGAACATTTTCTGTGCGTTTGTATACAACTCTGTGGCTTAGAACGAAACATACGCTACAGTGAGTAAATATTATGATTAATTGCATTATCTGCCCCCTTACTAATATACATGAAAAGGACAGCTTTATTGGTAAAACAGAAAGAGAGGGCAGGGGAATCAACAAAATATGAGCAATTTAGAAAATAGAAGGGGAGTTGGAATTCTAACTTTTCTGTTTTGCTGTTTTATATATTATTTTCACAAATACATGCATTTTCTGCACACAGTTGCCATTAATATGCACATGCTTTATGCATTCTTTCCTTGGAGAACAGCACCATCAAATTTGGAGAATTGAAGTCTTTGAATGAGAGGTGTGGTTTGGTTCACTTATTGGTTCCAGAAGTGCAAATTTGGTAGATTCACATTAAAATGTAAACCAGATGAATTGCCCCCCCCCCAATCTCTAGTTCATAGGCACTGTTAACACAAAGCACAAAATGATATTGATGGTAGTCATCTGCAGCCAACCCAATTTTGCTGCTTGAGGCGAAGGAGAAGTTGATGTCACCCCTGTCCCATTACAGATATAGAAGCCAACGTGGCTGGCAGCTGAATATTACGTCAGCATCCTCTGGTCACATCTGAAAGTTGCAGGTTAGCTTAGGGGCCACAGGGCTGGCCATGTGTCACACATAACTCTCTGCAAATATCCCTCTCCTCCTCCCTGCATTGACTGTCTGAGACAGCTGCTGTACTCTCCCTAATGGTAGGGCCAGCCCTGGCAGATTGCTTTGTTTCTTCATCAGCATGATATTGTGTAACATCAAGGCAAGGTTTTTAATGTATAGATAGGTGGGGTTTCAAAATGTAGCCAGGAAGAGGTTTATTCATCACAGCAATAAAGAAGATTTTCATTAAGGTAAGGGGGCAGAAGCACTTTGCAAACTAACTTGTCTGATGTTGCAAGGAACTTTTTGTAGGCAGTAGCCTGATGAATGAGGGAGGCTGAACAGATGGTAGGCTGAACATTGATATATAATACACCTACTGTCTGCCAGTTTACCTACCTCTTGCTAATTAATTAGTGATGGACATTTAGCATACCGCTTAATCCCCTTCCATAGTTCTCTTTCCATTCTAATTACTCCCTAAAGCAATGTTATCTGTTAATAATTTCCACCAAAGCAGTGACAAAAGAGAAGAAATAATGAACGAATAAGCAAAAACATCAAACTTCTGCTCCCACTGACATTAATTTAAAGAGGAAATTTTCAGTGTTTCTTAAAAAAAAACAACCACCAGTTTCCAAGATTGTTGATCATTTAGTTTGATGAATACTTAACACTTGTTAAAAAGTTTGATCAAACCTGTACAGTTTGCACAAATGGTTGAATGCCTACATTTAGTTTATCAGTAAGCAAACAGCAGGAACTTAAAAGTTTCTCTTTAATTTTGGCAGGATGTTTGTAATGCTTCGCTTAAAATAAAGAAAAGAAAGAGAAACACACAACCCTGTTTTGGAAAACAAAATGCTTTTAATGTTCTACTTGTGGAATCCCCCCAACCTGGACAGCTGGTCGGCGGCAGTTCTGCACACTCTCATCCCATAGCCCTCAATATTTACTTTTCATGAATTTATAAAAATACTACCACATGTAAACTTGCAATTTAATTTTACTTCAGTTGGGGTTATTTTGGCCAAGCCTTAAACCATAACAGAATTAGTCTGAGAATACCAAGTATGAAAACTTAGCAGTGAATTACTTCTGGCCTAGCAACATAAAAAGTGTTCTGTAGGTTTTTTCTGGAAAAGTATTTTTTTTAATTATTTTTTAAAAATGAAATATATAAATTGGAACAGAAAAATATTATTCCCTCTTGAATCCACTGCAACTTGTTAAATACTGCCTTGGAAGATCCTTTTCTAAACATTTTGATTCCAAAATCTCATTAAAGTTAGATTTATAGCCGAGTACCTTTTTTATGTTGGGCCGTATCCATCCCAATTAGTTAAGAAAACCTTAGGTGTCAACTATAAAAATTCTGAATGTGCAAACTGCTGCTCCCAAATGTTCAAGACACTCTAAGGAATATCTAGACTTTTATGAAGCGTACAATTGAATATGCAGAGATTTCTGGCTTGTAAGGGTAAAAATATATGTGCCTATGAAACTTGAGAAGTTTGCTCACTATTTCTCATATTAGTGTGATGATGGAGGTGTCATTTCAACATGGAGGGCAAGTTTCTTCCAAGATTTTGGATGTACTCGGGATTAAATAACAGCACTTGTAGTTTCAGTTTGTTTTATATACCTCAGAATGTGATGGCTGTTGACGCAGGTCAACATGGCTTAGGCCCAAGCTATCTGAAAGACTATTCTCTCATATGAACCTGCCTGGGGTCATCAGGGACGCCCTTCTCTCAGTCCCACCCTCACAAAAATGCTTGGTGGGATGTGGGAAAGGGGTTTCTTAGTGGTTGCTCCCAGACTCAGGAACTCCCTCCCTGGAGATGCCAGACTGGCTCCCTCCTTGTTTTTTTGTTTTTGTTTTTAATTGGGTTTCATAAACAAGAATAATGTTACACAAATATGTATACCAAGTTTTCTCATGTCATATGTATATCACAAAAATAGCATAAATGTGGAAAAATATCTAGAATAGAATAGAATAGAATAGAATAGAATAGAATAGAATAGAATAGAATAGAATAGAATAGAATAATAATTTATTGACCAAGTACATTTTTCAATATACTTGGAATTTGCTTTGGCTACATTACAGTGTAAAATACATTATACAAACAATAGTACCGGGTAATTTACAGAGCAAGAGCCGAGGCTGCCCTTCTTGGCGCCTCTTAAGCTGTTTTGGTGAGTGTAGGCCTGCCTCCTAGGCCCGATGGAGTTGGCCGGAGGAGGGAGCGGTCTTCCCAGACACTCACAGCAGCAGCAACAACCCGGGTTACAGACGCTTCAGGTTACAGACGCTTCAGGTTACAGACTCCACTAACCGAGAAATAATGCTTCAGGTTAAGAACTTTGCTTCAGGATAAGAACAGAAATCGTGCTCCGGCGGTGCAGCGGCAGCAGGCGGTCCCATTAGCTAAAGTGGTGCTTCAGGTTGAGAACAGTTTCAGGTTAAGGATGGACCTCCGGAACGAATTAAGTTCTTAACCCGATGTACTACTGTATAGCTCTGGTGGCTAGAAGTTGGCTCGCCTAACACTGTGAGCCTTTGCCACAGGTGAAAAGAAGTTTTAAGATGAGCCATGACTACTGCTGGGCACTAAATTTTCCTGGGTCTGGTGAGCTTCCTCAGGACATCATACATGCCTTTGTAGCACTAGAAAATGTGTGATGTTGAGCAACTGAGTTACCAGAACAGAACTGCTTGGAGGCTAGAAGTTTGAAGTGAAGGGGGAACTTTGCAGGGGGCAAAGTTCTTCTGACACATATTAATCTTTATTTGGTTGCTTGGAGCCATGTCCTGAATTAGTTCTCTAGTTTTAAATGTTTGTACCCACACATTCCCATGAAGGTGATGGTGTGTACTGTGGAATCAATGGTCTCTGTCCAGTTTCAAGGAGAACTGCCAACGTGGTAAAGAAACCACTGTTCCTGGGAAGTTTTGTTGCCAGTCTAAGCAGGGGGATCGTGGTCTAAATGAGAATAGAAAAAGAATGAAGCTGTGAATCAAAAAAGCTTGTAGAATTGTCAAAGGAGCAGTGTGGAGAAGCTGTCCCTACGTCACCCTGATTTGTGTGTGATTAGGTAATTCCACATGTAGGTGGGTGAGTTGGGGGGGGGAGGCATAGGAATGCCAACTTAAGTAGTTTTCCTGTCTCATTATTTCCAAGCAGTCGCTTAGATTTGGATTAAATGTTGGCCTGTAGTAATAAATAAGAATAATTTGTCCTAGTACCCAGAGGAGGATGCTATAAACATTGCTAGTTCAATTTGTAAGGTAAAGGTAAAGGGACCCCTGACCATTAGGTCCAGTCGTGTCCGACTCTGGGGTTGCAGGGCTCATCTCGTGTTACTGGCCAAGGGAGCCGGTGTACAGCTTCCAGGTCATGTGACCAGCATGACTAAGCCGCTTCTGGCGAACCAGAGCAGCACACGGAAACGCCGTTTATCTTCCCGCTGGAGTGGTACCTATTTATCTACTTGCACTTTGACGTGCTTTCGAACTACTAGGTGGGCAGGAGCTGGGACCGAGCAATGGGAGCTCACCCCGTTGCGGGGATTCAGACCGCTGACCTTCTGATCGGCGAGCCCTAGGCCCACAGCCCCACCCACGTTCCACGCAGTTCAATTTGTACATCATGCTAATAATGCAATATGTTTATTATTTTATTGTATCTTTTATCATTGTTCTGTTGTTGTTGTTGTTGTTGTTGATGTTTTAAAAAAATGCATTCCAAACCACCCTGAGATAAATATTATGAAAGGTACTATATAAAACACCTTAAATAAATTAACAAATAAAATGGATTGTGGAAAAATTACCTCTCCACTTCCGTGTTGCAAATGCCGTGAGCGCCGCTGTGTTTTGCTATTCTTAAAGCTTCAATACCCCCCCCCCCCCAATTTTCCTCCCTCCTCGAATTGTAACAACTTGTGCACTTAAATCAAGTTCTTCATAACTAGCGTCTGACTCACTGAAACCTGATAGAGACAGTCCTGCAAGAAAGAAGTGATGTTGCAGCTATGGACCACGCCTGTCTGGATCCACATGAATCTTAATTAGAAACAAATTTCAGTGAATAGGGAATCATTTCCTTTTTGGATTAAATTATACCCTCTTCTGTGCGTAGGCGACTCTCCTGAAGCCAGTGTGAGTTTGTGTGTGTGTGTGCGTGTGTGTATTGACAGGAGAGAATCTGGCCTTATTAACTTAAGATCCAGGATGAGAGTATTCGAAGATGGAGCACAGATACCTGGTGCCAGCTCACGCTTCTCTCACAGGTTTGGCTTGCTTTTAATGCGCTCATCTGGTTTCTCGAAATGTTTGAGAAGCTCCATCGGAATTGGGGGTGGGGGTTAATATCCTCTCTCCTCTCTCACTCTTTACAAGCCTTGGTTTAGTTTGTTGAATCAGATGAAATAGTTTCTACCCAAACATGAGATGTAATCTGGAAAAAATCTCGGAGGAGCAGCTTCAGCCTTAAATTGTCTGCACGTGTGCCTTTCACATCAGCTGCACCTGCTTGGCAATTACCAAGAGAAATCTTTTCACTGGTGGCCTGTATGATAAATGACAGGCACATAACTCACAGCACTGTAGCTCCATTAGGAATTGCAAACAGTGAGGCAACTTTAGTGCCAGCTTTGATCATTCAGAATTATAGTAAAATATGATATGATTATTGAGATGAAGAAACGGGGTTGTTGAAAATGACCCAAATATCTATTAAAACTTCAGTATATTTTTTTTTGGGGGGGGGGGGCGGCGGACTGACAGACAGAGAGGTGGCTAGCCACTTTTCTGATTTCTTGGGGAAAGTGATATATTCTAAACATGTATTTATTCTCTATTTTAATGCTTATTTAGTATGTGTTCAGGGTAGGTGATTTATTAATATGTGTTCACTCTTAAAATATTACCTGCCATAAATACTTGAGAAGGGAGTGTGCCTGAATTTCAAATATGGCAGGATGCCAAGGTAGAGTACTGGTTAAATTGTTGGAGAATGACCAGGGAGACCTGGATGCAAATCTGTACTCAGCCATGAAGCTCACTGGGTGACCTTGGGCAGGCACACATTCTCAGCCAACCCTACCTCACAGGGATTTTTTTGGAAGATAAAGTGAGAGGGAACAATCCATGCCTTACTGAACTTCTTGGAAGAAGGGCAGGATAAAAATGCCTCAAATAAATATGGCTCTGCTTTGTGAAGAATCTCCCCCCCCCACGCCCTAAAATCATTGTGAAGAATCTTCCACCCCCATTGTTCTGCCTGGACACTGAGATCCAGCGCCGGCGGCCTTCTGGCAGTTCCCTCATTGCAAGAAGTGAGGTTACAGGGAACCAGACAGAGGGCCTTCTCAGTAGTGGCGCCCGCCCTGTGGAACGCCCTCCCATCAGATGTCAAGGGAATAAGTAGCTATCCTATTTTTAAAAGACATCTGAAGGCAGCCCTGTTTAGGGAGGTTTTTAATATTTAATGCTGTATTGTTTTTAACACTCGATTGGGAGCCGCCCAGAGTGGCTGGGGAAACTCAGCCAGGTGGGCGGGGTATAAATAAAATATTATTATTATTTATTATGAAGGATAATTCAAAACAAGAAACATACAGTGGACGCTCGGGTTGCAAACGCGATCTGTGTGGGAGGCACGTTCGCAACCTGCAGCGCCGTGTCTGTGCATGCGTGGGTTGCGATTCGCCGTTCTGGTACTTACAAGTTCGGTTCGGTGCACAACCCGAAAACGTGCAAACTGAAGCGGCCGTAACCCAAGCTTGAATCCCCACGACAGGGTGAGCTCCTGTTGCTCAGTCCCAGCTCCTGCCAACCTAGCAGTTCGAAAGCACTTCAGAGTGCAAGTAGATAAATAGGTACCGCTCTGGCGGGAAGGATATTGAATGTGAACCTTCCTTGTCAGTACTGATAAGCTTCAGTTTGCAAATGCATACAAGAGTTTATTTGTTTTACTTGCAAATAATCTTCTTAATGCTGTGGTTGAATCAGTTTGGTCTAGGGCAGATGAAATATCTGACTGCTTTGGAAACTTGTTTTGAAGGTGGTGTTTGGAAATAGAATGCTCTTCTTAAGAACAGTTGTAAGTTTAAGAGTTATCAGTAAGTTTGTAAGGCCAGTTTTTAAAAAAAAGGCTCACAGTGTACGAATATTTCAGCGAGCTGTTGATTTCCTTGTTGAGTCATGTTAATAAGCATGGCTAACCACCGATGAAAGAGTGATGAAGACTAAATGAAAGGAGTCTGGTAATATCGTGGGGAAAGCATTCAAAAACATACCCGCCGTCAGCATTCCACAATTTGAGCTAATTGTAAAAACATTTGCTGAAAGCTCCGAGTTACCATCTTTCCCCTATAAAACAATAAGCCTGCAACATTTCAAAACACAATATGGAGTTAGCTGGGAAGTTACCATCCACAGAGATTCCTACAGTAAGAAGTGTAAATAGCTTTAGTTTACTGTCCTGGGCCAAGAAGACTCTTGGGGAGATACAGTACCTCTTTAGTGGTATCTAGCTTTTATGTTGCATAGGTAGAGCCTATGCTTGGTTCTCTTTAAAATGACCTAGGAATTGCCTTGGAGCTGATAGCCCACGGTTCCAAACAGGTGGTTGCAAAAATCTGATCCCTATACTCAGTGTCTTTGCTCACAGCTCACTACCTCAAATGTCAAATACAGTTTCTAAAATACAGTTTTGTTTAAGATCTTGAAACGGCTTGCAAATACACCTCCCATGCTTGAGAGAGGCTGTCCAGTACCATGCTGCTATGTTACGTGGTGCAAGATGCAGTCTTCAACTTCTTCAGACCTGGGATCCAGCTTTAATCCAAACATGCATTTTTGGACCTGTTTTTTTCATCCCACCCCATATATCTGCATGGTGGTCGTGCTGCTGTTGCGACCCACCTTAGATCAGACCTTGACATGGTAGAGGATTCCCCAACGGACCAGCTGAAGACCTATGATCGAATGAAAGGCTTGCAAAGTCAAACACAGCAATAAGCAGCAAGATTAGTCCTAGTTTCTAGGACACTTGTTTTGGTAAAACAGCATTTCTAGCGCTGACACTGACCAAAGAGTTGTTGATGTTGTAAGTCAGTCTCCTCTTTCCTGAGCGAAGGTTGTGCCTCATAAGTCATGATCTAGTGTGTGAACACAGAGCTCTGTACAAGTCGGGGCTCCCTCGTTTATTTTAGTGCCAGGAATGCTTCACTTGGTGCTCGTTACAAGTTTACAGCATTCCTAGACATGAAAATGGGGTTGGGGGAGTAGCCCCTGCTTACATGAAGCTTTGAGCTACTGCTTATTTATTTATTTTTTATTTTTTATAATAATTTTTTATTAGTTTTCAATTATAGTCCAATAATAGCCTCATTATAACAATGCCAATTTATAAATACAATTATTAATACCAATCATTCAAATACTGAATTATATAATTTAGTTAAAGTGGCCCCCTGCGTGCTAGATTTGATGATTTTCTTTATTTCTGCATTCCAAAATCTTACTAGTTTCAATTACATTCCGGTCATAATAATAATCTGTTATACAACAGCTGCAGTATTAATAACTTCTGTTCACGTTGACACATTAAGATTTATAAAACTTCAAGTGAGGAACTCAAACTATATCCTTGTTCTTCCTGTGTGTGGCAATTATTCTGCCCATGGAGTTTCTTCCTGTTCTTGTAAGAGGTCTTTCTTTTTCCCGATGGTTACTATTATCCACCATGCCTTGGGTGGAGCTGATATCCCATTGTTGTTCCACAAATTTCTTCGTTGTTTTGCACCGATAACTTTAACAACAGTCTCTCTGTCCCAGTAAATAAACTGTTGTCACCATTTTTCCTCTCAGCCTGGGAAGAAAAGTGGTCTGTCTCAATAAAGAACTTCCTCAGTTCCTTGGCAGCTCCCAGACTCCTTTAATCCTTCCTTCCAGCTGAAGATATATGGCCAATTACTTTAGTCCAATTAAGCTCCAATTAACAGGAGAACCTCTGCTTCTTAAAGGTGGTGTTGGAGGGTTTTCAGCAGGCAAAATGCTTTTGCACTCAGCACCTACCTGCCCCCCGCATTCAATGCTGGAGAGAGAGAGCCAGGTACAGAGACAAACTGTGGGTGAAGCCTGTTCCCCCCGTCCCTGGAGGGAATTTGCAAGGATGATTTACCCTCAATCGTCCTTGTTTTTCCTTCGCCAATGATCTCCCGCTGTTGTAGGGGCTGCCTCCATTAAGGCAGAGCGGAATTGGAAGCCTCAAGCTTTGAGCTACTCCTGATGACCTGATTATCAAGCATTTGCTTGTAAAGTGCTTTACACATAGGTTGGATGTTCAATGAGTTTGTCTGCAGGGAGTTTATCTTATAATGAGCATTCATGCTGATTTGCCTTCACAGTCTTTATATGTCTTATTGCTAATCCTTTGTTCATTCCACACTTTTCTGTGTGTTTCCCCATCATTTTCCTGAGTGTGAATTTGTTGTGCTTGGGTGACAGAGCGCTTTAAGCCATTTTAATGGTGGGATTCTGAATTTCTAGTTTGCTTCGGAATCCCTCCTGCAAAATGCTGACAGTCTGGAGGCGACTTTTGTCCAGAGTTTGATTTCAGACTGAAATCTCTCTTATTTCTTTCATATCTTTTCTCTATAACTCTCATATATAGGGAAATGTCTCCACGCAGGGATTCTTTAAAAAAATGTCAGCTATTTTGTTCAGCACCATTTCCCACAACCCAGAAGGTGAAAGCAAAGTTCAGAAGCTGACTTGTTCCCCTCTTTGGTAGTATCACAAATGAGTTCATTGTGCTATTATCTCTTAACAATGTATAGTTCATAACTGATAGCATATTTTGGAGGGTTGTGAAATCATGCAATGACATACAGGTATGAGAAAAGACCTCCCTCTATTCATGCCATGCAGATTGCTATCAGGGCGGCAATTCGCCCTGGTGACAGGTGGTATCTCATTAGAATTCCACGTATAATGGAATATTTATAGCATTCTGATTCCTTAAGCATTAGCTCGCTGGAGGCCTTCCTTGATTTTAAATACTTCAAAATGCATGGAAGCACTAAGGAGCATGGATATCAGTGCTCTGTTATGTACATCCCATCACAATCTTTTCAGAAGAGCCTGCCACTTAATTGTACCAAATGTTTAAGGTATCAAGAATATTTTTTTGGCTCACAGCTTTCGATCACTGGAATGCTGTACCTCCAGAGGTTTGGCAAAGCCTGAACCATAACAGATTACTTTTAACTGAGCAGTCATGTAGTAGTTGGGGATAGTTAATTTGCTTGTAAGTAGCTGTTTTCCTGCCAGTTGAACAACTTATTTTCCACTTTGTAGTATCTTTTATTTTTTATTTTAAAAAGAAATGCTAAATACCCTTGGAACTTGAGAAACAGAGCGAGTTTATGTAATATAACCTAATGACTATTTTAGGATAGAAAGGCTAGACCAAAGAAGTAGAATAGAAATGGAAGAACGCTGACATGTTGGAAATGAAATGATTTTACCTAGCGGTGAAGACTGGAAAGCGCATTTTCTTCTCCAAATTCCTTTTTAAAAGCATAGGCAGATCTCCATGGATATAGTTGTTTAAAAAAAAAAATCAAAGCTTTAAGTTCATTCTTTTTATTATATTAAAGTAGCATAAAATAGCCAAAAAATCTGTGGTGTAGACTAGTTTGTTCTGCTAATTTTTCCTTGGGTATTTAAAAACCACAAGGATTTGGAATGGCTCAGAAATGGCTGTTTGTTTATACACCTACTCGTTGGAGGCTTCAAATTTTTGTTCTCCATTTCAAATCTTGTTAATATAAATGTGAGTATGAAATTACAGAGTAAGTGTTTTGTGCCTAAATAGGAAACTACATTTGTAATGTGATACGCCTTGTATTATTTACAGTCCTGAGGGGCTTTTCATATTAACATGCTCTGGGAGAGTGCAATTACGATACAGCGAACTTTTCCCAAGGGTAGATTACCACTGTCCTCCAGCAGCAAAAGCATATTTCGAATGTTTCCAGAGCATTTCAGGACTGATGCTTCTAACAGTGACTGGTGTTGACATAAATTCCATTTTGCAATAAGTTCGTTTCCTGCAGTGTTGGCTATGAAATGTTTGCTGTTACATGTGTTGAATAATGACTGTGGGCACTGAGTGTCTTTTTTTATATAGACCTTTTCATAATGTATGAAAGCCATGGACCTGCTCTAAATCAATAAGGTTTTACAAATATAGTGCATTTAACTTAGCTAAATCAAACCAACCAACATGCTCCTAACTTTTATAGCTTAGGGGATCATTTGAATGGGAGGAGGGTTTTTGCCTTCACATGCTGCTTGTGGACTTCCTGGGAAACTTCTGATTGATCATTGTTAGAAACTGGACTTGGTGGACCCCTAGGTCTGGTTTAGTAGAGCTTTGTTTATGAATGATTTGTTCTTACCACAAGGTTCCAAGTGCCCTTTATTGTATTGCTATGCTATTTGTTCAGAGCTACGTGAATATGGTTTCTGGGCAGTCCTGCCCGCAGGTAGCTTAGCTCACGGGTGGCCCAGGCCTTTTTGCTGCCTGAGGCAAAAGGTGCTACTCTGCACTATGCGCCGCCCTCCACTCTCCCCTCATTGCCAGCCCCACTGAAGCCTCACTTACTGGGGTTGTGCTGCTGCAGGTTCCAGGTTCCGGTGAGAAGTCGTGGGATCTTGCAGGACTCTCGTGCGATGTCACGGGGCTTTTGCACGATCTTGTTGGAATCCAGAAACTCTGCCTCATAGGTAGGCCAGCCCTGGCTTAGCTGCACCAGTAAGCTAACCTGACATTCTCCAATTAATTTTGCATACTAATATTCTTCATATCCATATCCATACCCTATGCAAAAACTTTTGAGTTTAATCTTCTGAGTTCTGAATGGAAATATGGGGGTGTGGGGAGAATTCAGTGTCAGTAAGACTTGGCATGACTTGGCAAGAGATCCGCTCCACTTAACAGGGAGGAGGAGTTGCGGTGGACCACGTGGCCACCCACTCCCCTCCGGGGGGCGGGGGAACAGAGTCCTGCGTCACCCGGAGGCTCCTAGCCACACCATCACTCAGTCAGCCAATCCGCTGGCTGGGGAGGCGTGGCCAGGCCCCATTTAAACAGAAGCACGAGCCTAAGCCAATACCGCTCACATTCTGTAACCAATAAAGTTGTGGCCAAAATTTGCCCAATAACATTAACCTAATATCCGTGTCCTTGTGTCTCATTCATTGACGAGGGGGTGGTTTTGGGGACTCGACACGCAACTGATTTTGCCTCTGTCTCATATTTTATTAAGCTGATCTATCCATCTGTACTACTGTGTCAGAATTAAGCCAACTCATTTGACTCTTCAGATCTTGTTTATTCATATTTCAGTTGCTGTCCCCTCTCAGTGGAACAATCTTTTCCGCTAGCTTTTCCACCAAGATTGTTGGTTAATTCCCAGTGTATTGTTTCCCTGACTTTTGCACCCTCCTGTTTAAAATTACAGCAAGTTTTCATGCAGAAATGGAAGCTACATAGTTTAGAGTAAGACTATCTGCAACTGGACTGCAGCATCCAATCTCTTTATCAGATGGACAGAGGCATTCCAAGTATGTTCTAAACCATCAGGGGATATTAATTTTAAAACCGTATGTGTGTAAAGAGAATTTAGAAACTGGGCTTTTTTAAAAAAACAAAAAATGAACCCTCTGTGCAGATGGTCAGAGATTGCCCTACAACTTTCGGGTTCATAACCATTTATCTCAGATTTGCTGATCTGGAATTAATATTATCTCCTGCTTTTCTACTCATCATCAGTAAAGGGGAGTAGAATCTCCCAGTGATGTTACTGTGCAATATAAACTACATGGCAGAATCGTTGGCTATGTACCAGTATCTGTTGCCATCAACTGAATTGATAATTCATTTTCACCTGCAATGTTAAATGAATTCTAAACACCATTTCCAGAAGGAAAGTGGGCAGGTAGAGAAACAACTCTGTAACATTTATATATTGCACCATTTTTGTTGTTGTTACCAAAGATACATTGGTGTGTACTAACTAATTAGGGTTGCCATTCCCCCCTCCCCCGCCTGGCAAGACAACTACATGGATGGCCGGTGGAAATTTGACAGGTGTAGCTTTGACCAGCATTGGATTTCCATACTGTTAAAAGCTGTGGTTGTATTCAGCTTATTTTGCGGCTGTAAGATACATAGGAGCCCTGTCACAGAAGGCAACAATAAAATGGATTCCAGCATTTCTAGGTCAGGCCAACATGGGTAGAAGGAGGAGGAGTTTGTATTTGATATACCGCTTCATCACTACCCGAAGGAGTCTCAAAGCGGCTAACATTCTCCTTTCCCTTCCTCCCCCACAACAAACACACTGTGAGGTGAGTGGGGCTGAGAGACTTCAAAGAAGTGTGACTAGCCCAAGGTCACCCAGCAGCTGCATGTGGAGGAGCGGAGACGCGAACCCGGTTTACCAGATTACGAGTCTACTGCTCTTAACCACAACACCATGCTGGCTCTCACACTGGGTATTCTAGTCTTGATTGTTATTAATGCAGGTAGTGACATAAGCCTGTCTAAGATGTGGGGCAGGAACTTGTTCCCAGTAGACCCTGATAGGTACGTGGAGCATGTGAATCTGTGGGCCACTCACAAGCTCTTAGCTGGTTATATCTGTAATGGCTCATGGAAGTCTGTTTAGCTAGAAACACCTATTAGTGTAAATCAGCTATTACAACAGGTAGATGTTAAAGTTATTAGCCACTGATCAAGGTGCTGCTAGATCAGGAGTAGCCAATATGGTGCCCTCCAGATGTTGCTGAACTACAGTTCCTAGTCAGGGGTGATGGGAGTTGTAGCCCAACAACACCTGGAAGGTGTTCACTATGGAAAGGTGGCATACCAAAGAAAAGAGACGTGTAGGTATAGCATCAGCAGTCAGAGGCAAGTGTCAGGTATTCTTTGAAATCATGGTAATTTGAGAAATAATTCGTCATATTTATTAATAGAAGCAGCCACTGAACACCGTCATGTTCTTCTGCATTAGGAGAATGTTGGCCAAGCATATTTGAGAAAAGCGTAGCCCCACACTGCTTGATTGCCTCATCCTTCCCTACATGCCATTGGTTTATAAAATTAGGAGGTGTACACAGATACATTTGGTTATAACTTAGTATTGGTTTCCATAAGTTAGCACTCAGACCAGCTTGAACCAAATCACATTGCGAGTTGGGGGGGAAAGACTGGAAGGTACAATGAGAAAGACCCTGGCTGCTTTTCATTTTTGCGCACACTGTCTGTTCTTTCAACAATAAGGTCACTTATTGCAGTGTAACATGAGAACAGTGCAAGCTGGTTGTGTCCTGGAAATGAACAGAAAGGGGTTTTGCCTGTCCAAGTCTGCCAAGGTTTCTAAGAAGCTGGATCTTTTAATAAGAAGAAAATTTGCAAAACAGAGTATTTAGGCAGAAAGAAGTGCATTGGGAACAGCGCCGCCGTACACATGTTTACTGGTATGGGGTTGCAGCCAGTGTCAGCTTTCTGAAACGTGTTTTGTTGTAGAGAATAGCTTGAAAATGGAAGAGAACACGAAACTTATAAGTGCATTATGGTGGGTGACATAAAGCAAAACCCAGAATAATATTGAGTTTACCTGCTTGGTTTAAGCTATTTTGTGCTGTGTTGTAGCCAAGCTCAGTAAGACGCATCGCCTTAGATTTTGGCTTTCCTTGGTAAATAATGGTCTGATATGATAAGCAACGGCAACACATGAAGTATGATTGGCAGGATTAGTCTTAAGTATTTGAGTGACTGCAGTGGAGCACTTCCAGCTAGGGATAGACAAATCCATCTCAGCCTGTTCTCTCCAATTTCTGTATGTGGAAACCTTCAAGTACAGTACATCCCACCCTGTTCATGTGTGGCTTTTCTAAGATAATTCTGGGAAAATCCTTAAGAGCCTGTGCATAAGAAGTGTCACAAAAACAACAGCAAAAATGAGAAGGACTTATGAGATTATGAGATGTACTCAGAACTTGGTCTCTTTTCTTCTTCCTGTAATACTGCGAAGCTGCTTGGAGGTGCTGGAAGAGTCTGCACATGGTTTGCTGTGGTTTGATGGGACAGGTGGTGGGTGGGTACACTGTAAAAACCAACCTGGATCAAAATTAGGAATTTGGATATAATAGAGCCTGGCTGATTGAGAGAAATTATGGAACAATACAATTAAATTTTCAGCATGCTATACAATTAGAGAAAATATACTAAAGTTGGTTTTTAGGTGGTACCTGACACCCAGCAAATTGGTAAAGATAAACAAAAGAAGATTCAACCAATGCTGGAAATGTGTGGATGCAGAAGGCATGTTAATCCACATGTGGTGGTAGTGCAAAAGGGCAAAATAATTTTGGAGGATGATCCATGAAGAACTTAGGAAGATGCTCCAATGTTAATTTCCCCCCAAACCAGAAGCATTCCTGCTAGCCATAATAGGACAGAAAATCCCAAACGAAACAAAAAACCTATTCTTCTATGCAACAGCAGTGGCAAGGATGCCAAAATGTGGAAAGAAGGGGCGATCCTGGCAAAATATCAGTGGCTGTTCAAACTAATAGAATTTATAGAATTAGCCAATATGATGGCCACAATAAGGAACATGGACAAGAAAGTGAGTGGGTATTACTAGAAAAATATTTTAAAAAGAGTGGAGTAGTGTTAAATAAACAAACAGGGACAGATTTATGAACACCAGTTAAAAAAGGGTAAAAGGATATGTAGGTGGGGAGAAAAAAGGGAGGGAATACAAACCAAGGAGATGGCAGCAAAATTAAATGAAAATCTAGAATGTCAAGGAAAGATAGGCTGGGAAGTCTTCACATGACAGATGTTTTATAGTTGTAATATTATAGATAATTACTATTCTATTGGATGTTGTATTAAATGTTTAAAAGAGGTGATAAAGAAAAACTAAAATAACAGAGGAAAAATGGATGTCTGTAATGGAAAAATGCAGCAGCAGCAGCAGCAACAACAACAACAACTAATAATAATAATAATAATAATAATAATAATAATAATAAACAAAACAAAATTAGCTGTCATTCCTCTACCCTCCAGCATACAGTTCTTGTTGCTGCTAGCAGAAAAGCAGTGTTCCAACTGTTTGATTTTAGGAGTAGAGTGTGTAGTTTTGGTACAGCTTTTAAGAGTTGCAGGGAGGGAGTTGCACCAACAATACTTAAAACTTCAAGAGCAAGAGCTACTCATGCTATACTTTTCAAGCACACCTATTAATTTTGCCACATAAGTAATGCGTCCCCGTTATCAAAGACCTATTGATACTTAACTCAGTGGCAAAGCTTTCACTGGATTATACTGGATTTGGGTTATAAACTTGTTTGATATGCTGGTGCAATAGCAACTTCTATACAAAATGGCAGAGTATATGGCCCTGATCTTGTATTCTGATGTGCCTAATGTAGTTCTGGAGCCTTATTTGCCCCTACGGGTTCCCATTGTTGCGCCCGGTGAGAGAACATGGAAGTAAAAAAAACCTGAGGCTTCTGGCTTCAGAGAGAGAAAGATTTAATTTCTGCATGCAGAGGTACTTCGGTGTTTAGATAGCCAAGCAAGTACAAAACTAGCCAATTTTCAGACAGTTCTTATAGACAGTTCTCTGGCTCTCTTCCCACCCCAGAAAACTTCCTCTTGTCCATATAAGGAACATTTCCTGTTGTACATATAAGGCAAATGACATTTAGCCAGAGTTGGTTCATGCGCACTCCAGCAAGGCCATCCTATCTCTTGACCTAGACAACAGTTCCTCTCAATGAAGGACAGCTACAGTACTCTCTGCGTAAGGTCTACTGTTCTTATCTCCAGACACTTAGTAAGGCAAAGCTTGCCAGAGAGAAGTACAATGCAGATCAAAGTTCACAGCTTTACAGAGCAGTTTCATACAGAAAAGCTTAACAGGGGCACTTTTATACTTAATACATTCACTGGACTAACAATACATTCAGGTAAATATATAGGTTAGCTAATTAACCCCTTCCATTCCCTCCTCTTCTTCGGACCGCTGGAATTCTTTCTCCAGCGCGTCCCTGGGAAATGACTGATATTCTCTAGCAAGGGCAATGAGCTGAAGAATCCATGACACAACTTTATAAATCACCATATGCATGCATTGCATTAAACAGAAAATACAAAGGCATAGTAGCAAAATAACAATGGGGGATACAATACCAACAGATACAACAAATACAACTAAGGATCTTTTACTTCGAATATTCCTAACACTAATTACAGAAACTGTTCAACTGGTCACATTATCTGGTAACTGGTCAACACAAATTAAGGCAATATGATCATTCAGTCCTCCCATTCAGTGTTCTTTTCCTTCCCTTTCTTCTATTGCCGTGCACAGGGTCAATGGCCCCTCCCCTGTGCATTGGCAGCAGGCTTGTTGCTTCTTGGCCTTTGTTGCTTCCCTGGATCTTCAGCTTCAAGGGATGTTTCAGCACACTGTGGCAGGTTCTATCTCTACATAAGGAGGCGGACACCAGCCACTTCACCACTGGCAGTGTTGTCATAAAGACTGTAGGATCTATGCCACTTAGGTTTCAGAGTCTCTGCATAGGGATAAAACTAGCATAGCAAAGCTACATGGCATTAGGGCACCTGCTAAAAGAATAGGAGATAGTTACAGAGATTATATCTGCCCTTGGAGGGTGGTGTCTTGGGCCCCTCCAGCCTTTCTTTTGCCTCACAGATTAACCTCACAGGTATCGATATTGATCACACCTCAGTCCTCCTCCCTGTTGGAGGCAAGCTAGAATAACCCAATCAAATAAGGACAGCCTCCCATACACTCACAAGATATTACTGACCATGCCGGATCACTATCTCCTTGAAATACAATATTCTTCCGCAATAATTATCCCATAGCTCTTTGGTTCTTTGGTCTACTTCTTTGGCCCAGAATAATAATTTAGTTCATTTTTCCAATCCATGCAAACACTCTAAACTTAGAATACACACAAATATAAACAAATACACAATACAATCATACTATCATCATTAGCATCACCACAATTTCAGACCAATTTAACATAAACTCTGCTAATGTCAGGGAACAGAAAGATACAATTTCCCCCCAAATAAGATCCATTTCTTCAACATCACTTTCCAGACACACTACTAGAGCCATTGCAATTCTCACTATCTTGACATCCTTCAGAACATTCTCCCTTTAAAAAAAACCTTTACATAGCAACTAATCCTCTCCAATATAACATTGTACAAATAATCTAGGGTATTTGGGTATAGCTATTTTCTCCTTACTGTCTTCTTCTCTTTTCTAATGTTCCATTTCTCCATCCCAATTATATTACCAGTTCCAACAGCCATATCAAAAACTAACTTTCCCTCCTCTTCTGTTTCCTGCATCCAAGCACCAGCCATTGATCCTTAGTACCTAATTTTCTACTTACCACCTCACCAAGCCTATCAGGACCTAGTGTCCAAGAATTAACTCACCACCACCAACCTATTTTTGACCCTCAGGAGGACTTAGGGTGGAAACAGGGCAGTAGGGAACAAATTCTGACAGAGTTGGGTTGTCAGACAGAATAGAACTTGGCCTATCTCGCTTCAGAGCCATCGGTTGGTCACTCTCATCATCTCACACATGGCGGCCAGCTTAGCAAAATTGCTAACTCCTCACAACGGTGTTTCATTAGGACAATGGAGTTGAACCCTTGATGTGCTCATTCAAATAGTGACAATTTTCAGGTTTCTTTTAGGTAACAACGAATTATGGACAGGGCAATAGGAAAAACTCCTGTCTTTTTAAAACAATCTTTGAAGGGCTTACTATATATACCACCTCTGAAGCAGAGCCATCTTCAGGCCTCTCTCATTGTCTCACGCTTCCATGGCAACAACCTGGCGGTCCTCTCCATGGTTTGGACAATGGATTCACCCCCCTAGATGTCCTCTGCAACCTTGGCATGGAGGGTGGTGTATTGCCTTCAATATTGTTTCCTGCTGGGCAGGGGGTTTGACTAGATGACCCTTAGGGGTCCCTTCCAACTCTATGATTCTATGATATGTATATCTTCACTTTATCATCAATTTTTCTTCCAATCATTCCAAAATTTCTGCCCCCTTTTCCTCCTGAGGTTCAAACTTCCTCCAAATCCTAACTTACACTGTCAGGGCTACACTGTCAGTTGCTAACCATGAGCCCCTTCCCATTCTATTTCAACATTCTCTTCTCCTTCATTACACATCCCACAAACCTACATCTACATTCCCAAATAACTTTCTGCCAAGAAGCCATTTCTTCTGTTTCAAAACCTTCCCTGAAAAACTTAAAACCTGGGATATAAAATAAAACTTTTTCTCTCTAATCAACTTCTGCTGGAAACAATCAAACTGCTCAGAAGACATAATCTTCTTTCCATAATCTTCTCCCCCCCCCTTGTGGGAGGCAAATTCCCTTCCTTTGCAAGATTCACTGCTGCAAAGAGAAAAATCCTTGCTGTTTAAACTAAGGCTTCTCTCCATTTCTGTCCATCTCCCCACTCTCATTGCTTTACCAAAGGTCAATTAAGAAACAAAATAAGACTGTACCAGCTTTAAAAACAAACTAACAAACATTCCTGATTGCAAGAGCAGCCCTCCTTTCAATGCTTCAGACACACTTTTACATTCACCTTAACATTGCAGAGAAATACTTTTACAGCCCATTCTATTGAAGGGACATACCTTGGCACACAAACAATTTCCAAAACACACTCACCAAACCCTGGGGTTCAAACAGATTCCTTGAAGGGACAACAAAACAAAACAACAAATACAAATTGTGCAGCCACATATACACGGAAAAAAACAGACTTCCCAGACTTCGTTGGCAATGCAGCAAGAAATGAAACAATTTTGGGAACACAGAGTTTGGGAACACACATTTTAGGGCTGCTTTCTGCCCCACCTTTCCAAAATGAATGCAAGCCTCAAACAGGGACCAACACACACACACACACACAGGCACTACAGATACAGACAAACTCACAAAAATCACACTGCACAATCACTGCAAACACAGATCTCATACAACACACACATAGTGAAGGAAAAATCATAAAATTATTACAAGTCATAAATTTTTACACAGCAACAAAAATTCCAATTCCCCATCTCAGCAAGCTCAGGTTCAACCTGGGACACTCCTTCCACCTAACCAGACTTTTTTCATGCACACACTCTCCGCTTCGCTAGGGACACTGAGTTCCTGCGTCTCATTCACTCAATACATCCACTGGAGCGTCCCCATACACCATTCCCATACACAGAGTAAAATCACAGGAAAATTCTTAACCCCCTTCTCTCTCTGAAAAATTCTTAACCCCCTTCTCTCTCCTCAGAGAGGGCACCCCCCTTCTTTTCCCCACAGCCAACGGCACTCTTTTGCTCTCTGCTGGCTCCTTCCTGGCGGCCCTCTATGGCTCACGGCCAGGCTCCTGGCGGCCCTCTATGGCTCACGGCCAGGCTCCGGTGGCAAATCCACTTGCACACTACCGGATTTTAGCGGCGGCCCTCTACGGCACACGGCCGCTGCAGGATCGATCGCATCCTGCGCTTCCCCTTCCCTGGGAAGCTGCTCCCCCTGTGGAGCTTACCTGTCCTCTGCAGATCTTACTTCCCTTCCCCCCTGCGGCCGCTTTCTCTTTCTCCCGTCGCCACGGTGCAGTTTGGCTCTCCCCCTGGGGTGAGCCAGTCCCTTCCCACAAACAGGCAGGAAGCGCGCTTGGGGCCAGCAAACGCCAGACCAGGAGAGCCTTTTCTGCTGTGCAGCGACGCCTCGGACTCCCTGTTTTCTCAATCCCGGGGAACAGCGAAGGGTTCCCGGCCAATGCACCACGTTATGGAGCCTTATTTGCCCCTACGGGTTCCCATTGTTGCGCCCGGTGAGAGAACATGGAAGTAAAAAAAACCTGAGGCTTCTGGCTTCAGAGAGAGAAAGATTTAATTTCTGCATGCAGAGGTACTTCGGTGTTTAGATAGCCAAGCAAGTACAAAACTAGCCAATTTTCAGACAGTTCTTATAGACAGTTCTCTGGCTCTCTTCCCACCCCAGAAAACTTCCTCTTGTCCATATAAGGAACATTTCCTGTTGTACATATAAGGCAAATGACATTTAGCCAGAGTTGGTTCATGCGCACTCCAGCAAGGCCATCCTATCTCTTGACCTAGACAACAGTTCCTCTCAATGAAGGACAGCTACAGTACTCTCTGCGTAAGGTCTACTGTTCTTATCTCCAGACACTTAGTAAGGCAAAGCTTGCCAGAGAGAAGTACAATGCAGATCAAAGTTCACAGCTTTACAGAGCAGTTTCATACAGAAAAGCTTAACAGGGGCACTTTTATACTTAATACATTCACTGGACTAACAATACATTCAGGTAAATATATAGGTTAGCTAATTAACCCCTTCCAGTTCCATCTCTGAAAAATAAGTAAGAGGAATTTCAGATGGCATGGCATTCCCATGCACACTGCATCCACGTTATTTGGGAAAAGTCAAATAAATGTAACAAATACTTTTTCTTATCTCTGTTGACATGAAATGACTAAATGTGGCTATGTCGAGTATGAATGGGTGCAGGGCTGTCTTAAGCATATCTGGCACCGTGGTGCAAAACTCTCTCCGGTGCGCCCCCCGCCTTTCACAGAGTTTTTTTTTAGGGAGGACGGTGCTGCCGGTGGGGCTAGAGGAGGCGGGCAGTGGCTGGAAGGCGGCTCCTCCGGTGGGGAAGAGGCAGAGGCTGGACGTGGCACCTCCCGGCTCAGCTGGCCGCTTCATGCCACTGCAGATGGAGGCTCTGGGCACGGCGCTGCTTCGGCGTGGCATGGCAGAGGCGGGCGAGGGTGGCGAGCTGATGCTGGAAGGCGCTGCATGCAGCCTCCGCCTCTTCCCTGGTGCCCTCCAGAACTTGGTGCCCCACGCCACTAGGCTCTATGGGTAAGACGCCCCTGAATGGGTGAATGAAAGATCTCACTTGCTTCAATTCCATACAGTCTTTCTTGTGAAATTTCAGTTGCTTTTTAATTTAAAATACTTGAAGCTTGAACATTTTCTGGGGCACTCCTTGAAACAAAATAGAGTGAAAAGTGGAGAATGTTAGTAAAATCAGTTAAATTGAATTGTCTTGTTTGTTTTAAACAGTTGAATATGACAAGGAATTCACACCTTACCAGCGACACCACAAGGAATTCAAGTTTAATTTGTCTCGGATTCCAGAAGGAGAGGCTGTTACTGCTGCCGAGTTCCGAATCTACAAGGATTGTGTTTTTGGAGGCTTTAAAAACCAAACCTTTCTGATTAGCATCTATCAAGTATTGAAAGAACATCAGAACAGGTTTGTGCCTTTCACTGCTAAAACTGTAAAACCTGGAGGGAGGGAGACTGTGACTTAATCCTCCCCCCCCCCCTTTTTGTTGGCAGGAATCATTTACTGGCTACACTTAAGTTGGTTGGGAAAATAAGTCCCATTTAACTCATTTGGACTGGCTTCAGAGTAGACATATATAGGATTGTACTGTTTAATATGGTTCTCTTTTTTTGTAACATCTTTATTGAAAGTTCAAAAAGCACATAACTATATGTGCACCAAACATGACGAGACGCAAACAAAAGAGAGAGAGAAAGAAAACCCATGCAGAAGGGGAAACAAAGGGGGGAGGGACTCAAAACTGTATATTTTACAATGTTGTTATTCTTCACCAAATCCTAACCTATTACAGTATTTGTAACAACGGGATTCCAAATACCATTGAATTTGTCCATGGCAAGTCTGTGTTTATATGCAAGTTGTTCATATGTTGCTAATTTGTATAAGTCTTCAATCCAATCGTAGAAGGGAGCCACATTTTTATTTTTGCAATTCATAAGTATCTGTCATTTTGCTGTGGAAAGGGCACGCAGAGTCCACTCGTATTGTTCTTTTGTAAGGTGCCATGTGCTGGGTATATAATTCAAGAGGATATTTTGCTCTGTAAATGTAAGGTTGTTCCATATAGCTCTGTTGATGGTTTCAGTTACATTCTGCCAGAAATCTTTCAATATAGGACAGTGAAAAAACCATATGTTTTAGAGAAGCATTATCCCTATTGCATCTCCAACATCTCCATACCTTAGATAGCCCCCTTTAAAAACAAACATAATGGGGTCCAGTATATTCTAAATATTATGCTTTGTTGTATGAGAGATTGCACTGTTTAATATGTTCCATCCCAATAGGTTGGACCTGGCCAAGTAAAGGTAATTAAAAGCACCACCCTAAAATTCCAAACTCCTCCTGGCTAAAAATTCAAAGCCCATCATTCACTCAAAGTCAGCCAAGATAAGGAGGTTTTAGGGGGCTTCTGAAATAGGCTCCAGCTGGGATTTCAGTGAGTCTCTGGAGGGAAGCTGTTCCATAGCTGATATCTATTATTTGAATTTCAATAGCAATGACTGGATATGAACAACATTAACAAAACTGCATCAAGAAAATTGCTCAGGGAGCTGCACTGCGGTGCCTAAAATAAAGACTGAGCATGCCAGGTATTTGGAAACAAAAGTTTTATGTACATTTAACTAAATTAGAGCTGCCATTATAAGAATCTATGTAGCATTATTGGACAATTGCATTGTTTTAGATTACACCATGAATATGCTTATATACTGTGGTACTGATAAAGTGAACAAATGAGATTTTGTAAGTTAAAGGGGTGAACAGCACGGACATATGAAGGAGGACTTGCAGATGAGGAGTCTGAAGATGTGTCAAGCTGTGTGTGTCGAGTTGTGAGGAAGCAAGTCTGCTTGCATATAGAGGAAGAAGTACAGAGTCCATGTATATTGTGGTGTGTGTGTTTGTGTAATATATCTAATTATAGGTACTGTATAGAAAGGGTATGGTGGAGGGGGGAAATATCCTTGTGTTTTTATGGGTTTCCTATACACACACACACATTCATGAAAAGCTTTCAGTTGCACTTTGTAACAGACTGGTGTGTTTCTGATCTCTTCTGATTACTGGATAATTTGACACTTGCTTCCATGGACCCTTCCATTTTGGCTAGCTAAGAAGGCATGAAAGCCCATCTGCAAGTTGTGCCAAACGGAGTCGTCTGTCTGTGTTGCATCGTTGCAACACTATTTAATATACAGGCAATTCCTGGGTTAGGAGCATCTGAATGGCACACGGCCGCACACACATGCACAGCACTGAACCTGGAAATAACCCCAGAATGTCACGAAAAGGGGCTGGTCTGGGCTTATGTGTGCTCTGCGGACGCTTGTGGGGGTTCGAAACCCGCATGCAAAACAAGGATTGCCCTGTATATATGTATATGGTATTAAACATCTGCTGGCCCAACTCTGAGATTATTTCACGAAAATTCCACAAACTGCAAGCTCTGTGAAACTGCTGGGCTTTACAATAGGCATTGTGACACAATGCATAAACTCAGGTTGGTTTGATCTCAAATGTGTGCTATGCATTGGTCTCAGCATGGGTGCATTTTAGATCTCATACAAACACTCCAGCAATCACCAGGGAAGAAGCCGTGGCTCTTCTGAAGCAGTGGGAGACTTGCCATTCACATCAGTGGTGCCAGAATCACACCTTAGGGACTTGTTCTTGGGCCAGTAGTAGCAACCGTATCCAGGAAAGTCCAAAGTATGAATCCATACACGATCTCAATAAGCATGGTTGGTGTTGTTGTTTTTAAAAAAAATAAAAATTCACTGTAGCTTCTTTGAATAATTTGGAACCAAATTTGCTTGGAACAATTCTGTCCCCAGGGGCGTAGCAAGGGGGGGCATAGGGGGCGGTCCGCCCCTTGTTCCATAATGGAGGGGGCGACAAATTATCAAGGAACAATTACTGCCCTACTAGGGCGGTTCATAAAAAACTTTTTTTTTAAATGCCTGCTCCGAAGGTTTTACCTTACTATACTAGGGATTATATAGCTATATATGAAATTCCATGCATATCGGTTAATATCTTGACCCTCCTCCACCAAAATAGCTGTTTACTTGGCTGTTTTCCTATGTCGTGAAGGCTGAAATTTCAGTTCAGTGGAGCACTTACTGTTCCCAACCCTAACCCTGTGGAAAGCCATCTAATTAGACTTTAATTTGATTTTGAGATGTTTTAAGGAGGTAATTTAATTATTGTTTCATTTTATACCAATGTTATGTATCTGACGTTAGCCACCCTGAACCCGACTTCGGCTGGGGAGGGCGGGGTATAAATAAAAGTTTTTTTTAATTATTACTTGTTATTATTCCTTTGTAAGAAAATATGAAATAACGTAAAACCATTTTTGCAGGGGGGGATCAATGGGGGGGGTGACAAGAAATTTTCCGCATTGGGTACCACCTGACCTTCCTACGCCTCTGGGGGTGTGTGACATAAAATTATTTTGCCCCCGGGTACCAATTTACCTTGCTATGCCCCTGTCTGTCCCCTTATTATCTCTTTATCATTCTCCCTGCCCTGTCCGCTAATTTAAAATGAGAACTTCTGCACAAGTTGTAGATAACATGTTTTTCTTAATTTTTTTTGCTTCTTGTGTTGATGATTCATTTGGAATATATTGCTTTCCTATTGGGAACAGTCTTTTAAGGCTCAAGAGCGGAGAGAAGGACAAAATCACTGAAAAGAAAAGAAAAGAAAAGAAAAGAAAAAAAGAACACAAGCCAGCAACAGTTTCTAAGACACCGAGTTCCAGAAAATGTTCCATATAAGCCAAAAGTGAACAGCTGCTTAAACTACAGACGTCTCATTCTTTTCTTTGAGACTAATGATGTGAGCAAATATGTCATGTTCCTTAACATTTGATGAGTTGGTTTTCAATAACTATGAATCTATAGAGTCCATGAAGTTGAAGCGAAGAGAGATGGCTCTGTTGTCCGCTTGGAAGTAGGATGAGCACTTTTGAGTTGGGTTTGTTTGTTTAGTTTGAGGGCAAAGTCAATAGAGGATTGACACGGTAAATCCCAGACTGTTTATGTCAGGCCTCACAATAGTTTTAAAAATTAGAGGCTGTGAGCGTGAATTGAACCTAAAAACATTACAATAGTTTTTGGAGACTTCGGTAGTAGAATACTAGACTTTACTAATTCAGACTGCAGATCTTCCCACATAAACAATGACCTGCATGTAGCAAAGCAGTACATCAGAGAACATGTGCAGCATGCCCACTTCCCTAATGTGTCTAGTTTGTTACACACAAAGGAAAATTTAAGTTGGGGCACGTTAAAAAAAAGACCTCTTTTGCCAAACCCTTCTCTGCCAGGAGTCAGGCACCCCTGAATTTTATTTACTTATTTATCTCATTGGTACTTGATACTTAGTTTATTTTATGAGGTATCATAAAAAGATTAAATTTTGCATATAGATTGGGGCTTGTCAGGCAAAACCTTGACTTGTAATGATTTTGCAGAGATAGAATTGCCTAATGGGGAAGTAGCAAATAGATAAGATCATCTAATCCAGCGTTTCCCAAACTTGGGTCTCCAGCTGTTTTTGGACTACAGCTCCCATCATCCCTAGCTAGCAGAACCCAGTGGTCAGGGATGATGGGAATTGTAGTCCAAAAACGGAGTTGGGCAAAACGCTGGTCTAACCCATTACCTTAACTGGAGCTGCTGCGTTGTTCGAATTACTTGAATATAACTTTTGAATGTATCATCATTTAAATGCATGCCCAAAGTACTTTTTAAACTTGCAAGCTGTCTTAGGGGAACATTATTGTATTGCTACCATTTAAGGCAACACAAAAGTAGAAATGGTGCTTGTGGAATTGTTACGGTATTATAAAAGTCATTCAGCCTAATGTGGTTTAGGAGGGTTTTAAAAGTCTTAATGAATAGTCAGAATGAAGCTTCCTTTTCTATCTTTTAGGTCTCTTAATAATAATAATAATAATACAGGGAGAAAGTTGTAGTAGAGGTTTTAAATCACATCATCATTGCAGACCACATTTTATCATTACGAAAACCGCTGGCGTTGTTAACAAAACATAATGGAAAGATTAATGATATTCTTGTAAGGTAGGTCAGGTTTCTGGCCAACCTTAGCATCCCTTGGAGAAAATTACACAGCTTTTCTTCAATTGTTTGTGAAGGCAATAACCCTAGTAAAAGAAAATGATGGTAACATTTGACCTTATTTCAAGAGGAACCATCTAAGTTGAAACCACAACATTCTCTTACCTCTTTCCCCATGAGTTATTTCTTCCCTGATTTAATGACAGTTCTTAAATCAGGGCACAGGAATTTGTTGACATAATATAGTTAACATTTTTCTTTCTTGCTTGCTTGAAGACTGTTGAAAATGCACCAGTGTAAGCACAGATAATGGCTTATCAAACACCTGCCAAGCTCATATTGGAAGTTTTTTCCATGATACAGCAAGTTGTGAGTAGTTTGGAGGATGTGTAAGACTGTATCAAATTACAATCATCAGTTGTTGTTGTTGTTGTTATACTGTATAAGAGAAAATAGTTTAAAAATAATTAAACTGTAATATAATTACTTCTCGGTGGTAATGTGCTCCTTGTGGAACGCCCTCCCATCAGGTGTCAAGAAGATAAAGAACTACACAACTTTTAGAAGACATCTGAAGGCAGTCCTGTATCGGGAGGTTTTTAATGTTTGATGTTTTATTCTGTTTTTATATTCTGCTGGAAGCTATCCAGAGTGACTGGGGAAACCCAGCCAGATGGGTGAGGTAGTAGCAGTAGTAGTAGTAGCAGCAGCAGCAGCAATAATAAGAATAATAATAATAATTAATAAATACTAACAACAACTTTTATTATTATTATGAAAACAATCTAGTAAAGAAGAGCACAGCACTATTAAAGGCCATCTTTCAGCTTCTTGTGCCTAAACCATGTCAGTACCACATCAAAAATCCGCTTAAATTTGGCAATAATTAAAGGTAAAATTGCTAGGAAACACATCTGTGACAGCCCATTGAACTGAGTGGGAGTTGTGCAATGCAGACCTTGAAGCACCAGTTGTAGAAGAGTCCAAAGGATGGGCTGCCATGTTTTCTGAAGCAACTGCAACTAGTAATCCTGCCATTAGGTAGTGTAAATTGTTTCAAACAGAAAATACAGGAATCTGGAGGTGTAGAAGGAAGTTTGGTAGAATGACTAGGAGGAGGGAAAGCAAAAGATGTTGCACCTCTGGCTCTTATCAACTAGAGAGGCACTGATCCGAATTAGGCAGACGGAGTCTACACACTCCAAGGGAAAGAGCAACAACGCCAGGAGCCTCAAGACGGGCCTGTGGTTGGGCTGAAATCCTGAAAATAGTAATACAGATCACCTGTGTGAATGGCTCATCTAAGGAATCCAGTCACCAGCTGTTCAAGATCTCATTCACCCTGCAACTCCTTACCTTAAAGGACAAGAGATCCACCTGTAAGCTGCAGACCACCGTAAGAATGTGAGGCTACAGACAAAAGTATGGTTCCTTGCAAGCCAGTGCTTGCAACCCACTGACGGTTGAAAGTTGGAACAGTTACCAGGATCTGCAGCAAATTATAAGGGAAGCATGTTGGCCTTTTGTATCTGCTCTGCTTGGAAGTGACCATAGCCTGGGCAGATCCTGGGTCTGCCTTGACAGCCAGCCAAAATGGGGCACCATCTCTCTCTTTCTCCAGAGTCATACCTGGTTCATTATCAAATGCAAAGGTTTGTAGTAGATTTTCCAGAAATGATTGTCAAGAAGCTACTATCCCTGTGACTAGAAGATTTAAAAAAGTGTTGAGTTCGTGGTAAAGACGGCAGCTGAATGTTAGATCTCTCTGGCAACAAGGTAATTCATTTGGAAGGAGTCCTTTAAAGTGAGAGGAACGTAAATGGAATTTATTTTTAGAAAGCGGTTGTTTACATAATATAGAAAGAAACTTTGAAATTTTCTTTAGCCCATTGAGGTGTCAGGTTAGAAGTACAGGACTGAAGCTTTGTGGCTGATCAAATATATAAAGCTTGGGGCTTGATTATTTTTTTCCAAAGGTAAATATCCTGTTAACTCACCCCTCCTCACCCCCCCCCCCCAAATCCTCCTACACTGTCCAAACAACTAGTCTATTAAAAACCACAAGTCTGTGGCATGAGATGATGATCAAAGGGAGATACTCCATCTCAATGGGTAGTGTTTGTCTTGCTCTTTTTGCACTGGAACTGTGTATTAAAGGTGGCCTGGTGGCTGTGTATAGGTTATGGCAGAAGCAAGAATAGGAGAAAGGGATGGAACTCTACTGTTGATATTCCTTTACTCTAGTGCACCACATATTAATTCTAATTATATTTATTATATTTAATACTGATTAACAGTATTAAACCCCCCTGCCATCCCAACAGGAAATTGACCCAAACCAGTGCCGGAGTTCCCAATACAAATTAGGGTTGCAATACGTCCGGGATTTCTCGGATATAACCTGAATACCGCAGTCGGCATCAGTGTCCGGGGCTGAAATTGGTAAAACGTCCAGGAAAATCCTGACACATGGCAGCCCATAGCTGCTGGAGTTAGCAGATCAAAGATTTCGTCCAATGCAGGAAGGATATACTAATATATACGGCTTGCATTTAAATACAGAGTTGTAGCCTGTGCCCACAAACACTCCCATAACTTAAGTTTAAAAAAATATCCTTCCTGTGGTGACCACTGTGCTCAGTCTAGACTGCTATGTCAACGTGTTGTTGAAGAATAGTAAACAAACGAAAAAAGAAGAAATTCGGCATGAAGAACGCTTTAGTGCGTTTGGGATAATTAATGGCTCAGTAAATGGCTGCTGATGTGTAATAGTCCTGTTAAGAACCTGAGTAATGCTGACCTTTGAAGACAGGCCAAAAACTGTGGTCCTTAGAACCATAATTAAAATAAGAGGACCCTGTCTGAAATTCAATGGCTTGAAGAAAGTGTTCTGTTTGTTCTCACTGCACTTTAAGGGATATTTCTGCCTGGTTGAAATATATATATATAACTGAAGGGCTGGATAGAGAGTGTAGGAAAGTAGGCAATGTTGGGGGGGAAAAGTGTATATATGAAATATAGCTTTTTATAGCTCTGATGTTTTGCTGTGGCAGTGCTCCATGGTGTGATGTGTGCTCAGGGAAGAGAGGAAAAATTATTTTAATCTGGCTGCCTCAGTAATATAGAAGCAAAACCAGTAGCTACTTCACCAGTTACGTAAATTTATATAATATAATCGGTGCTGGGATAAATGATTAGAATGAATTAAAATCTTCCAGCTTCTTGCCCAAAGAATGAAGTTTTAGTTTTATAGTAAAAGAAATGTTTAGATTTCATGGGAAATGTCATTTTCAGTTGCAAAAGTGCTTGTCCTGCAAATGCCCTAAATAGGTGTCAAAATGTATCGGTTTAAGAATAGTAGCTCAGAGGCGATATTTATAAAATAGCAAATGGACATTCTTCCTCAAAAAGCTGAAGCTAATATTTCCGTTCTCAAGAGCCTTGTGGGATAGAAATTCCAGAAATAAATGATTTCTGTATCAGCAACAGAGCCCATATTGCTTAGGTAGTCCTGGTCACTGCTTTCTTTTTTTCTGGCTCATGTGTTTGATGACCTTATTTATTCTTGAAGGGGTTTACTGAAGAGTAAAAACTGTGTGTATTGTGTGTATACACACAAATACATTCGTACATACACATACGTATGTAGGCAGTGCCCAAGAGGCTATTCTCCCATATTCTCTTTGATTGAGTAGTAATGCCCAGGCCAGGACTGAAGAGATCTGGTTCACGTCCTGACTCAACCATGGAGCTCAGCAGAAGACATTTGGATGGTCGCACACTCTTATCCCTACAACAACCCTGTAAAGGAGGTCAGGCTAAGATTGCATGGGAAGGGGATGTGAACCTGTATATGCTGAGAACAGCTCCTGGCGAGCAAAATCTGAGTTGTGTTTCTTTGTGAATGGAGATAGCTCAGATTTAAGACTCTTAAATCTCATGGTTGTAGATTTGAGTCCTGTGTTGGGCCAAAGACTCCTGTGTTGCAGGGGGTTAGACTAGATGGCCCTTGGGTTCCCTTCCAACTCTACGGTTTGCTGTCTAAACATGTCACCTCAATACAATATGTTTAAATTGGATGGCTTCCCCCAAAGTATCCTGGGAACTGTTGTTTAAGAGTGCTGGAGAGTGAAGCTCTGTGAGGGGTAAAATTACAGTTCCTGGGATTATTTTTTTGAGGAGGAACCAAAACAAGGTTCTATAAATGGACGGATCTTTCTTAGCAAGAGGACAATTCTTCTGTATTGCAGGTGATGAAGAAAGGTTAGGCCAGGTCGTCATGAGGAGTGGAAATCGGGCATGAAAAACACAGCATGCTGCCAGCAGTTTCAGAAAAGAGCTGCATAGTTTTTAGAGTATGTGTGGTCCAGTTTCTCCTCCAGTTTGTATTCTACTGCAAACAAACAGGTGTGGGTCTCGGGGGTGGGGGTTGTGTTTCTGCTTGGGGACCAGCTTGCAGAATGTGTGTATTTACACCTGAGTCAGTGTACTTAAGAAAGTTTACCGCGAGTCCCTCAGGGACCTGTTTGCTTTTTTGGAAATCAGTTTGGAAACTGTGTATCTGCACCTGACTTGAAAAGGCAGAGCTTTCAGTCATTTTGTAAATACATGGCAGCTGCTCTTGTGGCTTAAGTGGTGGCGTTTCGAACTTAAGGTCTAAATATTCAGAGCTGCTGAAAGGTGGTTCGAAGCGCAGAACGGACTTTGCTGTGTGAAGATTTCTATGAGTCATCTCCATTGGTGATTTAAATGTTAATTTAATCCACCTGGCTTTTAGTGGTAAGCCAGTGAACAGGGAATAACACATTTTGTGCAAATTAATGTTTGAAAACCATAATTATTAGTGGGACAGGTTGTGGCATTCCTGTACGTATAGGATTTCCCAATGCCATCATGTATGTCCACTGAATTTGGGCTAACAGACTCAAACAGCAGATTTATCTTCAGGCCACTGACACATTGCTCCCGATAAGCTATATGCTTGTGTGAATGGACGTAGAAACGATGACTTTGGGTAAAAAAACAACAACGTTTTTTTATCAACTTGTATCTTCCCATGAGGAAAAAATGTTCTCTCCCATTATCACTCCTTTGTATAAACATTTCGTCATTTTGCAGAGTGGCTCTTAAACTAGGGTCATTGTCTTCGTTGTAGGGCTTAACTTCACATTTCTAAAACAAAAAACACACACGCATACGTAACAAAAGTGTGATTGCTCCTTGATCTGGCGAGGAGAATTTGTGTGTGTGTGTGTGTGAGCATAATCCTTTCTCCATGTGCCATTTCTACGCTTTGTAAAAAAATAACATAAAATAAGTCATAACCTCCTCAGTTCCAACTATGTTTCCCTCTGCAAACACACAACTCAAACCCCACAAGAGCAAGCAACAGGCTGGAATATGCAAGTGTTGTTCAGTTCTGCAAGTGGTTCAGTTCTCAGTGGCTCCCACTGAGTTTTGTATGGTGGTGCAATGGTAGGGGGAGCTCAGGAAAGCACAGCTCTGTGGTGCTTAGTTTGGGGATAAGAGATCCTTTTAACTGTCCCATGCCTGGCATCTGATTACATCAGGTGATTGGCCAAGTGTGTATGGTTTCCCCAAACAGCCTTGTGGGACAACTTAAGAGGGCTGGCAGGCCCAATTAGGCCCATGGCCTGGAGGTTCCCCACTGGTGGTGTAGAGGAAGTCAGAGAGTGAGGAAACGGATTAAGAAGAGACTGGATACTTTGATGGGCGGCATATTAATAATAATAATATGATGATGATTGTGCAGGGAACAGTTGAATGCATGCAAAACCAGGATTTAAGGCTGTGTTTAAATTTATAGTGACAGCCGAGAAGTGTTTCTAACATTGCCTCCTGCTAGTGAAGAAGCTGTGAAAGCAAATGGGAAATTTGGACCAGAATAATGGTGAAATGCTCTCTCTGCTCCTCCCTCCCTCCCCTTTCTTCTTCTTCAGAGATTCAGATCTGTTTTTGCTGGACACCAGAGCAGTATGGGCCTCTGAAGAAGGCTGGCTAGAGTTTGACATCACCGCCACCAGCAACATGTGGGTGATAAACCCTCAGCATAACTTGGGACTCCAGATGAGCGTGGTGACCAGGGATGGTAGGTAACAGGCCAACATACTTTAAACATCTGGCCAATGTCCTAGTCATTAATTGGAAGCTCTGTTTATAGTGTTCAGCTGTGATGTGATGATCTGGCTAATGTAGCCAAGCACACAGCTGTGATGTGATGGCCGGGCTCTGGATCCAACTGCACATACTGGAAAGCTGCTCTCTCTAGGCTGCATGCCCTATGTCCGTGGCTGTGAAATTTTGGGAATGCCTGACTTCTGGATGCTGGGGGTTAGGCAAGGTGCTTACAGCAAGGTTTTTCTTAAATATAAACAATACCCACAGGTCTCTGTGTGGGGCTGTGGAAGTGTCTTCTGGGAGGGCGGTGTGAGCTCCTCAGTTTCGACTCAATTTTTGCGTATCTTTCAACTGGACCAAGAGGCCTTCTGTTTACTTGTCTGCTGACTTGTCTGCTGATGAAATACCACAGTGCATAACATTTCCCCAGTGTTTCAACCTCTTTTCCTGATGCAGCTACGGAGAGGAACTTGTGCTAAGTTTTTGGGAGTTCTCCTCTCATGCTTCCCTTTTGCAACATGCCACAGATAATTTGGGGCCGTTGGAGCCCCAGATATTGACAGAATATATTTCACCTTCTGGTGGAATTCAATTGAACATATGAAGCCGCAGGGGTACCAACTTGAATCAAATATTGGGGACGGGGGCGGGTAAGCCCTGTGAAGTGTAGGAGGGTTCCCATGAGGCAAGACACAGCGATAACAGCAAGAACCTTTATTGAACTACATAACAGGGAAACAGGGGCAAAGCAACTGCTTATATATATTCCTGAAAGCCTAGGCCACTCCCACTCCCACCGTGATTGGCTGTCTAAACTTCCAAGCTGCGAATCAAGACTCAGAGTTCAAGGGCCAATGGCAGAGGCCCAAATCCTGGAGAGTGGAGAAGGATCATTGCTCATCCCCATTGCTAAAGCGAGTAGAACCTCAAGAATAAACGAGTAGCGAATAGAATAAACGAGTAGTGAGTAGAACGGATCCTCAAGAATAAATGCTACGAGATAAGAAGAGCTGTGAGATAAAATATTTTTTGTTGAATTTGATTAATTTGCCGTTTTTGCACAAGGTCCCAGAGTTGTCATTATTTTTTATATGGCGTACACATAACCCCGACCTGTTCCTTAATATTGTCCACTCATTTCCTCCTAAATTTGCCAATTAGCAGAGTGAAGTACCTCTTACAGTACTTGTGTATACTTGTGGCCTCTGGAGCCTTAAAGAAGCTTGTGAAGTTTCACTGAAAATTAGAGTGTCCTATGATATCAGCTACAGAGGAGGAGGAGAGAGGGGGAAACTAAAGAGGGGGGGGGGTCAGAAGAACATTAGTTGTAGGAAAGCAGCTGTGTTGCTCAAAAGAGCTATTCAGAAACACTGTGCTCTTTATATGACACACCACTTTTTTTTTAAATTTATAGGTCTCGGTATAAACCCTAGAGAAGCAGGACTAATAGGTCGGGATGGCCCTTATGACAAACAGCCTTTCATGGTGGCTTTTTTCAAAGTGAGTGAGGTTCATGTTCGAACAGCTAGGTCAGCCTCCAACAGGCGGAGGGAACAGAGTCGAAACCGCTCTACCCAGCCTCAAGATGTTTCCAGGGTATCCAGTATCACAGGTAACCTCTTTTAATTGCCTCCTGGATTATGTGAAAATGAAAAGGGAGGAAAAAAATACTCTTTTTTTTTTAGCCATCGTTTCCCAAGCACTTAACATTTAGAAGCTGCTTCGAATTCATCTCTCATCGTTTGAGTGTTTCATTTCTTCTTTTTTCTTTCTTTCTCATGGTCACAAAAGTAAGTTGAGATGACCCTCCAAGGGAGTATCTGTTCCCTGGGTAGCAGGAACTCATTGTTCTACAAGTTTGTGTAGAGTGGGACATCACTCAAAATCATGATGGCTTATCCAAGGCAAAGTTGGTAGAGCAGCCCTACCATTAGGCAGGGTGAGGTAGCTGACCAAACTTACCCTGCAGCCTGAAACTTGTGAAAAACTGAAAAATTGTTTGCTTAATCGCCTTTGCTGTTGTTATTGTTTTAAGTATTTGCTCCGATCTGCAAAAAAACCAACCATTGCTGAATATGTCTTTCAGTCAGCTCATTTTCTTTCGTTTTTAAAGTCCAGAACTTACTGTGCTTCTAAACAAACTCTTTAAAAACACACATTTTAATTACCTGCCCTGTAATGATTGTTTAATGCTATTCCACTTGACAAGTAAGTAATAAGCCATGTATACAAATCCAGGCCTAAAGTGGCAAACTAAGCATTTGTCCAGGGTGCAAACCTGCTTCACTTACGCAATTGTCTTGGGAAGAGAGAAAGAGCTGCTGTCTGAACTGTTCAGAGGAGATGCCCAGGGACGGCTTAGGAGTGCCTTGGTTTAAACCTATTCCACTGTCAGAGGAGGTTCCTTTAGCTGAGGTCACAGCGGTTGAGCTCCAGCCCATTTGTAACGGGGAGGAAATAAAGAAATGGCAGGCAGTAAAAACAACAAAGAAATTTAACATCCTACTCAGTTATTTATTGTGTTATTGTTAACACTACTCAGTGGATCATTGAGAGCGGGCACAGAATTTTAATTTGTCTAAGGCAACAACAACAAAAAGCCCTGTGCTACTCCTACACACACACACAACAGTGAATTGTTACGCTTTTAATACAGTTAAGTTTCCTTTGCTGCAACAGCTGTATTTAAGTACTGGCCTTGATTCAGCTGCATATGCTATATAAACAGCTGTTTGGTATAGCTTTGCAACCTGTTATCTGACAGCGCAGGTCAGTTTGCTTGTTCAGTAACGATAGCATTAGGATTCATGCTCTCAGTATGGAAGCCTACTCCTTTCTCAAAGCATTGGTGTAAAAGATGTTCAGTCAACGTGTATATCAGTCCAGGGTTTTATGACAGAACTGTGACTTGACTGACATCTTGTGTTGGTGAAGTCTGAGGCAGCACAGATTCCTTTCGAGTTAACTGCAAACTGTTCGTGAACTGATAATGCCATGGAACGATCACACATTTCAGGATATTGAGGCCTTGTGCCCATTCCAAAACCTTCAGCCGCCCTCTGTGGTTTTCATCAGAGGAATTTGAAAGTGACGTATGTTTTTCTCCACCATTGGCCAGAGAACTTGGGTGAGAAGGCACAGCAGGAACAGGCGCCCAAAGTTGCATGCATCTTGCATCTAAAGTTGCATGCATCTTGCTTCTTTGTGTATACTGTCAAAAGTACAGCGTAGTATGCAAGTACAGTATACTGAAGCAAGGCATTTCATTATCTCTCCTAAGCTGACTCCTTTTATGTTAAGTGGGTTAATCAGTTTACAACAGCTGTATCCTTCAAAACAATCGCCTGCTAAAGCAAACCCTGAGAAAAGGAGTGTCGTACAGATCTCTTTCAAAACAATGTTGATGTATCCTGGATATTAATTACATTGTGGAATCTGGTGAATGGGCTCATTAGGAGCAGTTCATGTGTTTTGGAAGGATTAGCTCCAATAAATATAGCTTGCCTACTTTCAGTGGAGAGAAGCTTAAAAAAAAATTAAATTCAGCCCTCGGAAATGCCAAGTTTCACATTAGAACAAACCTTTCTTGTGGTTAAGTTTCGAGGGACGTTCGTTCCAAGGTGCTCCCCACATCTTAGGTTGGGGTGGTGGGGGGAAGCAATGGCAATTATTTATATTTGTGTGAACTTGAAATATTTTAGTTTTTTATGCATATTTAAACTTTTCCATTAACTGATATTGAAACTAATGTTGAAAACTAGTTCAGGACCAACCACATACAAATTAGTATCCTGTCTTTAGCACAAATGAATTCCACTGCTGAGTACAGGGGTCTGCAGTGCTTTGTTAACAGTGCAAAATGTAAAAAAAAGTAGATTTCTAGGCTGATAGTTACAGGTAGGTAGCTGTGTTGGTCTGCTATAGTCAAAACAAAATAAAAAATAAAAAATTCCTTCCAGTAGCACCTTAGAGACCAACTAAGTTTGTTCTTGGTATGAGCTTTCGTGTGCATGCACACTTCTTCAGATACCAACCAAATTTTTGCTAATTTCCAGCCTTTTTCTTTCTGCTACAACTCGCTGCATATTTGCTACTTTTACAGTGTGTGTGTGTGTGTGTATATATATGTGTGTGTGTGTGTGTGTGTGTTGCTTTCCTTGTTGTTTTAATGCGGACGTGTGTTGGGTGTGGATGGTGGAAGTTGTTACCCAAAACATCTGGAAGGCTCCAGGTTGGCCAAAACTGTAAAATGTGGCCTGAAACTGCACCACACGATTCTCCTGACTGTTTTCAAGCTGCTAGCTTGGACTGGAAGTACAAGAAGCAGGCATTTAACAATGCTTTCCACTTTTGGTCAAGCACAAGTGGCCTTGATTTGAAAGCCAATGGCTTGTCTAAAAATTTCTAGTGATGGGGAGTGCATTCTTATACTAGCTAACCATCTTTTGCCAAGTTGATTAAATTTGTGATTCAAGTGGAGCCAATCTGAAGATCTGAAATTGCAATTAAAAATAAACACTCCCCAAGCTCTTACACTGTTCTCCTTTTAAAACAACTCCCAATGTCTCTGCATATGGTTTTTAATATGTTGTTTCAAATATATATCCCCCCTTTATTCTTCCTCATAGATTACAACAGCAGTGACCTAAAAACAGCTTGCAGAAAGCATGAACTTTATGTTAGCTTCCAGGACTTGGGATGGCAGGTATGTGGTGTTTCTTTGACCATAAACATGCTCTGAAAACAATGCTCAGAACACTAGATTTTTTTCCCCACCTGACCGAATTCTGTGTTAGCATATCTTGGAAGAAAGTGGAGTGAAGGTCTATTTCCATTGAATTACCTTTTTCCAGATGTTTATTTTGTATTCAGCTTTAAGTAGATAATTACATTTTAGTATGTAGAACACAATTCCATAGGCTCACCACCAGTGTTTTTAAGCTCCACACAATTGTCACTAAAGATGGCTTCCACCATTTTAAATTACCTTTAAAAAAAAATATGTTTCTATTTATGTGGCTTATGTTGCTGGTTCCTTTAACTTTAGCATCCAAAATCACTATAGCAGTCATGGAGAATGAGATTTCTTTCTCCTATCCTCTTTGCTCTATTGCACCCATGTGTCTTCTAATGCACATAATTATGGCACAATGTTTAACACAATGTGTGTTGGCTAGTCCACTCATAAGACTTTTTTGAACACAGCTTGTTAGTGCTGCATGGTTCTTGCTAAAAATGTGTTTTTTACATGCTAGTATCAACTGGTGGTTGACTGTCACTGGTTTCACATGTTAAATGGTTCCAACTCTTTAAGAAGCTTCAGTAGATTTGCACATAGTTTTGTGCAAGCCCAGACTGCACATACCCTGAAACACCTTTAAAAAGTGGGTGGAACCATAATGTGTTGCATCATGAGCTAAACCAAGTGTATAACCCACCACAACCATAGTTTAATGTGTATTAACTAGCTACTGTAACCGCACACTTTTATTATAAAAAATGTTAGGTGAACATTTTAAGAGTATGTTCTGGTTTATGTCTGCTTTTGGCATGCACAGCTCTCTACACATAGGAAAGGAGCTGGCAGATATGAACATATGTGTAGGAGGGGTAGAGAGAATTAAACAGGGCACTAAAACATGCTCCACAGATATTTATAATACTCTGTACCTACAGCCAATACTTGAATACTGAAGCCAGGACATAAGAAGCTTGGGTATAAGGAAGTGGTAAGACTCTCCTAACATGTATTCTGTAGATTGACACAGGGAGGGTTCTGATAAGCACAATTTCAGCAATGAACTGGAACAACCTGTATGCATTTGCAATAGCTATGCTTCATAGATGTAATATTATTCTTTTAAAGGACTGGATAATTGCACCAAAGGGCTATCCTGCAAACTACTGCGATGGAGAATGTTCTTTCCCACTCAATGCTCATATGAACGCCACCAATCATGCCATTGTACAGACTTTGGTAAGTATAGGTCTTGGCTTAGCTCACAGATGCTGTAAAACAGTCCTCCGTGCCCCCAAGATGGTAGCTTTGGGGAGTGAAGAAGCTCCAATTTGTCTCTCATATCAGTGGCAAAATGTAAGACTGGGTTGTGGGAGTGAGCAGTTCATCCAGCATTTGTGGTTGGGTCTTGCGTAAATGATGGCCAAGGAATTGCACTTGCAGGATGGGAGAGGAAAGCAACTCTGGGATTAGAAATCTGCTCCATTAAATGAATTAACCAGCTGTGGGGTGGAGCAAGTTATCATTTTGTTACCTTTTCTATCCAACCTTTCCTTTAATGAGCCAAGAGCAGCTGTTTTAGCCTAATACACTTGGCTAATTGAGTAAGAATTTGAACCGGGATTCTCATGCTGGTGAGAGGAGACAGAATTTTTCAAGAGAACTTTGACATATGATGTAATTTTACTTTTCAAAATACTTCCTTCATGCAGCTTAAGGGCACATTACACCTTTGATGCTAAAAATGCCACTTCCAAGTCTTAATAAATATTTATCTCTAACAGATAGGAGGCAACTAGGATCATGTTGCATGTGGGGGGATTTACTATTTTCTTGCCCTACCACAAGGTTGCAGGGAAGTTGCCATTGGCATCAGTGGAAATCTACCATGAGACAAAGGGATATGGAGGATTAATTGAACAATACATTGAAAAGTCTAATCTTTAGGGCACAGAGTTGGCCATGGAGTTAAAAAGAGAGTTAACCCGTAGACACTGACCCAAGCTGCTTGGAGTCAGGCTCAGAAATGTGAGATTAACAAGTTGGGCTGAAGTTACAAATATGTTTGTCAACTTACTTAAAACAGGTTCACCTAATGAATCCAGAGAACGTTCCTAAGCCATGTTGTGCCCCTACGAAGCTGAATGCAATATCAGTTCTCTACTTCGATGACAATTCCAACGTCATTTTGAAAAAATACAGGAACATGGTGGTAAGAGCTTGTGGATGTCACTGACAAAAAGTTCTCTTCAGAAAGATCTGGTGCGCCATTCTAAATAACTTCCATCCAGTGCCTCAAAGGGAAAATTTGAAGCTTCTAGAACTCTATTTGTGCCTTAAGGAGGATTTTTTTGGTGGTTTTTTTTTTAAAGCAGAAGCAGGGGACTCCAATGCTACTTGTCCTTCTAAAGTATTTGCACAATGGTAGCCTTTGGTTCTTCTAATTTCTAAGTACACCAAAGAAGATTATAAAGTATGGACCATGGCTGAAGCAGCAAAGGTACAGACAAAAAACCTGCACGCTGTTTCTTTCTTCAGTTCCGTTTCTCTAAGCAGGCACCTGCCAAATCCTGGTGGCAATGCCCACAAGGAAAAAACAGAGGCTGTGTAGCTAAGAAATGAAATGCACTATTCAAGGCAAAAATCTCCATCCTTAAATGTAGCCAAACGAAGCTCTCCTTGCTTTAAAAGCCTGCAAACTGTAGGTGAGAACTTTGATTGGCAAGGTAAGTGCCTTGCATGAACTGCTGCATTTGGGTTCTTGCAACACACACTGTGTTAAAAGCAAGTTTTGTCCCTTGCCCTTCAACAGTGACCTAACTGGCAACGTGCCCCTATAGCTATCACAGAAGGAAGTGTTCTAGAGGTTAAATTGTCTCATCAGGCTAACAGGAAGAAGCTTGCACATTTGTTCTAAAGGCAATTTCTATGCTTACATTCCGCAGCTCTCCCTGTTGCTAGTTTTGATCCCTCCCCTCCTTTTGAAAGCCTGGCTAAAGAGGAACAAGTTATCCTACTGCTCTGCATAAAGAGGTGGGCGGGATGGGGGGGGCAGAGGTTGTAGGACAGACCACGCTGGAGAACTGGCTTGCACTTACTTACTAGTGAGATGGCAAGTTACTCAGTCTCACTGACCCAATTAAAAGCACTCTTCAGATTCTGATCTGGTTGGTCAGGAATAAACTTGCACCTCTCACTTCTGCAAACATGAATTTAAAATGTATATACCATACTTATTTCTGATGTAAGAGAAATGTTTCCCCAAGGCAAGGAAAAGTGCACTTCCCTTTGACTACTTTGCTCTTGTAAATAAATGAAAATGATAATTTATTGCAACTGTCAGATATAGTAATTTTGATGTACTATTAGCAAGACCAAGAATTTTTTTTGTAAAAAAAGAGATTTATTCAGAAACTGTGTGTGTAAACAATTGTACCACTTGATTTTTACAAGAGTCATGACTTGCAGTTCAGCCTGCTCATGAGATTGTGCTTCATTAGGTTTTTAAAAGTCACCATGTTGAATAAAGGCTCCCTTTAAGGCAGAAACGTGTGTTGATCTGATACATCTGCCATATCTCAATTAGCCCTTTCCATACTTCCTATCTGTTATGTACCCCCTGACTCTACACCCCCACCCCCAAATTTGTGCTGGACACATTTCCTGGCCTTCAATAGGAAGGGCAAAAGTACAGTACAAAAATTAGAAATGTAGATATGGCTAATGAAAGTTGCATTGCTCCATCTGCAACAAACAAATGGCAACAGCATCTTTCTACAGATAAAACATCTAGCCTCTGTACAAACCTGAAAACTCCCCCAATAAAATGGCAATAAATGTTTTTATATAAACCAGATTCCCCCCCCCCCCAAGCATCTAGTTTAAGTGTCTACCAGTACCTGCACTAGAAATTCTTTGGCTTTAAGTCTGTCATACTGAATACTAAACTGGAAAGGAGGGGGACAGGCTGGAGAGAAGCTACTCAGAATGAAAGACCACCTGGAAAAACTTATAGGTAGGTTTTCTTCATTTGTTTATATTACCTGGAAAGAGGCTCTTTAACCATGATTAATAAACTACAGCCCCTGAAGTAACAAAAATAACCCATCTCTAGGTTTTAAAAGAATTTTAAAAATCAGTTTATTTTTTTATTTTTTTAAAAAAAGGGATGACTGGTCATGATCTGGGTCTGCACAAAAGGAGCCAAATCTCTTTACAAATGGCTGAACAGAACTATTGTGTCTTTGAGCTGTCAAAAACTACCTGACAAATGGTATGGTTCAATAATAAATGCAGGCACACAGAATAGTACCATTGATTTTTGTTGTACATCCCTCATGATGAGAGAACACAAGATGACAGCAGTGGTCAGGGGCGTCTTTCCAGTGTGTGTGTGTTTTCCTTTGATGTTTCTATTGATGAGACATTTAAAAAGCACTGATTTGCCACATATAAGGTTTACAATGCGCAGTTTTGCAATGGTCCAGGCATGTCGTAAATTTGTAACTTGTGTAAACTGCCATTATCTACCAGGCCCCCTTAATTTTAACCTTTCCTTACTGGCTTTAGATACAAAAAGGCAACTGACTACCAGGACAAATGGAAGTTCATTAACACAACTAATAATGAAAACTGTTTCCAATCTGAACTATGATTGCTTGTTGTAAGCTTTCCTTAAGCTCAGCACAGTAGGGCTTTAGGGGAAACAAACACACACAGGGATACCACATTTTAGTACATTCAGTTTCCCAAATGACCACTATTGGAAATCTGGTACCAGCACACCTTGATTCAACTCCCTTGTTTACTGGACAGACAGCTCGAGGAGCAGTATCCAAACAGGCATGGTTGTTTTTTTTACAGTTCATCCTTTGCTTGCCCCAGGACAAAGTTGTGCAGTGTTTCAAGGTCTCTGGCTCCAGTGTGCTCAGTGACTTTTTCCCCACCACGGAATAGCATCAGTGTTGGGTAGCCACGCACCTTCAAAAAGAGAACGAAAATTGTAGGTTAGAAAGCAACTGCAATCCTGTATGTACTGACTCAAAAGTAAAAGGCTCTTCCATATGGCCAGTTTATAGTGGGCATGGCATCTCTTATGGTTTTTTTTGCAGTGTCCACACATCATCCTTCTCATCAAAATGGCAACCTGTGCTTCCCCCACCCCCTCCAGATTTCCTCTTTAGAAAAGCTGAGAACTTAAAACAATCTGTTATATATATATGATGCCACTGCTGGGGGGGAAAGGAGTTTCAACAGGTGGCCTTACATTCACAACATGAGCAAATTAGCACAAGACCTGTAATAAGTAGTTGGGGTTGCTTAAATCTCCTGAGTAGAAGGTACCTTTGTGCCAATTGTTCTGTAAATTAAGATAACCTCTCTCTTCAAACGTTCTCCAACTTTAGCTTAAAGCACCTCAAGAACTGCTCATATTGCTGAGGAGGTGGGAGGAGTATCAAACCGGGCTTTATTCTCTTCCTTCTGTTTTTCAAGCTTCACCAAAGGCCACACTATATATATACATTTAAACCACTATGATACCACTTCAAACCTTAACGGCTTCCCTATTCACAGACAACTCTGGGAATTGTAGCTCTGTGAGGGGAATAGGGATCTCCTAACAGCTCTCAGCACCTTCAGTAAAGTGCAGCTCCCAGAATTCTTTGGGGGAAGCCGTTAAGGTTTAAAGTGTTATCATACTGGTTTACACTGGCACCAACTCCTGGGGGCGCAGGCACCCACCAAAAAATTATTATGGGTACTCAGCACCTGGCCTCATGGGGCCGTTTGAAGTTGCGTCTTGAGGCGGGGGGCCTCCCAGACCCAGACGCTGCTGGGCACCCATAATCTGGGGCCCGTGCCAGTGCTGGTTTAAATGTGTAGTGTGCATGTGGCCCAAGAATCTCCTCCCTCCTCTTGCGTGGAGGTGTCAGAGATTTGGGGGGGGGGGAGGGAAGCAGCAAGAAGAGGCAGGTATCACCATACAGCAGGAAGGCTTCTGCTTCCTGCTTCCCTTCCCACAAACCTCTCATCAGGACTGATTTGATTTCCCCCCTCCCTCAGCAATGCAACTGGATTGCAAGGTGCTTTACGTTGAAGTTAAACAACAGCTGGAGATAGCCATGAGAGAGGAAATACCTTTAACATACAGAGAACACATGCAACTCCCCCAGCCCTGCCAGAAAAGTGGTCCTCATCAGTATGTAGTTTAATTAGGAAAAGGTTTCTGGCCAAGCATGGTCAGAATGAAATGTATTCAAGGAGCTTCATTATGATCAAGGCTATACTGAGAACTCTGTATGTGCAGTGGGGCTTTTTGGAGATTACCACCTCCGTTTTCAAAGTGTCCCCACAGCATCCCAAAAGCCACACCCTAAATTCAGTACAGTAGTACCTCCGGTTAGGTAACCCTCTGGTTATGTAAACTTCGGGATGCGAAAGCGGCAAACCTGGAAGTATTTTACCGGGTTTTGCCACATGCGCAGAAGCGGTCCTCGGGTTGCGGAAACCTTGGGATCCGACCGGACCTCCGGAACGGATCCCGTCTGCAACCGGAGGTACAACTGTCGTTTCAGAACCACATCTGACCACACGTAGTCCGCGGGGTTAAGCAGGTACAACGGGCACATTATGTAGAAACTTCTCAGCTTTAGCACGTGTCTTTTTACACAACCCATAGTGAAAAGCTTCTGTACACATTCTTCCCTGCAGCAGACACTAGTTACTTTGGAGAGTTAACCGTAAAACAAGCAGCCACGCACTTGCAATTTCAACAATTAAGCACACAGTGTAAAGTCACCTAGCTTCCATACTTACGGAAAATCTATTGCAGACATTGCGTTCCATGGTGCAGTCAACTTCTGCTATCTTGACATCGACTGGTCCTGGAAAGTTCTTTTTTGAGAGATTCTCCCAAGTGGGAGCAAGGTTTTTACAATGACCACACCTGGGGGGAGGGATAAGCATGAAAGCATATATCATTTTTTGGGGGGAAAATATATAAAAAGTCCCTGTATTGATTTCAATATATAACAAAGGTTTGTTTCTTTTAATTAACATTTTTAAAGTACAAAATAACACGTTTCAAGCCAGAATCTCAAATAAAAAACACAAATTAAGAAAACTCCATCCTACCGCATGAGACATTGGATCATTTTCAATAGCCATACGACACCAAAAAACACTGAGTTGTATCTACTTCAACCATTCTTCTTAGGCAGCACTAGTTCATCCAAAAATTACAAATAACACTTTGTCCCACATTTGATGAGGCGAAAGGTCAGGAAGAGCCCCTGCCCTCCTCGTTCCTTAGGAGGGTGTAGATCTCCTTGAAGAGCAGCATGAGACTCTACTGCTCTCCAAGTGCTTTGTGAAAGGGACAATAAACTTAATTTTGTCTACCAATTTAAATTCATCTTTTTCTGTTGTGATGTAAATGTGCCCTCCTCTAACAACCTAGGTTTCCTCGAAGTTGGAGATGATTTCTCATAGTCATCAAATTAGGAAATAACGTACCATTTGAACAAACGCTTCTGAAGCCACGGCCCTAAACCCCCACCTATTGCTAAGTAGGTTTTTGCTGAAATCAATGAAGCAAAATGTCCTCACACCACAGCCCTCAAGCTTACCTAAAACTCTGAAAGCAATAAAGCAAGGTTTCCACCTCTGACATGTTGTTTATACAACAGTGAGGCTAAAATTTAAAATATGCTACTATCCATCACTTCTCCCGCTAGCTCAAAAAAGGTGGTGGTGTTTTTTTAGAGGAGTAGGAGGAGTGGCTTTGTTATTCTAGAAGTAGGTCTAGTTCAAAGTCACAACACTAGCACAGCTAGTGCCCCAACCCTTTAATCCAAACTCTTCTTTAAGTTACCTCGCCAGAAAGACCTAAGATTTATTCCTCTGTTGCTGGTCCGTTCTTGTTGTAACATATTCATAAATTTAAAAATTGCCTCCATAAACCAAAGAGGGTCCAAATGTTGTGAGGTTATATATGAGGAAGTGGCTGGCTTGCTGGTTTGCTCATTTCCTCCCTGCATCCCATAAGCTATCCAGCAAGGAACAGATGCTTGCTCTTAAGATGCAGCAGAGTAACCAGGCAAGTACTGGGATGGTTAATGTTTTCTGCCATTCCAAATGCCCATCTAATGTTCCAGTCACATTTGCACAGGGGCAGATGCAGGACTGTGCTTTGAAACAGATCTGCTTCCCGTGGAACACCGTCTGTGTTATGTAACAACATGGCATGCAATCCAGTCACAAGCGAAGCACTTTGATGCTCCACTGATGCTCCACTGCAGAGAGTCTAAACACTTACTAAATTGTGGCCACAGCATGTCCACAGTAAGCTGTACTGGAATAAACCTGCAAACCAACTCGGTGCATGAATATACTATCCCTGTTATTATAAAGTAGATGTTAGCAAACTGGCAGCCTTCAAGCTGAAATCAGCCTATGCACATAAATCAATTTTTGGTCTATCACTGCTGTGACATTAAGTTCCGCACTACTTTCCCAGTCAGTAGCTGATTCAAGGCACTACTTATAAAAATATTAGAAACCTGCTCCCTGCCTTGGGAAACAAAAGGAATCATTTTTAAGGTCTCTTACTATATACAGGGTGTGTACTAAGAGGGCTACTGATCATATGTACTGAAAACTATTAAGATGAGAAGGGCTTTTTACTTGTCATTCAGCTTAATGTTAATATTTACTTAAAACAAAGTAAAGGGCAAAAGGAGACCTCAGAGAACTAGCGGTTGCTTAGCCAAACATAAAACAGCTGACATGCAAGAGAAAAAGGTCAATTTGTATACAATGAACTATAATTGTGTACACAATTTAGCTGTCCAGGAATAGGCTACCGGCTATTTGTGTAGTAAACATTAGCCTGAACTGAAGCTTTTCATGGAAACAACTTGTTGCCAAATGAAGAGTGGATTTGGTCAGGTGGCATTTAGAATATCTTTAACGCAGCCCTCACTTTTGGATATTTAGCATCCTTGTGGCATGGCTCTTTTTAGAATGAAGTCAGGAGAGAATGGAAGCTATTTTTGGAAATGCAGCTCTGCTCTAAGATTTGCAGAAGAGCTCAGTGGATTCTACAGGTATCTCCTCTCTTTCACATGTATCGTTCTCACCTGTAAATAATTAAGACCAGACCAGTTTCACCTAATGCCATTCATCTAAGTGGCAGGCTTGGTGGGTGAATTGCATAGGGACAACCTACGTGTCATATTGCTAACAACTTTCCCAAACTCCAGGTTTCCCTACTATCAGCAATAGCATAGGATGAGGAGGAGGGAAGTCTCCAGGAGCCTGGAATGCCAGCAAAGACACCACAGAACAGTATGATGGAGCTAGCACTGCATGAGATCAAGAACCGAACCACTTCTGTAGTTAAATAATTTTTCACATCCATGCTTGGCCATCAAGTCACTAGGTGGTCTTCAGCCAGTCTCTGGGCCAGTTCACACACCATATTTATTACTTAATGACTACTGTACTGAAGGAGCGTCTCCACCACCATCCTTCTGCCCAGACACTGAGATCCAGCACTGAGGGCCTTCTGGCGGTTCCCTCACTGCAAGAAGCGAAGTTACAGGGAACCAGGCAGAGCGCTTTCTTGGTAGTGGCGCCTGCCTTGTGGAACGCCCTGCCACCAGATGTCAAAGAAAGAAACAACTATCTGAATTTTAGAAAACACCTGAAGGCAGCCCTGTTTAGGGAAGCTTTTAATATGTGAGGAATTATTGTATTTTAATATTTTGCTGGAAGCCGCCCAGAGTGGGCTGAGTATAAATATCTGTCAATAAGTCACCACCAATCTTACAGAACTTTTGCTTGGCAATTTTTTTTTTTAAAAAATATGATCTTTAGTGATTTTCACATTTTATACAGGTGAAACTTGAAAAATTAGAATATCGTGGAAAGGTTCATTTCTTTCAGTAATTCAACTTAAAAGGTGAAACTAATATATGAGATAGACTCATGACATGCAAAGCGAGTTATGTCAAGCCTTTATTTGTTATAATCGTGATGATTATGGCGTACAGCTGATGAGAACCCCAAATTAACAATTTCAACTTTGGGGTTTTCATCAGTTGTACGCCATAATCCTCACAATTATAACAAATAAAGGCTTGACATAACTCGCTTTGCATGTCATGAGTCTATCTCATATATTAGTTTCACCTTTTAAGTTGAATTACTGAAAGAAATGAACCTTTCCACGATATTCTAATTTTTCAAGTTTCACCTGTAAGTAAGTGGGGAGAACAGCAGCAGCAACAGCACAGAAACAAAAAGTTCAAATGCCTGCAATCCCAAATGTTTTCTCTGTTGAAAACATTTATCTATTTACTTCATTTGTTGATCTAGTAATCAATAAAATCCTCATACTCTGCTTTCAATACCATCCTTCTGGACATTCTCATCGGAAAGTTAAGGGACCTGGACCTTTCTTCTAACATCTGTGATTGGATTAAAGACTTTCTGAGAGATCGGACACAAACAGTGATGATTGGGCCTGTTACATCTACCTCCCTGAAGCTTAGCACTGGCACTCCACAGGGATGCGTGCTAAGTCCATACCTGTATTCATTGTATACATATGATTGCATTTCATCTGACCCATCTACTGCAATTATTAAGTCTGCTGATGACACCACCATAATGGGTTTAATTACAGGCAGAGATGAATCTGCGTACAGGGGGGAGGTTCAAAAGGTATCCACATGGTGCTCAGAGAACAATCTGCACCTAAACATTGGCAAGACAAAGGAGATGGTGTTGGACTTTCGGAGGAAGAGAGAGGAGCTAGCCCCGTTGTATATCCGGGGGGGGGGGGGGCTGTGTGGAGAGAGTCTCTTCCTTTAAATTCCTGGGAGTCCATCTTAGTGAAGACCTGACTTGGAAGGTCAATACAGCCCAGGTGGTTAGGAAGGCCCAACAGAAACTTCATTTCCTTAGGGTCTTGCGAAAGAACAATGTTACACAACAACTGATGGTTTCCTTCTATCGGTCCACAGTATAAAGTATTCTCTCATACTGTATTATGGTGTGGTTTGCTGGTTTGACAGCCATGGACAGAAAGTCCCTACAGAGGGTGGTGAAGACATCACAGGGCATCATGGGCTGTCCCCTGAGTCCACTAGACGACATCGCAGGAGACTGTTGCCTCAGAAGAGCGAGGAACATTCTCAGGGATGACTCACACCCTGGCCAGCACCTTTTTAATCTCTTGCCCTCAGGCAGGAGATATAGAAGCATGATAAGCCGCACCAACAGGTTAAAGAACAGTTTCTACCTGTGGGCCATGAGGCTGCTGAATGGAAGACAGCAACATTGCAGCTGATGTTCAGGGTTGGTGGTCATACGACAGCACATAGAGTGTAACAAGGACTGAGAGATTGTGGGGGGAGGGAAGGGGGGCTCGTTTAATCTCACTGTAAACACGTGGTACAGTGACAATAAAGTATTTCTAATTTCATGCAGAAAACTTACCATGGAGCGTAGAACTTAATGAAGGTGATCCCCTGAGATACTTCTTTATCAAAGTCTTTTTCAGAGAGGGAAAGGACTTTGCCCTGTCAAACGAAAGGGAGGTGAAAGTCAAACGGCTTCGAACATGCCAAGTGCATACTTGGAAGTGATACAAATCTCTCACCACTGCTATGATGTTGTATTAAGAAAAAGGGGTGCATAGAGGACGCCATGCCACACATATGCCAAATGCCACAGTGTGGAGATTTCCCAACCTCCACCCAATGCATGAAGCTTTTCAATACATCCCGATGTTGCTTCCCCCTCTACAAAGCACCCTTGCTGGGCCAGGCCAATTGTTTTCCCTGCAGTTCATCTACCATCAGGCAAAAGAGCCACTGGAAGTGGAAAAGGGTAGCACACATAGAGACACATGCAGCTACAGTCACCGAGGAGTGAATTAAAAGCAATCTGTGAAGCACTCCTCAAAAACCTCTCATTTGAGTACTGCAGCCTAAGTGGGCATCACTATCATTTTAATTTTCTGGATTTGAATTTCTTGTTCAGCACCTCCTGTTTTATTTTAGTCCCATCGTCCCCCTCCATTTGTTCCCTGCCTTCTTGCTGTGCCAACCCAAAACAGGGCAGAATCTGATTATGACTACCTCTGTCCTGGCAACAAGCTGTGATGTCACAAGGATGGTGACTTAAGTGAGAAAGAGGCTACAGGAAATGTAACATATACCATCCAATAAGAAGTGAACACTTCTCTATTTAGCTACATCTATTACCTATCCATATATTATCTTTAAACAAAAAAGTATGAGCAGCCAGGAACCATTTCATCCAGAAACGAACCTGATATACATAGTATAGCTACATATGTATGTGAGCTTGTGCACGTTTACATGAATGCACAGCTCCCTGGCAGTAGTCAACGCACACTTTTTCAAAAGCAACTACAGCTTTGTTGCAAATTCTGATCAAGTGTTAAAACCAGAACCCCAGTGGAGGTATGACAGCAAAGTCGCAAGAATAATTTTTTAGAGTTTGGGGAGAACATTTAAGAAGTATTATTTATTTTAGGACTTACCTCTTCCTCTGGAGTTGCTTCTCTAGGTGGTGATGGTGCTTCTGTAGGTTTAGCATCTCCTGAGGCTTCTTTGGCGTCTTTTAGCTGGGATTCTACATATTCTTTCAAAGAGTCCAAATCTCTCTTTCCTTTATATTGGTCAACCTACAAAACAACAGTGACAACATGTGAATTATTTAGTTTAGCAAACCTTTCTTGAATCCCCATTTGAAGATGTTCACGTTTAAGCACTCATTGCTACATATCTTATTATCAACCTACCAATTCATTAGCTTGGTTTATTGAATTCCACAGCTTAAGGTTTTTTTGTGTTTTTTTTGCCAAGAAAGAGATCCTTGCGAATCTTAATGCATTTTGAGTAACAAAGTGAGAGTTTCAGGTAGTTAAGAGTTCCTTTAAAAAAGAAAATAAAACTTTGCATTTTCCCTATTTTTTTCAAAAATTTCCACCTACCCACCCACAACAAACAAACAAACAAACCATGTGAGGAAAAAGCAACTTCAAAATTTCTGGAAATTTCACATCTCTGTCTAGAACCCTGAGTTATCAGGATTCTAAAAGGTGTGAGGAGCTTCCATGAGTACAGGAGGCCCTGAACATGAGGGAACTTGAAAGGAGCTGTGCAACTACTGGGGGAGTGCTAAAGGCACGATCCCTGCAATAAATAAATAAATAAATATTCTTTATACCCCACCCATCTGGTTGGGTTTCCCCAAACACTCTGGGTGGCTCCCAACAAAATATTAAAAACACGATAAAACATCAAAAATTAGAAACTTCCCTAAACAGGGCTGCTTTTAGGTGTCTTCTAAAAGTCAGACAGTTGTTTATCTCCTTGACATCTGGCAGGAGGGCGTTCCACAGGGCAGGCACCACTACCGAGAAGGCCCTCTGCCTTCAGCTCCTTTTAAAACTTGTGCCACCCCTTCAAATGAGCAATAACTGAACAGGAAGGGCCAGAAATTCAGGCATGTGCTCTGAAACCAAAGCACACATTCCGGGAGCAAGGTAATTATTCTCTCCCCTCATGAATGCCCTCCATCATCCCACTCCACCCCACCCTGGTGAGGAGGAAGATCCACAAGGACTGGAGCATGTTCTCCTTATCAGCCTTGTCCGAAGGCAACACCCATGATAGCTTGACACCTCCTCTGTGAAAAAGGGAGCTCAGAAGTGGAGGTATTTTATATGTGTGCGTTTGCATTATATATTTGTGTGTATGTGTATAAAACGACATGTTTGTTCTACTTGGCATTTCACAGCTCCTATGACTTGTGGCTACATATTCAGTTTCGCAAACTACACCATCGGGCTTTCACAGTCCATCCCAGGGCAGCCCTGAAAGTGACGTAATCGATCGCATCACATAAACATAGGAAACTGAATAAAGGGGAGAAGCTTCATAATAACCTCACCTTCTCTCCTCCTCTGAACCAAAGGAGGGTTGGGTAACCGCGCACTTGGTTTTCCGAGCAGACTTCATTATGTTGTGTGCAATCCACCTGAAACATCACACAAGTATCAAGTAAAAAGGCCATTGTGAATTTCACAAAGTAAAGGTATAAGCTGTCAGCAGGTGCGTTGAAATATTTAACTCTCGCTGCTGTGCAAAAAAAGACACACCTGCTGAAGAGTGTCGCCATGATTACTTATATAAAGCAGCTAAACATACTGGGCATGACACATGATTGAAAACGGCACATTTTTCTGCCCATGGGGTTGCATCTAAAACAGCAGGGAACAAAAGAAGAAGGGACCTGGGACGATGAGATGAAAAAATGCTATAAACTAAAATGAAGTAAAAGGAGTGATAATTAATTAAATTAAATTAAAATGAGAACAATCAAGGAAATAAATTTGGAGGGGAATGCAAGAAAACATATGAGGTCATATACGTAACGGGGAAGGAGTTCCATGCCTTAGAAGCTGTAAGAGAGACAAAGTGCACAGCTAGAATGGACAGCTTAATGGATTCGATGAATAGAAGGACCCAGGAAGAAAACAGAGAGAAAGCAGGGGCAGAAATGTGGAGACGCAAAATAAGACTCATGGGGCCAACAGTCGGTGCCAGTGAAGAGAAAAATACAGAAGAGAAATATACAGAGGTGCAACATGGCTGAAACACAACCAAACAAAAAGTTAAATGAGCAGAAGAGCTGGGAATGGAGAGAAGAGTTTTAAGTAGAGAGACTGGGAGATTGGTGAGGGAAGCATTACAATAACCCTTGCAATGTAAAAGGAAGAGTATAAGGGCTCAAGCAGAACCAATTGATCAGAAGGTGTGTGTGTGTGTGTGAGATGCTTTTAAAAAAAAGTATTATAAAAGAGAGAACTGACAGACCTCAGCGAGAGCAGTAATGTGAGCCAAGCAAGAGAAAGAAGGATCAAAGACAATGCCCAGCCTCTTAACTTGCTGAGAAGACTGAAGAGTGAAGTTGCTGACTGAAAGAGAAAGAGAAGGGGAAAGATGATTTAAGGGGGAAACACGGCAAATTCCATCCTTTGTATACAGTGTTTGTGATAATGATCCAACATCCCAGTAGAAGGTGGTGTTAAGACAGTTGGAAACATTTAGGCAGACTGGTGTTGAGAGGCAGTATTGGCTCTGAAAAGCAGGTGCTAGGAGCACAAAACAGGGGAGGGCCCTTGCCTTCATGGCCAGCTTTAGGTTTCCTGAAGGCATCTGGCTGGTCTCCCTTGGAAACAGGGCTGCTGGGCTAATGAACACTCAGGCTGACCCAGCAAGGCTCTTGATATGTTTTTTTGCAAGGGGGAAGAGAGACAAAGGGACACAGCGAGAAAGGAAGGAAGGGAAAGGCAGAGTTGGACAGCACCGTGTAACAAAAGAATTTCAAGAGTAAATGGTCCAAAAAAGGGACCTAAGGAATGAGCTCAGCAGACACCAGTTCAGAGAAGGAAGAGTGCCCATTAAAGGAAGCTTTAAAAGGACGAGCCAAGAAAGGAGAGTATCAACAAACCTCCAAATAACACCGAGGACTAAGGAGCAGAGAGGGATCAACTGTGTCAAAACGTGAGGCAAGATCAATGAGAGCAAGAGGATTTTATATTGGGCGGTCTCAATAGAATGCAGATGTTGAATACCAGCCTGGAAAATGAACTGTTGTAAAGAAAACCTGGGTGCTGTTGTTCAAGTAGTTTGGATAACAAAAGAAAGATAGAAATGGAAAGGTGGTGAGGTAAAGGGGGGGGTTAAAATAAAAACGGGGAACCACAGGGCAGGATTTACCTAACAAGCCCTGCCAGTGGAAGCCCTGCACAAAGAAGCAACAGGGCACTTGTGCAACTGGGCGCCCCCCTCCTCCCCTGCCCTCAAATAGGCTCTGGGGGCATTGGGAGAAGACATAGCAAGTTTAAAGCACAACAGAGAATGGTGAGAAGAAAGGTAAAGGCTGAAAATAGAACAAGATTTATACAATACTCTGATTTCTCTTCAGATCATATAAATAGAATTAGAGAGGAAAGAACAGATTGAGTATTTGTTATGGAAAAAAGGAAGGAAAGAAGGAAGAGGGGGTACTGGGTCAAAAGGACTGAAGGAAGAAGAAAAGCAACACCAGGAAATGAAAGCTGAGAAGATGGGTAATAAATAGTGATGATAATAATAATGAAGAATAAAGCCAGAACTAGAGCGTAATGAAGAATGAAGAGCAGAAATCGATAAACTATTGGACAAAATTATTACAAGAAACTGATGAAGGGACAGCAGAGGAGAAGGATAATGTGCATGAAGTAGCGAACCCATGCTAAGGATGGAGAAGTTGAAGACTGAAGAAAGTGAAAGAAGTAAGCTTGGAAAGCAGAAGGGTAAGATGAAAGCATTAAATTAGAATTAAGTCAAATTTGGTCCAGGGGTATCCAGGAGCTCTGACCCAGAAGCAAAAGGAGCATGAGAAGGAAGAGAAGGAAGGCTAAGGTGCATGGGGTAAACGTTACAGCAAGAAAAGCTCCTGTTCACTGCTCCATTCAGTCAGCCAGGCCCTCTTCCACTCTGCTCCCTCGTCTCACTCAGTTTTCTCCCAGCATTCAGTTAGCATTTGTTGCCTACTAAGCGACAAATACAAGCTGTTAGTCCCCTCTTAGGGTTTTTCTCCACCATTTTTTGGGTACTTCTGCAAAAAACCTGGGGACATTGCAGGGTAGTTTATGTATTTATTTAAACCCCTTGTTTACCTGCCTCTTCTCATCAAAAGCTGTGCATGGGTAGTGTTGCTTTCATTAGCCATTTGTAGGGAATGATTAGACAGCAGAATGGATGGGAGATGCGAGAAGTGAGAGTGGCAGAATGAGAGAATCTTGAAGACAGAGAAAATGCCGAGCACAAATTTATCAGAATGAGGGTTAATCTGTAAAGTGAAACCAACAGGAATAAGAACTGGAAGGGAAGAAAGGAGGAAAGTAAGCCAGTACTCAAAAGTCAAGACATGGATGAACAGGATGGCGACAAATCACAGCAACCCACAAATTAAAAGGAGCAGTGAAAAGAACACACACTTTCGGAGCAAACCGTTAAACTATGGAACTCACTCCCAAAGGAGGCAGTGGTGGCCACCAACCTAGATGGATTAGGCAAATTCAGGGAGGATATCAAAGGCTACTAATGATGGTGATGCTCTGCCTCTGTTGCTGGAAACTCTTGTGCTCAAATTCTGCTTGTGGGTTTCGCACAAGCATCTGGTTTACAATTATAAGAACAGGATTCTGGACTAAATGGGCCCTTGACCTGATCCAGCAGGCTCTTATGTTGGAAACAAGAGAAATAATTAGAAGAGGGGAAATAAAGAATCTGGAGCAAGCAAGAAGATGAGAACAGATGACTTGCCACTACAACCTTCAAGGTGGGAGGAGTGAGAAAAGGCTAGTGAATGACTTAAGGAAGAGCACCCAAGGCAGCAGTCAACTGGAGAGACTAGAAGAGAGAGAGAAAATTCAGAGGAAGAAATCAAGTAGTGTGGCTTATTAGATAGCTGCAGAAAAGTAAATGAGAATGATAATCAAGGCAAACCAACAAAGAACTTAAGCTAAATTAGGATGTTGAGGACAATGTGCAGTAGGGCCAGCACTGAGAGCAACACTACCAGCTAACAAGTGTGAAATAAGGGGTGGGGAAATGGAGATGTCAGAGAACAGCAGTCCAAACATCTTTGAAAAGCAAAATTGCAAATGCTTTGCACAATGGCCTGGATCCAGACTAACAGCACAATCCTAGCCATGTTTACCCAGAAGTAAGTCCAATGGAATTAAATGGGGCCTATTCCCAGGTAAACGGGGTTGGGATTACATCAGAAATCCATTACGCTTTGTAGCTCCATTGAAATCAATGAGGACAGTTAGTTTTGGCAAGTTTAGATCCAATTGATTTCAGTGGGTTTAAAGTGTAACAGGCTTGGTGTGGATCCAACTCAATATTTTTGAAGGCAGGCAGAACACTTGTCTGCGTTGGTTTCAACAAGCATTTATTTGCCTCCTTCCAAACGTGCTCTTGGTTTAGAAAAACAAAATGAAAATATTGATTTAATGGTTTTTTTAAAAAACAACAACACCACCACCACCACAAAATAAGTATCAGACTTTCCTTCTAATGTCATGTGTAGTTTGTCTCCCAAAAGACCCCGAATACGTTATTTCGTCTAAACTATTAACCGTGCACCCAGTTGAACATTTCAGGCTGGGAGAGCAATCTTTTCCACCAGAAAGCTAACAATATGACTACACTCCTGTTTTTATAGTTAGCTGAAGTTGTTCCAACACCCACACACATCTGCCTGAAGATGGAAAGAAGGGCTCCATCATCATAAAAGTAAGCTGTAGGGACCCTGCCTTTTCCTTCTTTAAAATAACAAGGCCCTGGTATGGCTATATTCCTATTAACCACTCAATCACTTGCCCACCAAGAGTAAGAATGTAATAAGCAGTTTGCTACTTACTGTTTCTGTAACAGATAATTTGTTTGATTTTGCTGTTAACTGTCCTGATTTTTATTTTTATGTTATTATTTTTAAATGTGGAAAGGCCAGGTGCAAAGGTTTTAAATGAGTAAATAAGCTGCCCTGTGACATACACACAGGTAAGATAAATATTTTGTGGGCAGGTTCCAGCAAAACAAGCAAGGCAGCAGAATTTTTTTATTAAAAAAACCGAGATGTGCAAATGGACTGCCAGGAGTATTATACCGCAGGTTAAATGAAGTTAATTGCGGGCTAATGGAGCAAAACAGCATTCTCCCATCATAAATGTTACTGTCGAAGTACATAATGTTCAGTTTAAGACCTTGTAAACGAAGCCTACCTTGCCGATCTTGGCAGTCCCCGAATTTTCAAGGTGCTGGGCCAACTGCTCCCAGGTTGGCGCCAGGGCCTTGCAGTGGCCACACCAGGGGGCAAAGAATTTGATAAAGTGATTGCCTAAAAAACAACAACAAGGCGTACGTAAATAAACAGGGCTCAGTTCACTCATTCCAGCAGTGATTAAGTGTCTGTCTTTATGCAGACAAACAACACTGGAAGGTGTACTGCTACCCTTTGCCATGACTGGCTTTCCATTCTCAAGAGGCGGGGATCCCCTGTGTAAAACAGGGGGTTCGTTCCCACCTGTAGCTCCCAGTCACTTGCTCCATACGCCCCCTAGCATAGCCACTTAGAAATCTTGGTAAGATAAGCGAGGTAACCTTGCCTGACCTTCTTCCCCAACCCCCAAAAACTTTATGCAGCACTTTTCTTTTTTTACACAAGGCTACTAAAGGTAAAAGGTAAAGGACCCCTGGATGGTTAAGTCCAGTCAAAGGTGACTATGGGGTTGTGGTGCTCATCTCACTTTCAGGCCAAGGGAGCTGGCGTTTGTCCACAGACAGCTTTCCGGGTCATGTGGCCAGCAGGACTAAACCGCTTCTGATGCAATGGAACACCATGACAGAAGCTAGAGTGCACGGAAACACTATTTACCTTCCCGCCGCAGTGCTACCTATTTATCTACTTGCACTGGCGTGCTTTTGAACTGCTAGGTTGGCAGGAGCTGGGACAGCCCAATGGAATTCGAACTGCCGACCTTCCGACCGGCAAGCCCAAGAGGCTCAGTGGTTTAGACACTGCGCCACCCGCGCCACAAGGCTACTAAAGCATCTTGATCCCAAAATGTTTCCTCTAAAACGCCATCTCCTCTGAGTCTTGCAAGCCTCAAGGTTATCAGCAGGTGAAAGGTTATCAGCAACTGATGGCCTTTTGGAGTTCTCAGTGGAGAAAGTTTGTTGGAAGTGCCAGAACAACAAGGATGGGAAAATGCCTTTCCTTAAACCTCCGGTCTCACTGGGACTGAAGAAGGCTCAGAGCAATCTCCACCTGCCCTGGAAGTATGTTGCCAAGCGTCAGGTCCTGGGTGACAATAGGTTAACAGCCGGATTTTGAGGATTACAGTTCATCTTAGTAAGCTTAAAGTAGGCCTTCTGCCTCCATAAGGAAACAAAAAGAGCCCTGCTGGATCAGCCCAAAGACCCATCTAGTCCAGCATTATTTTCTTACAGAGGCCAACCAGATGCCTATAGACAGCTTGCAACGAGGACCTGGGTGCTCACAGCCTCCTCGCTCTCCCCTTCACACAAACCAGTGAACAAGTCAGGAAGTCTTCAGTTGTGTCTGAACTGGGGAACTATGGTTAATGGCTTTGGAACAATGCAGGGCATGATGCCAACTTCAAACCATGGTTTCAGGCTTGCTCTGAAACCATTAACTAAAACCTTCCTGATTTCATAGAAACACAGAATTGTAAAGTAGGAAGGGACTACAAGGGTCCTCTAGTCCAACCCCCCCTGCAATGCAGGGATTTTTTTGTCCAATGTGGGGATCAAACACACGGCCCCAAGATTAAGAATCTCATGCTCTACCAATTGAGCTGTCCTTCGTTGCCTACGTGAAAGGAGGAGTTGTAGTGGCTACATGCAGAGGGCATGAGGATGATTTGTGACTCGGCTTATAAAGTTGGGATATGAACATTCAAAACATGGCAAGTGTCATTAGTTTGCAATGCTTGAGCTGTGACCCAGGAACTCTCAAGATGAAATCTCACTTCTGCTACACAGATTCACTAGATAGCCTATTCATTATGGGACACTGTACCACTGTTACATACATTTATTAAATATAAAGAGCATTTTTTTTTTTTTAAAAAGGAAGGATTTGCAGCAATAACTATCAAGTTACCTTCTGCAACATGTGTTTTGAAATTAGCTGATGTGAGCTCATATAGACCCTGCTTCGATTCCGGGTCTTTGGGAGACTCTGGTTCAGAATCTTTCTCCTATCATACAAAGGAAAATTACATTAACAACGCTATTGTATCTCAAGACAGACACAGCTGGTTATATACGGTAGCTGCATGCATAATGAAACCGCAAGAATAAATCCGTGGTTATACTCACAACTGCAAACATGACAACACTGGTTCGCATTTTCAGATAAAAGCATACACCTATAAGCTAACGTGCTGTATACACATTCGTAACACAACTCATGCCATTCATCCAAATGTTAACTACTTCTTGCATGGAATTATCTTCCTCCAAAGGTAAACACACACACACACACACACACACACACACACACACACGTATATAATGTATGTTATGTCTGCAGATCAATAAATTTTATTTTCCTAGAGCAACAAATGAGAAGCAGCCAACTTTCAAGAAAAAACAAAGCAATGCTGGCAGCAGAAGCAGCAGCGGCACCGAGGGCATGTTGCAAGGGTGCAGGGTGTGTGTGTGTGCGCGCGCAATGCTTAAGTTCAACCAGTTTACTTCCTTAGCCCACACATAACCAGGAGAGCTTGCATTTGGTTCAGTGTAGGAATGAAGGATAAAAACATAATAATGCCCACATTCAGCTACCGTTTCCCTTCAATGTGAACGGCATTGGTCCTTAAAAACAAGGACATTAATGATAGCTGTTCATTACTGCCCAGCTCAAATTATTAGAGGAAGAGGTAGGAAAGCACAAGGCCCCAGGCTCTCATCTTGTCCGATTTTAGCCACATCGCGTTTCTCTTTGTTTTCTAACCCATTATCTAAGGAGGCATGCAAAATGTATGGCGTCCTGGCCTTCTATGGGCTCCCCTTATAATTCAATAACTGATATGCTGTATCTGCACAATTTTAAAAACAAACAAAAAACAATTTGAACGGCATTTTATTTTGTGTCTCCTGAAAGAAGGAAGGACTCTTTGATCACTTACAACAGGTTCTTCTTTTAGTGTCTTCAGCATCCAGTTCTCCAGCGACTGAAAGTCTCTAGGTCCCTGGTATTTTGCAGCTTCTTGGCCTGGTCTAAGCAGTTTCAGGCTGCAAATGCAAGACAACAAATGCAAATGTTTTTAAGGTCATGCGATGTTGAAACGCACTGAAAACGACTGTACTTTTCCCGTCATGTCCCAGCTCAAAGAACCTTCCTCAGGGTGGTCTCTTTAATCCTAATGTTTCAGTTGTGTTGATTTCAGTAGCATGGCATTAGGCTTTCCAAGGTCACAATTTCTCTGCAAACTTTCAAAAAGACTTAAAAAACTGAAGACAGCTTCAAATCTAACTGTGACGGAGATAGTTTGAATGCCCTTTCACTGCCATGAAAACGAAACAGTACCACTTTCTGTACCCAAAACAAACTATTTGCAATGCTGGGGGGAAAGTTGGGGGGGAAATGGGGTCTATAGATTAGCACCTGTGACGTCACTAGCATATTTGCACCTCCACCCAAATAATTCATGGAGCAGTTCTGCAACTGCTTTAAAATTGCTCGTGTTGCTTTTTCTTAGTAATGTCAAAGGCAAAAAAAGGTAAAGGACCCCTGACAGTTAAGTCCAGTTGTGGACGACTCTGGGGTTGCAGCGCTCATCTTGCTTTACAGGCCGAGGGAGCCGGCGTTTGTCCGCAGACAGTTTTTCTGGGTCATGTGGCCAGCATGACTAAGCCATTTCTGGTGAACCAGAGCAGCGCACGGAAACACCGTTTACCTTCCCGCCGGAGCGGTACCTATTTATCTACTGCTAGGTTGGCAGGAGCTGGGACAGATCAGCGGGAGCTCACCCCATCGCAGGGATTTGAACTGCTGACCTTCTGATCTGCAAGCCCAAGAGGCTCAGTGGTTCAGACCATAGCGCCACCTGCGTTTACAAATATAAACTCTGCTTACACTTACACACACACATGTATATATTTGAGGACAGCAAGCCTGATACATAAAGGGACAGAGCCAATCACATGTTTAAACTTGCAAGATATGTATTACAAGCCCAACTGCAAGGCTACGTTCTCACACTAAAAAGTAAAGAGCCCATTGTGACTACTGCTGAATGTTACACCTGTCTTATGAAACATTTTATATCAGCATATTAAGAAATCTTAATTGAATAAAATGTTAAGAAACTTAGGCCAGAGGCCTCATCACTATCTGCCCAAACACGTCAAGTGAGGAGTCCTGGTTTACCTGCCATTTGCCAATAAAGCGTTGGATAATTCACAGCAAGTATGAAATCAAGAAATTGCCGACCTCATGCAAGCAAGTTCAGCCTGCCCAGGCTGTGGGTATATACGCCCCCACAACAGGGAAGAGCTCCTCAAAGAGAGGCTATATCTGCAGAATCATCTAACAGGCTACCCTTGCCAAGAAGCTGGCAGTGGAGCTTCCAGGGTGTCGTCAATTAGGTTCTTCCTGGTTTAGCAAACGAACACGGGCTTTGGAGAAGGAAATGCTCAGTAATTACTATACCAGATGAGGTGTGGTCCTCTTACCCCAACCTACCGGAGCAATTCAACCACCTTCTGTTAGCTATAAAGCTTTTGCATCACCTTGGCACATTTGCACAGCTGTTCCTCTTGTCCATGTACAGGCAAACATATGGGTGTGCTCACTGCACTTTTCACTAAAACCCGAGAGGAGCAAGGAGGAAACAGAAAGCGCATCTAATATTGGAAGTTTTTCAGCGCTAGTACTGCTCAGTGTAGATCCACTGAGGTTAATGAGCATTGCTAACTTACTGTAGGTTTATTAATTTCAATGGGTCTGCTCTGAGCAGAAGCTAGCTGAATACAGCCCATTGCTTTTATTTCCTTGTGCAATTATGCATCGCTTCAGAATACATAATCCCATGGTACAGTTCAATGGCAAATAAGCCCACCAACCATGCTGAAGCTAAGCAGGTCTGGGCAGTGCCTAGTAAAGGTATTGGCTGGCTTCAAGGTTTTTCCTGCATCATGTATTTTTGCCATTGCCTGCTCTTGCGGTTCGCTGTCCCCTGAGTGAGGCAGGTGAGAGCTGAGCTGGCAGAGTTAACAAGGACTGCAGGAATCGAGAGAAGCACTGGCTGACTTCACAGTGTTCCCCACATTGTGATTTTTGCATAGCACACAGACACACACATCACGATTCAAGATATATTGCCAGGGTCAAAAATTATGAAACCGATGTCACGATATGGACATCAAACCAGTTTTGGACAATATATTGATTTATCACCTAGTCTAAGTTCCTAGATGGGAAATTTCCCAAGAACCTCATAAATGCTGCCTTGAGTTCCATAACAGAACAAAGGCAGGATATTAATTTAAGAAAATAAAGAAACAACATTAAGAGGGCTTAAAAAAAAACCAATCACTATGTGGTTGCTACATGGTGTGCTGCTAGGTAGAAGGTCTGTTCACAAAACAGGGAAAAAGAGGATTCTGGTCCTTCCCAGGTACAAAACAGAATCTAATGTATAATACGCAATATATTCCATGCACTTGGCAAAAAAGACGAGCCTGCTGACATTTAGCATTTCACCACAATGCTACGCTATAAGCACTCAAAAGCAACTCTGCCCCCCTCATGCTGGCATGGGCCTAAGGGAGATACGCAGAACAATTAACAGATGCATTGTTCCTTTAAACGTACGTCGGGTATCCTCTGACACTATACTCGGAACACAGTGGCGTATCCGCAGTGCAGTCCACTTTGACAACATAGACTTGTGGGTCTTCCATGCTGTTGTACTTGTCTGCAAGATCGTTCCATGTTGGTTGCAGGCGCTGGCAGTGCCCACACCTGGGGTAAAAAAGATTAATGAATTAATTTTCCTTGGTTACAGGGATTACTGAGATCATCCGCATATGGTTTAGAATCTCCATTTCCAACCACACTTATCGTCTTAACAGAAGCCCGGGAGCTGGGCTTTGGTCCGATTTCATGTTTCAGTTGATGTTTTTTCAAACTGTGTTCTGGGGAAACACTGAGATTCCTTGGAAGCTTATCGGTAGCTTCAATAATGGCCGGGAAGATTCTCTAAAAGATTTCTCATCTCCTGTTACTGATGGGGTGCCACCATGGGAGTGTACTGGATGCAATCTCAGTTCACGTGAGTTAACAGTGATGTGAAATGAGTATAAAGCCTAGAACATCCCAGAAACCTCAGCGTCTTGCAGGAATTATGAGACAGCAGTTTTCCTGCACACAACTTGATATGGAAAGGACTCCCAAAATGTGCAAAGTCTGAAACCACTGTATCTAGAAACTAATGTGTGTCAAACACTTAATATTATTACTTTTGACACTCAATAGTTTTAAGCATTTGTTCTGACATTAGAGTTAGTTGTTCAAAGTGTGTGTCTAAAGCAGCTCTTTGGATCCCAAACATATTAATGCTGCTTTGAATAAGAAGATTGCATTACAACAGCAAACAGTGTGACTGTTGCAGAAAACCGAATCATCAAGTTGATGTGAAGTTCAATCAAGACCATCACTGGACAAGAAGCATCAGGTATACTTTGTAAAACCTCCCAATGTAGTGTGGGAAAGGCACTTTTCTTTAACCTCACAATATGTGTCACCCTGACCCTAATTCAGGATATCTGCAAGTGGTTAAAAGCTCAAGCAGACCAATTCCATCTCCCTCCATTTTCTTCTATTTTTTAAACTGATCCTGTCAACATTCCACAGGTCCTAGAAGTCAAAATTGAGCTGCTTTAGGGCTTCCTAACATTTCTTTTTATTTTACAAAGTAGTACTGTATCCATTTTCAAAGACTTCCCCCAAGTGTGCAGAAATCATCCCTTTATTTACAGGTGGCCTGTTTTACTTCCACACTGTTTGTTGCAAGACCACACAAGTCTGGCATTGCTGTATTGTGCATTAGAGAGATGCATGGTCCACTCATTCAATTTCCCAGGGTCCCTTTGTCCCATTCAGAGCAATTTTGCAAAGGCCAAAGCTCACATTATGATTTACCCTCTAGCAAGCTAGCTTGAATGAATTGATTAATTATGGTCACAGCCCAGAAATAGCAAGCTAGCTTTCTCCCAGTAGCAATAATCACAAATATTCACCATGTGCCACATGAGAATCTCAATGTTAATTCTCTGTGTTCCCAGAAGCATCTTAGAAAAACAGAGAAGACCATGAACTCAATGATTGGGGTGGGTGGGTGAGTATGTATGTCACATAATGACTACCGGTATTTGCAAATGTTACAACTCCGTTGCACACATAGGGAGATTCCACTCCGACACCATCAAGTGTCCCTCTGGCTACCACAAGGCTGATAGGATTTGGGAGTCAAACAACTCCCTGGTTTCCCATGTTAAAAGGGACTTTTCCCTATGATGGTGGGGAAACCCAGATTGCACACCTCATGGCAGAAGAAATGCTCAGGTTCTGCCTTTATAACAATGAGCTGTATATATGAAGACACCCACAGAAGACACCTATTTGTATTTCAGAAAGAGGAATTGAAAACCTCTGGATTATTTAACTCACCATGTGCTAATGTTTCATGTTAGGAGTTTTCCCCATTTACCTTTCTAGCTATAAATTCACATTGGAAGTGGGGGCACGCAGAAGACCAGAGATACCATTGGAGTTAAAGGGGGCAACCTGACCAGGCCATTGCTAGGTACTTGAAATTGCCCCCCCCCCCACATAACCCAAGTGGTGACTCAGCTCCTGATTTGCAGCACAATTCCTACTAGGAGTCTACCCCTTTAAAAATAAATTTTCAAAGTCAGTTCAGTGCTGATTGAACACTTTTCAATTATTAAGATGGTTGGGTGATGCCAGAAGTCTCCTGCTTTGCCTTGCCAAGAGCTCTGCACAGATCAACACTTCCTATATTAACATCTCAGAGCAAGATTATCTGTGCATATAGACTCTGTCTCAGAAGGAGCTCCTTCTATTCACCTTTTTCTTTGCCCTGAGGCACGGACCTAGGAAAGATGTGAATTATTAATTAGCTGTTTGCATTTACTGCAGAAGCTTCAGCTGCCTTAAGAGAAAATAGCCTGGAAACCACTTTTGCATGGGCTTTATTTGAGGACTATGCAACAGTGCTTATGAATTTTTAGTGAGTAAAAAAATGGCATTTTATTAATGACAGAAGTGGTCTGAGACCTGACAGTAAAACAAGCTATGGCCCGAGTTCTAGTAAACCTAGGCTCAAATTAAAGGAGGGGAGGAGAGAGGAAAGAGGTTAACATGCTACTGATATGTCCTGCTGTTTTGTTTAGATTCCACTTGGGGGGTGGTATTTTTTGCTTTGTCTGGTCAGTTATGACCTGTGAATGGGCTCCAGCAATGGCAGACTTGTCTGCAACAATGGAAATGATTTTTCTATGGGTCCTTTTATGCCTATGAAAATCTGAACAAAAAAAGTATATCTAAGTTTTTTAAAAAGGCACAAATACTTCCCTCCATTAGTTTTCCCTTTACTCTCTATTTAATGTTAGGCGAGATACATATTTTTTCAGTTTCTTTTTGAAGACACTTGAAAAACAGCAAAGCCTTTTAAAATAATAATAATAATAATAATAATAATAATAATAATGATGTACTGGTAGGCAAACTACTAAACCTTTCTGTAGGCTAGCAATGTGTGAACAAATCTGCAATCTTGAAGTTGCAGGATTTTTTTAATCACAGAAGTTGTCTCTGCAATCTTCTGCGTGCCTCCACTCCAGAATGTACACTGCTCACATGCATAGCTCATTTGTGTGCGCAGTTACCTGACTTCTGTGGTGGCCATTGCATGAACACACCTGCACTTAAAATGCACGTGATGAGCTACTTCGGGTATTACTGCCACCAATCGATCCGACATAACTTTCCCCCATGAACTTTTTCATTTAGCAACCTAGGCGCCCCGCCCCCCTCGTCCCAACATCCTGTTCTTCTTACCAACCAGATGCTCGTGGGAAGCCCAAAAGCAAGACCTGAGCGCCGATAGCCCTCTCCTGACCTGCCCATCCACATCAACTACCAGCTTTCAGAGGTACACTGCCTCAAGACAGTGCAGGTACCATCATGGCTAGTATTTATACCCTGCCCGGTCCCATGGGTGAAGGGTGGCTTACGGTAATGCCATTAAACTCTCTCTGGGGACGGAGGGTAAAAGTCACAAGTGGGGGCAGGCTGCAGGAGCTACTTCTGCAGGGAAAGAAAACCTCCTTGCGGGTTTTCTGCCCCTGAGGCGATAAAGCACCTGCTCTCTCCCCAACCGCACCCAGGAATAATAATAGTTTGGGCGCAGAGGCAGCACAGCTAAATTAACAGAATCATAGGACTGTAGAGTTGGAAGGTGTGCCCGGGGGTCATCTAGTCCAACCCGCTGCCGTGCAGGAAGATGCAGCTGTTCCCAAAAAGGGGGCTGCGGCTGCGAGATCCCGCCAACTTCTCCACAAATACCCAAGCCTTCGTGAAGACTTTTTAAACAACCCCTTTGGACGCGTGTGCGCATTTGTGGAGGCAGCGGGTGGAGGATAGAGGAGGAGCCTCCGCCTCCCCACCACAGCCTGCTGGACCCCCCTCCCCAGACGCCCTCCGGCCCGCCACGTCGGCGGGAGGAGCAGACCTCGGCGCGCGCCCACCCCCTTTCCCCTTTCCCCAGGCCGCCGCTCACCACGGGGCGAAGAACATGACGAAATGCGGCGCGCTCTGGGCGCCATGGCGCAGCATCTCGACGCTGTAGAGGTGCCGCGCGTGGGGGTCCGCCTCGCCGCCCGCCCCCGTCTCCTCGGCCCGAGCGGGGCCCGCGCCTAAGGAGAGGCAGCCGAGCAGCAGGGCCAGGCAGGCCGTGGAGTGGTGGTGGGAGGAGGAGGCGGCCATGGCGGCGGCGCAAACGGAGAGAGAGAGAGAGAAAGAAAGAGCGAGGAAAGAAGGAAGAAAGAAAGCCGGCCCGGGCCACGTCTCCCCTCCCGGCCAACCCCGCCTGCTGCTGCTGCTGCTGCTGCTCCCGATGCGAGGGCGGCGTCTCCTCAGCCCCCGCCCCGCCTCCCTCGCAGGAGTCAAAGGGCGACGGGGAGGGGCCGGGAAGGAAAGGCCGGCGACGCTGAGGCGCTCTTCTTTTCCCCTCGCGGCTCGGCGCAAAGCTGCGCCTGTGTGAGGAAGCTGCCCGTTAAGTTTCGAAAGAGAAGCGGTTCAGGGACTCGAGGAGGGGACCCCCCTCTCAGGGCCACTGCTGTTGGGCAGCGCGCGTAGCTTGGTCGCCTTAAGCACGTGCGCATCCCGCTCTGAGGTCTCTAACGAGGAATGGCGCTCTTAACGAACTAGGGGTGCATATTTACAACGCAATTCTAGACATGCCTCGACCGCACGGAGTAGTTTGAGGGGAGGTGGGTTGTTCCCAGGCATAGGAGCCAACTTGAATAAAATATTGAAGGGTGTGTTTGAGCGCGCAGGTAAGCCCTGCCCCGCATAATCGGTCACAGGATTGCAATTGTTGCAAGGTGTGCGCTTTCTTCAACGCCGAAGAACCTAACCACTCGCATCCAGTATTGTAAGCAGAGCTGAACCTGAGCCACGTGCCTCTGGGATTCACACGCAGAGAGTTAAATCGCTAGCAGAATTCCCACAGACATCTGGTTGACTACCATGAGAACAGGACGTTGGAATAGATGGCCCTTTGATCCAGCAGGGCTCTTAACGTTTTTAAGACAATTTACAAAGTTTTGCTCTTGTATTATTCTTCCATTCCTAGCCTGATGACACAAGAGGCCCTAACCATGTCGTAAAGGTTTTGTACAGCTAATCACTATGTTAACAAAGATATAAATTTGGGGAGTGCCATATGTAGAATGTAAGTTTAGGGCAAATTAGAAAGTGGACACAGGGATTTGTGTTCCTGTCTATCCTACCTAAAAGCTGAGCTGGGCTTTCATGACACTCATCTAGCCTGTTTTATAGCTAAGGATAAAATAGATAGGCAAAACCTGTAACCAGAGCTGACTTTGTAAGAGAAATATACCAGTAAGTTGAATCAAGGAAACCGCTATTTGCCACAGGCCTAACTTTGACACACACACACACACACACACACACACTCTTTAACAAATACAGTGGTACCTCGGGTTACAGATGCTTCAGGTTACAGACTCCGCTAACCCAGAAATAGTACCTTGGGTTAAGAACTTTGCTTCAGGATGAGAACAGAAATTGTGCAGTGGCAGCGGGAGGTACCATTAGCTAAAGTGGTACCGCAGGTTAAGAACAGTTTCAGGTTAAGAACAGTTTCAGGTTAAGAACGGACTGTACTGCCAATGTTAATGTAACATTTGTTAGACAGCTGACGTATAGCAAGCCAATTGAATGAACGATTTCAATTGAGAATTTGCTATTTGTCCTACAATTCACAGTCTTCAAAAGGACACAGATTCTTCTAGTCTCCCAAATATAGTAGAGTGTTTTTATTTTGACAGCTGTCCTTTGACTGAAATGCTGGTCTCTCCAGAGAGATAATGTGATGTAATTTTCATGACAGCCCAATTGTCATTGGTTGGGAAGGATGATATAACCTCAGTGGAGAGGGAAAAAGTGATTCTGCCATCTGTAAGCGTCTATCCCAATTACTTCAATGATTTGTACCTCTCATGTAGAGCTGGGAGTGGAAACTTCTACGGTACAAGCTGTTGAATAAAATGACATAATTTTGCCACCCACAAAACATTATGCAGTATGACAGTTTAAGAGATGGTAAGAGCAGTCAGAAAGTACAATCTCATAACAAGTGGATACTTTTTTGCTTCCCTGCCCAACTCCAGAACAGTTTCACAAACGGTCATAAGAATGACTAGATCAATCTGCTTTGTACCCCTGCTCTACTTTTTGCCCTTGACTCAGAGTGTGTTTGGGGGGAGATATTGCCTCCGCTAAATGCTGTCTAGCCAAACCTTGAACTTCAGGAGCTCATTGCTACAGCTTCTATAGCCATGCCCCCAAAGGGAGTCCAAAGATGTTGGCAGATGTGTTGGTTTATTATTATGCACAGAGGTACCAAAGAGCAGCTTGAAACAAACTTTATTAGGATCAGTCCTGTTTCCTAAGACTAATTCCACTGAACTCATGTTGAAAGCCTAGTTAGCATTTCATTCACTTGCCAGAGCAAGAATGTTCTGACCTGGCATTCCTGCAGATTCTGTCCATCTATTCCTGCACTGAAAAAAGACCCAAAGCTGCCCAGCCCTGCATGACCCCCCCCCCACTACACTGCTGCATCTCAGCCATCTAAAGAGTAACCCGATCGCCAAGTCTAGTCTAGTCTAGTGCTTCCAATGATTGAACTCTCCCAGAATAACTTACATGTGCCATCTTTCCCCCTTCTTTAAAACCCCTCCTCAAAACACTCAATTCCTGTGAAGTCTACCATTCAACTGAAACAAAGCTGTGTTAAGTATTGACAATTGCATTTGCTTGTATCCATCCCATTACCCAAGCTTCTCCCTCTCCATCCTTTGAATTTAGCTGGTCAGCTCCCAGAGGCAGGGTTTTGTGTGTTTCAGTTATGTTGTCCTGGCAGAGTGCTCATATCCTACTTTGCTTTCTATAGGCACCAGGTTGGTCACTGTGAGTACAGAATGCTGGACTCAACAAATGTTGGGTTTGATCCAGCAAAACTCTTACGTTCTTATGAAAGTACTATGTATATTGATGGATTGCATCACCACCACCACCACCACCCTCTAAAGTCTTCAACAATCCAATAGACCAGGTAAACTTACAAGAACAGCTGGATGGTGACAGGTGCCCCATATTATTTCCCTACTTGGTTCCTGTCAGCCATGTACAGAGATGGGCAAGGGAGCAATGGAGTTCTATGCGTTTTAACTGGGCTTCAGTTGTGCTGGAACAACCCAGTTCCTTAAAAAAAGAAACACTGCATACTAATTCTACTTTGCACACAGCACCTGCAACTTCCACAGGTCTATTATTAGCTATTAACCACCACCCGGTGGATTCCTGACCACCCTGACTATGCAGTTTCAGAGACCAGTTTCAACAGTTACTTCCCTTCACTGGCTGCTTGGGCGGAATTGGCTCAAGGTGCTGTTCTGTTGGCTTCCTATCTTGAAAGTTTGAGGAAGTGTAAAACAAATGAAAAAATGCTGCTAGGTTTCTTTCATAACTTTTTGAGATATGATCATCTCTGCTCTAGCCATTTTTTCTTAAGCTAGAGGTTGTTGATAGTCAATGGAACTCTTGTTTTCTTTTGCACTAGTAGTTTGTCCTATGAAAACTATGACACAGATCTATTCACTCTGCTTGGAACGTGGGTATTGGTGGAATATCCCAGACTTCTCTGTAACATAGGATATGTTCTGCAAAGTTTTGAGGCCATGACTTTAGCACTGCAATCAATAGACTTCCAGGCTTATCCAGCCTCCACTTAGCTAGCGCAGACATTAGCCATTAATAGACCGATCCTCCATGAATTTGTCTTATCCCTTTTTTTAAACCATCCCAGTCAATGGTTATCATCACATTTTGTGGCAGTGAATTCCATAAATGTTGTGTATGAAGAAGTCCTCTCTTTTATCTGTCCTGAATCTACTGCCTGCCAGCTCCCTTGGGTGACCACAAGTTACAGTATTATGGGAATGGACAAGAAACCTCCATCCACTCTCCACATAATTGGGTAAATCTATATCATATTCCCCATTAATTGTCCTTTTCTAAGATAAAATCCTTTAGCCTTTTCATGCAGGGAATGTGCACCAACCCCTACATCACTTTGTCGTTTTCAAATGTCATTTTCCTATGACATCTTTTCTGAGATGGGCTAACCAAAAAACACACATGGTGTTTCAAATGCATCCACAGCATAGGTTTGTATAAGGGCATCACAGCACTGGAATTTTTATTTCTGATTCCCAATAATCCCTAGCAAGGAATTTGCCATTTTTACAGATGCCACACACACTTGACGTTTCCATTAAGCTATTAACTGTGGGCCAGATTCCATTAAGTAAACGTGCTTGCAGGAGAGCCAGTGCAATGAATTCTGCTGGGCTATTGCACAGATGGAAGAGTGGGGAGGACATTTTCTTCTTTCGGAAACAGCTTGGTCCCATGAATCCTGTGGTTCAGTCGCTGCACGGTGCTGTGCTGGGTAAGGATGCAGCAGCAGAGCTGGAAGCTTTACTCTTTATGAGAAATCTCTGGTGCATATTTTTCTTTACAACTCCTGTGGGCCTAAAGCTTGCTGTGCAAGAAGAAAATGAATTTTCTGTGACATAGGTACGTTGCTGCTGCTGTTAAAAAAACACAACACACTTGTTGCAGTTCTCTCCCATTAAAAACATAGTCATACGAAGACTGCTGTTGGAACAGGCCAAATCCCTATCTAGCCTAGCATTCTGTTTCCACAGTGGCCAACAAGATGTCTATGTGGGATGTTTGCACTGGCATCTGCATTGCCTGTTGGCCCGCTGCCAAGAAAATGCAGCACTAGAAGGCCCTTAGTTACCAGCAAAATGTCCAGGAATGGAAGCTGTACTAACCCATTAAGCTCATATAAAGGCCCCCAGACAGTTGGAAGGCCATGCTGGGAACTAGTTGAGAGCCTGGGAAATATCTGAATGAAGAACAGGGGGAGGTAGAAATACTCTGCTGCTTCCTAGTCCTCCTAAAGTGGCTGGGCGGCCAATAGCTTTGCTCTAGATTGGTATTCTGATACTGGTTCCTGAATATATGCAGTTGACTTGCAACGCAATCGTATGCATGTCTACTCAGAAGTGAGTCCCGGTGAGTTCAGGATTGCAGTTCCAAGGGCTCTTATGTCAAACACTTAAACTGAAGATAACGGTAGTATACATACTACCACTTAACTCTGCTGCACCAGTTGACAAATAGCACATTCTCTTGCACAGTTCTTGTCATTAAAATTAATGGGAGCTGTACAATAACAAGTGTCCTCTTCACAGCAGTGGAAGACAAACTGTAAAAGCAGACATTTGATCTGATTAGCCTTTAGAGGAAGAAAGAAAATTGGTCTATTAAAAAAAAAATATGTCCAAGGACTGTATAGTGTTACTTCAGCCTTGTGAATGAAATGCATATTTGTGACATTTAGCCCTTTCATAGATCTTAATCATTTTAAATCCAAGTACCTTGACTTAACAGGATTGCTGATTGCACAGTAAGCCACAATTTGCTATAAATAACGGGAGGTGAGTTCCAGGATCAGCTCATTCAAAGTGATTAAGTATCTGGAGTGTAATGTCTTTGGTGGGCAAAAACGCTTGTTATAAATCTACTAAATGTACCAACAAAATAATAAATTTACTGAAGTGACAACTTTAATCCCCAAACCTGCCGTAGTATTCAGAAAAACACACGACTGGAACAATGAGATCATGTGAAAGGATTCTTTAACATTAGCTCTATGCTGTTTTTAAAGGGGAAACCCTCTCAAGGCATCTTCCAGCATGTACAATGACATCCAGAGTGGTGAATCATTTCAATCTGAGGGCCACATCCCCTCAAGAGGAACCATCTTGGTCTTCATGCTAGTGGTAGGCAGGGGGGGAAGGCAAAAATTTGACAGGGCAACAGAAGTGTCTCTTTTAACTTTTTGCACAGGCTATTATTTCCAAGAACAGAAAAGTAAGAGTTTTCCATATACGTACGTACTTTACATCTTTCCTTCTTTTATCCAAGCAGGCAAGAGACATTGTGGAGCTAGGCAAAAACACGAGAGCAGGGTTCGTGATGAGTGTAGCCTGAGGAGGAATCGTTCTGAGGGCCAGAGAAGCCTGGAGGGCCACATATAATCAATGTAAAACCACAGCAATAAAGTTAATATATAACCAGTTACACTAATATAACCAATTGTACTAATCACAAATGACATTGAGTTTAGTAAGAACAATACTCAGATATATAAAATAGCACCAAATATACAACAAACCCAAATAATATTTTATTTCAGCTAAGTATGTTTTTAACCATTAAGCAAATTTAAGCTCTGTCCTGCTTGGCGAGGCCAGGTTAACATAGGACATGCATCAATGGTGCACAGGTCATGACCCCAACAGCACTGCCAGATCCCAACCAGCACAAGGTAGCATGTCAGTCAGTACCCTGGAGAGCTCACTGTACCCAGAGCTGGCTAAGACTTGCACAGGAAGAGCTGTTGCTTCAGCAACAAGCTGAAACCTTCTGAGCTTCTATGAAGGCTGGTTGACCTGATCCTCCTATTGGCCTTGCTCTCTCTGTTCTTTTAAAGGGCCAGTGCCCTATTCTGTAACTGCTGATTGCTATGGCATGGCTGCATGTATTGGAGGGATGTCCTCTGAGCTGGACAAGTCTAGAGATGTGTGTGGAGAAACTCCTACAAAAGAGGGTAACATTTACATTAGTCGCTCATCCACTGCACCTTGGAAAGTTGCTTAGAAGGGAATGTGACCCCCAGGGTAAAAAAGGTACCCTGCCCCTGTTATAATAGGTAAAAAGTTGGAATATGCATCTTCTAATTCTGAATATGTTAACAAGGACTCTGCACCACAGTACAACTAACTACTGATGGTTGTGTTTTCTGGCGCTGAGAGCAATGCAAACTGGAACATATATGAATGCTTTTGTGACAAATACTGAATACAGAAAAACTGTTGTGGACCACATAGTGATAAACCACATGATTGTATTTCTTTTACCTGCCATTCTATTATGCTGCTTTGTTCTTCCACTTGTGGTGCTTCTTTTAGCATCACACCGTAAGTTATTGTGGAAAGAGGCTACATGTTTTCCATCTGTAATGTGAAAGTGCCTCGCACACGAAAATAAGTGACAATAATACTGCCAGAAACCCCAGGGATTTTTTTTTTAACCTATCACAGTAGATCTGAAGACAACAACATTGTTTTCAATATTAGACACAGCCATTCAAAACTCGGAGGACTGCAGAGCAGGTCTCTGCCAAGACAGTAATAACCCATAAACAATTGGATGTTTTTTCCAGACCACCAATCCACTGGCATTTTTTTTTTACTACTGGTCTAAATTTATTTTTTCCATTTATACCCCATCGTTCTTGCTACAATATGGTAGCTCAAAATAGCTTGTAAAAAGGAATAAAATTTCAAAAGCAAACATTTGTAAACTAAATTAAAGCAAACCTAGTTAAAAAACAAAACAAAATATAAACTTCCTGCTCCCCATACCTCTGAGATAAAAATGTTTTATAGTACAATCCTATGCATATATTCTTGGGAGCCCTGCCTCACTGCATTCAAGATGGTTGCAGTCCAAAACTTATTTACATGTGAGTAACTCCCACTGAGCCCACCGAGGCTTACTTCCGAGTGGACATGTTTAGGATCGCACTGTGTGTTTAGAAGCCTCGATCTGTGTTCTGAAAAGGGACCGCACTCCAGAAAACACTCCCAATGCCTATTCTCTTAGTATTTGCTTTTTGATATTTGAACTTGTTATACAATCTTCTGTCTTAACCATGTAGAAATGCGAAGGGTGACTTTTAAGAGTACCAGGCTGTTTGTAGGTGGCTCAAGTTTTTAGTTTTGGGGGCAGAGATTAATGTCAGCGAGGAACTGGGGGAAATGGCTTGGGTTGCCATATATCCAGATCCAAGTGCATTTTAAAGGCGAACCATAAGAAGAGAGAACACAGAGGCCTTGACAGTGGACTGAGCAGGCACACAGGTCACCTAGTCTTTCTGAGCTGTAGCATGTGCGCATTTCATGCAAATCTGTGAGAAAGTGCTGTCGCGCCTGGGTTCCGCTTACTGGCTTCGCATAGGCATCAGGTTGGCCACTGTGAGAACAGGATGCTGGACTAGATGGTCCCTTGTCCAGGGAGTAGGGAGTAAGATCAGCACAGTGGAGGGATGAAACAGTAAACAGAATATGTGTAAGGGAAGGGATTCCCATGGGAACAGAGAGAAACGGGGGGGGGGAGATAGGAAAACATTTGGTTGAGTTTTGTTTTGACAAAACACTTTAATTTTAATTGAGAAGAGATGGGATGGAATAGGCAATGAATCAGTGGTCCTCCAGATGTTGTTGGACTCCAATTCCCATCAGCCCTGGCCAGCAATGAAGTCCAAAAAACACCTGGAGGACCACAGGCTCCTCATCTCTGATCAAATGGGCTGCATCTTGCTTACCAAGATATTTGTCCGGATCGTTACTGTACAGCCACATACTAGCAGGCTGGTCAGTCAAAGGATTTCCCCACCCTGGAGAAAGACTTTGGCAATCCAAATGCAGCCTATGGGATCATTCATAGCCTACTGCTGGGACAGAGGGTTGTTAAGATCCTAGAATGAGGATAGTCCAGGGTACACATTTGCAAACATAAACAACTTTAATGGTGAGACGTGGAAACTCAGGTAAGAATGGTCCCTTGTGTGAGCCTGCCTCTTCCTTGTATCCTACAAGTTATCTCTCTTCTTCCAGAACTCCAGAGCCCTCACCGCACTGAGTGATAAGTTAGAACGCAAGCCTTTTCTGCCAATTGTTTTTGGCAAATGGACCAAGGAAGACTATTGTTGTTGCTGACTGTTATCTCTGCCTCCAATCCCACTTGGCAGAAATTCAAACCTATCCCACTGGTGTTGGAAACTAGGCTTTTGAAAATCTGGATGAGTCAACTCATTAACAAACAAGGAAATGGGAACCAGTCTTAACAAAATATGTACATAAAATAGTTTATTGGATGCTATGCTGTTTGTCCTCATAGCTGTGACACTGTTTTTTATCTTGCTTCACAGTCTTCCTAACAATGGAGTGGGGAGGTCAATGGTTATCAAATTTTAATCAGCCTCAGTGTTGATGTATTACTTACATAGCACAGAAAATATTTTAAGCATTTTCACGGATGGGGTGGTGGAGCTCAGGAATGCCCATTTAATATTTTTACCATTGTTTAATGCCAGTTGTTGCTCTACAGCAGAGATGGGGAAACCTGAGGCCTTCCAGCTATTGTTGGACCTCAACTTCCATCAGCCCTAGCCAGCAGAACCAATGGTGAGGGATGATGGGAGTTGTATCCCAACAATATATGTACCCCATCCCTGCTGTACACCAAGGATGGCCAGTATCTTTGGTCTTGGTACGTTCTCCAAATAATAGTTTATGGACAGTAACATCTAACCTCCTTACGCATGGCCACATTCACTCTGTAAAAAATGTACACAATCACCTACAATAATAGCTTCACAGGTATAGACACTTGCATCCTGATGACACAAAGTTATCCTGTGTGTGTGTGTGTGTTGTTGGGGGAACAAATGTGCTTCCTGTAAGAAACCTTCAAGAAGGAGGTCAGGAGGTCTCTAAAACCTACATCATTTCAAGGTTTTTCAGTGACAAAAGAACAATATTAACCAACATCTGATTTCAAACATACCTTAATGATTTTCACTTACATGTGCCCTTTTCAGTTACCAGAGATCAAATCAACTGAAAATATATCAGACAATATATTACAGATTTGTATCACGTCACCCATCTTCTAAACTTGATTGTTTTTTAAAAAATAAAAGGTATTTGTTAGCATCATAATAGTCTAGTAAGCCTTTTATGCATCTTAATTTTAGAGTCAATATTATAATAGAAGTGAGCACCATTTTTAAGAATGTATGGCAAGCCCTACTGATTTAGGCCAAAGGCCCATCTAGTTCAGCATCATGTTCTCTCTAGCTGGATATCTATGGGAAACCTAACGCAGGACACACGCAATAGCAGTCTCCCATTTGCCTTCCCTAGCAGTTGGTATTCATACTGCCTCCGATATAGAGGTAATAATATAAAGACATTGTGACTAGTACCAGTCAATATAGTGGTATTCTCCATGGCTTTGGTCTAATCCACGTTTCAAGTTCTCCAAATTAGTGGCTATCACTACATCTTGCAGGAGCAAATTCCATAGTTTCAAGTATGCACTGTGTGTAGAACGACCTCCTTTTGTCTGTCCTGGATCTCCCATCATTTAGCTTCACTGACATTCTGGTATTATGAAAGAGGGAACAATCTATTAACTAAGGAAATACTGGAACAAATAATTTAAACATTCCCATCTACATATATTGGTGTATCTTGCTGTGACGAAGGCATAACCTCTCACAGGAAAAGGGAAAGCCAAGAGTGATTGAGCTGTTCTGCCAATCTTTGAATCTCCATGATATATCTGAGTAGTCCCGTCTCCAGTCAACGAACACTAGAAAAGATAAGCTGCCAAACTACCGTACTCAGGCCACTCATTGTCTCTTTCGTCACCTGCAGCCAAACTATCATGTGAGGACCGGATGCTATGTGACATTAAAGTTACGTTGCTCAGCACTGTGTTAGTCTGAAGATGCTAGCTTGAACTTTGCACCCAAGCCAAGGCTGTTGTCATCGAGTCTTCAATGCACAGGATATCACCCAAAGATCAACATTGGAAGAAAACCTCCAAGACCTGTTCTCTCTGTGTCAATCTTGCAAACTGTTTGACCTTATAAACTGGAGCACTCTCTTGAATTCTTCATGAACCTGGCCACTATTTTTCATATTGGTTCCAGCATTATGACTCATGCTGTTGACAAACGGCAAACAATGGAGAAATTTTATATCAAGACTGGCACCCGCCAGAGCTGTGTGTTGGCACCTTTCCTTTTTGATGTGCTATTTGCCGGTTTAACATATACTCTGGGGGCTGTTGACCATGAGGTTTATGTTGTAAGCATATTCACTTTCAGTAAAAACAACTTTAGGTTTTTTTATATGCTGAAATAGAAAACAGGATGCCAACCAGTGACTGTGCTAGCATGTGGTATTTTGTTGACTTTTGCTATTCTGACAGCATGATGCTGTAGAAACGGCAACCAATACATATATAACAACCCATGTAGATCAAGCAAATATTTCATTTAAAAAACCACTTTACTTTTTTTAATATACCAACTGCTGAATAGGCCAAACTGAGAAACTGCTGTGATTGGTTATTTTCTCATTTGCCCGAGAATCGGTTACCGGTAAGTTAATTGTCAGCTTCCTTTCAAGGACAGAACATTGGAAATGTGTGGTGTTTCCATAATTCATTTACAGGCAAAGCAGGTCCTAGAGGAGTACAGAAACAACAATACAAACGGGCAGTGCTGATCCCAAATGTAACACCAGCACCTTAAAACCCTAAATTAGCAGTCTGTGGTCAAAATCCCAACTGCTTCAAGCCTATGCGTGTTGCCCAGCAAGGCAAAACCTCTCTGAACCCTAACTCAGACAGATGGCTCTGATCTCATTTCTTTGCTCGGAGACATGCCTAAAGATCTGTTAGCATTCAGGACCAAGTTCTGTGTAGTTAGACAATGAATATAAAAATACTCAGTCCTTTTGAGTTAAGATTCTGGACAGTTTTTGCATGCATTTCTTCTATATAATATGGAAAGGCAAATTCCTGGATCTTCCAGACCCATTTTTCCATGCAACAAATGCACAGCTGTTGCTCATTCGTTGTACAATCTCAAGACATCTTTCTTGTTGTATGGCAGTGCTTCCATTGCGGGGACATCTATTTTTCTCAGCAGTCCACTATTCTTCGCTTAGACGGTGCAAACATATTACAACTGCTGTGTGGAATGTGGTTCTGCCATGATCATGATACAAATTGGGATGAGAATGGCCATGCTGTCTTACACTATTTCATGGTCTTCTCTTTGCCCTTTTAAGGGAGTAGCAAGTCCTGAGCTATGAGGTCCAGCATAGGGGAGATGATGGTGATGATTTTACAAAGACCCACCTTCTCAAAATGAAGGGTGTTGCTGTGGTGCTTACACAACTCTGAGACTATTTTTTGCTTTTTAAAGGACTCTGTATTTTCATGTGGACAAACAGAGATACACACATCATCCACTTATTTACCCCCACCCCCACCCAAATAGAAGAAAAATGAAGAATCGCATGATGTGTGTCTTAGGTTTGCCATACAGAAGAGGTGAGTGGGCTGATGTTCAAGAAAAACAAGACTAAAGCATCCTTAGGCTCACAGAACTTGTTTATGATTCTTTGGATCCACGCCCATTCTCTGGATTTATAGGGCTGTAAATGTCCTCCTTACTTTATTATCTTGTAGTGCTCTTTAAACACTCCTCACAAGTGGCAGGACTGTCGTCAGTCAACTAAGGAAATATTAATAGGTCGATTGTGAATTCCAGTCAATGAACAGATCAATCCACAGAACCTGCAAACAAGATGCATTCAAATAAAATAGTCTGCCTGGACACAAAAGGATTCGTTGTTTTTATACATTGTGCACATGCCGGTCACAGCAGGCAACATCTTAGAAGAGGCATTCCCTTGTGCATGAGAGACTTGGCATTTACCCTCCTCTAAGGTGATGCTTGCCACTCCATGCTTCTGCATGCTCTTGCATAAAAAAACAATACTTAAAAAACACACAACAAAGTTGCTTGATCCACCAGATGCATCAATTTCATCTATCAACAAGTCTTTAAATCATCCCCTGCCACTTCCTGTCTTTATAAAGAAATGCCACCAACATACCCCACACCCCCAAGTAATAAAAGATGGTGGCAACCCTGCTGCTAAATTGCTGAGCCTCATACTCAGCAATTTACACAGACATACAGTCTGTTTCTTCTATGCAAACTATAAAGGTAAAGGGTAAAGGGACCCCTGACCGTTAGGTCCAGTTGTGGACAACTCTGGGGCTGCGGCGCTCATCTTGCTTTACTGGCCGAGGGAGCCGGCGTACAGCTTCCGGGTCATGTGCCCAGCATGACTAAGCTGCTTCTGGCAAACCAGAGCATAGCACGGAAACGCTGTTTACCTGCCCACCGGAGCGGTACCTATTTATCTACTTGTACTTTGATGTGCTTTCGAACTGCTAGGTTGGCAGGAGCAAGGACCGAGCAACGGGAGCTCACCCTGTCACGGGGATTCAAACCGCCGACCTTCTGATCCACAAGTCCTAGACTCTGTGGTTTAGAGCACAGTGCCACCCGCGTCCCTATGCTAACTATGGGACTCTATTATTCATTAATTTGGAAGTGTGGAGGGGATGGCCATGGGCCAGTAGTCCCATCAGAGTAGTATTCTGGGGCAAAAGTCCAGGGCCCCAATTCCGGAGCAAGAGTATCTTCATATGTAGCAAGGCTGGCTTGCCGCCATGTTTAGAAGTGAAGTAATACCCATTACCACCTAAAGAGGGCCTGCGGAGGGGGAGCGCAAAGCAAGTCTAATATCACCTAAATTATAATATTGCTGTGGGCTCTTTTTCCCCCTTTTCTAGCTTCTCCTCTACCCTGAATTGAATCAATTCAGCTCAGATTCTGTGAGTTTTATTGAGGGTAGGGGGAAAGAATGGCAGCGTTTCAAATATGCAGGGGGATAGCATGTCATTTCAGGGTTTTGGCACTCGACGCAAGGTGCTAAAATGTCTCAAGGCTGGCACTGTTGATAGGTGTGATAGGATGACAAACTCTAGAACGATGGGGGAGAAGGAAGGCATAGATGGAAAAACAAAAAATACCCTTTTAATTTTAGTCTCTCCCTCGCCCAAGATATATGTGGCTCCTTCAGTTAAGGTCACTGGTTCATTTGGTGGTGACAATTTTGAGGAGGCTGTGCTCGGCGGGGGCTGCTGTGCCTGTCATCCGGTGGCCGGACACGGGAGCAGACTGAGCCCAATTAGCGGACAGCAGGCCCATCCGGTTGGCTGGTTCCACTGTCTTGTGCGTCCTACACGTTACCGCAATTGAGGCTCCAAAACAGAAAACTCCCCAGGGCACCAAAAGTGCCAGCAGCAGCCAACTTGTTTCAGTTATTTAGTTTAATTGCACCTAGGTGGGCTGGGGTGTTCTTGAGCCTTTCCTTTTTCTGCCTTTATGGCTTGGTTTGAACGCAAGCCATTGGCAGGGGCTACAACTGCAGCCTCTGCCCTGGGAGAATATGAAACCTCCTTTAGGACACCTTTGGTTCATGACTGTGGTTGGCTTCCTATTTCGCCAGAAGGCATGATAGTGGTATGGGCAAGAAAATGGCTGAGAGTACTACAGCCGTCTTTGTGTGCTCACTCCTGGGACGTCTTACCGTAAGCGCTTATTGATCCAGGCCTTTAACCTGGCTTCATTCACTTCAGTTTCCAACTGCCCTTCAGGCTAAACAACGTAGCCTTCTGAGTCCTGACATTCCTCATTTACTCTGACTGCCTCCGCCTGTGTTTTCTTTCAGCATGTCCTAAATCAGAGGTTGAACAGCTGAGTTCTTTTAAAGGAAATGAAAAAAATCTATTCACTTCTTTTTCATGATAATGGAAGACTCTAAAGGGGAAGGCTGGAAATGGAGTATTCTATGACTTGCCTCACCGCTTTCCTGTCATTTACTGCTGAATTGGAGCAAATGTCAACAGAGTTTTCTCTGGATTGACATTTGCTCCTATTTAGCACGAAAGAGTGGGTTTTCTAGGGCAAAGACAAAAGTGCTTGGGCCCATGCCTTGAAAGCCTGAATGCATGGGGACAAACGGAAAACTGTACGTAGACCAGTAATGATGGAAAGGCTTCTGTGAAACAGCCCACCATTACCAATCACCCCCCCTCCAAACATGCAGCCACAGAACAATATTGGGTGCAGTCCAAAGTGGAGCAATGGTGAGGCAGAGTATGAACTGATTGTGCATCCCCAAATACGCCTCTGAATCCTCTGCAACACGCAAAGTGCCTATGGCAAGATGATGCATGTTATATATATATATATATATATATATATATGAATGATATTATGGTCAATGTGCAGTTTTTCCTTGGCAAATAAATTAACGTGGAAAGGGTTCATTGAAGCTAGAAAGTTTGCAGTTGCTGGCCTGCAGTAAGGCTGGTAGTGTCTCCAATGTTTACTAATGGATTTTGCATGAGGTTAGACCGGTGGGAGTGCTTAAATATTTGGATAAACAAAAACAAAAATATTTCGTTAGTTTGCAAAAGGGATTATGAGGATTGGAGGGCACTGCAAAAATTTGGAAAAGAAGCACTATCATGGTTGAAGTGCAGAATAGTGGAAAGCAATTATTTTATTACCAAGATTATTATCTAGTGTGTAGATAATGTAACTGTAAATGGGTTTAAAAAAAAAAAGCCATTGTAGATAATTCAATGAAAACCTCTCCACCCAAGCTAACCAGGAAGTTGGTATTAATAAAAGGGTGGGGAAGAGTACTGTTCAATAAAAAGACTGCTCTATTAATAGATATAAATACTCTGAATATTTTAAATTATTGCTACTTGTGGTGGCGCCCATGCCAAAGACGGGCCATCCATGTCCCATACTGAAGTGCTTTCCATGTAGGAAAAGCAAAAGGTTTGAAGCAACGCTAATGAGTCAAACATGACCTTAAAAAACCATCTGCAGCAAACAAGGTGTTCACTCTTTCAGACTTCATTTGCCTAACTCTCTACCAGGAATCTGCCAGCCAAAAGGACCAATTGGTGCCAACAACAGTGGCAAGTTCTAGAGGTGCACATGGCATGCAAACAAAGCGTTAAGCAAAACTCAGCAATGCAACCCACAAAAGCCAAATACTGCAACCAGTAAACTAATCTGACCTTCTCCTTTTCTTGGATGTCAGTCTAGTAAGGGTATGTTCCACAGATACAAAAAGGAAGTTGTTAATAAGGAAACAGAGCTGAGCTCACTATGAAGCAGACGTCTTTGCAAATCACCCTTGCATTCCCTTTGATTTCTAAAGACTGAGAATACATGCCATATGTGAGACTGTAAAAGCAGTATTTATACCACACTATCCTATTTTACTTTGTAACAAGGCTGAGGAACTTGTAATCCCAACAATTTCGGGCATGTCACAACTCCCCTCACCCCTGACCACCCCAACCACAGATGGAGGGCCACGTTTATAATATCACAAAGGGAATGCTGTTGAACTGCTATAAAGGAAACAAAAAGAAAACCATCTGTCTTCTTAATGTTGTTTCCCCCAATTATTTCCCACTATATTCAGTTTACAGTTTATTTGGTAATTTTACTTTATGGAGATAAACGAAAGATGGGTGTTCTATCGCTACTGAACTATTTCATCATGTGGTTCCTGTTTCTCTTGCTGGAAGTTCAGATGCTGGTGCTCAAAGGCCACCAAGAAAGAAGCCATATGCCTGTCACTGTAAGAGAGAAACACATACAAACAGTTCATTGTTCCTGTACTGAAGAAAAATAATGTGTCATTTGCAGTCTCCCTGCCCACACCTCACTTGATATCTCCTCCCTCACTATTGCCCTGAGATGTCAAATTCCAAGCGAAGGAAACTGAAATGTCATACCTTCATTCATAGCACCATCTCATGGAACTATTTTTTCCGGATTCTTGGGAAGTTGAAATATTTCAGAAGAATATCAGGAACTGTTGTTTTAGCTTGTTTGGTAAGTAGATAATTGCCTTCCAACTCTACACATTTTTCAGGAAATGATATGAGTGTTGTATTGTTCCTAGATGGGGGCAGCAATGTTTTTTAACAAGGCGCACATACATATATGTATTCCTTTTTTTAAAAAAAGAAACAAACACAACAAGACCGTGTAGTCTTAAGTCTCTGAAGCTGAATCAGACTTTCTGTAGATAAGACTTTGTCCCAGACAAATTGTTCATGCGACTGAAAGTGTTTCAGACGGCATGCAAGCAACAGGAAAAAAAGAAAAGAAAAAAGCACCCCAAAACAAAACCTATTATATTAAGACCAAAAAAGGTCGTTTATACAATGGGATATCAGCTACAACCAGAATGTGCCTCTGGGACAAATCAGAACTTTTCTATGTGATCCTAACAAACAAGACATTATGAGTAATAAGAATGACAATTGTGCAGTTTCTTTCAAAATCGTTTTCATCTTAAAATGGGAAGTTCAAAGGAAAGTCATTTCAGTCGGGACACTGGGACAATTATAGTTCACCAACTCAATTATAGCTGGGTAACTTTGTATGGCATGCCAGCTGGTCATCTAAATCAGAAAACTCATTCTTGTGATGTTATTCTTGCGGTACAGGGGCCACTGAATTCTTCTTGTATCAGATAATGTGAGGAGCCCCAAGTCACACGGAAAGAACCCACACTGCAGCTTTTTGCCATGCCAGCATTGCCTTACTTTCTGCTACAGCATGATACTGCGGTGCCAACACCCAGCTCCATTTCTCCATTCCACACATAAAGCATTATGTCATGCATTCAGTGGAGCTTATTGATCCACTATATGTAGGTCTGTATCCAATGAAGTCTTCCCATCAATCCAAGAACTTCTGCTAGTGTAATAGAACTTCCCCTTCCTCTCTTCTCCCTGTGCCCCCCACCTGCTCTGGAGGTTTGGGGGAACTCTCAGAACATTCTTGATCGGTGTACGGGGTGGGAGTAGAGGTAGGGGAATGTCTGCTGCACAAGTGGAAATCCTTCTGCTAATGGAATAACTGGATTGAATACAACCCAGTTTTTTTCCAGATTAGAAACTGGGTGATCTGGCCCTGTGACGGGAGTCATTGCAAGAACAGTGCATGAATATGTGGTGTTTGTCAAAAAGGAGTAGTAACCAAACCCCTGCATTTTTTTCTCAATGTTGCAGAAGCAGTTCTAAGCGATCAGTAAATCCCCCTCAAGAAGAAAGCAGCATTCTTTAGTGTTGAACTGGTAGAATGGTAGAATCTTAAACGTGGGTTAAAGTGAAGTAAACTGTGTGATGTGTCTAACCCTAGTCTACTGTGGTCATGTGAACAAATGATGACCACTTTACATCCTGCTCCTGTACATTTTTATCCAGAAGGAAGTCTCTTTGATTTCACTAAGACCCACTTCCATTGCAGCCTCCCTGCCCCCAAAAAACAAATGCGATTTTTGGGTTGTTTTTTTTTGCAGAGCCCTTCAAGGATGCTCACAGATCCCTGATTGAAAAACGGATATTGATAGGATGGGGAATACATATTTTACCGAGCCTTCCATTGTGAACAATGTAGGAATGAACACGGATATTGTAGGAAAGGGACAAGGAAAACAATTATTTGAGAACAGTTCATGCAGAGTAAGGAGGAAGAGCCAGTTGGCAAAGTCCACAGACTTCACTACTTCAGATTGTAGGTGGGTGATTGCTATATGTAGAAAAACAGTCAGAAGTACAAACAAGCAAATCACCTCTCAGTGACATTCTTCACTGGCCGGAGGCTACCAATCCATACCATCAAAGACACTTGAGTTCCGGTTCTTTATGCTGGTTTTAGTACGCAGAATCCCTTCTTTCTTCACATGCTGCTTCTCTGGGGTCTCTCATTCAAGGTCTAGAAGTTGTATAGATGCTGTAAACTTCAATCCTGAATTCCACAATTTGTGCCACTTTGAATATTCAATATTGTGTCCTAGGTCCATTGCCCATTTAATCATGACACTTTTAATTTCCTCATCTTTGGTGTTCCATTCCAATAAGAATTCATATATTTTAGACAAGATCTTCGAATCATTCCCCATCACTATTTTATCTAACTATTTTATCTCAAAAGCGGAGCACGCTGGCGGCGGCTTTGGCGGCGGCGAGGAAGAGCAGACCGGGTTGCTCTCCGGCAGCGGCTTTGGCGTGGGTGGGGTGGGGAGAGGAAGAGCGCAGAAAGCAGGCTGCACAATATCCCTCAATAACTGAAGACTAAAGTTAGCAATAACAGGCAAACTTAACCTTATCCTAGATTACTTCAAGACAAAAAAGCACAAAAAATGGTATAAAGATGTCCTTAAAAGGAAGCTGAAATGGGACTTCCTTCTAAGCAGTGCTTTCTTCCTGGGGGTACTCTTTTTTCCTAGAAGAGAAGCACTGCTTCTAAGTAATGTTTGAAGGCTGGGATGTTAGAACTGGTGTGAATGCAGATAAAGTACATCTCAGATGCGCACAGTGCCTTCAATGCTCATACTGACACCTGCTGGTGAGCAACAAATCATATAACAATGATATCAAGTGGCTGGCTATTATGTCAGCAGGCTGAGCAATTTTCACAAGCAGGCTGACCACAGTCTGTTTTCTTCATAATTTTTCTTGTTTTTGTATAAAAGTATTGAGCAAACAGTAACAAAACAAGAAACAGCTTCCTTTACATTGCCAGTAAAAGTCACAATGAAATACTAGACTCTATTAAGACAGAATACAAGGACATGGTTCATCTAGGGTCACTTGCCCAGTAGAAGCATTGTTCCCTCCCACAGCAAATGCAGTTGGTGAGTTCAGAGGGGACTGATGGCAAAACAGGACCACTGAAAAACAAGCATGGTCCTGGGAAATCCCAAGATCTTATGAATAATAAGAACAGTAAAAAAAAAAAAACAACCTTTGAGAGTTTTGACCACTGAATGCTGAGTTTCAAGGGGTGGAAAACTTAAAACTAGGGGAGAAGAAATGAAATGGAATATTGTGGACAAAACAGAGCAGCACTCTATTTTGCTACAGGTTCCACTTGTCAGCAATAACACTGAATTATAACTGTGTACCAATCCATATCCCAAATTGTTGTATTCTGTATTTGTCTAGCACGAAGTATCTGTATCAGCAGCAAATAGGGCACAAATGAAAAATGCCGTGTATAGAAACATATGATGCTTATTGACCTTGATTCAAATTTGCTGGCAGAAGAGCTCATTCACATATTTTCTCCTCCTTAATTTCTCTTTTTTCAGTATATGTTAACAGTCTGCTTATCTAAACAGTGTAACATGTGAGTGGACAATTCACGGCATTCGGGGGCAGCAACTTCCACATAAGCTATGATACAGCGTTTCATCCAACCTTCTTGAGGACTTTAGTGAAGCGTGAATTTTTCAATAACCTTGGAACCAGTATAAAAGGTTGTTATGAATGTTTATCAGCTTTTGTGAGCTTTCAAGCAACTACATACTATTTTATATATTTGTAGTATACCAATACTTCAATAAAGGCAAGAGATCATTTATATAAAATGCTTAATACTTATTTATCAAAGATGTGTACCGACGAGTTTTAAAAATGTCAGCATATGTATTCTATTTGGGGTTGGTTTTTTTAAAAGCCCACAAAAGGTAAATATTATGTAAAACTGAATGACACTAGTTTTTAAAACAAAAACAAAAAACTTTTTTGCCTTTACAATAATCTATAAATTTTGGATAAGAAACTGAAGCTGAGACTGAGATGTGCCCAAAGCCTAATAGCAAATCTATGGTGGAACAAGGATAAAGCCCAGCAATGTTTAAAGTCTCTTTCCCTGAAAAGAAAATATAAGATCAAAATACCTATCACCAAAATAGGCATTACAGATCTGTACTAGTTGTAATTCAGCAGCCAACAAGAGTCCTATGAATGAATCTGTTTTGCATGTTTTAATATTGCCTACTTGTGTCTAAATGATTTTAGGAATCAAACTATGTATCAGGGTGGGGGAAAAATCAGATTTTTTAAAATTTGAATCGGATTGTTTTTATTTAAATTGGGTTTTTTAAAATAAAATGCTTTTGGAGGAAAAATCTTTCTGAAGATAGTTTTCTATTTAAGTTACATTATAGTCCAAAGGCTACATCAGGAAATAAGGATTTGTTTTAAGTACTTCATGTGTGCTAAAACTCAGTCTAAGGTTGTTGTTTTTTTAAAAAAAATGTTTAACCACATCAGTTAACAAATATGGATACATATGCTACAATGTTATTGTTTTAGTTAAATAAATTGTTATTAAGGAAATGATTATTTTTCTCCTTCCAATAAAGTACAGCAGAAAAGTTGTCCAAATATAAAGTTATTAAACCTCACAATTATTTCATAATTATCTGTCAATGTATTTCTAATAGTATAACCAAATCAGTAATTTTTGATCTAACTGTAAAAACTACTCTGAAAATTTATTATTCAAAAAACGAAACCTTCATACGGTTGTAAATACTAAGATTATACCAGCAAGAATGAGTCTTTTGTGGGGGGGGGGATGATTTAAATCTTACTGGCTAGTGATTTAAATCAAATCCACGCTGCTATGTATATTTTAAGGTGCAGTATCAAACACTCTTAGAAGTTATATCAGGTACTGAGTTCAAAGAACCTGTGTTAGCACACTAAGAAATGAGGACAGAGAACCTTGTCTGTTAGGTTCCTTTGAAAATTCTACCAACGATGGGCAGTCAATTTTGACCCATTTTAAATGTTGGCCTCTTCATCCTAACATTTTAACATGACTGCTGCTACCAAAGATGTTGCCGGCATAAGAACTCTTGCCAGTTTGCACATACATACTGTAATGTGCTGTGGGATCTCATGGCAGTTACAATCTCTGCCAATGGTTGGCTGAGCTGCTGCGCTGTCGCTGAATGTCCACAAGCATTTTAAGTACTGAGGGAACAAAAATGCAGGCAACAGAATTTTCAAAAACTGTCTGGCTTTTGTGAGGGAAGTGAAAGACTGTTTTGGCTATTCTTGAACAAAATGCCTTTAGAGACAGGATGAACTTTATTTCTTGTATGGGCAGACTAAGGGGGATGATAAGAAGTGGTTCTAGGAAGTTTGAAAGACACGAAGCAGCAGGGAGCACAAAGGCCAAGACAGCATATGCTAGAAAAACTGGATTCAATTTGGCAACTGATTAAAAATTGAAATACAATATAAATGCCAAATGAATTCCAAATTGGCAAATATTAATTTGTTACTCATTTATTTTTGTTTTTCTCTAAACTTGGAATACATGCTGGTGGAGGTTACCTAAGAAGGGAAGGGTGAAAAAAAGCAAATGAGCAGCTTAGTTAAATCTGTTTTTAGTCAAAGTCAATTGTTGCTCACATAAAGCAAACTAAAATCTCATCACAAGCCCCAAACTGTACAACTTATTTCCTGTAATACATGGAGTGTCCCTAGGCTTGTTCATTGGTTCCTAGAGCCTTAATATTCACTGGGAGTGGAGGAATTAGTCTGGTGTATGTGAGCAGCTATTAAGTGTCCAGGACCTGGACTAAAAATAAATGCCACTATAGACAGACATAGACATAGCCTAACAATGGGGGCCCTTTTTCCTATTTGTCTGAAATTTGGCAGGTCTGATCCCTTGGAGGGGTAGCAGAATGTCTGAAAATGCAATGCCAATTGGACAGAGAACACAGCACTTACAGACAGAAGAAAAGCAGCTTGGACTCCCATTGAGAGTAACGGGGAGAGGGAAGGAAACAAATGAAACAGCAAATTAATAACAAACACGCTTGTAACACATGACTAATGAAATGAATGAGGTTCCTAATGAACAACCATGGACGGGGTAACTTTTTTTCCTTGCAAGAAGCAGGAATATGATGTAGGTAGAAGAAAATGCATATATCATTGATTTAGGTTGGGAAAATGCATGTATCAGGCATGGAGACCCTCCAATCTGTGGAATAAATTAGGCTTGGAAGGGGTCCTAATTGGGCACACCTTGGGCACATTATATATACCTGCTTTTATTTATGATAAATTTATTTATTTATAAATTTGTAGCTGCCAAGGAACAATAGGGAGCATTAAAGTGCCCTCCCAATTGTTTCTTGCCAAGCAGGGTTTTCATATGGTGCTTTTAAAATGTGACCTTCATCACCCAGGAACTCTAAATGTACAAATGATCCCTGCCAAAAAGGGCTTGAAGTCATAGCCAATCAGCTGAGTTCCTTTGCAGGTGTGATTTGAATCCAACCTGGGCATGCAAAGCGGGGGGTGGGGGAGGGAAGGTCATCTGATGCCATGGTGATGTCAGGATATTGATGGGTGGGCAACCACACCTACCTGTTGAAGTGCCCAGGGCACGAGTGTGTGTGTGTGTGGGGGAGGAGCTCAAGATCTGAACCCACTATCCCCCAACCTCTGGTGTATATTATTAACACGAAATATGAAAGTACTATGTAGGTAAAGATGGTTAATAATTAGAGTGGCTGAAGGAGGCAGGATGGAGACGGCAAAGGGGTGAAATAAACAGTGAAAAGCAATGAGCAGTGGAAGGCGTCAAGAAGAAAGTAGGACAAGTAACACTCAACTTAGGCACAAGAGGGGCTGGAAGCTTTTAGCACACAAGGAGTGGATGGAAAAGGATGTCCAGACAGTGAGAGCTACATCTTCTGGGAAGTACAGCTGCTTTTGCTGAACCCAGATGTGCATAGCGCTAGGCTAGGCATTTCCTTCGATCCCTGCCTCAGAGCTATAAAACCCATGGAAGGGTCACACAGGTGGCGTCATAACTTAAGTTAACTTCAACAGAAGAAATTCTTAAAAAACACCCAATATCCAAGTTACAAAAAGCTGGTATTTGCTCTGAAGACCAACACAGAGTTAAAAACCAAGAGCGACCTTCTGAACTGTCTCAAATTCAATTCTATAATAAGCCATGCAGATTCTTAATTTACTTCACCACATCAGTGAGTTCACAGACATCTGAAAAACTGCTTTGCATCAATTTCGTTAGAGGTTCTCCCCACCCCCCTCGCAGCGTGTGAAATGCTTTAAAGCCATCCATTTCCCCTCCTGCCCCCCCACCCCCAATCCACAAGAGAATTCACAACATTCCAGCATGCCTCAGTGCTGGCAAGTGCTCTTTTCAGCCCAGGTACCTGATGATGATTGATGAAGCTGTCAGCCCTACGGTAGTGGATAGAGCAGCTTGGCAGAAGTTCAGTGTTATTGAAAGAAATCACAAATACTTATTCCATCTCCTCTGCTCACTTTAATCACATTATCAACAGGCTGCCAGGATGGAGCCTTGACACTAAGCCATACATTCACACAGGCAACCATTGTTGGCCATCTGCAGTTGCAACACAGATAATGAGTAATTTTGTTTTACATGTTCCTATTTTATGCACTGCCTAGCTGTTAAAATAACACTTGATCTTCCTGTTCCTCACTTAGCCTGCCTTGGCTTTCATCCTGTTATTAATGAATTCTTTGAAAGTTGGGTTACAAAGGACTAATAAAGGAGCTTTCCCTCTGTTATTCTAATATTTAATGCAGATTAATCACAGTGAAGACAGGAGCTCATCATGTTCCATAATACCATCTCCTTGTAAGAACACAAATTGATATGTAAAGTTGTTCATCTCGAGCAAAAGTTGCTCACATGCAGTGCTAAAAAAAAAGGTAGTAGTTGTCCCCTATAATGCTGGATAACAGGAGGAATAATACTTTTGAAAATCTCAGGTTGTCACCCATTCTTGCTATTCTATTTTTTTTTAATCAGTTCTTCTGAGAGATCTTTCAGATTTCTTTGTGGTGAGCTTTCTAGCAAAAAGTCTGTCCACAAACCTCAGGGCATTGTACTTCCATAACTCTGTAGCTTTGGAAGATTTCTCAAATTTAATTTTCACCATCACCCTTGTTCTGAAAGCCAAGGTAGAATTGTGAAAGAGCTCATTTGACTTCCCTGCATGAAGAATGGGATGCATTTACAAGATGAATGATTGTACATAGAAACAGAGAGACTAATTTAATTATCAAGGGAGAATACTGTTTATGTTCCTACAAAGACTTGTGTTTTTTTTTAAATAACACTTAACATAAATACCTGCCTCAGACAATCAAATCCTATCTTAGTTTAGTAACTCCAGTTTATGTTCCATGTACCTGTATGGCGCCCCTTCACTCCTCCCTTCATATGAGTGGGGAAACAAGCCAGGAAACTTCAGTTAACCATAAACTTCCAGCTATGTCTGGACCAGGAAACTATGGTTAATGGCTTCCAAGCAAGCCAGGACACAATAAACCATGTCCATGGAGTTAAGGTTGACTTACAAATTCTCACTTATTTGGGAGATATTAAGCATGGTTTCCCAGTTCAGACACAACAGGAAGCTATGCTTAACTGCGGCTTCCTGGTTTGTTTCTCCACTGAAAGGAAATGGGGAGCAGAGGGTGTGAGTGTGATGGCACTGAGCTTGTGAATATCCTGGCTTATTAAGCAAAGGCTTGATCGTCTGAATGCCGCCAGGATCAGTGCCAAAGAATAATTACATTAGTTGCAGAGCCCCACTCCCCAATTCCTTGTTATTCCTGCTATGCTATTTGAATTCTGGTACTTCCTTGGTAACCCTGAAATTGGAAGATGTTGGAATAAGAAAAGCAATACTGCAAATGAAGAACAGTCTTACTGAGCATGAGAGTTTCTTAAAGAGTGTGTTTGGCGAGGTCCTTTTCCATTGCGGCATATTGCTCTTTGAGCCGCTCCATCGCTTTGATGTGCTGTTCGTCCATGACTGCTTTTGCGTTCTGCTGCTCCTTCACAAACTCCTCCCACAGAGCTCTGCGTCGTGTTTCACCAACCATTAGCTTCTCAGTCTGAAGCTGAGAAGGAAAAGGAAGTTACAAAAGGAAACGTCCATGCAGTTTAGGTTTTGTGGTACAAAAATATAACAAAAAAGATGACAAGTGGTTTACAGGGCAGACCTGGTGTCACTGTTAACAAGGCAAGAATGGAAGACAGCTTTCACTATAACAGGGGCCCTTATACTTTGCCACCATCCTGGGTGAGAAAACAAGTACCCAACCATGTTTTTGGCTTCCCCTTGCACTATTGCCTATTTTCTTACACTGCTGCTATTTGTAAATTGGAGGCTGCTGTTTCTAGCGCTTTCCCCGTAGTATGTGCAATTGTATACAGGCAACAACTAACTGACGCATGACTGTGCATGCACACATCGCCGTAACCCAGAAGTGGTTGGAAAAGGGGGCAGGGGGTGAAAGGGGCTTCCACGTACCCCGCCAACATACGCGAGGGTCAGGAATGTAACTCCTGTTCAAAATGGTTGTTGCCTGTTCTACAGTGCTGTGGACAAATTGCTTTGGGTACTGTTGCAGAACAAGGAAAATTTAAGTATATGAACAAAGCAAAATCTGTCTTTTTAAATCATTCTATCAGACACTTTAATTTGTTTTTGTTTTAACATAAATACCCAGACAAACACAGTGTTTGGCTATACTCTGGACTGGCAGCACTCAATATTTAACTTGAAAGTTTAATACGCAATGCCAACTCCATTTAATAACCTCTCTTATCCAGTGCTGATAGCTAACTTCAGCAAAATGCATGAAATACAGCATTGAAGTCACTGATTTTGATATGCTCCTTTAAAAAGTAAAAAGTGGCCCAGGATCACAAGAACCTTGTATTTAGTATTTGTCGCCTTCCATCTTAAGATATACACACATAAGAAACGTGAAGTGTAGCCAAGACACAGGACTGTCTTGTTCATGTAGAATTAAGCTGCCCAATAATGCACATAAACTAGGGAAAGCCATCAATTAAAAAATACTAATTTTCAGCTTTCCCAGGATGGTGCAGAGGCTGGAAGGGAAATCTGGTGAGCAAACTAAAGCTGGTTCTAAAGAATTTTTCAGCAGTCCTTTCCAACTGAGGCATAAAGTGACACAAGATTAAGTCTGGCATGGTAAAGAGCATGGTCAGTTCTATGGTTTGGGGCATTATGTTCAACTTACATTTACCCCAGCCAATACTAAAGCCTCACTATTGCACTATTTCTGAACATTATACACAAATATTATAAATCTTCCTGGCTGTGGATCTCCTATAGTCTTCACACAGCCACCACTATGATAAATCTACCAGATACAGTGGACGCTCAGGTTGTGAACGTGATCCGTGCGGGAGGCACGTTCGCAATCTGCAGCCCCGCTTCTGCGCACACGCGGGTTGTGATTCGGTGCTTCTGCGCATGTGCAAAGCGCTGAACCCAGAAGTAACCCGTTCCGGTACTTCCGGGTTCGGTGCGGTGCGCAACCCAAAATCGCACAACCGGAAGTGGCTGTAACCCGAGGTATGACTGTATATGAATAAACTGCTGCCACATGTGTCAGGGAATTGTCCTCGGCTCAGCGCAGGGTGGTGGAAGGGCTTTCGGGATGCTACAGAGAGCCCTGGCCCCACCTGACCAGCAGCACCTCCTCTTCCAGCGGAGGAAGCAGCGATGTCTCCAGTGGGGAAGGGCAGGCAGCTCAGGGGCTTGAGAGCAAAGCCTCTGGGGATGTTGAAGAGACCCTGCATGCCCCTCGCTCAGCAGGCGAGGAGGAAGACATGCCATTTCCGGCGCCCCAAGTGCGCAGAGGAGTGAGACGCAAGGAGGGGAGGCGGAGATTTAGGATACCGAAACTCTTATGTTGGGGTCACAGCCGGAAGGGGCCACTTCCGGATTCTGCGAGTGACTGATACAGACATGAACTTGTAGCTCTGCACTTTAAATAGCACGCACAATAAACCCCTTAGAAGACGGTTTGGAATCTTGCCTGGTTACTCGCGAGCAACCACCCTACGGACCTTACAACATTGATAGAAAGTGTCTGCAATCATGTCTGAAATAAGGATGGAGCTATGTAGAGGCACTGGCTTCACATTTCCCCCCACATTGTGGTTTTTGCATAGCACACACATACGCATCATGATTTGCGATATATTGCCATGTCAAAAACTATGAAATTGATATCACCACATGGACTTCAAACCGGTTTGAGATGACATATCAATATATTGCCCAGCCCTACCTGAAACCACCTCTTTGGGGCTTTCTTACCACTGTACTGTATTACATCTGCACCAATATTAACTTTAACTGTGGTTAGGTTCAAACTAGTGGCTGACGCCAGTGCTTGAAGTGGGTAAAGGTATACATTGGTGCAGATCTAACACTGCATCATGGCTAAAGGAAAGAATTTGTGTGAGAGCGAAGAGGAGGTAATGTGCATACCCGTGGTATACTCCCAATATTTTAGCCAAGTTGAATAAATTGGGAATTTTACATCCATATTACGTCTGATATCATTTAACTGTTATCCATCATTTTCATATACAAATAAAAACATTGACTGTAGCTGCAGCCATCTTACAATGCAGCTCTATTGCAGCCTAAAGAGCTGAACAGGTTGCCTATCCATAATAGTGAAGTACAGAACTAACATGGAGAATTAACTTCTTGCACAGTTTTTCCTAATCCTGAGGTTTTAGAATATCTGTATTACAAACAAGCAATGTGCAGCCATGTGAGAGATTCCAGTGAGTCACATGTTCTTATAATATGGCCTTTCATTAAATAACATCCACAAGTATGAAACACTTCCATTTCAATAAGCTGTATTCATAATATGTTCAGTGTTTTCAACTAAGCAGGAAAGATTTACATTTCCATTCTGTTGGATATTTTTTGTTCCACGAAAAATAGGGATTTGGGTTTCTTTAACCATCTCTTTCCCCTTTCTCAAGCTGTGAAGGAAATTCTAAGAAAAACTTTCCACATACTGAGAAAGTGGAAGAGGGTCTAGTAACTCTGTTATTTTTATAGTACTTTTTGAAGACTTACTAATGGTGGCTCTCCTCAACCTCTTTCTACATTTTTTTGCAGCTATTCCGAAGGAAAGTGAGCTTCTAGAACCAACTTTTGTTTTACTGAAGGCTCTGCAGGAATCTGCAAATTTCTTGCACACTGCCGTTTGGCAGTCTCAGGGACCATCAGTTTCAACACATGTAACATATCAGAGGTCTGCAGAATGCAAACTAGGGATTGGCATTACCCCTAAATAGCTTTACTTAAAAGCCATACAGTCATACCTCTGGTTATGTTTGCTGTGGGTTGCGTTCGTCATGGGATACGAACGCGCCGAACCCGGAAGTACCGGAACAGGTTACTTCCGGGTTTGGCACTTTGCGCATGCGCAGAATTGCACTGTGCACATGCACAGACATGCCACTTTAAGTTGCGATCTGCTCGTGTTGCGAACGGGGCTCCGGAACGGATCCCGTTCGCAACCAGAGGTACCACTGTACTGGGTTAGAAAGTGGCCAAGTCAACATGTTGCTGCAGTTTATGGATTAATAGTAGCACCTTTCAGTCATCTGGAAAGTGTGTTACACACGTGAGGAGGAGGCTGGGGGGGGGAGTAGGGTGCTAGCTCCCCCCACTGCTGTCTCCTTCCACCTCACATAGGGTGGAAAAAGCGAGCCTCTTGTGGTCATGGAGGCTCTCTGAAACTTTTGGAACCCAAGAAAATATAAAGGTCCAGAATGTGAGGGTGGGGGGAGCCTCCACAAATACAAGAGGTTCCTTGCTTCACTGAGTAGCCCTTAACAAGCTGAAAGGCAGAATGGTGGTCGGGGCAGAGACAGCACAGCTCCCCTTGTGTGTTAGCATGCTTTTCCAGTGGCAAGAGAGCTGGTATGTACCTGGACAAAAATATTGTAGTTAACCGTAAGGCATCCATACTAAGCAAATGCTAAAGCATTCATTAATTGGTTCACAGCTAGTTGTTTCCTCCCTGGCACCACTGTACGTAGAATATCACCAGAATACCTTGCAGGTTAGACCCGGCATTAGTTCTTAACTAGTTTATTAATCCTTACCTTTCTTTCTTCCTGCTCTCTCCCCTGGAGTCTGTTGATCATTTCATTGGCTACCTGTACTGAAATGTATAGGTTACAATTGTTTCATTGGCCATTCTCATCTTAAGGGATACATTTCTGACAAGAGATATTTAATCTCACTGCACAGAGAAGCTGTGGATCTTAACCATATTGTGGTCTAGTTCCAGCCAGGATGCCCTTGTCAAAATATATATATAAAGGAAAAAATTGTGGTTGGATTAGTCTTACATAATATTTTTGACATGACTGGGTGAACTTTAAAAGCCACTGAGATTTTTGAATCAAGGTAGTCTAAATTCTGTGCCTACACATATTCTATTAATTTAAATACTCACTTATGCTGCATAACACTTTTTCTGCTAATCATTAAGACATTTGGATCTATGCAGGATGCTAAAAAAACAATGTAAAAATGCAATATCAGCAACCATTTTCGGATTTAAACCTGGCAACTTATAAATATATGGCTAAAGAGGAATAGAATTATCTCCCAGGTTTTGCTGCCTGTGTGTATCTCCAGTCATCTTATTCTTGCAACTTCATACAGTGCTTTTTATTTTCCTACATTTATATCCTGCCTTCTTTCCATTATGGGACCCAGGGTGGCATACACATGGTTCCCAGGTGGTGACCCATCCAAACACTTACCAGACCCAGACTGCTTAACGTCAGTAAGGTAGTGTACCTTTCATCCATACCCTGGGATATGTGTGTGTGTGTTGGATGGTTCCTTCCAGATCCCATCTTGTTGCCTTCAAGCCATGCAGCCCTACCGTAACTATGATGCACCGAATTCATGCAGCACTTGACATGCCCACCCATTACTAGTCTTGCTCAGAATGGAACGTTGTTGTTGTTGTTGTTTTTACAGGTAATGGAAGTGTTAACAGCCATAACAAGGAGGGGATAAGCAGGACAATTTGTAAAGTCAGAGACTTCTTTTCATGGTAAAATCTCCTACTGCTGAAAAGGCAAAGTGCTTTTAAAACAAAACAGCAGTTTCCCTCTACAATTAAAACATCAGGGAAAGCTCAGGATGAAAATGCTCATGTCTTTATCTCCTTTTGAATATGGCCCATAATGGTGTGAATAAAAGGGCCACCCGATGGCTACTTTACATAAATACTCCAACTATCTGTCTAAGAATCCAAACACTTTGTAAAAGGCATAGAAGAAAACCAATAATTTCTAGCTTACATCTCCCGAGAGCTTCATTTAGGTTCCCTTGCATCATTTGTTCACACTTTGGCAGAGTTTGGTCATTTGTCTCAAAAGTTGTGTTTTTCAAGTTTTCAAGAACCCGCACTTCTCGGAGACCACGTTTTTCCTATTGAGAAAGTTAAAATGGGGGCATTTCTATATATTCCACAAGGTTCATTTGTTGCTACCTTGAAGTTAGTAAATGTACCCTCCCTTTAAAAATGTTTTTAAGCAGTACAGGATATCTAGACCTTTCTCACTTAATGCTTCAAAATGTTAATGGAGCACAACCTCATTACTAACACACCTCATTTTTCAAAAATGACAAAAAATTAAAAACCAAGGTTTTGCTTTTGCTCATTTCATCAACAATTCTTTACAGAAACCAACTGGAAGCTATCACTAAATTCAGGGTCCACACACACCTCTGCTCTGGCCATTCAGCTTGAGGTTTTGCTGCCATCTTGTGGAAAATATATTCAACATTTAAAATAAAACACAAAGTCATCTATTTAATATGTGAAAATATAGGTTTGATTACATTATAGGTAATTTTAAAAGATGCTTTCATTTTGCAGACAGGTTATGAACATCAAGAACTAAGTATTATGTCCTTGGGATAATTTTAAATATTGTAAGTATGGAAATGACATTCCCAATGATTGCTCTCAAATGCCTATTTCTTTGCACCAGTTACTGAGGTTCCTCCTCCTCCCCCTGCTGGCCTTTTCCTGCTACTGCTACGATTTGTTCCTTCATGAAAAGTGACAGTGTTAAAGACAGTGGCAGGAGACAAGGAGAGGTGTGTCTTTCCATCTGGATGGATCTTAAAGGGCAGATAAATAGTAAGGCCAGAAGCCGTACAATCTAATATTTTATTAAAAAGTAAAAAACAAAGAAAAAACACTAATAGTATTTGTGGTTGTAAATGAAACTACAAGTTTTAGATGCTTTGAAACATTGCCAAATTATGATTTTCATGCTTTTAAAGATCTGGTCCCCAAATGTCAACAGCTGGCATTTTCAAGACACAGAGTCATGAGCAATGCAAACATCCAAAAACTGCAGATAATATTTTCCATATTTACTTGTCAAAAAAGCGCATACCAAAGAAAGATAAGAGAGCAGAAAAAACAAGAAAATTTACAAGAAATAAAAAGAAATGAAAAAGAATGATTAAATTCCCCCTGAAAAGAGATAATTAAACAGGATATCAAGATGTTGCAAATGCAATATTCAACGATAATAAACCAGGAAATAGTGTGGGAAATTAAATATTTAAAACAGAAACACCATGAACAAGTGAATAAGCCAGGGAAATTATTAGCTTGGCAAATAAAGAAAAAACAAGAAAAACCCTGCATTAATGGAATAAATGTAGGAGGCAAAGTTGTGGAAAATCTGAAAGAAATAAGAAATCTTCAATGTTACATTGGGCAATAGATACTGGTCATAATGTAGAACTGGATGGGCATATTTATGGAATGTGGATATAAAATTTACAGCAGATTATAGTTTAAGAGAAAACTATATGAAAATGCTATATAGATGGTACCTAACAGCTAGTAGATTGGCAGTAATGTATAAATCCAAATCAAATATGTGGTGGTCTTGTAATAAGGTTAAAGCTTACTGAAAAAGATGTTTAAGATAACAAAAAAACAGGAGCTTTTCATTCAGGAATTATAGGATCAGAACGACCTAAACAGTATAGAAATTTATTTATGTACGCAACCACAGCTGCATGAATGTTATTTGCCCCAAAATGGAAGAAGAGGTCCTGAAGAGAGAAGAACGGATACAGAAGTCAATGGACTATCAAGATAACATTTTTAAAAAAGGAATTGAAATGGTTTATTGAGTATTTACAAACTGTAAACAGATTAAGATACTGGCAGGATTAATGTAAAAACCTGCAGTTTCAAAATATATAAGAGATATAAACGGGAATAGATACAGAACAGAATATGTTGAGATAATTTGGAGTATGCAGAAAGATGAAAAGAAATGTAAAGAACCATAGGAAAAGGGGAAAGGAGTCGGAAGTATGAAATGTTAAAATGATGATTGAATGATTGTTGCAATATATATAAATGAAAATTATAAATTAAAACATTTATCAAAATATTTACTTGTCAAAATGATGGGTTTATTATTTATAAAAAAGGTTAACAGCCATTCATGAAATATTTCTCTGAAATCTTAAGATGACTGTACTTTAGAACTACCACCTCCCCCATTTACAAGGTACATTATTTCAAAATGTATAATATCAAACCTACTTCAAATTCTTTAATGAAATAACGAATTTCTCCTTGAATAACTGGTCTGTGATCCAAAAGTCTGGAATATATTTCTCCAACATCTACAAGTAAAGTAAAGAGACATGTTCATGATAAATAAAAACATGTATGCATTATCAGGAACCTGCAAGAAATCATGGTGGCTCTTGCCTCTCCGATATTCTCTCTCTCCGAACCCCCAAACTCCATCGCCTCTTTTGGCAGGCCACCTCTTCCTTTCTCTTGTACTTTATCTTTTTCACTCTTTCTCCATTAATTACAGGGAGAGAACAGCCTCCAGGATGATGACGAACTAGTTTTGCTAGACTTGCTGCCTTATAGTGAAATAATATTCGTCATCACAGTCGGCCCCTAATACCAGTCCTGGGTGATATATGGATACATCACCCAGGCTAATTCCAAGTTTGAGTTCAGTAAAATAACCAGTGAATTATATGAAGCCTGGGCTGTATCACCCTTAAAATGCCTCCCCCTCGGCTAACAGAGGCAGCCAAACATGTAAAAGGCCTTTTAACTATGAAAGGATTGGCACAGAACTTTGCAACATAAGTTACACTATCCAAATACTACTTTGCTTCCTAAAGGAAAAAAAGGCAATTAGAACTGTAGACAGAATAATATTTAATTATTAATAATTAATAATATTTAATTAATAATATTTAATACAGTAGAAATAATCGAGCTTTTTAAAGTTTGTACACAGAGATTAATGTCTCCTATTCTTCTCCTCCTACTTTAAAACAAAGCGTTTCATACCAGATGGAACCAAGACAGAATGAAAATGTTTCTAATGTTTTATTAAATAGTTGGAGTAGCACATTTAAAAAGAGATAAAAGAGGCCTAACTAACTTTATTATTATTCAACTCATTGGGGTTTTTATGCTCAGTCTGCACCCTTTCCATCTTTGACATTGTCAAGCCTCTCAACATTTGCCACCACTCTCCAAGTTGAAAAGTCTTGCAGTTCAATCATAACTTTTGGGATTTTAAAAACCTGATCTATGTAGAATTAGTCGTACCTAAACCCATGCATAACCTAGCATAGGACTGGATTGTTAGGAATTTTTCGGAGCAATTAGAGGATCCCAGAGCTAATCTCTAAGCAATTTCCAAAGATCTGAAATCAGGCGTGTACCAAGGAATGAATTTTTTTGTGGACTTTTATAAGCAAAAGCTCAAGGAAATACTGTATTTGCAGGGAATATTGTACCCAAACACTGTTTTGACTGTGGTTGAATCCACATTACAGCCCCTCGTTTGCAAGGCAGCACTATGGGGAACAGCAGGGAGGGTTGACAGCTATGTACTAATCCTTCCCCCACCAAAACCCCTCAATTGGTGCTCAAGCAGCACACTCAGGACCGGATTTAAGTTTGATGAGGCCCTAAGCTACTGAAGGTAATGGTGTTCTTTATATTTCCAGCTGTTTTTTTGTCAACAACAAATTGTCACAGTTTTTTTGTGTTGAATATATGCAATATGGTAATTTAGGGACCTAATAGGTATCTAAAGCCATTTGCACATAACAAAATATGTACATCATAGGAGCCTACACAACACAAAACACTGTTGCTGTATGTAGCTTTCATTTTACTTGTTTTTATCTTATATTTTGGAAATGTACATCCATTTTTTTTCCTTGAAATTTTTTTGGGGGGCCCCAAGAGAGTGGGGCCTTAAGCTATAGCTTGTTTAGCTTATACATAAATCCGGCACTGGGCACACTGTATAGAATATCATGCCAAAAATCCCTTGTTAATAATATGAGTCTGTATTACACGTCACTGGGAAGCATAGTAAAAAGTGGAATGATCTACATGACATTTGAAAGGCATCCCACCTGTCTTAAGTTTCATTCCCTTTCCTATGCCACCTCCAGGAATGACCTCTGGGAGGAGTGCAGAGAGAAGAAACGCATGGTGCATCTGCAGCAGCATAACCAGACGCCTTCATCTGCCCCAGCTGACAGAAGAAAACATGTCTCTCCTGCATGGTCTCTACAGCCACAGCTGTAGACCTTTGCAACAGCCGCCTAAACTGGAGAAGCCCATTCAAACAACAAGACACTTTCACGCATGCGCTCCAGGAGGCGCCTTTCCGACTTGAGAACCTATGCCGCGAATGCGCTCTAGGAAACTCCTTTCCAGACTGAGAAATCGATGCTGCGCATGCGCACCACCCGCGTTTGTTATTCTCTCACTGAGGGTTAAAAATCCGAGCCCTTCTTACCCTTTAATATAGGAGGTGAGGAAGACGCCCCCAGCGAGCCTCGCTTCTTACTAGCGCCGCCGGACAGTGGCGGCTCTCCAGTTTTACTTGGGCTGAGGGTCACGGGACCCCCACCGTTCATCTCGTCCCTTACTGCCAGCAACCGCCGCGGTGGGGCGGACTTTGGGCTCAATGCTTGGACAGCGCATGCGCAGCTGCCATAGTCTGTGTGAGAGCAGGGCGGGGAAAGCCTTGCGGGTACAGCGCATGCGCAAGGAGCGCGCTTTCGTTTTGTGGGGAAGTTCGCGGCCCGAGTGCGGGAGGGGGATTGGTCGCTGTGACGTCACCCAAGCGTATCTGCTTGGCTCGTTCAACACGATGTCATGATGGTTAGCATTAAAGAATTAAGAAGAAACCAGCCTCCAGCTGGGATAAGATAGCTAGATCCCTTTGTGTTTGTGTGCGAGCGTGTTCTTCTTTTATTTTTACATTCTTGTAGTAATTTATCCCCCCCCCGACTTTATATTGTAAAAGTGCTGCTTTTAATTTGGAGGGGCTGTATTTTTCATTTTTTAATGCAAGTTTCCTAAACGTTCGGATGCCTGACAGTGCAATCCTAACCCTGTCTACTCTGAAGTAAGTCGCACTGACTTCATTGCGATTTACCCCTCGTAAGCGTTAGGATTGCAGCCTTTGTTGATGAGCGATAGTGCATGTGGCTTGTTTTTTATTTTATATTTTTACCGTGTTTTGTATTTTTTTTTAAAAAAAAAAAAGCTTGAAAACCTTTTAAGAGGGTTTTAGACTCAATCCACATTGAATGCCCATTTACAATGTGCAACTTCTCCCAGAGAACCTTGGGAACTGTAGTTTATTAGGGGTTCTGGAAATTGTAGGTCTGTGAGGGGGAAACTATAGGGTTCCAGAATGATTTGTGGTAATTCATGTGCTCTTAGTGCCCTTTGAATGTATGGTGTGAATCTGCCCTCGACAGACGGTAAAAACATGTCATAAATAAAAAGCTTTGTTGATTTATTTTTTTGTCGCTCAAAACATTTAACTTTTAGACTGATTGCCTATCCACCTCCTTCTCCATCTTTCCTCAGGCACACTGGGACACCAGAACCATAAAGAGAGAGCATCAAGAACAAGCGTTAAGCTGTAGAAAAAGCCAAATACACACAAACACAATATTGCAAAAACTTCCCTTTCACCCAGCCCAATGAGATGTCTGGAGGAAGCATGGTTTACATTGATAGGATTGGGTGTGTGTGTGAATACCAGCACCCTGCTCTTTAGGTTGAGGGTAGTGAAGTTCTGATGTTGTCTTGGACACTTGCATGGACTGCACATAAGGCAGTAAGCCGTATGATACCCATGTTTTCCCTCCATAGAGGAGGGAGAACTAAGGTATAAAGGCAGCTGTCAGAAAGGTAAACTAGAGTCAGCTGTGAAGTGATCGAGCACAAGCAGGCATTGGAGGGAGGGAGTGGTAGGCAGGTGGTATTTGCTACTTGCCCACAACTAAGGTTATTCTGTAGTGCGCGTTTGTGGCAGCACTATCCACTGGTTATTCATAATGTTGATCATTTGACTCGCCAACCCCCAATAATATATTGTCAATAATTTTCCAGGTGTTGCTTTGAGAATTTCCTTCCTATCCACTCCAATCACCAAATAAGATTTTAACGTCAGTTCATAGCCAAAGACAGGACTTTCATCTTGCAACCAGTTGTCAGAAGTCGAGGTGTCTCAAATCTGTTTCCCTACCCCCTGCACAGAGATAATTTTCCTACAGGAAATAGCACACGTTTCCGATAGCTAAACAGCTATTTTGGCACAAGTGTATGACTCCTGCAGTCATACAGCAAAACAAGCAGGCTACATTTCATACATGATGGTTTAAATGCCTTTTTCTATAGAGATATTTCTAATGCAGTAGGGGGAAATGCAATGTATGAATTACAGAACTGAACTGAATGGCAGCCAGTTTTGTAACAGGTGGCTTTCAAAGCCACAAATTTTGCTTTCATAAAATAGGGTCTGGTGCACAGGTGCACAATTCAGGTTGTTGCTTTTTTGCATTGTATGCTCACATAATTTTGTCACGGTTTTTTCTTTCTAATGGAAAGGAAAGCAGGCAGTAGTTATAAAAAGGCAGCGTTTGCAGATCCTGTACCTGTCAGTTCATACGATAGAGTCATCAAGTCATAAAGCTCTGGGAATATTTATGGCTCTGAGCATGAAAATCAACATATGTAGTCATCATATAGAGTTTTGGGGAAGATTTACTAAACAAATTGTGTCACTTTTGCCTTGCTAGGGAACCCGCTTTCTCTTTTAGGGATCATCTTGCCATTTATGATTAGTGTTAGCGGCTTTCTGGATTGTAAAATCTTCGGATTAACATGCCGAGTCCTGTCATTTTTCCCACAGGCTGTCTAGCAATGATAATCCACTAAAGGATTGTTTCATCCAAGTGGCGGTGTTTGAGTCAAATGCTGGCAACAGGCAGGGAAACCCAAACCTGTTGAGGCAGACTTCTCACGACACACACAGATTTGGAATGACAGGCTTTAAGAGAGGGGTTGGGGGGGGTGAGCAGAAAGGGAGACATACATTGCGTGAGCAGAATAAGTCCATGGGCAGCATCTGTGATGGAAGACTGGGACCGTGGTCGTGATTGTTGGAAGTTTGTGGGCTGTGATGATGATCCTGGTCAAAGCAGGCCTGGGGCTTCACTCTTTGGAGTAGTTGCCTTGTCAGATTAGTCATACGGTTACCATATCTGATGCTTAACCTGGACAGACAGGCCTGCCAGGCAGGAACTGCTCAGGCAGATGATGTTAGGGGGAGCACAAAAATTATCCACTGCAAGACTAAGAAGACAGATGACACCCAGCAGGAACAGCAAGCCAAATCCACGGAATCCACAATACAGCTGGCTGGCCCTAGGCTACCTGCCTCTTTGAAGTGGAATAGACATTGAGCTGTCACGTTAGATCATGAGACTGGAAAAAGCTGAGAGAGATTTAGTTCATCCAATAAAATGGAAAGTTTAATGGCTCCATATCTTCCTAAAGGGGGCCAAGGTAACACAGGAATGGAAAAAGGGGAATCCTTAAGATGCAACCACAATAAAAAAAATTACCAACCTCCCCCTTTTTTCTGGGGAGTGAAGGATGAGACAGGCTCTCTTCAGCAGCAGCTGAAATGATTGCAGTCGCTACCCATACAGGAAATAAAAGTTACGCCTGCAGAAACGCTAGGCAAAGCGGTAATAAGCAATCACTACAAAATCAAGCTCCCTCTCCAATTTTTAACATCTTTCTACAGCTTGGGGGGCTATATCTAATGATATAAATCCACCACACGACATGGAGTGCTAGAATGTGAAGGTTGTGTACGTGAGAGTGAGTGCAAGAATCTGTATGTTCAAAAAGCATACGAATATACAACAGGGCTGCTTTGTGATAAAGGTTTGACCCGATTTATTTAAAAGTGAAAGGATATAATTTCATTTCACTACATCAGAGGTATATCACTATGGTTCCTAATGCACAGAAAAGTGTTTAAAGTGTAAGGAGGATATATGAAATGGAGTGTTCTGATAATGGAGAACAGCAGGCTTGTCTAATTAAGGATGCTGAGAAGAAATATTGCTCTCCAAAGGGCAAAAGTTAAAAAGCCACCAATCTATTAAACTGCCACATTTCTTCAAGTTTTAGATTGATGGTTAAAAGTCCATAAAAACAGGAGAGGCAGATTTTTTTTTTAAAGGCAAATGAGAAAGGATTGAACATGTATTTAATTCTATGACAAAAAAAAAGATAAAGTGAAATATGGCCAGTCCAGAGTAAGGATGGTTTAAAGCAGGATAATAGATCCCTATAATTTAATGGAAATGATAGTGATAGAGATAGCAGCTGTCCTACCTGCAGGCAAAAACCTTTTAAAACTTTTCTTCCCATTCTTTTATTTTCTGATGACTTAACTCCTATGAGTGATGGTATAGGGCAAAGTTGTATCCGTACTGCTTGAATCAAAGAAACAGTATTATCTTGCTAATGGTAATAATAGGTAACCTGTTTTGAGACTGCATGTCTATAAATGCATATTTAAGTTTATTATATTTCATTCCCCCCCACCTTTTCCCCCCAAGGAGCTCAAGGTGGGGCACATGGTTCTCCTCCTTATTTAATCTCCACAACAACTCTGAGAGTTAGGTTAGGCTGAAAGGCAGTGATTTACCCAACAGTATGTAAATATATAAATGGTACTTTTCATAGGACACCTCGAAATCACTCTTTGAATTTCGTACTTTTCCATGGCACTGCCATATCTCTTGCTGTGCATAACAAGATTCCTATTCTTCTCCTCCCACTTTAAAACAAAGCGTTTCATACCAGATGGAACCAAGACAGATTGCCACATGTCTGAACCCATTACAAGGTGTGGGAAATCATCTGACAATGGATTGAAAATCATTTCATCCCAGTGTACATAGTAAGGGTAACATTAAGGAGGAATAAATAAATACATTTCTCATCAAACGTGAACAGTGATTTAAAGCCCCAGGTTAGGTCAATGCTCTTCATTCTATCCAACTATTGTGGGGGGGGGGTGCTCTCTCATAAAAGCAAGGCAGAATATTTGTTGTTACTTAAAATGGGGTTGGCCAATGCAATTCTTCTAGATAAAATAATAATAATAATAATAGCTAAGAAAGGGATAAAGTGGTGGGTCTCACACTATTTACTATACAGTATAATGATGGACACTATGTATGTAGCAGCTTCCGCAAAATGATACAGTTGGCCTCCACTTGTTAGAATGGCAAAAGATAAAAGTCTGTTCTATTTATGCAGTTCGATGCAACCTACTGTCATTTGTATATTGCCCTTCCTGAGGTCAGGAATGGTACACATGGGAGTTTCTGGGTACCTTCCTATTCCGGTACCGGTCAGGTTACCAACAGAGATGTGTGTATTAACAAATGCCTGCAAACCATTCTGCAGGTCAACAATTCCTAAATGTACTGTAACGTGTAAACACCAGCTCCTCTTACTGAACATGGAATGTGCCTAAATTAGAGAGGACCACCTACATTTGTTTGCACTGGGCATAAGTTGCTGCTTGAAAATAATAAGGCGCAAAAGGCAGGAGCCTGAAAACAGCAGAAAATATAATGAAGAGGCTTCTGTGGAACTATGTATGAGTTTTGTTTTTAAAAGATTAGTTCCTTATTCCATTCACCCTTGATAATTTAATCTTTTGTATCAATTTCTATCTTCCCCAACCCCTAGAAATAAATAATAAAAACCAAGGGCTTTTAAAATAATTTATCACATAAATATGATTTGCTACCAATACATTTGGCTTCTGCTTCAAAATTATTGGCACGATATATTTTTTCATAGTAACTTTTTACAAAACAAGTGTAAACATTCATAGGAGAAAAATACAAGGGAGTACTATGCATGATACAATTCAGACCAACAGCACAGCTGACATATTGCAGTAAAAGTTCTATATGTTTCCATACGATAAAAGCTAAGTTCCTATATATCTGTATGGTTAAAATAAATGTTCTACTTTAAGAAGCTTGATTCACATTTCACTTGTTGAAATTTGCCAAAACAACTGTTTTAATGAAGTCCGTATTTCTAGACAGCTACTCAATGCAACTTTATTACTTTAGGCACCAACTGTTCAGTTTCACTTATGGAAATGGCAGAAACCAAGGCTTGCACATTAGTCATTCTAAAGGATGTTTTTCACTTCCTAGGAATTCCTAACACAGCACTTAATGTGCATTATAGAGTCTGTTCTTGATGAAGACTATGCTAGACAGATGTTGCCGGATACCTGGATAATGCTGAATATGATTAAACCAACGAGAGACGTTAAGGTATTTCTCCTTCTCCTGCACTGTAAGGTCAGCCTAAATAATGGAAGAAAAAGTAAGTTGCACATATTATGATTAACAGCAATATAGTGTCCATTAACCTGTTAAATCAGGTCTCAAAATTTGAATTGTGGAAGCATGGCTCATTCATTTGATTTCATACTAAATAAGATTCTTCACTAGTTTATCACCATGATCCAATCCTCTGTCCTATGCAACAGGGCCATTCCATGAAAAATGAGCCTGATAAGAATGCTAGATGAGCACTGGACTTTGGTGAGGAAGATTCCAAACGTGCAGTCTAACCATTTTTTTAAAAGCTAAAGACAAAAGAAGTTTATTTTATGGACCTTCTTTTCAAAAGTCTACCCACGTAGTCTTCACAGAAGTGTTCAAGTTAAAAGTTTTCTGATGATTGTCCCACCCGTGACAGCATTTTTTCCTTAATTTTGTATCGTTAAATTTCTTAAACTTAATTCCTGATTGCATAGTTGTAACCAATAAACATTGATTTAAATAGATATGCTGAGTTTATCATTGATTCACCTCCCAACTCACAGAGTTTTTCCATAAATCAAACTTATCTCAAGCTCCATGTCCTTTTTTTGTCCCACCCATGACAACACTTTTAACATTTAATAAAATTGTCAAAAATATCCATAAAAATAATAAAAAATTAGTAAAATGTTCAGCATCTTATTAAGAACATAGTTTAAATTTTGGTTGTTAATTTTTATGTATATTTACATTGTTACACATGTGGGAATACCAAAAAACGTGGTCAAAGTGTCCCACCCGTGACAATGGAATGGCCCAACAACCAAAAACTATGAGTTCTTTTATTGTTCTGGTTTCATCTGTTCTGCTACCACATAAACTTGGCCTAACCCAAGATCTGTTACCTTTGCCACCCCTAATATTGAAATAATACAATTCATTCTGTGCTTATTGTTCTATTTACTATGTGTACTGATGTAATAGCTGCATAACATGGAAACAGCATTTTCAAAGGTTGGGTGGGAAGTAAACTTCCAGATGGATGACCTTGGACTGGTCCTTTCCCCCCATTCTATCCTGCAGTATTAGAGATGGAGGGAAGAACCCCAATTTGTTGCTTTCATGCTCCAGATGTATAAGATACAGATAACCTTGATATTATGGAAATATAGTCAGGAAAACACCAAACTTTTTCTATTCTATTCTAACATAATGGAAAAACCCTTGAAACGTTATAACCCTTTTCTTCTGAAGTTACTATTGACAGAGGAATGGAAATCAAATTTTGAAAAGAGAAAGGCATCTCCCAACCAAAGCTGTAACAAGCTTGTACTCACTATGATGTGGTGCAGTCCATAGTACAGTAAAATATCTGCTAAAGTAAAATTGTGTCCTGTAATATAGACTTTGTCTTCAAGGTATGAATTCAGGTCCTAGAAAGAAACAAAATGAATGCACTTCAAAACAAAATAAATACTTAAAATACACTCTTCCACATACTGTCACCACGACTGATAGGCCTATATGTATGCACAATCACTACAGAGTAATTGAATATGTAGTCTGGGCATGTCTCCCAATTCCTCAACCAGTTCTTCCACTCTGCTCAATGCTGGCTCAGGGTGGTAAAGCAGATAGAGACTGAAAATACAGAGTGAAAAATGTTGTTTCATTCCTCTCCCCAACAGTTCCTTATAATATATAGGCATAATGTATCCTTACTCAGAATAGTTGCTATGAACTAAGGATGGAAGAAAAGTAGTGGAGGGTGATCCATAAGGGCTAATGGGGCACTGCCTCACCAAGTTCAGACTGCTCTCAACCAGTCCCCACCTGCCTCCTTCCTTCTTCACAATGATTTCAGGGGGTGGCCCTGGCTGTCAGCTTCCTTCTCAAGTCTCAGTGCTACCTTTGCAGAATTCAGCAAAGAGGAGGATGGGGGACACAACCAGAAATAGTTGGCTCCAGCTGCTATTGACTCTGGCCCTACCTATTGTTGCTCTGTCTCCTGGTTCCAATGGGCAGACTCCAATGGTTACCAGTGAATGATAGCTCTTTTCAAGAGGACAAACAGTCACACAATCCAAGAACTAAGAATCAGACCAACAGTAAAATCAGACTGAAAATTTGGTACTAAGCACAGAGCATTGTGCAGCTGAAGCTACACACATATAAATCCCATTGATTTCAATGGGATAGTCAACTACCATGAGTACCTTAACAGATATTATACAGTATATGAACTGCCACTTGTTAAATTCAGTTCATATTGAAAAAAAAGCACACTTTTAATTTCAGTGGGTCTACTCTGAGTAAAACTTAATTGGAAACAACCCAGCAATTATGCTACCTTGAGATCCAAAATTTCAGTGTGTGAAATTGTTACACTTACCTTCAAAATTAGTCGAATATCTTCTTTACTTGACTGTTTATCTACTTGCGTTACTCTGTATTCTAACCACTGCTGAACTATTGCTTTCTCTTCTGTGGTGCTCCCAAGCAGCTGTTCCTTCTTTGCTTGTTTGACTAGATGGATGGCTATAGTTGTCAGTCCTGTCAGACTGGGGCCATTGTTCATCTGTAGTACAGGAATCTAAGAGAAGGAATTCAAGCCAATTCAGTTATTCGGATGTAGAACAAGATTTGAACTTCTGCTGCAAGGCATCTTGTCAAACTCCATTTTATAAAATCTACCTTGTGTGAAATAAAAATCCAACTAAATTTCTTGGAAATTAATCCCATTTAAAAATAAATGAATTAAGCTAAGAATTGGAAGAGCCACGAGATCCCGACAACAGACGAATGGCAAATGAAGATGATGGATTTTATGGAACTTGCCCGACTGACTGGAAGACTCCGCGACCAGGGAGAAGAGGTGATTGAAGAAGATTGGAAGAAATTATTTAAATAAATATTATAATATTTAGTATTGCTTTAGGAAGTAGTTATTGGTTTTTGCTATTTTTTCTTTTTGAATTAAGTATATATTCTTAGAAATATAATGGTTAAGATGTTAGTTTATTGAAACTGCTAGAGAATAGTAAGGAACTGAAATTCAGTTGGGGGGGACCAAGGGAAGTCACCCAAAAATGTGAAGCAAGTTATGGTTGTAAGGACTTATTGTTCTTTCTTTCTTTTTTCTTTTCTATATTATTTTCTGTATAAAATGTTTTGTGATATTATTCTTGTTAAAAAATCTTACAAATACAATAAAATTATAATAAATGAATTAAGACTTGCCTTAAGTGATTACGGCGGGAAGAAATGCAGTTTTATAACCCTCTACACATGGTTTTTGTTTTTATCTTTTTGAGCAGAACACACCCACACAAAAAAGGCGAAAAACTGAACAGAGAAAGAATACCAAGGGGACCCAAAGCCTTGCTTCATAATATTTCAAATACAAATGGGTCCAATATGGAGTATTTCAGCTATTGATTTCCTACAAAATAAGTAATAGGGAACCAGGCAAGAGAGTCTTCTTGGTAGTGGCACCCGCCCTGTGGAACGCCCTCCCATCAGATGTCAAGGAAATAAACAACTATCTGACTTTTAGAAGACATCTGAAGGCAGCTCTGTTTAGGGAAGTTTTTAATGTTTGATGTTTTATTGTGTTTTTAATATTCTGTTGAGAGCTGCCCAAAATTATTATTATTTATTATTATTTTAGGATTATCCATGGGTTATCAGCAAGAACCATGTTCAAGTTAATATACATCCAGCACCACCACATGGTTAAGGGTTGCCCAGAAAGAACCATTTCAGTCTGCACATGAATGTTTGAAATAATCTCTTAACATATTTTGGAGAAGGGTTCACAAAAGACGACATTTTCTCCAATATAAGAAGAGTGTTCAGACATTTAAAACACACCCCCTTCAATGGAATGGTTAACTGCAGTACTCAGATCTGATGAATATGTATGAAATGGCCCACACCTGTTCACTCACTTTTCCAAAGAAGCCAACCTGGAGAGAAACAATCCACAGACACAGCCCAAAACCAATGTTTCATTTCCAAAGTTGTAATATCAGAAGCTGAGACGTTTTCTTAAGGCCTAGCCATGCAACAGAAACATCACATCCTGGCACCGGCACAGTTCATAGTACCATATGTCAGAGGGGGTTGGACTAGATGAGCCTTGGGAATCCCCCTTCCAAGCCTATACAGTTCTGTGGAGAATCTCCATTCAAACGCGCGTCTGTCGGTCTGCCTGCCTGGCGGAGGCAACCAGCTCCTCGCTTCCTCCATTAACCGCCAGCCCTCCCTCCCCTCCCCTCCCCTCCCCAGCTCCCCCGCCGGCTCTTTACCTTCCGCTCTCCTTGTCCGCTGTACTTGTTCCCCTTCTTCAAGCCCAGGGACTTCTCTAGCAGGCTCAGCTCCTCGGCGGCCGGGCCAGGCCCAACGACGGCAGCCGCCATCTTTCGGCGAAAGGGAAGAAGGAGGGGGAAGGGGGCGGGGCGCTCTCAGCCGAGCTGCCTGCGCCGCGATTGGGGGAGGCTCATTTAGTCCCGCCCCTCGCGAGGCGTGTCTCCCTTCCCGGCCGAATCGGAGAAGACGCCGGGGAGGGACTGACGTGGGCAAGGTGGCGGGCGCGTTGGCGCGCATGCGCGAGAGGGTACGAGCTCTTCCCTTGATAGCCCAGCCTGCTCGGTGCCCAAGAGGCTGCTGCCGGTTCAAAGCGAGTTCCATCGCAGTCCCGTGTGCTGGGGCAGCAAACGCAGCCTGCATCTCTCCAGCGAGAGGCTGCCAGATATCTTGCAATGGGATATTCTGCCACCATCGACACATGATCGTATATTGTGTAGCAGATCTTTATTCTGATTTTCAAAAATATTTGGAGCTTAGCATCTAACAGACCTGCTGAGTAGTCATTTAAATACACCTAATATTTCTAGGGACTTTTTTTTGCTTTTTTGCTGTACAGATAGGAAATCTTTATAACTGAAAATCAAGAAATATCTATATCTACAGGTATATCTGAATGCCAGTGCTCCTGAAGTCAGCGTCAAATTCTCCACTGACTGCCATGTAGCTATCTTTTGTGAATAATCCTGCTTGTCATGTCAGTATCATGCAGTCCCCTAATAAATAGTGCATTTGACATTTTGCTCAGCATGATTTATATTGCAATGTAGACAGCTTATTTCTTGGATTTCCACCTATTCATGTTAAAAGCATGCTCTCTTTGGACTGCAAAACAATGCAGGCGTGCACCTGAGCTTTTTCTGGTGTGCATTTCTCCTTTTGTTCCAGTAGATGGAGCTTCATGATTAAAGCATGGCGATGGCAACATGCCTCAGAGAGGGAGGGCGATGGTGCAGTTCCACTTTGCTTAGAGGGATCAGTGTTCTGTGAGCATGTTTGCTGTATGGGTTCATGCGCGTGCAACACACACCCATGTCAGGACCCCCAGTCTCAGTGGAAAGAACTTGAAATATCTATTCTGTCAAACAGAGCGCAGCTCTAATCTACTGTTATCATAGTCAAGTTTTAACTCGAAAGTACCTTAGGTTATAAATTAAACGTCAGAAACAATTAATTTGGCGGATGAAACATGAAGCGGATATGACTGTCCTTCGGAGAAAGCCTGACAGCTTTATGGATGTCACTTTAGGATCTGTTAAAATGAGCCTTGCTTGCCAGTGAATTTTTGAGTGTGTCATCTTGCTGTTAGCTGTACCATAATTTTTTGTCAATGTAGCTTTGAGTCTTAAACATTGCAGAAGCCTCCGCCAATTAGGGCCAAAGCTAAACAATGCAGCTAGATATTGCCTGCATGCACTTTCGGTTTGCACTGGATATTGGAGATTTAAACCCTTGAACTTTTGCCATTGGGATGAGTTCAGAAGAAAATCTTCATTTTATCTTGCTATGATTATGCATTCCACTCTGTGTTATATTTTCCACAGAGAGGTATGCATGGGGAATGCAATTTATTTCTGGATCGGAGATTCTTAAAAAGCATCTTAGTAGTGATTCATAACCAGCATTTCAGTCTTTGCAGGGGGCCAAAGCAACCAAATATATAAATAAAATGTTGGATTTGGCAGTGAGAGAGAGAGCATGAATTGTACACTCTCGGCCTAACCCACCTCACAGGCTCATTGTGAGGATAAGATGGAAGTGGGGAATACAAATGTAATTAACAGCTGGTGCCAACTTCTAGCCATTTTAGCCCAGGCTGATTCTCTCATGTTCATGCTGCATTTGTGCTATATTTAATCTCTGATGCCACAGTATGGTTAAAGGTGAATTCAAGTTTGAACAGAAAGGGCTAGAAATCAGCTTTAAAAAGGGCCCGTAGCAGTTGGATACACACAGCCCCATTCCATCCTCCCTTTTATTTGTTATTATTTATTTATTCCCCCCCCCCACACAATCCCAATGTTTATAATGCCCCCACCCTGAATAATTTGCATCTCTTGCTGCTGCTCTCCAGCCGACAAACCTCCACGTTTTAAAAACAATGTTGTGTTTGTTCCCCTCTGCATATTTACTCAAGCTGTCATTGTGGATAAGGCTTGTGTTAGGTCAGTGTTTTTCAACCACTGTTCTGTGGCACACTAGTGTGCCGCGAGATGTTGCCTGGTGTGCCGTGGGAAAAATTACTTTATATATAGTCAATATAGGCACAGAGTTAATTTTTTTAACATTTTCTAATGGTGGTGTGCCTCGTGATTTTTTTCATGAAACAAGTGTGCCTTTGCCCAAAAAAGGTTGAAAAACTCTGTGTTAGGTTAAGTCTGTGTGCGATTGCAGCCTCAACCTCCATACAACTAAACATTGCTGTTGTTCACTTTCATGTGGACTTCAAACTGGGGGGTGGGGTGGTGGTGTGAAAAAGGCTGTTTTTGCTTGAACTGACTGAATCATTGAGGTTCCTAAGGACCTGCCTTTCTAGAACAAAATTTTTGTTTAATGATTATTTATTTTAATAAATTATTTGATTTTTATGTATATTGCTGATATACACACATGCTTACTGCTTTTTAAAATAATAATAATAATAATAGTTTTATTGCCCCTTGTTTACTTTGTGAGCTGCCTTGAACATGATTCCCTTTGTGGAAAGGCAGAAAAAAAAAATCAAGCCCACTCTAATCCGTAATGTTGAAAGGAAGGGCCTGCCGGATGAGAAAGACGTCTTTCACTTCCAGTTTTGTCTTACCTGAGATCCTTATCCTGAGATCAAGGCATCTTGAATGATTGAGCAGCATAAGCATGGGCACTGCATACTAGCAAATGGGCCACATCTCTCCATATAGGAAACCAGTCTATGAAGCTTCCGAAAGCCTTTTAGCCAAGAGAGAGGGAGGGAAGAGACTTCTAACCAGCAAGCAGCTCGATCAGTAGCAGCTGCTGTTGTGAACGAGACTTGTGCTAGAGACTCGAATGTGTTAAAGAAGTGCTGTCAGCACATCTTCAGCAGCAAGGAGGCTCCTGGATTTGCCCCACGGCAGATGATGGCAGCTTGTCGTGAAATTTTTGCAACAGGATGTCTTTCCGGTGTTCTGAATTCGCCCCAGGAAGAGGGGTGACCTCAACGCTGCCCCTTAAAATGGGGGGGGGGGGTTTGCCTGAACATGCAATACTAGCACCCATTCTCTAATTCACTGGTCTCCCTGCCCCCTTTAGGCTTTAATTTAATAACAATAATTTGTAAGTGTTACATAGAATTCAGAAGTGCTCGATATTTAAGCCTTCCTTACAACAACCTTGTAAGTAGGGCCGCTGCCACAGCAGGGTAGAAGGAAGGAAAGGGACTTGCCCAAAGCCACTGAGCGCATGGGTGTGGACTTCCTGCTCACAGCTCATGCTCTAACCCTAAAGTGTGCCGGTTTTCTTCATGTGATAGGCTTTATGTGACCACTACAGTGAGGGCTGCTTGAGAATGGCTTTCAGTATACCAGCAGAGTGTTTAGGTTCCTGCCTCAAGTTTTGCCTTAGTTTTGTTTGCACAAGTGATTTGTTCTGCTTCAAAATCCATTTAAGGCACCTCCTCATAGCCCTAGATTTTAGGGGATCAGAAAGACACACTATTATCAGTGCATCCGATCCATGTGTAGTACGAACCAGGTCATCAACCTGTGTTGGCTGGTTTCTCCCTAGGTTCACTTCACAACCATATAGGCTGTAGCCAGGGGATTTTTTTTTCCCCAGCCAGAACTCACCGGAACTCAGTTTCGACATCTCTCAGGTGGGTGCCACTGCCATTATATGAGAACAAGGGAGGTGCTCATGGAGAGTTCCAGCACCTCTTTTTCTAGAAAAATAACACTTGAAGAATGAGTTCCTTATTGGTTTGCCCGCAAGAGCTCAGGACCAAAAAATGAGCTTCCCAGTTTTGATCAGTGGGATGTTGGAGGGTATGTTGAATATCTACACCAGCCATAATTGTCAATGGTGGTGAGGATTAGTTTCCAGTTTGAGCTGCAATATATGGGTTTCAGCCCTCATCTCCCAGGCCCAAGTCCAACGCAGTCTCATGGCAGCTCTATTTACGATGTTGCTTTTCGTAATTTACAGTTGCAGGATACAACAGGAGTTTTTGTAAACTGCTAAAGAGCAGTTTGGATTATCGAACCACAAAGTAATTTTATTTCTCCACAGAGATAGGATGGTAAAAAAAAAAAGCTCAAGATTTTGTCCCATGCTAGTTGTTATATAACCTCCTAGCACAACAACTCTCTCAAACTGAGAAACATCACAGTGGACATGATCGCTATGTGCAAATCTATATTTAATCTATCAGCTTGCATAAGGACAACTGAATTTGTGTCTCTCTCTATGAATTTAAGACTGTGTCTGCTTGTCAGAGCTCTTTTTCCAAGCTGACATTAACCGCAGCCAAGGAAAACATCTCTATTGACATCAGCATATGCATACAGTATGATGCATTTTGGGGACAGAATGTGATACTTCATGGCAAACTGAAAAGGGAAGCAAAAGGCGAAGAAAATCCTTTATTTCTTGAGAGCCTTGCATTGCGCAGAATGGCTTTGAGGATCAAATGAGGAGCAACTGAAGGGAAATATATAGTAGTTTGTTCCTTTACTACTATTTCCTTTCTTTTGCCATGAAATGGTGGCTCAGCAGATTTTGCAAACAATGGCTTATGAACATGGAGGTCCACAAAGATTATGAATTCAGAGCTGAAGGGTGCAGTCCGAAAATTTGCCTGAAACCCCAGAGAACTGCTGCCAGTCTGTGTAGACAGTAGTGAGCTAGATAGACCAATGGTTGACTTGGTGTAAGGCAGCTTCCAATGCAGTCCTAAATATGCTTACTAGTGAGCAGGGCCTATGGAACACAATGGGACTTACCGGTACTTGCGAATGAACCTGCCTAGGATTCCATTGCACGTTGGACTGTGCTTCTGCCAACTGCATTTCACAGAGCAGGACTGTGTTTTTGAACAAACTGTATTGTTTCATTATCATGCACTGCTTCGCACATCTCTTGATGGAAAAATGGTGCATGCGTTTGTTTGTTTTTAAAAAAACCAGATAAAAACAAAACAAGTGATGCACCCTGGTTGGGAGTAAAAGACCGTGTTGCAAATGGACTGGGTTTTCCGTTTTGTTTAACATTTCTTAGCTTTGAGTTGCTGTGTGCAACGGTAGTGAAGGGGTGTCAAGTTGAGGTTCCTCACTGAATGTGCACCCTGCTTTTCATTCTGATACCTCCTTCCTGAAGGGAAATTTCAAATATATTCCATGTTTCACATTTCTCCAGAGCTCATTGAAAATGGGTTTGGAGGGCTGGATTAGGATGCAGAATGATCTTATTTTCTGATGTCTTACTACCAAAGCTTGAATCCTCACAATGTCTACTGAGAAGTAAGTCCTTTTGAATTCTATGGTGCTTACTCCCAGGTAAGTGGAGTTATGATGGCAGCCAAAGTGTTCACAGAACTGCAGCATATGGTAGTTATGTATGAGATCACACAATATACTAGTCACTTAAAAAAAGTTATTGATAAAACTTAACTTTGTAGTTAATACACCAGATTGAGAAGATAACTGGTAATGGTTTAGAAAAGAAGTACAAATCAAAGCATTTTGAGATTTAGAATGATTTCTTTAAAAAAAAAAAAGTGTGTGTAGAAAAGGAACATGTCTTCAAATCCTTTTCATGCAAGTTCATTTTCTGCCAGCAAAGGGAATTTAATCTGCTCGACACACCAAATCATTGAGAGAGCAGTACATTTATTCATTAAAGTAATCAATCAGTGGAAATAGGATTTCCCCAGTATATATATTAAATGCCAGAAATGATGAGTTCATAAAAATGTCAAGAAATTTTCATCTCTGTTATCTCTTTCTTAGGTCAGCTCTCTCCAAACAGATTATCTCATTTGTGGGAGACCTCCTTATTCTATCTTTCTCATGGAAAGTAGAGTATCTAAAGTACCACGCAGACATTAAAATTAAGCAGAAATGATAGGAATTGTCAAGCACAGCAAGAACGACAGTAACCTGCTCTTTTGAATGAATAGGCTGGCGTTAGTAGTTGCTCATTTCTGCAATGAATATATTAACAGTTCCCTTAGAAAAACACCAGTCTCTGTCAGTATTTGGTGACGTGGGGCAAAATCCAACAAAAAGTAAGCACCATTGAATTGCGCTTATTTCAAATAGAGAGTCACTTTTTCTTAGCCTCACCTTCACAGGATTGCTGTGGGATTAAAATGAGAGAAAATGCTATGGGTTTGTCTGTGTGTTTGCAGCTGTTTGCTTTCCCATCTAATTTTCATAGCTTTCCCCTGTAAATTTGGCTTTACCTGATATGGGGAGAATCCAATAAATGGGGGGAAATTGGGCTCCAAACCATTCCACTCGAGGTCAACTGCCATCAACCCTGCCATCCAACAATGTCTGGAAGGCCACAGACTCCTCAACCCTGTTAAAAAGGAAGAAAGGTTCCCAGTGAAAGAGGATTCTATCCTCCCCACATCCCCTCTTCTCTCCATCTCACTGAAACTTAATACAGAGCTTCTCTCTGCTACATTCCTGGTTTTTCTGAAACGGCTGGTTCCTTAATTTGTCCGCCTTCTTCCATCACCTGCAGTTCCACCAGCACTCTTGGCATCTAAGGCTCCACCCTTCACGAAAATAGGAAGTTACAGGTAGGTAGCCGTGTTGGTCTTGGCACACGAAAGCTCATACCAAGAACAAACTTAGTTGGTCTCTAAGGTGCTACTGGAAGGAACTTTTTATTTTATTTTGTTTTGAGAATAGGAAGGTTAGCATGAATCATGCCAAGTTTTTTTTAAAGGCTGTTCTTTGGAAAAGTCTAGGTCCAGACGGAGCAACCCACATAATGCCTCATCAGGTTTATGTCACTGTCCTTTTGCTTCAACTTTGAATTGATGATACACAATAAAGCCTTAGGAAGGAAAAATACAACTGGATGATTGAATGTAGCCTACCTTTCTATCCAATAGACCCAGATTGTTTTGGAAGAGCAAAAGCACACATAGGCTGCGTACAAATAATTCCCAAAGAATCTTGGAGACTCGTAGTTTACTCCTCACAGAAATAAGCACCCTTAGTAAATGACAGTTCCCAGGATTTTTTTTTGGGGGGGGGGGTGAGGGGAGGAAATGTGTTTTAAATGGGTATGGTGTGTCCATAGCCTGTTATTCCAGTATATTCTAAGGCCCTATTGATACATTACAGCACAGCTGGCTAACAACGGAGCCTGGGGACTGATCAGGCTTTCCAAGCAAATTTTTATGCCCCTCTCTCAAGAACCCAATGATTTTGGCAGGAGTGGAGAAAAGGGAAATAAATAAATAAAGTAGTGTTGCACGCCACCCCAGTGAGATTCCAGGGGTTCCAGGTTTGTGTTTCCTTTTAGAAATGAAATGCAGTGGAAACTGTGATGACTTTGTGATATATGGTTTATTTACACACACACACACACACACACACAACCTGAGACTATGATGGAAGGGTTCACAACAACAACAACACCCCCCCAAGAGGGTGTTGCTTCTCCCATATCTGCAGCTGGGGATTCAATCAGACCCCCTCCCCAGCTTGCCACCTTTACCAGACTGCAACCTTTCCCCTCCAGGTCACTTTCCAGCTGATCCTACATGCCAAACCCTGGCTTTTGTTGTTCTAACAAACTCTGAGCAGAGGGAGGGGCCTCACTCACTTGCCATCTGGCACAGTCTTTGCCTTCTCAATGGCTTTCTGAATGGGACATTACCTTCCCCATTGTCTTTCTTAATGGCTCGTCTCCCAGGCAATTGCCAAGGCTGGCCCAGCTATTCCAGTAATTTAATCCATGCTGGATCCAGGAATTAGAAGGAGGGGGGGGTCCCAGGCATTCAGATTACCCCCCCCCGCAAAACTCGTAACAGTAGACACTGCACTTGAGGGTGAGGAAGTTTAAACATCTCTCCCACATACCCTGATGGGGATGTAATTCACCTCCTCGCTAGTAATCAGATCTTTATATATGGGGAGGGGTGATCACCCCTTTTATCATCTGATGGAGGGGAGTGACTGTGTGCCTGGACATATCCTGTGTATGTGTTTTGTATACATGAAAGAGTGTGGGCCGACCACTCCCACTTTCGGCCACACACACTACTAGAATGCACCCCCAGGCAGCTGATGGAGAATGAATGAGTCCATTGGGCCAAAAATGGACAGCCATTGCTCTGTTACAGGTTGCCCTGTTTCCCGCTGCTGCCTTATTGGATCCCCTGCTGCACTGGAAACAATGCAGATGCAATCACACGGCACTCAAGATCCATGGCTTTATACCTGGATAAGCACATAAGAATAAAGATAATGCATACAATGTTACATCAGTACTAGGCTGCAACCTCAAGGAAGTGAGGGTGATTTCCCAGCTGCTGAGAATCCGGCCCATTTCTGACGGTCTTCTGCCTGACAGCCCGTGTTTTGCTTTGCTGTGTCACCGCTAACTTAAGCGATGCATAGAAAACCCTCGCAAAATTGAAAAAAAATATTGTACACCATCCCATGTCAGGTATTCTGTACCTCAAGAGTGGTAGAGAAAGTATGTTCTTTTCACTTATCAACGAAAGAACAGCATTGTTATTTCTACTGTTTTTATTGTCAGGGTTTTTTATTTCCACTGCAATGATTTAGACAACCTTCCCTAACCAATAACCCACGATCCAGTCCTCTGGGGGAGAAACAAGGGAGAGGGGAACTTGGCTGCTCTGAAACACATTACAGCACATGGAATGGAACTGACTCCGGGCTGCAAGTAGAATGGAAAATGTCTATTTTCTACATATAAGCAGTGGGTGGGATTTGTCTGCAAATGATTTTTTCTGACACATCAACAACCTCTGGATCCTCTCCAGTTCTCCAGATGATGCGAATACTAAAACAGTAAGTCTCTAAATGATTTTTTTTAAAACACACACACAAACACACACACACACAATCATGAATATGACTTGCTCATTGTACTGTGAAATTAAATACCTCAGAGCTGGGCTTGGCAGACAAGAGAAAATTTATGGATACGTGGAGTCAGATGCTACAAAGCTGGTATATGGAAATAAAAGTTACAGTTCTGCATGCCATTCTTGCCATGGAGTTTCAAGACCAATTCATGCTGGAGGGCTTTGTAAACAGTAGTTCTTCTATAAGAGTCTCTGAGCAAAAGGCTGTTCTATTTATGGGGAGGGTTAAGGGCCCTGCAAAGACATGGTATCTCTTACTAAGCAACATCCAAAGATCCCAAACCCCCCTTGCCCATTTACTACACGTAAGGATGGACAAGTTAATCAATTTCCGTTTCTATGAGTTTCTCATTTGTCCATTCGTCAGTCCAGTTCATTGCATTTCTGTGTCACTTTGCAATTCTTTATTTTTAAAGTCCTTGTGAAAATTTATCGGCCTTGGAATTTATCCTAATACACACATTGTTGCATAAAACTTTGTCACTTAATTTTGGTGGGAGAATTGCACTGCAAAATCTAGAGAAGTACAGATTTCAAAAGAGAGCTGCATTTTGGTTTGGATATAGTTCCGGAAAGTGCAAATTAGGTATGTTTGTATTAAAAGGAGAACTGAAACAAATTTCTCCTCCCTCCCTAACTACCCTCTCTTTTCTATCCGACTTCACACCAAAGTACAGACCCACTCAGGAAGGCTGGACAGTCATTGTCTTGCCATTGGGTATTGGTGCATTGACGTCTCGGTGTACCACCCCTCCTCTAAGGAATCCCTTCTAGGCAAAAGATAAGGTGGGGAGCAAAGCACAGCAAGCCAATAGCTAAACCTAGCCAGGTCACCTGACCCCTGCTGGTGAGCACAGCCCAGGGAGCAGCCGTCAAAGGATGCTGCATCAACTAGGCTTCTCCAATCCCGAGCACACAAGGCACAGTGATGAGATGAAGCGGTGAAGCACAGAGGGGATGGTTCCAGCTTTGTGCAAAAGAATAAACAAGGCACTAAACAGACACCATGTATTTCTGTAATGCAGATAGGAAAGGATGTTAGACTTGGCAAAGTATACGTCTATGGCCTACGGCCAATGGAATATATCAGGGCTGTCCAACTTCCAAGAGTCTACAACTACTCTAAAAAAACTGGTAGTGATCTACCCATTGGATTGACCAGTTATTCTGAATTGTCTATGTCCTCTGAAACAGTCAGAGGGTCCCAAGCTCCCCTCATTGTATTCTGGAACACCCTATTTTTTCAAAGAACAGTTGTCCGTCCCCCCCAAGGGAGTATTTGCCTGAGAGAAATAATGCACGCCACACAAGACATTTGACTGTATGTGCAGCAGAATGTGTTGGTGGGAGTGGAATGCATCAATACAGGGAGCAAATGAGAGGCACCTTAAAAAAAATGTTCCCTCATTTTAAAAGCAAGCTAAACTTCCGGCAGGTAAAGCACCCAGCATATCAGGGAGGAATTTTCTTTCCTGCCCCACTTGCTATGGGGAATTCAGATGAGAATAATATCAAGCACAAACACTTTCGTTGTTTTTTAAAGAGGAGCATTCATAAATGTCACCCCCTTCCTGCAATCTGAAGTGGTACAGCCCGTTCTGCCACCTTAACATCCAAATTACGTCATTCCCACCTTATTCTTCTTCACATGGCAACCAGGCCCTGTTTTGAATTTGTTCTGCGCATACTGTCATTGTGAATGCTGCCATTTCATCCTTTCACCTTCCTGATGTTGCCTGTTTGTTTAGCCACCTGAGGTCGCTGTGGGACCATATTATCTCAGAAAACACATCCTTTACAAGAAAAGGAAAAAGAAACAAGATAAGCAAGCACCTTGCTAGTGGAGGAACAAGCAATAGCAACATAATCTTTACCTCAGTTTATAAAAAAAGAGGACTAACTGACGGTTGTAATTTTGATGGAGATTTACCTGTAGGCAATGCAGCAATCAAACTCACATTGTTAAGGGGAGGTTGATTGAGTTAATGAATACAATATAATTGTTCGGTACTACAAACCGAGGATGGATTTTCATGTGTACATGTTTTGTGGTGGTGGTGGTGCGGAGGAGAATTGAATTAGGAGCATATACATTAGATGTGCGCACACGCAAGCAACTAAAATTGAACATATTCTCTCCCCTCAGCTCAATCCAACTATATTTTTCAATTTTGTGTTCTATAGAAACACCCTTAGGTCTCATTTGCCCAAACAAGAAACTGTTTTAAACCCAGTCTGAACAGAAGCTGCTGCTAAAAAGAGGCAGTCTGTTCACATGTAGCTTTTTTGGGGGGGGGGGGAGTTGTGGTTAAATAAGATAATCCCGGCAGCAGGCAGCAAATGATGGTGTTGATAAAGATTATACCCCACTCTTCTACCTTCGTAACCAGACCACTTAAACATGTTTAAGGAAACTTTCCCTGATGTGCGAGCCAGACGTTTTGTGGAATATTAATTGTAGAGTGGCAGCAGTAAATAAAATTTGCTCTCCCATATTCTATGATTTAAATATCCTAGATAGCAGGGTCAACTATGTCACTAAACTAATAATACCAGCCCAACGTAGGGCATTTATGTTGGCCCGACTGAATATCTTTCCCTCGGCATTTGTCAGGGGTAGATATCAGAATATTCCCAGAAACAAGAGATACTGCAGATGTTCCCTGAATGTCCCGGACACTGTAGAGCATATTCTCTTTTATTGTCCACGCTGCGTAAACGCGTGTTGTCCCCCCTTTTGGACGGTTTGGATCCGCAGCAGGGTGGAAGTGTTGGATTCTGTCTCTCTGACATTGACCAAGGGGTGACTGCGGGGGTAGCCGAGTTTTTGGCAGCAGTGCTTCAAGGAGTACTTTAACAGGACGAAATTCTAGATTTTACTAATATACATATACGATCAGCCTATGAGTTTAATTGTTGTTTCTTTGTGTATATATATTTTAAAGTTCCTGTATGTGATTCTTTCTCTCGTGATTTTACATGCAAATGCCTAATAAAGGTTTGATAAGTAAGTAGTAATTGTAGCCACAAAAGACAACTGAGATGAAGAGAAAAGCCAGTACTGGACCAAGACATGGCTAGTGCAGAACCCAAATGGCAGCCATCCCCCTTGCCTGTAGCAAAGCCCAAATGGTTCCCCTCCACACCGTCAGCTTCACTGAACTCCCTTCCTACAATAAAAAGAACTCAATTTAATTTTTATTAGATGGTTAAAAGCATGCATGAGAGAAGTGGGGTTTGTCAAGTAGCACCTCATCTCTCACATGATCTCCCCAGGGAGACTCCCCTTGTGCCTACTCAGGTGTCTTTTGGGTAAAGAAAACACCTTTTAAATTTTTTCTAGGCTTTAAAATTATTTATTTTGGGCTATTATAAAAGAGAGTCTTAAGGTTTTTATGCTGTGGAGTCTTTAGTTGTTTTAGTGCCCTTTTGGTATTTTAAAAAATAGTTTTTATTGAAATATGGAATTACTGAATGGCAGAGTATAACTCCTTAAAATAAATAAACTTTGGCAATAATAATTGGTGCACAATTCACAGTACTATCACTTACCATTTACATCCTGACTATGCTGCAAAATGTGTACAACTGAATTATTGTTTAACAAGATAGCAACTCATGGAGTCTTAACATCGTTCTCATGCTACCTGTCTCTCTGGCTTGTGTGTGTGTGTGCTCTGCCCTGCCTATGCCCAGCTGGTTATGAATATGCCTCCTCTTAGCAGGGTACAGACATTCCAGTTCATGTTTAAGTCTGTATGGGAAGGAGCCATAGGTCACTGGTAGAGCACATGACTTGCAAGCAGAAGGGCCCAGGTTAAATTCCTGGACTCTTCAGGTAGGGCTGGGAAAGACCTCCATTTGAAACCCGAAGAACTCCTGCCATGTAAATATTGTCTAAACAATGATCTGACTGCATAAACCTGCTTCTTAAGTCCCCGCGTAAGAAGTGATGAAGTTAAATGAGTTGCAGATCTGCAACAAAACTAGAATACGCGCTTAATCAAAAGGCAGAGAGATGGTGACCTAAGTCTTTACCTTTCACAACGGATGGGGCCATCTAATGCAACAAAAATGAGTTAAAATCCCAGCCTAAACAAAGAAGATACAAGTACAATGGAAGGGTGAAGGAGGGCAAATCAACCATAAGAAATCTCTCAGTTCTTATGCTTTAATGTTTGCGCGAACTGTAGATGAAACATGAGAATGAAATCAAACACAAATCTGCCCTGGTTTAGCTAATTAATTACAGAAAAGAATGAACTTTCTTCATTACTGCATTTGTTATTAAAGATAAATGTTGGAAGTACTGCTAATCTGGGTCACATAATTTAATCAGTATGCAAGCCTTAAGCAGGCATTCTTTGATATCCTCGTGCCTCACTGTTGCTTATTCTCCATAGCCAAAACAGCCAAGAGACTTGTGGCACCTTAAAGCCTGACAGATTCGTTATGGCATCAGCTTCTGAGGACCAGCTTATCATTTATTGGAGCCTTGGCCTAGCTGGACTCAGCCTGGGAACTTCCTCACCTCAAGGGTCAAAGCTCAGTTCTCGAGTGTGCAAAGTAGGGTGTCAACATGATTTTGTTGATCTCTGCTTTGCGTGGCTGAGGGGAGAGCCCACCTTTAAGCTAGAGCTGAAATGAATATGCTTCCAAAATTCTCCTTTGCTGATGCTGATGTTGCGCATTCTCCTGATAACCCTCTGAATTCTATAATATTTGCTAAACAGTGTCTGAATATTTGGTGCTTGTATTTAATACACAACAATATTCTGGGTCAATGGTTGACATTTGACAGTATTTGAGAGTTGACGTGCAGTCTGGTATTTAACTATGCCGGTACCTGATACCACTGATAAATCAGCAAAGTTTTCAAACTTTCTTCCTTAACAGATCCTATTTCAATGAACTTGTCTGTCAAAGAACTGCTGCACATCTGTCATAGATCTTGTCTGAACAGGGCCAGCTGGAGGCAAAGGACAAGATGATGCCTTTCTGGTTCCATATATAGAAGCTGATTGGAATGATGGTTGACTCTTACTTCAACACTGGAGATCGGATAGCTTCCTTCAACGCACCTGAAGGCAGCAGGCTAGCTTAGAGAAATGATTGCACAGGTGTGACACCTGCTGAAGTAAGTGGACGGCGTTGGCTGCATTTCTGCCTACTTTCTTGGTATGGGACCTTTCTCAACAGCATTGACTGTGACATGTTGGGAGAAGGCAACTAAGCAAGACAGCTACAGCCAGCCAAGGCCAGCAACGAGTAGGAATCACATTCCTCAGGAGTAAGGGAAAACTGAGCGGCTCAGGAGGAATGTTGGGGTGGATGGTTGCAGCTTCGTCTGCCTGTGGTGGCTGTATCTCTCTGCCTAATGGTAGGGCCTTACCCGAGTCTGAATGGCAGACTCTGGTACATGTTCCTCAGTTCACTGTTGAGCCTCACCATTGCACACTGTAAAACAAGAGTGTGCTTTAGAACACACCCAACATTCCCTTGCACCTGTGCATTATAGGAACTTTTTTTAAAAAAATCTGAAAGCATTTAGGCAATAACAACTGAAAGTCTCCCTTTGTGGAATGCTTCTCCAGAGACTTCTGTGTGGCACCTTGGTTGCTGAATTTTTGATGCCAAGCTAAGATCTTCTAATTTGCCTCAGCATTTTAATGAACATTTTCATTAAAATTTGAAAACCGTTTGCTAGCTATAGGACACATTGACAATTGGCAGCTCATGAAGTTTCATAGTTGAAGCCTACCAAAACATCATGATGTGCTAATCCTCTATCCACTTAACTGGGGTTAAACCCCGTTGAATGAAAAGAGAGTTACTTCTGAGTATACTTGTATAGGATTGCAGCCATAGACATTAAAATCCAAATGCTGAGGTGAGCATACAGCATGGGTAATGCAGAGTGGAATTATGAATTTGGAAATGCTAATGCAAAACCTAAATTGGGAAAATAATCTGAATTTTGAATGTTTGTGAATATGTAGTAAGAATACACTGTAACTTATCCTAGTCTTTTGGAATAGGATAGGAATCACAGTGAAGCTAAGCAGTGACCCAACCTTTCTAGTGCAATTTCCAGATGGAATCTGTCTATCTCAAAGGTTGTTACACACTCCTGAGTCAATGATATTTTAATGCATTATTTGTTTATAAATATACTTGTATACTGTAATTTCATAAAGCATATCAAAGCAGTTTGTAACAGTTGTACATATAATAAAAATACATAAATACTACAAAAAAACACACAGATCACCAGCTACAGTATTATGAAAAAAATAGCTCGGATAGCTCAGTTGGTAGAACACGAGACTCTTAATCTCAGGGTTGTCAGTTCAAGCTGCATGTTGAGCAAAATGATTCCTGCATTGCAGGGGGTTGGGCCAGATGACCCTCATAGTCCCTTCCCATTCTACAATTTTATGAAAAGTGTTTTCAGCAAACATTTAGAAGCCTGCTAAATCTCTGTTGGAAGAGCATTCTACAGGACTGGGCCAATGACACCGAAGGCTTGGTTTCTGGTTGACATCAGGTGGCTGACTTGGAAGACAACCAGCAATATTCTCACAGACAATCTCAAATGATTGAGCTGGGATATAAGGGATCAGGGGGTCCCTAAGGATACATGAAATCTCTTACAGGTTTCAGTGCTGAAACTTCATCGAGCACAAAATGACGTTAGTCTCAGAAGCTATTGCATGAGTGCCAGGGAACCAGAAATGATATTATCTACACTGCAAATATATATAGATTTTATTCCAATTAAGCCCTGGGAATGGTATTTTGATATGGGAATTCTGACATAATTCTTAATCTCCACACCTGCAATTCCTAGAGTCTATAGGGGGCTCTTCCAGATGAGACTTCTGTTGTGCGTTTGCCCTGCCTTATTCACTGAATTTTTCAGAGGGTCCAATTCTTTAAAAAACTCCTGTTCTTAAAGCACACTGCCATTGTTTAAATGGAGACTGTCATTGTCTGTCATGTCACAAGGTTTTTTTTAAATAAAAAATATAATAATAATAATAATAATAATAATAATAATAATAATAATAATTTTTATTTCTACCCCGCCCTTCCCGATCCAAAAACTGGGCTCAGGGCGGCTAACAACAAATATAAGACAATGAATAAAACAACTAAAAAACAGCATAAAAACAAACATCAGTGGGATCACCAGGGCTAACTGGCCAGGTTAGTCATGCTAGGCCAGTAGGGAGACCAGGGAGGAATTTTAATGTGGGGACCCAGAAGGGTTTCTTCAGAAAAAAGGGAAGGGGGAAAGGAATAGGGGTCCAGGCTAGAATAAAGGCCAGGCGGAATAACTTTGTCTTACGGGCCCTGCGGAAGGAGGTCAGGTCCCACAGGGCCATAGTCTTGTGAGACAGAGTATTCCACCAGGTCGGAGCCAACACTGAAAAAGGCCTGGCCCTTGTGGAGGATAATCTGGCTTCTTTTGGGCCCAGGACCCTTAAGCTATTGTTATTTGTGGACCTTAAGGTCCTCTGTGGGGCATACCAGGAGAGGCGGTCCCGTAGGTACGAGGGTCCTAAGCTGCATAGGGCTTTAAAGGTCAGAACCAGCACTTTGAACCTGACAAAACATGTGTTAGGGTGTGGTGGCATGAAGCAGAGCTGGGGGGAACCAGTGCACCCATTTACCCCACCTTGACTACAGGGCTGGTTCCTCATCCTTGCACTAGACCAAGGAATTGTGGGGCAGTTGGCCCAAAATAAGGATGTGACCCACACAATTCAATACGACTGTGCAACACACCACATTTGAGATGATGTCACTGGAGTGCAAGAAACTCCTCTATGGACACACCATAAATTCGCTTGCTATCATAAAGGGATAACAATGCTGTCGCCTCTACATAGTTCTCTTGAGATTCAAGGATGAAAAATTATGGCTAAATAACACCTGACGACTATCCTGTTAAATTATCACATTGAGGCATGCCAGGGGTTCAGCATAACATAACCCAAGAAACATCTGTGGACCCCCAGCAATGGCAAATTGTGTTTCATACCTCCTTCGCTCATTCCCCCTGCTTTTATACAGAATTGTATCTAAAAAGTGAGTTTCTTTTTCCATATTAAGATCACAACACAGGCTGTTCCTTTGAGCAAAATGCTTGCTAAAAACATTTTTGGTTTATGCAGAGGCACAAAGTGGTATTACCTGTGGGGTTGAGGGCTAAGAGGGCCTCCAGGCAAAAAATAAAATAAAATAAAAAAATAAATACTCCATGTGTTGAGGAGAAAATGCAGTTACCCAAGTCAAGTTTATGTTTTTTAACCTATTTTTCTTGAGATAACTTTGTCAGATTGTCAAACAAACTCTCCAATGGGATTTGAGCCGCAGCCACATTAAACTAGAATCGAATCTTGTTATGCTGGCCTCAGCTAGCAGATAGTCCCTCTGAGCAAAACTGCTCTGTATTAGCCTGCCTCCTGTTTCTTCAACCCAAACTGTGAATGTATAATCATATTTCTTTTTGGAAAATGACTTGTTTTTCTTCATTACAGAAGCAGGATTGATTTTCCTGCCGAGTGTTACACTTGTAGAAGCAGGTCATAATCAGATTCAAGCACAATGTTCCTTGGCTAGTAAATCCCCACAATTAAAACCGTAACTGATTCGCAGGCCGATCAGGCTGGGATTTTAATATGACTCAACACCAGTGGGCGGGAGTGTGGACAAACACCATCAGATTCATGAGCCTAATCTTCAGGTGGTATACATGACAGTCAATACCACTTATGTGGATTTACACCAAAGTAGAAGCCTGCAGCCAGAGAATTGGATGGTTAGGTCAAATCAATACGAGGTATTCAGCACCTACTGAAACTTTTTGGCCCTTGTGCCCACAGATTTGTTAAGAGAAGCTTCAGTTGACAGAACTCCCTTGTTCAGGTCTAGGACCAAGACCTACCAATGCTTTTTCCTTCGCTCTGTGACCCACCCCCCAAACCTTCATTGCCTATTCATTTCATTTTGGCCAATAAAGCATACCCCTTCTTCCTTTGGGCCTTACATGAACTTCATAGCCGCCAACATTTCTCCGATGAAAATAGGGACTTCTCATTCCATAATGATAATTTTACTATTTATACCCCACTCCACCAGATTTCCCCACCAGATCTGCCCTTCTGCATCTTTTTGCCCAAAAGGCCTCTCAAGACCACCATTCATTTTGGACAGCGCCCTAACCTAATGCCTTTGGGAAGCTCAGAAGCATACACTCCAGCATTTCTCTGATGAAAATAGAGACGTCCTAAGGAAAAGTGGGGATGCGGGTAGCGCTGTGGTCTAAACCACTGAGCCTAGGGCTTGCTGGTCAGAAGGCTGGCGGTTCGAATCCCCGTGACAGGGTGAGCTACCATTGTTCGGTCCCTACTCCTGCCAACTTAGCAGTTTGAAAGCATGTCAAAATGCAAGTAGATAAATAGGTACCTCTCTGGCGGGAAGGTAAATGGTGTTTCCGTGTGCTGCTATGGTTTTGCCAGGAGCGGCTTAGTCATGGTGGCCACATGACCCGGAAAAACTGCCACTGGACAAATGCCGGCTCCCTCGGCCAGTAAAGCAAGATGAGCGACGCAACCCCAGAGTCATTTGCGACTGGTCAGGGGTCCTTTACCTTTACCTATTTAAGGAAAAGTGGGACATTCCAGGATCAAATCAGAAACTGAGCCTGCTTCTGTAAATACGGGATTGTTCCTGGAAAATAGGGACGCTTGGGGGGGGGTCTGCGTAGGACATGGAGCCACAATAGTATTCTCCCATTTTGATAGTTTCCCTATCTCCTTTGCCTCTTACCTGAAACCTCAGTCTCCCAACCTTCCTGCAGTTTCCTTTTTATCAATATACTGTTTGTCCTGCGCTCTTTCTTTAGGTTGCTTGCCTTCAAATTCCATTCTCCCTTACATTCCGTATGCCCTTAAACCATTTCCTTGTCCCCACAAACTTGCTTCTTGTGATGTTTCACTTGCAGCTAAACTGAGAACTTTCCCTCCCGTCACAGAAGTTGACCCTCAAATGGCTTAGCATCCCCGAGAACAGAACATTCTGTGCCACCGTGTGCCACCTCAGCGAATCATCGACATAGGATTCGTGCCACAAGCCCCAGTATAGACTGTGCTTGTCATGATATTTTATATCGTCCCTTAAATGGATTTACTAGACATTCATCCCAGCGTGAATGAATCAGAATTTGATAGATCTGGTGTCAAAAATGACATTCATTCTCCCTCATCAGTTCAATAAAAATGTAGCACAAGTCTAAATATTTATTGCAGCATTACAAATCTCATATTTTATTCCCCAAAATATGATTCACTTGGCTTGTTGTTGTTGCCAGCTGAATGAAAGTTTTGTGTTGTTTTGTGTCTCTGATGTGCCCACATCATTGAAAAGGTTGGGTATATAACACTGGTCCCGAGAGAGCTACTTTGGTTCCCAGTACGTTTCCGAGCACAATTCAAAGTGTTGGTGCTGACCTTTAAAGCCCTAAACGGCCTCGGTCCTGTATACCTGAAGGAGCGTCTCCACCCCCGTCATTCTGCCCAGACACTGAGGTCCAGCGCCGAGGGCCTTCTGGCGGTTCCCTCACTGCGAGAAGCAAAGCTACAGGGAACCAGGCAGAGGGCCTTCTCGGTAGTGGCACCCACCCTGTGGAACACCCTCCCAGCAGAGGTCAAAGAGATAAATAACTATCTGACATTCAGAAAATACCTGAAGGCAGCCCTGTTTAGGGAAGCTTTTAACCTGTGATATTTTAAATGTATTTTAATATCTGTTGGAGGCCGCCCAGAGTGGCTGGGGGGACCCAGCCAGATGGGTGGGGTACAAATAAATTATTATTATTATTATTATTATTATTATTATTATTATTATTATTATTAGTATTATTAGTACCTACCTGTATTTGTTCATAGTCACAGTTCATTAGAAGCAGACTTCATTTCGATTGGAAGACTGGGCCACTCACATGTGAGACTGGTGCACTTGGGAAGATCAGTTCTGGCTGAAGAGTCGTTTTAGTAGGATAAAGATAAACAAAGAGCAGGTAATGTTGGCAACCTACAGGGTCACCCTATTACTGTATCAGGTTCCAGGACAAAATTCCACCCATAGGCAGATGAAAGCAGAGTTCAGATTTCTTTTTGCCACCATCTAAAGAAACAGAGTAAGAAAAGATGCAAGCATCTGTAGCAAGAAGTATTTACATTAACACACCCCCCTGCCGCCGCCGCCCCAAAACACATACAGGGTGAAAAAATATCCATTTGAACTAATAGTCCTCTGTCTCTTTTCCTCTGCTTGACAAACCTACTCTGATAGGCATCATGTGTGAATCGCCCAATATTTCCCCCTTAACTGGTGGAGCAGTTTGCCAAAGAAAAATGCAGAAGGAGCCAAGCTAAGACATGAGAGGGTTTTCACTCTTGGTTGCCATTACAATAGTGCAGTGATTCTTCCCAGTAGTCTGCAAAAGCTCTTCTTAGCCTCAGTAAAATGCATGTCATTTTCATTTATCCTATTTTAACTTTTCCTTGTAACAGTTCTGATGGAAGGCAATTGCAACTTGTCTCCCAGTTGCATAACACCTTGTTCTCTCATAGGTGATGCTGCAGTGGATGCTTTCTGCCTCTCTGCCTTTCCCCTTCCTCTGAAGGCTGCCTAGATCCACACATTCTGAAACCTGATCAGCCATCCTTTCAAATCCGCACTTCTCTGAATTCTGCATTGCAGTTCCCCAGCGAAGTAACGTGTACAAACATGCATATACTAGGGGAAAGTGTGCATATAAGTGCATACATTAGCAAAAATGGACGTAGAAAAATGTGTTGTATTAGGGGAAATTGTGTTGCAAAACTGTGTCTATCAGGGACAATTGCATATAAAAATGAGTAGAAATGAGGAGAAAAAAGGAATAGGTGGGTGGCTGCTGCTGCTGCTGCTGCTGCTGCTGCTGCTGCTGGCAGCTAACCCAATGCCATGCTGAACTCACTGACATCTGAAATCAATAAAGTTGTGGCCTATTATTAACCCATGTTAATGGTGTTTTCTAGTTTTTGGTTTTACTGTAATGTCATGATGGGGCGGGTTCACAGCAACTGGGCACATAACCAGTTAGTGACCCTTAAGATGGCCTGTTATTTTATCCCATTACTTTGAAAGTTCAGGTATACAGTTGAAATCATACCACCTGCACCCACATGTTTGAAGAACTCTAAAAGATTGTTGAGACCCGACTTAGCTTTGGAGAAGTCATGCTGATTTTTCTTTATGCTGATTTTTCTTTAGCAAGCCTAGCTCTTCTATATGCATATTTAATAACGTTTTCCAATTTACCTGGAACGTAATTGCATTTTGGCTTATATTCCTGTGCCAATTCTTCCTACGTTTGTGAAATGAAACATTGAGGAGTGGAGTATTCCAGCAAGGAAAATGTTTCTTTTCTTCATCAAGTGAGTGAGTAATAAAGAGAGATGTCTTGGGGCAGAAATTTGAGTTAACATGCCTGCCATTTTCAACGAAGTATAGAGGGTATTCAGCATGCTTTTACCTCTTTTTGCTCCAGAACCAACCTATGTTTTTGCAGGTGGGCTATGCTCAGATTTTGCAGTATCTTTTAGTCACCAAACAATACTTCCATAAAGGCAATGATACACTTAAAACCTCCATTAGTGTGCAGTGATTTCAATAGTGAGGAAGGAACAGAAACATTACAAGGCCATCGGGCCACTTTTTGTCCCTTTTCCAGCGACAGGAGATCTTAATTTTTTTTTTTAAAAAAATGTTGATGGTATCAGAAGGCAGCATGTTAAGGAGCAGGAGGAAATTGAATGAATGAAAGGGAAATAGCAAATTAGGGTGAAATGGGCTCCCCCCCCCCATTGTGCTTACTTGCAAGAACAATTGGGTAACTCAAAAGTGGCGTGCAGTTTGGAAGAACCGTTCGTACCATGGTTTGCTTTTAAGTAGATTTGACTGTATCTCATTTAAACTGGATGCGTCGCACTATTGACGTGAAAGTTTTGAAGACACACCACCCTAATTGTTGCTCCTCTCCAGGAGCAGGGAAACGGCTGCCGATTCCGTCTGACATGCTTTTGCATTTCTCAAATTGTTATCGCGACTCTCCACCAACTGATCGCCACAGCAAGTCAACCTGCAAATAAGCACTCCTGTGCAATTTAATGAGGCCCTTATCTTTGGTTAACGTAGGAGGGGACTCTCCGGGTTCCTGCTCATCTCTTCTTCTGTGGGGATGGCAGTAACTCTCACTAACCCTCCCATTAAGATCAAAGCGCTGCTGTCAAAGATGTCAGGTTGAGGGGGTGGCTGTCCTCTGATGCCATTTACTGCATCTTTCTTTTTCTTGACCAAGGTACAGTGCCTACTAGAGTGATTATAGCAATTACTCAGCACTGTCTGTCACAGTCAATCAAATTTGTAGAGCCCAGATACAGAAATGACCTAGACCTGCCTTTTTAGCAAACATTATTATTGGTTGTCATCTCTGCCTTTATGTATGTGCTCAAGTTGAGAGTACTACTCAGAAAAACTTACTTCCTAGCAATTATTGTGGACTCTCCCTCCCCATCTCTCAACTTGATTTTTCTCTTTTAAAATCACACTTTATTGCCTAGCAGTAATTCTGCCCTTCCCCACCCAGTGTGAAACGCTTTATAATTTTGCAGCAACATTCTGAATCTATCTTCTCACATCCCCCTACCACCGAAAGGTGAACATACAGTACCTATAATTAGGGAAGCTTTAACAGAAGACAACGTCAATCAGTTAAAAAAAAAATGGTATCCAAATGTGTGAGAAATGCCACATCAACTCACACTTTGATCCAGTATGAACATTTTTGTTATTTCTGAAGAATGATACTAGGCCCACTATTCTTCTATTCTGGGTGAAGCTCCTTCCTTAGGTCTGCATGAAAATAATAATAATGGCAGAAGTTATGGTAAAAAAGGTAAAGGTAAAGGACTCCTGGGAGGTTAAGTCCAGTCAAAGGCAACTATAGGGTACGGCGCTCATCTCACTTTTCAGGCCAAGGGAGCCAGCGTTTCTCCACAGACAGCTTTCCAGGTCATATGGTCAGCATGACTAAACCACTACTGGTGCACGGAGGACCGTGAAAGAAGCCAAAGCACACAGAAACACTGTTTACCTTCCCGCCGCAATGGTACCTGTTTATCTACTTGCACCGGTGTGCTTTCGAACTGCTAGGTTGGCAGGAGCTGGGACAGAGCAACAGGAGCTCACCCCGCCATGGGGATTCGAACCGCCGACCTTCCAATCGGCAAGCCCAAGAGGCTCAGTGGTTTAGACCACAGCGCCACCCGCTCCCTTTTGGCAGAAGTTATGGCATATATTGCACACCTTAAAGATGGCATATATATGACACAGATGCTTATGGCACAATACCAACTGTTCATCTTTAAGGTGCCACACGATTCTTCATTGGTTTTGATGCAACAGATTAACACTGCGACCCCTCTGGAAAGTGATTGTGTATATGTGTATATATGCATATATGTGTGAGTGTATAATATGCGTGAACAAAAAGTTTTTCACCTGCCCCACAAAGATGATGTGAGCCTCCTTGAGAAGGCTATTCCATATCTGGGATGCCACTACTAAAAAGGTCCTCTCCTGCTGGTGGTTAACTGTATTATTTTATTTGATTGGGGTGTGTGTGTGGTTAAATTTCCTACATGCAGGGTTTCTGTAGCAAAAAGCATAGAAGAACATTTCTTTACTGGGCATTTGCAAGTGTTTATAAGTTAACAGCAAGACAGATAAAAAATAAATAAATCTAAGAGCTAAGTTTGGATTTTTCTATAAGATGACAAGCGGAGACCTCTGCCAAAATAAATACACCCTAAAATGCTCCATAGAAATAAACCTGTCATCTCAATTTACCTGTTCCCATGATGTGGAGGACCTGAAGGGCGCTTGCCACAGGAAGTTTAATAGTTTTTAAAAGATGCTTATTTACTTGCCAGAGGCATTTTGTTAGATAAAGGCCTGTTTTGTTTTGCTTTCAAAGTAAAAGTAGATTTGTAGCTACCCAGTATGCAACAGATGAAGGGAATGTGGGGCTACAAGACTGTCTTTCAGACTGATTTAAACGTTTGCTTCAGTGATTGGTGAATTTTCTCAACGCTGACGGTTGCAGCACTACAAATACAAATGCTGGCAACTCCATCACAAAACAAAACATTACTCCATTTGAACTTTACAAATTTAAGTGAACATCTCCACAATGGGTTTTTGTATATATGAGCACTTTACTTCCCCTTTCAAAATGTTGTAATGCAAGGTATCATCTTCATGTTAACCCCTCCCCTCCTGTTGTGGTCCTGACAAAAAAACACCTCTCCCTCCTTGCAGCTGCTATTTGCTTTGAAAGGAACAATCCATAGGGAAGGGTGAACTTTATTTGCAGCCTGCATTTTCTCAAAGGAAACCTTCTGTAACATGTGAACATGCATGCCAGTGGCAGATGAATCCCGAGGCAACAAGTGGCTGGAGCAACAGATGTGGGTCTAAAACCTCTGATCACTTGCCTACCTAAATTCCAGCTGCACAAAAGTTTTCTATAGCTTAAAACAAAATACACAGAACAAGAGGGAAACAGCAGACAATTTGAAAACAGCAGTCACTTTGAAAATGGACTAAAACTTGCACAACTAAATCAGAAACTCTATGAAAATGCCTGGGCATTTTTTTAAAAAAGTTATTGCTTGGTGCCCTAAGTAACTGCGGTGTTGGCACTAGATGAATCTCTTTGGGGGTGGTCTTCCATAATTGGAATGCTGCTCCTCAGAAAGTTTTGGTTCAGAGTCATCTCTGTCTTTTTCAAGCTGCCACTTCCTCCACTTATCCTCCTCACTTGACATTTTAGTAATGACTATCATGGACATCACTTTAAAAAACAAAACCCAGGTGGAATCTACACACATATAAAAAACGATGTGAAAATGTTTGGTTTTTTTTTTTTTAAATACATTGAATTTTTTCATAGCTCACTGTTGCCATCTCCTGTCACATTTGTATATTGCACTTTACAACACATTTAAAACGTTTTATTTGCAGCTGTGTAGATGAACCTCCAAAATCAGAATCAAACACTGAATGCAACAGATTATTTAAGGCATTTGTTCTGCTTTCATGATTGTCAAGAAGATGTGACTGTTGCTGTGAGAGCTGTTGCTTCCCACCAAGGTCAAGATTTTAGAGTCATATTCTGAAGCAACATTGTGGTATTAATCAGCTGGGAGGAAAAGAGATTATGGACTGGAGGTCTTTGTTTTGGTTGAATAGAGGCAATGAGAATATCTTGGAATAATTAAAAAAAACCTAGCTTGGATCACTCTTCCCCAACCTGATACACTCTAGATGTTTGGGACTCCAGTTCCCATTTTCCTTGTCATTGGCCATACTAGGTAGTTGCTGCTGGGAGTTTTAGTCCAAAATAGTTGGAGGGCATCAGAGTGAGGAAATCTGGGGCTAGACAATGTTTTAAAAGGATTAGACAAATTCACAGAAGATAGGCCTATATTTGCAATTATAATATATAATTATCAACTCTTGGGCACAAACAGCTCAGAGAGGAGCTTGTTGCCTTCTTGTAATTTCCCTCAAGCAGGGAAGAGGAGCTTTGTGGCCCTTCAAATATTGTTTGGCACAAGCTTCCATCTGCTCCAGCCAACATGGTCAGTGTTCAGGGGTGAAAAGAGTGGTAGTCTAAGAACATCTGGAGGGCTATGGGCTCCCTATCCCTGCCCTAGAGGGATCTGGTTATAGGCACAGTTGCAAGCACAATGCTGAGTGGCTTTTGGAGGGCTTTTGGAGACAACATTGCTTCTGTTTCTCCTCTATGTTTTGCTGTCACTTTGCTGTCACTTGACACACCCAGGATTTTGTGCTGGAGCGATCCCCCACCCCTAACACAGGTCTAGGCTCATCTTCCAAGTGAAACAGCATGAGTGAGCCAAATGACAGAAAAAGGAGGCCTGCGATGAGAAAAGCCATTCTAGCCAATATTCTCCCTTCTTTGCCACTCACAGCTCTTTCCCTCTCCTCCCCCAGGCTTCCAAGTGGAGTTGAGCATGAACCCCATCAAAGATGAATCAAGTGACAGCTTGGGAAGAGTGAAGTAAACACTGTTGTAGCCATTCTGTTTCCCCACCAAGCCATCTGTGCGTGTGGATTATCCAGATCTGGACAACTGACATTAAGTCTTCGATTCTCATATTGACAGGCAGGTGAGAACTCTGTTTTCAGGAAGTCAAATTTTGTACCAGGTTCCAGATTTTGGACACGTACACAAGAATGCACAGTACACTCTCAGTGTCCCAAACATTGTCCTGGACATTCTCTGTGGATGCAACACTTCATTAGTGGTATCTGCAGCAACTTGATGTGTACATGGTGACTGAGCTTAACATGCAAGATGACTGATCTTTGGGGGGAACGAGAGTCTTAATTGTGTTTCACTTAGAGCTACAGGACCTCAAACTAATCAAACTCATTTGATAGCTATTTGTTCATGAATGTATGCCTATAAATTTGTAGAGCAGGAAAATGTAGTACACTGCTTTAAAAGAGCCATCCTTTTTCGTGCATGTTATGTTCCAGTAAATAAACAATCCAGGGTTAGCTTGTTTAGCTAGTCTTTTGTAGCTGGCTGTATGTTGTGTCACACTGATCTAGTGTTGTCCTCTTATTCTTTCTAAAGCTTTTGACATACTGCATTCAAGATCAGTTGGAATTAGCGGGAATTATACACCTCAACTTTTGATCACCAGGGACATCCTTCGTTTGGCTCTCTCACATGTACCAAATGCATGGTATCTTTTAATGGGAGCTTCACCCTGCTACAGCACTTGGAGAGATTAAAAAATGCACATGCATGCACACACTCTCATTCAGTGCATGGAAGCACACATTTACGCTCACATGATTCTGGATCTTTAACTACAAGCACAGAGGAGCAGCAACACTTGGGTCTCTAACTGGAAGTGGCATTGTTTAAGCCTGGGGCACACAAATTAAAGCACCTACTAGCTGGTGTAATTTGCTTGGTCAAAATATCAAGCCAATTCTTCCACCAGCTCTGTCGAAAGAAAGGAAATAACTTTTGAAAACAGCCTATATTTTAAAAGAACACAGCGAGCAAAAACATTTCAAATCACTTATAGCAGTAGGGTATAAAACTGTTGGGTGCTTTATAACAAATTGCAATCAAGCAAGCGCATGTAATATACAAATACTACACATAGGGTATTTTTGATGTTTGAAAGCACAGAAGAGTAACGAAAGGGAGAAAATACATGTAACAGGATGACATAGCATATTGTGCTGGAGGTGCTTAGAAAAGCAGCATTTTTTATTTTTTTTAAAAAAAGAGAAGTCACATTGCATTAGGCGGGAGATATCTGTTGTTAACTATGCTAACCTTACATTCAGACAGTGTGAGCCAGTGTCTTTTTGGGCTACCGTACTTACATCTAGACCTGAAGGGCTGGGACAGAAAGCCTGAAGTGAGGCTAGCAGAAGGTACCGCTTGTTAACTATAATAGTTTCAGTTCACACAGAAATGAAAAATGTATGTGTATTAAGGTTTAAAATGAAAATGGCTATCTTTTCCAGCCCTTGCATGGAAATGCCAGGGATGGAACCTGGAAACTTTAGTCTGCAGTGCACATGCACAGCCACTGAGCTAGGATTACCCACTTGTCAATTTTCTTCTTCTTAAAAGTTGGTTACTTGTGGACATGCCATAAGCTCACCTGGGGCTGTGGGAGCAGGAAGGAGGACTGAGCAGGGTTGGCCCTACCCTTGTGAGGTGGGATGGGGTGAGGGCAGCCATGACATGAAGGCTAGAACTGTGTGCGCCATGCAGGCTGCCTTGTGACTCCTTGGCTAGCTTACTGCCCTCAGATGCAGTGAAAGATGCTGTTCCCTTGGCAGTGTTGATGTAAGATTAGATTTCTAGTCTGTACATGGAGCCAGGGTAGGGTCGGAGGAGCATCCTGTCCTTCGCCTCAGGCAGCAAAATGTCTTGGACTGGTCACAGTCCTGCTGTAAAATGGCTGACTGATCTGCAGATTAAATTTTATTGGATTTTTCTTCCTGCCAGTCCTTGTGGTATGATTTATATAATTCAGGCACGTTCAACAGGTAGATCGTGATCTACCGGTAGATCACTGGACGTCTGTGGTAGATCACTGCCCCCCCCCAACGAAGCTAAACAACTTTGGCTCCCCTAAAAAAGCCCTGCACTCCCCAAAAGTGGGACTTTCCTCCTTAAAAACTTTAACCTGAACCCAAAAAAAACAGAGGTTGACCTGAAACCCAAAAAAGGAGGTAGATCACTGCCAGTTTTTAACTCTGTGAGTAGATCGCAGTCACTTGGGAGTTGGCCACCCCTGGATTTATATTTATGGACCCCCCAAATCTTCACAGTTGCTGCCAGGTGAATGTCACGTCACGCTAGTTGTGAACCACCGGTGGGGGTTTTCCCCTCTTGCTAACGGTTCACTGAAGCGGAACCGATTTTATTTACAAAAACATTTATGAACCACCCTCTCGTAAAATATCAGGGTAAGGTCCAGCAATATAAACCACTGAAGATAAAAAAAAACATCATCCAAAGCAGCACAAAACAATTGTCAAAATGACTGGCCTTTCAAGAAAGTTGTAAACAACTGCATGGGCCTTGTCAGTGTAACAAAGTTCACAAGAAGTGTCTGACAGTCAAAAAAAAAAAAGCAAGGATGCCTGCCAAATCTCTGCTGAAAGAATATTCCGAAACATGGGGCCACTGACACTAAATGCTCGGTTTCAGTGCTATTTTTCTAGAAAAAGAGGTGCTGGAGCTCACCACAAATGCCTTCCCTGTTCTCTTATAATGTCAGTGGTGCCCACCTGAGAGGTGCCAGAACTGAGTTCCAGCGAGTTCCAGCTGAAAAAAAGCCCAGCTTGGTTTCTAGTTGAAGCAAGTTGGGTTTCTGTAACATGGGAGGTGGATGGTGGACGGCGGACTAACAGCCCTCTACCAAATGTTCTCAGTGATTGGGCTGGGATATCTGGAGGTCCTTAAGGTATCTTGGACCCAGGTTGCTCACAGCTTCATATATTAACACGAAAGCCTTTTCTCTGTGGCTTTATAACAACTCTCCCACTTGTACACATACCTCAATAGAGCCCATATGTCTGTCACTGCCTGGGGGAAATGTCCTGGTCTGTATGAGGAGTTACTGCATACAAATGACTACCCACAAGGGACATGTGGTCTGGAAAGGAAGTCTCCCAATGGTTGTATGTATTGGTCAAAGAAGGAAACTTGCTATTTTTTGTTTTTGTTTTTTAATAAAGGATTAAAGAAACATATATAGGGGAAATACAGATGGAATATGGCTCTTTTTCTTGTCAGTAAGGGACCCCGCAGGACAGATACCATGGCACCTCAGTGCACATACACTAATGCTCCAGAGATTTTCTTAGCAGTGTGACCTGAGGAAAGTTTTCCTAAATGTACTATTTAACACACTGCGGGCAGAGGTGTCGGTCTCTTTCTGTAACTGGCAGAGGTGCTGGTCAGTTAATATCACATGAAGTCTGTTGTTGGAATGCATGCATTTTTCAGTGCCTGTCTGAGGTGGAAATGAAATCCTTGTGGAAAATTGGAACGTGTTATTGACGGCCACAGAAATATTGCATTAAGTATGGGGTGGGGGTGGGGGGTATCTTCCACACCGAGACTTGTTATTCCTCTGCTTTGGAGATTTTGGCTCACTCTGTTGTACGTTAGCCTGACACAACATTTGCCGGTGGAGTAAATTCAGCTTGTGGTTTGCTAATTCCAAATACATTTTAATGACAGTATCTGCTTTCACCTATTATGGTGGCAAATCCTTGGGCTAAAGGCCTGTTTGATAATTTAAAACGTGCCCCTCAAATCCCTGTCCAATTCACCTTACGTCTTAAAGCCACAAATTACAGCTTGGCATGATATTTAAGGCCGAAAGCTGGAGATGCTGATAAAGTCCTCCCACTGTAATCACCCACTCATTCCTCACAGCATCATGTATGGTCGAGTGACATACAATATGTTTCACTGGCAACACTGAAAATGGAAATGTTAAGTATAAATCTTGGTGGAAGTTTCAGTAATTTTTAATATTTGTGCGTGTGGGTGGGTGGGTGGGTGCAGGCAGTGGTGTGGACACGTGAATGATATATTTGTCCTAGAGCAATACAAATTCATTTTCCCCCTCCCCACATCTGTAATGTCTGCAGTAAGCGAAATTAAAAATACATTTGTACTTGTACAGTTAAATGATCATATTTAATGAAATGTCGGAGATGAATCTTGGCAAATAGTCAGGAAATTATTTCAGAAAGAGCAGCATTTCATTACTGGCAGTCAGGGAAAAGCAAAGAGATTATGCAAACTGTTCACTACTTCAACGTATTAGGGAATACATTCTGCAGAAAGGAGGGCCGTATGGATGTCAGATGGAAACTTTTCAAAATCTGGAAGGTGTGCCAACAAACACACACACACACACACACACACACAAACAGTGGTACCTCAGTTCAAGAAAAGTCCTGTTTACGAATGATTCGGTTTACGAACTCCGCAAAACCGGAAGTAATGTCTTGGTCTGAGAACTTTACCTCGGTCTAAGAACACAATCCGAATGGTGGAATGGCACCGGCGGCGGGAGGCCTCATTAGGGAAAGTGTGCCTTGGTTTAAGAACGGTTTCAGTTTAAGAATGGACTTCTGGAACAGATTAAGTTCGTAAACTGAGGTACCACTCTGTGTGTGTGTGTGTGTGTGTGTGTGTGTGTGTGGTTTTTTTAAAAATAAGAATGTACCCAGTGCTTTAATATTTATGCAACAACATTCACCTGTTTTTCAGTTCACCAAGTAAAAGAAGCACAACAAGGCAGGTCCTTCTGGACAGAGACGACAAAAGGAGGGAAATGCATGGGTTTAAAACAGTGGGGAGAGCAGAGGAATGGGAGAGGCAGTTCTTACTTCCTTATCAACAACCATTTGTGGTAGGTTATGCTGGGAGAAAAGTTGCACAGGGCCAGGGTTGAGTGTGCACTGTCGTGGTGGACCCTTGTCTGTTTTGTCTCCCAGCCCCTGCAACTACCCAAGTGCATGGGCTGCCTAGCACAGGGTTTGGCCACTGGCACTATAGCATGAGCACTGAATACCAACCATTTGAACTGGCATGTCAAAAGTGAAACCTTGCACATGGCAATCAACCTGCCAACAGGAGTCAATAAGGGATTCCCGCCGCCCCCGCCCCCCCCGGCTAAGAGGCCATACACTGAAATTTTTGGTGTGAATGGGTTTTCAAACCTAGGTATTTTCTAGTTCTAAAAATGATGTGCTATCTAGTGCGCCTGTCGGGAGCTGGAGCCAGTAGTAAAGGTAAAGGGACCCCTGACCATTAGGTCCAGTCATGGACGACTCTGGGGTTGCAGCACTCATCTCGCTTTACTGGCCGAGGGAGCCGGCGTACAGCTTCCAGGTCATGTGGCCAGCATGACTAAGCCGCTTCTGGCGAACCAGAGCAGTGCACAGAAACGCCGTTTACCTTCCCGCCAGAGCAGTACCTATTTATCTACTTGCATTTTGACGTGCTTTCGAACAGCTAGGTTAGCAGGAGCAGGGACCGAGCAACAGGAGCTCACCCCGTCGTGGGGATTCGAACCACCGACCTTCTGATCGGCAAGCCCAAGAGGTTCCGTGGTTTAACCCACAGCGCCACCCGCATCCCATGGAGCCAGTAGTAGGTCAGCAATAATAAAAAAACCACTGGTGTCAGTGAAGTTAACTCTTTATTCAAAGAAACAGCGCAGGCCAAGTGATTACAGCAACTCTTCCCAGCAGGTCTTGCCCCAATGAGGCAGTTGGGAGGACTAGAAGGTCCCTACCTGAGTGTGCCATAAGTCAGACTTGTCATATAAGTCTTTTCTCAGGGGGAAAGCCATCTATATTGTTAAGAAGTCTGCTGGACTTGTCAACCAGAATCACACAGAGTAGAAGGCACCTCTAATTGTTTACAAAAATCTCCCACCCAACCCTTTGGCTCATTCAATGGTTTTTCAAATGTCTTCCAACATAGGCTGATTATATGAAACATTCCTTTTTGAAATCAGTTGGCAAATGTATTTGCAGTTCCTTTGAGGTATGTCCTGTAAGCAAGTCCTCTGGTTTTTTGAACAATACAGCTATCTGCACAGATTTAACCTGTACTGTTAAATTCTGTGAGAAATGTTGTGGGGGAGGGAAACCTTTCTAAATTAAAGTGATTGACACCATCTTCATTCCAAGTTGATGTGCCTCAACTGTTTCCTCTTAATTCAATTTTCCACACATGAATTCTGACTTCCTTCTGTGGGTGTTGTTTAGGTGAATTGCGAAGCCTTTTGTGTATTTGGTTAATTGCTAAATGGTTTTAGCAAACCCCCATGCAAATTCCTCTGTGCACATGAGTCTATGCAGATTGAGTTATCCAGCTCAAGACCTGCAGACTTGCATCTAGTTTCCTGCATGTTATGTGTACATTGGGCTGATTTCAAAAGATTTATTGCAGTCAGATGCATGACCACAGCCAGTAGGTGCAGTCCAAAGCACTAAGTTTCTGCAATATACATATGAAATTCTATGCAAGGAGGGTGGCTGCATTCACTTCAGTGTTCGGGAATGTCATACAAAGGGCTGTTCCCAACATCTGTGTGCGAGCAGTTCCACTGTCTCAGAAGAAGGCAAGCAATTGCATGGGTGAATGCTCCTCCACATCTAAAACAAAACTAAGCCACTTCCTATGCAAGGTCTACCTAGCACACCAGGGGTGGGGGGAGAGTTAGCTAGTAAATGAAATTTTCACACAAACTGTGTATAAATTTATGTATGCAATTTTGCCTAATGGACACAATTTTGCAAACTAATTTCCTTAATATAATAATCTCTATGTTATTTTTCATTAATAAACACACTTTTATGTACCCTTTTCCCTAATGTATGTATTTTTTACGCACATTATTTGGTTGGAAAACTGAATTACAAAATTCGGGGGAAGTGTGAATTTGAAAGGATAGCTGTGCTTCGTTTCACATATTGTTTCAGAAAGTTTGAATTAGGTAGGCCAAGTTTCCCCTGATCCCTAGTTTTGGCTCTCTGAGGATAAATCTAAACAACGAACATATATTTCACCTGCTTAACTGTCACGACTTAGCCTAGAATGACTATTTGGTGAGAATGCTAAAAATGTGTGTGAAAATCCTTACCCCTCTATGTGAACCACAGTTTCCTTGAATGAGGGAATAACCCGTAAACTCGCTGAGGACGGGGATCCAAAGAATTGTGTAATGTGTAGAAGAAGAAGAAGAAGAAGAAGAAGAAGAAGAGTTTGGATTTGATATCCCGCTTTTCACTACCCGAAGGAGTCTCAAAGCGGCTAACATTCTCCTTTGTCGGGGTTTGGGTGCTGGAGCTCCTCGTGCACGGCCTTGGATTGGTTATGCACGAGGTACCAGTTGCGGGGAAAGTGGCCAGCGTTCCGCGTGCTTTTGAGCACGGTCGCCGGCCAAGCCTCACAGTCTGAAGGATGATGAGTAAGCCAATTGACGACTCCGATGAAGTGTGAGTTCCTAATTGCCTTCTTTAATGAACAGTTGCCTCGTGAAATAAAATATATACCCTGACTCTGAATAGACGGACCAGTTTAAAGAAATAAATTTTTTTTACTTTACTCCCCCCTTTAACCCCAAAGGAAGACAGACACCGGTTGTATCTTTAGTGGCTTCGGCAGAACCCGCGTAGGCTCGTCCCCTAAGCTAAGTTCTCCTAAGCTTAAAGACCCTGCGCGCCCAATCTTCCGCGAGGCTAACTAAATAAACTAAAACCGAAATATCTTCCGCAATTCTAGCCCTAGGCTAAACCTAAAGAAAACCTAACTAAGGCTAAACCGAATGATCTTCCGCGATCTAACTCTAACTAAAAGAAAAACCCATCCAACCCGTCCAGCCCGCTCCTAGTCCCTTAAACTAAACTTGACTTCAACTAAAACCCAACTAAAAGAACATAAACGAACTTCTCCTAAAGAACGTGCGGTCTCGTGCCTAAGCGGGGTGCCTCTGCCTTTTATTAGGGAACAAACGTGACATCATCATTAGTACTTTAACCAATAAAATCACTGTTGCTGCCCTCCAAAAAGGCGGGAAGCAAGTTTAACGCTCATTAACAACTTTGAACATGACCGGATCTACAAAATAAAGGCGGATTAATCTCATAAGTGAACCACATTATTCATTCATACTTTCACTTTCGCTTTTACGCGCAATTATACCAAAAGTAGACCTCAAAAAACTTATAAAATAACCAAATAAATATGAATCCATGGCGGATCCGTGAAACGTATTCCGACATATCATCTTTCTTTTTTTGTTTTAAATTAAATTAATTTTGTTTTAGTTATATAAAAAAAAAAATAGAGATATCATAAGCATTTATCTGACATAAACATTACCATTTGTTTTGATATAGAACTCGACATGAAAGGGCAGAGCATCAACAGTGCCAACAGTGTCCACATCAAAACTGTGATATAAACACCAGCAACACTATCAACATCCACCCCCTTCATAAGAGGAAATACTTGTACAATAATGTAGCAATAAAGTCATGAAAATAACAAACCACTAGCCGAACATAAAAAATGATCGATCCGATACACTGTAAACCTTTAAGGCATAAATACTTCAATATGTAGTATAACACAACAAATTACCTTATAAGCATGTATACTTTCGCGTGCAGCGTAAAACAACAAATTACTCCCCAAACACAAGAGAGGACCTGATACAGGTCCAAAATTAAAAATAACGGATAACGACTGCCCAAACATAAGAGAGGTCCCGATCCGGGACCCAAAATTAAAGTATAACTAGAGCTGGGGCTACATGGCCTACCCAGACCCCTCCCCCATTTTTTTTAATTTTTATTTGTAAAACCAAGGAAAATGGATAAGGAAACATAAAAGGTGTGTGGCTCTGAGGCTACAGAATCGAGGGAACTTTAGATTCTGGACTTACCACAGCGACCACAGGTAACGGGGAACTAGGATCCGATTCCAGAGAGGGGATTTAAGCCACCTATGTACAAGTGGTTTTTCGCCACAAGAGGGGATTTAAGCTACCTACATAAAGGTGTCCCAGCCAGGATGAGGATTTAAACCATCTACGCAAGGGTTTCCAGCGAAACGAGATGGGATTTAAACCAGCTACATAAGGGTCTCCCATCAACAGCAGGAAACAGAGTGAAGGGAAAAGCTGGGAACCTGGTTTACTGCCAAAAGGTAGCATATAGAGGGGTATTCTTCAAAGAAAATAGGGGTACCAAAAGGGTAGGACGCCACCAGACTTGACATATATATCTTGAACAAATCCGAGAATGACCAATTCTTTGACCAAAGGAAATATCTCAAATAAGGCATATAAGAGTTACCACATTTTGAACTACAACTTTTGCAAGCACAACGTGGAGATTTAGGATTATAAAACATATATGCATGAATATGTCTATGACTAGAACTGCACAAAGGCGATGCTTTGACCTTACATAAACATTTCCATATCATCAAAATTGTGACGCTCTAAATGGAAACCATTTCAGAAAAGCTTTGCATATATAAACATCCATATCATTAATTACCAAGCTATATGGAAATCACATGTAATATGCGAGGCGGATATTTCAAGAAGCATACAAAGGTAAATATGCAATTTTTACAAGTACAATATAAAGTACAAGACAGGTTTAGAACTGCAAAATGGTGTTGGAGAGGAGGATGAAGACGATGAATGAGTTGCCGGTCATCTTCTTCTCCGATTACACACGACCATGTAGAAGAAATAGTCCTGGAACTCAGGAAAAGTTCATGGAGCTCAGGAAAGTACTGAAACATCGAGTTCTGAAGAAACAACGATACCTGTAGAAGAAAGGAGGTTAAGCAAGCAAATCAAGGTGATCTGCTAGTGAATGCAGGTATGGGAGTAACTGGAACAAATCCAGGCAGCCAGGAACCAAGGGGCTGCCCAGAGGTAAACAAAAGGCCTAGGCAGTAGGAGGGTAAGGCAAACTGCCCAGAACTCAACTGGTGCTGTTAGTTGAGCACTTTTGAAGAATTGCTGCACTTAACAAGGCGTTGGGCAAAAATTGCCGGAAACCGTAGTTCTCCATGGCTTGGCCAAATTTTAGAAACTTCCTCTTAAGGAACAGAAACAAGTCCCTTGCTTTGAGAAACTGGTGTGTTCAGACAACGAGTTGAATATTCTCAGCATGCTGTTAATACAAAGGATAATAAAGAAACAGGAAGCTAGCCAAAGAACCAAGAGTTCCGCCGGGAGTTATAGTTTTCCAATCAACCACTGCCAAAGTCAGCACAGAACATAACAAGGAATGTTCCATGGCTGGCGATTGGATTATTGAGTAAAGGAAAAGTGAATAAATGTGAGCAATGCAGAGAAGAACAATGCACTTTTGTAACAGTGCTTGCCAGGGGCTTGTAGAGAGAATGAGCTCTTTAATTAGGGCCTCTGCTGCGACGAGCTTCTCGGATGTCAGCGGCCATTGGTCGACCCACACAGGGGGTCCTTCCTTCCATGTGAGTGGAAGTGCATGAACTGGCGCTGATGCAGAGGCCCACATCAAAAATGAGTGTGGATAACAGTTCTTGCTTTAGACAACAAATCTCTACCCCAAAGGGTGATAGGCACATCCATAACAAGTGGACGGAGCTGCACCATGGAGCCTGAGTCTGACTGGAAGGTAATCGGATGCACGCTCTGGTGGGCGGGTTCGAAACCTCCGACTCCGAAGACTTCCTGGGTGACAGTCGTTGCCCACTGGTCAGGCCAATCTTTTCTGGCGATCACTGTAACATCTGCGCCTGTATCAAGAAGACCCTTGATCTTTCGTCCACCCATTTCTAAGACGAGATGAGGGCGTTCTTCTGTAATCTTGATTAGCGCCATTGCTGTCTGAGGAGGCAAAGAGTCTACAGGAGCTGTAGGTGTGGAAGTAAGCAAATAGAGTCTGGCAATTTCCAAACCTTTTGTTAGGACACAAGGAACAGTTGAAAATCCTGGAATCAGCAACTGCGATGAATCTGTGATTCGAACTAGGCCTGCAGTCAATGTGACTGTGGCAGGGAGGCGATCCATCCTAGGCAGGATAAGGCAAATTGAGGTGTCTGGGAATGGACCACGAATGGATGTTGGCAATTGCTGAGCAAACCATGGATTTGAAAAGTAACAGTCCTCTGTTAAGAAGAGTGGTATACCTGGGACAGAAGATTCTTCTTGTTCTTCGTTGGCAGTGTTTGAAGATATCTTTTTGGCTTCGGGTTTTTTGCACTGCTGAAGTTGGCAACTCTGAAGCTGCTTGGCGTTGAGTTGGCAAACTTGAGGTTCTTCCGTTGGTAAGAGTTGCTGATGCTGTTGAACCTGTTGGCATTCAGTCAGTTGTGCATCAAACTGACAGGATGGAGCTTCTTCTTTGACACGAGGCAGTCGAAGTTGTTGTTCCTGATAGTTGTTTGGTTGTGGCGGGCTGAGCTTAAAAGCTGGAGGTGACACAAAGGTGTGGACATTGTTAACTGGAGTGATGTTGAAGCTTCCACAAGAGGGAGCTGGCTCACTCACTTGCATTCTTTGGCCACATGGAAAGTGATCATCAGCTGGGTTGCAACTTGAACACTGCTGTTTCATCAAGGGCAAATGTCCTTCAATGACAGGCTGACCTTGACTCGAAGGTGAATAAAGCTCAGGTGCTGCAAGGTTGACTTCAGTAGGATGTCTTCTCAACGTTGAAGGCAATTCTGTGATCAGAGACTTGACTGTGATTGCTTGCTGTGAAGCAGGATCAACATCAGCAGGAACTGAAGGGCGGTCAGCAGAAGGTGAACTGAATGCTGTGTTCTCTACTGGAACCCTTTGAATAGGTAAGGCAGATGATGAAACCTCTGGAACCTGAATGCTTGATGAGGTCACATCTTTTCTCTGGACATCTGGAGAGTAGATATCTCTTTGGATCACTCTTTTTTCCTGATGACCTGGATAAGGAGTAGCGTTGTTCACCTTTCTGGGACGATTGACCTTCATGATGTTCTTGAACTTGCACCCTATTGTTTTACCGGGGCCGGGGCGCGGCCCGCAGAACCGTTTCCCTGAACTGGAGATGAGGTAGGTGATGTATTTTGTGGATTCAAACGACAATCGTTCGCCCAATGAAATCCTTTCTGACAGATGGGACATCTCTCTGGCGGCTTGGCAGAAGGCCTTGGCGTTGTTGTGCACTGCGACCGGAAATGCCCATCGCCTCCACACCCATAGCACTTCTTGACTGGCGTAGAGCTGTCTTGACGTGGCATCTGTACCGCAGCTGCCAAGAGCTGTGCTTTGTAGGAGTGGGTACCGACATTCTGGCAGACGCGTAGCATCTCAGTCAATGTGGCATCTGGACGAGCTGCAACTGCTGTTAGGGCATTCTTGCAGTCATCATTGGCATTTTCAAAGGCAAGTTGTTTTGTCAGCATGTTTCTGGCATGACGATCTTCTATCTGGCGTTCCACTGCAACAATCAGGCGATCCACGAAGTCCCCATAAGGTTCTTTTGGACCTTGCCTAACTGCAGCGAATCCTGATACTGAGCTAGCATCTGTGCGATTGGGTAGTCTGCGCCAAGCTTTGACTACAATGTCTGCTATGGTGACAAGTGCAGCATCAGGTATGGCTAGCTGTTGATTGAGATTGGAGTAATGTCCTGATCCTGTGAGCATATCTTCTGTGGCAAGTGGCGTTGCACGTCTGGCTGCTACTTCTTTCCACTCTTGCAGGCACAGAAGAGCATCTGTAGGCGACAGGAAGGTGCGAAGAATCAACTTCCAATCAGATGGCAGAAGTCTACTAGTGGACAGTCCTTCAAGTAAACTTCTAGTATAAGGAGCTTGAAGTCCATTCTCGCGTATGGCTTTTCGCAGTTCACGTAGTGTTTCAAAAGGAATGGCTTGATATCTTGCAGGTTGTCCTCCATTAGCACGAATCACTGGAAAGATGTGCATTGGATCAGCACTAAAGTCTATTTGTCCCAAAGCTGCTTCCAAAGCTTGGGTTCTGCAAATGGGCTGCATTGCTGTTGGATCTGTAGGTGGCATCAGTGAGTTTAAATCTTCTTGATGCTTTCCAAATGATGAGCCACTAGATGGTGCTAAAGAGTCTTTGACATCTGGATGCCTTGAAGATGGCTGACTATGAAGACAAGATGGCTGACTTGAAGTTGGATGAAGACAAGATGGCTGACTTGGAGTTGGATGAAGACAAGATGGCTGACTTGGAGTTGGAGCATAAGGTTGTTGGCTCTGTACTGCAAGTCCTGGCATCTGGATCATCATTGTTTGGCTTTGCTCTTGTCTTGGAATCTGCATTGGCATTGGAGGTGCTGAAGGGTTGGTAAATTGCTGTTGTGCTGCTTGCATTGAAGCTTGGATTGCTGTTGATTGGAAATCAGCTTGCTGCAAAACTGGAGCTGCTGGCTTGAGCGCGGCCTGCAGGGCAGCAGGGTTTGCTGGCAAAAAGGCTGCTTGCTGCTGCTGCTGCTGGATCGCTGGCAAAAGCGCGGCTTGCGGTGGAGGAAGCGGGACCGTTGCTTGGAGCGAGGTCCGCGGCTGCTGCTGACTTGAAATCGCTGGCTGGTAAAAGGCCTGCGATGACTGCTGAGCGACTGGCAGTGGGGCAGTCCGCGGCGGGGCTTGAAAGGCCGACGGCGTCTGCTGCACCGGCACAGGCGGCAATGAATCTGGCAATGACAAATTGGACAAGGGCGAGTGCGTGTACGACAACGGGGCCTGAACTGGCTGCTGCGAGGGGGCCGAAAATGGCACAACCGCAAGCGGCAGCACAGGGGCACTATTAAAAGCAGTATTTCCTAAATTCACTGTTCCATTAAGCAAAACATTTCTTGGAGCGATTTGTTGAAAGCAGTTTCTTACTTTGCTCCATACTAATTGTACAGGAATTCCGATTTTCGGGTTGGCCATAAATTCTAAACCGATCCTTTCCCATGAGGCTAAATCTTTCGTTCCTTCCTTAGGGACCCAGGGACAAATTTCCCCAATGGTTTTAACTAAAAGCTCTACTTCTGATTCAGAGACAGGGTGACCATTTCTTTTCAAAAGGTACAATAAATCTTCACAAAATTTTACTTGAGCAGTTGAGAGTGAGGAGCCCATTTTTTTTTAAACACTTTTCAAAAACTTTTCCTCCCCCACCCGTAGGCTTCTACTAGGGGACACCGGTTCTACCCGTAGGCTTTAACCGAAAAACCTGGCACCCGTAGGCTTTAGCCAGAAAACCTCCGCCCCCACCCGTGGGCTTCTACTAGGGGCTACCGGCCCTACCCGTAGGCTTTGACCGAAAAACCTGGCACCCGTAGGCTTTAGCCAGAAAACCTTTCCCTCCCACCCGTAGGCTTTTTCGGGAGACACCGGCCCTACCCGTAGGCTTTGACCGAAAACCCTGGCACCCGTAGGCTTTTGCCAGACCCTGGCACCCGTAGGCTTTTGCCAGAACCCTTCCCACCCGTAGGCTTTAGGGAAGACCTTATCCTGCCCGTAGGCTTACACTAAACTCCTTGCCGCTCTACCCGGGGACCCCTTGGGGCAAAATACACGCGCGCAATTTCTATTTACACTATTTTTGGGCAAGCGGTGGATTCGCGCTACTGCAGCGAAATCCTGGATAAACCGGGCCGTTATACCTCACCTCTCAATGTCTGTTTCCGAGCCACTTCCGATATGTTGCCTTCAACCGGAGTCTTCGTGGAAGCGATTTTTGACTACGCTTTGCCTCAGAGAGGGCACCACTTGTCGGGGTTTGGGTGCTGGAGCTCCTCGTGCACGGCCTTGGATTGGTTATGCACGAGGTACCAGTTGCGGGGAAAGTGGCCAGCGTTCCGCGTGCTTTTGAGCACGGTCGCCGGCCAAGCCTCACAGTCTGAAGGATGATGAGTAAGCCAATTGACGACTCCGATGAAGTGTGAGTTCCTAATTGCCTTCTTTAATGAACAGTTGCCTCGTGAAATAAAATATATACCCTGACTCTGAATAGACGGACCAGTTTAAAGAAATAAAATTTTTTTACTTTACTCCCCCCTTTAACCCCAAAGGAAGACAGACACCGGTTGTATCTTTAGTGGCTTCGGCAGAACCCGCGTAGGCTCGTCCCCTAAGCTAAGTTCTCCTAAGCTTAAAGACCCTGCGCGCCCAATCTTCCGCGAGGCTAACTAAATAAACTAAAACCGAAATATCTTCCGCAATTCTAGCCCTAGGCTAAACCTAAAGAAAACCTAACTAAGGCTAAACCGAATGATCTTCCGCGATCTAACTCTAACTAAAAGAAAAACCCATCCAACCCGTCCAGCCCGCTCCTAGTCCCTTAAACTAAACTTGACTTCAACTAAAACCCAACTAAAAGAACATAAACGAACTTCTCCTAAAGAACGTGCGGTCTCGTGCCTAAGCGGGGTGCCTCTGCCTTTTATTAGGGAACAAACGTGACATCATCATTAGTACTTTAACCAATAAAATCACTGTTGCTGCCCTCCAAAAAGGCGGGAAGCAAGTTTAACGCTCATTAACAACTTTGAACATGACCGGATCTACAAAATAAAGGCGGATTAATCTCATAAGTGAACCACATTATTCATTCATACTTTCACTTTCGCTTTTACGCGCAATTATACCAAAAGTAGACCTCAAAAAACTTATAAAATAACCAAATAAATATGAATCCATGGCGGATCCGTGAAACGTATTCCGACACTCCTTTCCCTTCCTCCCCCACAACAAACACTCTGTGAGGTGAGTGGGGCTGAGAGAAGTGTGACTAGTCCAATGTCACCCAGCAGCTGCATGTGGAGGAGTGGAGACACCAACCCGGTTCCCCAGATAACGAGTCTACCGCTCTTAACCACTACACCACACTGGCTGGTAATGGGATTTCCCATCTTCTCCTTCCCAAAAGCCAATTCCTGAGATTTGAGGGACTCTTTGGAGCAGCATGGAAGGTGGAGCCTGCCCTTTGCGCTAAAAGAAGTGGCTTCACCTTATTGAATTCTGACCACTGTCATGTCTGACCTGAGAAACAACAACCATTGCAGCATAAGAACATGGGCACAAAAACATGATGGAGCCATGCTATGTGAAAAACTAATGAGGGAGTCCAAACTGGGAAGCAGGCACATTGGCACCAGTCTAAGTTTTATTTAATGGCTGTGGAAATCCTATAGTGCTGTTGTTTCCAAAGATTATGTTCCCTTTGCTGCAAACAAGAGGGAATAAGTGCACTTGTGATCAAATTACTTCCAACCAGACTCCTGAGGAATCTATTCCATTTGTTTAGCGTCTATGCCCTCATGAATTTTGTGTCCATGATAATCTTGAAAAGCGCAAGAAGGAGTCCCATGCTGGGTCTTAAGAGCTGGGTCCATTTTGCCCTGTATATTGTTCTTCTGTTTTATACATGCCGTAATGAATGGTCTTTCTTTTTTTCTCCCTTCCAAATCTGATTCCATAAAGAGCCACTTGACTGCTACAAGTCATCATTTTCATTCTGCATCTAAGTTTACTCTTAAGGGCTTTTCGTTTCATCTTTTTACTGCTCTGCTAATGTACACAAATCACTTTTAGAGATAGTGTCATGACTACGAAGGGAGCAATTTATCAATATGGATGCCTCTTTGATGAAGGATGGTTTGTCTTTACAAGTCCGGACAGCCCCAGCTGAATTTCAATTTGCTATGGCATGCAAGGGATTTAAAGGATTACGGCCAGTGAAAGGCTTTAAGCACAAACCAGCTTTTTATTTTTTTTGCAGGATGCTGCAGCAACTGAACTTTTCGATTGCACTAGATTTTTCTTTCTTTGATGTAAACAGGAACGAGCACGTCAGTAGGAAAAGCAATCCAATTCTGGATGGCCTCTGCAACATTCGTTTTCTCTTATTTTTCCACCGAAAGACGACAATTTTTAACAATACACCTAAAGTGCAAGCTTGATCTCTATCAAAGGCACTTTCAGAACTTAAACTGATTCTACAGGATGAACTGCACCACTAATTTCCTGGGGCCAGGTTCAGCATCAATAAATTGACTTCAGTGGATTAACCATTTTGCCCTCCATGGTTTTGTTTGTATGTTTGTTTCTGAGGACCAAACATGAGAAGTTTTAGAAAGGGCTCCCTTTCATCTATGCAAATCGCCCCTTCCCCCCACATGGGGCATGGCTTCAATGTACACATGGCAGATTGTTCTATGAATAAATCAACTCACAAATAGCCAATACAGTCATACGTCATGTTGCGTCCGCTTCAGGTTATGTGTTTTCGTCTTTTGTCCCGTGGCAACCCGGAAGTACCGTAATGGGTTACCTCCGGGTTTTGCTGCTTGTGCATGCACAGAAGTGCTAAATCGCACTGTGCGTGTGCACAGATGCGGTGCTTCTGGATGCGAATGCTTCAAGTTATGGACGTACCTCCGGGACGGATTACGTCCACAACTCGAGGTTCCACTGTACACCCAAAGTAGGGATTTACTCCCTTAGTACACCATTGACACATACATATTTTGTGGCGTGGTAGGCCAGTGACCACTTCGCTGTTTGCAAACATCGTATCTGGGTACAGATGGGGAAGAAAAGCAGTTTCAATTAAACCCCGTTTGATGCACGATGAAGGAAGAAGGCTAGAATACAAAGATTAGGTGTTTAAGTAAAGGAATAAAAACTGGCTTCAGCTTACTAAAGTGTGTTTTTATGTACAGTGGTACCTCTGGTTGCAAACAGGATCCGTTCTGGAGCCCTGTTCGCAACATGAGCAGAACACAACATGAAGCGCAGAATCTGCGTGGGCGGGTGGCGTGATTTGGTGCTTCTGCGCATGCGCGATGTGCTGAACCCAGAAGTAACCCGTTCCAGTACTTCCAGCATTTGTAACCTGTGCCGAACGCAACCCACAGCTATCGTAACCAGAGGTATGACTGTATTCAGTTATCCACCACAAAAGTTGCTAAATTCATGGCTGGGCAAATGTGTACCCACTAAAACCTAATGTTCTCAAAGAACCCATGTTGAGGAGGAATGGTGGAGACCGCCCCCCTCCTCCTGAACCTTCCCGAGAAGAGGAGGACGGTATAGATTTACAATGGTGGTTTGCAGAAAGCCATGAATCTGAGACAGAAGAGGGACAAAGCTGGGAGATGATGGAAGAAGAAGGTGGGGGAGCAGCAGAGCTGGCTGACATGTTATCATTAGATAGCATTCCAGACCCGCTCCCCTGCTCCTAGGATCCGGAGGGCAGTGAAAGTGGTAGAACAGAAAGCGTACAGACAAAGGGCCTTACGCAGCCACCGTAAAGGGGGTGGAGCTGCTGACGACTAAGAGAGAAGGGGGGAGGGGATTACTCAGAGCAATGCCATTATCCTTGAGATGGCATCCTGTGTCTCTCTCTGTGACTATTGAATAAAATACCTTGGTAAGAGCTTCTTGTCTTTCCATTACTGGAAGCCAGCCATGAGGGAGGGGGAGCAGATATCCTGAAGCCTGACATGTGTACACAGAGGCGCACAGAGAGATACAGTGGTACCTCTGGTTATGAAGGCTTCTGGTTATGAACTCCGCTAACCCAGAAGTAGCTTCTCCTGGTTGCGAACTTTGCCCCAGGATGTGAATGAAAATTGTGCGCCAGAAGTGCGCGTGCAGTGGGAGGCCCCATTAGCGAAAGTGCACCTCAGGATAAGAACGGTTTCAGCTTAAGAACAGACCTCTGGAATGAATTATGTTCGTAACCAGAGGTACCACTGTACAGCAATTATTCTCCATACTGCCCACTTTAGTGTTGCACTGGGGTGACTGAAAAGGCTGCTTTTTAAACTTTGCACAGATTATTCTGCACATATTGTTCTGCGCAAAGTTGCACGCAGTGTTTCCATTCACACACACACACACACACACACACCACTTCAGTGCTGGGGATGCTGGATACATTCAAGGATAGATAACCAATGTGGTATCCTCCAGATTTTGTTGGATGCCAAATGCCATGAACTGCAGCCAGCATGGCTCATGATCAGGGATGGCACAGCCCAACATCTACCATGATTTTCTGAAAACAAGTAGTTGGCCCAGCAGGATTAGAAGATGAGAGAGGGGTGGGTGGGTGGGATTGTTTCCAGGTTAATGCTGAGAACAGACCACCAACTCAATGCTCTCATATCCCCCCCCCACAGGGGACCCTGCAGATGGTATTGTTGCCTATACAGCCTACCTGTCACTGCAGAAGCCCAAAAGATTTACATAGAAGTGAAAGGAGCTTTTTGAGAAACCTTTTGTCAGGAGACAAAAGGTCATATATAAAAGAGCAACACTTAGCAAGAGGTGCCAGGATCAAGGGGGGAAACTGCAGGAGCATTTATTCACTAGCTGAACATTGTAACTATGGAAACACAAAAAGAAGAGCCTATAAGTGACAGGACATTTGTGGGCATAAAACATACAAAACTGTCAGATCAACTTCAGTTGCATGCTGGTCTCACCTTTGCCAATGCATTAGCGAAACTAAGTAAGAATGCCCGAAACCACAACGGAACAACGGCTGAATTTTAGTCTGCTTGCCCTCTATATTACCATATACCCGATAATGTGGACACAGTGAAAATCAGGTATAAAATGAGAGAAAATGTAGCCAGACCAAAAGGGCAACATGACACCCCTGCACAACCAGAGTATGTGAGACCAAGTCATGCCATCAGAACATCTGGAGAGATGCAGTAGGAAGCTTGTTTGTTTAATGGGCAACAATGCCTTCAAAAGAAATCAAATGGGGGTGATGCCACAAAACAGAGGAGGGATGGGGAACCTCTGGCTTTGGGTCTCAATGTGGCCCTCAAGGGCTCACAATCTGGCCCTTGGGACCCCAGGCCACATCCCTCTCCAGCCCACCTATTATCTCCTGGCCATGCCCTACACCAGTCCAGTATTCCTCAACCTCGGCCTTCCAGATGTTTTTGGCCTACAACTCCCAGGATCCCTAGCTAGCAGGACCAGTGGTCAGGGATGATGGGAATTGTAGTCTCAAAACATATGGAGGGCCTAGATTGAGGAAGCCTGCCCTACACCATCACCATTTGGCGTCCTCCATGAGTGTTTTGCCTGGCTCATGTGTTTCCTTGAACTCTGACAATGCTTCTTGCTTGCCTGGATCCATGTTAAGAGAGTGATATGTGAGCAAATTAATGATACAGGAAGAAATAATAGGAGGCAAAGATGAGCCCATTATTATAACAGAACAGGGTCTATCTCGGTATGCAAACATAAACTGAAATTGTGTGTGTGTGTGTGTGTCTGTGTGAGAGAGAGAGAGAGAGAGAGAGAGAGAGAGAGAGAGAGAGAGAGAAAGAATACAGTTTAATAAAGACACAGGAACTGTTGTGATTGCAAATCCTCTGGAAGGCTATGCCCTGTATTGAGATGGACAATTGTAACCACCAAATAAAAGTTCTAAATGGACCCAGTAACAATACACTGAAAGGGAAGGTGAGGCGACTGCCTCAGGCGGCAGGATCTATAGGGGTAGTGGACTCCAATGTAGATCTTTATTCCCCCTTTGTTCCTGGTGTTGATTTTCACTCTTCACTTATTCCCTGCTGGGGAGAGGGGCACCATTTTGTGCTTCGCCTCAGGTGCCAAAATGTCTTGGGCCGGCCCTGCCTAGAGGGGTGTTGAGTGGATAAACCCCAGGACACTATATGCGATTGAAATCTTGGTCCCTCACTCTGTCAGGAAAACTGATGGCTGGTCGGGGAATTTAAACAATTAATGGATGACCACTTGAGCTGCTACTATGTGATGAACTTCACCGTAGCTTAACTGCACAAAACGCTGTGCAGATACCTCAGCCATCTGGAATGTGAGGCTTGCGGAAATGTTTTTAAGATGAGAAGCAAGGAATTGAGAGTGCAGCGTCCCTTCCGAGGAGATGTAAATTTGAGAGATTGATGTGTCTAGTTAAACCTTAAGGGAAATTTGGATAGAGCTACATAATAACCAGTGGCACAAATGAAATCTCTGATTTCTATTCTGTTCCTGTCTGGGCAGCGTAAGACAAATGAAACCGATGACTGAGAAGAATCACATTTTCTATAATTATATAAATTACAGAAGGGATGACTGTAATCACCTAAAATGCCTCTAAGGGGCTGGATTACTAGAAGACAATTTCTTAAATAGATCCACACTCTTGGGCTGAAAAATGCCACTGGCAGTATCGTTTTAAACTGAGATGGGCAAACGCAGCTAGTTAACCCTTTGGAAGCAACAGGCCAGGTGACCCTTTAGAAACCATCTGTCTACAACACCTGCTGCACATACATTCCATACCTAACATAAAGTATCAGGCTTGGCTCTTCGTCATGAGGGTTTCAGTGGGCCTTGAGAGATTGGCTTGCCCCCTCCTTACCATCAAACACCTATTGGTGTGTTGCTGATATTTTGCAAGAGCTGTGCAGGTGCTGGCTTGGCTACTACATACCTCACAGCTGAATTGTGAACTAGATTTTTTTTTAAAAGTCTTATGACACCATGTTGTCTGGTGCTGAAGACATAAAAATTTTTTTTTTTATTACGGCAACAGTGCATACACTTTCTCCCAATATAAGTGTCTAGAAAATAGAAATCTACACGAACCATGAACGAATGAATAATTTAGCTGCAGACTTCATCTTGACTGAATTCAATACCCTGCATGCAGAGCAGCATTTATAATAAGAAATGATTTCTTAAACAAGATCCATTTATTGAATTCCTAGCGATATGTATTTTGTACAGTCAGCCGATGATTACTGACTCAGCTGATTTCACCATTCATTCATCACAGATATATTTGTAAAGGTTGAGCTGCTTTCTTTCAGGACTTCATTGAATACATGGCACAATCATTCACAAACAAGTTGTAGCTCCAGAAAATAAAATTTAAAAAATGCATTTGATGTGTATGTACTGCGGTGGCTCCATTTGCATTGTTCCAACACACCAAAAGTACAGCTCCACTGTGAAAAGGGAAGGAACATAAACTGACTAAAGGACAAGGATTGATGTTAATGAACTGTGTTTGAGAGTGCTGGACCATAAAGAAGGCTGATTGCCAAATAATTGATGCTTTTGAATTATGGTGCTGGAGGAGACTCTCGAGAGTCCCATGGACTGCAAGAAGATCAAACCTATCCATTCTTAAGGAAATCAGGCCTGAGTGCTCACTGGAAGGACAGGTCCTGAAGCTGAGGCTCCAATACTTTGGCCACCTCATGAGAAAAGAAGACTCCCTGGAAAAGACCCTGATGTTGGGAAAGATGGAGGGCACAAGGAGAAGGGGACGACAGAGGACGAGATGGCTGGTCAGTGTTCTTGAAGCTACTAACATGAGTTTGACAAAACTGCGGGAGGCAGTGGAAGACAGCAGTGCCTGGTGTGCTCTGGTCCATGGGGTCATGAAGAGTTGGACACGACTAAATGACTAAACAACAACAACATGTACCATAGATTAGAAACTCAACTTTTTACAGGGGAAAAATGATTTTTTAAAAAATGCACTTTTTTAAAAACCACATGCTGACATCAAACTTGGTGCTTAGTCAAAAAACATATCAGTATGTCATATATGGGATATGCCATAAATGAGCATGCTTCCACATGACTGGTCCATGCACCACAAAAAAGGAGTGTGTAAACTGTATACGCAAAATATGGATATAGATTGGTTTGCACATGGTGTACACACAAAGAGCAGTTCATATATCTAATCCTCATACCCAGGCATAGAATTGTAGAATTTGGCTGCCAAAATGGCGTCCGGGCAGATTTTTGTTGAATCGGCAAAATGTATGGGAAAAGCTCAACAACTTTGTCCGGAGTTTCATTTTTGGGAAAATGGAAATTCTAGTTCAGATCTACCTTTGAGAGAGGAACTTTGCATTTTCTCTTTCTTTCTTTCTTGTTTTGATTTAGATTAGTTTGCTTTTTATTGCATTGTATTATGAAAAGGCTTCAATCATTTTTTATGAAGAAACACCCCCCCCTCTAAAACCCGTGACTGCACACCAGGAAAACATCATTAGGATAATGAGGTTACTATGACAGTATTTAGGATGTGGTTCAAGTGTCTTTGACATTCTTGTGCACCCTTTCCCTTCTTCACCTGCAGACAGCCTGTGGCTTGTCACATCTACACAATGCAGTAGTTTCTCTTGAGTGGAGCCAATGGCTGGTGTTCCTCAGTACACAGGAATGGGGACAAGTTATAGCAGTACAGCAAGGATACCACCATTTCCTATCGTGTTCAGCAGAGCACAATACAACCAGGCAACACAGTGCTATAAATCCAAGTCCAAAGGTTTGGCAGGCTTATGGATTCCTTAGTCAAGCTATTTCACCTTTACTAATGAGACCCTCACTGGAGAGCCAGTGCGGTGTAGTGGTTAAGAGCGGTAGTCTCGTAATCTGGGGAACTGGGTTTGCGTCTCTGCTCCTCCATATGCAGCTGCTGGGTGACCTTGGGCTAGTCACACTTCTTTGAAGTCTCTCAGCCCCACTCACCTCACAGAGTGTTTGTTGTGGGGGAGGAAGGGAAAGGAGAATGTTAGCCGCTTTGAGACTCCTTCGGGTAGTGAAAAGCGGGATATCAAATCCAAACTCTTCTTCTTCTTCTTCTTCTTCTTCTTCTTCTTCTTCTTCTTCTTCTTCTTCTCACCATATAGCAAAAGGGAGCAGCAGAGGTAGCCCAGGGAAACAGCTTGGCAGAGATACGGATCACCACCATACCACCCTAAGATTTTTTAAAAGCTGAAGTGGCAACAAAATATTCTAATGATGCATTTAAAAATGCAGTGTTATTAAAATAGATTTTTTCCCCTTCCTGAGGAGGGTATCAGCTTTTTAATGTTTTAATTTTATGCTTGACAAACCAACCCAAAGCGAGGGGAAATGCCAACTGTGGAACTTTCCAAATGACCACGCTGCGGCTATTATCCAGGGAATCATTGGCCACGGGGGAAGTTCAGGATACAAGGCCCCCTTGACCTCCCCAGTGCTCCCTCCGCTGGGCTGGGAGAAGCAGAATCACAAAAGTACCGGCTGCCCTGCAAGACAGTTTTCTACAGACGACAACAAAAAGAGAACGCAGGTGCTGCTGGTGTTAGGCATGCCTTAGCAAAGCATTGCCAGTAGGCTGAAGAAGGAAAGGGTTTGCAAACGTCAAGTCAATAGATACTGTTCTGCAGAAATCTGTGAGTTATCTAAGGTTATGGATTGGGAGGGGGGCAATGTTTGTATTGTTTTTGGGATGTATGGAAAATCCACAAAAAAATATTCTAAATAAATGAATAAATTGATTGTAAGTGAGCCTTGCTGTTTTCATGGGAACTTGGGTCTACAAATCTCAAATACCAGTAGATACTCTGTACATTTCCAGACTGTCCCTGTTTTCAGGTGAGATTTGATCACATACTGGCAAATTGAGGTTGCACAATAAAGTTGCTTTGGAGTTTTTGCTCAACACTTCTGCTTCTTCCCCAAATCAGACCTTTTTGCTATAAGGAAAGAGCCAGGAAAATGCACTGGAAAGCACGTTCCTTTGTGCAACGTTATATAGCCTCCCTGCAAACAAATCAGAAATGAATGCTCAGTAAATAGACATCATCGTTTAAGCTGCCTGCAAACTTTGTGCAGACAGTTCAGTATGAATGGGTTGTCTGGAAGCGACTTTAGATGGCTTAAGCAAGTAAGCCAAACTGCATGCTCAAGACAGAGCCAAAATCCCCCAGAGCCAGTAAACAGTCTGCCCTGAGGAGAAATTACTTCCTTTTGTTGAAATGGTGCTGACAGGATCGTTCCTTTCCAGCTTTAAAATTATATGTTTGGTCAGGTCTGCGGTAGAAAGAAGGTCACTGCATTTGGGTCCTAATATTTTTGAGCAGTAAGACTTGATTTCCGCCCCCCCCCCCATCTCCCTTTTATATTACAACTGCTTGAGTCCACTTGAATTCATTGCCATAGAAGAGAGGACGCTAGGCTAGCTTGGTTAAATAGGTAGAAACGTCTTCCTGAGTCAGTCAGCCACAGCCGCAGCCTGCATTCCAGTGAACTAAACAGTAAAAGTGCCTAAGGCAAGAGACAGCGAAAGGTACACTTTGGGTTTGACATAGATTGGGCTGTTAGGATTTCACTACAGAGAGCCAAGCAAAGCTCTCCGAGAGAGTGACCATTACTAGTGACCTCAGCTCTCCCCTGAGATGCATGGGCTGCCTTTGATTTTAGCAGAACAATAATGGCAATAGCAATGATGACGATGGGTTGAATGGCAAAGGCACTTGAGGACTTCTGCCCCCGGTGCTGCAATAAGTCTGGACGGAGTTCATGTGAGGCAGGAAAGAAACCTCACCTTTGGTAGGTGGTGAGCTATCAGCTACGCTAAACTTCTCTGCGGTGCTTCTTCTTCTAAAACTGCATCCCCCCGTAATTGTCCCAGTTGTGACCCTTTGTTCACCAAGGTGGAAAACACGGGCATTTCTTCTAATGAAGCATTATTACAGATCAGAGGGTAAGCCACAGAAATCTCCTTGCTGTCCCCAGTCACACTCTGCCTTTAATGAGAAGTTGTATTATCTAAACATGCTGACTCCGACTCAGAGGGGAGGAAAGGAAAAGCACCTGTGGGCTTTTGTCAGGATCAGCCCCCCTGCCACGGCTCCCCTCCCTCTTTCCCAATTGTTTTGGTTCATCTCAGTGAGACCCTGCCTGGTTGTCTTCAGTTTGCAGTGCCTTCCCGTAATGAAGAGCATGATTCAATGGTACATCTGGGACAAAATAGCCTTTAAATCAAAATTACATGTTCTGCAGCAATTAGAGGTTGTTGTTTTTTAAAGGAAAAAAAAATGACAAAGAAAAAGCAAAATCCACACAGCGCAGAGAGGAGACATCACTACAAAAGGAACATTAGGAAAGGAAACTCTGATTTCCCCCCCCCCCCTCTAGATTCTAATTATTGCAGCTGAGAGCTGATCCACTTGTCTTGGAAGCCCATGAAAGGTTTACCATGGAGTTAACTTCAACAACAACAACAACAAAAAGGCTTTGCTCACACACAGGCTGGATCTAGACACATCAAAGAAGTGTTTCAGTTTAAAGCGTTGTAAACTTAAACAGGGAAAACAGGTAGAGAAAAACTGGACTCCACACCTCCATCTGTTGGCACAATGCTATATCACACATACAATGCATATGAATCGCTATTTCTTTACCAGTCTAGCTGAGTCCTTCTGGGACAAACAGGTCCCAGAAGAAACACTTCAGAAGAAGTGTTTTTGACAATGGCCCGTTATTTTATTGGTCTTAATAAAACTACATTCTGGCAGGTAATTGGTGCCAGAGTCTGGGAAGGTAGTAAAATTCACTGGGCATGATCTTATTGCTGCTGACCCCACCCCATAGTTCAGTTGCCCAAATCCCTGACTTCTGTGTGTGTTTTTTAGAAGTCGAAACCATAGAAATACATGGAGAGTCAAGCTAAGTTGGGGCTAGCAAATGCCTTGCCCTTAGACTCCAGCTCCCATGATCCCTGACCATGGGCCATGCTGGCTGGGGCTGATGAGAACTGGAGTCCATATTGGCTATCCCGGAGCAAAGTTCTGAACAAAAGAGTCCCTGCTCAAATTCCTGTCTTAAAACTGGCCTGGTGCTGTGATCAACATGTTGGGTTTGTATGAAGGAAGCGCTAATCAAAATTCCTAATCAGTTATGAATCTGAGGAAGGCATTATATCACAGACCACCCTTCCTCGGAACTGAAAATCTGGCATTTGAATGTGAATTTTGCTGGCATTGCAGTGCTCCTTCTTGGCCACTATAAAAAAAACTAAGAGCGCCAAAGCAAGTGGTCAAATTAGGATGAGAAAAAATAAAAGTGGAAAGACAACTCTCTATCCCCAAACAAGGTTCAGTTTTCAATGTGCGTCTTTATTCTGCTTGTATGGTAGAGTCCTAATTACTGGGGGATCTCAATCCCACGTAAATTTACCCTGCATCAACTCAAGACTTTGAGCCAATGCAAAATGAAACTCCCGTGAATTATGTGAAACCTGCTTCATTTGATTTCACATTTCCGAAAGGAAGGGAAAGCCATTTTTTTCTAATGGTGTGTGTGCGTGTGTGCACGCACACACACCATTAGAAGATTTAGAAAATAAAGCTCTCCACAATTTCTGGCATAAATCTTGACCTTAAGCTGGTCTTTCCCTTGTCTTGCCGCTTGAATCATTTATTTAAGTGGTGATAATAAAAGGTGTCAGCAATTCAGTAGTAAGCTCTCCAAGATTTTTTTGTGCGCATTGACCTTTAAGTGTTTGGATCTTGACAGGTGAGCTGTTCTTAACGTCTCCCATGAGATATGGTTGGGGCCAAAGGGTCAGGCACGCTAATGATAAAATTACCATTTACCTTTTACCATGCCAGCCTTAGTGCCTGACATTATAAATGTAGGTAACCTTTCACCTGAAGGCTCTCTTTCTTCTGCACTACTAGAGATTATAGTGAAAGGGCCTATACCTGCAGCTGCAGAAGATGTCTTAAGAGAGAGGGATTAAGTATTTCCACTGAATTAAGTCAAAACAAAATAAAAAATAAAAAAAATCCTTCCAGTAGCACCTTAGAAGAAGAAGAAGAAGAGTTTGGATTTGATATCCCGCTTTTCACTACCCGAAGGAGTCTCAAAGCGGCTAACATTCTCCTTTCCCTTCCTCCCCCACAACAAACACTCTGTGAGGTGAGTGGGGCTGAGAGACTTCAAAGAAGTGTGACTAGCCCAAGGTCACCCAGCAGCTGCATGTGGAGGAGCGGAGACGCAAACCTGGTTCCCCAGATTACGAGTCTGCCGCTCCTAACCACTACACCTACACCCTATCCCTATCCCTCTCCCTCTCCCTCTCCCCTCCCTCCCTCCCTCCCTCCCACCTCAATAGTTCACAACTTTCTGACCACTTAGAGCTACCTCAGGCTCTGAACCTTCTGTGAAGAAATTACTGTGAAACCAACTGGTACATTATAAAGTGTAAGAGTCTTCCCTTTAGAGTACACCATACCTTGCAACATTTCTCTGATGAAAACATTCCACAACAACAACCATTTTATTATTTATACCCCACCCATCTGACTGGGTTTCCCCAGCCACTCTGAGAGGCTTCCAAAGCACGCACGCACGCACACACACACACACACTGAATCATTAAACATTAAAAAAACTTCCCTATACAGGGCTGCCTTCAGGTGTCTTCTAAAAGTTGTATAGTTACTTATCTCCTTGAATCAGGGGTCGGATAACTCCATACACTGCAACGTTTCTCTGATGGAAATAGGACTGTCCTAAGGAAAACCAGGACATTCCAGGATCAAATCAGAAACCAGGACAGCTTTTTAAAATTTGGGATTGTCCCTGGAAAATAGGGTCTGTGTACTTAGGGATACCACAACAGATACAAATGTGTGTGCATTTATGGATTGTGTCAGATCAGGGAGGTTTTCGAACCTTCTACCCCCCAGGGCCCAATTCAGACTCCTAAAAATCACTATTGTGGAATACGACGTCCCTATTTTCATTGTAGAAATGTTGTAGGGTATGAGTACACAAGAGCCATTACTGTGAATTTTTCACTACTGAATGGCAACAAGTTATGGGATATTTGTGCAATATCTCACACCAGCGCATTGTTTGGAGAATAGAATGCACCCTGATAACTGTCCTTGTTCTAGAGGTAAAGTTTTCCAGGGATAAAAGCCATAGTGGACTGATTACAACTTGTGATTATAATGTTGCTTACCCCTATTTGACCCCAAAGTAAAGTAAAGTATTTGTCTGGTAAAGTATGTAAGTAAAATTATAACTGGGGTAGGTAGGTGGGAGAATTAATTTTAGTCTGTTTTTGCTAGATGGAGCTCTGTGTCCTTCCTACTCTGAAAAATAAAGGGGTGGTGGAAAGGCAGCAATTTAATGCAGTGCAATTCAGTGTTCAGGAGCCAAAAGATCATTGGTATTCTGCAAAATTACCTCCCATGAAGCATCAGCACAGTTAAGCTGAAAGGATAATTTTAATGACATTCATACAACTACTAGGGCTGCTTCATAAATCATGGTAATTTAAGACCTAAAATGCATGATCTGAACATAAATCTTTATATTATATTTATTTATTTATTTGAAATTTTGCAGAGTGCAAATGTTATTGGTTTGTGGTTCTGGGTAAAAGGATTTGCAGCCACAAATTGTGCTGCACTTACATTGCTATAATAAGACCCTCTCCTTTTAAAAAAGAAGAAGGTAAAATTAGTATTGAACTGGGTCGTGGATGCAATAAAAAACCCACCTCTTATAATTAAATGAGCAGAAAGAAATTGTCCTGTACAAGCTTAGTTAGAAGATTTGAGCAGGGTTTGAGTATTATCAATCCCCGCTCAGCTACAGAGTTAGCAAAGCATGGACACTCAGAGCATGCATGTTTTTATTTTATATTATATATATTTTATTTGCTGATTTTATGACCTCTTGATAGGATTAAACATGATTCCTAAAGGGATATATATATATATATATATATATATATATATATATATATATAGGCATAGAACAGAATACAGTACAGGAAGGATTACAGAAGCTAAATAACACTGTTTCCCTAAAAGAAAATGAATATAACCCATCTATTCCCTCCCCCTCTGCTTCTTCGACCCCTTCTCCCACCATTGAATTGTGCAGGGTAGCAAACCAGCACAGAGTGCGTAAGAAAAAGTCCTCCCCTGGGAATCTTGTGCTCAAATCAGAAGTGTTGAAAGGGCACTGGCAGAGATGTCATTCGGGCTGGATGAATTGGCAGAGTCATTTCCAGGCTTATCAGATCGTGTTCCACTTGTCTGAATGCTCTTGTTTTACTTCTGTGCATCAACAGAAACTCAGCTGCCAGCACTGAAAGAAAACAAGGCTCCCCTTTCCCCAGCACAAAGGGCTCAACTGTGCATTTCAAAATGCATCCCTCTCTCCTCTTACCTCTGGCTTTGTGGTGTTGGGTTTTTTGGTTGTGTTTTATATATATATATATATATATAAAAAGGAGGAAACCTGTTCTGCAATCCCATCACATGTATACTTGCTGCCCTCATCTACAGGCCAAGATTTATTCATCTTCAACTTTTTATTGTCATCCTAGCTTGTCAATTTCTGTATCACTTTGGCAATCACAGCTACTGTCAAACACAACTATCCTGTGAGATAAAAACCAAGGGTGGATAACTTCTCCAGTTTTAGTTACAGGTAGGTAGCCGTGTTGGTCTGCCGTAGTCGAAACAAAATAAAAAAATTCCTTCAGATCTGAAGTGTCCACATGCACATGAAAGCTCATACCAATAACAAACTTAGTTGGTCTCTAAGGCGCTACTGGAAGGAATTCTCCAATTTGGGGATGGGAGCAGATTTATAGCACCACCCATGGATTTATATTGTAAACTGCCCTGTGATCCTTGGATGAAAGGCAGTCTAGAAATTTAATAAATCATCATCATCATCTATAGCTTTAAGCAGAGGAGGGTATATTTTGCTGAAGTTATTTTGGCCAATGTAACAATCACAAAAATAGGGTGGGTCCTAAAAAATACACATCTCAGGTGTCAAAGTGCGGGGATTCGGTGCTGGAGCCTCCCGTGTGTGAGTCTAGGCCACCCACACACGGGATACCAGTCGCTGGGGAAATGCGGCCAGCGTTCCATGTGCGTATTGGCACGGGCGCCGGCCAAGCCTCATAACCTGAAGTTGCGTGAGTAAGTCGGAAATGATGATGCCTCGGAAATGAATGGATGCCTCGAAAATGAATGGATGCCTCGAAAATAAATGAATGCCTCGAACTAACTTGAAGTTACTTGCGACCTCCTGTACTGTTACTGGTGTGAAAACAAATGAACTAAGGGCAAAGTTAAAGCACTAAGGTGAAACCCCTGACGTTTTTCAAAATTAAATCTTAAACCTTTACCTTTTCCCCAAATAAAGACAGACACCGAAACTCTTTTTACGGCTTTGGCTGACCCGCATAGGCTCTTTTATACTTGCTGTTCCTAGCCCTATGCTAAGGTTCCCTAAACTCTCAGTCCCTGCGCCGCCAAATCTTCCGCGATACTAAACTAAATAAAACTAAACCGCCAATTCTTCCGCGATCTAACCCTATGCTAGATCTAGAAGCCTAACTAAAACCTTACCGAAAGATCTTCCGCAAACTATACCCTGACTAAAGTAAAACCATCAAACCCGTCCAACCCGTCCAGCCCGCTCCCAAAAGCCCTTAAACTAAACTTGACCCAACTGAAAGAACTAAAGAAGAACGTGCCTAAGCGGGGAGCCTCAGCCTTTTATTGATCACCAGGAGTGACATCATAACCAATATATTAACCAATAAAACCACTGTTGCTGCCCTCCAAAAAGGCAGGAAGCAGAATAAACGTCCATAGATAACTTCAAAAACCTCTGGAACTATGCTTTTTGGGCGGAGTGATCTTCAGTGGCAAAGTGCTCACTGAGTTTACTTTTACTTTCACTTTAGAACGGAAGGACACTAAAAATAGTACTTAAATAAAGCATTAATACCGCGGATCTTAATGGATCCACGAAGTGTATTCCGACATCAAAGGCCAGGGTAAAGAGGTAACTAAAAAGAAAAAGGAAAGCAACGCTTTTTGGATACAGATGTCTTCTGCTTTAGAGCCTGTTTATTGATTTTGTAAGGTTTCTAAAGAACATTAATCATGCAAAACCTCAGACAGCTGACATGCGTGCAGAGCAATAGAAGGGCTTTGGCTTGTCTTTAGTTGCAAGATTTAGGTCAACAAATTTCTGAAAAGTAGTCAATAGTCTGTCATACAAACCTCCTGACACACTTGAACATTGCAAGGTAGGGGCGGTAGAGGTCTTAGTACTCAGCATTTATTTATTATTTTTTGCAATGAAGTTTTAGATAGGAAAAGAAGAAAACTAAGCTTTAAAAAGTTGGTACGGTATTTTCCGTTAGTGCTGGAGAGTAAAGTACATGCTGAATGATACCTTAGCTATGATGTTTGCTTATAAAGACACCTAGTAGTTGGGTTATGGTTAGGAGGTAAAAGTGTTTGGTTACATTACTGTGTAATATAATGTTTGGTTACATCATTGTGTAAAGAGACAGTTGAAAACTGACAATTCACAATAAGAAACCATGCATAAAACATAGCTGATTCATATATATACATCCCATCCAGAGTTTTTGGGTGGGATTCACTCATATTCTGGAAAACTCAGGTTGTGTGATTATAATTGATTGGGAGGTCTTGCACAACAAACCCGCTTCCTCCAAGATCAGACTGCTTACAGTAAGGAAAGTAATGGGGAAATGCACAGGAAAGTGTGGGATGGCATTTGCTTTGATATAAAGTCATCTAACCTCCCAATAAACAAATAAGAATGAATGCACGTTAAATAGCCAACTGCTTCTAATCTCCCTACAAACACATCAGGATGAATGATCAATAAACAGGTCATATGGAAATGCCCCGGATTTACTGTTGGATTCTGGAAACTTTCGTAATTCAGGTTCGATTTCCTGATCTGACCTGGTAGATCTGTTATGAGATTTCATTTGGAATGGGGAACGGGTGGGAATCAGTGTCAGATTAGACAATACACCTCACTCAGCCTGGTCACATAGAGGGGAACAAGTGAACATTATTCCTCTCCACCAATCTCATCCCCACCTCTAACATCCCCTGCATTTAAGGAAACAACATATGAAGGCTACCTACCCATGCAGATGCAGCTCAGTAGGCAGAAGAGAAAACTGCATGGTTGATTTCCTTTGGTGAAGGGGTAAATCAATACAAATAGCCCTCCATGCAAGGTGCAACCTGATCTAATACATGCTTATTTATTTGTCTATATCAAATTTGTATACAGCATCCTGTTTCCGTGTAAGCATTCTCACTAATTTTAGTGAGACGTTTACCTACTGATAAGTATGTCTAGTATTGCAACATAGATTCCGCCAGGCTGATAGTTCTTTGTTTCCTATGCGCTGCTGCCTTGTATTCTTACAGTGGGTGATAATCAACAGCTGTATCACCAAACTTTAAACCTTGGACTCGTTTCTTAGAAAAACAAAACGTAGCGGCAACTTTTTCCTTGGATATGCAAAACAATCTGCTTTTGCAGATTCCCGTGTGTCTAGCAGACAGCAGTACTTTGAAAAAAGACATCGTTTGTACTGTGCAGACCTGTTAATATTTAGTCACAGAATTTGAGGAGCGCATGTGTGCAGGTTTTCCTGGACTCCTGGGGAGGATCACTCTTGTAATCAGCCCGCATTTGTTTGCTCTCTTCTTCCAGTTTCAGTGACAGTCACCTATTAAATCCAACAGGCAACATGTGTTATTCTGCTCTGAGAAGGATTCAAACTGGGGCAGGAAAAGAAAACAGCTAAGTTGGCAGAACAGGAGAAGCCAAAATAGAGAAGGTAAATTGCAAAAACGGCAAAATAAAACATCCTCCCTGCCGCCCCCATCTCCTTGCCCTTAGGCATCATAGGGCTTTTGAGCGAAAGATAGATAGGATTTGATTGCCAGGAGACCAAGAGGGAATTATGGAGCCGATGCTGTAATATACACTCTTGCATTAACCACTGAGCTGCTCATATGTTAAGCAGCCCACACCTCTACACCTGGTGAAATCAAAGAGCGGCCTTATCTGTGTGGATGCCACTTTGCAGATCCCTGCTCCTCCACCTCATCTCATCGTTCATAGGAATGAATGTTGCCGTGGAACTGGAGAGTTGGTCGAAATGTTCTTCGGAGATGCTGTATTGCAAACGGGAGGTCCCATGCGTGTTTGTTTTTGTTTTTTGAACACAGGTACTTCCTGTGATGTTGAAGACAGAATCCGCAAGCAAGTCCAATTCCAGGATCGATGGAGATCCGTGTTCAATTAACTTTGGAATTGTTTTGTTTGGGAGACTTCTGCAATGCAGTGAGATGAATGAGGCAGGCAGAGGGAGGAGATGTGCAAGCTTGAGATCTACTCCCAGTTTCAATGCTTGTAATTTGCCTCGTGGTGTTCCACAACTTTCGGCTAAGTCCAGAACAAGAGTGTGTTCTTCCTACACTCGTGTCTATTAGCAAGTATGTATGAGGACTATGTATGTGCTAAGTTCCATGTAATTCTATATTGTGACCCCAGTATGTTCCTGGAAAGAGATAGCTATCACCTGTTCGCTTTTCTTAATATATGGTAATTAGAGATATACTGTCTGAGCACATGGAGGCTCCCTCTCCCTCTCTCTCCCTCCCTCTCTCTCCCTCTCCCCCCTCTCTCTCTCATAACAAAGGATATTAAATCTATGCTTAAATCTATTCTAATGGTGAGCACATCATCAAGTGGCAATGTGTATTATTAATTAATTCTGTGATTCATGGAATCTTTCTCCTGCCAGCCAGAAACTTTTTTTAAAGAAAGAAAGGAAGAAAAAGATATTATTTATCACCACCACCACCACCACCACCACCACCACCACCACCACCATACTAGTTGCTTGCCACCTAAACTGTATTCAAGTGACTTACATTTATATAAAAATACATAATATTATAGAGGTAGATTTTTTAAAAAAACACCATACAACATATAAAAACCCAAAACATCAGCAATCGGAAGCTTGGCAGCAGGATAACAATAAAGCAGACTGAACCCAGTCTGTCAAAGGCCTGGGAGAAAAGAGATATCAGTGAAGGCATCTCACTAGGGAGAACATTCCACAGACAGGGAGCCACTACTGAAAAGGCCCTCTCCCTTGTCATCACCCTTCAGATAATAAAGCCTGGTCTGGGTAGGTTCATATTGGGAGAGGCGTTCCAGATAGACAGAATGATTTATCTTCCATAGGTCCCTGTACAGTAGTTAAAAATGAATAACTCTCCAGTATGTTCCCTTCCCCGTTCCCCACCCCCCCAACCCCCCACAAAAGATCCTAAGTGTGGATCATACTAGCTTTTCTAAGTATGGTTTATAAAGATGGTTTCAAACCTGTGGAGACGTTATCATAAAAATTCTAATACTTTTGTCATGCCACCAAGATATTGTGCATTAATTATCAGAGGGGGTGGGACTAGTAAAGTGACAGGAAGAAAATAGCCCCTCTCCATTCTCTTATTCAACTTTCACCTCTATCAGTTTTTAAGGCTTCTCTTCCTTTAGCATCACGACAAGCCTCTATGACTTTTCTTGACCTATGTCTGAAAATAAGCTCCCAATTAGGGCCTAATGGTTAAATCAAGTAATGGCTATAAGAAAGGAAGGGAATTGGTGTGCACTGATGATATGCCAATCAATAATGACGCGAATCACAGTTTTAAAATTAGACGTGTTAGATAGTTATTAAGAGTGTAATTATTCATAAATGTGCCTAATTTTTCATAATTATTCAGAAACCTTATTACTTCCCTGATTGTCGTAAGTGATCTCCGAGGCCAATTACAGTTTGATTATGGCCATAGCACTCTTATGCTAATATTCTTCATTCTCCCCCCCCCTTTTGTGCTAGAAAATGAATGCAGAGAAAACTGAAGGCAACTTGTTGATGTTGACTGAAAGCAACTGTTCTCTTTGCTGGCCTGTTTTCTTTCTTTTTTACTTTGGTTTGCATCCTGCTTTTCAGTTTCATCTGCTTGCTGCTGCATATTATTATTATTATTATTATTATTATTATTATTATTATTATTATTATGGAAGATTAAGACAGGCACAGATTTCAGGAACAGTATCACCAGAATGCTGATGATATCCAAGTGCCTTTCTCCATACCATCTGAATCAGGAGAGGCTGTGCAAGTGCTAGACTGATGTCTCGAGGCTGCCAGGGGCTGAATTAGGAGCTAAAAACTGAGGCTGCAGTGGTCAGCAGGGTACGCTGGCATTGCTCATCTGCTTTCTAATGCAGAGGTTGCTGCTGGCAACTGAAAGGGAGAAGGGAAGAGATGGGGATGGGGTGAGGCACCCGGGAGGTTAGCGCAGGGCAGGTGCAGTGGCAGGAGCATCAGAATGGCTCTGCTGCTGTTCCTGCACAGCACCAGCCTCCCTGCTGCAGCCTTGCAGATGGATTGTTCTGGATGGGGTTGTACCCCCTCTGATGGGATTGATCACCTTTGTCACTGGAAACCCACATTAAGTGGGTTGGAGTGCTTATTGCTAGCTGGTCTACCGGCTCTGGAAGTTCCTGGACAGAGAGAAACCAACTACAGCAATTCATGCTCTTATAAGAACCATTTATTTTTTTTTGGCATGGGACTGTCTTTGAAAACAGGTTTGGAAGCAGCAGCTGGTATAGAGTATTGACTGGGCTGCTTAGTTGAGCTCACAGAACACCAGTTTTGAAGAGCCTGTACTGGCCGCCTGTTTGCTACTGAGCTTGCTTCAAGATTTTAACACTGCTTGACCTCAGACCCAGTTACCTGAAGGAGCACCTCTCACTGTATCATATTTTAGGAGGGAGGGCACTGAGATCAGATAGGGATGCCCTACTTATTAATCCATTGCTAAGTGAGGCTTATACTCCTACAACACTTGACAGGGCTGTCTCAATGGTGGCTCCCCAATTTTGGAATGCCCTCCCTCCTAAAAGCTCGCTGTAACCAAAAATTTGGGCACTAGCTAAACACCCTTTAGTGTGGTGGATTATTTATGTCACTGATTTTTAAGGAGAGGTTATACTGGCAGATTTTATATTGTTCTGTTGTAGCTATATTAGCTTGGTTTTATATCTGACACATCCCAAATCCAAAATTACTTGTCTGATGGTGGATTAAAAATGAAATGAAATGAACAACTGAATAAAGATTTTAAGAGTAGTATGAGTTTCCTGTGAAATCATCCTCACAATATTAATTTATTTATCATTACATTTATATCCCACTCCAAGCAGCTCAAGGTGGCAGTCATGATCCCCCCCCTCCATTTTAGTCTCGCAACAACCATGTGAAGTAAGTTAGACTGTGAGACAGTAACTGGCCCAAGGTCACGAGGTGAGTTTTATGTCTGAGTGGGGATTTGAGCCCTGGTCTCTGATGTACTATCCCAATACTCTAACTACTACACCACACTGTCTGTTTTGCTACAACTTTCATATCAAGCATGTATGACTTAAATTGGCCAAAGTTTAGTTGTGGAAGGCACATACTGGCTAATGCCTGCGACATCACCAACATACGTCCTCCCACAATCACCAAAACAGGTGTATTTTTGAGAGGTGGACAGCATGTCTGACCTCTCCCCTTTGGCATTTTTTTTATTGCACCTCAACCCCTGCTTTATAGGATGTATGAATGACCTGACTTCTAGTGGGTACTAGACATCTTATGGCTCATTCTGTCATAAGTGATAAACCTGTGACCACTGTTAAAATGTCCCATCTGTTTTCACCTTAAGAGCATCAGAGTGAAGGTGGAGAAAGGACAGAGAAGTAGCTAATGCACTTATTTTGTGAGGAAGCTCCAAGCTCACCCAGGTTCTGGTGCTTTGATGGGGTTGTAAACGTAGAACTAGGAGATGCTAGCCCTACCTACAATCTGTGCCTTTATTAAATCAATGTTTTTGTTGCCTTTCATCCAAACACACACACACACACACACACACACACACACACACACACGGCTTTGTAAAGAGAGGAAGCAAAATTTTCGTTTCACATTCTCCTTCCGTTAGTATCATTAAATTTCAGGGCAGTATTAGCCACTGATAAATTAGCATATAGATGAGTTTTGGGGGCAGGGAGGATGTGGTGGTGATGGGTTATGAGAACTCAGAGCTACACTGTAGAAATGTTTCCATTTTCATGTACCCCACACACAAATGGCATCCTGAACTTAGGACAACCAAGAACTCTTAGCATTTTTAGGCATTTCAGATTTTATAGTACTAATAATTGCTCGGAATAAGGTGCACCGAACTTCTGAAGAACTTAAGGGATAAAATGATTTGTTATAATAGTTCCATTAGTAATGTAAGACAGAATGCAAAGTAGCCAAAGTCCCGAAAACCCCACCATAAGTGCTTTTATTATATATTTTTATTATATTGTATTCGTTTAGAATACTTATATCCTGCTTTATAGCTTTGAGAGGCTCTCAACACAGCTTACAAGAGATTTTCACATTTTCACAAAAATAACCACATTCCGTCTGGTATCAGGATTGTTCTGGTGGCATTTAATGTCCAGATCCTACCTCTTTTCCTGATGTTTCCCTTCTGCTCCCACCAGTGGCATAGCGTGGGTTGTCAGCGTCTGAGGTGTGTGTGCATATGCTGGGGGCACGGGGCATGGGGGGGGGTTTGCGCCAGCCCAAACCCTCACTGCAACAGTCTGACAGGAGATGGAGGAGACCTGGCAGTGTGCACAGAGTGAGGCGAAGCAAGTGGAGGGAGAAAGAGGATCAAAGTAAACCCGTTAGGAGGCTGTGGTGCACTGTACATGAAGGAGGCGGCAGCTGCCAGAGACCCTTGCCTCTCCTTGGGGTGGCAGTGCCAGCACCCTCCCCCTCCATCTTGTCTGGCACATGCAGGCATCCCTTCACCAGCCACAAGGAAAAGGAGGCCCTGCTGCCACTCCAGCCCTGAAGGCCCGATCCAGGCATGGCTTAACTTGCTTCCTCACGGCTCCAGCCTAGATGAGGGAGCCTGCTGTCTTTACACCACTTCAAAAATCTGCGCCCCCCTGCCCCCCTGCCTACACCCCTGGCTCCCATCAGTGGCAGATCTTGGGCTTTGAAATTTAAGCGGCGCCCCATGTGATGCCAAAATCCTGCACCCTTCTGCCTCTCACGCTCCGTTCTAAATCAGAGTTGCGGAGCCCCTGGTGGCACCCCTACTGAACCACGCCTAGTTCAACTGAACCCGTCCCACTCCTTTAAACCCACTTCTTCTCCCGCCTACTAGGCAAGAGAGACTTTGACGGTTGGATATGGGAAAGGAAAGAGATGCGCATTCACAATGCCATCATAGCTCAGCAGGATAGATTCTTGTGAGGACTTAAAAAAACCCAAAACGAAACAAAAAACTGACGTTGAAATGTAGCCAACTGAACCGCTTGGGAAAATGAGAAACCGAGAGAAACAGAAATAGTCCGATTGGACTGTTACTATCCCTAAGGTGGCTTGGCTGGAGTTGACATTACAGGTTTTTTTTTTTTTCTGAGCACCAGGATTTTTAATTTGCCCAGGCATTTTAGACTGTTTTCATAGCCTTTGTTCTGCCTCACAGTTTTAGTGTTGTTTGAAGGATGTCCTAGTATTCTCTTCTTCCTAGAATCCATGGGCTCAAGGATTATAAACAAAACAAACAAACAATTATTTATAAACTGCTTTTATGCCAAAATGGCTACTCATAGTGCAGGATATTAGCAGGATCTCTCAACTGAATTAGAGTACTGTACGAAAATAAAACCACAGTGACCTGAGTTAACTGAGCATTTGGGATTCTCTCTCTTAAAAGCCCTTACTAATGTCGATAAATAGCACTAGATTTTTATTCTGCTGCTTTCATTAGCAGTGCTGCCTGGGCTATAGACTTTTCTTGTCTCACTGTAGTGCTGGTTTTCCCCGAACAATATTATTCTCCTGGACGAACAGTAATTTATAGTTCTGTTACCTTTCCTTTCTTATATTAATAATTGTTTTACAGATAACATTACAAGGAATCCTGTACCTTACAAGCGACTGCAAAGGGAGCCAGACCAAATAGTGAGGCTGTAATTCAGTCACAAGGCTGAGAGATTCACTACCACATACCCAAACCCGTAAGCTATATTCTTACAGTGTGGGACATTAGCAGGATCTCTCAATTGAATTACAGTATTGTGTTCCACCTGGGACTCAACATTGCAGTGTACTTAACATTGTACTACATAAAGAGGTCTGGGAGTAATGACTTTTTATAGTAATAGGGTTCCCCCCCTTTCTTTCTTAAATCAAAAGTAGGTTTAGAAAATGGTCATTTCTATGACACAAACAGAGATTAAAAATACAGCTCGGGAAACACACACCCAACAACAACATTTAATCATGCTCTTTGCTCAGAATTACCAGTATGCAAATGCTTTTGCTGGTGAGGAAATAAAGCTTTTTAAAAAATTGTTTCAGATTTCCACCTTCCGCAGGGCCGGCGCATCCATTAAGGCGAAGTAGGCAATTGCCTAGGGCGCCAAAATGGAGGGGGCACTGGCCAGGCTTGGGCGGGGGTGTGTGGGGGTGGGCTAGCAGCAGCTTCTCTGCTGTAGCGGAGAGGTGCTGTTTGCCCCCTACACCACCCCCGGCTCCCGCTAAAGCAGGCTTTGGTGGGGGCCGGGGTGCCGGGGGTGCCAGAAGGTGGTCTCACCTAGGGCGCAAGAAACCCTAGCACCGGTCCTGACCTTCCGCAATTTGTTTGCTTCAAAATGTTAGAAATGAAGCCCTCTTTATTAGGCACACCGAACAATCAGTTTCTTAGAGCTATAAAAATTAAATTGGGTGATTGGGTAAGAGGTGGATTTTTTTTCCTCTTTTGAGGGGAAAACCGCCTTGAGGACTTTTTTTTTTAAAAAAAAACAACAAACCAAACCCGCAGTGTATAAATTGCATTAAATAAATAAATAAACACCTTACAGATTAAGTGGATGAGATTACAAAACTTTGTCACCTTAGTCATATTACCTCAAGGATTGTTCACCTCACTCTGTCCTCTCGTGTCTGACGCATTTGCCGCTGCAAACACGGCTCTTTCTTCATAGGTTTGGATATAAACAACAAATTGCAAGCACTTTGAAAAAACAACAAACCTTAGAGAATTTTTTGAATTACATACTGAAATGTCCTCAGAGGCAGAGGACAAAACACAGCACTACCCAGGGCTTCTTTTTCAGATGGAACTTACTGGAGCTCAGTTCCGGCAACTCTTAGGTGGGCGCCATTGTCATTCTAGGAGAACGAGAGAGGTGTTCACGGTGAATTCTGACACCTCTTTTTCTAGACAAATAGCACCAGATCTACTTATTTATTGGCATATGCTTAAATTTAATTACGTCTTGATACGTGGAGATACAATGCAGATCGATATGTGGAGACTATTCAAATATGTATAATGAGAGTGGCTAACCCTCAGTTTAGGAATCTGATTTGGTACACCCCCAAGTTATTTCTTTTTCTGGGCCTCAATATCCCATCAATTTTGTCAGCAGTGGGGGGAAAAGTTAAATTACCGGTAGAGACAGCACTGGGGGGGGGGCACACCGGAAACCACACTGCCAACATTATTAGAGTCCTCATCACACTACCATGTTAGTTTTAGGATGAGGGAAGACAGTGGTAGAGTTGCCATACATATAAGCTCATGAGGAACAAAATGGAAAAAAAAAGTTATCTTCTGGTATGATAAAAGAAAAGATTTCTGGGGGGGGGGGGGAGCCAGACACAACAGAAATAACTCCCTCCCATATATTTTTCTTTTTAATTAATATTTCATGATCAGTTAACCAGCAGTCTGTTATCCTCCTAATAAAGCAAAGGTATTACAGCCAATAAAAAAATATTTATGGCCACATTTTTATGTTTTAATCAAGGGCAAACCTCTCGACATATTCTTTTTTAGCTGCTTGACATTGCACATGATTAAGTAAAAAAAATAGCTTTTTATGCCGAAAAGGAAATGCTCGTTGAGGTTAGTTAATTAACACATCGTCCTTTAGAAACGCAATAAATCCAATGTGATGAAGAAAGAGTTGAGAATAATAACTAGATAATCTTGCATGTAGAATCTGCACTGGACACAAATTCCACTTGGGTTGGGGAGTCTTGCTTTTTTCTGGCAGAGACCTGATGGCTACACGCGCAAGATGAAGTTAAACAGGTTTAGATGGAGGTTGGTTTTTTTAATGGTTTCAAAATCATGTTTTCATAAGGTCATGTCTTTGCCCTGTACAAAACTACCCCCCAGTGTTGATTCTATGCAGTGCTCAGTCCAAAATACTTACCTGGGAGTCAATCCAATTGCATCCAGTGGAACTTACTTCTGAGTAGACATACATAGGACAGCAATGTTTTAAAACAACTGTTTTCCTGAGCTTTCTCTAGCGCAATGTCATTGCCTCAGTCCAAAGCGTGTGTAGAAATGGCACAGAGAAATCCAGTGAACTCTCATTTGCACCACACAATGTAGGTGGGGACCCCCACCATCTTGGCCTGCACATCTCTTCTTGCACACAAGTATTATCTGGACATCTGGTATCTGTGTATCCTATATGTAATAAATAATTTATCTGAAATTTTGCTCTGATTTCTTCTGTTGCTTTCAGCTTTTGCTCCTGGACTTTAGAGCTGAGAAGCTGGGCATCAGTGTGTCCGTGTGTTTTCCTTTTAAGATTTATTTACTGAAAGTTATTCCGTGCCACCTGTCAGGCCAAAGTCCCCCCAAGGCAGCTTGCAAAAGGCAATTAAACACATAAAGCAATTTCAAAGCAGCTTTTAAAAGCAACATTTAAAGCTGGTCGCTACCCAATTCAAAGCATGACTAAAACGCAAAAGTTTGAAACTTATTAAGTTTTTAAGATGAAAACACCTTTACAGATATAGCTCCCAGGCGGAGTGGCAACTTCACCCTCAGGTCTTTCTGCAGATAGCAGAAAGATATGGGATGCTAGTAATGGACCTGTTTGCAACACCCCAAAGCACCAAAATAAGTCAATTCATGTCTTGACTCTGGACTCCAGGAACACAGGGAGTGGACACTCTGGTGACAAACTGACCAAATGGAGAGAGTGTGCAGGGAAGCCCAGGCTGCTGTCCTACAAATGTCCACTAGGGGAAAATCTCCTTTAAAAGTGGCTGAGGTAGCTGCCCCAAGGGAATGTGTTAGCCCTACAGTGGATGATTTCCCTAAAGCTAGGTAGGCTTCTGAAATGGCCACCGTGAAGACACCTTGATATGGAGGAGGAAGAAGCCTCTATCTTCTTCATTCTTTATTTTGTTCAATAATGGAGAAGAGAGCTTCTGATTTATGGAAGGCTTTAGTCCTGTCAAGGTAGAACCTGAGGGCCCCTGGGACGTCTAGGGAATGCCAAGCCCTTTTCTTTTCTGACTTCGGATTGGGATGAAAGGACGGCAAAACAATATCTTGAGACCTGTGGAACAGGGAGTTGACCTTCGGGATGAATGATGGGTCGGCCTGAATACCATTTTTTAAATGGATCCCTTCACACTGTACTTCATAGCATTGCCTTGTCTGATAAATCACACCATTATTATTATTATTATTATTATTATTATTATTATTATTATTATTATTAACTTCTCTTGGAAGCCTGAGTTCGTTCTGAGCTTTGGCACACCTGACCTTCTCCCTGCAACTGTGTATACTTTTCCTTTGTCTGTTCCCCTTTCGTCCATTTCTTATACATATGCCCTTCTTAAATCTCAGCTCATCTGTAAGCTCCTGATGCAGCCATACCAGTTTCTTTGGATGCCTCCCACTTTTCTTTCTGGTTGGAATTGCCTGCGTTTGGGCCTTTAGTATTTCAGTTTTAAGAAACTCCCATCCATCTTGGACTCCCTTTTCAATGAGTATTTCTGACCATGGGGTCTCGCACGGTAGTTCCTTAATCTTTTAGAAATTGGCCTGTTTGGCATGTCTGACTGCACTCAGCTTTCCCTTGCCTTTGTGTAATGCATCCCAAGAGGACATGATCACTTCATCTCAAGGTTCCCAGTACTTCCACTTCATTGATCAGTTCCTCCCTGTTGGTGAGGGCCAGGCCCAAGATATACGATCCCCTTGTGGACTGTCATCTTCTCTGACAGTGCCCTGCTCCACGACTCTTTGTTTTACCCAGTAGTATTCCACTGCAGCAGCTCAAAAGAACAGCCTCTTAGTCACTGAAAACCCTTCTTTCCTAGCCTAGTTTAGGATCATGACGATCCCTTTCAAAGACCACTGATTTGAGAAATGGTCCATATAATAAGTGCTGACTGAACAATTACTATACTAGCAGGCTAGTAGTGTTGATGTTTGCTCTGCTAATTGTACTTAATTTACTGTGACTTTCCCCCAGAGGTTCCTGTTGATTTGAGTGTGTTATGATACTGTGCCAAGATATTCCAGTGGGAGAATACATCAATTAAAACACCCAAGAGAATCATTACAAGAGCGATCTGTACAATGAGCTGCTGATAGGCGCAGCCCACGTTGAGGTTGGTGTGGAAATTCAGAGCCCTTGGTAGGAACTTGCAAATCATTAAGGTTTGGAAGCTACTGCTCATCTTAAAAGCACATAATTTTTTTTGGGGGGGGGATTCAGTCTTACTGGTTTGTGAGAATATGATTCAGTAGGCATACCCAAGCCACTGAATTATTTTGGTGAGCTAAATTTTAGCTATGGTGCAAGTAATCACGAGAAGTTTATTGAGTTTGCATTTTAAGATGAACGTACCTAATTCTCACTTCCCAACCTCACAGCAAAACCAAAGCACAGATAACCTATGAAAGTATCACTCTTAAGAATTTTGCAGTGCAGTTCTCCAGCTGAAAATGCATACCAAAAAGTGAATATTGGGGAACAATGCACACACAAAGGTATTTATATTAATGAAAATAGCATACAAAAGTTTACGTGTTACATTAGGGAAAGTTCACTTGCATATGTGTGCGCACCCAGATATGTGGATAATAATATTAACACAATCTATTTTAGAGTTCATAGTCAATGTAGACAATATAATGAGACATTGAGGAGGAAATTGTGTTTTAGATATGTTTGAGTCCAAGCTGTTTAAAGTTTAGTTTATTGTCCAATAAATTGGAATTGTGCTTGGAAGAAAATAAGAAGCCACTGGAGTACAGTACTATAATATGTGTCTATTGGCTCACTTTCATGAAGAACCAGTATTCACTAGTTTCAGTTTTAACATTTTGTAAGTCATCCTTAGTGCAAAGATAGCACTTCAAGCAATGTTCGAATGTTTTGCAGAAGCTGAAACTTCCACACCGAACAGCCCGTAAAGAATGCAGCACACGGTGATGAATCGCATAATCCCATGCATATTTTCTCAGAAGTAAGGCCTGTTGTCTTAAATGGGCTTTCCTCTGGCACTGTGGGTTAAACCACTGTACTGCTTGGGCTTGCCGATTGAAAGGTCAGCGGTTCGAACCCCGTGACAGGGTGAGCTCCTGTTGTTTGGTCCCAGCTCCTGCCAACCTTGCAGTTCGAAAGCACACCAGTGCAAGTAGATAAATAGGTACCACTCCAGTGGGAAGGTAAATGGCATTTCCGTGCACTGCTCTGGTTTCGACAGAAGAGGCTTAGTCATGCTGGCCACATGATCCGGAAAGCTGTATGCGGACAAACGCTGGCTCCCTCGGCCTGTAAAGCGAGATGAGCACCGCAACCCCAGAGTCGTTTGTGACTGGACTTAACTGTCAGGGGTCCCTTTACCTTTACCTTTACCTTTAAGGGAGTGTTGGATTGCAGCCTCCGTTTCAACTGATAGACCTGGTGACTTTAAGCTCGTTCCATTTTAAAAATGCCATCAGTTGAAATCTAATTTATGAAATGCCTACCAACTCATAAAGAAGCGTCTCTTTTTACACTTCAAGGGAGACGTCAAAAGTATTTACTATGGTTTCCAAAGCTGCATCCTTTGCCTCTCTGCCTACTTTCTGTTTATACTGGCACCTGCTGCCCATCACTATAGAGTTTGGATCACCTGCCTGGTTGCTTTTGTCTTTGTGTCTCCATCCTTGCGACAGAGATTAGCAAATGGAATGGTGAGAAGGATGATGGATTTTTAGGTGGTCTTGTGAAAGGCATTTTGATGAGAAGCCAGGTGTCCTTGATGCCTGCCACAAGATTTATTACAGTCCTCTTCAAGCAACTCATGCTGAGCATTCCTGAGTAATTAGAATTCAGCCTATCAGTTGATGGGCACTGACCTCTCTTTGCAGGCCTCTCTGAAGTGTTTGAGCATCTGTGTTGCATCCTTCGAACCACTCAACCTTACCTTTACTGATGCAACCTGGTAGATATTTTATGACATGTTGCCATGGCACAAAGGCTGCACAAGCTGTATTACACAGTACTCCAAGCCCGGGGCTACTGTGGGAAATGCTTAGCGCTTGAAGTTTAAGCTAAATAATACGTTCTCTTAATGAGCTCATGTGGACTTCAGATCAAAAGCACAAAGAAAAGGTAAAAAGTTCATCTCACGTGCAGAGTATGGATGTCCGAAGCAAACCTTTGAAAGACTTTCACTTGTTGGGGTGACTGAAGAAAAGCATTTTACTTTCAAAGGCTTTGTAGATTTAGGCCGGGGCTGTGGTGAAAGTACTCGTTGTTTTTCATTATTGCTTTCAGCAGTGCTGAAAAAAAATGCTTCCTTTTCCTCACTAATTTATGTGTTACATACCTCACAGAAATGGTTACTTATTTTCTTAGAGTGCCCTCACCCGTGCTTACTTTCAAATGCCCTCATGTGCCCTCAGTGAATTTCATGATGTCATGCCAGTCCTATGTGAATTCTGATTTGGTGGAGGTCACCTATAGGACTAACCCAGAAACAAAATACAAACCAGCAGCCAAGCAAAAGAATGGCACGGACAGGATTGGAAACGGAAAATCAACATTTGTACAGTGTTAGCATACAAAGAGGATGTGAAGCAGGGCTGTGGCTTGGGGGGAAGCCCTGTTTAGGGAAGCTTTTAATGTTTAATAGACTATTGTATTTTAATATTTTGTTGGAAGCCACCCAGAGTGGCTGGGGAAACCCAGCCAAATGGGCGGGGTATAAATAAATAAATGATGATGATGATGATGATGTTGGGGGAGTCCCAAGAGCCAAATAGAAAGACCGGGAGGGGGGCACATATGATCCCAGGGCCTGAGATTCCCCATCCATGAGATATGCAATGCCTCCAGCCTCAACACCAAATCTTAGTTATGGTTTCCTGACATACCTGATGGTAGTGAACTGCGATTGGGTGCTGAGTTAATTGATATCCTATGCTCTATCATGGAGATGCCAGCAGGGTGGGTGTTGATATGGGTTCAGCTATTTTTGAAATTTCCTGTGTGGGTTGTGCTGTTGACAGGGGCATGACCATGGATTAAAGGAATATAGGATACGGCATAAATGTGCACATCTCCATCCCGTTTCAGCCATTCCACCAATTTATGTGGGATGTTTTAGTAGTATAACTGCTATGGTGGAAGTATAACTGAGCTCAGCTGAGATTATGGGGCTTCCACCACCTAGACTCCACAACTGTTGGTTCTTCAGTACTGGATTATGGCCTGAGTTTATTTTCTCTTCAATACAGGACAAATCAAGCTTATCTTAGAGGTAAGAAAAGTATTGAATTCTGCAACCAGACTTCTCCCAACAGAAAAACTAGCTCCTTCAATTCAGACCCCATCAGGAAGATAGGAAATCCTGCATTTATTGATTTGATTCCAGGTCTTATTTATCAACTTGGTTTTCAGAACTCACAAGGCAAAATATGAGATTTAACAATGTTTTCTCTTCAAGATTCTTTTAAAATCATTGCTACAGATGGAACATTCGATATACAGAAATAAAAATTGGAGACCTAAACTTGGTGAAGTAGTTGTACACCTTGACTACCTTAAATCTTCTTTTGCAACTTCTGTTAACTATCCTTGAGTACGCCAAACTTGTTCCTTTTTAAACAAGGGATTTTGGCATTGCTTGGTTGCTATCAGAGTTTTTGGGAGATGCATCTTTGGTTCATTGCACAATTATAGTCATGCAAATTCTTAGATCTCTGGCTCATAACAGTTTGTATAAACTGTTGATCTTGTTCAGTGCAGGAGTATCAAATAGGTAACTTAGCATAAGTAGCAGGACTGGAGGCATTTTTTTTCCCGTATTGTATTAACACAACTGGAAAAGGTGAAAATTGATTTCTTGAGAACTGTGAAAATATCCCCTCTGCTGCTTCTTTTTGATAGGGGTTGACCAAAAATGCTTAGTATTGTCAACTCAAAAGATTTATTTAAATGTGCAAAATTTGCATCTCCTCAAATCATTGTATTGGTTTAAAAATGTGTAATTAAAAATCTAGGGGCTTTTCTCCCTGCATCAAAATTTGCATCCCTTGGACTTTAGGATGTGGAGAAGGGAAGAGAGTATAGCAAAATATTGCGAACTGAAAAGACAACCTTTCTGTGCTGAATTTTTCAAAGGCTGAATCAGTCAGTGAATCTGCAGTTGCATCAATAGTTCTTAGCAAGAACAACATTACACATTGCAACGAAGACCTTCGGTTTCCAACTCAAAGTCTGCTTCATAATGACAATGTAAAGTAAAGGTAAAGGGACCCCTGACCATTAGGTCCAGTCGTGTCCGACTCTGGGGTTGTGGCGCTCATCTCGCATTAATGGCTGAGGGACCTGGCGTACAGCTTCCGGGTCATGTGGCCAGCATGACAAAGCTGCTTCTGGCGAACCAGAGCAGTGCACGGAAACGCCGTTTACCTTGCCGCCAGAGCAGTATTTATTTATCTACTTGCACTTTGACGTGCTTTCAAACTGCTAGGTGGGCAGGAGCTGGGACCGAGCAACAGGAGCTCACCCCATCGCAGGGATTCGAACCGCCGACCTTCTGATCAGCAAGCCCTAGCCTCTGTGGTTTAACCCACAGCGCCACCCACGTCCCTTAACAATGTAGGGAGGGAGTTATTTGGAGGGATAACTTAACAATTTCTCCCCTCTAAACATGCCCCCTGGTCATTTTTATGTTGATTTCTCCACAGTGGTGTGTGTGCATGTGTACTTGATGGAAGAAAACATGTGGGGGCATTTTCAGGGTAGAATCATCAGGCAGGAGAAGAGTTAAGTATCCTTCTCCCAACTTGCTGTCTTGCACAAATTCAGACCCCAGCACCTCTCCCAGATTTGCATTAGCTTGTCAAACACAGGTCTGAGGACACATGTTTTCTGAGGAAACATCTAGTTATACCCTTGTGTAAGATGAAAAGGTGCAAAGAGGACACAGGCCTCCTGCCCCTTTAATATTTGTGTAGAAGAGGGTATTTCTGCAGCCTGAATGACAAAGCTATACATACTGAAATGTCCACTTCTACACAACTATTGAAGATGCAAGCGCACTGCCTTTTCAGGTTTTCACCCTACACTTATTAGAAATGCTTCTTCTTAGAAGAAGAAGAAAATAAGTATTTGAAAGGGGAACTCCAATTAAAAAACATAGCATTCAAATGGTGTATTAGATTATAAACTAATTATGAACAATATTGTACTGCTTGCATTTGCCAAAGAATAGAGTCTTATCAAATAGGGCATGCTATGGATTAAAGGCAGGACAGCTTTCCCTAATAATAATTTTGGCATGCTAAGCATAACGTTATTGTAAGATGCAGATATACATGCAAGACATGGCAAATGCATATTAGCACAAAGTCTGTTGTTGGTGGTAGCTGTTCATCCTTTTTCCTGTCATCTGCGAAACAGGTTTGCTAATTACTCTCTTTCTGTCTTCTGTGTGAATGTCAAAAGACATTTAATGTTGGAGGTAAAGGAGGTGCTTAAACACTTCATCGAGCTCAGGATTCCACATGGTCAGATTCAGATGTGCTAATTTACCTGCTACAACTCATTAACATTGGGTTCAGGCAGGTGTTTGATGGCTTAGCTCAAGCAGCTGAAAGGAATGGTGATGAATCCTAGCTGTTCTTGTTTGCAATGAATTTCATTGAACTTGCTTTGGTTGATATTTTGAAGCAAATCTGAACATGGAAGGGGTAGAATCAGCAACAATTATGTAGATTTCCCGTGTGCTATTTTCCTGCCATTAACCATCATACTTGAGGAGTATAGACTGAAGCAGCAGAGGGGTCATTCAATGTCAATGTTTTTTGGGGGGGATTTGATGGGATTCAGGGCAGACTGCCGGAAGCACACAACACACTATTACACTAAGAAATTTGCTGCCACAAGGTGTAGTGAGGCTGCCAACTTTTTAGCTTTTTATGTTGTTGTTGTTGTTGTTGTTGTTGTTGTTGTTGTTGTTCAGTCGTTTAGTCGTGTCCGACTCTTCGTGACCCCATGGACCAGAGCACGCCAGGCACGCCTGTCTTTCACTGCCTCCCACAGTTTGGTCAGACTCATGTTGGTAGCTTCGAGAACACTGTCCAACCATCTCATCCTCTGTCGTCCCCTTCTCCTTGTGCCCTCAATCTTTCCCAGCATCAGGGTCTTTTCCAGGGAGTCTTCTCTTCTCACGAGGTGGCCAAAGTATTGGAGCCTCAGCTTCAGGATCAGTCCTTCCAATGAGCACTCAGGGCTGATTTCCTTCAGAATGGATAGGTTTGATCTTCTTGCAGTCCACAGGACTCTCAAGAGTCTCCTCCAGCACCATTATCTATCTATATCTATATCTATATCTATATCTATATCTATATCTATATCTATATCTATATCTATCTTTTTATAGACATTATATTACAGATTCATGGAGGATAAAACTATTCACTAGCCACTAGCCATGATGGTTGTATACTATCTCCAGGACTTTTTTTACATATGCACCTGGTTAGCCACTGTAGGAATCTGGTTTCTGAATGTAGTAAATCTTTGGTCTGATCCAGCAGGGCTCTTCTTAGACTATTCTGAAATAAGGATACATTATACCTATATTGTGATGTGTGCAGTTCTATTGTATTTTGAAATGCAACAGACTACAACAAACCAAGCGGTCAATAGACAGACCTATACACAACAATTCAGAAAAGAAGAAAGACAGTGGCTATGGATTATATTACATTTCTAGCAGTTACTTCACACTGTTGGATATATTCTGCTTACTTTATATGGAGTCAAATACCGTGGGTATAACATTTACTGTTATATATATATATATATATATATATATATATATATATATATATTCATTTTGCTTTAGCCCTAACTTTAAACTCTGAATGCTGCAAAATGTGAGTTTTCCCTTTATCAGGAGGGAAGAAAGAACACAAGGATTAATAGTTTAGCCACTTGCCCATGACAATAAAAACCGTCCTTTAAAAACTATGAAGCTAAGAATTCACATCTCAGTCCTAGGACTCAAATGTAGATTAAATGTAATGAATTTACAGACTATTCAAATGTTACTGCTCAAGCAGTGATATACACCCTTGTTCTGTGGCCTTTATTAAGTGTCGACTTTTTCCATACTTCACAATGAAGAAAAAGGGAACCAACTTCTCTCAGCTTTGACCTTTCGGAGCCATTTTGTTGCCTCAAGCCCTGTCATTAACACAGCGGCAAGCAGTAATGTTTATGATAGAATGTAAAAAAGCTTGCATAGAAAACAGCACCCTTCGCTTCCCCCTGAATCCCTAAAAACTCTTCAGTGGTGTGTACGCAAATTCTTCATGATGTCTACACTGGGAGCTTGGAAAGTGAGCTTGTCCTTTTTGCGGGAGGGTCTCAACAAAATATGGTGCAGTGCCTTCAAAATAATAGCTCTTTTGGTATCTTTTTTAAAAAAATATCATTTCCCAACCTTTCAGTGCATAGGAACTAGCAAATGGGTCTTTTCTCCTGACAAACATTTGCCTTCCTTCATAACATTGTATCTTCTGCTCCTCTTTGTATGTGTGCAGATATAAGGCCTGAAAGCAGTGTCCCCGTTTCTTAGCAACAAGGATGCTTTGGCCTCGGCCTTGGTAGAGCGGGAAGAAGGTCAATTAATGTGGCAGGCCTGTCCTTAACAATATGCTATCATGGCACCAACCTTTATTTCCTTACAGTAATATATCATAATAAGTTTTGTAGCTCTTAATACTTGTGGCTCTCCTCTTTGAATAAAAGCATAACTAAGACTTGAGGGTATGTCTGATATAACAGCAAATGTAACTATAAAAAAATACCACAGAATAGAAATCATCTGACTGCTGACTATCCTGCTGAGTTGCCTGCGGCAGTTACATATTTCCATTGAGTTATTTTATGATCAGGCCAGTATGTTATTGAAATATTATCTCTTTAGCCTTTCTCATTCTGATAAGAAATGACAGGCTCTCAGAACAGTAATACACATGGAGAACAAAATATGGGGCTGTGGGGGAAATTCAGTTGAGGGGCAAAGAACAGGGGCACAACAGTGTCCCTATTACACTTCCCCAACCATACAGTTGTCTTTATTCAAACAAGAACATATTCCTTGTTTTGGTAACATAATTAAACAGGATAGCACTCCCCGTAAACTAGCCTAGAATTGTCCATCATGTGGAGATGTTATTGCTTAAGGGGGAGATTTGGCACCACACTAGAAGTTAATGGAGACTGGGCACCTAACTGTCCTATTTGTCTGTGAACATTTCTCTTTTTCATATATTGTTGCTGTCTATCTTCATTCATGTGAACAGCCTCGGGTTGAAGGCGTCATCCACAACGTTGGGATGAATAAGTGCTTTGCATAGGGCTACACTGTGTAAGGATACAAGGGGGCACATCAACTCTGACTCTATTCCACTAATAAAGAGTTGGATAAAACAGTTTTTAAAAAAAGATGCATGGGTAATCGGAAGAGTTTCCACCAACTGGTGCTTTCAGAAGACGATGACTAAACTGAGGAAAAAATTCACATGATTTCTAGGAACTTTGCAGGCATGTGGGGTGAAAGCATGGACACTGGTTACACAGGGAAGCAGCTGAGTGTAATTGCGTCAGTGCAAGCCTAAATCCATGTTTTCTCAATGCCGACAGACATTTTTACCACACTGTTTTGAAAACTGTAAGAGTTTGCCTGTGTGGACACACTGAAATATCCATGGGCACTAGAAAAATAGGCGTACATCTTTTGATAATCATAAATATTTTGATATTTGATGGAACGTTATTACCATCACCTTTGGTCCATTCCAACTCTGCCTTATCTAGCAGTGGCTCTCCAGGATTTCAGGCCCACCTGGAGATGCTGAGGATTTAATCTGGCATGCAAAGAAGATGCTCTATCATTGAGCTATGGTCCTCCCCCTTAGACTCACTTTTGTGCCAATAGACACCTGCTAAATGGCCAGCTGCACTACCACCAGCCTGGCCATTGTGAAGCTCAGTAAAGAGCTTGCTGCTTCCTCTAGTGAGCAACTGTGATGGAGCAGAGAATGTAGTGCCTGTGACCTGCTTCTAGAATTATTTGTTTTAAGACCCATACTGCCTTAAATTGGAAATTTTCCCTATGGTTGGGATTGCTAACACGCCAACTTGCTTCCCCATCCCAATATCCAAATCGAGATACAGGTGGGTAGCCGTGTTGGTCTGCCATAGTCGAAACAAAATAGGAAATGCACACGAAAGCTCATACCAAGAACAAACTCAGTTGGTCTCTAAGGTGCTACTGGAAAGAATTTCCTATTTTGTTTCCAAATCGAGAGTATTTCATTCTATTCTGAATGAAGTAAATCCCCATAATTTAGCCTTTGTCTGCTGTCACTCGCATTCTTCCATTTGTTACAGTGGAGTTGTTCTTGGTTTTATATTACAGTGAAGTGGAAAGAGGAAACCAAACCTTGATTTGTGGCTGGTAGCCCGGGAGTAATATTTCATGGTGTTCCCGTCAATGTCCCAAATGTACACAGCAGTGTATATACAGACCACCAAATTTGTAGGTAGCCCTTCCCGTTTGTTCAAGCTCTGATCTGCTAAAGTTATGATACCCATGTGTGTTTTGCTTCTTTTCTATATATATAAAAAATAGCATTAACGGGGAAGCAGATGTTCCCATCCTCCTTGCAAATGCTATACAGTGAATCATCTTAGCCTCTCCGTAAAATTTTAACTTAATGGAGTCCTGGCATTTGTGATGAGCTGAGGAACTTAATTTTATAGAACAACCTATTGAACAAGCTGTTCTTGGACATTCCCATCTCAACTAAATGTTAAAAGTATTAAAATTCACATTAGCGCGAGAGGAAATTTTGCATGGGTAATCCTTTAATACAGTGTTTTATGGCTCTATTAGCTGCACAGCAGCTGGTGACATGATGAATTTAATCCATTAAAAAATTCAGTAAGAGGTTTAAAAGTCAGCTTTTTAAAAACATAATCTTGCTGCAAGGAAAGAGAACTTCTCCTCAGGGCCAGAGACATGGTGGGTTCACAGTGTGGCAGGTATAGCTATGAAAGACACCTGCATGACTGGGTTCCATATGCTCATGGCTTCACACCTAGCCGAGAGAGGTTATGGTGATGAGAGGGAACTCAGTGGAACAAGCAAATTCTAAAGGGGGCAGGCGGGCAGACATCTGCAGATAGCTTTCCCTAGCTTTCTAGCAGGAAAAAATATATATAAATCAGTTGTACTAAATAAAAATGTTTTATCTCTGGGTCAGGCCCGCAACAGCTTGTAATCCACTAAACTGAATGCAGACTACCACCTTTGTATTGTAACCTGCTCTGTGACAAACAGCTCCTCTGATTTTGGAGCCCCAAGGATGAAGCAAATGAAAGGTGGGAAGGGAAGTTGTTGAGCTCCTTGTGGACTTACATATGGCTGGTAGGCCAATTCATTGAATGCATCACAACTTTCACAGACCTACTCTAGCAACTCTTCCTCCTCTGACCCAGTCCATAGTGACTTTGGGAATTTCCCCTGCCAGGTGAGCTCTGACACTTTCAACAAACATTTTTGTAGCTTGTTCGAAGTAAAATAGCACCGGAGACCATTAGATACTGAATCCAGTGCCCCCCTCCCACAATGGGCCCCACTATAGTGTTATGTTCCTAACCCACAGCGGGGTAAAAAGCACAACTCCTTTTGTATTCCTTTTGTGAATTATAGGGTCAGAACTACCCAAACTGTATATAAATTTATTCATCTACGAGACTACAGCGGCAAGAAAGTTACTTGCCCAAAAATGGAAAGAAGAAGTCCCAGCGAAAGAAGAATGGGTACAAAAACTTATGGAATATGCAGAAATGGCTAAACTCAGTGGAAAAATAAGAAATCTAGATAACAAACTTTTAAATAAAAAAATAGAAATGGTTTATTGAATATTCACAAATAAATTGTAAACAGATAAGAACATTGGCCGGGTTATTGTAATAACCTCCAGTTTTAAAACAGTATATATTTAAAGTAGATGGAATAAATGAGCAAATTAAGTTAATTTGGATATGCAGAAAATATTAAAAATAAATTTAAGGAACCGCAGATAGAGAGGGAAGGAAGTCAAGTTTTGAAATGTTAAAATGATTGTAAAATTATTGAAATGTATAAAATTGAAAATCCACCACAAATAATCTGAAAATGGACTGATTGACAGTGTGCTGAACCAAGGTCTGCATATATGATGGAGTGTAAAGGGGATCTCTGTTTCATGGCATACCACAGGGGCACTGGCATAGGAAGAGGGGGGTGGGGGGAGCGCACTGTCCCCAGCAGCGTGATCCCGGTGGGGTGCCATCGCGGCTTCCCCCCAACCATGCTGGGCGCCACGCCCCCAGGACGCATGCCACACCCCTGCGGGTGGTGTGCTACGCTCCCGGGATGCGTGCCAGCCATGCCCCCGCCTGCTCTAATCCCCCCCGGTGCCGGAGCATGAAGCTCCGCCACTGCACAGGGGCAGCCAATATGGTACCCTTGAGATGTTACTGGACTCCACTTCTCATCAGCCCCAACCAGCATGGCCAATGCATTATGCATCTGCCACATTGATTTTATTTCAGAGTGTCTATACAAATTATTTGTGTGGCCTGATCCTATATACGCAGTTTCTTAGAAGCAAATCTCATTAACTTTAATGGGACTCATTTCGAAATAGATGTCCTAAGGGAGAACTTTCTTGGAAAGGAGAAAAGAGTAGGAAAGGTAGGATGGTGATTTTGACTTCAGGTAGCAAAATATTGCACATAAAAATCAACAGCTTCCCAGACCGCCCAGTCTTCCACTAGGGTGAATGGTACTCACAATTAAATATATAGGAATGAGTTATTTGTGCCTTTTAAAGCTTTATTAATACCAGCCAACTAACCTCCACTGTGTCTGTTTAGCGTGTAAATATCTGCACCCACATACTTGTGAGTAAGCCCCTTGAAAGCAATAGTACTTCCAAGTAAACATGACAGAATAGCGTTGTAAAATAAGCATTGTTGTTGGACTCGGAATGCATTAAAGAAAATCTAACAGCAAATAAAAGAGAAGCACCACCCCGCTCTTAATTATTGATACACATGATTTTAAATGCTTACTGTATAGTATAAAATATGTGCCTTTAAGCACTGTCTGGAAAGCACGCATTGTCTTTATTGTTATAATAATAATAAATGTTACTGCCTTTTATTTTATGTCTGAAAAGAGCTTTATATAAATAGATACTGCACTGTTAACGACTTTCTTCAAGAGACATCATTTAAAATAACTTTTTTTTAAAGCAAAAAACCCAAAACACCCTGCATTTTAGAGCCTACTATGTTTTAAATATGGCCTTGGGCATTCTGCTGGAGGTAGTTTGGAATCGCCCATGGTTTTATTCTTACAAGGATTGCCTGAGAACAAAATTTTCAAGAAATGCCAACATAAACCACCCCACCACAAAAATCAGAGGAGGGTAACTGAGCCTTCGCTGGTGGGTTGTGCTTGCCTTGGTGGGGCCAAGTTGTCCAAACCCAATGAGATGACCCTCTGACCCTCAGGATGTATATAGTACAGTGTTTCTCAAATTTGGGCGTCTGGCTGTTTTTGGACTACAACTCCCATCATCCCTAGCTAGCAGGTCCAGTGGTCAGGGATGATGGGAATTGTAGTCCAAGAACAGCTGGAGACCCAAGTTTGAGAAACACTGATATAGTAGCTGCAGAGAAGTTCACCAGCTCTTGAAAGCAGAATAGCGATTCAGTTAACACACTTGCCAGCAACATGGCCGCTTCTGTGAGCTATGAAGAGGATGAGACTCTCCTGAATTTCATTAAATTAGATGGTGAAATACAGTAGAACAGACCTTTAATAATCTGTGTTTTCTAAGCACTTCTTTTCAGCAGTAAGGGATGGCGATACAATTATTTCAGTGTAGTTTTCATGGAAGCTGTGGTGGTATTTTCATAGCTTTGACCTTTTCAAGTGGGGATGAGATATTTATCTTCCCTAACCTCAACTGCCGTCAGCAAGGTGTCCCTCAGCTTTGAAACTTTTTTTTTTTTTTGCATTCTGACAGAGGCTCTTTCTCGACGTGTCAGTTCTTGTTATCTACTTCATCTTCTTGACATATGACACATTTGTCAGCTCACATTCTTTTCAGGCCCCCCTTTGTCCGCCCTGTTATAGGCGGAATATTATAGCAGCTTGCAGGGTACATAATTTATATTTTCTAGTGTTTTAGTGGCTTCTCTTGCTTAATAATCTCATTCTTGTGACACGCCTACACTCCAGTCCAAACACAACCATTCTAATATATTCTGGGGGGCGGAATCAGAACAAAATTGGTTTTCTAAAATTTCATTTGTATCCCATAAATGTGCCTCTTGGGATCCAATGGCCGATTTCCATCCCAGTGCAAAAAATAGCTGCCGAACAGAGACCCCCTCCACTCTGGACTGCAGCATTGTAGGAAATGGTTAAATCCACCCCCCCAAAACGTTCTAATCCCATTAATTATTTTTATTTTGCTTATTTTATTTCAATAATGTATATATCACTTCATTACAATCGTTTCTAAGCAAGTGACTCAATACGATAATGATAAAAGTCAGTTAAAAATTTAAAATCAAAATTTAGTTAGAATGCCTGCAGAACTTTTAAAAGAAGTCTTCAGTAGGTGCTGGAAGTTCAGTAGGGAAGGGGCCTGTCTGACCTCAAGTGGAAGGGGGTGCCATAAAATTGAGCCCACAATACTGAACCTGGTAGACATGAGCAGTTTATCTGATCTATGTAGTCCCATTAACAGTGACTCCCCCCCCCCCAAGACCTCAGTGGTTGGGTAAGGATATAAGTCAAGTGGTCCTTTTTCAGCTACCCCTCCCCTCTCCATCTGTTGTATTCTGCATTTTTAAGAACTCTGTGTGATAGATGCAAAGGTGTATTTAATGTCATGTATAGTGCCGTCCTTGAGACACATGTCTATAAACATATTGAGAGACATCCCTGTAGTAGAAGAAAACTTGTTATGTTTTGGTTTTTGAGCTTAGCGCACTCACCTTAACGGAGTTTACTACATTCAGTGGGTATCTGATCAATTTCCAGTAAAAGACGGTTAATATTTAAATAAAGAACTTGTTTCCCTCTAACCTGGTCTTGGTGATTATATTGTCATGAGCTGGGAATAGGATGTTAGCAGAAGGTGGTACTGCCTTATGAGAATTCAGTGGAGGCTCCATGGGTGGTGTGTGTGTGTGTGTGTGTGTGTGTGTGTGTGTGTGTGTGTGTTCTCTCCATCTTCACTAACAGAAAGCTCCTTTTTCTCAAGGAGTCTTGTAAGGCATGGTGGACAAAATAGGAAAGGACAATGTCACACTTGTGGAACATGACAGTGCCATCTAGAAAGCGACAGAGGGAGAAGAAAAACAACTAACTCATCATTACAGCACAGGCTTTTCCTCTGCACTGATGATGGACTGCTAATATTTCACATTTCAGCAAATGCAACAGAAGATGAAAGAGGCAACTGCTAAGTTAATAGCAATGGCAAAGAGTAGGCAACACATTTAGCTCGAGTAGTTTTTAATTTTATGCTGCCTGTATTACAAAGGAGAGGAAAGGAACAAGAAGATCTTGTTCTGTGTGTGATTCAGTAACATGACCAGTGGCCATTGGCAATTGAGCTAAAGAAAAAGAGTTCCACTTCCTCATGATTACATTAATTAGTATAGACCAGGGGTGGCCAACTCCCAAGAGACTGCGATCTACTCACAGAGTTAAAAACTGGCAGTGATCTATCCCCCTTTTGGGGGGTTCAGGTCAAAGTTGTTGAGCTTCTTTTTTTAGGAAGGAAAGCCCTGTTTTTGGGGGTTCATGTACAAGTTGTTGAGCTTCTTTAGGGAGGAGGAAAGCGACATTGAGCTTGTGTTAGGAAGGAAAGCCCTGTTTTTGGTGGGTCGGGTCATTTTAGGGGTGGAGGGCAAAGATGTTGAGTTTTTTTAGGGGAGCCAAAGTTTTTTAGCTTCTTTGGGGGGAGCCACTGATCTACCAGTGATCTACCACAGACGTCCAGTGATCTACCAGTAGATCACGATCTACCTGTTGGACATGCCTGGTATAGACCATAGGTGCTGCCTCCTTACTCTTCCTTTTCATCCTTCTCCCCATAACCTATTGTTGGTACCTTCAGTCTGCAATTCTGTCTCCTTAATCTTCTGCTGTAGCAGACTCTCTAGAACGTCACTACCATACTTGCAGCGTTGGCCTGTGCAACATCATACTTGTAGCTACGGACAGTGCTTTTTTTCTTTAAAAAATGTTTAGGGGTACTCTCATTTTCCTACTCATATTGAAATACTGCCCCTCAATGAGGCCAAACTTAGATTCACAAAATGTTTAGGGGTATGTGTACCCCTGTGTCGTCGTCCCCCCAGAAAAAAGGACTGGCTACGTACAAATGTTCCAAATGATGAGAGTATTTTAGAGTAGCACCTTAGAGTTTCTCTGCCAGAGAAACTGGCTAAGACAGAGACACCTCTCCATAGCATAGCTGGGCAGTCTCAAATGTGCATGGTAGCATTGCTAATCTATCTATGAGGCATGGTAAGCACAGCTGGTTGGTAGCCACAGCACAATAAGCAGCTTGCTCCAATAGAGGCTGGAGGTGGAGGCCCCTGTCTTCAGTCCACCCCCCGTAAGCTCCACCCCTTTGCTTGGAGAATATAGTTTCTTAAAGGGCCAACTCCCAGGCCTAAAGACAGGTGATTCTTCTCTCTGTGGCCTCTCATGTGGCCTGCTCCCTGCGAAGTTGAACAGGAACAGAAGTGGAGGAGGCACTTGATTCTTTTAGCTCAGGATAAGGTGCTTATGAGGGTCATGGCTGTGGTTTGCTGGGCTCCTGTCTGCCAGTTCCAAGTTCCTGACCTCTGGCTTCAGGCGAGCCCAGTCCAGTTCACCAGCCAGTTGCCCACCAGCCATGTGCCCGGCTGACTTCTGCTCCTCGTCTGAGCTTGATGATGGGGGGTCATGAGAACCAGTTCCTTGTCTGATGGCAGCCAGTTGTGTGCAATGCGTATGATACAGTTCCTGGCAAGCCACAACAAAGGACACATTTGCTGATGTGCTCAAAGCTGAATCCTGATTAGCAAATGATACAACCACTTAGTAACATGTGAAAATGCAGCACATGCAAAATTTTCAGACAGCTTTCCTGCAACTAACTCTTACCTAGAGCGGTATGAATTGGACATCAGCATCAAGCATTGCTGGGAATAACCATGTGACAAATGTTTCTTCCTCTGTCAAGGACATTTCTTCCATTTCATGAACATGAAGGGACAAATACAAAGTTGCTCGGTGTTCGCAGAGTTTCATGAACACGGAGGAACACGTACAAGGTTGCTCAGTGTTCACAGAGAGTCACAAATCACATTTCATTTATCAGGCCCACGGATGACAGGATATCATCTAATCTCCAGAGAGTCGTATTCATTAAAAAGAAATCTTAAGTAATTACAACAATTAATTGACTTGAAACAGTTTCAGATGGTGAAGGTTTACATAATTCATTTTCCAGACAAAACAAGCCTGATGAAGTCAGAAAAGCATGTTACTTAGAGCATTACAGTAAACCATCCCAACCATAATCTTGGTAGTGGATTTGCAATAATTACATTCAAGTAGGTAGGACTGGAAATAGGTTTCAATGTACTGTGATCACAGCAAAAATGACGCTAGACAATCCATGTTTTAATTGTTATGAGAAACACTACTGTGCAATCTTACGCCTTTCTGTTTAGAAGTCAGTCCCACTGAGTTCAATGGGGTAAGTGGTCTTAAGACTACAGCCTCAAACACTTTCTTCAAAGCTATAACCAAACATGTCATTGCTTCAGGAGTTTCCCATATGAAAGTGTATCATTCAAAAACATAATGCAATGTTTCATCACTTGATGGTGTGTATAACGTGTACATTGTCTTTGTCGAACAATAATATTTCCACATGACTTCAGTCAATATCCATTATACCCATTTGTCACAATTCAGAACAAAGACTCCAGGCATGCTTAAACCTGTTGATTTCAGTACAGTCAATCACGCCTGATTCAGTGCTGGATTGTGACCAATGTGTCTAAATCAGGGACATCAAACTTGGTTGAATGGTCAGCTAAACAGAAATACTGGGTTGTATTCAACTATGTCCTACTCATGGTAGACATGTTGAAATCAATAAACCTAAGTGAATCATGTTTATTACCTTCAATGAGTCTACTCTGAGTAGGACTAACATTAAATACCAACCACAGTGCAGTAGTCCCCACATGCTACTGGATTACAGCTCTTAGTGTCTGTGGCCATTATCTAAGGTCAAATAATACTGCTTTAGAATGAGGCATTTGTGTGTAAATGATTATGAGAAAGGTCCTTGCTCACATTGCTCCATGCAAAAATGGGGAAGCTGGGCTGAGTGTTGGCCCTGGCTTTTATTTATTCATTAACATCATTTGTATACCACCAGTTAACAATATCTTCTGGGCAGACAACAATAAAACATAACCATAAAAAAGCAGAACCTGAAAAATCAAACAGAATAAAACTACAGTTCAGTTTGAAGCTAGCTAAATAAAACAATCAGCAGCAAGAACTAAACAAAAAGGACTTAAAACAGTAGAGCTAAAAAAGAAGAAGAAAAAACATGCTGAAGATCTTAACAGGATCTTGAAACAGCTGGGAAATGAAAAAAGTCTGCATCTGGTGATGAAAAGATGATAACATCAGTACAAGGGGAGCCTCTCTGTAGAGGTGCCACTGCCGAAAAGCCCCTTTCTCTGGTGGCTACCCAATATACCTCATTTGGTGGGGGACCTTGAGATGGGTCTCTGAAGCAGATCTTAGTGTGGCAACCCGGCTCCAAGCTGTTTGGGGCTTCAAAGGTTAAAAGCAGCACTTTGAGTAGGTTCACACTGGAGGTTCTGTTTATGGTAGTGGGAAAATGGGCAAACTCTCAGCCATGGTATGTAAAGGTAGTTAGATGGACATGCTAGGTCCCAGCCACAGAACTGACACCTTGGGGGGGGGGGGTTCCATTTCTGTGGGGAAGGAGGACCCATATGACCGGTTCCCTACTTGCACAACTAAGCAATTTAAACATTGCCGCAGCAGTTGCTGGAGGAAAAGCATATCCCACCACACAGCTGAAGTGATGTTTAGAAGAACTTGTTTGGGAGACCCTTAACCACAGCTGGGTTAACAGCCACCCCTGTGATGTAGTAAATAAGGTGAATGGGTTCTTCTTATCTCATTTCACAGCTGAGCAGCGTACGGCAAGATAAATCAAATCAGGGTAAATGGCTTCATCTAATAAACTGGGTCAACATATAATGTATTTGTTCAAGTTTACACATTCATTGATTCTCATTTGATTTAAGAAGTGATATTTCAGTTTATGTCTGCAACATTTTTAGTATCGTCTTGGAGGGAAATGGAAGGAGGGAGGGAGAAGCTGCATGAACTGGTGACATGAACTGGAGAGAGAGAGGGAGAAAGTTTTCTTGCCCTTAGTTCCTTTTCATCTTTATATGATGAGGAAGGAATTGGTAGGCTGGACTTGGGGGTGGGGAGAGGAATCAGAGAGTTACGGCTATCTCTTCATCTGCATTTTCCCAATAATGTTTTAGTGATGTTTGCTAATGTATCATTCATTAACCATCAGCCACTATAAAAAACATAATCTGTCTCACAAAGTGGACATTATTATCGCATTAAATCATTTCACAATATACCTGAACGGTTCCACATGATGGGCCTGGCCTGACTGCGCTCGGTTGCCTTGGGGGCAAACTCTTCAACAGTAATGAGATACGAGGTCTGTCTGTGATGAATACGATATTACTCGTGTCAGTGGCTGTGGACTGCACCCAGAATATTTCTTCCTACAGGTCCCTCCTCCTCCCTCCACCCCCCGACTATCGCAAAGGAACTCAGGCAAAGCACTATTAACCCAGTAAATGAAGCTCTAAAGATCACAGAGTGTGTTCATTAGTTGACAAGATTGTGACTAATCCAATTTTTCTTGCAGGGAAAAATACGCATACATCTGCAGCATCTGGGTTATCGCAGGCTCGGCAATATTTCAGACATATACATGCAGAGGATGTTGTTTCATTTTTTTAAAAAACAAAGAATGTCTCTTTTCAGCCTCTGTATAGGCCATTATTATTTTATTCTTCAGCTATTATTAATATTTTATTCTTTGGAGGAGATTAAGATGTTTGTGGATGGCGGCAGAAATGTGAAGAATAAAAGCCAAGGAAGGAATATGGAAGTACTGTAAAATAAGCCATATATATGAGAGAGATAATAATCAATTGGACATCTATAAATATGTAACATGGCACCATAAAGTGGGGCATATTTTTAAACTTCTCCCTCACAGACGGCACGTGTTGCGGTGCGACCTGGCAACCAGACCCAGTGTTGTGGGTGGGGACTCTTTGGATAGCCACAACACCCTATTGGTAGGTCCCTCGATGCTGGGAGCAATCCGGCCAATGGGACTCAAAGAAAGGGCATCAAGGGACCTATTTAAGCCCATGCACGTGTGCCCGAGCTTCCTCTTGGGGCTGCTGCATCAGAACACCCACCCACCTCTCCCTATATTTAGGGCTTGCACTTGACCTTGCTATGCCATCGTGTGTCGCCTGTTGTTGAGGCAGGGGCACGGCAGGATTTCCCCCCACTTGGCTGATTGGCTGTTGCCACTTGGGTTTCGCCTGCCGTGTAGCAAATCGTCACAACTTGTAAGGTTGCGGATAGGCTCTGGTTCAAGTGATAGGGGTGGCAGAACGGTCTGGCCACTCCTATGCGAAGGGTATTCCAGTAAAGGAATCCAGGGACTCAATGGTTTGGCAAACCCTGAAAGGGGTTGTGCCTGTGCCCGAGTCCGGGGGACACCAGGGTGGCTGACTGGCACTCCTGCTATCAGCTGTCCCTGGTTCACCCTTGGCTATCCTACGATACAGCTCAGGGACAGTGCTGCCTGCAAGGGTGCAGGGAGCTAGTCGAACCAGAGCCTATGCAACCACTCACTTGATTGTAATCAACAAAGTTGTGGCCTAAATTCTGCCAAAAACCAAACCAAATATATGAGTCATGTGTGAATTTATTTCTAGCGAATGGTTAAAAGGTCTAAACATGCAAATAAAGATCCCACTATTGTACTTCTATGCTGCTCCGAGAGATCTTTCTCCTATGAAAGATTTCTGAACTATATATAACTCTAGAAGCTGGACTCTATGAGGCTGAATGAAAAAAAATAGAAATGAAAAGGGGAAGTCTGTGAAAGGTATATTTCTTAATTATTACTTCCATTAGGTTTTTGTGAGACAAGTAAATATTATTGATAGCTGTTCATGTTGCATACAGGTCAATTTACAAATAAAAATGAAGAAGGGAAAATTATAATTCTGACCTTAGCGACTCTGATAAGATCAGTTCTTTACTGATTTAATATTGTTTCATAGTTTGTGCTGCTAAATCAAAAGGTTATCCATAATACATAATGCGAGGATCAGGGGTATTCAACAGACATTTATTCATTATTAATATAGATAATAAAGGATCATTTATGAGGCTACAGATGAGATTTTTATCCTCAAAAGCTTAAAAAGGGAAATTTATTTTTGCTCCAGGACAAAGATGAAAAGAGTCACTAATGGGAAAATATAAGCACCAACACAAAACTGTCAGACTCATTTTGTTCCCAAAGATGACTCGCACTTTACATCGACAGATTAAAACCAAAATAAAATGTCTGCAATGTAAGAAAATACTTTTAGAATCTTAATTGATGGGGAATTTGGGAGCTTGTTCTGATTTTGTCCTTTTGTCTCTCTTGGAGTAAAGTGCCTTACGGAAAGACTTAACAGTCAGAAAATACATCACTGTCTGAAGAGCTTTGGGAGATATTTTGACAGATACTTTCTGAGGCGCCAATGTCAGTCATTGGACCATTTAATACACAAATACCAGAATTTGAAAAAAGTGTTGCGCTCGTGCGGTTGCACACACAATGTAGCTTTCTCATTAACCTGATAGGACCAGCCCTCCCTGCTATTAACATTGCTTCATAGTTTATGTTCTTAAATCAAATGGTTGATATAAAAATAGACTGGAAGCTGAATAGTAGGGCTGGTTCAACATATTTTTCAGTCTGAAGTGCAATCACCAAAAGTTCCTGTGGTTTTACCACTCAAGAGGAGTGCCCCAGAATCCCTTGCAATGTATGCTGTGATACAACTCCCGAATTTGAACTGTTTCATTGATGCCCCCTGTCAAGCTACGAAGTGGTAGCTTGGGTGACTTAATATAGGTACCATTCAGGTACCAATTTTGGTCTTTGTTTAAGCTCCACCATCTGAATGGTAGGGCTGTCTCCTCTCTTCTGCAGCACCAGGACTGCAATATTACTTAAGCTGAGCCTTTGGAGAGTTGTGGGTGGTTAGGGAAATCTTCCCTCTGGGACTAGGGTGGTGATTTTTTCCCTTTCTCCCATAGATGGAAACTCAATAGGTTTGAAAGATCCCAGCTAGGACATTGCTACATGTGATTGCCGTCTGTCTTTAGCCTGTGATTGTGGATTTCTCATGTCACCGAGAAAGCGGTTCATACTCTATATACCATCTAGGGTATTTCTTGAAGCAAGGAAAGCCCTATCTTATAAATTGGCCATATTTTTACGTGTGTGTGTACTTGACAAGATGCAAAAAAAATCCCTGCTATCACACTTGGCTCCACACTAGTCCTTGTACGCCGAGAAGGTGAATTTAACATTTGATTAACCAGAACAGTTTATAATAAGAAAAGAGGCCTTTAAATTAGAAGTTAATTTAGATAATTTGTCATCGCCTACCAGTGTCCTCCTCTGCCTTTCCCTACCAGCAATATGCTAATGCATCACGTAAAGTAATTGTCAGTCACAATTGCATATCATTCTGCCACTGGAACAGCCCAAGATCTAATTAAAGCCACAGCGGCAGCAACATCTGGGGTTTCTCCTGGATACTGATTAGGGACACCTATGAAGAGGCAGCGGCAACCTTGAAAATGCAGTGAACCTTGAGAAGGCATGGGAAAGGCAGAAACCTGATAGCAACATTACTCCCCCCCCCTCAGCCCCCAAGCATAATGGTTGTGATTTGTGATATACTTTGCCACTGGCGGCTCACTCCTTATTTTCCAGCCTGGTCAGATGAGCTTTTGACTACAGCCAAGTCACCAGCTAATGTTTAACTTGGGCCACACTAGCAAATGCTGAAGCTCCAGCAACTTTGGCTCTGCCAGACTTCGATTCATTCTCGCGAGAGCCAAGAGGTGCAAAGGGCACTCCTCTCTGGTGCGAATTCTCTGATGTACCGCAATAGTTCACTATTATTGCATTTATTTATGACATTCATATCCTGCCTTTCCTCATAGCAACTCAAGGTCACGTACAGAGGTTTCCCCTTCTCCGTTTCTGTCCTCACCAGAACCCTGTGAGATGGGTTGCGCTGACAGACAGTGACCGGCCCAAGGTCAACCAGTGGACTTCATTGCTGAATGAGGATTCAACCAGGGTCTCCTCAAACTTACTCTGACACTTGAAACATCACATTACAGTGGCTCCGCTGCCCTGTGTCTTTGCTTGTGTAGTCAGTCAAGCTGAGATGCTTCTGACAGAGCTTCTATCCATGCTGGAGAGCGAAGGGGATTAATGAGTTCTTTGCCTAAGGCGAGCTGACTTGTGGGGTGCATAATATCAGAGATTCTTAGAGCTAGAATGGGCCACAAATGTCTAGACCAGTCCCCTTGTCAATGTAGGAAACCCACTGGGGAAGAGTGGTCCATTAAGGCAAGCAGGGCACTGTCCCACCAACCCCAGTTTGTCCTTAACCAGTCCAGGGAGTGGCACTAGCTACTCGCTTCCTTTTCCGCCATCTCAGTGTTGCACTTGCAGAAGTCAGCAAGGAGGAGGATGGGGACAAAACTAGAATAATTTGCCTCCTTTTATCATCGGCTCTGGCTGCCACTGGTTCCAGCTATGCATACTGGTGTCCTCCCTGCCTGCCATCTTGCCAGGCCCAATGGACAGCAGCCACCACTGAAACCCACTACTACATCATCCTCGAAAGATGTATCAAATATGGTCAGTTTCTTCTTGAAAACCTCAAATGAATGAGAGTCTACCACCTTCCAAAGCAGTCCATTCCATTATCAAACAGCTTATACTCTGAATAAGTTTTTTCCTTATGTTCAGTCCAAATCCTTTTTTTTTTTTACGAATGTAGCCAAGAGCATTCCTAATAGTTTTTTTCTTATTAGTAACCCAATCAAGTAAGGATTTTCCCAGGCCTAGGTTTCTTTCTTCCTGAGGGATCTTCATATTGAATATTGAATATTATAGATAGATAGATAGATGATAGATAGATGATAGATAGATAGATAGATAGATAGATAGATAGATAGATGGATAATGATGATGATGATGATGATAGATAGATAGATACATACATACATAGATACATAGATTCATAGTCTTCATTGCCCTTCATTGTTTTTCATCAATCAGATTAATTTATACAGAGGGCACATAATTAATTAACACTTATGAATTTTGAAATGAAAAGACCTTTGGAGAGATTATTCCTGATTTTTGTTTGTCCCATTAAAAATGGAAGAGGCAGAAAGACATAAAAAGGGGGCAGGAAGAACTCTGGAGTTGGGCTTTTTGAAGCAAGTGTTCCCTCTCTTGCTTCAATGATCTCCAGGCAAATGAAAACAGCCGTTTTGAAAAGTTCAGTCCACCATCTTGATTCAAAATGGCATCCAATTGAATCCAAACAGTCAATCCAGTGTCCTACTGCCTGCCTTTCTCATCTGGTTAGCATAACAACTTCCTTCTGAGGGGTTGCTGAGGATGTTACATTAATCACATTTCCTATCCCTATTAACCTTTATTTAAGCTTTCCCCTTCCTTCCTTACTAATAAGTATAGAATCCTATATGCACATATTCATTGATATATGTGGTATCATGAAGCTAAAGAAATGTAGTAAAAAATAAAATAAAAAGATTTTCTGCACAAACTAGTTAACTTGTTTTGATGTCAATGGAATTGGCGATCCAATTCTCCGTAAGTCCTATTGAGTTGAAAGGGATTTGCTCTGAAGGAAGTGCAGACACCATTGTTTATTCTACTTTTATATTTCCAGGTGATGTCTGAATCTTCAACTATAGACACATCTGAATCTCTGTACATGTACCTCTCCAAATCCTGGACTAGATGACCCTGTAGGTCCCTTCCAGCTCTATGATTCTACAAATTCAGTTTGGGTGACTGCCTAGGAATGAGAGCACACAACTCTAGCAGCAGCTAGACTGGTGACTGGGAGTGGCCGCCAGGACCACATAACACCGGTCCTGAGAGACCTACATTGGCTCCCAGTACGTTTCCGAGCACAATTCAAAGTGTTGGTGCTGACCTTTAAAGCCCTTAACAGCCTTGGTCCTGTATACCTGAAGGAGCGTCTCCACCCCCATCGTTCAGCCCGGACACTGAGATCCAGCGCCGAGGGCCTTCTGGCGGTTCCCTCATTGCGAGAGGTGAGGTTACAGGGAACCAGACAGAGGGCCTTTTTGGTAGTGGCGCCCACCCTGTGGAACACCCTTCCATCAGATGTTGAGGAAATAAGCAGCTATCCTATTTTTAAGAGACATCTGAAGGCAGCCCTAATGTTTTTAATGTTTGATGTTTTATCATGTTTTTAATATTCTGTTTAATGCTGTATTGTTTCAACATTCATTTGGGAGCTGTCCAGAGTGGCTGGGGAAGCTCAGCCAGATGGGCGGGGTACAAATAAATTATTATTATTATTATTATTATTATTATTATTATTATTATTATTCCCCTAAATTGTGTTTAATTGCCTGTTTCTTTCCACTGAATCATCATAACCATTGAAGAGCCTCCGGGCAACCTAATTACTATGTCACACGGGACTGCATACATTAATGTTGCTCTTATTTCTTCACTGCACTAGAAACCTATGGCAATTTTGGGAGATGGTGGCTGCGGATGTTGAAGGGGTCAGGGGTTCACATCAAGTGCAAAGTGTCTGATAGTCACAAAGCTTGGCTGGTTTGCTGCTTTGATCTCCAGGACCAGTAAAAGGAGACCACCTCACAATTATTTGACAGCGTAATTGTTGCAACCAGGGCTTTCAAATGATTTGGGGGTGGGGGGTGCTGAAAGGTTCTCTGGCTCCCACCCCACACCTCATGATAACCTTTTGGTTCCAATTGTAGATCTACAGCTTCTACACATGTGATACAAAAGGATCAAACAGCAGAATGTGCAATGGTTGAATACAGATGAGCACTCAACCACACGGAGAGCTGGTATTTTCAGTGGCATCATTGCTGCAAGCCTTTGGGGCAAACATCCAGGTCCTCACTCGGCAGAATGTTCAGGAAGGTTCCTAGACAGCCATGTTTTGAAGTAACTGAAGCAATAAAGACACATTGCCATCTAAATCCATCTGCTTAAAACTAACTTTCTTTCTTTCTTTCTTTCTTTCTTTCTTTCTTTCTTTCTTTCTTTCTTTCTTTCTTTCTTTCTTTTTTAGCACCTACCCATATTGAATGAAAACTCCTGGCAATCATGAGTGTGGTGATAAGATTCTGCTCAGCTCACTGTGGATTCTACTTTGGATTCTACTTTGCCATTGCAAAAAGGGCTACCCATTGGGAAATGGCTATATTCACCCAGTTTTAAGACAGCTTCATTCATGCAACAGGACCAGTTCCACAGCTCCCATTAGCATTCCACAAGTGACAGTAGTTTCTCCATTTCATTGCTCTGCTGTCCCCGATCTAAATCATGCTGGATGCTTTTCTGCTACAAATCAAACTCAATAAAAATCTAATCCTCAAAGGCAGTGACGGGGAGGATAAAAATTCCACAATATGTATTTATGAAGTTGATTGAGCATGGCAATCTCAGTTTAATAACCTTATATGAATTGGTTTTGAGCTGTAGGGTATTATTTCAGCAGTTAAGCGCAAGTATCCAAGGCTATATACTAGTTAGGGAGATCAAAGTCCATTTTTGCAGATGGTCCTCGATGCTGATCACAAGATATTAGTGGCACTAATTAAGGTTGGAGGAGGGGCAAAGAGAGAGAAATGCCGTAATAGGAAGTGCTATTTTCCAGTGAAAACAGAGACACTCACATTTTGAATAATAGCATTTCCTTTGTCTGCACTTGCTATTAATGTATCGCTGCAGAAGTAATTTTTTGTTTGCCATTGAAAACCGACCCATGGCAGTAGGAAATGTCACTTGTTAGTAGGGATGCCAACTTTTCTTTCTTTCATTTTCTCATTTTCCCAATCCGTTTGCCCCAAATCTGCAGGAAAAATCATATTCATGTCTTTGGTTGCACCTTTGCCTAATACATGCTCCTTCACAAGCCAGTTTCTCCTAATATAACACATTTAGTATGTTATCATGTACACCTGTACACATTCAAACACATGCGGATTTCAGAAGATCACTGTGTTTCCGTTTGTATATTGGTTCAGAAAACGCAGATTAGGCAGGTTTGCATTAAAATGTGTACTGAATGCATTTCTCCTTCATCCCTTTGTACATTTTTTTTTAAGTTTGAAGCTCTTTTACAAGGTCTGGTCTACAGCAGAATGATGATGCAGTAGAATCCTGAGGCTGTGGAGTGGACTGTGCCATTTTGGGTTCTAAGTGACCATTGTCTTTTAAATATTCCCCCTATTAATGTTCTTTTAAATGTTCCTCTAGCAGAGAGAAATATTATAGTCCAGTCTGTTGCTTGTTGTCCTGGTTTCTATAAAGAAGAAACCTTTAATCCTATGGGATGTGGAGTGCATTCATTAGCTCACTTATTTATAGATCATCTTTTCCCCAATAGACATTCAAGGTGAGTCAGCTGATTTTCATTGCTGAAGTCCATGTTACGGTCTCCTTCTTCCCACCGACAATCCTGCCATTCTGGAATTTCATGTGCTATTGCTTGGGATGGAGGAGGTAGGGAATGGGGGTAGAGCCATAATGAATATGGATATACGTGTGTTTTCAACAGGGTGGGTGAGTTCCAATTTCAAGGGCTTCTCCTCCTTTCTGGGGTGATCCCAGCTAATCAGAGAACACATAGTGAGCATGACACCATGCAAGTGTGGCTGTGTGATGATGTCACTAAGGGCCAACAAAGGCAGACTTCACCCTGAAAGCTCATCCTGGCTGCTGTCTACTCTGTTGTCAAGAGAACCAGGCCAGGGATTCCCTGCCTGCTGCACCTGTTTCTAAATCATCTTGTTTTTTCTACAGGGGACTGAAGGCACCCTTGGAAAAATTACCGGAAGGGAAGTACTATTTTTAACCTCTGTTTAATATGCTAATGCCTCCATCCTATTTTTGGTATCTTACCAGTAGCACAATGGAGAAGAAGAAGAAGAAGAAGAAGAAGAAGAAGAAGAAGAAGAAGAAGAAGAAGAAGAAGAAGAGTTTGGATTTGATATCCTGCTTTTCACTACCCGAAGGAGTCTCAAAGCGGCTAACATTCTCCTTTCCCTTCCTCCCCCACAACAGAGTGGGGCTGAGAGACTTCAAAGAAGTGTGACTAGCCCAAGGTCACCCAGCAGCTGCATGTGGAGGAGAGGAGACACGAACCCAGTTCCCCAGATTACGAGTCTACCGCTCTTAACCACTATACCACACTGGCTCTCCAATGGAGGGCGGGGGCTTGACCCTCCAAGCTTGCCTTCATCCTGTTGTGCACGGGACCACGCAGCAATCGGTCTTGAATCATAAAGGTATACTTTTAATATTTTTAATGCATATAAATGCAGGGTACCTGGAAATCTCCAATTCTGGCAGCCCCAATAGGCACACGAGTACATATTTCAGGGCTTACTGGAAAGCTACCAAATGAAGGGTGCACCATGGCCTTTGGAGGGTGGCCTTTTCAACTACATTATAAGCCCTTTGCTGGTGCCTAGCGTATAAGGCACACTGCCCACCCTAATAGCTATTTAAAAGGTCTGTGCATCCCAGCACTGTTGCATTGCAGCTTTATTACGACTCTTTGCTAGCAGGGCTACATGGCGTTGGAACATTATAGCAGGGGTGTCCATTAATCTTTAACTAATGAGAGCAGACTAGTTAAGATGTTAAGATTCACAGGAGTAACAACACCAGAAACCTCTCCAGGTGATTTATCAGAGCCTGCAAGGTGGTATAAGAAGAGGCGGAAACCCTGATGAACGGAATCAGGATTTGCATCTTAACAACGTCACGTAAGAGCGTTACATGACATGACATTCTGCCCGTAGCCACTTCAACATTACTCATGTTGACACCGCTCCATGTTATGACAAAGGGAACAAACCAAATCACAGCTGCACTTACTGTTTGGAATTGGGCTGAGGGGGGGGGAGGAGAGAATCAAACACCTGTCGTTATTTATTGGCTGTCTACTTGATAACAGCCGCTGCAGTTCCGGCCAATTGTGACTAGAATCAGAATATTGGAATTCCACCCTACAGTGTTTGGAACTAAAAGCCAATTTGCTACGCTGCGTGGAATGGTAAGCATAAACGCAAAGGTAAACATAAACAATATCGATATCGGGAAACATACAGCAATTAGGTAATTAACAGAATAAATGTTAATAATTTCCGATAATGCAAAACAGTTTTCTCAGTCAGGTCTACAACCTACGTATGAGACTTACATGCCTGAAACATTCTGCTACCCTCTATTGCAGGGATGAAGCCCTGCAGATGTTGTTGGATTGCAACTCCCATAATACCTGGATATTGGCTGTGCTGGGTGGAGCTGTTGGGAGTTGGAGTCCAACAAAACCTAGAGTGCCACAGCTCTCCAATTGCTGCTTTGTAACCATATAGTGCATCTGTTACCTGAATCCTACAGACTTTTTGAAATGAGTAAACCAAATCATGGTATGGGGTGCTTCTACCAAATGGAGGTAGGGTGGGTTGGATTTTTTACCTTTTCGGTGGTGGCGTCCTGGTTGTGGAGTGTCCTCCTCAGAAAGGCTCCTCCGGTTGATGCAACTGGGCATCAGTGGTCCCCTTAACCCCTTAGATTAAAGAGAAAGAAATGAAAAGAGTAACAGTGGATTGTCTGCCAATGGACATTGCATGAGTGTTCTCTAGTCTGTACATATTAGAAGAGGATGTTCAGAGCATTTCCCGGACCCACAGTTACCGTAACCAGATTTCTGTCCCTGTCAGGAATGGCAGTGCTTCATTATTATCATTTAAGAAAAAATGATAATCTCCAAGCAGTTTACAACCTACATTAAAATATCAAATAAAACAATTGAGAATAAAACATTACAGAAGAAAGTCAAGGATACATTCAAAGCAACAAAACTGACAGGAAACTAAAATATTAAAGATTTCAAAAAAAAATTGCTAAAGGAAGTCAAATATAAAATGCCAATTGTGGACATGGCAGATGGTGGCTGTGGAAGCACAGGCTCAAAGATCTGGGTCTGCACGTAGAAATAGCTAAGAGATAGCTAGGGTCTCTTCAGCAGCCTCAGCTTCTGTAGATGGAGTAAGTCAGGGTTTAAAGTGATGTGCAAACCAAGCCTTTGTCTGTATTCTCAAAATACAGAGTCCTCTTTAGATGCAGAAGAGGAGTCTGCAGGGGTGCCAACTTGAATAAAATATTGGTAAGCCCTACCCTGCATAATCAATCACAGGATGTGGTGCACAGACATCATTTGAATGGCAATGCCCATCAACTTTGCCCCTGCCCCCCAGCCATCTCAAATGCAACATTAGGCAGGGAGCATGAACCTATTGATTAGCCAGGCCTGATACAAATATTGCCAGGAGGGCTACCCTTTAGCAGTTGCCTGGACTTCAGGCTCAAAGCTTTTGATCTTCAGGGTCAAAGCTTCAGCTACTGACTTCAAGTTTCCTGAGATGGAGGGCACACGCTCAAGGTTTGTGTTCTGTGACACTGCCCCCAACCCCCAGGGTCACCCAGACAGGACCTGTATGTATGTATAATACACAACCACACACATATATACTAGGAGGCAGTATTCTACAGGCATATACTCCACACACACCCCACCCCCAAAGCCAGCAAATGTAAAAAAATAACATGATAGCAAAGTCTGTGATAACAGTAGCAACATCCATTAGCCGAGTCTATGGTGACGATGATGCCACCAATAATGTTCCATCTCAGGCAAGGCAGCAGGAGGGTTAAAGTTGTTTGTACCAATTATTGACTCCAAGATCTACAAACGATTGCATAATTTTTTTCCAAAATATGCCTGCAAGCTTTCATTATTGATGTTGTGCCTTAAGATGTGCACATATGGGTTTAATTGTCTAAATGGTTTTATTAATTAAATTGCTATGATTTACCTCTCCCATGCTAGCATTTGCGGTGTATGAAATAGCCCTGTAATTAGAAAATGACTACATGGATGTTGCTTGTTTACTTTGCAAGCAATACATAATAGCACTATCTCCTGCGTTTGAAGCCACCCTCCTAGACTCCTGTCCCCCCCCCCTTTTCCCCTGAATAATAGGCAAATGCTGCTGGTGCATTAAATTGCTTTTTGGGTGACGAGGAGAAGATAACTGTGCAGGGTATTTCTCCCCCTGCTGAAACGCATCCATTTGTTCAGGCAGAGTTTGATCCAGAACATACATACTTTTAGTATTTTCTGCTAAAGTAAGACTGAGTCCATAAAGGAGGGATTACACAAATTTCTTTCATGAAGACAAGCTAGCCTTAGGCTGAAACTACAGATGACGGCAATAGGCTCACGTCTTTAAACCTGAATGTGTACCAATCACTGCGTCTGTGTGTCCAATTTTAAAAGCAAAAGGGCACATAAGCAGTGTGCGCTGAATCTCACCCACCTGCAGCTTATCTCCCCATAGACTATGTAAACGTTAGTGTCTTTAGACGTGTGGAGGTAATTTCCCCGCAGCTGCGTTTCAAGTCACATGTGCATGTTGCTGTACACACCAGAGAGGGGATGGGAGGATTGTCCTCACCTGATTTGGTTTTCCAACATCTGTACCCCCGTTCCCCCCAACTCCTCTCACCTGAGCATGTGCAACGGCTGTCTCAAATGTACGCCCCTCAGCTTAACTGCAAAGTGAATGCAACCTACGTTTTCAAATGTGGTGGAAGCAGGTGTTGGGGGGGGGGGAACCCACCAAACAGCTGCATTTCTCAAGGATCGATTTGGATCGGGGTTAATCAAGTGTACATGGTTGCAAACACCAATGGTGTGCGTGCACTGCAGCCAAAGTAAAGGGTAATGTGTACACAGCCACAGTCTATACAATGAAACCACTATTCTCTCAGCTGGGCTTTAATTAGAAAGAGTTAGATTGGCTGGGACAATGGTGCCCGGGCAGTTTAGGGGTCTTGTTGGGGGGTAGAGCAGGGGTAGGCAACCTAAGGCTTGGAGGCCAGATGCGGCCCAATCACCTTCTCAATCTAGCCCACGGCCGGTCCGGAAATCAGTGTGTTTTTACATGAGTAGAATGTGTCCTTTTATTTAAAATGCATGTCTGGGTTATTTGTGGGGCCTGCCTGGTGTTTTTACCTGAGTAGAATGTGTGCTTTTATTTAAAATGCATCTCTGGGCTATTTGTGGGCATAGGAATTCATTCATTCCCCCCCCCCCAATATATATATATTCGGCCCACCACATGGTCTGAGGGACGGTGGACCGTCCTACGGCTGGAAAAGGTTGCTGACCCCTGGGGTAGAGGGTCTGGATGGGTGTGCAAGCCTGAACACTCCTCAGCGAATCACCTTTTTTTTTTTGCTCTTTAAATTAGAACCTAATCCTTGCTTCAGACATGACTGTAATAGATCTTTAAGCATATGGCTCTGCCACTACGACACGTAGTTTGAGCCTAATAGCGTGAAGTCAAAATTCTGCTCAAAGAACCTTTTTATGTTACAGCTAATGGTGTTTTGATTTTTCTTTCTTTAATGAGTCATTTCATCATTTGTTTAAAAAATGTTACAGATGTCTGCCTCGAAGTCATGCACATCTGGATTTACTGGATTTCTAAACAAGTGCAGAGCTTTCGGTATATGTGAAAATCATCTGACTGGACCTTGTGATTTATAAGTAGATGTCTTACTGGCGTAGGATGTTAATGCTCTTGTTCAAATAGCCATCCCCCCCCCTTCTTGATTGTTATTTCTAGTGAGCTTCTAATTAGGTTTAGATTGGTACATTTTTCCTCTGTTGTGGTGCTCGTGCGTTATTATTGGGTTTTTTTTCAAATCCCTCATTAAGATTATAAGGCGAGGCAAATAAATAAATAAATAAATGAAAATGATCAACCATAATCCTATGCTTTTCAAACTAGATAGTTTGTAATGTTTTAGTTTGCATGTTAGGACAATGACTGAAGACAAAAACCAGCTCCTCTCCAGAGTCCGCAAAGCTGCCCGATGCGCAATCAGAGAGCAGTGGCAGACTGGGAGGGGAATAGCAAGCAAGAGGCAAGCAGGAGAGAGACTAGGACAGGGGTCGGTAAACTGAGGCTCGCGGGCCGGATCAGGCCCAATTGCCTTCAGGATCTGGCCCGTGGATGTTCCACAGATCGGCGTGGGGATTCTGTTCATTCAGGCTGCACCACCCCCCTGCACCATTCCATTTCCCCCCTATCCCTCTCACACACTGTGGCGGTTCCTCCTCCCTCCCTCCTCCCGGCTTCTCCCCACCCTGCCTAGAGGAGGAAGGGGGCTGGGCTGAGCTGGCTGAGCGCCATTTTAAGCAGCCCCTCAGCCAGCCCTTTCACACCACTCATCTTCCCTCTGCCGCCACCGCCCTGGTGCTCCTGTGGGCCAGAGAGCGGAGCGGACAAGCTCGCTCTGCCTACGCACGAGAAGCAGCAGCAGCAGCAGCAGCGGTGGTGGTGGCAGCAACAGTTCCTGGGAAAGTAAGCGCAACGGCTGGGCCTGGGCCTGGGGGTGGGGTGGGGAGGAAGACTACTTGCCCCCTCACTTCTTCTTCCAGCTCTCCCCCCCAGGTGCCACTTCTCCGGCCCACCACAAGGTCTGAGGGACAGTGGACCCGCCTGCGGCTAAAAAAAATTGCTGACCCCTGGACTAGCAGGAGTTAACAAGAGAAGCAGCGGAAGTGAAGGAAACTAGCACGGGGCTGTCCATGGTGACTTTTCCTGGAGTTTTGTTGGCGAGGAGGAGGAGGAGGAGGAGGAGGAGGAGGGAGCCACCAGCGGACATTTTGCTGAAACCCAGACATTTTGACAAATTTTTGAAATCCACCTGGACAGACATTTTAGGCCTGAACAAGAGAGCATGCCCAGGAATCCAGACACATGGCAACCCTAGCCTATCTAGGAAACATGCGTTGCTGGTTTGACTGCATTGTAAATATCGCACGGTTGCATGGTACTGGTATGTCTTCCCTTTGCACAAAGATTGTGAATGTATTTCTATGAGGGAAAAAACTCGGGCACCTATGGTGCTTTTACCAAGCTGTTTTCCTTTCATATTTAATATTGCTCCATTTATATTATGCATGGACACTGCTTCTTTGAGTGGCCTATATTTGGTTATTATACATGAGTGTATAGGAGTGAAAAGGGAAAAAAATCAGGCTCCCAACTACGGTGCAAATAGTTAACCTTTATTAATTGCCACCAATGAAAAGGTGAATCCATGTACATTGTCTCTTTGATACTGTCCCTTGTGCCAATATTAATCTTACATTTCAATCTATGACTTTTGTCTCGCCACTTTCCTTCTCATTAAGTGCTATCCAAATCCTATATTACTTCTGAGAACAAAAAGAGCCACTGGTGTGAATTCGTCATTAACATGCTAAAGAGTTCTGCTCTAATAACAATGTGACCTGCTCCTTTGTATGTTAATACAACTCGTGTCTAGGAATCTCGAATGCAGCCCTTTGCTAAACACAGGGAGACCACATGAAGACACAAAGGGAAAAGAGCGGGGGTGGGGGGGATTTATGTGAGCCAATAATAATGGTAAATGGTTAATGCATTGCATTTCACCAACACACACTCTACTGAATGCTTCTGCAAATTAATTATACATTCCATAAAGGAAGTTGTTTGCAACAAGAAGGTTAAGGGGTGGGTGGGAGAGAATTTTGCCCGCTGGAAACAGAAACCACTCTCCCTGGAGACATGACTTTTCACATCTTAGCAGCACCATTTTTCAGGAGCTTGTGCTTTAGCTGGAATAGCAACCTTGGAATTTTCCAGCCCCAATTCCATGCATAGGTTTTCAAAGATCCTCTTTGCAGGGTGACAAGGGGCAAAGGATAAGTACATAAATGCTGACATGGGAATAAACATGCACACTTGGCCTTAAGGACGAAAAGAGAGAGAGGGGGGCAAATGATCTCCCGCGTGGGCATTTCCAGTGGCGGCCCATGGGGTGTGGCAAAGCTGCCCTCCTAACACTGTTGCTGCTAACCTAGAAGGGGTGGGGAGCAGAGTAGTGGGGTCAATGTGCAGGTACACTGCTGGGACTGCCCGGTTGGCCAGTGGTGGACCCTCTGGTGCACCTGCATCTCCCCAACCTCATTGCCACCACAGCCCAACCTCACCCGGGGAAGCTGCACCAATGCTGTTTTGGGAGGGCAGTCCTGTACCACCACCCACACCAGTTCTGCATCAGGTCCTGCTTGAGGGCTTGCTGTAGGCATCCAGTTGGCCAATGAACCAACAGGATGTTGGCCTAGGTGGGCAAACATCCTGTTGGTTCATTGTGTTGTTAAGAGGAGGAGGAGGAGGAGCTCCACTCATTTAAATGAAAACAAGCTATTTATAAATTATTTATTATTCTGAAGGCAGGGAAGTTTTAAACGTTTGATGTTATATTATGTTTTTATATGTGGTGGAGTGTGGCTATCAAGAAATAGTTGAGAACTTTCTGCCCTTAAAATCTTACAGAGCATCCTTCCTCCCAGTTGTGCCTGTTTGGTCCCAGATTTTGGAACTCCCTACTAAGGGAGGCTTGTTTCACTGCTGGATTTCCACTAGGAGGCAAAAAACTCAGTTTTTCCTCTACTGCTCTATCTTTTAATCTGTATTTTTAAAATTCTGTTTTTAACTGGCTGGCACTTGCAGTAAAGCATATTGATCAACTCATACCTCATTTTTATACAGGTTGATTGTGACAATGCCTTATTATTTCACTGGATTGGCTTGCTGCTGAGGATTTTATTGTTGTTAGCAATCTAGAGCTTTATTAATTGAAAGGTGAGGTAGAAATATAATAAAGAAATGAGAGAGCACTGGGCATTTACCAAACACTCCCCTGCCTGCCTAATTAGAAGCACAAGAGTGTGAAAATTTAAGTAGGCACCAGCAAGGATGTGGAAGACCCAGTTTAAAGCTCCATCCAGTAATGGAGCTACTGGGTGGTGTGGGGCAAATCACTACAAGGAAGCCTAACTTGCCCTGCAGATGTAATGCGAATAAAAAATAGCATAACTCCATGTATCAGAGTCCGAGCTGCTTTGAGGAAAGACAGGTTACAAATGTGGCAAATACTTTGAATTGGGAATGAAAGGATCTGTCAATTTTCTGGGTCCCCCCCCAGTTTCTCATTTTCCAGTCTTAAATTCAGTTCCCCACCTTTCTGTAGCAATTTGCCATTGTTGTTGTTGTTGTTGTTTAGAAAAATCTTCATGAAAATAATTCAGAATTTTAGTGGTTGTTTTCCTGATAAACACATTTTTGTATGCAGTTTTGACTAACATACACATTTTTGCAGGAAATTTCTTTTAATATAATTCATTTGGTTATGTTATTTTCACTAATATTTTCATTTCTTATGCCCACTTTCGCCTAGTAGTACATGTATTATTGAAAACACTGGCTGCAGAACTGCATTGCAAAATTCAGATAACTCCGAATTTTGAAGGATGTTTGTGTTTCAATTCTCATTGTTTTCAGACAATGCTAATTTGATAAATTTGCCTTTAAAGGAGAACTGAAATGATTTATTTATTTTTGCCCCATCCCTATTCTCAATTATAATCTGTCACATTTTTGAATTCTGATTCCACAGAAGAGTCGCACCTGAGGGGAGCGGGATGTATGTATTACAGCCAAGCATAGAAGTTATGAGGTGCGAGAACAAAGCAACATGAAGCATCCGTTGCGTGCCAGTGATCCACAGTAAATAATTGTGAGAACAAACCCAGGATGTGTGAAGCGTATGAGAAAAGAAGGGAGGCTTCACTCACCCCTCCTCTTTTGCCCTGGGAGAAGCTGCTGAGGTAAATATACAACAAGATTCCCCACCTTCCCCCTGTCAGCAGGAAGCTAGGAGTCTATGACAACAGCAAGAAAAACAGCAGGATGAAGGGAGGAGGAAAAAAAAAAAAAGACTACCTGCAGCTAAGTTCAAAAAAAGGTAAATCTTGTTCCTGGACTTTCAAATTGTTACTGTATGTATTTATTTTTACAGAAATACAAATGCCCTTTTACATTATTTAAATGGCATGTAATTAAGTCGCAAGGTTCTTGGCTGCTGGAGAGGGAAATCCAGCTTGTGCTATGATTCCAAGCCCAGAGGGCTACAGCGAAGCACGAGAGGAAGAGAAAGAAAAAAGAGGGGGGAGGGAGGAGGGAGGAGAGAGAGAGAGAGAGAGAGAGAGAACAGAGTGTTTAACATTCAGAATTTGTCCACCGCCGATAATTTATTGGAACTCATCTGTAACAAGGCCTGGCACTGATTTATAAGTTGATTTGAAAAATAAATAAAAGTGATAGAAACCTGCATTCGGTTTTAATGATAGACTGTTGCAGCGTGAAAAGTAAGGATATGAGACATTGCAAGGAAATTAGATATTATGCCCTCAAGACAACTGCAGCTACCAGCCCATTAATTGTTAGATATTTATTATTAAAAATTTCTTTTCATGACTGACTGCAGAATATTTGCGCTGTTAAAGTTGTTGAGTTCTGACATGAATGAAGTGCATGGAGGAACTCATTCTCTCTTCTCTCTCTCTCTCTTTTCTCTCTCTCTCTCTCTCCCCCCCCCCTCGCCTTCAGCCCTTTTTGTCTGTGGGCTTGTATTGTGCGCGCCTGACGAGGCAACTGACCTGAAAGAGAGAAAGGATGGATTTTTTCTCCCTGTGCAAACATGAAAAAAGAACATATGCTACTTCCAAACCTCTTGGTAAATCTTCAAGGGCAGGAAGTTATTCTGAGATCCCATTCATTTCAGTGGGGTTTGAGCAGAAGGACATAACAGGTGGATTGGGCCCTTGTTGTGCATGGTATGTTTAAACCTGAAGTAATATTTCTGCTAACACTCAAGTCTAAGATGCTGGCCCTGGTGTAGTCAACAGCAAAATGTTACACCTGCTGTTCCTGACAGAAGTGTGTTTCTAGTCCCAGCAGAAACTCCATAAACTAAACAGATAGATGGCATTTGAAGCTACTCAAAACCACATTATTCTTTTTGATAGTGGCCATTCTGAATGTTTTTGGACCACAGCTTTCATCATCCCTTTCCATTGGACATGCTGGCCTGGGCTGAGGGGAGTTGGGGGTCCAATAATGTCTGAAAGGTCACAGGTTCCTCACTCCTGACTTATCAGAATAAGGAGACCCGGTGCTCTAGAATCACGTCCTTAAAAAATGTCCAGTTTCTGCAACCACCACAACTTCCGTGACTGAAATACAGTTCACAAACTCAGTAAAGTTACATAAACAGCTTTTATTTAGTCAGCTTGTTCTACTGCACAGTTCTATTTTCCAAAACCAAAATAATCGGCTGTCTTTAGTGTAAGAACCGCACCAGCGTTTCAGCAGGCATTTTGTGGGCAAAAGCTAATCTGGAGCTAATGCTCTGTAAGGACCCCTTGTCCTTACAGACCACTAGAGGTGAGGGATCTGAGGCATTCCAGATCCTGACAAACTCCACTTCCATCAGCCTCAGCCAGCATGGTCAATTGCAAAGGATGATAAGGACTGGAGACTAGCCACAAAGTCTCCTAGGCGGAACACGACACACCAATGGACAAACTTTAGCACACTCTCTCAATGCAACTGATGGTCAATACTTGTGGTGACAGAGAGGCAGTCCTTTTCACTGCTGGCATCAGTGTTATGGGATACACTCCCTGAGGAAGTAACAGAGGCCTCATCTGCATTGGCATCCCACCGGGTTTTGAAGATGCTCCTGTTTACATTCCCTTGACTCTTGATCAGACTCTCTTAATTGCTATGCCCCTCCCCCCTCCATACAGGGCTTGTTTTATTATGTGTTTTAATTAGTGATGGATATACTTTCATGCTTGCATCATTGGATTCCACACACGTAAACCACTTAAAAGCCTGTTTTGGTAGTACTCAGTATATTAATTAGTTATTAAGTAACAGTAGGATATGCTATATACATTTATCGATAAAACATACCGTAAATCATTGGCAAGTCTTAATGCAGTTTCTGCTTCAACACTCAAAACTTTGAGCCTTTTTAGATTTGTGGTGTTCTTTTGATAGCTTTCCATTTGGCCAGTGATTCCACTAGCCCATCAGATGCTAAACAGTTTTTTAACAAATTTGTCACATGCTAAGAGGACCTTGCTGTGTTTTCAGTTGCAATACGACTCCTCTTCCGTGTGTCCCCCACCACGGAGGCCACCTTTGGATTTCTTGATACCCAGCCTCATTGCCGACAAAGCTCTGTATAGTTAAAGCTATGGTTTTCCCAATGGTAATGTATGGAAGTGAGAGCTGGACCATAAAGAAGACAGATCGCCAAAGAATTGATGCTTTTGAATTATGGTGCTAGAGGAGACTCTTGAGAGTCCCATGGACTGCAAGAAGATCAAACCTATCCATTCTGAAGGAAATCAGGCCTGAGTGCTCACTGGAAGGACAGATCCTGAAGCTGAGGCTTCAATACTTTGGCCACCTCATGAGAAGAGAAGACTCCCTGGAAAAGACCCTGATGTTGGAAAAGATTGAGGGCACAAGGAGAAGGGGATGACAGAGGACGAGATGGTTGGACAGTGTTCTTGAAGCTACCAACATGAGTCTGACCAAACTGTGGGAGGCAGTGGAAGACAGGAGTGCCTGGCGAGCTCTGGTCCATGGGGTCACAAAGAGTCAGACACGACTGAACGACTAAACAACAACAAGCCTCATTGTGGATCCAAAGTTATTAGTGGAAATGAAAAATGGTGTTTGTGTCTCCAACTGTGAATATTCATATTCATTCATCTTTCGTGCATGAAAGCCTCCACTTAAAGCAAGAGGAACATAACATTTCTCATCAGTTCTGATCTGTTTAAACTTCGTGGCATGTATAGTCAAACTGCTGACAGGGAGAAGGTACTGTTTTTCTCCCTGCCAATAAATTGTCTCTTAATGGCATGAGCTGCCAAATGCTAAGTGTTATCTTTAGGCTTAGCAAAAAATAAAAGCTTTCTCTCTTTGGATAAAGCAGTAGAATACCCCACCATCAGCACCACAGCCAAGAATCAACACAGGAAAAATCAAGATATCTATAGAAACTGGATTTCTAACATTTGGAAAACTGTCTCCCCTCACAGATGTGTGGTATTTTTTTATTTATTTCAAACATCATAAAAACAATGAGGGGGCTGAAGTCAATGCTCAACAGCTGCTCCTTTGCACAGTATGGGCTCAGTTCCACAGAAAAGGGGTGGCCAATGTGGTGCTCTCCTAAAAATATGGATTGTATATACCATCATCCAAGATTGGTGGCCATGCTGGCTGGAGCCGATACCTCTAGTCCACATTATCTGGAATACACGTTGGCTACCCTTGCCACAGAACCACCACAAGGAATCCAACCCACCATGGAATGGCCAAAGGGTCTAGTAATCAGTGTAACAAGTAGTTTAGCCCACTGCAGAAGGCTTTCTTACTTCAATTGCTGCAGGCCCAAAACTGATTCACAGCTGAACAATTCACAAGGTATTAGTGACTTGTGATGGGGTGGGGTGGGGAGTGTAGAATTCAGTGGCAAACACTTAGAAATTCGAGCTATACTTGTGTATATATTTATTCCAGGAGTTAAATTCCATCTATAGCAACATTAACTGGGCTGTTTCTCTGCATGTGTGTACATCACTTTTTTTTTTTTTTTAAAGATTTCTTAACTGTACACACTCTGGTTGGCTGCTATTTGAGATGGTTTCAGTAAAAAAGCATCATTAGGAAAGGTCTGTGATAATGTATTTACAATGAACAACAGATTTACAGTGGACCACTCACACTTGTAATACATCAGCCCAGACTATGTTGCCAAGCTGGACCTGGATAAAGGTAAGTAAACTGTCAGAGAACGATGGACTTCATAACATCTACTCCATATAAAAACAAAAAGGAAGCTTCTCCTGTCTCCCCCACCCCGCCAGCAAACAGTCTATTTCCCTACTCTTTATTTTAAAACATTACATTGATTGGGGTCAAACTTCCATTTCAGCAGTTCCTCTGTTCAAAATTCTAAAGAGCACCCCTTGGCAGGGTATCTGCTGCAGGAAATATAATTAAAGATTTTTCTCATCTTAAAAAGAACTTTTAAGAGATAGTGGTGCAATGTTATGATTTTAATCTATTGCCATTTCTTTCCCCTTTAGCCCGTTATTGAAAATACCTGATATTCTTCGTCTCTCTCTCTTCTCCCATTTGCCCCTTCATCAGATTTGGGTGACCTCTACTATTTCCTCCGTCTTGTGCAATAAATAATGGGAGACGTCTAAAGCTCATCACAACAGCAAATAAGGTGCTGTATAACACATCATCCTCTCAAAATTGCCACAGCAGGAAGGACTGGCAGCCCATCCATTACCTACATTATTTCAAGAACAAGCTTTCCCTATTTGTCCTTGGATATGGTAAGGCAGCAACTAAGGGATGGAATAAAGAGATTGTTTTAATGTTGCGGTCTGAATCTTCTTCACAAGGACCTAGTCTTATTTGCCATTTTAAAGATGACCCCCCCCCCCTTTTCTAGGTAAAGAAAATAGTGAGGGTTATATCACACGTTCAATATTCAGCATGTATTGCCCACCGTATGTAGGCATCACAGTGAACTGCAGTCCTTCCTGGCTCTCTGCTACTACAAGTCTACGTGTGTTGGGAATTACAATTCGGGAACGAACTTCTTACGTTTTTATATGTAAAAAAAGTAGGCCACTCAGTGACAGCTGAGGCTAAAGGCCTAAGCCCTACATAATGAGAAGTACTGCAGAGAGAATGCACAGCGGTGAGTAGTTCTTATCTGTGTATATTTAGATATTCCTAGCTGTTTTACTTTGCAAATACATACATATCAATCCCTTTTGAAGGCAAGAGACAGATCAATAAAAGGTTACAATATATGTGCTTGTTTTGGTAAATCATGCTTCAAATGCCCACTTTTTCTAGGGTCTGTTCTGAATACAGCTGTTTCTATTTTGTTCCTCTTTTGTGGTGTTGTTGGGGGTGCCTTGTAACACCTTTTGTTAGTTTGCACACACCTCCAGCTGAGTTCTTTGGGTTTCAGAGTCTCCCACTTCTCCCTAGGAGTTAAAAAAAAAAACACCTCTCAAGGTGGTTAATGCACCTCGATACAAATGTGCATCTATGTAAATAGCTTCATGTAGCTTAATGCAGACACAAAATGTCATCTTCTCTTTTGGAGTTGGAGAATCTGTGGCTTTCCAGGTTTTCTGGCCTCCATCTCCCATCAGCCCCTACCAGCATGGCTAATGGTGAGGGATTATGTGATCTGTAGTTTAACAACTGGAGAGCCATAGGTTCGTCATCTGGTAAGAATCTGGTAAAAGACAAAACCATACCTGTTTTGAGTATCTGGATACAGTACAGCAGTGACTGTAACAACTCGTGAGATTATAAACCAATGTCAGGATTGCCTATATTTTTCAGTTGCAACCCAAGGAAGTGAAAACTGGGATTATGTGCAGCATTCAGCACCCTGAGAATTTTCGTATTTGTTTAAAAGAAATTTCTAGCTCCTAAGTCTATATATAGGCTTAAATGTGTTAAGAAGTTAAAAGGGAAAGCTAAGTTAAGTAACAGGTAAAAGTTTGGCACAGACATTCTACATAACTATAGTTCCCCATGATTTGCAGAAGCAAAAGGAAGAATGGAAAACAAGCAAATACACACATGTGCAGAATTTATTCATGTTGTGGAATTCAGCTTTTCATGGCACAGAATTTGTTAAAGTGCACAGTATAGAAAGCGCTCCACTGAATGAGCCCATTTCTAAGCTAATTAAAATATGCAATAATCAAAGTAATCCATCCTCCACTCTTTTAGCTACTTTCCTAGGTCCCACTCATTTCATTACAATATGGAGAGGTAGCAAGGAAATGAGTTGTCTGGTACATTAAGACCTTCTTGATACTTTAATGTGAAGGATCATTCCTTAAGAATCAACGAGAGAGTGAAAATGCATAGACAGGAGGCTGGTTCCTTGAAACGTGTCTCAAAGCCATCCACTTTAAGAGAATTTCATTTTGCTTTTTCCTCCAGAAGAAAACCTTCAATACCAAAAACAATGGGAATAGAAGCTTTAAGACTTTTTAAAAAAAATAATAAAAAAGTTATGGCATAATAATTAAAACCTCGTCGGCTTAACCTTTCAGTTTAGTCAATCAGGTTCTGATTAGTTTCTATCTTGTTTCAAAACAGTGTTACATTTAAATAAACTGATCCCAACAATAAAACACAAAGACCCACTTGATTTCAAGAGCAGCAGCAATTAAAATGCCCAGATTAATCACACACACCCTCTCCTATGTGCCCTATTTGGAGTGAAGATTTCAACAGCTCACATGAGAACCACTGTCGCTCAGAGCCCATCGTTAAATGCCATTATCCAGGCCGGGTTCCTGCACAGAATGAGACCTGAGCACTTCAAAGAGAGGGTTTTCACAGAGACGCTGATGTCCGCCATCTGCAAGTCGACGAAATGCCTTTGACTCCTTTGGTTTTAGTATCATTCCCTTTGGAAAACGAGTCAGCTGGAGACTATTGCAATGAAGTAACAGAAACAAACAGTCCAGCGCAACACATGGCACAAGCCACTGTCTACACCGTTTGGGACAACGTCCTTGTCTGTTTTTCTTCGGTACATTTATTCCAGAGACTGCGCACTGAAGGGAGTCTGAGTTTATCCATGTTCTTGCTGTAAACATTGAGGAATATACCAAGGACAACCAGCAAGCCTGACCACACATACCTAAAATGGAGAAAGAGGGGTGGAGCAACACATTAGCAACTGTATGTATGTAGGGCAAGGGTCCTGTAGGAAGCAAAGCGGTAGTCCCAGAATTTAAATTCGAATTTGTAAAGGGGTGGAGGAATATGGTAGACCTAAAAAATTAGCTTACATAAATATTCATCTGCCTTGGTAGCACAAGTCAGTAGAGCTGAGACTCTTAATGTCAGGGCTGTGGGTTCAAGCCCCATGTTGGGCAAAAGATTCCTGTATTGCAGGGGGTTAGACCAGATGACCCTCGCGGTCCCTTCCAACTCTATGATTCTATGGTTTATAATGCACCTTCTAATTTCCATAAAGCAAGATGGACTTGTATTCTCTCCGAAACCAAGGTTTCCATTTATTTCACTCGTCAGTTCACTGCTATTACAAAATGTGCGTTTTCCAAATTTCGTGAGAGCTAGGATGTGTTTTCGCTCTAAAAATTGGGTGAACACTTCGCTGTTATACCTATAAAGGTTTATTCTTAGTGACAATACGCACTCCCTGCCTTCTGAGCATCCCAACTGCTGTGTATGGGTCCTGGAAGGAAGGATGCCACACATATAAAAGAGGTGGCTCCCTATGCGGGGGGGGGGGGGGCGCTCTTCAGCTGCATCTCTGTATGGAGAGCGACTGAGCCCTTCTCCCCCAATCATACCTGGTAGAGAGGTGGGGCAACATTATCAACCCTGGTGAAGACTGATTAGGAGATAACAAAGCACGCATCTTCTTTGGGTGGGGTCTTAATTCATTTTAAAAGTTCGTTTACGTTTCAGATGGCATGTAATTTGGGGGTTTCTGGCAAACAATGTACAGTGGTACCTCGAGTTACAAATGCCTCAGGTTACAAATGCTTCAGGTTACAAACTTCGCTAATCTGTTACCTCGAGTTGAGAACTTTGCCCCAGGATGAGAATGGAAATTGTGTGCCGGTGGCGCAGTGGCAGCAAAAGGCCCCACTAGCAAAAGCATGCCTCTAGTTAAGAACAGTTTCAGGTTAAGAACGGAGCTCCGGAACAAATTAAGTTCGTAACTAGAGGTACCACTGTAACAACCTCCCACTTATAGCCATGTATCAAATTAATTTATCCAAGTGCCCCTTGCTTCTGTTCTTCATGTCTTAAGCTCATGCACCCGACACGAGTCAAGGATGGAACAAAAATAGAAAACAGAAATCCCACTGTGGGTGTAGCAAAGCATAGGCTTGCTTTTGTGGTTGTAGTGGTTAGAATGCAGGACTAGGACATGTGAGACCAGAGTTCAAATCCCTATTTGATCAGGAAGTTCAATGGGTGACCTTGGGCCAGTCACTAACCCTCAGCATTGTTGCGAGGACAATATGGAGGGTGGGAGAGCCATCTATGCTGCCTTGGGCTCCTTGGAGAAAAGGTGGAAATAATTTAATAAATAAACAATCCTTGCAGGTGGGCCATAAATTATCATAGGACGCGTTTGTGAATACATTTAAATCACAACATTATATACATTAGGTGTATTAATTAAAGTCAAAACATGTAGATGGATACTTACTGGAATGTAAATGGCTTTGCAAAAAACAGAAAAGAAAGTACAATTGTCATTGCTTTTCTTCCTGTTGTGACTGAAGGAAAACAAGTCCATTAAAACATTAGTTCCATCCCAACTAAAATACAGTTTCAATGCACCGAAACAGAAGCATCATGCAAAGGATGGCAAATGCGGCAATTACAACCTCACGCCTTACTGCAGCTTGCATTTGCTTGCAATAGACTGACATCATGGCCCCCAATACAGAGAAAGTTAGCTGCGCTTCAGCTCCACCAAAATGTACGGCATTTAAGTTAGGCATCACCAACTTATTCTATTGTTTTCACATCTGGTTTATTACTAATATTCTCTGGATTTAGAGGGGTGGTGGCCACATGGGTGTTGCTTTACATCTGCCACAGAGTGCGGTGTATGAAACGGCAAAGCATAAAGGTAAAGTTATTCCAATAATAACTTTATCAACATTCACCAAGCTCCAGACACAATATAAACCATAACCCTTAAAAAAAAGAGACACACAAAAAATTTGCTTGATCCAGAGCTCTGATCAATGCTGGAAGAAAGCTCTCATGACAGGCTCTCTCAGCTTGCATGATGATGTGCAATGCTTGAAGGTGCTTCTAAAGGGGTCCCATTTTTTTTGGGATACATGGTCGCCCAGAGGTGGTGAAGAAAAGGAACCAGAGAGACCAAAATCATTGCATGAGATCTCTTGAGTCTAACTACATAATAAGGGCTTTAAATCTATAGATCAGTCAGCAAAAGGTTTAGCTGCTTAATCAACGGGGAACCAATATCAATTGACAAGAGTACATTTTCATCGGCGAGGTTTCCAGTTATTCTTTACACTTGTTTTGGTCACGATTCATTATTGCAATAGGGTTTTTTTATGCATTAAAGGTAGTTTGGCTAACTGTGAGTGGTAAGTTTTGGTTCTATAATAAGCTGCAAGTCTCTTCCTTCCTTCAGTATCTCAAAATGGCACCTACTGTCTAACCGATTCAACTGATTAACTGGGGGAAAGGCAGATGATCAATCTATCAACTGGATCGGTTGCTCTAATAAATCTTGCAGCATTGCTGGCTGGTTACTACAGCTCCAGCCCATGGCAAGCACCTCATCCCCAGCACCTTTAGGCATCTATACAACCAAGCAGACTTCACAGGGTCTATGACTGTGCATGCTGGAATTCCCCTGCAGGCACAACAAGGTCAGCAAATTATGTTGCTCAGGCTGCCTGTCATTCTTCGGCTTTAGCAGAAGATTTTGTAGTTATGAAGCTTTTTTTATAGGGCGTCTTATCAGCCTTTCACCATACCGTATATCTGTCTCATTCTGCCACAATCCCCTGCAATGAAATAATATGCAGCAGTAACACAGAACTTTCCCCCCCTTCTTCTTCAATGGATAGCCAAAGCACTTCTTTATGGATGTGTTAAATATTTTATTTCCATTTTATAAAAAAATGAAAAATGGAGGCACGAGAAGGTGAAGCGATTTGTCCAAGGTCATTTGGGTGTTTGTTGCTAGAACTAAAAATGAGAGCTGGACATTAATTGGGGAGGAGGAGACTGTTCCTTCTATTTGTGCTTTTTTTTTAAAAAAAAACAACAACAACATAGCATTGTTTTTCCAGGTCTCTTAACTGCATTTATCTAATGGCAGGGCTCAATGAAGGCTGACAACCGGGCAGCCTAACCCCACACTTTAGCTGCTGTGGTATAAAGTGGTGACTTGTATAGCTGCCAAAACTGCATCCTCTGCTGGACAAATGGAGCAGTAATATGCAGCACTGGCCTGTGTGCCTTTTAAACAACTATACTGTAGCATGCTTGGCGCTGGCACCAGTCAAAGTGACCGCAACAGCCTTCAGAAACAAACAGGCAGATGGTAACCCTTTCTATCCTTGCTTACACACTCCTCTCTAAACGGGTTTGCATATACAGCTGCTTCCAGGGAAGGCTTAGGACCAAGACCCTAGTGCAGAAGTTGGGAGATCCTGTGTCTGGACCACACCTCCCATGAGCCCTGACCATTGGCCATGCCAGCGGGGGCTAGTGGGGGCTTGGAGCCCAACATCTTGTGGGGGTAAATGATCCTTTTCACCTTCTCTGTCCTGTTGTAGGCACAGACTCCTTGCCTCTGGACCTAAAGATGCCAGGAAATGTTTCCAGGGGAGTGGAAACATTTATTTTTTTCTGCTGGACTATAGGGTACAAGGCCAAGTCAATATCCTCACCAGTGCAACAGCAGGCTATCTGGTCCAATGTGGGTCATTTGATCATTCTCTCAAAGTCTACTATGCTGTCAGGGAAAATTCTTGGATATGGATTTAAAGTAATGCAACATGTGCTTTTAATATACAAAGACTAGCCCCAGAAGTCTGTTTGATGTATTTTTATAAAATAAATTTTATTAAGGTTTATAGAGAAAAAAATAAAGCTTAATATCTTATCCCCCATTTAACCAAACCAAGACTTTTATCTGCTTGATAGATGTGTCTAGGATCCTTCTAGAGCTTCTCACCCCACCCCCTTTCTAAGGTTAATATTTGGTCCCACCCACCACCAAATTATTTCCAATATTGTTTCTGAGAACTTATTTGTCATGCCTGCATAACTGAGCAGTGAATGTAATGCTTTAATGCTACTGAATTGACAGAATTCTTATTCGTATATAATTGGAATCCTGTTGAAGTAAGGAAAAATAAAAGATACCCCCTCCCCAATTTACAGCCAGGGAGCTTAGAGATGTTATAATTTAATCATTTCTTTTTCTCTACCTCATTTGCTTTTATACACATTTCTTTCCCATTTAATACATATCTGCCATGCATTTTTGAATTGCAAATGTGTGGAAGGTGACATTTACCTCCGCTGCAATGATCTATGTATTTGCGCAAGCAGTCTTGTAGGTGGAAGCATTGGATCAAAACAAAAAAGCGGTACGTAGCTAAGACACACTACCTCTCACCACATGAACCCATTAAACCATTCGCAGAACAAAAGAACAGGAGTCGGAGCAGAAATAATGTACAAGCTTTATCCCAAATCAGGAATTTTTTTTATTCAATTCTTCTGTTAAAAAATGAACTAAAAAAATGAACTGTACCTGTTACAGCTAAAAGAGCTCCAAAGATTTTAATCAGGGCTAGGACAAAAGAGATTCCAAAATAGCCAGTCAAGGAGAACAAGAATGCGTAGCCGTATGTTTGAACTGGGTGCTGCAGGAACAAAACGAAATATGAAACTGAGGAAGGTGCGAAACAAACCCCGAGGTACCGCAAAATGAAATAAATGCCTTTAATCAACTGCCCGAACCAAAGTAACAAAATCTTAAATCATTCACGATTTTATTTATTCTTATTGGAAAATTGAGAAAAGTCATAATGAAATGATAAAAAAATTACTCCTGGACTTTTCAAAGAATAAAAGTAATTTCTTATGAGCAAGTCAATGGATCACAGAATCAACTTGAATGCACATTTGTTTTTGTTGTTGTTTTTTACTTATTGCGTTATTTATAAACCATCAACTCATAAGAAAAGTATCAAGTGCAGTGAAAATAATCAAAGCACCATTAAAAAATGTTCAAGCAGAAATGCAAAGGCTAGTAATGTGATTTGTTCAAAATTAATATAACAGCACATGAATGGGGGGGGGGAGAGAATCACACTTTTTTAAATGGAAAAAAATATATTTACCTTTGAGCAAAATGTTACTGCAGGGGTTAAGCCACTAGTGCATGTCAGTCCCAATAAAATATACAGGAAACCTATTGAATAGGAATACAAAACCTGGAATAGTTACAAAAACAAATTATTTTAATCTTGTGGTATTTTTTTAAAATGCCATATATATTGTGTGCTCTATTAGCACATCTCTTTGCTGGAAGAATGTAATCTCTTTTGAAAGTTATGTTTTTTCAAGTATAACACAGGCAATAACCTCAGATATTAGCTTCTGAGTGACTTGCTGGATAAACACGCCTCAACTGGCAATTGATATACCCTTACAAGGTGATTCTCTGGTTAACAGATCTGCCGATTTATACAGCCATGTTCTGAGTGAGAGTTATCATGAATTAAATGGCAACTGCGTGCCTTGGCCTTACCCAAGTTACACAGCAGTAGTTGCTGGTTGTGAAGACAAATCTTTTAATTTTTAATAAAACTCTGTCTGAAGTTGCACTCCGGTCTCTTTATTTTTAAATTCACAATTTCTCTTGCCATTAACTTAGGCCAGAGCAACAATTTTTTACTATTGCCAACAACCAGACTGGACTATTCCTGTACAGGCAACCCTCCATTTACGTAGGGGTTATGTTGTGAGGCACCACATGCTAAAGTGAAATCGCGTATATTTGAAACACCGTTGACAAAGCCTGCCCCACCCCATTACTCAATGTTTTTGTGATGTTTTCAGGTCACTTCTGGGTTCAATGCAATGCACATTTTTAAATCACGGCTGACTAACTTAAAATAGTAGACAGAAATAGAACAGAACTCCGCCCCATAGCTCCCATAACTGAATGAAATTATAGAAGGGGAACATTTACCATTTCAGAGTTGGAGCCATTGTGCAACTTCATAGCCTTTTCCTGCACGTTTCCTATAACGGCGTCTGCACAGAGGGCAAGGGATATAAGGACCACACCTTCAAGGAATCAGAAAAGGACTTAACATAAAATAAAACAATAGACGCATACTCTAACATTATGGATAGAATTCACTGTTGCACTAAGGCAATTGTTCTGTCAGAGCAAACGTTTTTGCTTGCCAGCTCGAACTCTCTCTCCTCATCACCAAAACTGGAATTGTCTCATTTGTGCAAGTGGGATGCCACAAATAAATATCGCCCATGGTTCTTCTGATGTAGAACTATTGGAGTCATAGGTGCCAACTTCCTGGGCCCCTGGGTGCCCACAAAGTTCCCCATGAAGGGGCCGGGAACCCATAAAATTCTGTGCCAGGGCCATGGGGCCAATTTGGCACTCCTGATTGGAGTTTAGAAAACAACACAAAGGCTATACATTCTCTTATTCTTTGCACTTTTAAAATCTGTGTAAGACCCGCTTTTTGCATATGATGCAAAGAACAACACAAAAGCAACCATATTCTCCATTTTGGTGGGGAAAGAGCAGAAGGGATATATTTTAGAGGGATATACTTTGCAATATATATTCTTTCCAGATAGCAAAGAAAGCAACAACTGCTTGACGGGTAACAACATTTTAAATGTTTTAAATCAATCAAATCAATTAATTAATGAAATTAACAGAATTTGTATTGCTGCATATTTAGGCTTATTGCGTTTCCCATTTTTTACACAACATCGCTTACCATGTTTTTCAATACTGTACTATTAAAAGAGCCTTAAATCTAATTTTCCAGCCTTTGATGGGCACAATATGGGTGATACTGTTCACACATCCGATACTTTAAATGCACTCGGCTTTTATGCTTCTAACATTTGTATCAGCAAAAATTACAAGTTCCATTTAACCTCAAAGCTCAGTTTTGTCTCCTTGGGCAAAAGCTGTCACATGTAAATAGATTTGCCCTTGACAATGTGAATGTTTAAAGAATTTTGATTAAATTATGCAACTCAAAAAATGCTTCAGCTAAGAATAATACAAGCTTGAGTGTAAATGCTTCCACAACAATTTGATTATAAACTAGTGAAAGGAAATCTAATATTATTTAGTGACCAGGAACAGGGCTGCATGCACTGCAAGGCAAGTTGAGAACCTGACATTGTGACTGACTTATGAAAACTTTATTTCAGCACAATGACAGCAAAACATTTTGCTCGAGACACATAATTTTTTAGCAGGACCCAAGGCAAATCTGAACACAACGGCCGTACTGGGGTGTCAAGAAAACCATAGCTTAGTGACGAGATCAAGCTGCATTCTGTGCTCCTTGCTCACACAATTACAAGGAAGAGTTTTGAAGCGTTTGCTTAGGTTTGATGTTGACTTGTGATGTTAACATTAGCCACCATTGACAATGCAATAAGCCACAGTTAAGCAGAAACAAAATTGAACAGTTCTGAATTCCTTGTGGAGGAGGGAAAAGGAGCAGAGTTTAACCTCAAGGCTTGTTTTGATTTGTTCATATCATGCTAAACCATAAGTCAGTGCAAGGGTGGATAACCTTTAGGTTCTTCATATTCCCCCACTTTGCTACCAAATTTTGACAAATCCACCCAACATAATGACATCAGGCGAGTTATCCTACACACCTGTTAAAGGTGGTCCACAGGGTTGTGGGAAAATAGTGACTTCACGGCACTACACAAGGTTTGCACAGTGTTTCAAAGTGCTGCCGATCAGCAGGCTTAAACTCCATTGCCCATCAGCTGAGAGGGAGGGAATTAAAGGCTGCTTTCTGTGGGGCTCAGTTGCATGCACAGGTTCCCAGTGGATAACTTCTGCAGCCAAACCAAGCAGGCTTGAACTCGCCACCTATCAGCCGAGGAACTTGGTCAAGTAGCTGAATCAGCTGCCACTCTATCTGCCCCACATATGACATGAGGGGGGGCAGGTAGGTGCCATTTAGGGGGAATGATCTGGTGGGTCATATTTGGCCCACAGACTGGTGGTTGCCCAACCCTGTTTTTACTGTGACATCTGAACTGGCAGACTGAATTTCCTGCTGTAGTGTAAACGTTCTTTATTCTACACCCTACCATCCATGTACACAATACTTTAAAGCACAAGCGAAGAAAGTAAACCAACTCCCTATCTCAAGGTAATTTACATTTAAATTTGGACAGTGGCAAAACAGATGAACGGGAAAGCTGAAGTCAACATAAGAAACATGAGCAAATGCAGTTTACGTAAACTTCATTGCAGCTGGGCATGAAGACTGGGGGTTAAAGCAAAAACTTCAGAGAAAAGGGAGGACACCTGAGAACATCCCTACAAGTTCAGGCTACTTTATTGTACTGATCCTTGGATTATATGTTCCTCCTTCCATCTCCTAATGGGCTGACAATTCATTTCTCTTAAAATAATAATCATCCTGATAAAAGTAGAAATATACAAGGTTGTTGCATTACATGCCCAACTTCTGGTAGTAAAGTAAAACCCCTGGTTATAATTACTCAGAGTCCTAAACACCATCTCTTTTTTTGTACAGCAAATACACACATGTAGAAACCAGCAATAATATTAAGCACTGAAGGAAAGAGATGGCTTTACATAGATTTTTTTTTTGAAACAAGACATATGGGATCAGCTTTGCCCTCAGAGTGCATAGTCTCCTGCTTCATTAAGTATGCATCTTGTAAAGGTCGTGGAGTTCGACTGCTATTCAGCAAAGGGTTCTGCTTTACAGAACTCATTTTCCTCTCTTTTTATTTTTTATTTTCCACATAGAAAATTGCATGCAAAAGTATATTCCCAGGCTGACTGCAAGTGAAGTATTGAACAATCAGGAAAAGTCTAATTTAAAATTGAAATTTTAATTAAAAAATAAACCTGGGATGCAATGTGTTCTGTTATATTGCAAGCAGAATGCAAAGGGGTATATGGTGGCTGGTATTCCTTCAGGGGAATGGGTTCCAAACCTGACCTCTTCAACCATTATGAGAACAGCCTTTTCTTTTTTCTTTGGTAAAATCAACAAGGAGGTTCTCCTTCACAAGCTCTACAGAAATTTTCTCAGTGGCTGTTAAGGCACAGTCCTAATCCTAGATCCATAATTCTAGATAAACAACTACCTGTCATTTAGAAAATACCTGAAGGCAGCCCTGTTTAGGGAAGTTTTTAATTTGTGACTTTGTATTGTATTTTGGTATTTGTTGGAGGCCGCCCAGAGTGGCTGGGGAGACCCGGCCAGATGGGCAGGGTATAAATAAATAAATAAATAAATAAATAAATAAATAAATAAATAATAATAGATCCACTGGGATGAGAGAGTTAGGACATGGCAGATCTCCAACTCAGCCAAGCAGGTTCCCAGCTCAAGTGGCCTATGCCAGTGTACGCACCCACCACCCTGGCTCAGCTGGAGCTACGCCAATTTCCTTCTCCAAAAACACATCAATTCCTATCAGAGTATGAATTTCCATTAAAGATTTTACCTGTTAAGTCAAAATTTGGTGCAATGGTGCTGTCAGCTAGAGTAAACCATATTAAGCCCAAGCTCATACACACTGCAGCAGAAACGTCCGCAATATTGTAACGTTTTCCTGTGCAGGAAAAAAAGGAGAAGTTGACACCATGCAATGATGGAAGATTTAAATTCTTCAGTTCATTTGGTACTGAGTACACAGCAAGTAAATAAATAAATATTCAATTCACCGCCTAACTCAAGCTCTTGGGGGCAAATCCTAAGTCTCATTATCCACCTTGTTGCTGCCTGAGTGTGGTCTTTTTCCACATTGGTGCAGCAACATATATAATAAAAAGAACCAATGGAAGGCATGGATGGAGTTACACACTGTGTCAGTGCACCCTCTCCCTGGCAGCACAGAGTACAGTCATACCTTGGATCCTGAATGCCCTGGAACACAGACGTTTTGGCTCCCGAACGCCGCAACCCCAGAAGTGATTGTTCCGGTGTTCGAACCTTCTTTTGGAATCCGAACGTCCAATGGGGCTTCTGATTGGCTGCAGGAGCTTCCTGCAGCCAATCAGAAGCCGTGCTTTGGTTTCCAAACATTTTGGAAGTTGAACGGACTTCCAAAACAGATTCTATTCAACTTCAAAGGTACGACAAGAGAAGCATCCTTTGTCTCTATGGTGCGTACATTTGCTGGACTGTTGTGTGACGTAGCGATGCAGAGGCAGCAACCATGCCACTGGAGGAACGTATGAACCAGCCCTCAGTGGCAATATCCTGACACCTAGTATCAAAATAGGTGGCCTACAGAGACATTTTCTGCTAGACCTGAAACTTTATAACATATAGTTTTGTAACAACGTCCAAAATCTCGGGGCATGTGGATACTGAAATTTTGCAGGTGGTATGTTTCACCTCCCATTCTAGATGCTTCAAAGGTTTCACTTCACCATAACCAAATTCAAAAAAACTAGCCAGCTGAACTAAAAGCAACAGAATGCCAATTCAAAAGGTGGTTTTCTTAGGTTTCCCATAGAGTAAAAATAACCCATATAAGTGAGCCTCTCCTCATCAAATGAAAGCAGTAGCACCTTGGGGATTTCATAAACAGAGTTAGTAGATAAATTATTCTAGGCTCAGGCAAGAAATGTCAAACTTTTTCAAAGTGAAGCCACCACCACGAGCCTCCCCAAAACCATTAACAAGCCTCAACCCTGCAATGTTAATTTTTATTCAGTGGCTGAGGTGTAGCATGATCAGCACAAAAAAAAGAAGGCGGCTCTGGTCATATCCTTAAAGAAACAAAAAGACTGCCTTACTTGCCTCTCCTCCCCAAAAATAATTCAACACAACAGAATTACAACGACTTTCACCAAACTCTCTCTCTCTCAGTGTGTGTGTGTGTGTGTGTGTGTGTGTGAGAGAGAGAGAGAGAGAGAGAGAGAGAAATTGAGGAATATAGGTCACAAGAGACACTCAATGCAAGTTCAGATAATAATTCTGCCTCAATTACCAGCTATCTACATTTTGGACAGTCTAAATCAGGAATGCATCAAAAATATTTTCCCAATCACATTCTAAGATTCTCCATCCTACAAGTTGCTTCTAGGCCTCCCTTGCAGTTTTGTTTTGATTCATTTTGGTTATTGACTCAAATTCAAAATCAATCCAGGATTTCAAAGTAACTTAAGACCTCCACAGTGAAGCAATGGATAGGGTTTAGGGAAGAGAAAATAAACCACTGCTGGGTCTTTACAAGTTTATTTTCTGAAATGAATAGCATTCAATAGCAAGAATAAGGCATACCTTGTATAAAGACTCCTCCTATCATAACTGGGATCAGTTTACAGCACTTGAAGATTACTTGTGTAGGATAATTCAGATATCCTAAGGAGGTATTTGATAAACCCATTGTCCCCACTGTTAGGAAAGCTATTATCATGTAGGTTTTGCCTGGGATCCTGAAAAATATAAATGAAGCTCTGTATTGGGGAGCAAATGTCAACACTAAAAGAGAGGCTTTAATATTGTGGCAAGTAAAGATTATTAATCAAACTGCTGACTTTTCATTGAATTCAAAGTAGTGCTGAAATCTGAATTTATTTTTTATTTAATTAGACATAATAAACCAGAAAACTTAACTACTGTAATATCATTTACTGCCACTATGTTGGCGATTTATTGTATTTTATTGTATTTTACAACGGAAGATGTAAAATTTATTGTATTTTATTGTATTTTACAACGGAAGATATAAAAGCATGATATTTAATGCCTTTCATTCATTGCCCTACACAGACATGCAGAATACAACATATTCTGTACCAATCAGTGGGATTAATCCAAAATAACTGTCCTGAGAACAGTGACTTTCCTGTAGGCTCAGATAATATAAAACCTCAAACCCCTGAACTTTACTTACTATACAGCCCTAGAAAAAAAATTAATGCCCAAAGAAGTGTTGGGATATCAACAGCCCAACTTCTTTTCTGAGCGGCCTTTGGATTGAACTGGAAGGCTGCTCTTACAGGTCTTCCAGATTTCAGGAGTAATTTCTTAGGAGTTACTGGATGGGAGATCTGTGATCAGTAAGGTCTGCTTCATGCATGGAAGCTCCCCATACAGTCCGTTGGATCCTAGCCTTTTTGCAGGAGTTTCCATTTTAACACTACTCAAATATTTCAGGAATCAACTCTGGAATCAGCTGACATCAAGCATGTGATATGAGTAGATTATAAAAGCCACAAAGAAAAATGATTCTCTTTTTCAGTATAAAATAAATGAGAAATGTATGCATCTGTTGCTATGTTTTTATTAATTTTAAAATTTGTGCCAATTAAGTGATCTTAAAGTAACTCCCCACATTAAGAGGGGAGGGAGAGAAATTCTACTGCATGCTCATTTTTCATTGGGCTGACAACTCCACAAGTCAACACCATGGGCACTGTCATGGAATCTCACTAAATCAGAAAAAAAAAATGTTTAGAAATAATATTTGACTGATTTCTGCCCCAATTCAACTTCACAAATCATTTCTGGTTAAATAGTTAATCAAATTTAACCCACATAATAATATGAAAAAGTAAGACTATACAGATAATATCATACCGTCTCCTTTTGTCCTGAATAAGCTGTAGTTCTATGAGTCCAAAAATGGAATAAAACCCAAATTGCACTAATGTAAGATACCACCCAAAGGGTTTAAAACCTTCCACTGAAAATATCAGTTCCTGGAAGAGGGAAAACAGAGAAACATTAGACTTACTCAGAAATTTGCTTCTAATTTTTTTGCGTCCCAACTTAAAAATATTGGACAGAATTATCATTAGCTTAATGAATCTGGCTAGCCATCCTGTCTAGTTAAGGCTTGGTATTAATTTGTATACTCTTTTTGACTTGATTTTAATTCATGTACTTTTGTTTTTGAACATCAGTGTGAAAAGCAAGCACCAGCATCAGATATCCTATTTTGTTGGCCCATTGGGTGGGTTTTAAATTCAGAGAAATGTCCCCTTCATCTACTCACCTTTTGTGCAAGACTCCAGCATCACATAAGAAAAACCCTACTTGATGAGTCCATCTAGGCCTGCCTTCCATTTCTAAGACTGATGAGACAAATATAGGACACAAAGGCCCACTCTCAACTCTTTGCTCCTCAGCATCTAGATTCAGACTGCTTCCTAACACGGAGCTTCCATTTGGCTATCACATAGCCGTTTATGTCTCTGGATTTGTCTAAACTCCTTTTAAAGACTTCAAAGTTATTGGCCACTGCTATCATTGCTGTAGAGAATTCCCTGTATGATTTATGCATTGTGTGAAGCAGTTCTTTGTTTAGTCCGTCCTGACTCTTACCAACCTGTTTCCTTGGGTGATCCCTGTTGAATGTTACAGTTTAAGGTTCATTACTGTTCCACAGAAATATCTCTTTAAAAGATAGAAGGAAATGAACTGACCTAGTTTTGCAGCTGTGGGGCAGTACAGCGGGTGGTGTTAAGTTTGTATTGATTTAAGGCGTATCAGCAATCAGATATAGTATATAAGGAGGTCTGCGTACCTATCTCAGTAACCTAGGTGGTGGGTCACTGGATGGGTCATGTTTCTGTAATGTTCTTATAGCTAATGTAATTTCTGTTATTTTTCCTTTAATTAAATCAACTCCTAGTTATGCTTTACAGTCTCCTCAGCCTTTTGTTGCGCAGTTGCTCAGTTAAATATGCCAACAATCCCAAGTTCTAGCGTTGTAAGAGAATTTTCTTTGTCCTTCCTCTACACCATTCTTAACACTATAAAGTCCTATCATGCCCTCCATCCCCTAGTCATATTTTCCCCCTCAACTACAAAGCATTAAATCATTTTAAACTTTACTAAGATGGTAAGGAGCTCCAATCTGAGGGCCTTCTTAGTAGTGGCGCCCACCCTGTGGAATGCCCTCCCATCAGATATCAAAAACCAATTATATAACTTTCCGTAGACCTCTGAAGGCAGTCCTGTATCGGGAAGCTTTTAATGTCTTAGGTCTTGTGTGTTCTTTTATATTCTGTTGGAAGCTGCCCAGAGTGGCTGGGGCAACCCAGTTAAATGAGTGGGGTAAAAGTAATAAATTATTATTACTGTTTTCATTAGCCTTTGCTGCACCTTTTCCAGCCGATGGTATATTTTTAGAGATGCGGCAACCAGAACCGTACACATTATTCAGTGTGTTATTCCCATCAATCTGTCATGGGCACATTTTACTGGTGTTTTTTAAATCTCTTTCGCTAATAATCTCAGACATGGCTTTGGGAGATTTTACAGAAGCTGCACACCAATTTGATGTTTCCATTCCATACACCAAGATTCCCAAATCTAATTCTTGTTACGCACGGCCGGTTCAGACCCCATCACTGTGTATGTGACGACAGGACAACAGGCCCCAAGTTGTGTCTTGCCAGCTGAAGCTCAGATCTGGATCTGGCTAGATGGAAGACATCTCGTGGTTCCACTGCCCTCAAGACATTCAGGATGATGGTAGTCTGGGAGAGGACATTCTCACTGACAGCGCTTAATTTGTGGGACTGCCTCACCGAAGAGGTGTGTGTGTGTGGCATCCCCACTATACTGTTTATATGCTTTCTGTTGTATGATGAAGACACACATTTTCACTCTGTACTTTGACAACTGACACTTCGACATTTTTAGGACCCACCCCATTCTTGTGGCTGTAATTTGTTTTAAGCTGTTTTCGATAATTGCATTTTCAAACTGCTGTGGCCTATCATGAAACCTTTGGGTGACGGACAGGTAATAAATTAAGTAACAGTAGAAAATAAGCCCTCATATCTGCATCAAGCCACTACAGATTACAATAGAATTTTATTGAGTAATACATTATTCTGAAGAAGAAAACACAAGCATTACCATAAGCAGTAAATAACAACACTTACCTGCAGATATCCATAAATAAGATAAAACAGAAATACTCCAGAAACGCAAATGAAAAACTGGGTAGCCTTGTTAAATTTGCTGAGATTAATGCCAAGGACAACTACATCATCTACTGATTTGATGTGTGGAGACATAGCTTGGGACTTTGAAGGTACGCTGATAGAAACATACTTCCGAGAGGAATTGAATTTCAGATCCATGATTCCTAGCTTGCTGCATTCGGTGGCGATGAAATCTTTGATGTTTGTTTGAAAGCTGGAAGAAACAAGTTTAGACTGAATCATGACAGCATTCAAATGAAAACCACAACAGTCCCATATTCCAAGCACATTTTTAATTTTAACTGAATCAATCTAAGACTGTAGAAGGATTTTTAAAATTCCATTATTATGGAAACCACCATGCTGACTGGTGCATGGTTGTTTACACTGTCGGCATGGTGGTTTCAATAATAATAATAATAATAATAATAATGGAATTTCTATATGACTAAAATCTCTGATCCTGATTCTACAGAGGCAGCAGAATTAACATAATACCATAGATAGGAAATTTGACAATTCCCAATTTTGTTGGCTAAACTCAACACAGCTGCTTAACAATCAAGCTTCAACAAACGTGAAGCCAGCACACTTCCCTTTTCTTGAAATTCAAGCACACCCACCTTGGATTCGCTAAAAAGGTGGGGGGAGATTTAAGATCAGTTATAATTTTGGCTGCCTCGGCCATCTTTATGTTAAAATACCTTGCAGCAGGGGCATCCCATGTGCCTCCATAGATGCTGGATAGAGAGAGTTCCCTGCTCTGCTACTATAAAATGGTAATCTTAATTTGTGAAACCAAAACGATGTGCACATTCTCATCTGTGAGTACAGGATAAACAATGAGAATTCAAACATTGTTGTATGCTACCTTTCTTGCAAGGTGTTTTGAGTAAAAGAAACAGGTTAGAAATATAGTAAGGAACTATATAGGCATGTATTATGCAAGAAAAAATGTATTTATTAAACAGAATGCCTAGCTGGATTTGTCAGTCATACACTGCTTCAAAACAATACAGTAATTGCTAACTGTGTTACACGACAACTCTTCCTGTTTTGCACCTTCAGGCTAAATATACCGTTCGGTCAATGTTCTCTAAAAGTTCCTATCAGCAGCTTAGCTAGGAGTTAGTAATTAATTTTCATTTGCCTGGATATACTAGTAAAATCTTACTAGTATATCCAGTATACTATGCGAGAGGCAGTAAAGGATAGGCGTGCCTGGCGTGCTCTGGTCCATGGGGTCACGAAGAGTCGGACACGACTGAACAACAACAACAACAACAACAACAACTAGTAAAATGCAACTTTATGCATTTGGGGATTATCTATGGAAGTATCCCCTTTATAGTTCTTTACTTCGTGGTAAGTGTTTCTCCACCTAAGAGAGCCTTCCCCCAATAAATTGGATCCAAGTGGAGATTGCTACTGCACAAAGCTTGTGTTGTGTGAGCCTTCAGCACGTGTTGGCATCACAATACTTACAAACTCATATGAATGCATTACCACTTTGCTTATTCCTCCCCATGCTTTCTTCCTTTCTTTTTTCCAGTTAAGATCACAAGTTGCCAAACAAATCCTCAGCTGTTCTTTCAAAAACAAGGAACACCGACCTTTTCATTTGTGGATGTGTTAAACTGACAGCTGCCATTGATGATTAAATAATGGATCTCTTGAAATGAGCACACATCTTAATAGAACATGTATCGACACATTTACTCTTCCCCCAAAATCTTTTTTCACTTGTCTCCTTTGTCCTTGTCACAAGCATGCTTACTGAAGTCTGGCTAGCAGCTCTTCAGAAACAAGATAAATTCTCTGTATGTGCCAAACTGGGCATAGCTTAAAAAAAATTCAGAATACCTGTCATCTTGGATGGAGGGGTAAAAATCTTCCAAGTCTGATCACATTTTTTTTTAAATAAAAGTAGAGAATACATGTTTGGAGATGTGTGGGATAGGAACATACGAAGCTGCCTTACACCAAGTCAGACCGTTGGTACATCTAGCTTGGCAATGTCTACACTGACTGGCAGCAGGTCTTCAGGGTTTCAGAAAGGGTTCTCTTCCAGTCCTATCTAGAAATGTAATCTGGGCCCTTTTGCAAGCAAAGCAGGTGCTCTACCACTGGCCTATGACCCTTGCCCGAGAAGGGTCAACTAATTTATTATGGAAACGGTGCCTGGCATAGGAATGAACATTTTTCCCTGTGAGAGTTGACCACAAATCACTTCTGTGGCAGGGACTCTGCACAAACTCTGCACTACCTGTTAACAACACATCTTGGTTACCCTCCTTGGTCACACACATTCCAACTTGTCAACATCCTTCTTAAATTGTGGTGCCCAGAATTGGACACAGTATTCCAGGTGTGGTCTGACCATGGCAGAATAGAGTGGCACTATTGCTTCCCTTTATCTGGACGCTATAGTTCTGTGGATGCAGCCTAGAATAGCATTAGGTTTGTTTGTTTGTTTTTTTGCTGCTGCATCAATTATCCAAAGGGCTGTCATGGAAGTTGGATCAAACTTGTTTTCTCCTGCTCCAGAGGGTAGGATCTGAACCAATGAATTCAAGTTACAAAAAAGGAGATTTCGACTAAACATCAGGAAGAACCTTCTGACAGTAAGAGCTGTTTGACAGCGGAATGGACTCCCTTGGGAGGTGGTGTACTCTCTTTTGCTGGAGATTTTTAAGCAGAGGTTGGATGGCCATATGTCATGGATGCTTTAAATGAGATTCCTGCATTGTAGGGGGTGAACTTGGGGTCCCTTCCAACTTTACAATTTTAAGATTCTATGAAGAGGATGCTAGCTCTTTGTATACTTTGTGTTCTGTCTCTCAACAACAGGTGAAACATGTTTAAACAGAGATACAATTAACAGGGTTTTTTTGTAATATTGTTTCTTTTTGTCTTTTGTTGCTTTTGTTGTAAGCAGTTTTGGATGGGCATTTGCCCAGAAAAGTGGCAAGAAAATATTTTGATTAAAAAAAAATACATTCTAAAGAAAACAGAGAGGCATGCAGCTCAGTGGCAACATAAAACTTATTGTCCCAATGTTTTCCCATATACATTCAACAGCCATTGGTAAGAATGTAAATGTAAGTGCAAATAAGCAGTGTAAAGTGCATAAGGGCGAAGAAATCAATACTGGGCTACAATTCTTACTTCTCTGAAAGTAATTCTCATAGAACTCAATCTCGCAGGTGATTTCTTAGTGTCTAGGATTGGGCTGCGAGCAAATTTTGAATACGCATTTTCCATTAAAGGTAATTTGGAACTAATGCTTTCACCAAAATATCCTCCACCATCAAATTAAGAGTTTTATGCACACATAGTTCTTATTGTCCTTCCATTATTACAGGAACTTCTCAATCTGGTTTGGCTATACTGTGGTGAGGCACAAATGGCTCTAGGATTTCCAAGCATATCAACCACGACACAATTCCTTGCTTTAACAGCCGAAAAGACAGAAATTCATCAAGTGTACCTTTTCCCAACAATAATATGTAGTAGTGGGCACATTTCATTCTGTTACTGTGTTGTTAAAAGGCACAATGGACTGGTTCACAGGTCATGCCATGCCAAACCATGACTTAATGTGAATGCGGGGGGGGGGGGTGTTCCTCAGGAAGGAGATCAGAGGCATTTCATTCCTCCAACACTAATGGATCCCGGTGGGTTACACACACTTTGCAAAGGAGCAAACTGTCTTCCTCTTATCTCCGCATCCCCCTCCTTTTTTCATTTTTGCTCCAATCTTGCTTTGGCACGGTGATTTCAGGTAGAAATTTCAGGGCAAATGGATGGGTGAAAGGATGCAAGCAAATAACTGTAAGGAAACAGGTTGTTTTCCTCCCCACTTTTTCAACCCGCAAAGTGTGTATGACCCATTCAGAATCAGCTGGCGGTGGTGCAAACCCAGTTACGCAACAACAGCAACTTGTAAGCATATCTGCCACTGCTTTGCATCCCATCTTTTCAAAGAAAGAGAAGCTTATTGGTGCTACCTGCTGCTCTCCCACCCACCACACCACTCCAATCCACTTTGACTAGCCCACTTCTCCTTTGCCATCTTGCCTTGCCTTCTGCAGCTGCCGTACAGCAAGGGTGAGGGAATGAAAGTCCCATTCTCCTCCAACCCTTTCAGAAAGAGAAAAGACACACCTGAATGGGTGGGTGAGGGATGGAGCCCACTTTTGCAGAGAGGACATTGCTGCCATGTAACAGACAGGTGGAGGATAGATCTCTGCGTTCTCTCCACCCCTCACAAAAGAAAAAAAGCTAGTTGGCCTGCCTTGCCGCTGCCATGCAGATGGGCAAGGGGTGGTGCCCTTGGTCTTCCCAATCCACGGGAAAAAAGTGCCATCTTTTATGCGATTTGCAGTTTCCTCTCCTTGCACCAGCTTTGGGAAGGGAATGAATTTCTGTCATGAAATTATAAGTGTTGCATATAAGGCAATATGCACCCTGGTTTCAGAAGTGGCTGCAGAACTGGCCCAAGACATTTTGCTACCTGAGGCAAAGCGGCAAATGGTGTCTTCGCGGCCAACCTTGCACAGCCAGCCAAGTTATTTCGGTGCCAAGGCAATAATAATAATAATGACAATCACTTTCCCACTCAGACAGTAAGAACACAACAACAAATCACAAACCAATTTGCTACCTTTTCATTAAGGCAAGCTTAAGCAGCTTCCTCAACTCTTCCCAATAGAAGGGGAAGCCCAGAGCCATTTTGCTCAAGTTACTCTGAGCGCAAGCTACTTATGGGTCAGTGCACCTAGCTGTTTGCCAGGTTTATGGCTTGAGTGCACCCGGGGGTTGGACTAGATGACCCTAGGGATCCCTTCCAACTCAACAATTCTATGATTCTAATTTCCTAACCCCAACAATAAATCTAGAATTCCTGATCAGCCAACCTCCCTTTAAGCCCGAAAGGGAAGGTTGACACCTCCAGACTGAAGCCCCCCACTCCCCACCCACCCCTCCTGCCCTTCTAACCCTTTCCAAATCTGTCGATGGGAAACAGGACTGCAGGGAGGGAGAGGAGCCGCGCTGGAGCAAGAACCGTTTTGTTTCCGTTTCCTTCGGAGCATAAGCCTGAAAATGCAATGCTAAATCCTTTTACACCTTCAAACGAACAAAATAAACGCGATTCACACTTTTTTTTTTTTTTTTAAAGAGAGAAATCGCTTCTGTTTCTTTCAGAGCTGAAGCCTGAAAATGCAATGTTTTTAAACGGTTAAAAACAAACGCTGTTTGCAAATAAAAGTTCTGGAAAGGGAGGAAAGCCTCTGGCTGTTAAAGCAGAAGGTTGGTGGTTCGAGGCCACCCAGGGTAGGCGGTGGGGAGGATCGCATGGGGTTGGACTAGATGACCCTTGGGGGTCCCTTCTGTGATTCTAGGGCAGCCGCGGGAGGAGGAAGCCGCAAGAAGAAACAGCCGCGGATCCCACCCACCCCCCGGCCAGGCGTGGCTCAGCCTCTCCCTTCCCCGCCCAACTTCGGGAGATGCCCTCCCGGAAGCGGCCCTCCCACCCCGCCGCCGCCTCCTCCTCCTCCCCCCGCGCCCATGCCAGTACCTGAACCCGCAGAGGCGGGCTGGATGGGGCCGTGGCGGGGAAGAGGAGCGCAGGCAGACGGACACCGTCGCTCCGGCCCCCGCCGCCGCTGCCGCTCCCCCTCAAGCGGCCAAAATGGCGGGGAGCGCCGAGCTCATCGAGCCGTTGCCGCGCGTCGGGTTGGTTGCTCGGCGCTCTTCCGGCTCGGCCTGGCGCCGCTCTCCGCGGCTTGGAAGCGGCCCTTTAAAGCTGGAGCTCGCGGCGCTGGCGCTGCCTCTGCCTTGCGTGGACGGGGCAGGCGCGTGCCACGTCGGCGCGCATCCAGGGATGCTAGAGACCTTTCCAGGGATCCAGGCGCTGCTCTGTGCATGCTCCCCCCCCCCGCCCCCCAATCTTTCTCCACCACCTTGTATAGACTTCTTCTTCTTCTTCTTCTTCTTCTTCTATTTTTAATGCCTTATGTTTATATATATATATATATATATATATATATATATATATATATATATATATATATATGTGTGTGTGTGTGTGTGTGTGTGTGTGTGCGCGCGCGCACACGCAATTTTTTTAAATTACATTTTCTGTTTAAAATGCTCATTTTAACATCCTTAAAATATCAGTGCCTTCCCTTCTTCTCTTTCCATGGTTCATTTTTGCATATCATAAATCCTTGCATAATTTACAAAAACCAAACCGTTCAATATTGCATTATTGCATCCATCAAAACTAATTTACACTGTTGGATTTATCTTAACGCTGCCCACGTTTTCAGATGTACACAATTATTTCCCATATATCCAATAAACGTTTTCCAATCTTCTCTAAACGTATGTTCTTACTGTTCTCTTACTCTATAACTTAAGTCTGCAAGTTGCGTATTCTGTCAGCTTAAGTTGCCATTCTTCTTTGGTTGGGACCTCCCTCGTTTTCCATTTTTGGGCTAACACCATATATATATATATATATATATATATATATATATATATATATATATATATATATATATATGTTTTACAATTTTTATGTGCTGTAGTGTAAACCACCTGGGGAAACCCAGCCAGATGGGTGGGGTATTATTATTAATAATAATAATATTCAACCTAGCTCAGTTGGTAGAGTATGAGACTCATAATTTAAGCCCCAAGTTGGGCAAAAGTTTCCTGCATTGCAGGGGGTTGGACTAGGTGGTTCTTATGCTCCCTTCCAACTCTAGGATTCTATTATTATTATTGTTCGTGTCCCTGGGGTTAAACAATTTGTGTTGATTGCTGCTGGGACTGAAATGCATTGCACGTCACAGAAGAAACTTTTTGGAATAGCTTTCCATCTATGCAGGTTGCCCAGGCCAAGCCTGGCTCCTGTGCCTCCTGACCTGAATTTATATTACCGGTATTTGTGCTTTTGAACTTCTTTCAGAGTTGCTGCTTAAAAACAGGGTGAGTGATTGCAAGGGCAACCCTGATTTAACAACTGGAGAAACCATTACACTGAATTTGAAGCGCCATCTTACAGGGCAAGCATATGCATTAAGAAAGAAGTCCCGTTGTACAATTATTCCATGCAGCCTTCGCCAACATCCTGTCCCCCACATCCCACAGCTCTGGGGTGCAGTATGGTTTCCAGTTTGGACAGGGGACCGCATGTTGAGATTCCTGCATTGCAGAGGGATGGACTAGAAGACTCCGATGACCCTCAGGGTCCCTTCCAACTCTACAATTCTATAATTCTGTGATTCTATGCTGCTTTGCTAGATAGCAGCAAAAGGGCGAATTCAAAGGTATGTGCTGCTTGAAAATGGCATAGCATTGAATGGGCTGGGAGTTAATGGAATTGATGGCATACTTGGAAGAGAAAGAAGAAATAACTTTCTCTGGATTCAGGCTCCACATTTGTCATATTACCCTTCCTTCAACGAGCTTCAAGATGTATAGTTGAGATTCCTAGCAAGTCGCCCATTTGTGTACTGTTGTATTCCATGTTGGAAATGGAACTAAACTAAGCATTCAGTCCATTCTCTGGCTCTTCAGTAGAAGGTCTAGATAAAGCTATTAGCAGTTGAGTCTTCGCTTTCATGGGTGTCTATGTCTGCACCCTCCAGGCAGAGTCTTGCTTGTTTTCAAACAATGAAGAATGGGATTCTCTGAATGTAAGCCAAAGTTTGCAATATGAGGTGAAACTGAAACCCTGCAAAAGTCTGATGTTCCTGGAGCTAGATATTTTGCAGGGGCTGAAAAGGAAGTAAACATTTTTGGCCAGAAAACAAATATACGATGGGATTATGAGTGAATCTTGTCCTTGGATGCTCCAGAACAGGTGGGAAGTAGACAGTATATTTAAAAAAGTTATGTGAGAATATGAAAGTCATAAGGTCTGGTTTGGTGGGTGATAAACATATTTGAAAGTGAATAAAGAACTTGGGAATGATACTATATCGGTTCTGATTTGAGAGGACAGCTGATAATATTCATAATCTCCTTTAAAGAAATCATTATGTGCCATAGGCTCTTTCGCTCCACCATCGACCAAATCTCTTTCCCCCATAATTCCAAAAGCAATCTATCAGGAAGAGAAGTAACTCCTCAGGTTTTCACTTCTTAAGAGTTATTCCGTCAGCTAAGAGAGGTGTCACACTGTATTCATGGAGGTGACCCAATCAAATTCCTATTTCCCGCATGCCAGCCTCCCCCACCTTCTTCCTGGAACTCCTGGCAAATAGCTTTGAACATGCTTTTGTTTCTGTTCACCTTCACTTGACGTTGGTCTGAGAAATAGATCCCAAGTTCCACATTTGTCAGTCGGGGTTCTGCTAGGTAAATGTATTGACTAGCTAGGATCATCTGTTGACTATGGTCACCAAACCATTGTACTGAACTTAGGAAAACCACTTATTTATTTTCTTTAACCGCTTCCACTTTACTCTTGGGAGACAGTGGAGGAGCGTACCTTTGGAGGTGAAGTCAAACTGTTGGAAGGTTGCAGCACCTGCTGTGGCTGTACAGACTGATAAAGGAGAGACATGTTTTGTTGCAGCAGGGGCAGATGAAGGCATCTGCTTGTGCTGTTGCAGGTGTACCATGGCCTTTCTTCTCTCTTCACTCCTCCCAGCGGTCATTTCTCCTCTGGTCACTGCACATTTGAACCACATTTTTTCTCTGAAAGTATTCTGGACACTAGGTAACCCCTCGCAGAGTTATAATTCCCAGCAATGCCTAACTACCATGCCCAGAATTCTTTGAGGTGCAAAATGTGCTTTAAAGGTATCTCTGTGTGTATAGCCTGACTCATTTGTCCAACCGGCTGGCGGGGTCCATGCTATAAATGTGAAAGGCAACATGCTTGGGAATAATGGTTAAGTCTAACTGGTAGTAACCAGCCATTTTGGGTGTTATGATTTTGCACAATTTTGCACCAAGATCTGGCACATTTTTTCGGGGCAGCAATCTCACATGGTGCCCCAAAATGTATGTCCCTGAAAAAAGTGCATCTTTTGGGCACCTCCACACATCTTTTGGGCACATCTCACGTGACCTCCACAGGAGCGCGGCCAGGAAGACTCGTGCCCTGGTTTGGGGACTCAACATGTTAGAGGTGTATGCACTCTGTGTGATATACTGTGCTCTGCAGGAGAGGGCCTCTTGCCAATACCATCTGATGAGAAGGACCATTCCATACGATACAGGAATAAGGCTGCCAGTTAGATACCAAGCTAAGTTCAAGGTGCTGTCACCGGTGTACAAAGCCCTATACAGCTTGGGCACACCTAAAAGATGTTTTACCTTAAATATTGTATCATCCTTTTAGATACCCAACTGATCACTGCGCTCTGCAGATTAGGGCCTCCTGCTGGTAGCATGTTATCGGGAGGTCCGTTCCATATGGCACTTCCTGTTGTGTATTAAGCAATAACACAGTCAAGATGTTTAATATAGTGTATTGTGTTGTATTACATACCTTATTTGAATGTACAAGTTACAGCGGGAACGGCAATCATTTGCTGATTCAGGAGCAGGATTTGGATCCTCTGCTGGATTGGTTTCCACGGGAGGGAAGATGTGCCATTGGTTCCTGCCAAAATGTATCTTCTCTCTACTAGATGATTGTTACTATATAAACCCCAGTTTTCTCCATTCCTGTAGGCTCTTCCCTGTTTCTGAAATAAAGAGATGTTGTACCTGATTCTTGCCTCCAGTTATTAACGACACAACACTTCCCCTTTGGGGATTCCGTCCCATTAGACAAGTGCTGTCTCTGTTGCCTTTTGGCAACTCAAGACCTCCTTTCTCCAACAAAGTTTTTAAGTGGAGATCTTTATCCCAGCCTGCATCTGTATTGGAACTGTTTTAACTGTTTTTATATATGCAATTGATTTAAATTGTTTTATACATGGAACCGATTTCTTTATTGCTTTAACCTTGTTTTATGGTCGGAATTGTTTTCTAGTTGTGCATGTCATGGTTGTAACCTGCCTTGGGACATTACGGTAAAGGAAGGGTAAGAAATTTCATACATAAATAAGTATTAATGAGCTGACATACCCTTACTTGTTTATCAAATTTGGCTTCATCCTACTTGTTTTGCAGAAGCGCCAAAACTGATTCCATGTCACGGGGTTGAGTTGGGAACATCGATCCCCCTGATACAGCTCTCAAATAAAGATTTATCAAATAAATCACAGTAATGGCCCTTTAGGATTTATTGCCAGGAGAGGTGGACATGGAGAGCAATGTTGCCTACAAACCTGGATTAAATCCTCTGGTATGATAGGCTAATGAATTCACATTTTTATTCTGTACATAATTCTTTCATTGATCATGGAGTATTAATTGCCCCCCATAGAATGCCTACTGCGGTCTTTTCAAGGTTTTTTTTTTTTCTTCTTCTAAAAAAAAAAAAGATAAACTGTTTGTTGAAATTAATGTGTTACGGGTGTACAACAGCAGGACCCCTTAAGAACTTAAAAAGCATGAATAAATGGATTCCAATTACCACCTAATGTAGGTAATAGGTTTATGGTACTTAGAGGATTGGATCTGTTCTCCGAGAGCCTGCAGACATTAGGAGCCCCTCATGGCCAGCTTGCAATGTCGACATTATGGAGTGATTTTTACTTTACTGCCTTTTCCATCAGATCATCCCCTTTCCTTCCACACACAAGGTTAATTCACTTCTTGATCACATTATTTCCTCGCTGCTCTTTGACAATATAAAAATTCTGAGTGGACAGCTCAATCCCTCTTCCATCTCAGATTTGATTGTTATGGTATTGCCTGGCATCCCTCTGAGGCCTCTAGCAGCCCTTGCTGCACTTTATGACACTTAAATGGCTGGGCTACAATTTCTCCATCTATTCACAAAATGCTGTTAATAACTCATTTCCAAAGAGGCCCTTCTTTATGTCGTGGCATTAAAGGATTTTTTATTAGGTGCCAGGATAGGTGACACACAGCCCCAGTAACCAAAGAGTTAATTAATCTGTTGAAATTTATAGCCTTTTATACTGCACTCAGTGTGACAGTCCCTAAGAGAAACAGATACTATATTTACAACCCAGCTGAAATATTCAGTAATATAGTCTGCATACTGACCCACTCTATCAGTGTATGCCTGTTGCTGGAGCAGCCATTAATCAACCGAGATGGATTTGTGTAATCTGTCTTCTTTCTTATTCTGGGATTCCAATAAATATTGAAATAATAATTTATTGATTACCCTGCAATATAAATGTGTAGTAAAGGGACCCAAGATATTTGCATGGTAATGCATTTTGAAAGCTCGTGGCATTATGTAGGTATGAGAAAAAGGAGAGCTGTAACACAAAGCAAGGGAATGTTTCTTCACAGGACACCAAATTTAATGTCAGTCAGCCATGGAGGCCTCCCCCCCCCCAGAATCGTAGAACTGGAAGGGAGGACCTCTTGGATACAGCAAAGCATAAAGTCTTAACAGCAGCGTTGTTACCCTCAGCTAAAGCAGAATGTCGGCAATAAAGCAGAACTGTCCAATAATTTGTCTACTGTACAAATATAGAAGGGTTTGAATCACTCGCCACCCCTCCCATAGTTCTCTGTGGGGGCATTTTAGTACTTCGCTACTCATATATATATATATATATATATATATATATATATATATATATATATATATATATATATATATAATGGCAAAGACTTAACTGAGTGCTCAGAAGAAGAAGAAGAAGAAGAAGAATTTGGATTTGATATCCCGCTTTTCACTACCCGAAGGAGTCTCAAAGCGGCTAACATTCTCCTTTCCCTTCCTCCCCCACAACAAACACTCTGTGAGGCGAGTGGGGCTGAGAGACTTCAGAGAAGTGTGACTAGCCCAAGGTCACCCAGCAGCTGCATGTGGAGGAGCGGAGACACGAACCCGGTTCCCCAGATTACGAGTCTACAGCTCTTAAGCACTACACCACACTGGCACAGTGACTATGCTGCTTTGAAATCCTTCCCTTCATAACTCCACCTTCCTGTACTGTACCCACCTCCCTCCTTCTCTCTCTCTCACACAGCCTAGTGGTCGGATAAATGTCCGTAAAAATTCAGCACACCTTCAGGGAAGGGAAACGAATGCATCTTTTTACCATATCATTGCTTCGCCAGATTCCGAGACTTGCCTTGCTTGCGGCAAAAGCTAGAGCTGTCCTTAGGGCTTGTACGCATTTCTTTAAGCAATGATGACAGATATTCATTGCACCTCCCAAGCACAGTAGCCCTTTGTTATTCGGCCAGTGGTGGCTCCTCATTCGGATTTTGCATTGCGCCAATATCCAATATCTTTTGATGAAGGGGAACGAGGAAAAAGCCCTTGCCAAAAATAGTGGGCACCCAGTCTCTTGAAAACAACGTGTGCGCACACAACTACCGTAGAAAAGGAAAGAGAAAAAGAAAGCACAATGAAGCTTGACTCTGAGACAGTGTTGGTACAAAAAAGGGGGGGCACCGCAGGATTTGCCCCTGCTGGAGCCCATAGAAAAGTGATGAAGAGGTGCCTAGACTGAAAAATGCAGAGAAGGGCAATGTTGGAGGTGGGCTAGCTTCCAAGGACTGGGGGAGCTTGAATACACACATCACAGGTTTAGGGCTAATCTGAAGTGCATTCAACACACATTTAAAGCCTATGATTTACCCCCCCAAAGAATTCTGGGAAGTGTAGTTCCCTTCCCCACAGACCTACAGTTCATAATACCCTTAACTAACTGCAGTTCCCAGGGTTCTTTGGGAGACAGTCCAGTGCTTCAAATGTTTGTTGGATGTGCTTTAAATTTTGGGATGCGTTGCCAGTGTACCTTAGGACAGAGCTAATTGAGCGGGCAGGCTGGACAGTTTTCCTCACTTTTTAGATATTTTAAATTATTTATTTATTAATTAAATTTATATACTATACATCATCTGAATATCTCAGGTCAAAAGAAAAAAATACAGGATAAAAGCACAAAGCAATAGAACAAAACAAAGCAAAACAGAAGAATAACACACACACACACACACACACACACACACACACACACACACAACACATTTAGAAGGTTGTAGAACATCAATCAGCCAAAGGTCCGGTTGAAGAGGAACATTTTTGCCTGTTGCCTAAAGATGTTTAATGAAGGTGCCAGGCAAACCTCCCTGGGGAGAGCATTCCACAAATGGGGAGCTGCTGCAGAAAAGGCCTGTTCTCATGTTGCCACTCTCCAAAACCTCTCATGGAGGAGGCACATGAAGAAGGGCCTCTGATGGTGATCACAGAGTCTGGGTTGATTTATATGAGGAGAGGAGTTCCTTGAGGGTTTGCGGTCATGAGCCGTTTAACTGGATAGCTCAGGTTGCTGTTAAAGGCTTAAAGTGTCACAAAAGGGGTCATCAGGCAAAACAGAAAGGAAAACAAATACATGTTGCACTTGGATCCCAGAACTACTTGGACTACTGCAATGTGCTCTACGTGGAGCTACCTTTGAAGGTGACTCGGAAATTACAACTAATACAAAATTGGCAGTTAGACTGGTGAACAGGAGCAGCTGTCAAGACCATATAACACCGGTCCTGAAATACCTACATTGACTCCCAGTATTTTCCCAAGGACAATTCAAAGTGTTGGTGCTGACCTTCAAAGCCCTAAAAGGCCTCAGCCCAGTATACCTGAAGGAGCGTCTCCACCTGCATCATTCAGTCAGGACACTGAGATCCAGCACTTGAGGGCCTTCTGATGGTTCCCGCACTGCAAGAAGTGAAGCTACAGGGAGCCAGGCAGAGTGCCTTCTCGGTAGTGGCACCCTCCCTGTGGAACTCCCTCCCATCAGATGCGTAATTATATAATGTTTAGGAAAGCAGCCCTGTATAGGGAAGCTCTTTAAGGTTTAATGTTTTATTATGTTTTTATATATGCTGGAAGCTGCTCAGAGTGGCTGAGGCAACCCAGTCAGATGGATGGGGTGCAATTACTACTACTACTACTACTACTAGGGCTGAAAGCATGTCTTCAGAGAAGGTTTCTGACCAGCAGATTGGCAGCTGCAGCAACCTTCTTCCAAAAACCCAAGGTGAAATATCCCTACAAGAAAACTCAATGCAGGGCAACTCTCAGCCAGAAACATGTGCAAGGGACTACAGACAACTCCCCATTTCCCTGGGGGTTGTGCTCTGAGTCAAGGTGTGCATCGGTGGGGCATTCATAAGCCAACCCCCATCCTGCCCCCATTCCTCCCTCTTCCGGGTCAAAAAGGACCTTCACGTTGGCACTCATGCGTCAATCGGACACATCTAAAATGGTTGCCATCTGTACGAACCTCATGAAACTCAGAAAGTCTAATCAAACTGTTATGTATTGAAGTTCTCACCCTAGGCCACTAGGGGTGTGTGTATATAGTTCATTCTGCTGCAGTTTTCACTCAGGTTCGCACATGCAAATGAGGGATTGAAAGTGACTTTCAGGGATTGGGTAACTACAGAAAGTTGTTACTGTTGCTTTGTAGCTGAGTTCTATATAAGCAGGTTGCTGAGCCCTTCAGCTCACTTCTGTTCCAGCCTGAGAATAAACAAGAGCTGTTTGGAAATCACTGTGTCGTCTGCTGTGTCCACCCACAACTTAACACAAACTGTAGTGTTTTGTTTGTTTGTTTGGGATAATAACCTTACAGCTCCACCAGCCTTGCAGCTCCTCTGAGATCTGTTATCTTAAAACATGCACACGGGATTTCTGTCAGCTACTATCTGTGTCTCTTGCATCACCACCAGTCCTACAAAAATGCACTTTGTTGCAAAGTGCAGCTACCACCGTTCTATCCAATCACAAATCATTGATGCAGTGTATTTTGAAGTTCCATAACAACACATCATAGTTTTCAGTAAATGCCTCTGATCTGGATAACTCTGAGGTATAGATATGGTGTGTCGAGAAAATTGCCCTGCGCACATCTTTTCTTCTTGTGTCTTGCTGATAAGGTTAAAAAGATGGTGAAATGAAATCTCCCAAGGAACACAATAGATCATTTTAATATGACTTTGGAGGAGAGGGAGGATGCTTGTGTTCCCTGCCCCATCCGCAAACGGATTTCCTTTAGGACGTGTACCTCCAAGTCTCCCACAGAAATGGTTATGAAAGTAAGCCTTAGAAATAGACATAAACGGGTATGTATCATATGTTAATCCAATTCACATTTTAAACCGTTTTGTACAAGTGAGACCTGCAGCACAACGTTGCAGTGTGGCATGCTTCTGTTTCTAGAATTCTTCATGTCGCTTTCTCCCCACCCTTAAACTCCAAATACTCAGCATTTAGTATATACATGTAAACCACTTTGAGGATGTGTTGCTGTTTTTTTTAAAGCAACCAAGTGACATTTATTAAATAATAATAACAGTAATAAAGACAGTTTTCATGGTATCTTGATTTTTAATGCAGGTACCCAAACTGAATGATGATTTCTGTAACATAATTAATACTAATTAATACGAAAACCTAATCAGATCTAGGCCTTATTTTGGTCCAATTTCCAACATCAGCATATACGTTGCATATACCTTCTCTGTGCAGTCTTGCTAATCTCCCTCTGTCCAATCTGGAATATGGTTAACCAGAAAAGGGTGACTCTTCGCATGAGTTGTCCACAGCTATCCATTCTCGGTCATATTGAGATGCTCTTTGCACTTTTCACTTCAGAAAGGAAGAGAGTGGGTGTCCAACTCTGGCATGCAGTGAAATTTGGATATGTTTAAGGGTTGCGTGTGTGTTCAGTGTAGCAGAGGCTGATCCCCGTACAAACAGGAAATGAGAAGGAGCAGCAAAAAATAAAATCTCCCATGCATTGGAATTTTTGAGGGATTGTTTACTGTGACGTTTTGCGAATGCCATTTGAGGTCCTGGTGGACAGAGGTGCCGCACTGGCAAGCCCTGCTGGACCCAGGGTGCATAGACTACATACTTCTTGAACATTACTTGTGATTAACATTGTAATCGTTACAACTGCTCAGCTGTTTGTGTACAGATGCACAGACTGTACACACGTCGAATGAAACATGTGATGGACATACTTTGAAGTCTCACGGATATATAGCTGTGTTTCTGGCTCGTAGGCTAGGATTGTCGGTTCGAGGTGGGCGACACGATTGCCTTAGCATCTCTGGCCCGACTGTGCACTATTTATCTGCTTGATTCCTATGTTTTTATCCTGCTTTTCAGACCATTATTGTCTCCCAATAGTGGCACATATACATAATAAAAAGAAAGCATGAAAGAGAGAGAGAGAGAGAGAGAGAATGGTTCTGCCATTAGGCTTACAAATTAAAAAGGCAAGACACAGAAAGGAAAGGGAGGGGAGGGGATACATAGGAGAAAGAGCATTTCTGCTTGCCATGCTGTTCTTTCTGGGAAATGGGGGGGGGGGAAGCAAACTTCCATTGGTTCTTGGTCCTCTGTTCTTGTGCTAGAATGCTTCAGTCTCCTATCTTCTTTCCCCAGGCTTGTTTCAAGTAGAGCTGGAGTGCTGGTTAATACTGTGAACAGTGGTAGCAGCATAGGTGAATAGGCTGCTGCAGAAGTTGGGTGATGTTTCCCTCAAAAAATCCCCCCATCCTGTCACAGTGGAAAAAATGGATTGGATTTGTGTTTGTTCAGTTGACTTTATATAAACTCAGGCTGTCTCCCATAGCTTTAAATTCATTCGAAGCACACTCCTTCCGTCAAAAAATTCTGGGCACCATAGTTTACCCCTCACAGAGTTACAATTCCAAACAACCTTTAACAAACTACAATGCCAACTACAAACTACAATATCTGACCTTTGTTATAAAGCACTAATTGCTTTTCTTTTAGTAGCGACACGCCTACGGGTGGCTTTGAATTAGAAAATATCGGAACGTCTGTGTATCTCTCATTGGAAAAAGAATGTATGGTCTATTACTAAATCAGAAAAAATTAACTAAGAGATTACATGCCTTTAAAAATACAGGTGATGTAGATGATTTTGTTGAAATACGGCACCTTCTTATAAAACACTTTACTGATAACCATGAATAATGGCAACTACCGAAATAACAGATTGGACTTTGGCAAACTTAAGTAGATTGATCCATGGCGGAGTGGAGAGCAGCGGAGTTGGGATTTTGATTTTGTATCTTTTTCTCTCTTTTTTGTAATTGTTATATATTGGAAATCAATAAAACTTTATTTGCAAACAAGCAAGCAAGCATCACCATCATCACTTTTAATTTGTATACCGTCTTTCTATCTTACAATACTCAAGGCATTTTACAATCTGAAGAAACAAAGAATTGACACCTTATAACAATCTAATGCAATACAAAAATGTGATAATAATAAAACATAAACTTTAAAATAAGCAACCTACATCAAAAAAGTAACATTCAACAATCATTAGAATAGTATGGAATAATAATATCAGCATATAAAAATTAAACAGGAATTCACTCTTAACAATTACAATAAATAATTTCTAAAGTACAACCAATAAAACAACGGCAAGCCACAGTGCGTAAAATAATACAATACAAATTGAGAAGCAGAGACTAGAGCGTGGGGCAAGCCAGGCGGAAGAAGGCCTTGCCTGATGAAGTCTCTCCCCTCACAGCAACCGAACTGCAGTGCCCAGGATTCTTTGAGGGAAATTATGTTCTTTGAAAGTGCTTTCAGATTTCCTCAGCCGTAAAGAAGATGGCAGCCTTTTCCAGCTTCGACCAGAAGAGGGAGGCACCTCCACTACATCGACATCTACAGGTTTTTGCAACTTGGACAGGTCTTTGAATTCCAGTTCGACATTACAAACTCTTAGCTGGACGTACGACAAAGCAAAGAAATATAGAAGAAGAAGAAGAAGAGTTTGGATTTGATATCCCGCTTTTCACTACCCGAAGGAGTCTCAAAGCGGCTGACATTCTCCTTTCCCTTCCTCCCCCACAACAAACACTCTGTGAGGTGAGTGGGGCTGAGAGACTTCAGAGAAGTGTGACTAGCCCAAGGTCATCCAGCAGCTGCATGTGGAGGAGTGGAGACACGAACCCGGTTCCCCAGATTACGAGTCTACCGCTCTTAACCACTACACCACACTGGCTTAAAAGATGGGCCGCTCTAATAGGTGATGTTTAAACTGGGATTTGTGTTTCCCAGGATCGCATTAGCAAATGACACATTTCACTGACAACAATGATAATGAATTCAAGGTTGTGTACACATCACCGTTTGCTATGGCTCCAGTGCTGGCATTTGAAGCCTGGTACACATGACATTAGCCATAATCCATATCATGGGTCGGCAAACTAAGGTCTGCGGGCCGGATCAGGCCCAATTGCCTTCTGGATCTGGCCTGCGGACAGTCCGGGAATCGCCGTGTGGATCACCAGCGCGCACATTGTTTCCCTCTCCCTCACATGGCGGCCACGCCTCCTCCCTCCCTCCTCCTGGCTCCTCCCCACCCTGCCTAGAGGAGGAAGGGGGCTGGGTTTGTTGGTGCCAGCAGCAGCAGCAGCGCTTGAGCGGCCATTTTAAGCAGCCCCTCTCCGGAGCCCTTTCGCGCACCACTCATCATCCCTCCACTGCCACCAACCCCTGCCACTCGCAAGTCACAGGTAAGCAGCCACCAAGGCTCGTGGTGCTCTTGCATCATTTGTTTTATCTTCAAAATATAGTCCAGCCCCCCACATGGTCTGAGGGACAGTGGACCAGCCCCCTGCTGAAAAAGTTTGCTGACCCCTGATCCATATGGATCCTCCAGTTTCCGGTGATTGCAGGCACAGGAAAACAATCAGGCAATGTGCATCAAGCGAAGATTCTCTCTCTGGTGTGTACAGCAGCGTAATTATGTGACCTGAAACGCGGGGGGGGGGAGGGGGAGGGATGACCTTGCTGCATTTTAAGCCACTAATATGTACTTACCCCCAAAATGTACATGCACCACAGCAAAGTGTGAGCAATGCCAGACAAAGAAGATGAAGAAGAATTTGGATTTGATATCCCGCTTTATCACTACCCTAAGGAGTCTAAAAGCGGCTAACAATCTCCTTTCCCTCCCTCCCCCACAACAAACACTCTCTGAGGTGAGTGGGCATGAGAGACTTCAGAGAGAAGTGTGACTAGCCCAAGGTCACCCAGCAGCTGTATGTGGGAATCAAACCCGGTTCGCCAGATTACGACTCCACTGCTCCTAACCACTACACCACACTGGCTCTCTTTGATTGACTGATTTGTATTGAGAAAATTTGCTTTTGAAATGGATCTGCCCAGTGCTTCCCCCCCCAAGAAAAAATGTTTAGGGGGTACTCTCATCTTCCTACTCATGTTGAAATACTGCTCCTCAATGAAGCCAAACTTAGTTTCACAAAATGTTTAGGGGTATGTGTACCCCCCTGCACCCCCCCAGAAAAAAAGCACTGGGCGCACCAGTGAGTAGTGCCAGCTTTCAAAAAAGGATGCTCACACGTGATAGCCAACGATTGTATGATTTGTGTGCTTAGACAGCTGAGCTGTACCGTGATATAGTTACACATGCAACGTTCAACAACTGTGTGGTCTGTGTACCTGTGCACACCCCAGCTGAGCCGTACAAAACAACTGTGTATGCTCCTTTGCACAAACACTTGTGCATGTTCAGAGAGACAACTTCTACCTGTGCTCAGAGTATGTGTGTACAAGCCTAAAGCCTTGCAACATCTTTACCAGATCAATCCTAAATTAAATCACAACAGCTTAGGAGGAAATTGACTTACACTGCCCATTCTGCAGGATTGGTAGATAATGTGACCGAGCTGAAAAGGGGTTTGGAATATGTGTCAGTTTCTTCCCTTGCCCTACTCCACCACACACCTGAAACATCCCTTTCGGGGTGCATGCTCTGGCATAAATTTCTGCTGGCTGAGTTCTGGCTAAGCTGGGGAGAAAGACTTGTGTCACTGTATCTCCAGCTAAGCTGAGAAAGCCCAACAGGAGGTTGTGGAAGGCAATGTTCCAGTTATGCTAAGAACTAAGCACCTCATTTTCTCACCACTTGATTGCAGGCTGCTTTTCCATAGCAGTCCCAAGCAAAACAAAATGGCGTGCATACTAGAAAATAGTATCTCGCTGAAGACCATATCTAAAGTTTGCATCTGAGGCACAGAGAGGAGGAGGAGGAGGAGGAGGGTCTGTAGATAGACACAATGGAGAAAGGATTCTTGGTTTGCATGCCCCACTTATTCCAGGTCAAATGTGCCTAAGGACTGGATCCCCCAAATTACCACAATCACCATGTAGTTATTTTTACAGGGATTTTTATCCTGCACTTCAAATGAGTTCCTAAGGCAGCTTGCAAAAGTGGTATAAAATATAGTAAAACTCACATGATAAAAGAAGAATGAAACCTTCAGCAGACAACTGTAATTGAAAGCCTGAGGTGCAGGGAAGGGGGGGGGGAGTTTTCACCTGGCACCAATATGACAGCAAAGTTGGTGCCAGGTGAGCTTCCCTGAGGGGAAGATCTTATAATCACCACAAAAAACTCTTGGAGATGACACCAGGCAGACAGAGAGATGTAAATAAAAGGGCACCCAACAAGTACTGTGATTTCTTCTATTCTATCTCACTCAATCTAGGAAGGGAACCAACAGTTAAATGTGGTGTGCAGAGGATACAAATATTTTTTTTTCCAAGACAATGAACTGAGATAACCAGCTCTACAATACAAGTTAAGCATCTCTAAAAGCGAGGAAAATGAACGGTAAAATGGCTGGTAAAACCCAAAAGAAAATTCATTCCAAAAATCCTCATCCAAATTCTGTTTTAGGCTGCAATTCTATGGGAGTAGGTTTCGCTGAATTTAATGGGAGTTAATTCTGAGTAGGAATGCATAAGGAAATTAGGGCTGCCATATTTTGAAGAGCAAAAAAAGAGGACACATTTGCCGACTTCTACTTTTAGCTATGGATCGCTTATCATGACTCTCATTTTACATACCCATGAAGAAGATGGTTTGTCCTGGAAAAAGAGGACATACGACAACCCATATTTGAGCTGTTGGTATAGAAATTAAAAGTTCACACAATCAAAGTGTGATGAATTTCCTTTATTTTATATAATTGCATTTAAACTAGATATAGATTATGTACACATTACTGGCTTAAAATGCAGTTAGGTCATTCTTTTTCATAATTTCGTTATCTATCTATCTATCATCTATCTATCTATCATCTATCCATCCATCCATCCATCCATCCATCCATCCATCTGATATGTTTTATATATTCTGTGGTTTTGTGAATGCTTGTGTGGTAAGTTGCTTTAAGTTTATAAAGAAAAGTGGGACATACATTTCTAATTTAATAATAGAATAATATCCCTCTCTTTTGTATGACTTTCCCAAAGAATAACTGCTTTTGTTTTTCTAACATTCTTACAAAGCTATGAATTCTCCCTTGAGGACCAAAGGGCATTTATGTTGTTGCTGGCATCCGTCTCTGTCGTGAGGCAATGAAGTGCATCTCTGGGGGTGAAGCCAAACTGCTGGAGAATCAAAGTGCCTGCTGTGGCTACAGAGACTGGTAACTCATAACTGCTACCTCCTGCATTGTTTTTGCTGCGTTAGCCATCCCAAAGTGACCTCGCTGGGGTAGAAGCTTGGGCAGCGTATATGGAGGTCCTGGTTTGCCCAGACGACAAGACCCCCTTCTTGGCCTCACTGATGTGGTCCAAAAGAGAGCACCAGCTTGGCTGCAGGAGTTGCCAGAAGGAGGCGTACAAGACACCACCCAACTGTCTTAAGGACTCCACTCCAGATTTGTGTAATGCTTACTCCTTAGCATTTTCTTCCACCAAAGATGTCCCACAAGCCCTTGCTTTGGTGTTTACTCCTGAATGAAGCCTTTCTTACAAATGAGTATGGCTGCAAAGCAGCAGAGGCTTAGGGCCAGAGTTTTCCTACTAGATGGGCTCCCTTCCCAGGTTGACAAGCCCAGTCTGCTTCCCTCTACAGTACCTTCTTGCTGTTGGTCTCATCCGCTCAATCTGCTGGAGCCTGTTTTCACATTCGGGGGAAGTCCCTAACTTGATGGGAAGACCTATTGGCTACCCTCACCTGGTTTAGCTGGCTAGTCGAAGCCATTTCATGGGCTGTGTCTGCTGTCGCATGCTGACAGCTTCTAGGAGCCACAGGTGAGAGCTTCCTGTTCATTCTTACTTTTCTATACTCTTCCCTTTACTGGATCCCCCCCCCCCTAGAAATTGAGGAGTGAGCGAGGCCACATTCACTGCCTATCGTAATACTAGCAGTGTGGAAAGAATAGTCAATTCTCCTATTCCTCCTTATATCTTACAGTGTGATGCCTGAACACCCCCTAGTAAAGGAAAACAAGACACCAAGGATCAGACTGAAATAACAACAAGCATTTAAACAACACATTTCAAGTGTTGCAAGTGTGGTTTTTTACACCTTCTCTGGTTGCAAGCCTTATAACAGCCCTACAAGGTAAACCAGCATTCTTGTTTTTGCATGCTGTAAAGGAAGAAGTGAGTGAGGCAGAGAAAAAATGGTTTGCTCAAGGCCAGCTGTTGGGTTAATGGCAAGGGCAACATTCAAACCAAGCCTGATCACCACACAGAATCCTTGAGCAACCATGGAGGCTCAACTCTGGACCCCCTGTAAACAAGTAGTTTCCTGGAGTTCCAGTGCTTTGATGAACACCAGGCCCCAGTTGCATTTTGATTTCCCACAATGCCCCAGAGCAGTGCTATGGGTAATTTAAAATGTGACCCAGTATCCAGTGCTGTTCAGGACTCCTACTGCCACCAAAAAAGTCTAGCATATGAAGCAGCCCACCAGATGGAAGTTGGTTGGTAGTCTCTAAAAGTTGGATCACCCTTGTTTTAAACAAGAGACTTCCTGTTCGTTCTTACTTTTCTATACTCTTCCCTTTACTGGATTCCCCCCCCCCCCTAGAAATTGAGGAGTGAGCGAGGCCACATTCACTGCCTATCGTAATACTAGCAGTGTGGAAAGAATAGTCAATTCTCCTATTCCTCCTTATATCTTACAGTGTGATGCCTGAACACCCCCTAGTAAAGGAAAACAAGACACCAAGGATCAGACTGAAATAACAACAAGCATTTAAACAACACATTTCAAGTGTTGCAAGTGTGGTTTTTTACACCTTCTCTGGTTGCAAGCCTTATAACAGCCCTACAAGGTAAACCAGCATTCTTGTTTTTGCATGCTGTAAAGGAAGAAGTGAGTGAGGCAGAGAAAAAATGGTTTGCTCAAGGCCAGCTGTTGGGTTAATGGCAAGGGCAACATTCAAACCAAGCCTGATCACCACACAGAATCCTTGAGCAACCATGGAGGCTCAACTCTGGACCCCCTGTAAACAAGTAGTTTCCTGGAGTTCCAGTGCTTTGATGAACACCAGGCCCCAGTTGCATTTTGATTTCCCACAATGCCCCAGAGCAGTGCTATGGGTAATTTAAAATGTGACCCAGTATCCAGTGCTGTTCAGGACTCCTACTGCCACCAAAAAAGTCTAGCATATGAAGCAGCCCACCAGATGGAAGTTGGTTGGTAGTCTCTAAAAGTTGGATCACCCTTGTTTTAAACAAGAGACTTCCAGATACCTAGCTTAATTCCTTAGCGACTATAAATTACAACCAGGCTTTCTTGAACACAGAGATTTTGGAACGTATTGCGCAATATGGGTTGCAATATTCCAACACATAATACCTTAAGAGGAACAGCCAAGGATATGCTCTTCATCCTGTTCAGTGAAGATGTTCAGTGGACAGCAACACTGGGAAATACAGCAGGTCTTTCATTTTGTCAAGTGCATAGGAGGCAAAATGCTTATTCTGATTTTGGTGGCATCTCAAAGTAACTTCAGAATATTTTTCTTTCTTTTTGAGGTTCTAGTCCAGGGTTTCCCAAACTTGGGTCTCTCTCCAGCTGTTTTTGGACTACAGTTCTCATCATCCCTGCTAGCTGGGGATGATGGGTGTTGTAGTCCAAAAACAACTGGAGACCCAAGTCTGGGAAACCTTGTTCTAGTCCATGGGCACCGTACAATTCATTCTTCCCACGATGCATAACTAACCTGTGAAATACATTACCACAGGATGTTGTGATGACGACCAGCATTTAAACAGTATTGTAGATAATAATTTTATTAATGGTGACTGGCTGTGAAATGTCAAAACAGAACCCCTGTGTTCAGAAACGGAATACTTCTGTTTACCAGATGCTTCTGACAAACAATGCAGAATGGCCATTGACATCTTGCTCTGCTTACGGCTTTCCTCAGGATATCCAGCCAGCTGCCATCAGAGGCTGGGTGCTGGGCTGGATGAATTATTTATCGGTCTGATCCAGCTCAGCAGGTCCCAGATTCTTAAAAATCACAGTATGCGCAACTTTCACTTTGATTTTGCACTGAATCAGGCAACGCTCTAATTTGGAGGTGGGCAGACTTCCTCTTTGTTTTCATTTTACTACAGCCCTATGATCTATCAACCAGAGCCAGGTGAACTGAAATTAGCTTTCACACAAAAGGCCAGTCCCAGTTACAGTAGCTTTCTGCATTTCACGTGGGGAAAATAATTTTGATGCTATTGTTAAACCGTTGCAGAAACCTTTGCCAATTGACTGCACATCACCCATAGATCTACTAGCTGATCCCAATCTAACTTCTGCCCATTTGTGCTCTAAATACCTTCTTTAAATAATGTGTTTGATACCATGTCAGCCACACTTTGCCCCTGTGCTTGAGGGGGCCCAGGGCCGCACGACGTCAGCTCGCCCCACAAAAAAATGGTAGATTGTAATCTTTAAAAGGGAGAAATAAAATATTGGGATGGGGGTGCGGAAACAATGTTATGATAATTTTAAAATGTTGTACTGAGCATGCTTAATTATCTGCATGTTTTTCAGGCGTACAATGGAAATGTTTAAATGTTCAATTGTTCGTAACTTCGCAAAATTCCCTTCGGGCTTCTGAAACTATACATTCTTAGTCACATCCGAATGGAGCATTTTCTCAGAAAGTTCAGCAGTTTTTAAAATTTATGTAAGAGGGAATAAAATCACTTTTTGGAAGGGTTAAGTAAACAACAACAGCAGCAGCACACCACTTCTTTCTCTGATCACTATCGTGCAAAATTCATTGCTCCAGATAAGTGAGACCAGGATTCTTTCTTTGGGCAAATCCAGTGATTTGGGCACCCAGGCTGGATCCTATTGTACTCAACCGGAGGGAAAGGGATCACAATCTGAATACAGCTCATTTATTCATTTCATTTATTAATATTTTCCTAGAAAACATTGACAGTAAAAATGCCTGTGTAACTATCTCATTCAGTGGTACCTTGGTTCTCAAACGCCTTGGTTCCCAATCACCGAAAACCCGGAAGTAAGTGTTCTGGTTTTTGAACATTTTTCAGAAGTCAAATGTCTGATGCAGCTGTTGGCTATTGTTTCCGGGGCACCTGCACCAATCAGAAGCTGTGCCTTGGTTTTCAAAGATTTCAGAAGGCAAACAGAGTTCTGGAGCAGATTAAGTTTGGCGCTTTTGTTTTTGCTATTTATTTTGCGTTCTTGTTTTTGAGTTAATTTTTGGGTTAATTTGTTTTGGTGACTGTGTGGAATCCAGTTCAGCTACTGATTGATTGATTGTGTGACTGCAGAAATGGATAAAAGCCCCCCATCCAAACAATGACTATCATCAGTGCAGGTAAGAAAAATAATAATAATTAATTTTTATCATCTACAATACATGGGGGCGTCTTATAGATGGAAAAGTATGGTATTTAATTTTGCCACAGTGGACAGTGAGATGAGTAACGCCTATTTCTTCTTTTTCTTTTGCAGACGACATGCTGTAGCGGACAATGTTGCATGTCAGCAGAATCATAGAATTGTAGAATTAGAAGGGACCATGAGTCAAATATCAGACAGAGTGGGAAATGATGCTTTCCTACCTGGGAGTGAAGGCAGCTCCAGTCTACCCAGAAGCCCGGCAGCTGCATGGATTTCACCAGTATGTGAACTGCATTAGCCAGCCAACAATTCATTCTGACTTTTGACACTCACCCTACTGCTCAGCATAAAAGTCAGATTCTGATAGCTTTGCTTCTCTTGAGAACCATCAACTCCCAGATGTAGTCCCATTCATTTCATGAAGAAACCTGAGGGGTACTGGCGGAAAGAAGATAGAATTTGACCCTGCAAGGAACAAGGCAGAAACAAAATTTGTTAAATTCAATCATAGCTTATGACAAAGAGCCTTTACGCGATCATATGGACAGCCATTAAGATGTTAGACAGGAGCAAGCAAAAAGTTTGCAATCATAAAACAACTTTTTCCGGGTCTCTCCCCCCCTCCCTGTTTTTGTTTTGTTTTTACTCCTCAGACGCCGTTATGTTGGATAGCCAGCTCATTTTATTATTGCAAATGCCGTGGCAGTAATCTTTTACTGCTTCCAGTATAGGCCTACAGCATTAAGTTAGTATAAAATTACATATAGTTTAATATATCTGTACAACACCTTTAAACAAGCTTCTCTAGGCAGGAAGGTTATCCGTCTTATAAATCTATTATTCCATTGTACATCTTGATAGCCTAGCATTGCTCCTAGCCATGTTTAAGCATTAAATAGTGCATTATTATTTCACATAAATCAACCAGAGATGTGTGAATTCATAAATTTTGCATTTGCACAGACAGTATTTTAAACGTTTTACAGCTTCGTGGGAACTTGGAGTGGGAGCCCATACACAAATCAGAGCCGGAGAAATTTCAATAAAATTTAATATCACGATTACTTCTTGCCAAAGTCATTGCTTGCACAGTTTAGAAGTGTTATAGCAGGGTCTAAAAATAAAAACAAAAAATTTGCAGCAAGGGCTGTACATTGGCAGAAGTTGGATATATGTGGGGAGTTCCAAGACCTTTATTTTCTTTATTTTTTTAAGGTGATGGGTACAGTTGGTACCTGATAGCCTGGCCATTAAAAATGCCAGACTGGCATGGTTCTACGCTGTAATAGACATTTTCTGAAAGTATACACAAGCAGTAGTGATTCATTGGGAAGAAAGATGGCAGATAACCACATTCAAATGGTTATCAGGCAACTTTCTGAGGCAGGGAAATGTGCTCTTTTATATGCTCCAAGAAACTCCTCTAGGCTTTACTCTAACCACATTAAACCACACTTAACTTCTGAGTAGATGTGATCTTAGGATTCTACTGTTTCTTCATCTTACTTTCTGAGTTCCTGGTCTAGATTCCAAAGCTGAGTTCCTAGGTTTTGGAACTGAGTGCTTGCTCAAATTAAACCCTCCAGTAGTGAGCATCAGATTATTACCATACCTTTTTTTGCAGGAATTTCCCTTATTCCAGCACCATTTCCCTCTGCAAAAAAAATTGAAGGTTGACAGCTATGGCCGTTTCCCAATGCAAAAAAGAAAAGAAAAGAAAAGAAAAGAGGAAGGTTGACAGCTATGGATTATTACAGAGGCTCTTTACAGAGCTGTGCCCTCATAAAAACGCTGTGCTTATGGACTTCATTCATTTTATATTAGCTTGAATTAGGTTCTTAAAACGATTAGACTACTGACATCTCTTTAATGCAGATTTGCTACTTTACGGAGTTAAATGAAGAGTAATTGCTGCACTTCTCTATATTCTTTAAGCCACATGTGATGAAGCACACACAGATATTTCCACGTATGGGTCAAAGATACACACACAAAAAACTGAGGCACAAGTAGCTTGTGAACGCAGGACAATTTCTGCCCTCCCTTCCCAACAGGTGGGAGGGGTTTGCGACACTGAGCAGGCTTACCTGGTCTGGTGCCTCCCACCTGGGTCAGTGTGGCTATCGACCCGTCCCCGGCCTGGGAGGACAATGGACGGCCAGCTGTGGGTGGGGCGAGGGCCAAGGAAAAGAGGCCGACCCCTTCGGCCAAACTGAGGCACAAGTAGCCTGTGAATGCAGGACAATACTGGACCATTCCATGTCATTATCGGTGGTGTGCATGGACTCCTAGGTAAGGAGTGGAATGCTGCAGCACCTGTAGAAGTGGCAAATGGCTGTTGGGAAATGGAGAATCCAGGTGAATGGTTGGTGTTCTTAAATGTGTTCATTAGCTAACTTGGAGTTTTGAACAATTAAAAAAAATTGGTTGGGATGCAAAACAAGGAAAAGCAAAGAAATAACAAATGCTGTCTTAAAATAGGCCAGATGGCAATTCTCATTCAAGAGCCTGTGCAGGTTTTAACTGTAAGATGCAAGCATCCTTGAGTATGTCCAGGAAATGGGACAGAGCAATAAACACTTCTGCCGTTTAATCAGGTAGAGCTCACTGCAGGTTTACAAACAAGTAGTTCCTGGACTGAACAGGATTTGCGTTCTGTCTTCCAGCTACATTTTTCTATTTAGCCATACAGTTACATTTCTAACAATTTTTTAATGGTCGAGATCCCAATCTAGTTACCTCCTAATGCTTGTTAGCATCGTATGGAAATTGCACTGGAGAGTGGGGATGGGGGAATAAATTGGGTTCAGTTAGCATTTGAAGTCAAATTCACACTTTGCAAAACAGTAGGAGACCTGAAACACCACCATCCTTTGCAATGCAGACTTATCTGAAATTTGTGATGCAGTTCTCCAACCAACCAATGATATAAAGATATTGTCAGGGATTTGCCTTCTCCTCGTGAGGAGAGCTTGGATGGGAGTACTCCTCACAGGGAGAGTGGGGAAGGTGATCCTTCTAGTGGGGAGGATCAGGGTAGGTAACCTCCTCAAGAGGAGGTCTTGCTCAGGTACAGGGAGCCCCAGCCACTGCTGCCACCTGACTCCTCTCAAAGCCCATCGCCAGAGCTCTCTCCCGCGGAAGAGGAGGAGGAGCTGAGGGTCAGGGATGCTGGGCAGAGACCCAGCAACACCAGCCAGAGGTGATCAGAGGGGGAATTGTAGCTTCCGGCGTCAGCAGAGCATTGGGGGGGGGGGGGGTCAGGGGACACAGAAGATGTCGTTTCAGGGTGCCAAGGCTTTGGTGCTGGGTGGGAAACAGGAGAGGGGCACTTCCGGATTCTGCAAGTGACTGAGCAGTCATGTTTTTAGCTAGCTCTGCACTGTAAATAGTTATGCACAATAAAGTAGTCTTTAGTGTAAGAGGACTCTGTCGTTACTCATGAGCAACACCGTGGTGTACCCTGACAGTTATATTACGTAACCAACAATAAAAAAGATATATTACGCAAAAGTGTGCATAAAAATGAATATTTTAGAAAAAATAATCTTAAAGCATTCTATTAGGAGAAATTGCTTGCAGAAATGTGTACGCTAATCAAAACTGCATAAGAAAATGTGTTTATTAGGAGAAATTTGCACTAAAATGCGGAAGAGTTTTCATGTGATTTTTTTTTAAAAAAAGGAAATTCTCAACTTGCTGCAGAAATGAGAAGCAAATGTAAGGCTGGAAAAACGAGAACTTGAGAGAATTGAAATGGACAGATGCTTTCATGCCTACTGGAGAGCGTATTCACTCTCATTTGAAGAAAAAGAAGTTCTGTGAAACTTAAAATATTGCTGTGTTGTTTCCATCTCAGCATGTTTAAAATTATAACCATGGATTTATCCCACAAAAGAAATCCTTCAACAGTGCACATCTACTCTGATTCAAGTCCTATTACTCATAGGTAAATGTGCACAGGATTGCAGCCTAATCAGAATAAATTAGACAGTATGAAAAGCAAGGAACAGCAACCCACTCAGATTGGAGCCTTCATAGTTTTCATATTTGAGATTTTTAATAATAAATAAATCCAAATGAGGGCGTTTTAAGCCCCACCCATGCCTTACTCAATTCATAATGAAAGTAAAGCACTAGGCTGTACATATATAATATAATTTATCTGTTTTTAATCATGGGATGTTTGCAATTTGTTTTTATTGTCGTTAGTTTTTTATTCTTTAAAATGAATCTCGTCCTGTGTGTGTGTCATTGTGTGCTTCTTGTCGAGGCAGAAAGTCTAAATAAATATATAAATAATTGTTTATGTTTTTTAAATATCATAGCAGCATCTAGGAACTCTTGTGTGCAAAGGTGTGAGGAAGTACCCCCCCCAGCAGGATTATAAAAGGAAAAACATGGCTAAGCACCCTTGCTTCAAAACATTGTGTGAACAGGGAACTCATGCCCAAATGTGTAACACTGGATCTATAACATGGTGAGCAAGTTGGCAGTTATGACAGGGTTAGTTTGTCCCCCACTAGTTGTAAAGCAGGGGTAGGCAACCTAAGGTCCAGGGGCTGGATATGGCCCAATTGTCTTCTCATTCTGGCCTGCGGACGGTCCGGGAATCAGTGTGTTTTTACATCAGTAGAATGTGTCCTTTTATTTATAATGCATCTCTGGGTTATTTGTGGGGCATAGGAATCCGTTCATTTTTTTTTTTCAAAATATAGTCCGGCCCACCACATTGTCTGAGGGACGGTGGACCGACCCACGGCTGAAAAAGGTTGCTGACCCCTGGTCCAGCATCTAATTTCAACAGAATGACCAACCTGATGCTTCTAGGATTCTGATTTAAACCCATCTGGAAAAAGTAAATTCTGAAGAGGAGGTGACAGCTTATTCGCATTGGGCTAATCGTCGCACATGCCAACCAGGCCCCTCAGGTTTTATACTAGAACCTGGCTCTCTGTGTGAGCACCTGTTTACCTTTCAAATAATATTGTTTCCTGCACAGAAAGGAGATGTATAAATAGAGCTAACTAGAAAGAAAGACTATTTATGTCCCATTGTTTATGCATACTATTTGTGCGCCATCAGTGAGTGATATACAGCCTTTGAAAAAGAAATGGATTTATTGTCATGGCAGCCTGGGCCACTTGTGTGGTATAAATATACATACTGTTAAATATACAGCAGTACACATGCATATATATATATATATATATATATATATATATATATATATAGGCAGTAAGTCTTAGTTATATGAGAACTAAGGGGAAGACAGTGCCTTCTGGCTTAACTGGGAAAAAGTAATTTTTATAATGAATGGTTTGTATCCTTAATACCTTAGACCAAAGCGGTTATGCAGAAGTTTTGTAAAAGAAACTGGGACAGTGGTCATATCATTAGCAAGGGAATGCAGACCCCCCCCCAAACAAATGAGTGTTATATAGTCCAGCAAACAATGAAGGCACACAATTGTTGCTTTAATAAAAAAAAGCACCACACCATTTTCAATGCTCATCAGTAGCCCCAAAAAAGAAGAAAAGAACCACAACAAAACAGCCATTAGTTTTTATTGATGATAACGAGATATGCTTCCGTTAGTAATCCTAAACTTGCCCTGCAATGCTAATGTTTATTATTACACTTTGTAGCTTTAGGCTGCTGAAAGCCTAGTATGTCTTAGCCCTTATATCATCATTTTAAAAAGATTAATCTTTAGACAATGATCTCCAAATACCATTAATCTTGGTCTCGGATTTGTTTATTGTTTTTGCACAGTAATCACAAGAGTGTTGGTGAGGGGAGGCTGCCCCACAGGAGATGGAGACAAAGGGCCACTTTCAGTGCTGACTGACTTCAGACTTGGTATCTGGGAGACCGAGGCAAAGTGGGTGGAAAATCACGCCCTCCAAGTGTCCATATTTTCTAAGGACGGTCCCAGATTTACAGAAGCCGTCCTGGTTTCTGATTTGATCCCGGAATGTCTGGCTGTTCCTTAGGACACCCCTATTTTCATCAGGTAAATATTCAGCAGGATGTCTCTATTTTCATTGAAGTAATGTTGGAGGGTATGGAATAGGGTGTCCCTATTTTCACTGGAGAAATGCTGGAGGGTATGGAAATCAAGGATCACGGCACCCACTCAGTGGGTTGGAAAGTTATCTGTAGAGGCAGCTTGAAATGTGAACTCTATGCTATGCTGAAACTGCTTCCACATCGTGAAGCAGACCCGATTGTGGCACATGGATGTTAACATTATTATTTATAAAATTTGTATACCGCCCTATACCCGCAGGTCTCAGGACGGTTTCAACATAAAACCACAATATAAAAAACAAAAACAAAAAATAAGGAAACCCAAACAACCCAATAAGCCCCCCTCCCCCACACATTTTAAAAGGGCATCAAATGTCAATCAGCCAAAGGCCTGTCTGAAGAGGAACGTTTTTACCTGGCACCTAAAGGTGTATAATGAAGGCGCCCGCCAAACCTCCCTCGGGAGAGCTTTCCGCAAATGAGGGGTTCCTGCAGAAAAGGCCCATTCTCATGTTGCCGCCCTCTGGACCTCTCCTGGAGGAGGCACACCAAGAAGGGCCTCAGAAGGTGATCTCAGGGTCCAAGTAGGTTCCTGTAGAAAGAGGTGGTCCTTGAAGTATTGCAGTCCTGGGCTGGATGTATACCAGTGTCTTACAGTGCATACACATTAAATATGCCTGTCTCATTAGTTTAAGCACTAGAGTAATGGTCAGCAGGGTGCAGGGTGATGGCATTGCACATCTGACTCCCCAGACTGATTCCCGGACTGTCTGCAGGCCGGATTGAGAAGGCGATTGGGCCGCATCCGGCCCCTGGTCCTTAGGTTGCCTACCCCTGTACTGGACTATTGGCCTAAACTGCCAGGATTCATCTTGTGTTCCTAAGAGATCAAAATGTCTGGGAATCAAAATGACCCAGACATAATGCAAACACCCATTTTACAATGCAGTAGCCATTTTTGAAGCAGGAATGAGAGACTTGTGGGCCTCAACTTAATTTCAGGATTCCTCAGCATGCAATCAGTTCAAACCATTGGCAAGAGTGATCTGTCTCCCAGCCACCACAGTTCCCTTGTCTTGTCAGATGATCATTGGGCATATGTGCAAAGGTTTAGCCATTCTAGATCTTCTTGTGGATCCACAGGTTAATTAAAAGAGCTACTTATGAGATCAACTCTGGACTTTTGATGAAGCAAAATTATTTCATGCTTTATAAAAACTCAGTGGAATAGAAGTGAACATTTGTGCTGAACTGATAACCGTTACGTAGTTCTTCATTTTTAAAGCAGACAATTCATAAGCTACAAATTAATTGGTGTCTACTTGACCTCCAGCAAAATGTTTATGCAAGTGTTGGAAGGTTAAAGCTAGGAAACAACAATGTTTTGAAACCATCCATCACTGGTAACGTGGATATTTTCACAGATCGTGCCTTCCTCATTCTTTAAAATACCAACTGAAGCAACAGAGAAGCATGCTTGTCAAAAGAAAGTCTTAAGCGCTTATTTAAGGAAGTGCTGTTAAATAATTGAAATGACTGTGATAAAGTTGTCTTAGTTTAAACAGACCAGTTTTATCAGACTGCTTAATGAATTGTGTTTTTATAGGATGAGATAAATCTAATGCGAATTCAAGTGGTTGCACCAGAAATACAGCTCTTCGAGGGATCGCTTTATGGGACATGGCAGTAAAAGCTAGGAGGCAGAAATCGAGAGTGCTGGCATATTTCATTCTGATATACTTAACCCAGAAATCATTGGGTTTCTCTAAACAGAGACATTTCAAATGATAATTGACCCTAGCATACACATTTTTGTGCACATTGCTTGTTCGGAGAGCTACACTGCAAAATTCAGTGAAGTGCAAATTTCGAACGATGGCTGTGTCTGGGTTTGCATATTGCTTCTCTGTCTGTGAACACACGAAGTGGCATAAAAGGTTAAAAGCAATTAGGCTAGAAAGAAGAACAGAGAACAGGGTCACCACTCTCCTGAGAGTTGTGCAAAAGAACAAGCTGTACCACTGAAGTTCTCTTTTCTGCACATCTATTTAAGTTGCAGAAACTTCATTCTTTACAAGAACTTCAATAAAACAACAGATGAGATTTGCAATCTGCTGCAGCTGCCATCACCCCATACCATACCAAAGAGTCCCTCTCTTTCCTCTAACTGTGCTTATTTTCTGCTACCTGCCCCTGGTTAGACCAAATTTTCTTCTTCTTTTTGGAGAGATCTTGAAGGTGACTTTTTTTAAAAAAACAACGTTTTATTGCGTACACATGTGGCACACATTTAAAAAGACATCGCTGCCAAAGTAGATACAACTCCCAAAGCATTTTATAGAAACACTTTAGCAAATTTAAAATCTGTTTAGGACAAGTTTTCTGCTGCAAGAAACCGGTAGTTGTAATCAATCCTGTGTTTGTGTATTCATATACACATGTATGCACAAAATTCCCCATTCATCACTGGCCTCCACAGTTTCTATGATTGTTGTTGTTCAGTCGTTCAGTCGTGTCCGACTCTTCGTGACCCCATGGACCAGAGCACGCCAGGCACGCCTATCCTTCACTGCCTCTTGCAGGTTGGCCAAACTCATGTTAGTAGCTTCGAGAACACTGTCCAACCATCTCATCCTCTGTCGTCCCCTTCTCCTTGTGCCCTCCATCTTTCCCAACATCAGGGTCTTTTCTAGGGAGTCTTCTCTTCTCACGAGGTGGCCAAAGTACTGGAGCCTCAGCTTCAGGATCTGTCCTTCTAGTGAGCACTCAGGGCTGATTTCTTTAAGAATGGATAGGTTTCTATGATTGCCACTCTGTAAATGCAAATGTCCCAGTAAAAATTCCTGTACATGCTTGAGTTTCAGGTATTCATAACATAGATGAGTGGAAGGTAGATGAGAACCTATAGATTTGCTCAGTGATTTGCAGTAAATTGGCAGGGGTTTCTGCCTCCCAGTTTTAATAATAGCAACAAAAAAATATCACTTTCACTTAAATTAGGCTTTTCAAATTCCTGATTTATAGTAAAACAGAGATGTAGATTTGTCTTTGGATGGGAAGCTCATCACACTATTTAAATAATGGAGAAATTAGGCAATTGCTTGGGCTGCCTAAGGACCCTACATTGCACCTGGCTTTGGTGGGTGGTCCTTGGTGTTCTAGTGAAAAACAAACAAATCCTGCAAACCTGAAGCCTGCTCATTCCTGTTCCACAATCCTGTAGGAAGCTCCCTTATGCAAGGCCTGACCATGTCAATGTGATTCAGTGTTGCCTTTTCTGATGGGCAGCAGCTCACCTGGGTTTAGCAGAGGTCTTCCTATCACGTGCAGTACGTGGCAATTGGTAGAAGTGGGCACACTGCAGGAGACAAAATGGGCTGTGCTCAGGCGAGGAGCAAATGGGAGAAGGCGCGCGGCGGTAGAGGTCACTCACCGAAATATCACCCTACATGTGCTAAATGGCTCACACAAAAAGGCGCTTGCGATCTTCCACACCATTGCTGACCAGGTCATTCTTGCTTAACAGATTTTCCATGGAAAGAGGAAATCCAACTTGAGTGTTAAAAAAAAGCACATGCTGGCATCTTCATTAGGGCTGCCATATGCCTGGAATTTCCTGGACATAGCTGGGATTCAGCGCTGGGGGAGGAATTTCTCTTTTTTTACCTCCCCCCCACCAAGAAAAGAAAAGCTCAACAGTTTTGCCCCCAAAAAAGCTCTGCAACTTTTTTGTCCGAATTTTCACTTTTGTGCATGACCAGCAATGATTCCACCATAAGCCCCTGTCTGAAAGTGTTTTGAATGAAGAGGAGGAGACTGGATTTTACTGAAATATACTCTAAAAAGACACAAGTGATTCTACTATTCCCCACCCCCTTAGTTCTTTTCATTTTTCTGTTCAGGATCTTCAGTAGCAGAGAGATATTAAATATGATGGGAAATTGTTTTTAAAAGCTATTTTAAAAAATTAATTTAAACTTACATAGCCATAGCATTTTAGCACTAAGGTGCCCCGGGGTTTTTTTATTGCTCCATTAATACTTACCTCGAGTAGCTGAACACACCTGAGGCAAGGTTTAATGAAGCAATGTAAAATATGCCTCTTATTGTTATACAGCTAACCATTTCTATTACACAAATGTTCCCTTTGCCTATTGCATTCATACATTTGAGAAAATCTTCAATTATTTAAATCATGATATTGATTTTTATTGAGATTTGTGTGTGTGTGTGTGTGAGAGAGAGAACTGTTGCTGTGAAAATTACTTAATTGTTATCATTTTTTGAATGTTCTTGTGCTTGGGACTGTTTCAAAAGAAAAGGGGGGGCACAAAAAACATAATAACCAAGAGGGATCCCCCAAAGGTTTAGAGAGAAGTCTATATCCTAACAAGCAAACTCATTCTCTAAGCAGTTTCACACCACTTTAAACAGTCACTCATGGCTTCCATCCAATAATCCTAGGAACTGTAGTTTGCTAAGGGTGCTGAGAATTGCCAGGAGACCTCTATTCCCCTCATAGAGCTGCAATTCCCAGAGTTACCTGGAAAGAGAGATTGACTGCTAAACCGCTCTGGAAATTGTAATAGCCTTTGAAAGCCATTCCCCCAACATGCAACACAGAAGAATTCATCCTGGATTCAATCATGATTGAGCTTAAAAAGTTGCTGATTTTTCAGTGGCAGTGGGCTTTTGATAAGGTAGCCATCTTCTCTGGTGCCCCAGCATTTAAACAATAACACCAATGGCTTCAAAGATGGAGTGTTTCAAAAACATGCCTAGAGTGGTCATCAACTAGAGAGGCATTCGTGGTGACAGAAACCATAATTACAGCTACAGTAAATGACGGTATCTTACCAAGTTCCCTATTTTCTGACAGTTGTATACAAGGGATCACACTGACCGACTTCTTGACTCTACTTTGATCCCAGCAACTTAACTAACTGTAGCATTGTTGCTTAACCAAGCTGTAGATTTGTCCTCCATTTTCTTCTGTCTCTTTTTTGTACACTCGTTTCCATATTTGGAGCATAGATTTAAGACAGGACCTGATGCTTTTTACATTTCTTCCCACAGAGCAGTAAACACTTAAAAAACAACCATCCTCTCATCCTCCTGCTCATCACCATCATTTTGCATCATTGGAGCTTAGTTCAAAAACTTGTTAAGCTACAATAGCATGATTTAAACCAGTTGAGGAACCTTGAAGTCCATTGTAACGATCAATCAAAGTTATCAATTGTTAGCGAATTATGGATTGGACTGGACTGTTAACAATTTACCCACAGCTATCTCTGATTCTTTTTCAGTTGTATCTTTCAAATAATCTCCTTAGTGACTTGCCTCTTCTGGGGTTATTTAGGAGCAGCCATACAAAAATGGCAATGGACCACTAATGCTAGGGCTCAGTAGGCTGTGTGTGTGTGTGTGTGTGTGTGTGTGTATTGAGCAGCCTGAACTATTATAACAGGAGATGGGATTTACTGAAGGCAAATGCACCATACGGTCTTTTAAGTAGAGTTCAGCTGTAATTCCTGTGACTTTCGTGCGGTATTTCGGAAACATGAGTAACCCAAACACTGAAATGCAAACCAGAACCGCCCCATTTCCCCTGTAACGCTTCTCCTTAAACTTGGCCAAGAAAGAGATCACCACAAACCATTTGCAGTTGTTAGTGATCTAACATTGCTTAAGGACATTGTGCACCTGGCAGCAAGCAGTGCAGTCCCTCTAAATACGTTTTGAGAGGAGAGAGACCACCACGAAAATGCAGACCAGGGAACGATAGAGTAACCCTTTCGGTGCTTTAGGCTGAACGAGAGAAGATTGGCAAGATGCACAAAGCGGCTCCCAATCGAGTGTTAAAAACAATACAGCATTAAATATTAAAAACTTCCCTAAACAGGGCTGCCTTCAGATGTCTTCTCAAAGTCAGATAGTTGATTCCCTGTAATCTCACTTCTCACAGAGAGGGAACCACCAGAGGGTCCTCAGAGCTGGACTTCAGTGTCTGGGCAGAACAATGGGGATGGAGACGCTCCTTCAGGTATTACTTCCCTCCTCTTTCTGTATAGTTTCAGAACAACTGAAAGGTGGAAGTTTTTATTTTATAAAAAATAAATTGATGTTGTTTTCTACTCTTTCCTGATAGGACTTGGCAGGATGGGGCCAGACTCCCCACCCTGCTGTTTGAGAACAGATTGGTTGGCTTCTGCCTTGTGTTTTACAACCTATTTACATCTTTCCAAATCCATAACAGTTATTTCAGGAAGGGTCTGGCAGATTTGCAAACTTGCTAATAATTTTACATTTTGCTAATAACTGCTTGGCCCAATGAAAGGAATCGGCAGCAGTGTCTAAACTAGCTCATCACATTTCACAGTGACTGACTGCTAGATGTCTATGTCAGAGCCAGTTACAAATCATCTGATGGCCTTGACAATAGGTTAGGGATAGCTTCTATCGCATTAGCTTGTTTCTATGGCAATGCTATGGCAATAATAAAGGTATTTGCTGGTACTTGAATAGATTGCCAGAATCAATCCACTTCTTAGAGGTGTCACCTCCTTCACTGTAATGTGAATACTCAAATCCTTCCGTATAAGAAACTCATATATTTGAGCGCATCACACCCCTTCCTAATAAGGTTGTATAGGCCTTATTGACAGTCTCATTTATCATTAAGGCATTGAAAAAGGAGCATTTCTGTCCCAAACCACCTCTCAAAGCATCTACGATGAAGTGATTTTATGGCATTACTTTCCCCAGGATACAGCTTGTATCACCTGGGCCCATCAAGTTTTTTTTTTAAATTTTTTTTAAATAAATGATTGTCCAGGTAGTCTTGAGAGAGCCTTCTTGCTCTTGAAGTTTTCTGTGATAAAAATTTAAAAAAATACTCTCAGTTTTCATTCGGGAGGGGACGGAACAATATTAGTTATGGGATACATAGCATTCCTGCAAACACACACACAAGTTTAATCTCATAAGTAATCTTGTAACTGAAATTTCCAAATGTGACCATTTTGCAAGCATGTCAAACCTTCAAGCTCTCTGGCATTAGTTTCTCACTCTCTCCATGTTGTGACAGCTAAATAATGAATTAATGTCTCAATGTCTGCAGCAGCCCCAGATTTTCCAAAATACAAATTTAGTCAAAACAATAGGTGTTCTAACCATCCTTTTGTGCACCAATTTTTATTCTTTAGTTTTCCAGGAGGAGTGGGAAGCGGAATGTAGATCCCTGTATGCATGTTAGGGAGTGGGGGAGAAATTCTACTAAGTTCACGTTGAAAGGTGAACTTACCAAAACTTGTGCTTTCTGAAGCAATAAGTGAACTGAAACATAAGCATTTCAAATTCGCATTTCTCTGAATTTTGCAATGCAGCTCTTCAGCCAAGTAAAGTGTGCAAAAGTGCACATAGTAGTGTGAAATGTGCATGTACTAGTGAAGAAAGCATGTGAAAATGTGCTGCATTGAGACTAACTGCTTTGCAAAAATGTGTGCATTAGGTAAAATTAAATACAAAATTTGTTTGTTAGGAGAAATTTGCACTAAATGCTCATGAGGTTTTTATTTTATTTTAATCGCAATTTGCTGAAGAAATGTGGATAACCAAAGTTAAGAAATCAGAGAACTGAAACTGGAAGAGCCACCCATCCTTACTGCCTGGGTCTGCATGGCTTTGTGCACCTTCTTACATTGTGCAACTTCTTACATTGGGAAGCTGGACTTCATTATGACACTATCCCCTTCTTAAGAAAGCCTTCTCTGGTATGTTGTAAAAGCTGCTTGTGTCCCTATGCACTTTGCGATCTTGGAGAGAGCGAGAGACCCTAGGGACAAATTCACACCCATTATACAACAACAAAGTTGGGTTTGCTACTGTGCAGATCAAGTGTGCAGATCTTTAAAGTGTGTGCAGATCCTTATAAGTCACCCTGCATGATTAATCCCCCCTCCCCTAGTTCTGTCTATCACATCCACATTTTTACTTCTCAGTGTTTGTTTAAAAAGCTTAGGCACAGTCAATATAGCATTAGACTCCCTGGCCAGGGTGGTTGTTCTCTTATATACCTGCTGGGTATATTGACAAGGCATCTGACCCTCACCTGAATCTCATAACTCTCCTGACAGGTGATTTGGTCTGCAGCCACAGTGTGGAAATAAAGGATGAGATTGCCCACCAGATACCAGGCACTCTACTATTCAAATTAGGCCCCGGTGTTTTTTTTTACAATCCCCTTCTCAATGAAGTAATCAATTTTAATCTAGCATGTAAATTCTCGAAAATTTCTTATTTGTTTATTCAAGCAAGTAAACTACTGCTCTCACTTCATTACAAAGAGTAAAATTACCTGCAACACACAGCAAACCTGCTCCTCTTCCTTTCACAGATATTTTGTTGCTATTTGCAACTGTAAAAAGGTAAAGGTAAAGGAACCCTGACAGTTAAGTCCAGTCACGAACGACTCTGGGGTTGTGGCGCTCATCTTGCTTTACTGGCCGAGGGAGCCAATGTTTATCCACAGACAGTTTTTTCGGGTCATGTGGCCAGCATAATTAAGCCACTTCTGGTGAAACCAGAGCAGTGCACGGAAACATCGTTTACCTTCCAGCCAAAGCGGTAGCTATTTATCTAGTTGCACTTTGATGTGCTTTCAAACTGCTAGGTTAGCAGGAGCTGCGACCGAGCAACAGGAGCTCACCCCATCGCTGGGATTTGAACCACCGACCTTTCGATCGGCAAGCCCTAGGCATCAAACGTCATGTGCATGGAAGTTGCCGAACCAATTAACCAACTAGAAGGATTAGTGTTAATAGCACCAGTTTTCCTATAACTTGATATTGCTGGATAGTTTTGATGAACTGCAAAAGCATTTTTAGTTTGCTTTCTCTTGCCACCTGTCAGAGAGATTCCCTCACTGACAAGGGTAGATCAAGCAGGCAGAGAGGCGGAGGGAAGAGAATGCCTCAGAGAGGAGGGAGCAGTGGATAGTAGCAGGAATGTGACCTTTGTGCTGACTGAGGAGTAGTGTATTGATAGGGAGCTGACAGGCCCAGGGAAAGACATAACAGAAGAAGAGGGAGAGATGGGAGAGGTAGAATCACCCAGGAGCAGGAGGCGATCCAAACTAGCCAAGTTGTGCCCCACTGCTTCAAACTGGGTCCCACTAGCTAGCCCTGAGTGTCATAGTTGCTGGGCCCGAGTTGCCCTGCCCTCGCATGAAGTCTTGGGTTTGCAATTTTGGGAGAGGGGAGACTGCCCGCTGGGGAGCGGGCTGGCTGGCGAGGCCCCCTAGATTCAGAGGCCCTAGGCTTCAGCCTACTTAGCCTATCTGGCACTGAGCCCGACTCATCTCTACCTTTTGACCCTCCTCCTCTCTGGCCTTCACTTCTGCCTCTGATTCTGAACTGCTCTCTGCCACAGCTTCCTTCCTGTTCATTAAACCCTGTTACCTCTTCAGCTTCCAACATCTCCTCCTCACAGTCTTCTCCCTCTGACCACTCATGGTTGTCACAGCACCATTCCCCAGGCTCTGAATCTTCACCAAGGGAAGAAGGATGACCCTACACCTCACTTTCTCCAGCTGCTTTCTTCCAGTAATTTTTCTCCCATTCACGGGGAGAGGGGCAGCTGAAGTCAGCAATTCTGCATGGGGAAATGACCAGATTGGGGAGTGTTAAGCAGCCTCCTCAGCCTAACAGCACAGTTTCCCAAGGCTGCTTTCAATGGGAGCATTACATATCTTCTTCAGTCTCTTCCATTGAAATAAGCAGGAATTAGAAGTGTTTAATTTCATCTGAATCTTGATAAGGCTTACCTCTGCACTCATGGTTCCCCTAGTTTTATGGAACTTACTTCAACAGGAATCTCAAGATAGGATTTCCCTTCCTGGTTTGCTCTGCAAATTGCCCATTTACAATGGCAAGAAAGAACAAAAACCCTCAGGTAGGATGGGGATGAGGTTTTCTGAACATTTCCCATGGAAATCGACTTTCCACGCCATTGTCTGGACATATTTTTTAAAAAGTCAAATCTCCCAAACCAAGAGGGGGAAACACACACACACACACACACACACACACCCCAGTGGGAATGGCTTCAAAATGTAATTAATTTCTTTCGGACTAGGGGGAAAATGCATAATGTGTAGCAGACTTCTTCCTATTTGGATAGCGTGACCGTAGCCAATTAAAAAGGAACCCTTTGCAGAAGTTTCACATCCTGCTTCGGAGTGGGGGCTCCGAGTTGTATTTCCACCCCCTCTTTGTGTCTGAGAACCAGGGAAACATGGCAATAATGCTAGATACACACATATCAGTCTGCAACGATGGCAAGGGAAGCAAAGTTGTTTCCAAAGTGTCAGATGCAAACAGAGCTTAACTACCTGGCTCAAGTAAAACTTAGAGGTGGTTATTGTTTTTTCAAGTTGCTGGCCAAAAATACCTCAGTATTTCTTTGAAGCTTTTCTTGTACTTAATACTGAGTAATAATCAAAATATAATTTCCAGACCGCTCCTAACTGATACATTGTTGTTCAAGAGGAAGGCTTTTTTGGGGTGAGCCGGGGAGCAGAAACAATACAGATTACCTCTCTTTATTTTCTAGAAAGGTGTTAAGGACCTATGGGTGAAGCTGCCCTTAGGTTACAATGCAAGGATGCTTTTGAATATTGGAGCACCAAGCATACCCTCCAACATTTCTCTGATGAAAATAGGGATGTCCTATTCAACAACAACAACAACAACAACAACAACTTTTATTTATTTATACCCCACCCATCTGACTGGGTTGCCTCAGCCATTCTAGGCAGCTTCCAACACATAAAAACACAATAAAACATTAAATAGTTTTAAAAAACCTTCTGTATACAGGGTACCTTCAGATGTCTTCTAAAGGTTGTATAGTTATTCATCTCCTTGGCTCGGGGGTCACATAACTCTGTGCCCTCCAACATTTTTTAATAAAAATTGGGACATCCTAAGGGAAAGTGGAACATTCTGGGATCAAATCAGTAATCGGGACTGCTTCTGTAAATCCAAGACTGTCCCTGGAAAATAGGGACACTTGGAGGGTCTGACCATGTCTAGTTCCTCCCCCCCCCCGCCTTCTCGTGCGATACAACTTTCCTCTTTGTTCCGTTGTCATCACAATGCCTCATGTTTCCCTGCCCTTCCTGCCCATCACTGGTGGGAACAGGGAAACGTTCAGGGCCATGACTTCAGGGCATTGTATTACCCAATATGACGGGGACGGAATTGATACAGGGCTGCCATTTCCAGCGCCAACTCTTGGCTTTTCACGACTCGGAATTCCACCTTGAGGAGGGTCTATTATTGCAGAAGTGAGGGGAAGACCACTCTGGCTTCTATCACTGACCAGAAGACTAAGAGCCACTAGCAGGCAGGTCACACTCTCCCACTCCTAGCAAGAATATTGCTGCAAGGGAAAGAGTCAGCCTGGCATTACCGTTGCCCAGAGATCCGGTAGCTACAGATGGATTATTTTCCCTCTTTCCTTGCCAGGAAGAGCTGTAACCCCAATTACCCGTGTAAGCACAAGCAAGGGGGAGACCCATGCACTGAGCCCCTTTGGGGTGTAACGCTTGTCTTAAAACGTGGATAAACATATAATAAATAATCTTGTCTCTGAATTATCCTTGTTACATGTATCTTGACAGAAGGATGTGCTGGAAAGTTATCATGTGCCACTGCGGATAGTTATCAGGAACACAGCTCCCATTCTGTTCTACACCACCACCCATCATCTCGCCCTGCCCCTTTCCTGAAGTACTGTCAGGGACTGGACAGAGGAGGAATGGTGGAGACTGCCTCCTCAGCCTGAACCTTCCAGAGAAGTGGAAGACAATATAGATTTACAACAGCGGTTTGCAGGAGGTCACAGCTCAGAGGTAGATGAGGGGCAAAGTTGATGAATAATGGGAGAGGAGGAGGGGGAGGCAGAGCCAGAGTAGCTGGCTGACATGTTATCACTAGAAAGCATCCCAGACCCCCATTCTCCCAGAACCCGGTGAGCATTGAAAGCAGGAGAGCAATGGGCTTGGAGACAAACGACCATAAGCGGCCACCGTAAGATGACGACTGAGGAGAGAAGTGGGGTGGAGATTACTCAGAGCAACGCCATTACTCTAAGCCTCTCTCTGTGAATATTGAATAAAAGACACTGGTAAGAACTTTCCTTGTCTATCTATTCCTGGCAGCCTACCCTGGGGGGATGGGATTCTCGGACGCCCGACAAGTACACTGTTGTTCATGGTCATGGAAAGGCAATAAGGAGTGGAGGTGGAAGGCAAGTGAAAAATGGAGACCGGTGGAAACTGAATGTATGAGCTGTTTAGAGAGGCCAGTTGACCTCTCTTAACAGTTCATTTATTCTAGAACCCCCAGTTATTTTTCATCTTTTGTCTAAGCAAGACTTGCATAACTTGGGATTGACCAAGCCAGATCTGTGTGCTGGAGTAGGTTAAATAATGGCAGCTGCCGCAAGGCCAGTCAACCAGTTTTGTGACTCAATGAGTATTTGAACCCACATCCCAGTACAAGAATCCACAATGAACCATACAAAACACAAAGAATTCCATACTACTGGGCAGCTTCCGGGCCATCTGAATGCCTTTACTATAAGATTCTCCTTCTAACAAGATTTTAAAAATCCCAAAATCAACTTCATATTGCTATGTATTGCTCTTGTTTCCCCCTCCTTTCCTCCCGATCCCCCACTCTTTTAAATAAATGGTGCTTTGGAAACAATTGATTTTTCTGAATAGTGCATTGATCATACACCTAGCCTGGGGAGAGAGTACAGCTTCAAAAACAATAATAACTAAGGCAAATCATCTAATTTTAGTGAAATAAAAACTGAAAATGTACATTCACTAGAATAATCTGTAATACGACTTTTGATGCCTCGTGCTTGTACTTTATCCTCACTGACACAGTAATCTACTAAAGTTCCTCTCACAATTTTTCTCTTTGCAATCTGGAAAGAACAGATTCACCAGTGATTGTGCTCATTTATAAAAGCATCCAAAACAAAATTGAACCCCAAGGCTGATAAACTATAAAGATGCTGATCAGATCTCAGCAGCAGCAGAATGGACGATGCTTTGGGGCTCGCTCAGCTAAAAGACGGCGCTGGAAGACGAATGACTTTATATACCCAATTACAAACACCATAGCTTTGTCGAATGAATGCGGAAATCATAAAATATGTTGCGTGCCCTTTATTAAGTAAAGAGTGATATTTTGTAAAATACTTGTGAAGATTTACTAACTTTTCCGTAATTTAATTCCCCGTCACTGTATTTCCTTTCTGTTGCAGAAAACTTAATCAAACAATCGTTTGGAAAGAACAATCCGATAGAGCAAACTTTCCAGTCCCGAAGAAAAAAGATGGCTAATTGATTGTGTTTATCAGTAAAGATCAACTTGTCTGCTTTCACATACGGTTCATACATTTGCAGAAGCTATATAATAATACAATATCTATTTCTGTTTCTGCCTAACTATCTATCATCTATCTATCTACATCCTTTGTAAATGAAAGAATGAATTTAAAAGTTCCTCTGAGTGCTCTCTACTTTGGCAATTAGCTTGGAGTTGGGTGCAAGACTCAGAAAATACTTATGGGGGGGGATATCCATGAGAAAAGTCACATAAAATATCTGTGGGGAAAGTCTAAGATAGGTCTACTCCCTGAGAAAATCTCTTCAGTTTCAACCTGCTTCACCTTAGGCTACTTGAGTTCCAGCTCAAGTTAGGCTACTTGATTTTCCTGGTTCCACCTTCCCAGAAGCCCCTTAGAAAGAGAGGAGGAAGGGAATGTAAGTAATCTGTCACGTGGTCCTGCTTAAAACTCCTTGCTTGTGCCTGGGGCTTCTCCTTAAAGCCTCCCCAGTAAAGCAAGATGAGCGCCACAACCCCAGAGTCATCCACGACTGGACCTAATGGTCAGGGGTTCCTTTACCTTTACCTTTAAAGCCTCCCCAGTCTGCCTCCCAGTTCCATGCCTTTTAAGCCCTATGGCTGCACACACATAACATTTTTACTTGTCCCCCCCCATGTGTAATCAATGCAATGGGACGCAGGTAGCACTGTGGTGAAAACCACTGAGCCTTGGGCTTGCCGATCGGAAGGTCGGCGGTTTGAATCCCCGCGTCAGGGTGAGCTCCCGTTGCTTGGTTCTAGCTCCTGCCAACCTAGCAGTTCGAAAGCACGTCAAAGTGCAAGTACAGTGGTACCTCGGGTTAAGAACTTAATTCGTTCTGGAGGTCCGTTCTTAGCCTGAAGCAAAGTTCTTAACCTGAAGCGTTATTTCTGGGTTAGTGGCGTCTGTAACCTGAAGCGTATGTAACCTGAGGTACCACTGTAGATAAATAGGTACTACTCTGGCGGGAAGGTAAATGGCGTTACCGTGCGCTGCTCTGGTTTTTCCAGAAGCAGCTTAGTCATGCTGGCCACATGACCTGGAAAAACTGTCTGCGGACAAACGCCGGCTCCCTCTGCCAGTAGAGCAAGATGAGCACACACTCATCTGGCTGGGTTGCCCTACCCACTCTGGGCAGCTTCCAACATAATGGAACATTAAGCATTAAAAAACTTCTCTATACAGGCCTGCCTTCAGATATTTTCTAAAGGTTGTATAGTTACTTACCTCCTTGGCTGGGGGTCACATAACTCCGGGCTCAGCTATGCAGCTGCATATATAACGTTTTAAGTGCCTTATACAAATGAGACACTAGATGGCGAAGGTGAGCTTAATGGCAAATTCAATATATATTTAAACTTTTTTTAAAAAAAGAATTTTCACTGAGATTTGTTTTGTTTTGTTTTTAAAATATGTGTCTAGATTCCACCTCCATATCTTCCATATATCTCCAATGAAAATAGGAACGTCCTAAGGAAAATGGGGACATTCCAGGATCAAATCAGAAACCAGGTTGATGTCTATAAATCAGGGCCTGTCCCTGGAAAAATAGGGACACTTGGAGGGTCTGCTATGAGCTAAAGAAAATGTACAGGGGCCTGGGCCTGGGCTCATGGTATAGCCTTTACGCTTCTGCTCTTGACTGTTGCAGTCCTAAGCACACATACTAGAGAGCAAGGGAGGGATCCCAACTCCTGATCAGAGGAAGCAGGTCTGAACAGAGGAGCGGAGCTACTGCCACAAGCCAAGACCCTGACACTTGCATTGACCAGGGTGGGAGGGAGGCAGCTGGTGTAGCAGAGAAGCCTGAACCAGGTCCAGCTCTGGCTGCTAGACCAGCTTAGGCTACAGCAGATTCTTGGCTACTGCCACCTCTCCTGATTTGGGGGCCTGTTGTAGTGGATACAGGGCCAGCTGTAGCCTCTCAGCAGACCGTGCTGCCCACAAGCACAGCAGGGCCTTTGCAGTGGTGAAGCCCTCTCTCCTCAGCAGAGCTGGATGGAAGGAAACCTCTGGGGCATCCAACCCCCCCCCAACACTTCCACAGATTGTTCCATAAGTTTCATTGACCTCAGTAGGACTTCTCAGAACACGTCCTTAATATTCCGATATAAAAGTTGAGTCTAAAGATGCCTGTTGCTGCTATATATTCATTTGAGTTGATGGTGGTGGCATTTCAGCAGCAACAAACTTGTTCCAAATGGATTTGAACAAGCGCCCTTCCTATCTTTGTATTTTTCTTCCTTCCTTCCTTTTTTTTTCTCTTTCCAAAACTGATCTAGCTTTAATTCATAATTACAAGCTTATTCCAATCTCTGCATAATGAAACCACATTTTAGACCAACAGCTGTTATCTAGTTTCATTGACAGCCTCGGGGCATGCATATTTTAATATTCATTTACTATGTGCCGATAAACTAAATACTTCCTACTGGAAGTCTATCAAATTAATCACAATATCTTACTTGCTGTTCTGTCTTCCGTGCAGCGTTGCCTTCTCTCTCCCACCCTCCGCCCCACAGCCTCCAAAGTTGCTGTGTTATATGGACTTCTATTATAAAATAAGACACTGAGAGAATATTTTGCCTGCAAAATGTGTTTTTTTTAAAAAAATCCAACAAACAAACAAAGAACGTGTGATCCCATGTGCGATAAAAGGAACGAAATGCATTCGTTTTGATGACCCAACTTTGCTTGTCCCTTACACGGTCATGCAAAAAAGCTAGTCTAAACCTCGCGACGTTCCCTGGGGCAATGTTTTTAATAGATGGCTTTGCTGTTTGAAAGGCTGTGATTTTAACTGTGGTTTAAATAGCATTAGGTTCTCATATGCATATAATGTGGCTTAAAGGCTGATGGCTTCCCGGCTTCCCACAATCGTGTTTTCAAAACACCTTGGTGTTAGACCATAAAACAAGCAGAGAAAGTTTTGTCCAGAAATGCATAGAATGAGCAGGAGATAAAAAAAAAGTCCTGCAGCCTATTAAAGTTTAAGGCTGTTTACTGTGGATAAAGGATGGGCGAAAGAGTCTAGAAGGGCATGGAAACAGATTACCCCATAGATGAGTTTGATGAGGGAAGGCAATAATGTCAAGGCTGGGGATGGCGAGATGGATTTCAAAGGCATTTATTTTTTTCTGGAGCAATAACTCTGCTTTCTCCAAATGGCTGCAGAAGGGCAGCACTTACAAACAGCAACACAGAATATCTGCCTTGTCTGCCTCCTGATATAATCAGCGGATGTTCCGCCATCAACTTAATTGGAACTGGCTTCTGTGCAATGAGTTTGCATTAGGGCTGTCGCCAAATTTCACCTAAAGTGATTCCCCCAGCCGCACCCGCAAATTTGAGCGTTCCAGACTGAGAGAAACATCTGAGGAATTTTGAAAGAGCAAATGATTTTTGTTAAGCCTAGTGACATTTCCTACGGGAGGCTGGGCACATCTCTCACATCGGGAAAGAACTCCAGTGAGTTGTTAGCCAATGTGAATCACAGAATCACAGAGTCGTAGAGTTGGAAGGGACCATGAGGGACATCTAGTCCAACCCCCTGCAATGCGGGAATCTTTCGCCCAACTTGGGGATTGAACCTACAACCCTGAGATTAAGAGTCTCGTGCTCTACTGACTGAGCTATCCACAGTGGTGGTGGCGGCGGCGGCGGCTGTCTTGTTGGGCATCTTGGCTTTGTGACAAAATTCCCCATGCAGTGTCCTTGTAAGAGGAAAGAGGTTGTAACTCATTGAGAGGGTCCATGTTTTGCATGCAAACTTCAGTCCTCAGCATCTATAATGTCATGATTAAAAAACATCATCAACAACAACAGAAACAAGTAACAAGCCAGACCTCTCTAGCTGGGAGAACTACTGATAGCCAGAGCAAATAGTTTTGCTCTTTATGGCTGGTGGTAAGGCTCAGGCTTCAGCTGCACTACCCATATTATTATTATTATTATTATTATTATTATTATTATTATTATTAGGCAGCTCCCAACAGAATATTAAAACATGATAAAACATCAAACATTAAAAACTTCTCTAAACAAGGCTGCCTTCAGATGTCTTCTAAAAATCAGATAGTTGTTTATTTCCTTGACATCTGGCGGGAGGGCGTTCCACAGGGCGGGCGCCACTACCGAGAAGGCCCTCTGCCTGGTTCCCTGTAACTTTGCTTCTTGCAGTGACGGAACCACTAGAAGACCCTTGGAAGTGAACCTCAGTGTCCAGGCAGAACAATGGGGGTGGAGGTGCTCCTTCAGGTATGACTTTGAACAGTCATTGCTTCCCACAAAGAATCCCACGGACTGTAGTTTATTAAAGGTGCTGAGATCTCTTAGGAGACCCCTGTTCTCTTCAGAGAGCTACAGTTCCCATGTGGCATTCCAGCAACCTTCCATCTCTTTGTTGTGAATGGCCTGCTGCAGTCTCACCTGGTTTGGCAGCTGCTTTACACCAAGCCTGGCTATTGGTCCATCTAGTTCAGTATCATTGGAACCAGCCATGGTTCTCCAGGGCTTCTGGCAGGGGACAATCCCAGCCCTACCTGGGGATTGGACCAGGGATCTTCGTGCATGCTGTGATGTGAGCTCGCAGGCCTTCCCCCATGGTTTATGGTTCTTGTGGAAAGACATGAGGCCACAGAGACTCAAAGCTTACCCCACAGCCCTTTGGATCGAGGACCCATGGCATTAATGGATAAGCGCTTGAGATAAGCAAATATACCTGGCACCTGGCACCTGGCAAGACTCGATTTCAAGATTTTATTCCCCCCCTGTTCTCAAAAGGATGAGAAATTCAAGAACGTCAGCATCTTCTAAGGTGCTGCATACATTTCACCGTAATCTTAGCTCTGGGGCAGCTTTTAGGATTATGGCTGCATTCTTACAAAAGCTTCCTGCAGCCGCTAGATGGTCCCAGCAGTTGCATGTGTGTGTTTGTGAGAGGGAGACTGCGACACAAGATGTTGTGTGAGGTAAATACAATTTTCACAGCTGCTGGGCCTCCATGGAGCCAGCTTTTCAGGTGCTGAAATGCCTGGTTTTAAAGAGCTGAAAATGCCTCATGGAATATGCTGTGTGCAGGCAGATCTCATTAGAATCCAGTCGGAGACCAAATGCATATCTACCCTTGTAAATAATATGCATTTCAGGAGCACTGCTGACAGGGAGGGGGGAAACATCTGGGAGTTTGAGCTGGGGAAACAACAACCATCAATGGCCTACAGAGAAACAGTTAGTCTACCCCTTCCACACGCTGCCCCTCCAGTCAGAATGATAGCACCCAGAGGCAGCTTTTCAGTAAACGAAAAAAACAACTAACAAAAACCACAAAACAAAACAACACTGGAGGTTTTATTCAATGCATTTGCCTGGAATATGCAGCTTGTGCCAACAATACAATGACTTTCAGTGAGAATGATGTTGTGTGCATGTGTCTTCCTAACATGCATTGCCACTTCAGACTGCAAAGTAGGCAGATCTATACTTAAAATTGTGATGGGACTCATCTACACCCATTGACTTACAACACTATAAACGCGTTATATAATAATGTGACACCAGGTGGCGCTGTAGAGCTGAAATCCAAAGTCAATAAGAATTTGCATTGTGAGTTTTAAAACGTTCCTTTTCATAGTGTTTTTGGTATAGCTGCATAGGTTCAGCCATGCTTTCATTACCCCTGCTCCAAATGAGACATTTTTTGAACTTGTGATAAAATGGAGAATGAGTCTCTCTTTGAGACCTACAGAGTGTTATATTTGTAGCATGAGGATGACCTGAATCCAAGTGTGTGTGACATTCCCATCTTACCCTTTGTGAGCTTGAACTGTTTAATAATAATAATAATAATAATCCAACATCCAACATACATGTATCCTGGAAAGCAAGCATTACGGATTATAAAAACCTCTTCTTAGCACTGTAGAGGATATCAGCATACGAGTTCCAGATGAATATTTGCTGCGGTTCATAGCACGACAACATGCCTCAGTGTTTAGTAGTGGGCACTACAGAACAATTCTGGCATGTGTTGCAATAATGAAATAAAACACACACAGAGAGGCTTAAAGGCTAAATCCAGGTTTCTTGTGTTCTTAGAGGTTAACTACTGAAGCTAGTAGAACTGTATTTTTTTTTATAACGGTTCTGTAGAGCTATAGATTTGGGACATAAATCTGTTTTCTTAGAAACACCACCGCAGAACCCCTGCCCCCCCCCACAAAAAAGGCCATGGACAAATGGCATCCATTATTGCTTTCGTGCTTTGGGGGCGTGGCTACCTGTCCTATTTAGCAGGTGACAGTCCTCTTTTTGATGGGCTTTCTGATCCAAGTCTATTTTAAAGATAACGAGCACCCCTTTCCTGTCACCTTCCATGTTTCAGGAGCTGGATCTCTGTAGCAAAAAGCCTACATAGATTCCCTATGAGATCAGAGGAAGCTCCTTACATGGTTTGAACCCTGAATGTCCAAAGATCTTCACTGGGTAGAGAGAGTGCAGCAAGTGAGGCGCTGCTTATTATAATAATCGCATGGAGCTGAACAAATGAATAGGGCAAATCTTTACAAAGCAATACATTAACCATGTACCGCTGTGCATACATTTCTGAGCAGACATTTGGCCATTTTAATTTTAGATGTCCCCTTCCCGCCTCCCTGAAAAGGGGCCTGGTTTTAAACCCACACCTCACCCTTCTAGGAGCTGTCATATCCAAGCTGTCTTTGTGGTGATGTAGTAGGACGTGGGTGGCGCTGTGGTCTAAACCACTGAGCCTCTTGGGCTTGCCGATCAGAAGGTCAGCAGTTCGAATCCCTGTAACGGGGTGAGCTCCCGTTGCTCTGCCAACCTAGCAATTCAAAAGCACACCAGTGGAAGTAGATAAATAGGTACCGCTGTGGTGGGGAGGTAAATGGCATTTCTGTGTGCTCTGGTTTCCGTCATGGTGTTCCATTGCACCAGAAGCGGTTTAGGCATGCTGGTCACATGACCTGGAAAGCTGTCTGTGGACAAATGACAGCTCCCTTGACCTGAAAGCGAGATGAGTGCTGCAACTCCATAGTCGCCTTTGACTGGACTTTACCGTCCAGGGGTCCTTTACCTTTACCTTTGCCTGTGATGATGTTTGCATGGGTCTCAGTGAAATGACAGGAGTTGTGCATGCAGCCTTGAGTGCTGGATGTAGAAGCTCCAGTCAAGGCCCAGGCGCCAGGCCTGTGGAGTGTTTGCATCATAAGAACAATCACATACCCTCCAACAACCTGGGGACCAAAATCAGCTTTTGTTCTGGCACCCTGACTTGTGCCAGAGTGCTGGACCAAAAATCTATATCTGTAATCTTCAGTGTTTTTAAAAGCGTTGCAGGTTTTTCGTCTCTGCATGTATGGCTCTCCACATCTTCCAAAACATTATCTGCAAGAAGACCGAGGAGGAACTGAGTTCTCTGAATTAACAAGCAAGCCATATTTCCAGCCATATTGTATGTACATTTCAAGATCCGAGCAGCAAACTTGGGAATGAACAGACGCCTAAGTACAATTCAGACTCAGCTGCTCTGGTTTCCTGAATTGGTTTTCCTAATAGAACTGAATGATTTAAAACATTTGTGTTGAAATAGCTGAAACCCCATTTTTAATGCTAATTGAAGAAATATTACTTGCATAAGCCATGAATTGTAATGCCTTCGTTCAGGCCCAGAACAATTTAATTGAAATGACTGAATCTATAGCAGTGTAAATGTGGGCCCCAGATTGCTTCTTTTCACTTAATCCCATATCTACACTATATATTTAAAGCAGTCTTGTACCACTTTACCTGTCCTGGCTTTCTCCAAAGAATCCTGGGACCTGTAGTTTGGTAAGACCATTGAGAGTTATTAGGAGATCCCTATTCCCTTCACAGAACTACAATTCCCAGGGTGGTTTAACAACCACTCTGGGAATTGCTGCTCTGAGGGGAATAAGGATCTCCCCTCACAACTCTCTGCACTGATAACAAACTACAGTTCCCAGCATTCTTTGGGGGAAAGTAATGACTATTAAAGTGGCATAATAGTGCTTTAAGTATATAGCATGGATGTGACCAAAATGGCTCTTTCAAATCCTGAAATGACTGTGTACACTCATGTCATGTCCATAGTACTGTGTTTTTCATTAAATTAAAACCCTGAGGGTTTGGCTACTTCTCAGGGATGCATTTAGGCAGGGGCGGGGGCGGTGGGGAGGGGAGTTTCTCATCCTGTGCTTCAAGACGCACATCTTATGATTTCTCAGAAGCGCCTATAGTGTTCTTCAAGTGGAGTAGAGGGCATTCATGTGTGTGCTGGTTCCTCTTCTTCTGAACTTTGCATGCTCAGCAGAGAAGTCTGAAGGGGATTTCTAACTTATGTTTAGTTATTGTGAGGTATAATGACCCCCCTACAAATGTTCTCAATGTGTCACTTTTTGCAGCTTAAGATGAAAGCTGGCTTTTGAATCATGCACCACTATTGGAACATATTTGCACCCCCCACCTAAAATTGTGCCCCTTCTTGTCATGCCACATGGTTTGTCCCCTCCTTAAAGGGTTCCCCCCTCCCCCAGTATACATCATTTAAAAAACAAGCGCCACAGTAGTATGATATCATTAGAAATAAAATTTAATTGTTTAAAACGTTTCTTCACATTTGAAGTGTGCATTTGTTTGTGTGTAGAGGATTTTTTTTTTTTAAAGGCATTGTCTCACTCATTTGCATCTGGAGTTTGACTTCTCCAAATATTTTTGATCAACAGAGGAAAATGTGGAAAGATTACATTGCAGGAAGCTCATATCTGGAACTGATAGATAGTTTAGGTGGCAAGCTTTGAACTCCCTTGGCAACCAGCAGTTGAAAGAAATCACCTTACTTTCATAACTAGGATCTTCTGCCAAGTTTACCCTGTTCAGTTCTAAATCTCTTACATATTTTAAAGGATTAAAGTTAAAGATGAGATTAAAACTTTCCTCTTGGCTTCAAAAAGGGAAGAGAATTCTCTGTATACACATTACCCAAATCTCCTTTGCTGACTGGGAAAACTGCCCAAAGAACTCTCCCCTTTTCCTTAACTATTTCTTCTCTAAGGATCTAATATTATGGCCGGCCGAAATTCCTCTTCAAAATAGTTTGTGCTTAGACTTTACCCAAAGGTGGGTACTTCTTCGTTTGACACACAAGAACTTGGGCTCCTTTTGAACTCTTCTTTGAATTCTTAATTCCAAAAGAGTGTCGTTAATTCGACATGTTGTGGCAGAATTAAGTGTGTTGCCACAACACCACTTTCTCCTAATAAATTTTCTGCTGTGGGGATTTCAACACTTCAAAGATCATGCAGCATACCTTTCGCTAACCAGATGATAAGGTTTCACGTATGCAACGGGAGCCAGTGATTATTTCTGAACCAAGGTATAATTATGAAGACGCAGCGAGAAAACTTTCAACACGCACACAAGTGGCAGAACTAAACGCAAGGGAGATATGTCATGTTGAGGTACAGGTTCAAAGTTAGCAGCTAGTTTTTGACTCCGCAGCTGCTATAATTACACAACTCTGTAAATGGAAAGCATTTATCCTCTGCCAACTGCAGTAATTAATTTTCTCTTCAGACAGTGGAGGGGGGGGATTGATCTTTCCCGTATGAAAATGTTTCTCACGCGAGTACCACTTTGCTTGTCCATTTTCCTCACGTTGCAGAGGTGGATCATTGTCCTTTCATGCAACCAGCAATGTAGGCTAGAGCCTTAAGACTCTAGAGCTAGTGTAATGGAGTGGCAAAAGGAGTGAGCTGTGAGCCAGGAAGTCACTGACTCAAAGCTGGCCTCTGCTACACTCTCTCCAGGCAGATGCAATAAGCCAGAATCCCTGCGTCATCTGCAGTGTGAGGACCTTTGGACTGTTGTAAGCTTCACCTGGAATGCAGATTTGAAAACTGCTATAAAACCAGGGGTGGAAATGTTATTTAGTCTGAGGGTCGCATTCTCTTCTGGTCTAACCTTTTGGGATTCATGTGCTGTGATGTGCGGGCCAGAGGTGAAAGCAGATGGTGCCCCAAATGTAACATTTACAAAAGACTAGGTTCTACAGCCAACCATCCATGCTTTCTTTTATCCCCCCATGCAGGCAAGCAAGAGGCATTATCCGAGGTCAAGGACCCATTCTAGCCAGGCAAAAACATTCAAGGAGGATACAAATCAGGGTCTGTGAAGGGCGCAGCCTAAGAAGAGGAAGTGTTCGTGTGGAGGGGGAATGGTATGGGAAATTATATCTGAACAAGGAATATGTTTGAAGCAAAGAGTTTCAAGTTTGGACATAGTGCTAAGGCAGGGATCATGATTTGTTTCTCTTGTGCACCAACAGAGAAGAGCAAAGCATACCAGATTGGTGTGTTCAGGCTAAACCATTAACTATGGTTTACTGGGATGTGCAAATTGGGAGAATGAGAGTTCAGTGGTTTTTCCTCAGAGGCAAATTGATTCTTGCAGTGGAAGAATCCACAATGGATTATGGGATCATTAGGAGTTAATGCCTTTGTACATCTTAGAGTTATTTAATGATTAATACTGTTCTTGATAAATTTGATTGGTTCCCCCCTCTTTTTTAATAAATGAAGGAATATTTTATTTATTTATTTATTTAAAATTAAGATTATCCTGCATAACTCAGTACAGGAGATTTTGGTGGATATTGAAAGAAGTGGGACCTACCGGTAAACGGAAATTCATAAAACAAAATCTGCCACTTGTTAAATGGAATCTCATGATTAATGTTTTCTTTTTTCAGTTCCTGTGATAGTAGCTCACCAAAGCCAATATAGCTTTTTAAAAAAGCCCACAAAACCCCGCAAACCACAAATATGCCCATGAAGTGCAGACTCATTGATTAAGATGTTCTTACACGGTTGAGTTTCAATTGATTCATCTACCAATTAAGGCTGCAATTTACCAGGGAGTACTGACAGAATGTTCTGCATACCAATTAAAGCCTACAGTCTTAATAAATAGCTATACTGTCTTTATGTTTATATTATGTTAGGGTTGCCATTTCAAAAAATGAAGATCTGGACATCAAAGTTGTTGAGTTTTTGTTGGAGCCCCCCAAAGCTGTTGAGCTTTAGTTTTGTCCAGATTTTCCTGGATTTTCTGCCTGGACACTGCTTCCGACCACAGTATTCTGGCTATGTCTGGCAAAAATTATGGATGTATAGCGACCCTATATTATGTGGAAGAAAACATAAAAAGATGTGAGCAATTTCAGTCTAAGAACGTACAGTCAGTGCCAGATTTATGTATAGGCTAAGTAGGCTGAAGCCTAGGGCCTCTAAGTCTAGAGGGCCTCACCAGCCTGCCCTCTCCCCAGTGCCGCAGTCTTCTCTCTCCCAAAATTGCAAACCCAAGACTTCATGCAACGGCAGGGCAACTCAGGCCCAGCAACTATGAGATTCAGGGCTAGCCAGTGGTACCCAATTTTAAGCAGTGGGGCGCAATTTGAATATTATTATTTTTTTGGTAGGACCCAAGTTCACAGCCAAAGTCTGCAAAATCTGCAAAATCCATCTAGATTGCCCTGATGCAGGGGCCCCCTTAGGAGCAGCACACGGGGCCCAATTTGGCCAAATTGCTCCAATTGCCTTAAGGTTAGCCCTGATGAGACTGTGCAGGGGTTGGACTGACAAGCCCTGCACCTTCTAGGTCCCTGGTGTCAATATTCAGAGTACAGACTCAAGGACTTGTTATGGAAATAAAGGGGGGGACGTATTGGAAATCAGTTTTGTCATCTCTCCCGCCCCCAAACCCCAAGACAATGAGTCCAGCCACCTTTTATTCACAGTCACATAAGCACTACACTACAGCATGGCCATAAACCTGTATGTTCAACTGCTGAAATATATACCCAATATGTAGCAATGGAGATTTATGTTACTGCTTTATGAATGAACACTCTGCTTTATGAATGGACTCTGTATTTTGTGAATTACCTAAGAGCCACCAATAGGGAGCTCTAGAATCTGACAGCTAACCAATTGGGTACTACCAAACAGCGACCCCTATTGCTGAAAGCAGGAAACCAGCAGGGAAGACTTCAGCTCAGCATTTCCACTGTTGACTGAACACCCCCTGCTGTGCAGATAATGGAGAAAGCTCATAAATTGTATCCCTTCTGGCATCCTGGCAAAACTCTATTACGCTGGTGTAAACCCTAGTGCACCAGAAGCCCAGAATAGCAGCAAATGAAATCCGCTCATACGTCAGCGACTGATAAGACTTGTCAAGCAGTTCTTCCAAAGTCTTCCTAAATTATAAAGCTCCAAAATACAGGCCAAAAGACAGCAGGTCTGGGAAGACTGGCATACAATGGGCACCACCAGTGAAAAGGTGTAGCTCCTGCCCTGTCATTTGATAGGAAGCCCACTTGCCCTCCTTCTTGACATGGAATGCTCTCTATTGGAGTCTCCAGGTCCAGTACAAAGAGTTTGGATTTGGATTTGATATCCCGCTTTTCACTACCCAAAGGAGTCTCAGAGCGGCTAACATTCTCCTTTCCCTTCCTCCCCCACAACAAACACTCTGTGAGGTGAGTGGGGCTGAGAGACTTCAGAGAAGTGTGACTAGCCCAAGGTCACCCAGCAGCTGCATGTGGAGGAGTGGAGACACAAACCCGGTTCCCCAGATAACGAGTCTACCGCTCTTAACCACTACACCACACTGGCTCTCCATAAGAAGGGAAAGCAGGGACCTTGAAGTTCCCAACAGCTGTTAATCAAGCATGCATGCAAGCAAGCAAGCACACAGGTCACCTTTGTCACAGTCAAGACACCTATATCCTGGGCAGGCCTGCACCCAATCTTGTTTTTGTACAATCTTGTTTGTCCTCAGTAACCAAAATTATATTATCAACGTATACAAGCAGAAAAGTTGTTTTCCTTCATTTGCAAGGAATCGTACAAAGCAAACTGGCACTAATAAAGAAAAGTTCCAGGGTGGAAAAGCAACAGAAAGAAAACTAAAAATGCTTTTGCAGTTCATCAAAACTATCCAGCAATATCAAGTTATTGAAAAACTGGTGCTGTTAGCAGTAATCCTTCTAACTGGTTAATTAGTCGGCAACTTCCATGCACATGACGTGTGATGCTAATTATTTCCCCAAAGAGTTAAATGATAACTAATCAGAGGCAGCTACAGTTGCAAATGGCAACAAAATATCTGTGAAAGGAAGAGGAGCAGGTTTGTTCAAGTGTGTTGCAGGTAGAAATACTGTTTGTAATGAAGTGAGAGCAGTAGTTTACTTGCTCAAATTAACAATTAAGAAAGGTTTGAGAATTTAAATTTTGGTTAAAACTGATTATTTCATTGAGAAGGGGATTGTAAGAAAAACACTGGGCCTAATTTGAATAGTAGAGTGCCTGGTATCTGGTGGACAATCTGATCCTTTATTTCCTCACTGTGGCTGCAGACCAAAGTGCTTGTCAGGAGAGCTGTGAGATTCAGGTGAGGGTCAGATGCCTTGTCAATCCCAGCAGGTATATAACAGGAAGACCCAGCCTTCCCATGTTTACAAAGTTCAGTTATTACAGAAGTTTTTCAGTGTAATTTTTATGCATTTTAAAAATCACCATGGTATTTAACAATAATATCTTATGTCCTTTAGAGGAGAAATTGTGAATTGCAGAATTTTAAATACGCGTCATCATCCTTGGCTTCACTCAATTTTTTTTATAATACTCTTCCATTTTCTTCTAGTTGTTAGTGTGGGGGATGGGGAGGGGCCTCACAAGTGGAGTAGCCTAGGGCCTCTCTTCATCTAAATCCGACCCTGCATACAGTGGAGGAACAGTTTGTACTTATCTTTTGTACAGAACATGGCTAGGGAACCTCCAGACCATGGGCTAAATTTAGCCTCTCTATTTGGCTCTCAGGACTCTCCCAAGTCCACCCCCCCTTCGTCCTAGGCCACACTGTTCATTGATTCTGCTCTTTCTCTCCTTGTGTGCCTTTGTGTGCTGGAATTTATCCTCGGATTGTGAATAATGCCTTTTCCTTGCACAGATGGATGGAGAGTTCTCTCTCTGTGTAGAAACCCCTGGGTTTTGTCTTGTCTGGAATGTAGCCTAATATACAAAGGTAAACATCCTGTTTGTTGCTCCATGTGTGTTTGTCCTGCCCAGAGAGGTCTTTGGGAATCCTCTCCCTCTCTCTCCCTCTCCCCACTTTAAAAGTCTTCTGCTATACATCCTTGTCTGTTATCCTTGATAATTACTCTTTGAATCGTCGTATTAGAATCCAGCTAAAACACATCAAATATCATCAAGCGTAATTTATCATCAGAAAACACAGTGAGTAAAATTATTTTAAAATCCTTTGAGTATCAAAGACAAAAAAAATAAAATACAGTGCATTCCTTTGGAGTATAACTTCATACAGTGATTCATAACGATCACTTTCCAGCCTTTGATTTCTGCATATTGAAATTTTGCTTTATTGGAACGGGGTGTGTGTGTTCAATCATTTTTGCAGGTGAATATAATCACACACATGCACACATATGAATGAGAGAAGAAAACTGAAGATTCTGCTGGTGGATATGTGATGAGTTCCAGTGCCAAATCTTGCTCTCCTTGCTTGTGCTGAGCTTAGGGGCTTCAGCTGGAGAATTGCTTCTTTGTCTTGTTTTTTTTCTCCTGGAAACAAAGGACTGAGACAAAGATGGGGTTTTGCATTTTCAAATTGCTTTTGAATATTTGCATAATCTGATGGAAACTGGAAGTTCTGTTTCTTTATTTCTTGGCGACTGATAAGATTGTTTCCAATGCTGGTGCTGGCTGCCCCCTGAGTGATTTTGGGGTGGTAATTCATGACGTCACTTGCCTGATCCAAAAAACACTTTCGATGTAGACGTTAAGTGGAGCAGTGTGTGGAAACCTGCCCCCTTCAAAGCATGAATTAATCTGGAGGGACACTAACGCTGTAATGTTCTCAACATCATTTGACAAAAGGTTTCATGAGCCTGAACAAGCAGGGGCACATAGCATGGGGGCCAGCCCACAACATTTTGGTGCATGAGGCAGAGAAACAAAGAGAAGAAGAAGAGGAGGAGGAGGAGGAAGAGTTTGGATTTGATATCCCACTTTTCACTACCCGAAGGAGTCTCAAAGCGCCTAACATTCTCCTTTCCCTTCCTCACCCACAACAAACACTCTGTGAGGTGAGTGAGGCTGAGAGACTTCAAAGAAGTGTGACTAGCCCAAGGTCACCCAGCAGCTGCATGTGGAGGAGTGGAGACACGAACCATGTTCCCCAGATTATGAGTCTACCACTCTTAACCACTACACCACACTGGCTGCCAAGTCAAGGTGTAGAATGCCAAAGGCCCGCTAAGTTACTTTGTGCATCTGAGGTAGAAAATCCCACATGCCTCTCTTCCTCCCTGGCAAGAAACATATAATAATAGTACATTAAAGAACTAATGGTTTTCATCCTTTTCATGACAGTCAAGATTCTGATGCCCGAGGCAGCTGACTCACTCTGCCTAGCAGTAGGGCTGGCCCGGCATAGCTCTGGTCCACGTGAGTTCCATCAAGATGGAGGAGTGTGACTGTGAAGTCACCGCTGAAAGAAACATGAGTGGAGAAGACAACATGCCTACATCTGAACAAAAGTCTGAAGGGAAATGTGGACCCCACCCCTACTGGCCTGGGCTCTCTATAGTGGATTGTGAGTTCCTGTCAGTTGCACAATGGATGAATTAGTTGACAACTGTGGAGCTGGTTGAACCAGGGCTCACCACAGCTGCTGTTCTCATACTGGAGCCTTCAAACCTGAAAATGTTGAGAAACCGACTTCCGGTGGAGCTGCGGCCATCGTGAGGAGCGCGGAGAAACCCTTCTGGGGTCCCCGAGCGTAATTAGGAGGAAAGGGGGTCGAGCAAAGGCTGTGCGGACCCAACTACTTCAAGGGGGGCTACCTTGAAGTTCAGTGCACCCGGCGGTGTCATTTGCTGTGCTCCCAAAGCCAGGGTTTTTTGGAAAAAAGGACTTTGGAGAAGGGAGCGGAGGGCAGACACAAGACGGGGACATCGTACCCTCCTAACGACGCGAAGCCTCGAGCTCCAGATGAAAAGCAGCCCGCTTCCAAAACAGTAAGATCGGAGAAGTAAAGAGTTTGGTGGGTGTTTGGAAACCCGCAGTTATAGTTTGGCATTCGGCAATTTGGTGATCGGGACAAATGTAAGAGGCGTAAAGAGGGAGTCCGTCTCTACATTAGCGTGAAAATGGCGCTCGGAAAAACTGCGCAAGATGAACTAAAGACAACGTTCCTGTGAAAGTGAGAAAAGACTCTAAAAAAACTCCTCGGTAAGTTACCATCGGAGCCGGGGGGTTGTGAAGATCAAAACGGACAGTGACATTTAAAATTTTAAGTTATAAAAGGCTGCGGAGATCTCGTAGAGGGGGAGGAGAAGAACGAAAGTTTCCTTCTCGCTTAGTCGTCTGTTTGGTATCGGGCTTTTAAACAAAGGCTAAAGCGGAGGAGACAAGAGGGGCCCCGATTTGGTTGAGAGACAACGAGGGGCGGACTGGTCTGTAGAGACTGTGAGAGAGCATGTTGAGAACCCCCTGAAATAGCGTATTGAGGAAAAAATCTGTCTATAAAGTTTTTCTTTGCTGGAAAGAAAACCCCCTATACAAAAGTACTAGACGGACGAGCGGAGGACTTAGGAGGGGAGGCATCAGCCTCGTGGATTACAAACTTCGGCTGAGGATTATCAGAAAAGACTGGCGGACTTTGAAAAGACTGGCGGACTTTGAAAAATATAAAACTAGCAGCTAACCTCCGGGCGACCTGAAAGACCGAGTGAGAACGGGGGCGGAAAGAATCGGAGGCTGAGAGAAGTTAAGAAGCTAAGGAGCTGCGTGGACAAAGGGCCGGCTTTTTGGGGGGGGATCTTTCTTTGCAGGTTTGGATCATCGCTTTCTTTCATTTTAAAAAAAACGAACTGTGACTGGTAAGAACTCCTGGACTGCTAGGTTGGATTTGGGACTCGGACTTTGATTGATAAAACCTCGGAATTAGAGCGCGGAGACTGTATTTTGGAAACATAATATCGAAAAGGGAAGCCTGGTTGAAACAAAGAAAGCGAAAGTAGCGGAGGGTTTGTGAGAACAAAGAAACTGAAAGTAACGGTGTGGGAGGGCTTACCCTACTGTATATTGTATAGCGTAGAGAAGCGCCATCTATTGGGGGGAAAAGTGGTTGCACTAAAAAGTAAAAGAACGGAGTTGTGCAAAAGAAAGCCCCCTGGTGGGGAAAAGAATAAGTACAGGAATAATAAATAATAGATATAAATAGCAGGATGAAAGGGCATAAAGGAAGTGCAACCCCAACTGAAAGAAGGACTTCGAAACAGGAGGAAGGAAAAGAGTGGGAGGGGCTATTAACAGAGATTAAAAAGGAAATAAGGCAAAGTGAATTGAACATTGAAAAAAGGTTGGAAGATTTAAAAGAGTCAATGGATCAGAAATTTGATAAGGTGGTAGGAGAGTTAACAGAACAAGTGAAAGAGTTATCAACGAAGTCCAAAACAATAGAAAGCACAGTTAAGAGAATACAAAAAGAGGTAAATCAATCAAAGAAAGAGACAGAGAAGGTAAAAGAGGAAGTGGTGGATGTGAATAAGGTACAGGAGGAAATGTTGGATAAGTTAGCTTTGCTCGAACTCAGACAAAAACAATTGAATCTTAAATTCCGGGGAATCCCTGTGGAAGCAAATGAGAACATCAGGCAAAGGCTGGTGACAGAATTAGCAAGATGGCTGGATGTAAAACAAGAAAATTTGGAATACTCTATTCTAAATGCTTTTAGAATAGGAGTGAAATCGGTTAAGGCCAGAGCAAAGAAACTACCAGGAGATTGCCTGGTGATGTTTAATTCATTGGATATAAGAAATGAAATTTTGAGATTAAGTCACACCCAGAAATTAATAATTGGCGGAAGGGAAATCTTTATCTATAAAGAAATCCCAACGAGATTTTTACAAAAAAGAGATCCATACCGCCTGTTAGCAGGAATTCTAAACAAAAAAGGAATAAGCTTCAGGTGGGAATTCCCGGAAGGATTGACTTTTTATTTTAAAAATAAAAGGTTCAAGATAAGAAATGAGCAGGAGCTGAAGAAATTTACGAGAAGATACCCGAAAGAGCTAGGATTAGAGGGAGAAAAGAAGGAAAAGAAGAAAAGCAAGGAGGAATTGGAGATACCGGAAGAAGGAGCAGTGGGAGGAGAAGAAAAAGAGGAAGAGGAACAAGAACAGGAAGAAGGAGAAGAAGAAGAGGAAAGTGACCAGGAGGAGAAGGAAGAAGAAGAAAGCGAGGAACAAGCAAAGGAAGACAGTGTAAATACTTAAGTAGTTTTAACGAGAAATTTTCTCAAGGACATGACTCTAAGAATTGAGTCATGGAATGTAAACGGTTTAAACAATAAATACAAAAGAAATAAAGTAGAACACGTTTTGATTAAGAAAAATTTGGACATTGTATGTTTGCAAGAAACTCATATTTCAAAAAAACATAAGAGAGTTTTGATAAATAAGAGGTTAGGCTTGGACTTTGTAACGGCAGATCAAAAGAAAAAACGTGGGGTGGTATTTTATGTAAAACAAAAACTGGAACCTAAGCTGATTTTTAAGGACGAAGAGGGAAGAGTGGTGATGGTACAAATTATCTGGCAAGGCGAAAAAATCCTGCTGGTGGGAATATACGCACCAAACAATAAAAAATCAAAATTTTATAAAAAATTAGAGGATAGCCTGACGGAATATTTGGACCAAAGAATTATTCTTTTGGGAGACCTAAATGGTGTAGTGGCCCCAATATTGGATAGAACAATAAGGAGACTAGGTTCCAATGAAGGCAAATTACCAAAGTCATTTTTTACATTAGTAGAAAACTTAAGTTTAAGAGATGCCTGGAGGGAGAAACACCCAAATATAAAACAATATACATACTATTCGGAGCCTAACCAGAGTTCAAGTAGAATTGATTACATCTGGGTATCAAATGCTGTAATGCTAAGAGTAAATAAGGTTGAAATCCAACCAAGAACTATGTCTGACCATAATGCTATATATATGGAGATGAAAGGAGAAGGTGTCAGGAGAAGATGGAAAATGGATGAGAGTCTGTTCTATGACCAAAAGGTGGTGGATAGAGCAAAAAGAGCAATAGCAGAATATTTTGAATTAAATGCTAATAAAGGAACGGATTCAAATGTGGTGTGGGACGCCAGTAAGGCGGTAATGAGGGGCTTTTTGACATCGCAAAATATCATTAGAAAGAAGGAGAGAGAAAAGAAAAAGAAGGAAATTATAAAAGAGCTGGAGGATAAGGAAAAACAACTGGTAAAGAAACCGAAAGATCAAGAATTAAAGCAAGATATAAAAATGTTACAAATTCAATTTGATGCGTTAATAAATCAAGAATTAGAGTGGAAATTAAAATGGATGAAACAAAAGAACTTTGAGTACGCTAATAAGACTGGGAAATTATTAGCGTGGCAGTTAAAAAGGAGATTAAATCAGAATATTATAAATAAAATCAAATGGAAAGATAAATTGACCGAAAACCCAAAAGAAATTAAACAAGCATTTCAAGAATTCTACGGTGAACTTTACAAAAGGGGAATAGAGGAAGAAGAGGAAATGGATTTATATTTAGAAGATAATAAACCAAAGAAAATATCAAAAGAAGACCAAGAGCAATTAGATGCAGAAATAACGGAGGAAGAATTGAAGGAAGCAATTAAAAAATTAAAAATTGGAAAAGCTCCGGGCCCCGATGGCCTAACGGCAAAATATTATAAAGATCTAGCACCACACTTGATACCTGCTATGCTGGAAGTAATGAATAAGACTCTAATGAATGGACGAATCCCAGATTCATGGAAGGAGGCATTTATTACGGTGATCCCAAAACAAGATACCGATTTGACAAATGTTAAAAACTACCGGCCAATTTCGTTGTTAAATCTTGATTATAAATTATTTACGGATATCTTAGCTCAAAGATTAAAGAAAACATTAAATAAGCTGATACACAACGACCAAACTGGCTTTCTACCCGGACGCCAAATGAAAAATAATATAAGAATAATAGTGGACATGATTGAATATTTGGACCTAAAAATAGATAAAAAGGCGACCCTGATTTTTATTGATGCAGAAAAGGCGTTCGACAACGTCTCTTGGCAATTTATGTTAAAGATATTAGGAAAGATGGAATTTGGGGAAAAGTTTATAAATGGAATTAAAGCCATCTATTCGGACCAATCAGCAAAATTAATTATTAATAGTGCATTAACAGAGGATGTCAAGATAACAAAGGGGACAAGACAAGGTTGTCCCATATCCCCACTCATATTTATTTTGGTTTTAGAGATCCTGGCAAACAAAATAAGAGGAGAAAAAGATATCAAAGGAATAAAAATCGGGAAGAGAGAATTTAAACTAAAGGCGTTTGCCGACGACCTTGTGATTACATTGGAGGACCCACAAAGGAGTATGGAGAAATTGTTGAAGGTGATAGAAGAATTTGGGAGATTGGCTGGTCTTAAGATAAATAAAGGGAAAACCAAAATGCTAACAAAGAACTTGAGCAAGGAGGAGATCGAAGAGTTGCAAGAAATATATGGCATTATGGCAACTAAGAAGATTAAGTATTTGGGAATTTGGCTCACTCCAAAAAACATAAATCTGTTTGGAGATAATTATGTCCCGATATGGAGAGAAATCAAAAAAGATTTAGAAACATGGAACAGATTAAAGTTGTCCTTTTGGGGAAGGATAGCAAGTATAAAAATGAATATTCTACCAAGAATATTATTTCTCTTCCAAATGCTACCCGTGGTTAAAGGGACAAGCCAAATCAGGGAATGGCAAAAAACATTATCAAAATTTGTCTGGCAGGGAAAACCGCCCAGGATAAAACATAAACTATTGGTGGACAAAAAGGAGAGAGGCGGTTTTGGACTGCCTGATTTGAAAATGTATTATGAGGCGTCATGCTTGATTTGGATTAGGGAGTGGATGTTACTAAAAAATAAAGAAATTTTGGATCTGGAGGGATTTAACAACAGATACGGGTGGCACTCATATTTGTGGCAAAATAAAGTAAAAGTTCACAAAGAATTTTTAACTCATGTGTTTAGAAAGCCACTATATGAGGTGTGGGAGAGGTATAAAAGCTTATTAGAAAGGAAAACTCCCAGATGGCTATCCCCAACGGAAATTTTGACGTTAAAAAAAATCAACACCGAAGACAACTGGATAACATATGAAGAACTGCTAGTAGATACAGAGAAAGGATGGAAAATTAGACCTTTTCAGCAAGTGGCAGATAAATTTACAGGTTGGATTCAATACTTTCAAGTAAATAATTTATTTAATGAAGAGAAAAGAAAGGGAAATTTCGACAAAAAGAAATCTAAATTTCAGGTGGAAATACTGGAGGGAGGCGAGAAACTGTTATCCAAAATGTATAACTATCTGGTGGAGTGGTACACAAAAGACGAGGAAATAAAAGAAGTTATGATTAAATGGGCTATAGATGTAGGACATAACATCCAGATGGAAGCGTGGGAGAAATTATGGAACCACCATTTAAAATTCACTGCTTGTACGTTATTAAAAGAAAACATCATGAAAATGATGTATCGCTGGTATTTAACTCCAGTGAAATTAGCAAAAATGTACAGGAAAAATAATAAGAGGTGTTGGAAGTGTGATAAAAAAGATGGAGAATTCTACCATATGTGGTGGGCATGTGGAAAAGTTAAAACATTTTGGGAGACTATATATAATGAGCTAAAAAAAATATTCCAATACACATTTCCAAAAAAACCGGAAGCTTTCTTGCTGGGGATGGTGGGAAATGAAATCAAAAAGAGAGATCAAAGATTTTTCCTATACGCAACCACCGCAGCAAGAATCCTGCTAGCCCAGAATTGGAAAACATCAAATTTACCAAAGGTAGAAGAGTGGAGAAGGAAGCTATTGGAATACTTAGAAATGGCTAAATTAACAAGTAGAATAAGAAATCAGAGAGATCAGCAGATAGATGTGGATTGGTGTAAATTCCTAGAATATTTAAAAGACAATAGAAATGTGTAATTCACTTACAGGTGTGACGAAAACTCTTGCAAAACAGCAGAAGGGAAAAAGGAAAATTTAGAAGAAATATTTTGACGGATTTAATCAGATAAAATTAAAGAAAAGCGAATGAATGAGGTATCTTGGAAAACTAATGTAGAGGTGGAGGGAAGTCAAAAAACTCGGCAGAGTTTAAGCTAGTCAGCAAACCATATAAGATGACAAAAGTGTATATATTTTTTGTTCATTTATGTGTTTAGTTTTGTTGTTGTTTATTTGTTTTTAAGATGCAAAACAATAAAGAAACTGTTAAAAAAAAAAAAAAAGAAAATGTTGAGAAACCACACTGGCTCCCCTCCGTCTTTACACATCACCTCTTTCAGGCATTAACAACTTAACCCCTCCATAGCTTGGATTTGCATAATGATTTAATTCACATTAATTAATGTGCCTTCATTGAGCTTTTTTTTCCAGATTACATCATTTGCTTTAATTGATATAATTCAGCTTCTTTTAATTTACATTAAATTGATTCATCTTTGTGAAAATGCAGGCGATATGGACACAAATCAACTTAACAATGCTCAGGAGAAATGGAGTGCATAAAGCCATTTCAGTCAAGTGAAGCACTTTTGACGTATTTACAGCACAGTGCCATTCATCATTATCATTCCATATTGTCAGACAGGCACCTGCAGGTGGCCAACTGGAAGGTTATAGGCCTACACCTTTTCCTTTTATTTATTTATAAAAAAGTGTGTTTCAGCTCTCAGTTGTCAGGGCTCAAAACTCAAGAGTCACATGCTAGAATGATATTTTCAAACATGAGGGGTTGGCCATTGTGTGCTTTTTCACCCCTAGCATTCCTCAATATAACCCGAAACCTGTTGGAAGCAACTCAACAATGCTTGCAATAAGTTACTTGAACCAGAGGGGGTGATAGACAAAAAGGTAACCCATCCTTCCATTGCTGATTCCTTCTTAAGTAACTACCTATAGATTGTTTTCTCCCAGACTTTACTTCTTTCCTGCTTCTTTTTCAATTAGTGTTGAATCTTCCTTTTATTAACTCCATGACTCCATGATAGCCACATATAAGCTGGTACTGAGAGTGGCTTTGTTTGCCAGGAGTAAAAAATCTGAAGTTCCTTTATTCTTTCAACCAGCGAGTTTACCAGAGTATATTCCTGCACTTTTGCTACTATATATACCAAGTTCCAATAAAACCCATCTCTCTCTCTCTCTCTCTCTCTCTCTCTCTCTCTCTCTCTCTCTCTCTCTCTCTCTCTCTCCCTCCTTCTCCCACTTCCTGTTTTGCACCCAGATTGACGAAGAGTGATTGAACTTGAAATCTTGCTCACTATTTTGTAACATTCTGGTTGGCTTAGTGACAGTATTGTCTTACTACTGAATTTGGAATTTACCTTGAGATGGGTATCTATAAAATGTACATGATCAGAATGTTTTGTATTAGAATGCAGATCATGACTATCAGCTACATTTGATGAATATATACATATTCACTGCAAATATCCAATTTCGAGCTGACAAATGTATGGTTTTGTTGTGGAGGGGGGAATCAGAAGCCCTAAACTAATGATCTCTATAACTGAGTATCTATGGGAGGAACAAAGGAATACGAGAAAAGAGCTAATTGTTTAATTAGTAAATGTCTGCTTGGTTAATGACATATTAATGAGTTTTTAAGACAGTCATATCATTTACCATAAAAGACCCATGTGCATATCCCTGAATGTACTTTATAATTAAGTAATGTGACCCAAAGGAGTTCATAATTTAAAAACCTGTCAACTGGTTCAAACTTGCTAGTAGATGACTAACCTCAAGAGGGACTGATTCCATGGAACTTGCTGGGCAGTTTTTCTCTCCATCCTTCTCCTTTAAAATCCTGCTAATCTCATAGAAAAGCAAGAGGAAGAGAGAATTGGCTTTAATTGACATTTCCACTCCTGCCAACTGAGATTGACTATATAAAAATGAAAGGATGTGGGCCCAGGGTTACAAACTGGAGTTGCGTCAAAACTAGTCACAGTTTTCCATGAACGTTTTTGGAACAGCCGGAAACTTGCAGCTGGTTTATTCTATGGTGCTTCTTGCAAAAAGGGTTTACATATCATGTTATGTTACTTTACATCTAGTTACGTGTGTGTTGTGGTGTTCAAAAGATGGTTCACATAATGAGGCAATAGTGGTGTTTGTTGACTCTGTGAATACAAAACAATTTCTGGACAGAGCTTCCCCATGTGTGAATCTGGCATATTTACCCAAACTGGATAATCCTGGAATGCTTCTGACTTCACACTTGTCTGAATTTAGGACCTGTAGATATATCCGTTTCTCCATAGGTAACGTACCTAACCAAAGACAGCACTAATTTACCTAGACATGTTGGACATGTTGGTGATTGACTTCACCTTACTCTGGATACAGAGTCTAACTGAATGCATGGCTATCTCATTTCACACTCATGTCCACACATGCAAGCACATACATGTAATCCCTAAAACAGTGCACTATATACTCTCAAAGTTATTCCAAACTGCATTGCATTGATCCAGATCTTCCGTGTCTTGGGACAAATTAAATTTGGAATCATCAAGGGGCTGTGGAAGATGCTGAATGTGTGGCCAGCTCTAGAATGGTTTCATGGGAAATAATGGACCCCTCATTCTATTTACAATCTGTTCTCCATTAAAATCAATCCCAGAGTGGCATGCAGCATGAAAAATATACATAATAGAACAATATGGGGGGGGGGGGAAGAAACCACTACAACTATAAGTTAAATTTACACCACATCTGCCAGGCATAGAATCATAGACTTGGAAGGGACTATGGAGTCCAACCCCCCTGCAATGCAGGAATCTTTTTGCCCAACCTGGGGCTCAAACTCATGACCCTGAGGTTAAGAGTCTTATGCTCTACCAACTGAGCTATCAATCAACCAAATTCATGACTAAATAAATATGTATTTACAAGACGCATACAAACCCATGACGATTGCCAACCACTCAGTCTCTATGCTCTGAAGGGCCTGTGGAGCTGCATGCCTTGCCCTGGCCATGGAATTGCACATCTCCCTCAGCTCTGCCTCCAATGCCCACATCTGCAAAAGATGGGCTTAGGCACATCAACTATGTGAATATGCTTTCACACGATTGAAAACCTTACATGAAGAGGGTTCTCAGCCTTGCAGCAGTGCACCCATGCTTTTCTTTTGCAGATGCCCACACTGAGCGCATGGGTGTCAGGGGCAGGGAGCATGACCCAACAGCCTCTTCTGCATGCTGTATGTGCATGAGCAATTTCTGAAGAAGGCTATTGATGGTGTTGAAACCGATGAAATTTTGAAGTAGGGTGTATTAGTTCTGAACTTTTACTATAACTCAATTTAGTTTATCCTGTGTATTATTATTACAGATATTGCCGACAATAAAAAAGAGAAATACAGCTTTGCAACTTTTTTATAAAAAAAATACTGTAATAAGATAGTGTTTCTTTGGTTGTTGCATTCCATCCCCTTCCTTCCTTTCATTTGATCTGCATTTTAAAAGAAAGTGCTACTGTGAAGTTATCTAGGTTGGCAAGCTTCTCCTTTGAGGGAGATATGTGTGCAATCTGCATGCCTAGCTCCATCCTTTGATGATAAATTTGGACCGACTGCTTAGGAAATGACTAGTAGGTGCCAACACTATTGGCGTCTGATATTGAAGGGGGAGAGGGGAAATTGGCAGTGATTTTACTAGCTGCTTGCTTCTTCACCCTCTCTCAATTACATTAGTCCTATCAGCTTTTACCTGCATGAAGAAAGACCAAAGGAAAGAGGCAAGAAAACCCCTTAAGAATGCTATGTAGCTGTTACAACAAACAGAGGCTAAACCAGGAAGGGTGACGATTCCGTAATTTTGTGGTGTTTACACATACTAGGTGCAATCAAACAACTTGAAGCATTAACACAGGAGGAAACGTGTTTTACACAACTTGACTTCTAAAAAGCAATTATCCCTTCAAGGCTATTTGTGTTTCCAAGTGTCCTGCTGATTATAAGCTTTGCGTTAAATCTGTTTAAGATGATAACCTTGCTATACCCTGGCTTTTTCTTACATTAACCCACTTACAGCTGCTTTAAACAAGCAAGAAAAGTGTGTGTGTGTGATTTATCCAACCCTCCCTCCCAATTTACTTAGCCAGTGTTCCCATCCTTCTTTACATGCAGGTGTTGGAGTGTGTTTGTGACTTGAGGAAGATTCCCCTCCTACATTTGGGCTCCATTAGATGCCACAATTGTTCATATACAGGAGCATATTTTGCAGCACCATCTGCCCTCCAAATTCAAGAATCCTCTGTAGTTCCCATAGTTCCCTGTGAAAAGAGATTGTTTGTTAAACCACTCTGAGTCTTTTAGTTCTGGGATGGGAATAGGGAACTCCAACAACAACTCTCAGCACCCTTAACAAACAACAGCTCACAGAATTCTTTGAGGAAAGCCACAACTGTTTAAAGTGGTATCTTCTGTCTCAGGAGACAATGGAGGAGTATGCCTTTGGTGGTGAAGTCAAACTGTTGGAAAGTTACACCACTTGCTGTGGCTATAGAGACCGATACAGGAGAGACATGTTTTGTTTCAGCTGGGCCAGATGAAGGCATCCAGTTGTGCTGCTAGAGGTGCGTTGGATCCTAGAGAGTCCCAAGGGCCAGACAGAGAGACATAGAGAGCTGAATTTGGCCCCTGCGCCTGAGGTTCCTCACCCAAGATCAGGGCCGGATGTAGGTTTGATGAGGCCCTTAAATGTCCAGCTGTCCTTTATCAACAACAAATTGTCACTGTTTTTTGTGTTGAATATATGTTATATGCCTGGTAATTTATGGACTTAATAGGCATCTAAAGCCATTTGCACATAACAAATAGGAGCCTACACAACACAAAACACTGTTACTGTATGTTGGTTTTATTTTATTTGTTTTTTATCTTATATTTTGGAAATGTACATCCAGGTTTTTTTTCCTTTTTTTGGGGGGGGGGCAAAAGAGTGGGGCCCTAAGCTATAGCTTGTTTAGCTTGTATGTAAATCCAGCAGTGCCCAAGATACAGAGTGATGTGTGGGTGATTCACTGTTTCCACACATGTATTTGCTCCTTCAGCACCTGACTGATGTGTTGGGGTGTGTGGTTAGCATGCTGTTCTGTGATTCGTGTATTTTTTTCTATGGATGGCTGAAGGGTGACTATGAATGTTGCTGTAAGGTTTTCAGTGGCTGCTCATGAGTTACCAGGCTGACTCTGAGGCTTCTAAAACTAGGTTTCTTTATTGTGCAAATATATGCAGTGCAGCTATAAAAAAGACGTCCAGCTCATCCTTCGGCAGAGTCCGGGAATGGCCCCTTCCGGTTCTTTGCCCAGCACAAAAGGTGTGTGATGCGGAACCCCTGCCTACCCCCTCTGCGTCTTTCCCCCCTGCGCAAGTGGGGAGACGGAAGAGGTGCTACCCCTCCAGCCTCTGCTTGGTGCTCGGGTTCTCTTTCCCTGTCAGAGCCCTGACTCCTTCTTCCCGCTCCCATCTCTCCCTCCCCACTAGAGGGATCACTGCCTTCCTCACTGGATGAAGATGAATTGCTCAGCAGTAGAGGTGGGGGCTCGCGATACCGATAAAGCCCTGACAATTCCTTGCCTTCCGGCGAGGGCAGCCCCCTGACAGTTGCTATGTTCTCTCTTTTTTGCAATGTTGTCATTTCCTTCTCAACTTTTCTGCTGCAAGTTCATAGGGTCCTGATTAAGCTATGCTTACATTATGCTGGCATAGGATGATTGCTGGCACAGTGGGCCCATTGGATTGCGCTGTCCGACTCGCTTCCAAAAAGATGTTGGGTTGTAATGAGTTGCCAGCTCTTTGTTTATCTCAATTGCATTTGGGCAGCATGTCAGGAACACAATTCCATACAGGCAATTAGAGTCAATGGCAACAACATAAGGATTCTGTGCTAATACAGTTTCTGTGTTGGTCATCCAACAGGGTGTTGCACTGTTTCAGTGTTACATATGGTTCCTGGGACTTTCAAGGGTATTCCTGTCTCCATACAAGCCACTTGATAGCTGAGTGCCAATAGGCACTGCTTGCCCCTCCGAGCCCTGTGTCAGGTGAGGATGATCATGACTAGAAGCAAAACCTTGAAGATCATGACCCTTGAAGCCTGGGACTTCCTTCCCTAATAAATTGTGAAATCTTTAAGAGAGAAAAGAGAGGCAGGCAAAGATAACAAGAGGGATCTTCTCCAATTGGGCAGTCCCTTCCTTCACAGAGCCAGATGCCACATGGGTAGGATCCTGATCGCTCTTTATGCTTTGGTTTTTAAATTGCAGCTTTTGATGGTGAATGTTGATGATACAGTCGTACCTTGGCTCCTGAATGCCTTGGTGCTCGGACGTTTTGGCTCCCGAATGCCACAAACCCAGCAGTGAGTGTTCTGGTTTGCAAACATTCTTTGGAACTCGATTGTCTGATGGGGCTTCCTATTGGCCGCAGGAGCTTCCTGCAGCCAATCAGAAGCCGTGCTTTGGTTTCTGAACGTTTTGGAAGTCGAACAGACTTTTGGAATGGATTCCGTTTGACTTCTAAAGTACGACTGTACTTGCAAGTGGCTTTGGAAGCTTCTAATCCTGAAAGGCATAATTAAATAAATACATAAAACAGAGGTTTGTTACAACCAAGCTTGAAGCCTCTGCTCTCTATCCTGTCTACCTGTGAGAGTAGATGGACCTTCTTGTAGATGGTAGAGAAACTGTGGAATTCGTTCCTGGTGTGATCTGCAGGGTTCTGTCTTTGTCTATCCTTATATTTTAAAAGGATGTATGAGCTGCTATTTGTTTTTTGTTTTTTTTAAATTAATGTATGGGCTGCTATTTTAAACTTTTAATTGTGTCTGCTTTTAATGTTTTAATTGCTGCTATTTGATTATTATTGATATGTTATTTTTGAACTTTCTTTTCTCAGTCCTATTGTATTTTTCTATTTTTGCTGAATGCCACTTGGATTTTTTTTAAATAGAAAAGTGGGATATAAATATTAAACTATAGCTGAATTAAACAAATATAATGTCATGTCCCCCAGATTCCAAAAAATGATGCCAGATACTTCCACCCTGATCTTATTTTTGATGTTTTCACCTGTCTAATAGAGAAGCCATAGTTCTCAAAACATCAGAACCTGTGTTATTAGAGGTCAGAGAGTTCAGCTGTTGCGATGTATCAGTTACACTTGCTTGGCAGCCCTATCAAAGGACAGAAACAAAATCTTTCTTCTCATGTTAGAAAGAAGTATGTTTTAACATCAGCTTAAAGCACTGAAATTAATTCACTGAAGAATGACTGTGAAGGATGACCTAGTTTCAGAGTTTCTGTTTTGCTGTTCTATATAGTTTGCTGAGAAAGCATATATCACAAGTTACTAGGGCAAGATTTTTTTGGATCCTCCCCCCAAATCAGGCAACTTGGCAAATTTCTCGAAACAATGAAGAATTAAGGCAAATATACCTGGGTGCAACTTCTTTCCCACTATAAATACACCCCCCTTTTTCTGGAGAATTCACATTCTCTTATTTCCTTCCTTCCCTTGCTTAGTCTTGGTTCAAAGATGCATTCATATTACTATTCAAATGTGTGAACTGTTTCCTTGAAAAGCATAGGGAAGAGAGCGGTAGCTTCTAAGGAACGAAGGGCTTGAATCTTTGGGTGTTTATAGGTTAAAAATAACTCACTGAAATCTGGGAAACTATAGAACAGATGTTGGGGCAGTGATGCAATGTGTTCCTTTTGACCTTCCTTCATTGAATCTCATTGATATGACCCATTCACAGTCTTCAAGAGCAGAGAGGCCTCCCTGCCAGGAATGATCAGAACCACCCAAGAATAGTACCTAGCTATCTGTCTTTTTTCATGTTGCATTATCAATGGTAGGGAAAACTGCCAAAAATGATAATAGTTCCAAAAGGAAACTGTTTTCTCTGCTACTTTCTAGCCATTGATCATTGACCAAAGACATGAATGTAGTGTTACTGTCAGCAATCCAGGTGTGTCTGTGTTGTGGGGCAACTATTCATTCCACAATCTCGCTAAAAATGTGAGGTTTCTAATGGGATTACTTTCAGACCCCATAAGGATTAGAAGGGATGTACTAGTGTCATTCAATAAGCATAGTTTAGCATTGAAATCAAGATCAGGACATTGTGATGTGTGACTAGTTAGAATGGACAAAGAATAGAAACCTGCAAAGCTTTCCTTTCTGGTGGTGCACACTCAGTTCACATGGGGCATTGGTATAATCTTGGCTAACTGTGGTCTGTAGGTGTGATATAAAATCTGCTGGGGACAGCAAGGAGTCTAACAAAGGGGCAGAAGGTAGCAGGCATAGAAACCAGTGGCTGGAGGCAGGGCTAGAAGGAGCAAGTATGTCATGAACTGGCAGGACTTCAGGGAGGAGGAAGACGATCCTGGCAAAGGGTGCAGCTGGGACTGGGACTGGGGATGGGAAAGGAGAGGTTGGTGTAGGTAGTACTAAGGTGCTGTGTCTGTTCAATTGCCCATGTTGAGGGACCTTGTCTTGGATACTCCTGGACCTCCATGGGTTTCTACTTCAGGCTTGATGCTGGACTGCATCCTGACTTTGGACTTGGATTGATCCTGAACCTTGTTTCCTGACCATCGGCCTTTGACTTTGGATCTTGGACTGTGGACTTTGTGGATGCTGAACGACCCTTGGATTTTGAACTTGGTCTTGGCACAGTGTTTGGCTGCCAGGTAGGCCAAGGGATCAGGACAATGTACCAGGAGTGCAGGTATCAAAGCATCCCTTGGACAAGTCTGCAGGACCATGGATAGCTCCAAGGCAGACATTTTGTTCTGAGAAGTGCTAGGCAATGGATGATATTTAACTAAGTTTTACTCAGATCAGACATATTAAAGTTAATAGACATAATGTGGTCATTTTTATTTATTTCAGTGGATCTACTCTGAGTAAAACTTAGTTGGGGAACCTCTGACACTCCAGATGTTATTGGATTCCAATGTCTATCAGCCCCTGCTAGTATGGCCAACAGTCAGGGATGTAGTCCAGCAGCATCTGGAGAGCCAATGGTTTCCTACCCATGCTCTAGAACAGTGTTTCCCAAACTTGGGTCTCCAGCTGTTTTTGGACTACAACTCCCATCATCCCTAGCTAGCAAGACCAGTGGTCAGGGATGATGTGAACTGTAGTCCAAAAACTCCTGGAGACCCAAGTTTGGGAAGCTCTGCTCTAGAAGAACCTGACACACCACTGCAGAGACAGGTGGGCAATCTGTCTTTTTGGGAAGCTTGACCACTATTTATTTATTTATTTATTTATTTCGTTTAATCCCTTTGTGGAGCTCAGGGTTCTCCCCTCACTTATTTTATCTTTTCAGCAACCCTGTGAGTATTGAGCTTCATGGATGTGGGGATTTGAACCTGGCTCTTTCCAGCCACTCTAACCACTACACCACATTGGACCTTGCATTCTAACAGAGAAAAACCTAATCAGCTTCTAAGGAGTCCTGATAATGGGTGGAGAACCTGTGGCTCTCCCAATGTTGCTGTTGGCCATGATGGTTGGGGCTGAGAAAAGCTGGAGTCCAACAACATCTGGAAGTCCACACATTCCCCATCCCTGCCCTAGTATTATATTAAAACCACTGGGTAAGCTGCTTACTTTTAAGTATCTGATGATTTTGAACACATGAAAAGTTCAGAATAATAGATCTGGAAGGTATCTCAAATTGAAACTCAATTACTCCTTCTCTGATGCCCATCTTTATGCCTTTTCCGCCCTCCCGCTCTTTCGCAAACACACATAAAACCCACAATAATCCATAATGAACAATGATTATCTTCCTGACATCTCTTCATTTAAGCAAATGCAGAATGCCTCAACTGGGGTGGCGTTCCTTATTCATGAAGTGCTATTGTCTCTGTTTAAGCGCTGATTTGATACATCAAGTGATCGTAGGCGATACACTTTCTCTGAGACATCACAATTCATTTCCCTTCTGAAAAGTAATAACAGACCACATTAGAGTTAAACCTCAAGAGCGTTAAAAGAGAGAAGGAATTTTAACCTGCATTAGCTGAGTATTTCAGCTGGCGATAAAGCTTTTGCTTCAATTGAGATGAAAAGTCAGACACTTTAACGAGGTATAATAGCGCAGCTACGATAAATAGGAACTTATAATGAACTGCATTTTCGCTTTTTGATTGAGTGCCAGACACGATACAATTATACTGTAAGGCGAGTCTCTTGCCATCGGGAATCTGGGGGGATCCTTATGCACAGCCCTGTCAGCTTACAATCCCTAGGACCCCTTAGCGATTTATTTACCCAGTCATTTTCACCTTGGCCAGCAGCCAAAAGCCCCCTTTAAATAGCTTGGAGCTTGAGGGCATGATCCAAAACCCATTGAAGTTAGTGGAAACAATGCTCATCAGCTTCATGGGGATGAGATCTTCTTGCTGAGGCTGTTGGAAGCAGCAGAGAGGTGACTGCTCATTTCAAAGATGATCATCTAGAATTTAGGCACAGGAATGGTAATTGTTTTAAGCGTTGAGGACAAAGGTGCCTACTAGCAACATTTTCAATGGAGCTGTAACCCAATAAGAGCTAAATGAGTTCATTAATGGGATGTGGGGTTGGGGGTTATAGACACATTTGCAACCCTCACCCCTCTGACCCTGAAATAAGCCCCTTTGAATTCAATGGGACTTGCTTCTGAGAAGACAAGGTTAGGATTGCGCATTTAAAAGTTAAATCTGCTTTATGTTTCCAAGCAATCAAAAAGCAACTCGTTGTTTTAAATTATGTGCCTCTCCTAAGCCGGCATCAGCCAGTTGCATTTTTTAAAACTACATGTATCAAAAAATAACTACTTAAAAAAAAAACAATTTTTGCCTGTTCCTTTCAATTTTTCAAATTTATCATTAACAAATTTTGGTTTAAGCAATTGATCATTTTTTTGCCACTCTTAATTTTCAACCTATGCAAAGACAGTTGCCAGTGGAGGAAGGTGGCAGCAGCAGAATATGAGGCTCTTTGGTTGATTATCTGAATTTAGATGGAATGCCTTCTTCATGGAGCCGCCTGAGCTTGGCTCCTAGCTGAGTAACACTTCACAGTTATATATCATGTTAGAATGTTCAGAGCACTTCATACAGGGCATTCTCGGCAATCCTTTCAATGTGTCAGATCCACTTCCTGGGCAGCCCAGGGTGCTGTGAGGAGTTGGGTCTTTAGACAGCGATAACAAATATCTCCAAGGAGCCTGATAGCCTGATCAGTCTGATAGCTTTTAAAGGTGCCAGGGAGTATAATCTGACCCTTTGGGGTCTATCAATGAAAAGAAGTTTCCATGGGAGGCTGGTCCCATTAGGGTGCTCCACCAACCTCAGCCTGTCCCCACCTGCCTGCATCCTTACTTAAAACCAGTCACAAGGTGGCTTTGCCTGTCATTGGTTCTGGTCCCATTTACTGTTGGTCTTTCTGCCTTCTGCCCTACCAGTCCCAATGGACACCAACTACCACTGGAGATTACCTTGGTTGTGTAACTGGTCTGCTGGCCGTTCCCTTCTTTGGTGGGTTCTTTGGTGTAAAGTCTGAATTCCCATCTATACCCTCTGATCACCGGTTCAAGACTTGTCGCAGGCTTCCATCTTTCCCATGTGGTAAATTGGGGTGCTGAAGCTTAGCCATAATGGTTTGCTCTGAGAGAGTTCACGGTTGGTTAAGACAAGATTTAAATGGTGGACTTCCTGGTTGGCAACTCAGTTTCTTAGGCGGCAGTTCTGCACACACTAAATCTGGGACTAAGCTCCACTGCAAACAATGGGATTTACTTCCGAGTAATAGGATTGTCCTGTTTGTCATTATGCTAAACTGGTTTTGTATTAGTTTCAAGGAGCAATCACCCTGAGTCTTTGGCACCTTATAGCAATGATACTGACAGTGACTATAGAGGCAGTTTCTTAATATAAGTCACAAAGAACCCTGAAGGTGGCAGTGCATAGCAGAGTGTTTATATCGGTGTGTGGGGTATTTGTAGCATTTACGTTGGATAACTACATACTAATTATCGGAAATGATACATTAGAAGTGTTGGTGTCTTCAGCAATTACTTCTTTAAAAAGAATATTATATTATAGGATATTCTGTGGTTTGCAAATTAGGGACAAAAAATGGATAAAGTATGGCTTGAAACCATAATAATTTCCATATGCTTTAACTTGGAAGTATAGAACTTTGGTATGTGAGCCATGAGCTAGCATTCTTCTGTAATTTCCCACAATTGGGTAACTGGCAAGGATAATTTTTTTAAGTCAACAAATCGGTATTTATAGTATTTGGCAAACCAGCTGTAATTCACTTCAGGCTGATGTATCTGATTTCTTATGGTATGTTTCACCAGTTCATCTGATAGCTCTGTTGTGTAGGACTAGCCAAATCTAATTTCCATTCTTGAGGCTATGTGGTCAAGTGGAATTATGTACTTGTCTTTTTCCTTCTGTGAATCTGGATTTACATAAAGCTGGAGTTGGCTACAGTAATCCATTTGGTAGATTCAGTTACCAATATGTCACCAACACAAATTTGTCCACATTACACAAGGCTTCCAAAAGTTGACATAGTCCAACTTCGTTTGCATCCCCTGGATATAACAGATCAAGAGAACTTGAAAGGCTATATTTTCTAATATAACATGAATTTAAATATTAAACTATGTGAGACAACAAATAACTTATGCACTTATACAGAACAGACTGCATCAGCCGTAACATATATCTCGGTAACACTGCAAAGGGTTATATTTTCATTTGTACGAACACTTGTTGAAATGATTTATTTTAACACCGTTAGCTTTTGGATTTCCTCTCTAATGTTTTGTTTCATGAGCAATTCATCTTTACTTGTATTTATTTATATAGCTCCGTATAAAATTTATAGTGCAACATCCTGCTCCAAATTAATGAACTTTTTGAAGGGAAATAATAGAATTCTTTCTATATCTTTTCTCCTTCACAAACCAATCAGATTCTGATCAGCTCCTAAAATTCAGTTCTCATTTAGCGGGGAATGTATGCTCTTGTTAAGTCAGGACAAACTGTAGTCAAACTGTGAGCTTCTACTAAGAGTTCACAAAACCAGTAGTCCCATACTTATTTTTGTTTCCTCTACATCTTCTCCTACCTTTCTTTAACCATGACGTGGTCCTGCTTTGTTGAATATTGGCTTTAGTGATCTGGTGATTGCCCCATGTCGTAAACGTCTCAGAAGGAGTGATCCCATTGATTTCATTTGAGAGTCAGGTGCATCACAGACAGTCAACAAAAAATTATTGCAGCTAATGGTAATTGGATGAAAGAGGAGACTTGTGGTGTAAAATGTCCCTGGAGCTATTTGTGCATTATGAGAGGTGGCTCAGATGCTCTAGAACCCTCCTCACCTCAAGTGTCTGTATAGATGGAGATGTGTGGACCTGCCATGGCCAGGTTGAAATGCATAATTTCCTGACATATACTGTATTTTTCCATCTATAAGACACCCCCATGTATAAGATGCCTCCTATTTTGGGGGACTCAGATTTAAGAAAATGGGGGGGAGATGTATCTGGGTATAAGACGCCCCCTATTTTTTGACATTATTTTTCTAGGGGGAAAAAACCTAGTCTTATACACAGAAAAATACGGTATTTCTGTGAGTACGAATGGGTTGATGTGAATCACTGTAAGAAAATAGACATCTGTTGGCAGATCAGAAGTTGCTTCCTCCACATGGCTGCATTTATGAGGGATGCACTGGACTAGCCTTCTCCAACCTGCATGCTGTGGGAACTACAATTCCCATCAGCCCCAGCCTGTGAGGGATGGTGGGAACTGCAGTCCAACAAATATGGAGTGTTCCCTCTGCATAAAGCGCTTAAGAGTGCCTGAGTTGGCCCAGAGATTAGCAGATCATGTGCAGAGTTTGTATCAGAATAGTAAATAATGCAATCAAGCAAACCCTCCTTTACTAAACAAATAAAAAAAGCAGGAACAATAAAAAGCAGGAAAAGGGAATAAGCCTTCTGTTCCCAAACTCTCAACCATTAAAAAATGACAGAAGAGTCCCCAAACTGAGCCTTCTGAGCCCTATGGTAGTGGCCTCACCATGATAAACTAAATCATCTGTACAAGCTGGTTCCAATAAACCAATGAACGTGATAAAGCGGGTGCTATTATATTACAAAGCCCAGAAGGCTCTGGCACTTCAGCTATCACAAACTGAATAGATTAAAAGTATTTTAATGGGACTGACATAGCTTTCCACAGTGAAAACAGGACTATGGGCACAAAATAGCCCTTTATACGGTAGGTCACCTGGACAACTTAGGAGGAGATAATCTCGTTTGTTCTGATCATTTGATATTTTGAAAACAAGTTAAGGAAACTCTATAAAAGGCATCTGGGAAGCAAATAAGTTTTTTTAAATATAAAAAATCTGGTAATAAAAGGTTTCCCTTTCAAGGAGAAATAACAAGAGGAAAAACAAAACAAAACAAAAAGAAATTATAACCTATGTTTGTACAGATCTGTGAATTATTTTCAGTCAGAACTACTGCTGAAACATTTTATTTTATGGGACACTTAATTTGAAAAATGTGCTGCGATCTTTGTTTGTGTGAGTTCACAATCATCTTATGTGGCAGATGCCTGAGCTATTGTCTTACAATAGACCTTCAGTGCAGATCTCCATGTATGACCCAGTGGGCACCTGCAGCTTTCACTATGAGGGTATGCAATGCTCCTGTCAGAAGTAGAGTGGCTCTGTGTCCTCCTCTACAAGGGATCATCCTCTGCTAGAAAGGTTGTTTAAAAATGAAGGGTTAACTGGTCCAGATCCAGTTAGTAGATAATGAACCATAAGAAAGCAGAGGAGAGGACTTGAGTTTGTTCATCAACACAAAAGCACCTGGACTGCAGACTATGCAGGCACACAGGTCACTTGGTGGCAGGTGACAGGTATGGTATTTCTATTATTTCTAAATTTGCTTCTATACATTTGCATTGGATATGCAATTTTAAATGCAAGTACGTGCTCACCTTCTTCTGCTCTTTTTCAGTGATGCATTTCCTGTTTTGCAGTGATATTTCAGCAGCCACCATAGATGGAAGCAAAGCGAATAGAATTACTTGATCCAGGTGAATAAGATTTGTAACTCAGAGGTGTAATTTAAATCCATCTCCCAGGTGCCCATGCACACTTCCCACAGCCTATGGAAACACCAGTACATGTGAGGGGCTAAGCGTGTGGATATTTAAGTAAGCAGGAGCACGAAGAGGAAGAAATAGGCATGCTTTGGGTGTGTGAGTTGAGAGTCCATCTCAGGTAAGTTTATGCAACTACTCTTACCAGGCAGAGGGCCTTCTCAGCAGTGGCACCCTCCCTGTGGAACGGCCTCCCTTCAGATATCAAGGAGATATAGAACTATGCAACTTTAGAATACGGTACATCAGAAGGCAGCCCTGTATTGGGGAGTTTTTAATGTTTGATGCTTTATTATGTTTTATATATTTTGTAAGCCACCCAGAGTGGCTGGGGAAACCCAGCCAGATGAGCTGGATACAAATAATAAACTTATTATTCTTATTCTTATTCTTATTCTTATTTTTGATTAAGGTAGCTGGCTGATGGTCTCTGGTCTGGGGATTTCTATACTCCTACACCCATCCCTCAGAAGCTTGACTTCAGATTGCTGAGCCCCTTTGGCCAAATAACCTTTCAGCAGCAACCTACGTTCCTTATAGGTCATGTTGAACACAACAGCTTTTTACAGTAGCCTTCCCCAACCCAGGTGCTCTCCAGATATTTTGGACGGTGACTTCCATCAGTTGTGTTGGCTGGGCTGCATGACAGTTGTAGTCCAAAACTTCTAGAGGGCATCAGGCTGGTTTACAGGGTTGCTGCAAGATATGAAGCATTTTGGATATTAGACATATCATATGAATGCAATTCTTTTAAACCAGTTAATGTCTTTATGAAGCCTCCTTTATTTGTTTAAACAAATTACCTCCCAGGGTGTGTGTGTAGGTTTTTTTTTTTTTACTTATGATTTTATCTCTGTAGGCATTGTGGCATTGCATTCTTCTCAAGAAGATGATGACCATGGAGTCTTTGGTGTTTTGCTTTGGCAGCCCCCCCACCCCATTGTTTATCACCAGCCAGCATGACATTGATAGAGCTTCCCTTGGAAATATGTTGTGCCATTCATGATGTAATCTCCTGGCAATAGAAAACTAGCAAGAGAAAATGGTTATGTTTTCAATTACACTACTAAGTAATCACACAAAGGCTAATAGTGAACGATTCTGTATTCCCAGGGTGCCCTGACCAATTGTTTTGTAAATTGATTTCAGGACTAAGGACACAAGCATGACAGCAAGAATATTATTTATGGTTTGGAAGATCCCTTTTGTCACTTCTGCTTCTCCCTCTCTCTTGCCGCCCCACTTTAAATAATGGCAGAGTAGCAACAAAATAGGGCTTATTCTTTGAAGTGTCATGTTTTCACATTAGGCATTAAAAAACAACAATGATAAACTTATACTTGGATTGATAGAGTTGTCAAAATTCTGCTGAAACTAAACATGTTTCTTATTCCTTGGGAAATGAATGATTTACATGCAATAACTTTTGACATATTCGTTTTGCTACGTATGTATACTTACCGTATATACTCGAGTATAAGTCGACCCAAATATAAGCCGAGGCACCTAATTTCCCTACAAAAATCTGGGAAAGCTTATTGACTCAAGTATAAGCCGGTTCACCTTTGCCGCTGTGGTAGAGGAGGAGGAACGAGCAGCCTGAAAGCAGCCCTTTAGGCTGCTCCTTCCTCTTCCTCCTTTGCTGCTGTGGAGCTCACCCCATCACAGGGTTTCGAACTGCCATTCTTCTGATCAGCAAGCCCTAGGGCTCTGTGGTTTAACCCACAGTGCAATGTTCCCTTGTGTTATACAGAGAAGGCTGGGATCCTGTCCTGTTTAAGCAGGAGCCAGGGAAAGTGAGCACCTGTGGGGTTTTAATACGTCCTTAATTGATAGGCTTTCTGCCTTCTGGAGTCTAAAGTTTGCATTTATGTGAGCAGTTCAGGAATGGAACAAGCTGCCTGGGGAGAGTAAAGAACCGCCGTTCTTGTACACTTCTTAAGGAATGGTTGACTGCGGTGAGCGGGTGGCAGCACGAGAGGAGAGAAAGGGCTTCTTTCTCGCCACCTCCCACCGCCCGCTTCACTTGAGTATAAGCCGAGGGCAGCTTTTTCAGCACAAAAAATGTGCTGAAAAACTAGGCTTATACTCAAGTATATACGGTACTCTGCTTTTTTGTATATTTACTCTTGGCCCTTTGTCAAATAGATCCTCCTAATATCAGCTACACCGTGCTTAATTTTTGCAGGTATTAAATGCATAGAACAACATCACACCCTCTTCCAATAAAATGCTAACAGAGAAAGTCCATAGCTCAGTGGCAGAGCATTTGATCTGCATGCAGAAGGTCCCAGATTCAACGCCCAGGATCTCCTGGGAGGGCTGGGAAAAACTGTTATCTGAAACCCTGGAGATCTGCTGCCATTCAGTGTAGACAATACTGAACTAGGGAGACTAATTGTCTGACTCTCACTTTCTTATGTTTCTAAGACATCCAAATGTCAGTTGCTGAAACTGAAATCCTCCCCTCAGACAGCCGTCTAAGTTCCCACCTCTCTAGAAATTCCCCCAAGCAATCAAATACTGTGTCTGTATGTAGCCAACCTTTCATCGGCCCTTTTCATGCCTCTTCTGGTTCTGAGAGACAAGGGGGGAGTGGAGCTTGTCACAGCAGGAGGGGAAGACACCCTTTACTCTTCACCAGCCTGATTCATCTCTGCTTCTTTGCCTCCCTCTCTGGCTTCTGATTCTGGACTTCTCTCTGCCACAGACTCTCCCAGCTCACTAAGTCCTGTTACCTCTTCAGCTTCTGTCACCTCCTCCTGCCAGTCTTCTCTGTATTCTCCCTCTGACCATTCATCATCATCCCACCTCCAATCCCCAGGCTCTGAACCTTCTTCCATTGGGGGTTCCCCTGCTGGTTCTTTCCACCATTCCTCTGCATCCAACCTAGTACATTGTGTGAGAGGAATGGTCCCTGGCTCCACCCCCTTCCACCACACCACTGTTTCCCTTCCTGCAGACATCTATTGGCTGGAGGGATAATGCCTGGAGCAAGGACCATGTTCCGTTCCTGGGGGCGGGGCTCTGTGCAGTTTTGAACCCTGGAAGTCCAGCCTGTGGCAGGTGATAATGCCAGCAATGGGGATAGAGGAGATGGGGGCCAACAGCCTCACCCCACTCTCTACCCCTGTATGATAGTCATCACATGCATGTGTGTGCAAGAGAAAGAATACCTGAATAGGACTCCTACGTTCCCAAGATATCACAATACACATTTTTCAGTGGAATCTTTGTTTTGGAAGTACAGCTGATTTGAGGATTTCATTATTTCATACTCATAGTAGATACTGACATCATTGGCCTTTAAAGTAACGCCCTTTGGGCCTAGGGTCCTTGCTACCTTGTGCAGATAAACATAAAACTGTGCTGTAATTTTAGGCTTTGGGTCTATAAAGATGAATGATAATGATACTGAGAAATGCTGAAAGCCTCCAGGGATATTTCTGATATAAGAAAGTATGGTGAGCCTGTCCGTATAACTGATCACACCTCACCTTAGCAGCTTATTCAGAAATCAATGCAACATAAATACACTCATGCACAAAATCTGTTTTTTTTTTAGGGGGGGGGAGTTCAATGACCATATGAAAGCAGAAGCATTCATGTTCAAAAATTATAAACGCATTGTTATTTCCTCTGATGAAATCATGTTGTAAAATAAAAGAAAGAAAGAAAGACCCCGTACTTTATTTTAAAAGCATAACAAAACAATAACTAGAAATTGATCCAATGTAATTGTTTGCAAAATATCTAATAAACAGCTTCTCTACATTGGATTTAAACTTCCTCAGAGGGAAGGAAAAGTTGTCCAAAGTCTTCACTCAGGCAAGAGTTAAAGGCTAACCTGGTGGCTGTGTTTGAGTGAGCTAGGATGGATTCCTTTTTTTAAAAAAATAATTTTTATTAATTTTCAATTATTAAAATCCAATAACAGCCACATTTTATCAATCTCAAATTACCATTCCCATCCAAATATAGATCAATTATACAGCCAATTATACATTTTGTGTGACTTCCCGCGTACTGGATTTCGGGGTGCAAAGTTCTTATTTCTTCCTGCTTCTGAAATCGAGCTGTTGTTGGGACCAGTAATGGTGTTATCCGGGTTTATGTGGCAGCAAAGTTGGCATCTGGGTTTATTGCAGGCTCTGGTACCAGTGTCCATGTTGAGTCCTGTTTTTGTATTATTGTGGGTGAGGAGCTGTTTGAGATTGGGTGGCTGTTTGTATGCGATGAAGGGTCTTCCTCCCAGAGCTTGAGAAAGAGAACTGTCATTGTCTAGGAGAGGTTGTAGATCTCTGATGATGCGTTGTACTGTTTTAACTTGGGAGCTGTATGTGATGACTAGTGGTGTTCCTCACCCACAATAATACAAAAACAGGACTCAACATGGACAACATCAAACACACCATCTCAGGACTATTTAATTGCTCATCTTCCAACATTGTGTATGCAATCAAATGCAAACAGTGCCCTTCAGCTCTCTATATTGGACAAACAGGCCAAACCCTACGCCAAAGGATAAATGGACATAAATCTGATATCAGGAATCACAAGACAGAGAAACCAGTAGGAGAACACTTCAATCTCCCAGGACATTCTATAAAAGATCTCAAAGTAGCTGTCTTAATACAAAGAAATTTCAGAAATAGACTGGAAAGAGAAGTGGCTGAATTGCAACTAATCGCCAAACTTAAAACCATGGAGAAACCTGGTTTGAACAAAGACATTGGATTCTTATCTCATTATACATAACAAAGCCATCCTTAGCCATCTCACCCCTTGCCTTTCCCTGCAAGACTAATTGCAGCCGTTTAGAGTCGTCAACTGGTTTTCCACACTTATCAGCCTACCACCCATTCCCACCACCCTTCTGAGTAATACCCCTCCCCACTCCCCCACTATATTTAAGGATCTGGTGACTTCTGTTTCAGTGTATCTGAAGAAGTGTGCATGCACACGAAAGCTCATACCAGGAACAAACTCAGTTGGTCTCTAAGGTGCTACTAGAAAGAATTTTCGATTTTGTTTTGACTATGGCAGACCAACACGGCTACCCACCTGTAACTAGATCAGTCGTAAGGTGATGGATCAGTCGTAAGGTGCCACAATATAACTGATCAGTCCACTTTTGAGTAACCTGTTTTTATGGCTTCTTTCTATACATAAGACATAACAAGACAATAGCTGAATATCCTGTTCAGTCCAGTGACCACTGCGTATTATAATTGAAAGGTCTTGCAAATTAGGCACCTAATTGCAGCAAAGCTCTGCATGAATACCACTAAAAAGGCATCGCCCTGAAGCCCAAAGGCAGAGATCGTATGCAGGAACAGTCCCTCTTGTCAGTGAATGATTATATTGTTCCCTTTTGGAAGGCTGACAAAAATGCTTGTTGCTGACTTTTCCTGCGGAGTGAAGGAAATTACCAAGTATGTATATCCTGCATATGTTCTTTCAAACAGCATTGAAAGACAAAATTAAAATATTGCACACTTAATATTTATATGCACACTAAATATTTATTATCCAACCATCTATGTCCATTTTTCCTCTATTACACACTGTATTTCTACAATCAATCAAGAGTGTTCCATTTGGGATGAGGAGGCAATTATACATACATCATCAGGCATTTTAGAGTCAAAATTTGGGAGATATCTATGCATATGTAGAAACAAACAATGGCATCAAAAGAAATGAAATACAGAAAGGTATAGATATGATCATTACATAATTAACATAGGGCAGTCACAAAAAATCCCTAGTTGTTGATAATCTAAATATTGTGGCATTAGTAAGCCAGTTAACATGGGTTGTGTGATAAAATATCTTTTTTTTTTTTTTTTTATAAGATTTTATTATTTTCCAATAGAAAAAGGAGAACAAAATACAAAAACAACACATAACATAAACATCAATAAAAACACAATAAACATTAAACCTAATCAACAATAAACATAATCAACATTCAAAACAATAACAACAATAAAAACATAAAAATAAACATATACAAACCTTAACCATTATCTTTCTTTATATATTTCTTGTTTCTAACTTCTCTGTTTGGGGACTTCCCCCATTCCCTCCACTGTCTTCAAAAAACATATACTTCTTCAAGGTAGCTTTATATATTGTTCACTTCACTTTTACCCAAATTTTAATATACTTAGCTTTCTTTTAGTCAAATATCTCAATAGCTATGTATCTTATCTTAACGACCTATCTTAACATATTTTGACACATACATCTTTCACATAACAACAATTCCTCTTACCATTCATATCTAATACATATCTACCAAAGCCGACATTCTATTTAATTCTGCTCAAATATTCAGTTTAACTGATTTAACCAAATAGTCTTTGAATTTTTTCCACTCCTGCGACGCCTTCCCCTCCCTCTGGTCTCGGACTCTGACGGTCAGTTCAGCGAGTTCCATATATTCCATCATCTTCATCTGCCATTCCTCCACCGTTGGTATCTCTTCACCTTTCCATGTTCTTGCCAATAAAATTCTAGCTGCTGTTGTGGCATACATAAAAAACACTCTATCCTGACTGGGTATCTCTTCATTGGTTATGCTCAGGAGAAATGCCTCTGGTTTCTTACAAAAGGTAACTTTCATTACCTTCTTAAGCTCATTATAAATCTTGTCCCAGAAGGCACTTACCACTGGGCACAACCACCACATATGAAAAAAGGTACCTTTCGCATGTTTACATTTCCAACATACATCTGACATTTTGGTATTCATCTTAGCAATCTTAACTGGTGTCAAGTACCATCTATAAACCATTTTCATTATATTTTCTCTTAATCCATGACAAGCAGTAAATTTAATACCTTTTTGCCACAATCTCTCCCAGTCATCCATCATGATATTATGTCCGACATCTTTTGCCCAATCTATCATTGAAGATTTAACCAGTTCATCTTTAGTATGCCACTCTAGCAAAAGATTATACATTTTGGAAAGGTTTTTAAAGTTCGATTCTATCAGTTCTGTTTCCAGTTTTGATTTTTCTACTTGAAAACCAATTTTTTTGTCCATTTTAAATGTTTCATAAACCTGATAATAGTGCAGCCAGTCGGGGACCTGGCTTTTTACTTGATCATAGCTTTTTAGCTTTAAAGAGTCCCCTTCCTGCTGCAGTATGTCCATATATCTTAACCAGTTTGCAGACATGTTCGGTCTCTTATATGCCTTGGCCTCCACTGGGGAGATCCATCTAGGAGTCTTTCTCTCAAACAGGTCTTTGTATCTAGTCCAAACCTGATATAAGGATTTTCTCACAATATGCGACTTAAAAGTTCTGTGGATTTTAGCTTTGTCATACCAAAGGTATGCGTGCCAACCAAACATATTATCGTGTCCCTCCAAGTCCAACACATCAACATTGTCTAGTTTAAACCAATCCTTTAACCAGCAAAAGGCCGCAGCTTCAAAGTAAAGCCTTAAGTCCGGCAGGGCAAAGCCTCCTCTGTCTTTTGAGTCTGTTAAAATCTTAAATTTTATTCTAGGCTTTTTTCCCTGCCATATAAATTTCGATAGGTCCTTTTGCCATTTTTTGAAACAGTCTAATTTATCCAAAATTGGTATGGCTTGGAATAAGAACAGCATCCTTGGTAGGACATTCATTTTAACCACTGCTATTCTTCCCATTAACGACAGTTTGAGTCTTGTCCAAATCTCCATGTCTTTTTTTATCTCCATCCACAGTTTTTCATAATTGTCCCTATACAGGTTCAAGTTCTTACTTGTGAGATTGATACCTAGATATTTTACGGATTTAACAAAATTGAGGCCAGTGGCTTCTTGAATTCTTTGGATCTGTTCTGCACTCATATTTTTACCTAGAACTTTGGTTTTCTGCTTATTTAATTTGAAGCCAGCTACAAGTCCGAATTGTTCAATTAGTTCCAAGGCTCTGGGGACACTGCCTTCTGGTTCTTGCAGGGATAGCATCAAATCATCCGCGAAGGCACGTAATTTGTATTCCTTCTCTCCCACTTTGATTCCTTTTGTCTGTTTATCTTTCCGAATCATATTTAGAAGGACTTCCAGGACCGTGATAAAAAGTAAAGGGGAGATAGGGCACCCTTGTCTTGTTCCTTTCTCTACTTCAATCTCCTCCGATATCACACTGTTTACAATAACTTTAGCTCTTTGTTCTGTATAAATGGCCTTTATGCCATTTAAAAATTTTTCTCCAACTCCCATCTTTTCCAAATTCTTTTTCATGAATGTCCAAGATACTTTGTCAAAAGCTTTCTCTGCATCAACAAACAATAGTGCTGCATCTGTGTTTATGTCTCTCTCCAGTTTTTCTAGAATGTCCACAATAATTCTCGTATTATTACTTATTTGCCTTCCTGGCAAGAAACCTGCTTGGTCTCTGTGTATATAATCTTTCAACACTCTTTTCAACCTTGTAGCCAAAACATTTGCAAAGATTTTATAATCCACATTCAAGAGGGATATTGGACGATAGTTTTTCATTAAAGTCTTATCAGTATCTGGTTTTAAAATCAGTGTGATAAAGGCTTCTTTCCACGTCTCTGGTGCCCTATCTCCTTCTAGTATTCTATTGCAAGTTTCTCTTAACGGCTGTGATAGCCAGTCTTTCAATGTCTTGTAATATTTTGCTGTTAATCCGTCCGGTCCTGGAGCCTTCCCCAGTTGCATGTTGTTTATTGCATCTTCTATTTCTTGTGTCGTTATTGGGTGGTTGAGAGTTGTTAATTTTTCCTCTGGGACCTTTTGCAATCCATTCTTCTCCAGGAATCGGTCTATCTCTGCGTCATCTATCTTCTCCTCCTTGTACAGTTGTTTATAGAATCTCTGAAAACACCATCTGATTTCCTCCGGTTTCTCTACATTTTTTCCATTTACTACCAATTTGCTGATGACATTTGCCTTTTGTCTTTTCTTTAATTGCCAAGCTAGTAGTTTTCCGCATTTATTTGCAGATTCAAATGTTCTTTGTTTCATCATTTTCACTTTCCATTCGATATCTTGATTCATAATATTGGCATATTGGGATTGCAAATATTTGATTTCTTTTTGAATTTTAACACATCTAGGATGTCCTCTTAGTTCTTTTTCCTTTTCTTTGATTAATTTCAACAATCTCTCCATCTCTACACTTTGTTGTTTCTTCTTTTTTACCTTTTCACTAATGAGGAATCCTCTCATTACCGCCTTACTTGCATCCCAGGCAGTCCTTTTCTCCACATCTGAGTTCCAATTAATTTGAAAATATTCTTTCATCTTTTTCGCCGCTCTTTCTACTAGCTTGGTATCTCTCATCAAAGCATCATCCATTCTCCACCTAAAAGAGTCCTTGGAAATCATTTTTAGGTTTACCTGTACCGGATTGTGATCTGAAAGCGTTTTAGGACCGATTTCTGCTTTTTGTAATTTTGGAGCCAATTCATTCGAGATCCAGACGTAGTCTATCCTCGACCATGACTGCTGAGATTCACTAAAGTACGTTGCCTCTGTTTCTGTGGGGTTTTTTAATCTCCAAGCATCTAACAGATTCAAATTGTCCACCATTTCAAAAAAAGTCTTTGGGAGTTTCCCATCATTTGTTAATTTTGTTCTTTGAGATCTGTCCATTAATGTGGAAACTGCCCCATTAAAGTCTCCAAGGCAAACTACCTTATAGTCCAAATAATCCAACAGCAAGTCATGGATTTTTTTGTAAAAAATTGACTTTCCATCATTTGGTGCATAGAGTCCCAGAATTAAGAATTTTTCGCCTTGTACGTTAATTTCAATTGCGATATATCTCCCTTCTTCATCTTTAAATAGCTGTCTTGGGCTATATTTCTCCTTTGCATAAATCACTACTCCTCTCTTCTTGACCTTGTCCGATGATATAAATTCTTGGCCTAATTTTTTGTTCTGTAACAATCTTCTGTGACGCCGAACTATGTGGGTTTCCTGTAAACATATTATGTCCAAATTCTTCTTTTCTATGCTATAAAACACTCTGCGTCTCTTTGGTCTCTGGTTCAATCCCCGGACATTCCATGTCATCAACTTGAGCGCCATTTTCCTTTCTCTAATCTTCTCCTCCAGTTGCTTCTCCTTTCTTGCCTTCCTCTGGATCCTTGCCTGGACTTGGTAGACTTGGTGGTGGTCCCGGCGGTGGTGGAAGTACCTCTGGGAACCTGTAGAATTGTGCTGGGTCGAGTGGTGTGCCTTTAAATTGTTCCAGGTGCTTGTCCAAAAACTTCTGTTTCTCCGCCAGGGACCTTATTCTTATCTTTTTTCCTTCAAACGTGAATGCCAGGCCTTCTGGGAATTCCCAACTGAAGGGGATTTTCCTTTTTCTAAGCTCAGTTGTCAAGTCGTTGTAAGGAATTCTTTTGTCGAGGAAAAATCTGGGGATGTCCTTATAAAAAATTACTTTATTCTGCTCTACCACCAGGTTATTTCTGTAATGGCAATCCAGAAAGAAATCTCTATCGTGTCGATCGTGGCACACAATCAAACAGTCACTGACTGTTTTGTTACTTTTCTTTCCTCTGGAACCTCTTGGACCAAATCTGAAGGCCTTCACTATGCGCGCTGAGACGTTAATTTCTTCTATCTCCCAAAATCCTGAGAATAGCTTCACTATGTAGTCTTTTAAGTCTTCCCCTTCCACTTCTGGAAGATTTCTTAGGCGGATGTTGCCCTCTCTTTGATGTAGTTGCAGAAACGCAAGGGACTCTTCCACAGACCTCTGTCGTGTTCCAATATTCTCTATCTGTTCCAAATCTAAGTTGTCTAGTTTTTCCTCCACCTTTTTTATTTTTTCCTTGACCACTTTAATTTCCTCTGAGTCCTTTTTCAGGGTGGCCACCTCTTGCCCAATCCTATTAATCTCTTCTCTGTTCTTCCTTACGTTCTCCTCAATTTGTCCAATAGATTTTTCTAGGGTCTGCGTAGAATTTTTAATATCAGCTTTTATATCAGCTTGTAATTTTTCTATTGCTGAATTCACTGCTGTATTTCCTGAAGAAACTTGGTCTTGTGTTTGCTTCAATCCATCAGTCACGCTTTTCAATCCTGCTGCAATCTCTGCAACGCTGACAACTAGTTTCTCCATTTGTTCCTGTAGAGTAAGGGAAACAGAGCCTTTTCTTTTTTCAGAGCCAGTTCCTTTAGATCTAAGTTCCATTCCTTGTGGGCTCTGCAGCTGTAATCTCAAGGTCACTCCAGTTTCTGTAGTAACAATCTCAGACATTCACAGCAGAAGGCCAACAGTCCCAAAGATAAACACCAGGTGGCCAGCAGCTCAGTCCTGAGAACAAAGAGGCTGCTGAGCCAGGAGCCCACACCAGTCCTGAAAGTCCAACTTTTAGGCAAAGAGTTTTGATTTTCCAAAATATAAATTCCTTAAAGCCAAGAAGAGTCTATTTTCAGATAGCCCAAGCCAGTCACAGTTCCTAGCTTGCAGTGTTACCACCAAAGTCCACAAAGTAGCTTGTAACTGGTTACAAAAAAGTCCAAATGTCTCCACTGGTAAACAGTCACTGAAACACCAACAAAGAAAAAATGGCAACAATGTATTACAGCCCGCTACTGACCCGGAATCCTAATCCAGAGGGTGAGGGGCATCTTCTTTTGCCATATCAACTGTTTTTAAGTCTTTAAGCATCCTTTAAATAACTTTTAATCAACTTTTAAAAAGTTCGCAAAACTTTTCCGTTAGTCGCGGCTTTGATCTTTTAGCGCTACCAAGCTCGCGCAAACAGTTTAAAGGGAACAGGCTTCCTTTCACAATTCCTCTGCAAGCAGTGCTCTTAAATCTTGTAAAAATGATCCAATTTTTAACTTACAGAGTTTCTTTGGAAGTCTCTATGTAGGAAGTGCCGGGTGCTCGAGTCTGGCGGGATCGCTGCTTTGATCCTCCGCAGGCAGACGCTTCTTCAGTCCCGTGCCGGCGCTCCGCTCGCCCGATTCTCCCCCTTACGAGGGTAAATCGGGAACGGAGACGGCACGTCTGGGACCCACGAAGCTCAGGTCCACGGGACGCTCTTCCCGTGGCTTTAAGGGACCCGTGGCGCAGGCACGGAAGTCCCTAAAGCCTGTCGGAGGACGGAGCCGTCGGACTCCCGTCCGCCATTGACCGGCACCTAACCGGAAGTCCGTGTGATAAAATATCTTATGTCTCAATTCTACGATTGCCAACTTTTGGTCCTGGCAAATGCCTGCCTGGTAAAGATTTGCCCACTGAATTTCTGCTTTCCTGACATCTGCAGAGGGCAAAGGAGCCATTTCAGAATAATAAGCGGAGAACTTTCCTTGGATGTGCTGAATTTCACCTCAGGCCATGTTCATAGGTGAATATGGAGGCTTCTGCTTGAGCAAAGGCATTTGGGGAATTTTGAGGGAAGCTTAAAGTATTTCCAAGAGCCTTTTTGTGGGGAGTGGAGAATTAATGCATTTTAAGTCACCCTCAGTCGTTTCAACTCCACACAGTAAAGGGCATAAGTGGAAATCCCAAGTTATCTTCCTTTTACCTCCTCCTGTGGTAACATTTAAGTTTTCAACATGTCCTAAAGGTCTCCTTCACAAACTTAGAATGCGAAATGTACTTTCAGAGACTTGAAACAATGGCCTGGAGCCCAAGAACCATTCACTTAATTCTGCACATCCAGATGCTACACTTGAATCCCTCCCTGCCTCTGTGTGTGAAGTAGTTATTTTTATCCCATTCTCTCAGTATTTGGGGTCATTAGTTAAAATCCCATTCTACAAGGTTAAAAAAAACGAGCATGCGTGCTATTTCAGAGCATGTGCAGAGTGCCTTGAGTTGACCTTTGTGGCTGTTTCACTTTCCCAAGTGGAGTGAAACATCCAAATGTCTTCTTTCTCCTTTTGTGCCTGCATTTTGAAAAAGAGCAATTCTACTCTGCTCTCTTTTCAAGATGGCTCTTGTTATGAAAATGTACTGTATAGATCCTGTTTTAGCTATTTACATCGACTGTAATGCAGAGCCAACATTTAAATACTAGTTCAAGATTTTCATTAGGGTACCTGAAACCAAAACTCAAATTCTTCCAATTCTCCTATGCATTTTTCTCCCATATAACTCCATTGGCTCCTGAACTTGACAGCAGTATTCTGTATCAGTGAGAACAAGGTCTTATTATGCATGTAGAACTAATATTCCAGTTAGATCATAAGCCTTCTTGACTGATTGCTCTCTCTCTCTCTCTCTCTCTCTCTCTCAGCTGATATGTATTTGCCGCACAAATGGTGGTGGTGAGGCCTCAATTATATGATCAGCTGGCTACAGCTAAAAACAGCCATGCAGATAAAATTGCCCACCTTAAAATGTTAGCACCACTTGTCTTGTAAGTAGAATGTGGTGCCAAGCTTGCAAACATAACACTGTTAGGAGTTTATAGGTTACAGAAATGTCAGTGAGATGGAATATACAGCGTACCTTTGTACTGTTCCTCAGCTGACCACTTTGAATACCTATCCTGTTTTCACTAAATTTGTATCTGCACGTGCATGTTTTCAACCAGATTCCACCATCAACCAGCTGCAAAGCGTTTGGTATTGCCAGGACTACCTCTTCAGTCCTGGCCTCACCCACACAATTTTTGCTTCCTTCTCTGCCTGTACCACAGCTATCATCTCCTTTTCCTTTCTGCTGTTTGCAGGAGATCCCAGTTGTCTGCTGAAATTGGACTATAGTAATAGGACAGGGGGATTGGAGAAAGGAGCTGGGAATACCTGCTGTACATTGGGGTGGGAGGCAGGGGCTGCTTATTTTCACTGAACTGAGAGAGCCTCTGTGTTCAGTTGTGCCTCTGAATACCAGTGGCCGGGGAGCACAATTGGATCATGCACTCATATGATGCTTGCAAGCTTGCATTAAGCATATCGTGGACCACTCAGGGAACAGGATGCTGAATGTACCTTTGGACTGATACAACAGGGCTCTGCTTATGCAAACCCAGATCTTGCCCTGGTATATAGGCAAATATATTGTATTTTCTTTCATGGGAATTCAGGTTGTCCATGTCCGTTAGCATTTCATGGCTCTTTGGGATTTTCAAACATATAGGGAAAGCAAAGAACTATTATTAGAATAGCTTCAAAGTCTGATTCTGATTTTTTTTAAAAAAATATTTAAAATATATAAAATATATTTGCAAGAAAATATATTTAGATGATCTGGTAAACGAAATAAAACACACACCTCCCTCCCCACGCTTCCCATGATAAGATCTCCCATAGTTCTTTCCTAAATCCTCAGATGACAAAAATTTCACAAAGCTGGCCAGTGTTCTAGATCAGTGCCACATAATCAAACTAGTATCTCCTTTAGCGGGGGATAATATATACCTCAAAGCAATGACAAACCTAGACAGCATCTTAAAAAGCAGAGACATCACCTTGCCAACAAAGGTCTGTATAGTTAAAGCTATGGTTTTCCCAGTAGTGATGTATGGAAGTGAGAGCTGGACCATAAAGATGACTGATCGCCGAAGAATTGATGCTTTTGTATTATGGTGCTGGAGGAGACTTTTGAGTGTCCCATTGACTTCAAAAAGATCAAACTTATCCATCCTTAAAGAAATCAGCCCTGAGTGCTCACTGGACAGGACAGATCCTGAGGTTGAGGCTCCAGTACTTTGGCCACCTCATGAGAAGAGAAGACTCCCTAGAAAAAACCCTGATGTTGTGAAAGATGGAGGGCACAAGGAGAAGGAGACGACAGAGGATGAGATGGTTGGACAGTGTTCTCGAAGCGACTAGCATGAGTTTGGCCAAACTGCGGGAGGCAGTGAAAGATTGGTGTGCTGTGGTCCATGGGGTCATGAAGAGTCAGACACGACTGAATGACTGAACAACAACAACAATATATACCTCATGAGAAGAGAAGACGCCCTGGAAAAGACCCTGGTGTTGGAAAAGATGGAGGGCACAAGGAGAAGGGGATGACAGAGGACAAGATGGTTGGATAGTGTTCTCGAAGTGACTGGCATGAGTCTGACCAAACTGTGGGAGGCAGTGGAAGACAGGAGTGCCTGGCATGCTCTGGTCCATGGGGTCACGAAGAGTCGGACACGACTAAACGACTAAACAAACAAAATATACACAAAAAGCAGAATGCATTTATGAAGAAGGTGTTAGCCTTTCTTTTTCCAAAACCCATCTTTGCCACATGTATAAACTGTGTATCGTGTGTGTGTGTGTGGGAGAGAGAGAGGGGGAATCTCTCTGCTCCTATGAGTACATTAGGCAGATAGTATAAATGACGGAACAAGGTGCAGGTCAGCACTGGAATGTGCTTCTGGATGTTTCAGGTGACATTCTATCGATTCAAGTGATACATTGCTGCCATTAAGGTGACACTGCAAGATTACACTGTGGCCCGAGTAGCGGCTGAAGGGTTAAAGGCAAACCTTGCGAGACTGGCAGTGGGCCAAGTGATGTAACCCGCGGAGGAAGCCATACAGACTCGTGAAAATGATCTAAGAGGCATTTGAGGAAGTACAAGTCATAACGGAATGGCCGCCATGGATCAATAGTTGTCTTTTGAAAATAAATACAATTCCGGGCCATATTTGACAGTGAACTGAAAATGATCCTTGCACGACCATTTATTTACTTAAACTCAGTAGGAACTGCCAAGCTGTATTAGAGTTAGGTATAAAATGCTAGTGCCACACTATTTTAATCAGGTGCAGTCGGCAAAAGGATATTTTGGGGGGCGGGGTTGGGTGGGGGGAGGTTACCGGTATTTCTCAATTCTCACATCTCGGCCAGCTGTGCAGAAATGATTTTCTTCCTTCTGGATGTTATTAGGCGACTCTGCTCATTTCAAAGCCACAACAGTAACTTTGTTTTCCTTTTCCTTCCCCGCCCTTCTTTTTACACGAGGTCAAAGCAACGTGGCTTGTTCCTTATGCATTTCATATGACATTACAAAATAGGCATATTGAATTTGGCTCAGTCTCGCCTTAGAACTATCCATCTTTATTAGCAGAGAAGCCGGGGATTTGGGAAAGGAGAGCACAAGTTATTTGAACAAGGTGCGACAGGCTGAGCATCCTGTCTGTCAAAACAAGGCTGGGGAAGGCACTGTTCTTGCCTTCTGACATAGAGACACAGCTGCTCAAGAGGATTCCTTAGCCAGAAGATGGCAGTGTGAGAGTGTGGATTACAAACCCGCCCGATTTTCCCTCTCACAGGAAACAAGCCGAATAAAAATAGATTTTGACTTGCAAGCATTTATTAAGTAAGCCATTAGTCGCAGCCAGCCTCTTTCTCCCTAAAGATGGGCAACCCACAAGTATTGCTTAACAAGTGCTCTCCCCACCCGCCCAAAACAAAGGCTGCAGTCCTGCTAAGCATCCTAGGTAAAACCCATTGAAATCCACTGAAATTGCATTCAAGGATCCATGGTTAGGATTGGGCAGCTTGCCAGAGAACTATTTCAAGGAGAACTTAGGCGTTCCGTAATTGCTCCGTGAATTCAGAGCTATGCAAGGTGCCACTCAGCCTTAGCATCCCTCAAGGCCTCGGGAAAGGCTGCCTAGTAACAGCAACCTTCATTTCTCACAGACACACACAAACGCAAAGACCAAACCCTAAGCAACCCATGCCATGCAGTCATTCAGCGAAGAAATTCGGAGAAAAATTCAAAAAGCTTCAGGATTCGTTCAGCTTTAGCATAATGTTATGTACTGAGTTGAATAGGATCCAAAATGCAGCAGTCTGATTGGTCCTAGAACAATAGGATTGAGATTGCAGCAGTCTGATTGGTCCACAGGAGCCACCCAATCCAGCTCCAGGTGGAAGTGAATCCGCACTCCGATTGGCATACAGGAGTATCCCGGAATTAGCCAATCACGTGGGGCCCATTGTGTAAATAGTGTATATAAAGCAAACGTTTTTTGGGGAACTGCATTCCTCACTACTCTGAGCTGAATAAAGAGCATGAATTTCACACTTGACTCCAAGTATATTTCAAATAACCTTCTACACACCACAACCTACAAGGTTCAAATTATGCACTACAAGACATTACAGTGCCTAATACCAGCCTGTGTCTTATCCCCAAGTCTCCCTGGAAATAGTTCATGAGCAATGACATGACGTCATCATCTTCAGAGGTATCCTCTTTGCTGGCTAGCATTTGCAGGGAGTGAGGGAGGGTGTATTGTCCTTGCCTACTAAGTAGTACTGGAGGAGAGACGGTAGCCCTTTTAGGCTTTCCCTGAAGTGTGTGATCTAGTCGTTTTATGGAATATGAATGGTACAACAGAAGAAATGACTTTTTGATTTTTAGTTTATTGGCTCTAATCCTTTGCATTTTATCTTGTTTTATCTTATTGTAGGGCAGCTTTCGTGGTTGTTGCGAAGTGGTTTCTGAATCTGTGAAGAAATACAATATATTTCTCTCGCACACTTTAAAGAAGGGGTGCACAGCAAGAGGTACATTGAGATCAACTGGTAGATCTCTCTGGGTGATTGGCAGCAAATCGACAGGGGGTTCTGACTCCCAATTGTTTTATCAATAGCAACAACTCCCCCCCCCCCGCACTTAAATTAGGTTGCTGCAATGAAGGAAGCTAACCACAGGGGTCTAGTTTTGTGCAAACGGACTGTGACCTCAGCTCAGTTCTGGTCCTGAAAATAAACATGTGCTCAGAATGGACACAGACACACCTCATTATTCAATTCTAACTTTATGTCTCAGAGTTCTAGTAAAAAAAAGAAGAAGAACAAATTAGATCCAAGTCAAGAAGCATGATTTCTGCCCCTACCCCCTGCTTCAGAGTATTTGTTCACATTGTTCTTTTACAAAAGGCAGCCATGGGGGGGGGGTCACCTTGATCCATACAGAGACCAGAGAGAGGGGGAAGTATTGCTATTTTCCCACTGAAAGTTGTCGCTCTCCCACGCTATCTGCCCCCCCAATGTACTACCTGTGTCAAATAATACCAGCTGGGCAATGGAGAGCATAGGAGCCAACTCCTAGGGGCCGTGGAGGCTTTGGCCCCCCCCAATAAAATATGTGAGGGGTTCGAACCCCCGCAAGATTGATGGGCATTCCCACTCAAATAGTGCGTGCACAATTATGCGGGGTGGGGCTTACCTGGGCCCCCACAGTATTTTACTCAAGTTGGCACCCCTGGTGGAAAGTAGGTTACTAGGGAGAATGGGGCAGTGTCCCACCAGCCTCAAACTGTTCTTAGCAGGCCCCACAACAAGCTTTTGCTGGTGCATCTGATGTGGGGGTCATGTGTGGAGTCTGGGGGAAGAAGAAGAAGCGTTTGGATTTGATATCCCGCTTTGTCACTACCCGAAGGAGTCTCAAAGCGGCTAACAATCTCCTTTCCCTTCCTCCCCCACAACAAACACTCTGTGAGGTGAGTGGGGCTGAGAGACTTCAGAGAAGTGTGACTAGCCCAAGGTCACCCAGCAGCTGCATGTGGAGGAGCGGAGGGAGACGCGAACCCGGTCCCCCAGATTACGAGTCTACCACTCTTAACCGCTACACCACACTGGGGGAGTACAGAATTCACACTGGGACTGCTCCTCCCTTCTGTGTTCCTCAACACTGCCTGTTTTCCGCCTCTTGCCAGTGGAAATATCCTGGCATAACCTTCTGCCAGCACAGTGTAATCAGTGGTGGCATATTCCCAAGATCTGCTAATGCAGGGACAGTGGTGCAGTTAGGTCCACGGCTGGTCCACAAGGTGGGAGGCTCCAGGGAGATGGGAAGGGTGGCAGATCTGACCTTCTTCTCCGCTGCGTGCCTCCTGCACTTGCACCATCACCACCCTCTGCCTCCTTCCAGTGGCATCAGTGTGAGGGAGGCTGTCGGGGTGTTGGCCCCAGGCACATTTTTCAGGGGCCGGGGGGGGGGGCTGTGCATTTGGGTCCTCACACAAAACTAGAATTAGTCCACCTTTCATTGGTTCTGGTTCCACCTACTGTTGGGTCCCCTGCTCTCCTCCCTACCTTTGTCGATGGGCACCAGTCACCATTGCTTAAAGCCAATTCCTAAGGTGTTCCGGCTGGCATAAATTGAGCATGGGACTTTGCCCTAACTTGTATAAATCCAAAGAAGTTTGTTGTCCTTTTATCTTCAGTGAGATAGTGCTTTCCTAAGGGCCAGGCGAATTCTTTTTTTAAAAAAAAGAAAGAAAGAGAGAAGTGGTATACAGTATTCATTTCATTCCCGGGATCCTGCTAAACAACCATAATGTCATCTCTTCAAAACATGGCAAGATTTGATATATTTTGACTATTTATCTTGCAGGCAATAAGTATCCGTTTACCAAACACGCTTCATATATTAACTCAAATTACATTTGGGGCTGCTGTGACTGAAAGTCCCGTAGAGAAAAAGGTGCCAGCCATTTGATACAAGAGAGCATCACGTTTAACTTCGGGGAAGAGCAGAACTTGTGATTCTGTCATGCAAGGTGAAAGAGCCAAGTTCTAGTTTATGTCAGCATTTAGGCCATTTGTCCTTATTTAGCTGTCAGTTTTATTACTGTCTGTGATGCACATGACAAACAGGCAGGCCTGCTTTAAAATAGAAATGAATTGGTTTCATACATATGTACTGTCTATATGTACAAAAAATTCCTTTTAATAATATGATTCTGGTTTCTTCTAGCTAAGGTGAACGGAAGGGTGTGTGTTTTTATTTTAAAAATCTTTAAATTCTAAACCAGTGGTAGCATCCTTGTTCACTTTTATAACATTTGTATTGTGGCAAGGGTGAGTGCAGATTTCTGCGTGCAAAAACTCTGTCAGGAAATTTGGGCTTACTGCAGGTGTTAATAAGAATATATATATATATATATATATATATATATATATATATATATATATATATATATATATATATTGGAGTTAAGCTGCTCTGAAAGAGGTTCTCAACTGTTTATTTTTCATTTCCCTGTAACTGACCCCACCACTATAGACACACTTTGATTTAAGGCACAAATAGTGCCCTAATGGCACTAGAAGTATTTAAGAGTGTGAATTAAAGGAATACTCCTAACATCATCCTAGGGATAATAATAATAATAATAATATTTATTATTTGTACCCCGCCCATCTGGCTGGATTTCCCCAGCCACTCTGGGCGGCTTCCAACAGAAACCAAATACAACAATATCAAACATTAAAAACTTCCCTAAAAAGGGCTGCCTTCAGGTTTTTTCTGAATGTCAGGTAGTTGTTTATTTCCCTGACCTGTGATGGGAGGGCGTTCCACAGGGCGGGCGCCACTACCGAGAAGGCCCTCTGCCTGGTTCCCTGTAGTTTTGCTTCTCGCAGTGAGGGAACAGACAGAAGGCCCTCGGCGCTGGATCTCAGTGTCCGGGCTGAATGATGGGGGTGGAGACGCTCCTTCAGGTATACAGGACCGAGGCCGTTTAGGGCTTTAAAGGTCAGCACCAACACTTTGAATTGTGCTCGGAAACGTACTGGGAGCCAATGCAGATCTCTCAGGACCGGTGTTATGTGGTCTCGGCGGCCACTCCCAGTCACCAGTCTAGCTGCCGCATTTTGGATTAATTGCAGTTTCCGGGTCACCTTCAAAGGCAGCCCCACATAGAGCGCATTGCAGTAGTCCAAGCGGGAGATAACCAGAGCATGCACCACTTTGGTGAGACAGTCCGCGGGCAGGTAGGGTCTCAGCCTGCGTACCAGGTGGAGCTGGTAGACAGCTGCCCTGGATACAGAATTAACCTGCGCTTCCATGGACAGCTGTGAGTCCAAAATGACTCCCAGGCTGCGCGCCTGGTCCTTCAGGGGCACAGTTACCCCATTCAGGACCAGGGAATCCTCCACACCTGCCCTCCTCCTGTCCCCCAAGAACAGTACTTCTGTCTTGTCAGGATTCAACCTCAATCTGTTAGCCGCCATCCATCCTCCAACCGCCTCCAGGCACTCACACAGGACCTTCACGGCCTTCACTGGTTCTGATTTGAAAGAGAGGTAGAGCTGGGTATCATCCGCATACTGATGAACACCCAGCCCAAACCCCCTGATGATCTCTCCCAGCGGCTTCATATAGATATTAAAAAGCATGGGGGAGAGGACAGAACCCTGAGGCACCCCACAAGTGAGAGCCCAGGGGTCTGAACACTCATCCCCCACCACCACTTTCTGAACACGGCCCATGAGGAAGGAGCGGAACCACTGTATAACAGTGCCTCCAGCTCCCAACCCCTCTAGCCGGTCTAGAAGGATGTTATGGTCGATGGTGTCAAAGGCCGCTGAGAGATCCAGCAGAACTAGGAAACAGCTCTCACCTTTGTCCCTAGCCCGCCGGAGATCATCGACCAGCGCGACCAAGGCGGTTTCAGTCCCATGGTGAGGCCTGAATCCCGATTGGAAGGGATCCAAATGGTCCGCTTCTTCCAGGCGTGCCTGGAGTTGTTCAGCAACCACCCTCTCAATCACCTTGCCCAAGAATGGTAGATTTGAGACTGGGCGATAGTTGGCCATATTGGCCGGGTCTAAAGATGTTTTTTTAAGAAGCGGTTTAATGACCGCCTCTTTCAGCGGGGCTGGGAAGGCTCCCTCACAGAGGGAAGCATTCACCACCCCGCGCAGCCCATCGCCCAGCCCCTCCCGGCTAGCTTTTATAAGCCAGGATGGGCAAGGATCAAGGAGACAGGTGGTTGGTTTCACTCGTCCAAGCAGCCTGTCCACATCCTCGGAGGTAACAGGGATGGATGGATTTGTCAATCTGGTTCCTCTCATTTCTTTATTTTCCCCACCTCCCATTCTCCACATGTTCGAATCAGTTTGAGATTTGTTTTGGAAGTAAAAATTAATCAGCATTTAGTGCAAATTTCTCCTAATGTGCACATCTTAACATGCAATTTTATCTGACATATACATTTTTGAAAGCCATTTCCCATAATATAATGCACTATTTTCACTAAGAAATAGATTTTTAAGGACACTTCTCACATATTTTTAATATACACAGCGTTGGGCTGGAGAACTGCACCACACAATTTGGAGATGGAAAGCTGTGTTTTCAGTTTGCATATCGTTTGGGAAAGAATGAATCAGGTGAGTTCACATTGAAACCCTAACTCCCCCATCACTGGCTTATCCTATGGATTTTAATTATCTTTCTTTTCAGACAAACCACCTCTGCCCTTGCCCCCCCCCCCAAGATTGTGTATATAATGTGTAAGTTGCAAATTACACACCCTTATATTATTCAGAAAAGGAGATCAGGGTGGGGAAAGCATTGCAGCTGGTGGTTCCATGCAGGAAGAGGTGCTTGGACAGCTGTGGAGGTAACAATTCTACTCTCCTTTTAAAAAAAATGAAAAAATGAATGGCTTCAAGTAAGCAGCCCAACCCAGACTCCCCCACTCACACCATGTTCCATTGGGCTGTTCTACTTTAAGAATATTCCTTAAGGCCATTTTACTTTTGTTTGCAGCCAAACAAGGAGGTCCAGCTCCGAGGGCCTTCTGGCGGTTCCCTCCCTGCGAGAAGCGAGGTTGCAAGGAACCAGGCAGAGGGCCTTCTCAGTAGTGGCGCCCGCCCTGTGGAACGCCCTCCCATCAGATGTCAAGGAAATAAACAACTCTCTGACTTTTAGAAGACATCTGAAGGCAGCCCTGTTTAGGGCAGTTTTAATTCTGTTGGGAGCTGCCCAGAGAGGCTGGGGAAACCCAGCCAGATGGGTGGGCTATAAATAAATGAATAAATTATTGTTGTTGTTGTTGTTGTTGTTGTTGTTGTTGTTGTTGTTATACATTTTATAGGGAGCAACCATTAATTTTGGCTACCTGGTAAGTGTTTATGCGTGAAATGACATCGGAAGCCTCCTTCAGCGCATTGTGGCCAATGTAGCTCTTCCTATTCAGCATCATCTGCTTGCTCACCCAGAGTCCGAAGGTGAACAAGGCACCCATGGCAAAGTGCCCACCTTTCCCTCTGGGTGGTGGTGGGGACTGAGATCACAGGATCCACTCCTCACAGCTGGCCCAAGAGGGAGAGCTGGTGAACGAACAGACAGTGGTGGCTGTGCCTTTCTGTCCCTGGCAAGGAACAGTCACCACTTCCTGCTGTGTGCCCTTTGACATCCAGTCTTTCCTGGTGGGCTTTGTCTGTATACTCTTCGTTTTCAACTGACGCCTGGCATGGGAACTTGGGTGGCTAGTAGCAGATAATCACTGTGACATTATTTTTTTGCCATGTGGTTTGGTACTCCGAATAGCCTTCACACAGACTGGCAACGCAGTATATAGGTTTTCCTTGGTTATGGCAAATGGACCATTGTTTTCCCTGTACAAATTACAAGGCCAGGCTGTTTTATGATGAATGGCGTATGTCTACCCTCCCTTACACTTCATGGCCATAAGTAGAAATGATAAAAGCCAGTGACTTTACTGCATCACAACAATATGACTGTCCAGCGTGCTTTCAAATAATACACTCCTAGTCACTTCTGCCAGTCAACATCTTGCGATAAAGCTAGTAAACCCAGATGGTCTTTTAAACGTAGATTTGCATATCAAGCAACTCAGCACATTATTTTTTTTTTCCAGATTCTGATTTCATGGATAAAGCACAAATGAGACAAGGGGAGTCTGTTTTTGCTAAAACATGAATATATTAAGGCAATAGAAAAGAGCAACAAAAGAGATAAGCTTATATGTTTTATTAGATCAGCTTCTTTTGGAGCAGTTTGCACATTAACAGGAAGTCTTCTTCATTGGTAAGTTGGTTAAATTCCCAGACACACAGAAGCAGTGTGCAAGAGCAAAATTACTGCCAAAGTCACTTCTGTTATATAGTGACTGGCGACAAAATTCTTCAAGAAGTGAACAAATACATTCGGCAGGCCAGCAAATAATCACAGAATGGGCCATTCTGCCTAATGAATACTTCTTTGTAACTAGTACTGTAGTTGCCCAATCAATCAATTATTTGAGGAACTACATAGCAATGTGCAGGCTTTATTTAGGAGGGCAAAGGATGTAACTGCTTTGTGTCACTGAACACACTCATTTTAAAGTGTGCATCAAGCGGCTACTTGCACTTAGCCAAAACAGAGAAAATGCATAACTGAAAATGAGGACAAAATAAGTAAGAGACCTGCATAACGTAAGCATGCACACATATAGAAACAATCACTATAGGTAATTTAAATAGAAATACAATACATCTTGCCATAGTGAGGAAGACTGTGACCAGGTACCGGTAATATACACGCCTGCTCAGTCTGCTGTCCAGGTCTGATGGGCAGTGCCAAGGCCCTTCTCTTCCTTCTTGTGGCTTGTTGCCTTTAAACGGGACTTGGGGACCTGACATCCCTTAGAGGACGCCTTCAAATGCAGAAGTGTCCTTTGACAGCTCTTCCAATTGAGGACTGTCTTTTTGTAAAGTAGGGCATATGGTCACCCCAAACGTGTATCCTGGCTTTGGGCTTTCGGTGGCCCTTTCAATAGCTTACACCTAACAACATGTTTAAAATGGCAACGACAGCATCGTACCTACATTTTACACCTGTACCTTTGGCCATTGCACTTCCTATGGTCAACTCTAAAAGGAGGCCAGTCCACCTCATCAATATTTGTCTGTTGAGCTCATACTGTGTTTCCCCAAAAATAAGACATACCCATAAAATAAGCTGTAGCAGGATTTCTATGCATTTGCGCAATATAAGCCATACCCTGAAAATAAGCCATACCCCGAAAATAAGCCATAGTGACACGGCGCCTACCTTAAGATGGCTTGGGAGCCAGTGTGGTGTAGTGGTTAAGAGCGGTAGACTTGTAATCTGGGGAACTGGGTTCGCGTCCCCACTGCTCCACATGCAGCTGCTGGGTGACCTTGGGCTAGTCACACTTCTTTGAAGTCTCTCAGCCCTACTCACCTCACAGAGTGTTTGTTGTGGGGGAGGAAGGGAAAGGAGAATGTTAGCCGCTTTGAGGCTCTTTAGGGTAGTGAAAAGCGGGATATCAAATCCAAACTCTTCTTCTTCTTCTTCTTCTTCTTCTTCTTCTTCTTCTTCTTCTTCTTGGATAGGTGTGGCTATGCAGCGTACCGACGCGAAGCGGTTAAAATAAAACATCCCCCGAAAATAAGCCATAGTGTGTTTTCTTGAGGAAAAAAATATATATAAGACAGTGTCTTATTTTCGGGGAAACACGGTATCTATTATTTCCCGCCGAACCCTTATGAAGCCACATGGTTGGATGCTCGGTCTCCTAAATATCAAGTGGAATTTGAAACATCTGCTTGCAAACCTCCAAGGAAGAAGAGTCCACAACCTCCCCAGGGAGACGGTTCCACTGTCGAACAGCTCTTATTGTTAGAAAGGTCTTCTTTGGAATTTCCTTTCTTGTTAACTTGAAGCCATTGAATGCATTAATTCCAGGGTTAACCTTGAAGACATATTCATAACTTATTTTGTATCAGGTTCTTGTAATCAAGGGTAAAAGGTGAAACTCCTAGATCTTAATTTAAATTAATTGTGTGTGTGAATGGTTTTTTTTTTTTTGGGGGGGGGGGTGCCTCCCTGAGAATCGATATTCACTTTGGAAGATATAAAACACCACTCAAAAGTTATGGTTAGCATATTTTCCCCTGAGATTTTTTTTTTTTGGTAGGTGTCATCTGGAATTGCCAGTGGGGTTAATTCTGTGGCTGTTCTATCAAATGTTAGGTTCCAGTACAGATACTTGTGTATATATGAACAACTGTTTTTTTAGTAATCTGCCAGGAAGCTCTAATCTTCCTTTGCAGTTCTCCTGGGATTTAATTAGAATGGCTTCCTACAGCCTGACATGTTTATGAGGCATAGGTAAAGAGACAGTTCATAAAGCTGTCAATTTCCCGAGAAATTAAAGAAAAATTGGGCTTCTTAGTGCCTTGGCAATTCCACACTGCTGATATAGTAGCCTTGCAAACAATGAAATCAAAGGCTTCGTAACAAGATGCTGATGCATTTGATATGGACAGGGTTTAAAAACTATATACAAGAGCATTTGTCAATTTGAATGCCTAAAGAGAGAAGTATGGGAAGCGAAATAGAAATCCAGGTAGCTTCAGACCAGGCTGTTCAGTTTTCAGCAGTGCAAGGATGAATAATAGCCTCTTCATTGCTTCAATGATAACTGCAAATTTGCCTTTCATAAGACAAGTCTTAGGGAATCAAATCTGCAAGATGAAAAAGAATTGCACTGAGAGCACAAGATCCCTTGCTACCTGCACTTTCCTGCTTACTTTAAAGCCTGCGGACTTGGATAGTATAGCCACCAGGTTAAAAAGGAGAGCTTGGCATCATCAGCGAAGGGGAAATACACTGATGGTAATTGTGATGATAGAATTTTATCATTATAAACTATGATTACATACTATATTACAAATATATTTTCATATGGCAAAATCAGCAAAGCACATTTTCCAGGTGCCACCCTACATAAACCTACATAAGGGTCAATGCAATTAAAAAACAACAACAACAACCTTTAACCCTTAACCCCCAGGTGGTTAAGTCCAGTCAAAGGCAACTATGGGGTTGTGGCGCTCATCTCACATTCAGGCCAAGGGAGCCGGTGTTTGTCCACATGTGGCCAGCATGACTAAACTGCTTCTGGCTCAACGGAACACCGTGACAGAAACCAGAGCACACGGAAACACCGCTTACCTTCCCGCCATAGCAGTACTTGCACTGGCATGCTTTTGAACTGCTAGGTTGGCAGGAGCTGGGACAGAGCAACGGGAGCTCACTCTGTCGCAGGTCTAAACCATTGAGCCTCTTGGGCTTGCCGATCAGAAGGTCGGCAGTTCAATACAATTGAACTCAGTGGGACAAGATTGTGCTATTAGGGTGGTATCCAACTAAATCATACCCAGAGTAGATCCACTGAAATACATGAATTTATACCCCATACTAAGGGTACCAACTTGAATAAAACATTGGGGGAGCCCAGGTAAGCCCTGCCCCACATAATCTATCACAGTTTGTTGTGGGGGAGGAAGGGAAAGGAGAATGTTAGCCGCTTTGAGACTCATTTGGGTAGTGAAAAGTGGGATATCAAATCCAAACTCTTCTTCTTCTTCTTCTTCTTCTTCTTCTTCTTCTTCTTCTTCTTCTTCTTCTTCTTCTTCCTCCTCCTCCTCCTCCTCTTCTTCTTCTTCTTCCACTGTACTTCAATCATTTGGGTTTTTTGACCCTGAGATCATGGGTTAAATAATGCCTGCCAAATATCAGTGATTTGAAAGGAAGTGTGAAATCACCCAAGCGCTGCAATCCAACGCACACTTCCTTGGAAATAAGCCCAATTGAATCTCTATGGGACTTTACTCTAAGTAAACATACACAGGACTGGGCTGCACATATGAAATCAGATCGTAGAGCAATACTTATTTTGTGTGCTTTGGCCAGTTCTTTTTTGCTCTCCTCTTCTGACTCTTACACAAAATGTTCGTGAGATTTGTACCCATCTACAGTGCAGTGGTGGATCACGGGTGTGTTACTCTTGAGGAAGGTGAAATATATTTTCAAGCATCCCCAAACTCATGATACTTGGGGACCTATGGCAACCCCCTTTGTGTCCAGAAATCTTCATCCTTTAATTGACTGGCACACTGTTGCACTTCTGCATTAATATCTACAGTCTGAGTCGATGCTGAGTCTTAATTTTCCACCTGTCCTCTTTTGGTTTTACTCTCCTGCTGTGCCTTTCTTTCTTTCTTTCTTTCTTACATGCATTTGTCTTCATTAAAGTTCCTTCTCCACCCACCCCCAAGTCTTTGTTCAGAGTCCTTTACTTCCTAGCCTTTAAAATTATAGTCATTACTCCTATAAAAGATATTGTAAGAAGGCATCTGATACCAGGTTCCTCAGATGTGTCTCTTGTAAGCCATAAACCACCCGAGGGATAATACTTTCTCAGTCCCGAACATCATATTTTTGTCTCTTGCACGATTATTTAACTTCCTGTCTCTTTCTCATTTCTTTCTAGGTTGCTAACACACTTACGGGTTTTATATATAATTTTCCGAAGCATCCAAACTAGGAACGGCTCTCTTTTTATATTCTAACACATATATGATAAAAAGGGGGGAAATAAAAGTTTATAGGCAGGGAATAAAAAAGTTGTGGAAGGCTAAGAAAGGCTATGCTATATATAGGTCAGCAAGGTAAAGCTGAGATTGAGCGCAGATCAAAGACAAGTTAAAAATTATTTGACAGCACATGATTTAAAACAGCCACTCTAGGAAGCCCCTTGTAATAACTTATTCTAACTCGCACTTTGCAGATTGCTGAGCTGTCTTGAAAGAATTCGGGGACTACTGAGCTTGGGCATGGTTTTCACTTATGATTTCTGAGATCAGAAGTGCAATACAATGGGTCAATGAACGACCAAGATGTCACTCACCCTATTAGGAGGAAGAGATTAGCACTTTCTTGAGCCACTGAGAGTTCATGAAAAGCAGCCCCAACTTTTGTGCTCCTGAGGATGGTTGGCAGTAACATTGGACACAATGGCTTGGAAAGATAGTTAAAAGCTACCATTGAAATTAATTAGAGATAAGTCCAGTCATGACTAACTTGTTCCATATATTTCAACTTGTTCCATTTATTCCAATTAACTACATCTGGGCCCAACCAAATACATATCGCCTTGCTTCCCTTTTCTTGTTTAAATTAACCTTTTAGTAGCAGAGTTTTGCATGTTCTCTCCTTGCACCAGACACTGTATCACGTCAGGACTTTGGTCTTTCAAATTTCAGTGGCACCCCGTGCAAGGCCAGCATTTGGTGCCCCCCCCGTGCCTCTCGCCTTCTGTTCTGCTCATTTCACGATTTCACAGTTGTGATGCCCCCTAGGCTCGGCACCCAGTGCAGCGGAACCTGTTGTGCTGCCCTAAATCTGCCTCTGATCACTTCGTATTACTGCCACTCCCAACAAAGCAATCTAAACCTGCTTACCTGTCTATATGGACTGCATTTGCAGGAGTGTATACCTTCCTCTGCTAGAATGGTTAGAGCATGGTGCTGACAATGCCAACATTGCAGCTTTGACCCCCTTATGGGACAGAATGAATCAGAAGAATCTTTAATTGCATCAGCCACTAGCCGTAGCAATAAAATAAAAAAATAAAATAAAATAAAATAAAATAAAATAAAATAAAGATACTGTAGAGTTAAAAACTTAACTATACAAAATGCATTCTGGAGGTTTGCATCAATAATCAAATAATATATCTTATTCTAATTGCCCCTGCTCTCTCTCTCTCTCTCTCTCTCTATATATATATATATATATTTGCACTGTTTGCTGTTATCTTGATCTGCTAGAAGAAAGGACACAGTAGCAATGGTTGAGCAACCTGGTACAGATAGTAGTGGAGGGGTAAAAACCTCACTCCCCAAATATCCCTTATGGGACAGTTGCACAGAGGTTGGACCAGATGTTCCTCCAGGTCCCCTCCAACTCCACGATTCTGTGATTCCCTCTTTCTACTATGACTGGCTTCAGATGCCACGCTGTTGGAAGGGCAACAGTAAGTGCAGGTGTCATGTGATTCCTGCCTTCCTGCTTATTTCATCCAAAATGTAGCCACCTTTGGAATGGAAAACATTTGTGAACGTACCTCCTTGTCTGATTTCCTGCCCCCCTCCCCCAGCTCTTTACAATCTATTGTGGTGGAATGAGCCATTTAAAGATGCATCCTCATGCCTTCATTCTGTCAGCAGCTCTGCTGCCTGTCATATGACTTTTTCTGGTACAGGTGCTAACCTTTGCTGTGCCTCACTCTTGCTTACTTTTGTGAGATCTTGACATTTGCTAAAGCTGCTCCTCTGTCTGAACTGTTGTTCCCCAGGAATTCTAAAGGGTGTGTGCGTGTGTGCACGCGTGCACACCACATTGTGCTATGCAACACACAATGGCTTGAAAAGAAAAGAGAGTGTGACTTACTTTTTAACTAGTACCATGACCTCTTGGCAACCAGGTAGCCCAAAGCACCTGGAAGCAATTGTGCCTTTTAACATGTATAACAGTAAATCCATATAAAATAAATCTCATTCCAAAATTGCAGATTTTTATGGGTGTTACCTTTATATAACACTTAAGTATGAAATGGAAAATTGTGATCGGGACTCCGTAAGATTCAAAGATTGAAAGGGGCCTTCAGGGTCATCATCATCATCATCACCACCATCATCACCATCATCGCTGCCGTCACCACTTTGATCATGAGCAGCCGAAGCCTTTATAATTAATCCTAAAACCAGAATGCATGTAATCATAATAAAACTTCAGGGGGGGGGGGGAATCCAACTAGGCAACAAAGAGTGGCTTGGGCAACCTAGTCGGGTGGGGTATAAATAATAATAACAACATTATTTTTATTAACAAATAGCAAAGATTCGTTGAAAATTCAGGAAGGCTGAATTTTGCTAAATTTTGCGCCCCTCAAAAAACAGCCTCGATAGTTGGCTTTTTCTTTCCTCAGGGTGGCATTCAGCATAAAAATGCTTGCAGAACGATTTCAAGTTTTTTTATTGTATTTAAATCTAAGCATTTCTGTACACTAGTGTGCAGCACTGGGGCTTTAAAAGTTTTAATGTGCCTTAGCACATAGCAACAGGCTTATAAAGGCTTTTAATTCTGCAATTGTTGCTCAAAGTCAGGCATTCATGCAGATCGGCTCACATCAGCGAGACAGAGAGAGAGGTGTGGGCAATGTTCTTGCAATTAAAACAAAAATGGTACAGAGGCAGTGGCAAATCTGGTGTGGAAATGGTGAAAGTGTGTATGCTTGTTGTTTTTTTGATAGACTATTTCACAGCCCTTGAAATGGAAACTTCGGCATAAAAAGCTGAATATCAAGAAAGTTGGGTGCAGCACTACTTCATAGTAAATTGTGGCTGTTGCAGCCTGTATGTATTTTAGTTGCAGCAATTGCAACTCCAGTTATAGAATCATAGAGTTGGAAGAGACCACAAGGGCCATCCAGTCCAACCCCATCTTTTAATGGATACCCTTCACCTGAAAGGGAAAGAGCACTGTTTTCTCAGGGCACTGACTTGGGTGTGCAGTATGTTCGTGGATGTCTGCATGAATAAGACCTATCCCACTGAATAAGTCCAGTGCTGAGGAAAGTTCTGTGCATGTAAGCAAACAAGCCAAAAAAGTTATTGCTGTATCATTGCTGTATTAAGAAGCGACTGCTGCATTTATCTCTAGACAGGAACCAGCCTGTTGTTAAACTGTAGCCAGATGTAATTTAGTTTTGGTAATGGAGAATCAATTGTAGCCTACGTCTAGCATAACATGGGTACAAATGGCAGCATTGTTTGGCTAAATTTAATTTCACCTAAACAATCTAATTTTTGAAGGCAAACATCTTCAGAAGGGTAATCAACATACAAGCCTTGTTAAGGATTACTAGAAGACCTTCTGATAGCATCCTGTTGACCCAACTGTGTTCTTCTCATAGCGAATTGTATTCTTCTCATAGTGAACTGTATTATCCCATTTCACCAATGGGAACTTTTAATTGAGTATTTGATATTGGTCTGTTGAACTAACAGTTCTGAGTTCAGCTTGCCACATTTCACCATCAGTTTGCATTTTTTTAAAAGTACTTATGAATAGTCATTCTTTGTGTACACACTATTCACATTTTGCAAGCAATTTCCCCAAACATCATGCATTTTATGTTAATTTCACTAATATACAGTCATACCCCGGGTTGCGCACGCTCCGTGTTGCGTACGTTCCAGTTAAGAACGCCCACAACCCGGAAGCATTTCCAGAGCTCGTGCGACCCGCATGTGACCCCGGATGCACAGAATGCTTCTGCGCACTTCGCACATGCGCAGAAGTGCTCAAATTGCGCTACTTCCGGGTTTTCGGTTTTTTCGTGCATTCGGGATACGCCCGCCCGTGTTACGCATGGCGACCCAGAACAGATCGCGTGCGTAACCCGGGGTTCCACTGTATGCATTTTATCTCCACTTTCCTGTAATGTATTCATTCCCCACATTTACATGCTTAAAAAAAACTGAATTGCAAAATTCAGAAAATGATGGCTGTGTTTCTGTTCATGTATTGTTTTGGGAATGCAACTTAGGTAGTTTTTCACCCACCAACCCCACCCTAGCAGAGGCAGCTATGCGCCCCCCCCCCCCAATTTGAACAAGTATAACAAGACATGGATATGAAAAAAGTTATATCATCAGAGCCAGTACTCAGCTGAAATCAGCTGAGAGCTTCTTCTGTTGCCTGTCGCACTCCTACTCACATGTGTGAGAGGTTATTATTTTTGTGGATGCCAGAAGCACAGAAATGGTCAGAAAGAAAGGACTGTGGTGGTTCTTTCCACAAGGGAGGGGCATAAAGCATGCAAGGAACCCCTTCATTTGGAAGGACTGCCCAGCTACCCCTCCAAAAGCCATTTCTGGTGGGGATAAGTCATGCTCACTTGCCTCTAAGCATCCCTGGGAGCAGAGAGCTGTGTGAAAGTGCTAGCCCTGCCCAGAGGGGATGAGTGAATGGTTGGCTGAGCACAGGAGAGCTAAAGCAACGGCCTTTAAAAATGTATAGTGCAGATAGCGCCTACGTTCTATTCGGATTAGAACCACCGAAATTAATGACCTTAGATTATGCCCATTAATTTTAATGAGTCCCGGATGCGGCCCAATCGCCTTCTAAATGTGGCCCACGGACGGTCTAGGAATCAGCGTGTTTTTACATGAGTAGAAAGTGTCCTTTTATTTAAAATGCACCTCAGGGTTATTTGTGGGGCCTGCCTGGTGTTTTTTACCTGAGTAGAATGTGTGCTTTTATTTAAAATGCATTTCTGGGTTATTTGTGGGGCATAGGAATTCATTCATATTTTTTTCAAAATATAGTCCGGCCCCGCCACATGGTCTGAGGGACGGTGGACTGGCCCACGGCTGAAAAAGGTTGCTGACCCCTGGTCTTATCTGAGTAGGGTTGGATACAGCTCACTGAGAGGGCGAATCTTTTCTCCTCCTCAGATTAACCCTTGAAAGGAGGGGGGAAATTGTGGGATAAGGATTTGTGGGGCTGGCACACTTTAAAAGCCAAACAATACAACAAAAAATGATGCAGAAACATATGTCATAGCAATTATAATTTATGTGGCTTTGTGGTGGACTGTACCCTAAAAGCTGAGACAGGTAGCCAAAGCAAACTGCTATATTCCAGCAATAGATAGATAGATAGATAGATAGATAGACAGATAGATAGATAGATAATGTTGCTGAACTTTTCCCATGCTTTGCCTCACATGCAGCACACCCCCCAATCTATGTTTACTCAGAAGCAGGGGTCCCACTGAGTTAATCTGGACTTACTCTAGTACTAAGTAAAGGTGCATAGCATGCCAGCCACCAAATCCCTTATTGGTGTAAAGATTGCCGTGAACTAGAACATATAACGCATAGTTGATCTGTACATAATTTAAATGAAAACGTTCATATAAACCTTTGCCTAAAACTTACTTCCTGGAAAGATAATTCTCTTTCTTTCTTTCACCCAAGAGTTGCATGACATCAGGCATTTTCATCTTGTAATAAAATAGTTTAGAGCAAGTAAACACTTGATGCAACACTTGTATATACAGGAGTGTGCCAGAAGCTACAACAGGTAGTATGATTGTTATGGAAGGTTTAGGAAGCCTGAAAGTGTATTATTAGTCCCCAAAAGGGGGGGGGGAGGAGAAAAAGGCTTCTCCCCCCCACCCTTCCTTTTTCCTTTCCCCCCCGTTCATGAATGCAAGGGGGCTCCGAGGCCCTTCTCCTGAGGAATTCAAGTGCATATCTGTGGTGGGAAAGTGGATGTAAGAAAAATGCCATGGGTACGGAGAGAGAATGGGGGGAAAGCCATATATTTCAAGAAAGAATATTGTTTACAAGGAGTGTTAATAGGTTTCAGGGGAAATGTTAATTTTTTTTTCTTCCTAGGCTGAAATAGCTACTGTAAGTTTTTAATGGTTAATCATTCATTCTTGAATTTTTATATTAAGCATTTCATATTACTTTATTGACTTAACTTTTATGCTCTTCTTCATTTTGACAGTAAAGAATGACCAGGCAATACTCTTTGAAAATTGGAGGCCATTTGCAGCTGCTCTCTGCTGAGGGAAGTGAATAATAGGGTGCCCTCAAGGAATTTCAAAGGTATCACTCAACAGAAACTTTTGTGTCTGAAGAAAACTAGACCATTTTATCATGGTAGGCATGCTGATATGTTTGCTTTAATAAAATGCCATATTTCTGCCTTTAATCTCTTGTCAACCAGCTATTAAAAACCCAAAGTGTATGCGTGCAGCACATGTAAACACTTTGTGGTTTGCTGAAGTAGCCACAGAACACACCAATAAAGCCTGCAATTTGTGTTTGGTGAGCTGGGCTGTAATAATTTTCTTGAGTAATGGAAAGAAATAAGAATCTTTCCCCTTCTCCCCTTTCCCACCCACCCCTTGCTTCAAACCAGAAACCCTATTTTATTTAATTCAGTGACCCGTGCAATTAAATGGAAAGGCGCACGGAATGTGCACCTTATGAAAACCTTTCATGAGCTATAAAACAATGACCTTAAGAAATACCGCTTATTTACAGATAGTAACAGAGAACTGCCAGTTACAAAACTACTGTCATGAGGTAATTATTTATGAAAACTGGTCCTCAGAGGCTCCCTTGTTTCCATACTAGGCTTCTGTGTGTCTATGAATTCTGCTTATTCAGCTCTTAAAAAAAACAAAAACACTTTTGATCCCCTTTGGGTGATATCTTGCCCAACTGAGTTTAATGGCAAGATTAACACTGATGTTAGTGAGTTCAAGCTTTCCCTCAACAAATCGTTTGCTGTTGGTTGAAGATGAGCTTGGAGATCATAGCTGCCAAAAGAGCATGTAGATAACATTTCTTATGACTAACAGAGCAGGGAATCTCTTCTTTGTTTGGAGAGGCAGAGGGGTTGGCGGAGTCTTAAAAAATAAACTGGCAACAGTTAGCCTTGAGGGCACAGGCAGTCCACAGGGAGCTATCTAGTGGCCAGGGCTGAGACCTCGCCTGCTCCACGATGACCTTCTCTGAGCTTGTTAACCATCTACACCTGACTTAGCTGGATTGGCCAGGTTTATCCTGAATTTTGATTAGGCAGCCTATCAGTTTCGTGCCTACGACGACATGCCCTTTCACCTGTCTAACAAGCCATATCCCTGCTGTTGCTATGCAGTCTCCACATGGGTTTCTGCTTACGTTGCCTCTTCCACGATATTGCTCCCGTTGGATTCTAACTTTGCAAGTTCTAGTTCATGCATATGGGGTTTTAAGTAGCGGTTCTTTTCATGGCCCACTACATAGGAAGCTGCCTTGGACTGAGTTAAAGTCCATGTAGCTCAGTATTGTCTGCACCGATGAGCAGCTGCTCCCCTGGAATTCAGACAGGAACCAGTTTCTGATCTGCTTGGAGATGCCAAAGGCTAAATTGGGACCTTTTGTGTGTAATGGATGGGCAATTTTGCTGGGCTGTGGCTAGCCACTTTGCAGAACTTTTTTTCAATGTTTCCCTTTTTTTGTGGTGGCCGCCATTTCTATCCACAATGCCCCAGACCAATGTTAGGCCCAGGGTGTTATGGACGATGCAAAATGGCAGTCAGGCTGCCACCACAATGGTCTCTGGCAGCAGCAGCAACAACAACAACAGCAACAATGGAAAAAAGAAAGACGGTGTTGTACTGAATGGTGAGCCCTGCTCCATAGAAAATGTTAGAAAATGTCCCATCTTGGGAAAAAAATGGCAAAATTGACCTTCCAAATTTTTCTGCCCACCAATAGGGTGAAGGATATGGAGAGGCCATTTGCTCAGAGCTAGTGTTAAAAGCGGAAGAACTGGGGATGTTAAAAACAAAACAAAACTGGCTGATGGGCCTGTAATTCTCTAACTTGGTTTTGTTCTTATTTCTCCATTCTTGTACCCTGCTGTGTTTGTGTTCCTTAAGGAAGTGAAGTTGCCAGTTCTGTTTGTGGGAGAATCCCCAGAGCCCTTAAATGGGTAGAATTTCCAATTTTACAGAGGAAAAAAACCCTAGTAAATAGATGTTGCCTTTTTAGAGCCTTAAGATGCTGTTAGCACACACATCCTTTCTCCTCAATGGTTCCTTAAATCACAGCCTCCTCCTGGGAAAACCTTCCTTGTCTATGTTACTTTAAAAAACTTGTATCCTACCAAGATTATACTGAAAGCTTAGGGCTGCCAACTCTTTTACTGACCCATCTCCCTTGCCTTAAGAGCAGCTTGATAAGCAGACATGTAACTGGTGGAACGTTTCTAGGCTGGGAGATAGAGAGATAGTTGAAGCTTCACCAAGTGCATTTTTGCATGTTGTCAGGGCCGAGCTATACAAGACTTGAAGATCCACCGTAGGCTCTCACATTTTCTTTCAGTTTTGTTTAAGAGCAGCCATGGGTATAAGTTCTCTTTATGCTTTCACTGTATGTTTTTTATGTTTTAATTGCTCTAAGGTGCTTTGATATATTTTTATGGTATAGTAGTGCACAAATATTTATTTATAAATAAAGGAATTGGTAATAATAATATATAACCAGGGAAGGCAACAATCCCTCAGGAGTAATCTTCCTGGTTTTGCATACCATAGCTTGGTGAAACCCAGAGCTGTTTATGGGATGCAGCTAACGACAACCCTATGCCGCATGAGCTTACCCAGAATAAAGACTAGGCCCCCAGGGCAATCTTAAAATAAATCATATTTCTTTGTATTTGCTTTACATTGATAGATAATACTACCTTTTGGTCACAGGATTTATGGTGGTGATGAGGAAAAACATGTATCAAGTGGAGACTAAAGATGGATTCTGAGTAAATCCTGAGTAAACATCAGTCTGTCTCAAAAGAAAATGGAGTGTGCCTCCAGGGATGAAGTCAAACCACTTGTGTTAGCAGCACTGAAGTGATCTCCACAGCGCACAAAGCCTGGTTAGTGTGTATGGAAGTCCTGGGCTGCCTAGACAACAAGACCCTCCTGTCAGCCTTGTGGATGTGGTCCAAAGGAAAGCAGAGCAGTAATAAGAATCTGTTTGGCACCAGCCTGCAGTAGTTGCTGGAAGGAGGCGTACAAGGTGCCATCCAACTGTCTTAGGAACGTACCCTAGGAACTTTACTCCTTAGCCCTTTCTTCTCCCAAAGACGTCCTACAAGGCAACGGAGGTTTAGGATCAAAGTTTTCCTTCTGGATGAGCTACCTTCCCAGGTTGATGAGCTCCATCTGCCCCTCACTCCCCTCTACAGCTCCTGAAGTAGCTGCCCTCTTGACCATTGGACCCACTATTGGCCTTGTCCGCTGGAGCCTGTCTTCACGTGCGTGGGAGGGAGTTGTGTGCCCGCCACCCATGTGGCTGGAGGGCACGCAGCTTCCCTCCCAAGTTTGTGTGGGGAGGAGAGCATTTCCCTCAGAGGCTTGGGAGGGAAGCTGTGTGCCTTGGGTACGCTGACCGGGCCTCTCGATGGCCTGCCAATCCCAGGCATGCAGGAGGGCAGAGCTGGCCAGCCGGTTGCTTCAGCATCCGCAGCAGAATAGCCTGCAGCGCTCCGACGGGCTCTGCTCTGCTCGGCAGCGGCTGTCAGCTGGCCTGGCTCTTCAATCCCCAGACTCCAAATCTTGGACCTGGTGCCCGAGAGCCCGGCGCCCGGATGCCCCATACCCCTAGCGCCTATGGGTAAGCCGGCCCTGACTCTGTGAGAACTTGCAATATTGTTTTCCTTGCAGCGTTTAAAGAGCTAGGCTGATTTGTGCCCAGCCTTCAAAACAGAACAGGTTTGTTTTCATAGATATCAACATTGGAGAAGCGCATGGATTTGAAAATGGAGTAGAAAGAGAAAGTCGTTGTGCTGTTAAAAGTGACCTTGGAAATGTGCATATCAATTAAGAAGCATCTGCCAAGAAGTTACGTTACAAACAAGAATCTCAAGCGCTTGCAATAATGCTGCTCGCTCTCCTCCCCACCCCCTCTTTCTGAACTTGATGGCTGGGTGCCCACGTGAATGCATTATCTCTACCAAAAATGTGTGTGGTTTTTAATCTCTTATCGGATTTAGCAAAATGAAATTAGTCCAGAGTGAAATACCCTAGGAAGGAAATCAACTTGAAAAATCAATCAGCCTGCTATCAAGCGAAGTGCAAAGGTCAGGGGCGGGGAGAGGTACAGTTGAGCAAAATTTGTGCTTGTGGTAGGAATACTCTGAGTAAGTTTCCCTCAGTCCACGCAGTCTGTGGCTCAGCAGCCCATGAAGATGAGCCACAGGAGCTACGTGAGATAACTTTCACCTTCTTCTTTAATACTTACATCATGCCAGAGCCTGCATCTGGCTAAAGGTTTTGGCCTGTTTGTGGAGCAAAAAAAAATTACAGAGCTGCCTATCTACATTTAGAGCGGTTATAATAACTAATAATAATAATAATAATAATAATAATAATAATAATAATAAATTTTTATTTATACCCCGCCCTTCCCAGCCAAAAACCGGGCTCAGGGCGGCTAACACTAATTAAAATCACAGCAAAAACATAAACACAATCAGGCTAACTGTCTTAGCCTAAGATGAAATCACCTACTGTACCATAAATTCACTGAAGCCCAATTTGTGCATGATACTGCAGCAAATGCTGGATCCCACCGAGTGTTAAGGGAGATACACAATCTAAGCACAAGTGAACTTGCATGATACATCAATGCATTTGTCACATTTACACTTTGCATGTTAGGTGTACACGTAAAGCATTGTAGCTGGGGTGGGGGAGTGATTTGTAAAGTATACTTTGGTAGGCCTTGTGCAAATCAATCATAACACGGGCATAATATTGAGGATGAATGAGTCCTTAGTCACTGGAAAAGTGTGGCCTAAACATTTATTTTAAAATCCCCCTTAACAATATCATTAAGTACAGGGGCGCTGACTTGGGGCCAGGATCAGGGGTGCCCAGTGGCACCGACGTAATGTGACTGTTATGTATTGAAGTTCTCACCCTAGGCCACTAGGGGTGTGTGTATATAGTTCATTCTGCTGCAGTTTTCACTCAGGTCCGCACATGCAAATGAAGGATTGAAAAGTGACGTTCAGGGATTGGGTAACTACAGAAAGTTGCATTGTAGCTGAGTTCTATATAAGCAGGCTGCTGAGCCCTTCAGCTCACTTCTGTTCCAGCCTGAGAATAAACAAGAGCTGCCTGAAAATCACTGTGTCGTCTGCTGTGTCCACCCACAACTTAACAGTGACACCATGGCGTTATGTTATGTCACCCCCCAGAAGTGGCATCAGGGGCCCTGTGAGGCCTAGGATGACAAGGTCCCGGAGGTACCATCCGAGGCCTCGCAGAGCCTTGAAACTGGCATCCTGGGCCCCACACGACCTCCAGAGTCACTTCCGGTTCCTTGGAAGGTACAAGACCCGGAAGTTGTGTCCAAGGTCTGCGGAGTGGGTGCTGAGCACTCACAACAAAATTTTTGTGGGTCCCCTGGCACCTAGGTGCTTCTGGAGTTGGCGTCAGTGTTTAAGTATCAAAATAAACACATCCCCAAGAACAGTGTTGAGCAGAAACCTGGATATGCTTATGGATGCTATGGTATGATACATTTTCATCTTGTGCATTTCAGTCCTTCCACCACCATGTTACAGTTCATCACTTTCTGCACATATAGGTTATTATCAATGCTATATTTATATTTTTGTGTGACATATTTGATGTAATGCACAAATGAAAGTAGCCTATTAGTAGATAGGGTCGTGACATCTTGCAGGAGTGGAAAAGCTTTTTTCCCCTCCTCCTGACAAACGCCATAGTCCTGTGAGATGATCTGTTAGGAGCTACAGGCTAGTGGTGGAAAATACCAGAAGCAAAAGTGGGTGGAATTTGCAGGATTGCATAGCTTTCCCCATCTCTCTTTCACTGCCTCTTGCATGCAAAAGAAGCAGCAGTTACAAGCAAGAGTGGATCTACAATGCTGGAGGGGTGCATAAAAAATAAATTGGGAGTCCCATGCGGCCTTCTAGCCACAAGTCCTACACTGTGGACACCATTGATGTAGAAGCTGACAAGTGAAGGGAAGTTCATGACCATTATGTCCTACACTGCTGAGAAATCACAGGGCAATTTTGGGAAGATGAATGCTTCTCCATGATTTTGCTACCATTATTCAAGCTGCCACCCATAACTGCAACACCAGAAATCTTCCTTTGTGTGCTAGCCAATATGACCTAGTAACACTGAAACTGGATTTAGATGCTAACACCGAGTAAAATTGCTAAAATGTACAAAACAAGTTCAAAATTGTGTTTGGAAATGTAAAGAGAAAGAGGGTACTTTTTACCATATGTGGTGGACATGAACATTGGTAAAGGCTTTCTGGGAAATGATATGTAATGAATTAAAGAAAATGTTTAAAAATACATTTGTTAAAAAACCAGAAGCCTTTGTACTAGGTGTAATAGGTGAAGAGTTACCAAGAGAAGACAAAATACTTTTTATGTATGCGATGACGGCAGCAAGAATGCTACTAGCCCAGAGATGGAAGGAAGGAGATGTACCAACCAAAGAAGAATGGCAGATGAAACTCATGGAGTATGCAGAGATGGCAAAACTGACGGGGAAGATCCGAAACCAGGAAGATCAAGTATTTTCTAAAGACTGGAGTAAATTTGTAAAAAATTTTAAAAGACTACTGTAAACAGCTAAAATTTTTGGCAGGGATGTAATGACACTTATCATGTAGAGTTATTTATGATAATTATGGTTCTATAACAGATGGATAATAGTAAAAGATGCAGCAAATTTAATTTTAACCATGGAACCCATGGAAGTGAGGGAAGGAGGTCCGAAGTTTCAAAATAACCTTGTATTTTAATGTTTGAAATGGTTATCTTAAATATGTATAAAATTATATAAAAAAATAAAAATTATAAAAGAAAGAAAAAGAAAGAATCTGGATTTAGTTGCACGCTACATCCTTAGAGGACCTCTGATAACTTTTCAAAACATGTTAATCTTCGCACACCATGATAAGGTGCAGTTCGGTCTTGATGATTGACGGCTGAATGAGGGGGACTGAATCCATGGAAAAAATGTGGTGTGTTTGTGGTACAAGTTCTATCTGTGGTGTTTGAGATGGGATGTCTCTTCTTTTACACATGTCATTCACCAGTTGACACTTTTGTCATTAAGTGTTGAGCATACATGCATGAATCACACTGTAAGGACACACATGTGTGGCATAGAGGTACTGCATAAGCAATTTCTCTTACTTCCTTGAGCCTTTTCAGACATAATATTGAAAGTACTACCTCCTCTCCATGATAATGAACTTGTGTGCTTTTTCATTCAACTTCTGCTATAGAAGTCATATTAAAAGAGAAAGTACCACAATGCTTTTGCATATATCTATATATCGATATCGATATCCCTAGGATGCTAAGTTGCCCAAGGCTTTCTCTCAGTGTGAATTTGTATCATGTAAGTCTATCAGTTTATAATAAAATGAATATGAAAGGACAGGACCTTGCTTGTTGTGGCTTATGATGATTTTAATTCAACACTATATTCTTCCCTTAATCTAATTCTCAGGCATTGGAGGAAAAGCGACCAACAGAACTTAGCATTATTAAATAGGATACCATGGACAGGACCATTTCCTTCAGTGATGCAAGGTGCAGGTTAATGACTTATGGCAACAGGACACAATTTAGTGGATTGAAGTATATGCCACTCATAGTGGTTTCTAGGCCAAACAGAAGTTCCACTTCATTTCTATGGAGAGAGAGTTCCATATAATTGCTCCTTCATAACAAAAGTTACGGTGGCAATATTGGATGATTCTTAAGAACATTATACAGCTTGAGATATAAAACACTTCACAACATTGCTGTTTATTTTAACAGGCAACTCTCGAAAATTTCTGTTTCTTCTATATATTTATTTTAAACATTTCTAAACCACCCTTCATCCAACAGATGCCAGGACGGTGTACAACAACAGTGAAAAACATTTTATTGTAATAAAGTGATTCCTTCAAACAACAATAAAACAGAAAGGCACAAGGGGTTGTAAGTCCATGTTTGGTATGCTCAGAGTAGATCCACTGAAATTAATAGACATGAGCAACTTAAGCCAATTAATTTCAGTTGTTCTCTGAGTAGAGAGTAGTCGACTACAACCCAAAACTATTAAGGACAATAAGAGGCCATAAAAACATTTTAGAATGCCTGGGCAAATAAAAGTCTCTTAAAGGTAGAGGGACCCCTGACCATTAGGTCCAGTCGCGGATGACTCTGGGGTTGCGGCGCTCATCTCACTTTACTGGCCGAGTTAGCCAGCGTACAGCTTCCGGGTCATGTGGCCAGCATGACTAAGCCACTTCTGGCGAACCAGAGCAGCGCACGGAAACGCCATTTACCTTCCCACCGGAATGGTACCTATTTATCTACTTGCACTTCGACATGCTTTCGAACTGCTAGGTTGGCAGGAGCAGGGACCGAGCAACGGGAGCTCACCCCGTCGTGTGGATTCGAACCACTGACCTTCTGATCAGCAAGCCCTAGGCTCTGTGGTTTAGACCACAGCGCCACCCGGGTTCCAAAAAGTCTCTTAACCTGGTACAAAAAAAGATTTGCAGCATGTATTTTTATGAATCGGTTTTTCAGAAATGGCAACAAACATGACTTTTAAAAACCATAGAACCACAGAATAACAAGTTGCGTCCCTCCACTCCTGAGAGATCGCGAGATGAGCAGCAACCAACAGGTATGTTGAGAAGCATTGGCACCAGCAACAAATGGATCAGAAACTTAACTTAGGCTGACCTTTTAAGCGCTATTAAAACGTTATTAGAAATACCATTATAATCCACGAGTGTAGATCCGCCCTTAGTGTCCAAGGTGACCTGGTTTTTTTTGGCTATTGTTAAGTGATATATGATATCGTTAGTGCTATATATCATTTATTGCTATTGCCTGTGGAATGCTCTACCAATAGAGAGTCAGGCGACACCTTCTTGCTTTAACCTTTAAAGCTCTGTTGAAAACTTTTCCATGCCCCCAAGCTTTCACTGGCCATTAACATACTAGTTCGTTGAGCTCTGATTTAAAATTTTATATGGTTTTTACTGCATGCTTTAATGTATCCTTTGAGGAAAAGGATGCTGGACTCCTTTGAGAACAAGGTGGGACATAAATACCATTAAATATATATATATATATATAGACTGGACCAGCAAATCACTCTATACTTCTCGAAGGCATGGGCTTGCATGTGCATTTCACCATGCTTACATTTAATTTGCATGCTGTTTTCCAGCATCTTGTTATACCACAATCGTGGTATGAAACCCTGGTTCTAAGTAATGCCGAGTGTGTTTTACTGGTTCTGTGAAGTGCATGGTATTGTACATGTGCAGAAAAGACACAAGTACCAGAGACTTCCAGCCAAATATTTGCTGGCTGGTTGTTTTGGACCAATATGTGTAGTTCAGACGTAGCCTCTGTCCATCTCCCTAGCCCCCTTCCACCAGCATACTGCTCATGCAATCTCTAGACTTTATCAGGTATGCCATTTTGCCAAACTGGCTTAATATTTCCTCCCATCACTGGAGGTGGAGAAGGGCGTTCATAATGATAACTAATATCTATAGACTCCATAGACTATGTGTGTGTATAACAACGCCTGGCTACAGAATACTAGTTATTTACCGAGTCTCCCCTCACCTTGCCATTCTTGTTTAGTTCACATATATATTGCCGTTTTTTACTAGTCCTGAGGTAAATGTAAGGCCTCCCAGAAAAATATTGCAATCGGTGCCAATTCTTCCCTCTTGTTTCCCTTCGCATCTCTCAACCTACCTCAGCCAATGTTTATTGAACTCCATGAGTTGTCAAGACAGTATTTGTAAGTGGATTTTAACTGTATGTGAGCTGTACAAATGTAATAATATTACCCAACTCTTGTTTAATTTTGAAAGCTCCATCCCTGACAACGTGGCTCATAAAGGATGGTTCAGGCCGAATTATCCATTATTGCTCCCAAAGTCTACAATTAAACTATCGATCAAAGCTGGCAGAAGGAAAGAAAAAGGCTCGTCCAGTCCGGGTGCAGACGATGCACCGCTGACTGTGTCAGACACACAGCCTGAGAGGGAATGCAAGGCCAGACTCTGCCTTCAGCTAATCCTCTCAGTTCCAGCTGGCCTGGATAGAGCCATGATTATGTATTGTGCTTATGCAGTTTTAATAGGATGGGTCTTATGCAATTTGCGACCTTCATTTTTGCACGGGAAGACTTGGAGCTTAGCAGGTTCAGATCCACGGGGAACCAGTGTTGGCTCGTCGACTTCTTCAGATACTGAAAATGCATCTTTTCTGGGGAATTCCACAATAAAATGACTGTTATTTATCATTACAAACCTCTTTATCATTTAGTCAATAAAAGGCCTCTCTCCCTCACTTTTTTTTTCCTGTGGTGTGCTCAGAGTCAGAAATCTGTATTAGTCTCTACTGGCCTGAAGGCAGGAGATGTCAAAAGCTAAATCATGATCTGCCCTGGCTTTCTGGCTAAATTGTGTATGAAGGCCTGAGGCAAAAAGGTGCACATGCTCATTATTTGAAACAGAATGATTTCACCCCTCCTTTCCTTTCCTTTTTCCTTAAAAAAATATATTGAGACATATATGGTAACATGAATACAGTATATACACTTCTTTAAAGTATCAACCTTGAAAAGAAAGAAAAGCACCCAAAACAGGGCTAAATATGTTAACTCCATGTAAGAAAAAAGGGATAATACTAGGAAATGGCCTCCTTTAGATTTTTCTAATAAGAACAAAGGGGGCAAGGATATTGCGATTTCACATGGCTGAAAGATTCTTGGGAGTCAAGCTGTGCACAGATTATTATTCTTGTGAGAAATTAACACACCCCAGAAACCTTTGGTTGTGGCTCAGGATACATCTCTCCTGTTTCTCTCGCGGTGCTGAAACAGGCACCACACCTTCCAGGTGAGTGTCAGCACATTCCTTTGCTCTGTGTAAGATGTCTGTCGTTTACCTGTCACTTGTGCCTGACTGGACAGTACCAGTGACGTCAACCAAAGATTTCCAGAGGGATAGGAATGTTAGTCTGTTGCGATGACAAAGGGTGCTGTGGCACTTTGAAGATTAACAAACAAGCTGCATTGGACTAAAAATGGACTAAAGCCTATTTAGTTGGAAGATCTCATAAATGTGTTAAAGCTTAAATGTGAAATAAATATAGTGGCCATTCACAAGGCAATGTTGATAAAAAAAATACATACATCCTGGCTTTGGGAAATTTAACTGACATCTGTAGTGTGATATTAATAATAATAAATTATCTAGATTCAAGTCACAGGAGATGGAACTGAACTCCTTGTTAAGTATTAATTCAGCAGGTTCACACGGGAAATAGAGAGTCCCAGGGGGCTGCATTTGACAGCTGGGTCTAAGGTTCTCCACCCACACAGCAGGCAATGGATTTTGTTGTGCATTCTAGGTCAGAGCCAGAGGTGCCAAATTAAATATTGGGGGGACCCAGAGAAGCCCCGCCCTGTGTAATCGATTCCAAGATGCGGCACACAAACACTATTTGAATTTGCAATGCCTATCAACCCGGGGGGGGGCTGGCACCCACAAATATTTTAGGGGGGGCAAAGGGACATCAGCCCCTAGGAGTTGGCCCCACGGTCGAAGCTGAAGCATGTAGGCATGTGTAGCACTCACTAGGTTTCTGATATAAGGAGGTTCTTACAGATTTATTATCTAGTTGCTGTGTACTAATTGTGGGACATCTTCAGGAGAAGAAAAGACTAAGGAGTAGACCCTACACAAATCCAGAGGGGAATCGCTAAATTGGTTGGATTATGTATGTATGTATGTATGTATGTATGCATTTTATATACTGCCCTTCATCAAGACATCCCAGGGCGGTTCACAGAATAAAATACAAGATGAAACACAAATAAATAATTAAATCGAAACAACAAAACAGTAACCGACCCCCTCCCCCATTCCCACAGATACATTTAAAAGGCTGTGGGATATGTAATCAGCCAAAGGCCTGGTTGAAGAGGAAGGTTTTCACCTGGCACCTAAAAACATATAATGAAGGCACCAGGCGAACCACCCCCGCAAATGGGAAGCCACTGCCAAAAAGGCCCATTCTTGTGTTGCCGCCCTCTGGACCTAATGTGGAGGCAGCACAATGTACTGCAGTAGTCTAACCTAGATGTTACCAAAGCATAGATGACACAAGTTAGGCTATCCTTGCCCACATAGGGGTGCAGCTGGGCCACCAGCTGAAGCTGGTGGAAGACTCTCTTCCATCTGAGTCTCAAGAGACAACAAAGGATCCAGAAGTAAAAAAAAAAAAACTATGTTATGTGGCCTCCTTCAGAGGGAGTGGAACCCCATCAAGAGCAGGCAACCTCCCAGTAGTCTTATCTGGATTGAGCTTCAGTTTGTTGGCTCTCATCTAGTCCATTACTGAGGCAAGACAATGGTCCAGAACATCCACTGCCACACCAGCGGATGTAAAGGAGAAGTAGAGCTGTGTGCCGTCAGCATCTTGCTGACAACAGACTCCAAAACTCCAGATAACCCCACCGAGTGGTTTCATGTAAATAGCATAGGGGATAAAGCTAAACCCCAAGGAACTCCACATTGATGTCCCCACAGGGCTGAAGAGCAGTCCCCAAGCATCACCCTCTGTAAGTGACCATCCAAGTAGGACTTGAACCACACAGCAAAGCAGTGCCACCCACTCCTAACTCGGACAGCTGCTCCAGAAGGATACCGTGCTCGATGGTGTCGAAAGTCACTGACAAGTCAAGGAGAAACAACAGGGTCGTGTCTCTTCTCTGGGAATTGGTTCCTAGGCATAGTCATAGAAGGCAGGACTGTATCTAATTTGTAGCTAACAGACATGAAAGTGATGCTCTGTGGTTAAATTTATTTAATTCAGTCAGTAGAGCATGGGACTCTTAATCTCAAGGTCATGGGTTCGAGCCCCACATTGGGAGAAAAATTCAACCCTTGTGGTCCCTTCCAACTCTAAAAGTCTATGATTCTATGATTTATTGTTAACTAATACATTTAGGGTGTCATAACCTTTCCAAGTGCTAAGAGTGAGAATGTAGTTTCAGGATTTTTGTCCCAAATATAATCTGACCTACTTTTCAATATTTCTCTCCCGATCTCTCTCTCTCTCTCTCTCTCTCTCTCTCTCTCTCTCTCTCTCTCTCTCTCTCTCTCTCTCGTTTAGCTAAGGTGTTATTTTATTGGGGTCAGGCTTCATTTGAAGTTCTACTACTTTACAGAGGATTCCAAGAGAGACATATTCAATATTATTATTGTTATTGTTATTACTATTAGTATACCACCCTTCATCTGAAGATCGCAGGACAGAAAAAAAAAAAAAACGACCGATGCCAGTAAGGTAGTCTCAGATAGGTAGGAATGAGATGATTACTCTGGATAGACATAGGACAAATGAAGGAATGAGGATGAAACCGTAGATATTAAATTGGTTGTAGCATCAGTATAAGGAAGGCTGTAAGGAGGGCAGAACCTTAAGTATCACAGTCCAACTCCATTCCTACGGCTTTTATTACTCTGATGTCCCATTGTCTTGTATCTTTCCAAGTGAATTGCTTGAGCAGATGCCTCGTTTCAGTACTATATGCAAAACCTACGCATGTAAATCTTCCATGATAGTGGGGAATAAGATTTGTTCTCCATCTGAGATATAATTAAATTCGTGTGACTAGTACTAATGCTAGACAATACCTTACAGTAAAATATATAAGGAAAATGAACAAAGCAGTACTGAGATATAATCTTAAGCAATCGCATTAAAGGCAGTTCTAGAATAACAGGAAAACTAGATTAGCATTCATTACGTTTTTGAGATATATATTAAGATGTAGTGTTTCTTTTTCAAAGGAAGACGTTGCTTCTGCTGAAAAGGAATTACTATTTATTTCTATTTAATGTGCTTTATGGAAGAATCAGATGTGCAGAAAGCAGTTCCTTGCTACTTCTTCTCATTTGATTTTTTTTCTTTGCCACATCTGTGTTGCCTAATAATATTATAATAGACTTCCCTCAGTTTTTGAAAATGTTCTTATTTTTAAGTGCATGTTTTTAAGGATATTTTTTTTTCCTTTGCCCAATAATTCAATGCATTCTCTCTTATTGTGGTCCCCCCCAATTCATTTTGTGCCTCGTATAATTGAACTGGGAATGCTTTGTATGATATGAACCCCCCCAACCCCCCCCAACAACGATGAGGGAGATACATCAACATCAAAAGCCAGATGTTGGGTATGACTAGGTAAGAACTATGCCACTGACATCTAGTTTTCAGACTTTTGTGTGAGAGAGAGGCACTAACTGTAATGTAAAATGGTGGAACCACAACACAGGTTTCAGCAAGAACTAGATGAGTGTGGATGACTAACTCCACTGAAACGCAATGCATTGAAGCGACATGGGAGTTTTCAATGCGGCGCTTTAGCTGTAAGAGCACATACACACAAACAAGTCCCAACTACATGCCGCTGTCTTAAAGTAATGAGCATGGCTGGGTGAACCAGCCCTATAGAATCACATGCTTTCTTTTTTTTAATCATAGAAGCCTAGCGTATAGCGACAGCCTATATGTCCACAAGCTGCTGAAAAATTTAGCAAAATTTTAGGCTCATGTCACAATATCCCAGAGCATATAAAACTGACATAAACTCAGTGCTTTCTGTTTGCTTGTTTTTTGCTTTTTGTACAGGACGTCGACTGGGTCTCTTAGGTGATGAGCAGGGTAGAAAGATGATAGGTTGATTACCCCACTGTTGTGTTTATTGTGCTGCACTGATGCATCTTTCACAATTTTTACTATCACAGTCTAGCGTTGCTGTGGAGAACAAGGAAGACCCATAAAGATGACATGTTTGCTGTCCTGCTCCCTGACGGGACTTCAATGTATTACCTGGATCTAATTATCTCATCTTCAGCTGACAGAGAGGCTACCATGGAACATTTTCCATCACTGGGGGGCTCAGCCAAGCTTCCAATGGGCTGTCTAATACTATGATATATTTTTGGACCTCCTGCTCATTGGATGAACAGGCTGGGGTAAATCATGTATTGACCTCCAAGCATTTATAAACTGTGGAACATCACATTCTCATCAGAGCCACAGGGGCAGTAAACTATAGTTTCTCGGCTGTGAAACATGGTTTTGGTTATGCACTGCGTTACTAGGGTTTGTGCCTAAACAACTATACATCATTTGTGGCACTTGTCGCCTTCTTTATTGAAAGGCAAAACAAAGAGTTGAGGACAAAAATCATTACTACTTTAGCAATTTTTCACAAAATGCTTTTGTTTTGTACTTGACACACAGATGGGACGTTGCACCACAGTATGGATGATGTATGGTGCGTGACAAATTTCATTTCCTTTATAAAACAAGGATCATAAGAGTGGACAAATTTGGGGGGAAGAGATTGCATGGGGGCTTTTAGTATTGGTTAAAGGAATGTAATTTTTTTCTGTCTTTAAGGTTGCAGGCTTTAATTGGTTTACTCGGTTGATCAACTAAAGGTTTAGTTGATAAATCAGTGGTGTCCAAGTTTAATTGGTGGGACTGTGAGTTAAGGGAACACATGCTATATAGGGTAGCTGATTTTTGAGGCTATTTTGGTTTTGGTGTTTAGAATACAGTGGTACCTCGGGTTACAGACGCTTCAGGTTACAGATGCTTCAGGTTACAGACTCCTCTAACCCCAAAATAGTACCTTGGGTTAAGAACTTTGCTTCAGGATGAGAACAGAAATCGTGCGGTGGCAGCGGGAGGCCCATGTGACAGCCCTTGAGATAGTTGAAGATGGCTATCATATCTCCTTTAAGTCTCCTCTTTTCCAGGCTAAATATACCCAGCTCCTGCAACCGCTCCTCATAAGGCTTGATTTCCAAACCCTTGATCATCTTGGTTGCCCTCCTCTGCACATATTCCAGCTGGCCATCCAACAGATGGCCCTCCAACATCTGCTTAAAAACCTCCAAGGAAGGAGAGTCTACAACTTCCTGAGGGAGATTGTTTCACTGCTGAACAGCTCTTACTGTCAGAAAGTTTTCTGTATGTCTAGTCGGAACAAAACTATGGCAAGTTCTAAAAGAAATGGGAGCACCTGATCACCTAATCTGCCTCCTGAGGAATCTCTATGTGGGACAAGAAGCTACAGTTAGAACTGGATATAGAACAACTGATTGGTTCAAAATTGGGAAAGGAGTATGACAAGGCTGTATATTGTCTCCCTGCTTATTTAACGTATATGCAGAATTCATCATGTGAAAGGCTGGACTGCACAAATTCCAAGCCAGAATTAAGATTGCCAAAAGAAATATCAACAACCTCAGATATGCTGATGACACAACCTTGATGGCAGAAAGTGAGGAGGAATTAAAGAACCTTTTAATGAGGGTGAAAGAGGAGAGCGCAAAATATGGTCTGAAGCTCAACATAAAAAAAACTAAGATCATGGCCACTGGTCCCATCACCTCCTGGCAAATAGAAGGGGAAGAAATGGAGGCAGTGAGAGATTTTACTTTCTTGGGTTCCATGATCACTGCAGATGGTGACAGTAGTCACGAAATTAAAAGACGCCTGCTTCTTGGGAGCAGGGGTGCAGCAAGGGTCCGCCCCATGTTCCATAATGGAGGGGGTGACAAATTATCAAGGAACAATTACTGCCCTACTAGGGCGGTTTATAAAAAACTTTTTTTTTTAAATGCCTGCTCCAAAGGTCTTATCTTACTATACTAGTGGTTATATAGCTATATATGAAATTTCATGCATATCGGTTAATATCTTGACCTTCTTCCACCAAAATAGCTGTTTACTTGGCTGTTTTCCTATGTCGTGAAGGCTGAAATTTCAGTTCATTGGAGCACTTACTGTTCCCAACCCTAACCCTGTGGAAAGCCATCTAATTAGACTTTAATTTGATTTTGAGATTTTTTAGGAGGTAATTTAATTATTGTTTGATTTTATACCAACATTATGTATCTAATGTTAGCCACCCTGAGCCCGACTTCAGCCGGGGAGGCTGGGATATAAATAAAAGATTATTTTTTATTATTACTTGTTATTATTCCTTTGGAAGAAAATATGAAATAACGTAAAACCATTTTTGCGGGGGGGGGGGTTGATCAATGGGGGGTCGTGACAAGAAATTTTTCGCACCGGGTACCACCTGACCTTCTTACGCCTCTGCTTGGGAGAAAAGCAATGACAAATCTAGACAGCATCTTAAAAAGCAGAGACATCACCTTGCCGACAAAGGTCTGTATAGTTCAAGCTATGGTTTTCCCAGTAGTGACGTATGGAAGTGAGAGCTGGACCATAAAGAAGGCTGATCACAGAAGAATTGATGCTTTTGAATTTTGGTGCTGGAGGAGACTCTTGAGAGTCCCATGGACTGCAAGAAGATCAAACCTATCCATTCTTAAGGAAATCAGGCCTGAGTGTTTACTGGAAGGACAGATCCTGAAGCTGAGGCTCCAATACTTTGGCCACCTCATGAGAAGAGAAGACTCCCTGGAAAAGACCCTGATGTTGGGAAAGATGGAGGGCACAAGGTTTTTACCGCGGGCCGTAACCAGGTGTATTCCGTGGGCTTTGAGCTCTCGGGTCGTCAGCTGGGGGTAAAAGGGGGTAGCACAAGGCTAGGTGCACCCCCAAATAAGGTGGAGGTGGCAAGCCCCCACCGAGAAGTGTCGGCCGCGTCCGAAAGGATCCTGGCATCCCTCGCCGGGAAAAAAAAAAACGGCTGAGGAGAGGAGGTATCCTGGGCGCTGCGACAGGAGAAGATCGTATTTACCAGCTGAGAGCCTACCCCTGGAGCGGTCACGACGGTACAAATTCCTTTTTAAGTTATGAGCTTACCTTAAATTCGAGCGGTGGGTTTTAAGCTGAGAAAAGCTCCGAGTTTACTTTTAAAATCCACAAGCCGCTGCACAAAGAAAGACGCTGATAATAGGAGTGGAAAGAGGGGGAGAGAGGAGGAGACGCAGCGTGAAGAGTGGAACAAAGGAGAAAGCAAATAGAAAGACATAATAGCGCTCGAGAGAGACTTGTAAAACACCTTTTGAGCAAGCACCAAAGAGAGTAAATACAGAGGAGCTACCCTCATTGCGTCTTTAAGTAGCCGCATGAATAAAGGAATTGGGTTGGAAACGGAGATACAGCCTACAGGGAAATCGCTGTACTGGAAAGCTAAGCAGCCAGCGTAATTGGAAGGGGAAAAAAAAAAGAAAGGGGACCTGCGAGACCGCGGCAAAAGGAAGGAGGCGAGGAGAAGGTTACTGAGAAAGCAATAAAGTAAGAAGGACTCAGATGGTGTAAGACAACAAAGGGATAGACGGAAAAATGGCGGAGAGAGTATAGACGGGACAGTGACTAAGCAGCTAGAAACAGAAGGAACCAGGAAGTGATAAAACCAAACGTGCAATAGAGCAGCAGAAATCACGACACCTGGTGGCTCTTGCAAAAACTGCATCTACCTAGTGACTTTATCTATTACTGCAAATAACCAGATTCATCAAAATTAAACGTTACCCTGAGGCAAGATATACCACCATACTGCGACTCCCACTGGATAAAAATGGAAAAACACCTTAAAAAAACGGGGTTGGCGATTACCACACAAAGAAGAAACTCAACAGCAGAACAGGCACAAGAACTAGACCTTAGAGAATTAATTCTGAGCCTGAAAGGTGACATTGGAGAAATAAAACAGGATATTACTGAAATTAAAAAAGAAATGAACGAGATGAACGACAGGTTCAAAGGACTGGAAGGGAAGATAGAAAAGATAGAAGGGAAGGTGGAGGCAAATGAAAAAGAAAAAGAAGAAATTAAAGAACACTTGAAAAAAGTGGAAGAAAAAGTCACCCAGTCTGAAAAGGATATAGAGGAGATCCGATCAAAAAGCCAAACAACAGATAATACAGTGAAAAAATTAACTAAAGAAAAAAAAGAAGGGAAAAAGGACTCAGAAAAAATAAAGAAAGAATTGGAGGAGCAAAAGATGATACAGGAGGCGACACAGGATGCCTTGGCTGTCATGCAGATGCAATTACGGGAAAAAACCCTGAGATTCAGAAATATACCGGAGAAACATAATGAAGAGATAGAATCAAAAATGGTGTGTGAGTTAGCGAAATGGCTGGAATTAGAAGAGAAGGAGATGGAGATACGTATAGAAAAAGCCTTCAGGGTCAACTCAAAGAAAGCAAAGATAAATAACTGGCCTGGTGACTGTCTAGTGACCTTTACAAATATGTGGATTAGAAATAGAATACTCCAAACAAAAGGAAAAAAGAAGTTGAAGATAGACGGTATTGAAATAATAATCCTAAAAGAAGTACCTCCAAGGCTGATCCAAAAAAGAAAAAACTACCAGTTCCTAACCAGAGCCTTAAGAGCAAAGAAAATCTCTTTCCGTTGGGAATACCCGGAGGGATTGTCCTTTTCATTTAAGGGAAAAAGAAGAAGGTTCGAATCTCCCCTGGAAGCAGAAAGGTTCTCAAGAACATACGCACAGGAACTGGGAGGAGGAAAAGCAAAATTTATCAAAGGAAAACAGCGCAATCAAGACGAAGAAGTAGAAGAAGTAGAGGAAGACATTGTAGTGACCGACGCGGAAGGAGAAGACGTAGTAGAAGAGGAAGAGGAGGAAGAGCAAAAGGACTGACCCACATAATATATCCAGGACACTAATTCACATCTCCAGCTGAGTGGCAGAGGGAAAAAAGGGGGAACCCTTGGCTCCTTCTTTTTAAATCACATTTACTTGATTGAATAAATATGAAACTAAAAGCGATCAGCTGGAACGTGAACGGATTGAACAATAAAAAAAAAGAAATAGGATAACTCACACATTAAGAAAACAGGACTGGGACATTGTTTGTCTCCAGGAAACGCACATAAACAAGAAGCATGAAAGAGTATTAAAAAATGGGAAATTAGGATTAGAATTTATTACATCACACCAATGTAAGAAAAGAGGGGTAGTGTTCTACGTAAAAGAAAAATGGGAGCCAGAGCTAGTCTGGAATGATAAAGAGGGAAGAATTATAATAATTAAAACAGTGGTAGAAGGGGAAAGATGGTTGTGGGTTGGGATATATGCTCCCAATGGAAGTAAGATTGCTTTCTTTAAAGAGCTGGAAAAACAGCTATTAAACTACCTGGGAGAAAGGATTATAATAATGGGAGATCTGAATGGAGTCACCGACCCCGAACTAGATAAAACAAAAACCAATAAAAGAAAAAAAAGGGATTATAAACTACCAAAAATATTCCCAGAAATGATGGAAAATTTTAATTTGATAGATGCATGGAGATACAAATTCCCCATAAAAAAAGATTTCACCTTCTTTTCGCATAGACATCAAACCGCCAGTAGAATAGATACCATTTGGATGCCGAAAGAACTGATATTAATCACCCAAAAAATAGAAATCGGACCCCAAACATTCTCAGACCATAACCCCATAAAATTGATAATTGACAAAGGAAAACAAGAGAACAACAAAAAATGGAGTTTAAATGTGTTCTTACTAAATAACGACAAAATTAAAAAAGGAGCCCAGGAGACCATGAGAGAATTTTTTGCATTAAATAACAATGGAGAAGTAGAGAGAAAAATAGTGTGGGACGCGGGTAAAGCTGTGGCGAGGGGGTACTTTATTCAGCAAAATATTATAAGCAAAAGAAAAAGAGAAAAAAATAAGGAAGATCTACTAGAAGAAATAAAATCTAAAGAAAAAACACTATATAAAACTGGAAAGAAGACAGTAGAAAAGGAACTCAAAATATTAAGAACTCAGTATCAAAATATTATAGACCAGGAATTAGAGCGCCAAATCCAGACTTGGAAGTATAGAAACTTTGAATGGGCCAATAAGCCAAATAAATTACTTAGCTGGCAAATGAACAAGAGAAGAAATGAGAAGATTATAAATAAAATAAAATCAGAAGGGAAAGTTATAAATAAGCCAGAGGAAATTATGAGAGTTTTTGAAGATTTCTATAAGGTTTTATATAGAAAAGAAAATATACAGGATAAGGATATTAAAGAATTTCTGAATAAACACAAACTACCGAAAATACCACAAGAAAAAACCAATATGCTGAATAAAGAAATCACCTTAATAGAAATAAAGGAAGCCATCAAAAGTATGAAGAAAGGGAAGTCACCAGGGCCGGATGGGCTCCCAATTGAGTATTACAAGAACTTGGAAGAAATATTAATAACACCAATGAAAGAAATAATGAATGACACCTTTAAGAAAGGGGTTATACCCACTTCCTGGGAGGAGGCATTAATCACGCTAATACCCAAACAGACTGCAGACCTAGAATCCCCACAGAATTACAGGCCAATTTCATTGCTGAATTGCGATTATAAAATCTTCGCTAAGATACTGGCCAATAGATTAAATAATATTTTGGAAGACCTAATCCATAAAGACCAAGCTGGTTTTATCAAGGGTAGACAAACAAAAGAAAATATTAGAAATATAGTAAATATAATGGAATGCTTGGAGAACAATAGAGGAAAACAAGCTGCAGTATTGTCTCTGGATGCAGATAAAGCCTTTGACAGAGTCTCGTGGAAATTTATGAAGAAAGTATTAAAGGAAGTAAATTTAGGAGAAAATATGGAACGGGCAATTGACATCATCTATGAAAAACAGAAAGCGAAATTAATTATTAACAACAAGTTGTCAGAAAATATTGATATAACAAGAGGGACACGGCAAGGCTGCCCCCTATCACCACTCCTCTTTATAATTGTACTAGAAGTCCTATTAAGGAACATAAGGGAGAACGAGAGTATAAGAGGAGTGGTGATAGGAAGGAAGAGATACAAGATCAAAGCCTTTGCCGACGATATAATTATAACCACGGAAGATCCTCTGCATAGCATTCCGAATACACTACAAGTAATTAAAGAGTATGGTAATTTGGCAGGCCTGAAAATAAACTATGATAAAACTAAAATGCTAGTTAAAAATTTGGAAGAAAGAGATAAAATAGAATTAGAAGGATTAACTGGGATAAAAATCTCCAAAAAGTTAAAGTATCTGGGCATCAACATTTCGATTAACAACTTAGATTTGGTGAAAGAAAATTATGGGGAAAAGTGGAAAGAGATAAAGAAAAAACTGGACTTATGGTCGAAATTAAAAATTTCGCTATTAGGTAGAATTTCACTGATTAAAATGGGAGTGTTATCCAAAATGAACTACCTATTTCAAAATCTGCCATTGTTAGGAGGCTCAGACCACTTCAAGGAATGGAAGAAAGACATTTCCAGGTTCGTCTGGAATGGTAAAAAACCACGAATCAAATACAAAATTTTAATTGACCAAAGGGAAAGAGGTGGGTTCGGGCTGCCGGACCTTGAGTTATACCACGATGCAGCAGCAATTTACTGGATTAAAGACTGGATTGAACTAAAAAATAATGATCTGCTAGACTTGGAGAGCGAAGGTCTAGGATTCGGCTGGCACTGGTATCTCACGAAGGAAAAAATCAACAAACAAAATGTATTTATGTTTAATATTATTAGGAAATCATTGTTTACAGTTTGGTCCAAATATAGAAGATTCTTTGAGATGAAAACACCATGGTGGCTTTCCCCCCTGGAAATCGTAACATCCAAAAGGAGAAATATGGAAACCAACTGGCCCACCTACAAAGATATTTTGGAGGACGTAAATGGCGAAATAAAATTAAAAGATTACAATTCAATCAAAACCTTTTTAACCAGTTGGCTTCAATATTTTCAGTTAAACCAGAGATTTCAGGAAGATAAAAAAATTGGCTTTGAGAAAGGGAAATCGAAAATAGAAGAAATATTATTAGATAAGGAAAAGGATTATATAAAAAACTTATACCATATACTATTAAAATGGGAAACAGAGGATGAACAAATTAAAGAAATGATGATACGATGGGGACAGGACGTGGGGAAACCAATTAAGTTGGAAAAATGGGAAAACCTATGGAAAAGAGATAGTAAATTATCACCAAACTACGACATAAAAGAGAATCTTCTAAAAATGCAATATAGATGGCACTTGACACCCGTCAAGTTAGCCAAAATGTATAAAAACATATCAAACCAATGCTGGAGATGCAAGAAGGAGGTAGGGACCTACCTACATATGTGGTGGTTCTGTAAGGAGATCAAAGTATTTTGGGAGAAGGTGTACATAGAGATGAAAAAAATAATCAGATATCCCTTTAAAAAGAGTATGGAGACCTTTCTACTAGGTATGGTGGGTGATGAGTTTCAGTCAAAAGATAGAAAGATAGTCTTGTACGCCACGGTCTCAGCGAGACTATTAATAGCAAGGAATTGGAAAACACAAATTATACCGGAAAAGGAGGATTGGCAACTTAAAATGTTAACATATTATAATTTGGCACAAAAATATGAAGAATTAAAAGGAACAAGTAATCTAGAAAGAGAAGAAAATTGGAAACCATTAAAGGATTATCTTAGCTTACAGGCGGGGAAAGCCAGCCTTCTGACAGATTAATAAAGACCCAAACAACTGAGATTATTAGACTAAGAATAAAGGAGAGATCATGCGGAAAGAGGAAAGAAGAACAACCAGGCAGTGATGGGTAGGCTGAGAAGTCAAGATGGGGGGGGGGGAGTAGAGGGGAGGGAAGGTAGAGATAAGAGGGAAGGGGAAAGAAGCTAAGCGGGAAGAAGATGACATCTCATAATAGTCTAATATGTTCTGTTAAGCAGTTTGCAATTTGACTGGACATGTAAAATAATTGCTTTTATGTTCTTTATTCTTTTTCCTGTAATATGCTTTTCCTTTTCCTTAACATCTTAAGTATTTTGTAATATCTTGAAATAAAATAAAGTTTCTTTTAAAAAAAAAAAAAAAAAAAAAAGGAAAGATGGAGGGCACAAGGAGAAGGGGACGACAGAGGATGAGATGGTTGGACAGTGTTCTCGAAGCTACTAACATGAGTTTGGCCAAACTGCGAGAGGCAGTGGAAGACAGGAATGCCTGGTCCATGGGGTCACGAAGAGTTGGGCACGACTAAACAACAACAGTTAGAATCTCCTTTCCTACAACTTGAAATGCAAGGGGGGGATCACACATAAGGGAGCATCAATGGAAAGAAGGTTGATCCTCTTCATGGAATCCTTTTACTTCCCTGGAGTTGTTCTCTCCCCCCGCCCGGCCTCGCCACAGTTTCAGTGCCTAGTTTTACACCCCCCCCCCCCAAAAATTGTGCTACATGATCTAGCTTATCCTTCCTCAACCTGATGCCCACTCCTAAAACTAGGGGTAGACAAATCTGTTCATTTTGGTTTCTCCCAGTTTCTCATTTTCTCAAATATTAGGTTCAATTCTCTGTTTTTAAATTAGTTTTTTTTAGTAAAAAAAAATCCTCTTCAAAATTATTCACAATTCATTTCGTATAAATGTCTCATGCACATTTTCATTTGCAATTTTTTGCAAAGCAATTTAATATAATACATTTTTGTATCTTATTTTCACTAATATATGCATTTCATGCACATTCTGGTATGTGCCTTTTGCACCATAACTTAATTGATCAGCCACCAACCTCGTTATTATCTCACAAGATTATTCACCTGATAGTAAGCGTACAACACACTTTTCTTTTTAATTGACAAATGTCACCAATATAATATTTAATGAATGTGTTACCTGACAATTCACTGCTTCTGTGTTTTTTTTAATAAAAAGTAATTTACAAAATTATGCACAAGAAGGGGGGGGGTGGAGCAATTTTTGACAATTTGAAGCGTATTGGCCATCTTTATTATCTCCCTTACTCCATTAGTACTCTCTCTCTCTCTCTCTCTCTCTCTCTCTCTGTGTGTGTGTGTGTGTGTGTGTGTGAGAGAGAGAGAGAGAGAGAGAGAGTTTTGCCAGCTCTCCATGGCATAAAGAAACCCAGTTATTTACTCTAGGACACAGGTGACTGAACTTATAAAAATCACTACAGGAGAAGATGTATTGAGGCCTGGCATGGAATGACAAATTCTGGCGAAGTTCACTAAGAGGAGACATATTGATTTTTAAATGATTAATAAGGAGAATATAATTGTATTTCATTAAGATGGATGGGATTTCATTTAGTCCATCTTCCCCCCTTTCCCCACTTCAGATGCAAAAGGAAATCAAGTTATCATCAGTGGAACCTCCTGTTTGCCTTCCATGGCAACAAGGCCATTGATTGAATAAATGAAGTTTTCCGAGAGACTAATGGAAGGGGTGTGCGTGGGGCAGATAATGTGACACAGATAATGTGAACTTTTTGTAACAGCGTTAAGAGAATCACGAAAAAAAAACAAATTTTGCCATCTTCCTCTGAAACCAGATTGCCAAAATTATCCATGATTGTAATTAGCTTAAGATGAAATTAGATGTTTCGCAGCGGTGTGCGACTTTCTCCTCACTTTCAAAAATGAAAAGCAGCCTCACACTGGTTAATGTTTAAGTAGAAGAATGATGTGGGGCAGCAGTGGCGGGGGAGGGGGGCACAAGCCTAAATCTTTTCCCTCTAGCAATTTCTTGTTCTTGTTGAAAATAGCTCCTGGCTACTCTTCACCCTGCAAGGGAAAAGCCAACTGCACAAGTGGAACTTGAACAAAAAGCAGGTGGAATGGGGTGGTGGTGGTGGTAAGTAGTCTCTTCCTCTATTTTTCTACTTAAACTTAAAGCCACTTCCTCAATATTTTCACTTCATGGGTTTGCTAAGCATTTGGTTAGGTGCAGCCCATAGGTGCATTTTCTAACTAACATTACCAATCACTGACCACGCGCCGGGGGCTGGGGAAGAAAGAGACGCAGAGAAGGGCCTGTGCAAGTGTAAACCTTGTAAGCTTGTTTCTGCACAGACTACGATACATGCACAATGTGGACTGTATTTTTGGCCCCCACTCAGCAGTGGTAGCATGCCACCAAGGGTCTCACGTATATCTCACATGGGTTGTTATTGGATGCAGTCTATCCCGAAAGGGACCAGACCAGGATGGAGTCGGTATGGAGGCCAAGACTATACTAAACACACACACACACACACACACACACACACACACACACAACCAATCCATCAAAATAGACATGTTAAAGTAAATAATTAGCGAGGATGAGTTGGAGGACATTTGGTGAGATCATAGAATAGGTATAGGCAAACTTAGGCTGGGTAGCTTCAGGGAATACTGTGGTCTTGATGGATTCCATGAAGGAGATTTATGAAAGCACAGAATGCTTTCATAACAGAGATAAAGGGAGCTACCTTTCAACTGATGTAAAATAGGTACTTCCCCAAGCTTGCCATTCAGAAAGTCATGATGTGCATTTCTGATAACCCAACATTACTTAGTAACACTATGCACCTATTTTGGGACTCACTCGTACAAAACTGGAACAGGGTGAGAGCTATTACTGGATCCTATGTTGCTCCAGTAATGTCTATATTATTATTTTTTATGGGAAGGGACTACATAGAACATACAAAAATAGTATGACTTCTCACTTCCATGGACAGAAACACCAGGGTAGGAAGGTGTCAAGGTTCAGATTTGCCCAAACATGGAACCCGGGGTCTCCTTGGAGGTGTGCCAAGGGATGCAGGACCCCTCCAGCAGATTCCCACGCTGCCAGTGCCCCTGAGGCCCATTTGAACCCAGACATAGGATCCCAGCTCCTTCCAGGCTTCCTCTCTTAGCTCATGGCTTCCTCCCTCCACTCATATTGGCTAACAATGGAGATTCATTCCATTACCTGCAAAGAAGCTAGCTGCATTGTCATCATAAACCGCGACACGGACACTATTGCACAGAAGTTGGGCAGAGACAACAGAAGACTTTCACCCAGACGTTTATTTACTGAACTGCTCAGACAGGAGTCTGGTGGGTTTTTCCTTGTGACCTAATTTTTGTGGTCATTTGTTAGCCTTGTCTAACCTGCATGACTTCACTACAAACTAAATTTTCAATGACTGTTTTCTTATGCTGGCATGCGGCAGCCGTTCCCAGTGTTCTTAAAAAGGGTTCCAGGGTATAGAGGAGAGGCTTCACACTGTTAGCTCGCTTTGTTAAACAGAAGTTGATTTTGTACTTAGCTGTACATGGGATGTGTGATGCAATGGAAACAAATCTCTCCGATATACTCTGCTCGGTGAATAATTCCAGCTGCAAGCAAGCCGCCAAGGCTGAGTGCAAGATTAATATGCACTTCCAAGTTAGGCATCCCACTGCATTTATCGATTACGGGGAGAACACAGAAGCCTGCGCTTTCTGTTCTGAGTTTGATTGAGTCTTTTGCCTTACTTGATTTAGATACAGTTGCTTTCTTTTTTCTTCTTCTTTTTTTAAAATAATTTGTCAGTGATGAAAGGTGCATGTTTTCCTTCCCAGTTTGGTTCATCTGCAAGGTGCTGTGAATGCTATGGCTGGAAGATTTAATCAGCGGACTTGTCCGCCGGAACTTTAGTCACTTAAATATAGCTGCTAATTATAACCAGCAGAGCCAAATTTTAATTGGCAAGACTGAGGGCACACTTGATTTTTTTTTAATTGTGGGGTGTTATAATCCAGAAGAAGAAACTTGGGCTTTACTCTTAACAATTTCCAACGTACATTTTAGTCAGTTGTTTCCCCCTCCCCCCTAGAAAAATCTGTGCCGATACTCACCATGAAGTTGTTACAGTAAATGCCACACTTTTTAACAACAACAACAAAAGAGTTGTCGGTACTATGTACCCTTGGGTACCTCCTGAAAAGAAAAGCACTGGTTTCAGTAACTAAAAGCTATCGTACATTTCTTCCAGTACCTCAAATGGCACCTATACTGATTTGGTAGCATGTGCAGTTATTTAAGTTCAAACAATTAACAAGTCAATTGCTGCAAATTCGTTTATAACTCCTTTGAATGTTATTTACCAGTGCAAGACCACCAGCAGCAGATGCCAGGGACAGTTGATATTAATGCAGTTCCCTTCTTTCTATTTAAACTGGCCTTGAACTGGACAGCTCCTTCAAGCAGAGGACTATTTTCTCTCTAATAGGATGTATGGCCACCCTTTGGGTGTGCATATAAGGGTAAGACTCCAGTATTGTGTGTTTCTGTGAGTTCCTTTATAGGCCTATGCATGTCAAGAAAGAGACTCGTGCCCTTTGCTGAGATATTTAGGCCACAGGCCAAAACCTGTAGAACTGAAGCTTGCAATGAGTGTGCACATTGCACAATAGTAATATTTACAAAAACTTCCGCAACATCTCCCCAAGGCAAAATTGGGACAATATATTTCCAGAGGCACACAAGATAGGAGTAGTCCCTGAGGAATAGAGACAATTCATTCCGAGACTCCAAAGCTGAGTTAGTGTGGTGGCTTTTCAGTGACGGTGAGAATTAACTGGATTTCTTTTTGTAACGCAGGACATTTTTCTGTTTAGCTCTGCATTAACAAAGTTGGGTGGTGCTGAATTTCTACTTATGACTACTGTTGCTGTTGCTAATGCTGTTGTTAATAGCCATTGAGCAGAACATAGACGAAGATATAGTTACCTCTAGAGAGCATTTCCGAGTGCCAGTACGAGATCTTCTATGCACATGTTGCCTTGGGCTAGGTATAAAAATCACTTGATAACCAAAAACTAGGCATGCAGAAGAAATCTCATGTACCAGAATTAGGCCACCACCCCCATTTCATTATGCCGCATTAGACAAACAATTGTTTTATTGCAAATCCTTTCTAATTAAACGTTAGTCGCACACTTTCCCTTGCCCTGTGTTAAAAACTGAAACCCTAAAAAATAAATAAAACCCCTTGCCCCCTCCCGTCCCTCCACCTTACAAGATGAACGGCCTCATTAAGCATTAAGTTGGCCTTCAGAAGATGTATTGGGCTTTCCCCAGCATTGGGCACTGCCCCGTTTTAACCAAGGGCAAAAGCTGACCAAAACTGTGTGCGTAAGTGTAATACAGAACAACCTTTGTCCGCAAACGGCTCTTGAAGAGTGCAATGGGGAGTGAACGAAGAGAATATAACAGAAGAGAAGGAGTGGGGGCGGGGGAAAGAGAAAGGAAAACAATAGGTACAGATCTCTACCAGTTTCCTCAGGCATCCATAGCAGCTGCTTAATGATACATGTATCATTATATCCTAGAGTAGTTGGAGGGCAAAAACAGAGTTGATTACACTACAGACAATTGTTTCGCAATAATTCCAGGCCATTTTTCATTAGCTGCCTCTCCTCACAGCAAAAAGCAGGGATAATTTTTTAGGGGGTGGAAAAACCTCTACCTCTCAAAGGTTGTCCAGGAGTTAAAGATTTTTAATAATTCATCATGCGAAACATCGGGAGCTAAATGCTAAATTTCCTAGCGATAACAACAAAAAGATGAATGGAAGAGAACCGAGGTTAACTTGGTCTGATAGAAGCAAAGGGGTAAATAAAAGTAATTGTGGTATCGCTTCCCCGTGATTTATTGGTACAATTTTTTTTAATTATTATTACTCTGCTCTGGTTTGAAATGTGTTGCCACTCAGTCTGTTGAGTCAAACCAGTTCACGCTGGGCAAACTGATTAAGGAACTGATTAAAAACAAAGCAGCGTTGGGCCTTAATCACTTGTGCTATCTGGCAAGCAGTAGTTATCACTGCTAAATTTTCCTGTAAGAAAGGTCAGGAGTCCCCCCCCCCCATAGACCTGACTCATTAATTACCCTCTTAGAACTTAAGAATGTTTTTTGTCGCCTGTGAAGAGGCATGGAAATGCCCCACCTTAAAAAAAAAATCCGCCATTCTTAAACAAAACTTTTTGCTTTCCCCACAAAACTTCCCCATACTTCCCCATATCTAGCTTGCTCCACCTTGCCCCTCTGCTTAACTCTGACCCACACCAGCCTTCCTCCACCACCTCTTCCTGGGCCCTGCCACTTGTTTGGTTTATGGCTGACTGTTTTGGTTTATAAACTTTATTTTTTGGGGAAAGAGGAGTATCACATGACTACTTGCCATGTTGCAAAGCTCTCTGACGCAGCAATTCGGTCACCAACACTTTTTCCTTCCAAGTATTTAAGGAAGTGTGGCAGATGAGAGCCTGCATCAAAGAGCCTTGTTGCCCCAGCTGACCCCATCCTTAGGCTTACAATTCCAAAGACAAAATAAAACAATTATAAGCCCAAGGGTGGGAAAAGTCCTCTCCGAGGAAGAAGTACCAGCAGCAAGGGTCTTCAGCATAGCCTCCCAGCTCCTGGAATGCCTAGAAAGACAAAATAAAACAAGCCATTGAACAACTTCTAAAAGTTGTTATAAGGGCAAAAGGATGTTAATTGAGGAGGAACAGATTCATTGAAGGCAAAGGATCTGGGGTGGGAAGTGATTTTGTGCTGCTGTCTAGAGTCCAAGTTCCCAGCTTGATAACACAGTAAGCGTAGGTAATTAAAAGTGAGGATTTATTGCAAAAACAGATAGCTCCGGACAGCTCTAACGCAGCTACCGGCATGATCACTCAAGATGACCCTTCTGAAGACTGCTTCCTGTGTCTACAGAATATATTGAACTTTCGCATCTTACGCCTTTTGTTTTGCTTCCTGTCTAGAAGCCCTCCCATTCACCAACTCCTTGGACTGATTGGATCATCTCCAACCCCTTCTGTTTCCGATTGACTCTCCCTGTGTCTGTTCGCACCTATTTGAGCTTCTGGAGAGCTTTGGCTGTGTTCCAGCCTGTTCTAAGCCACTGCCTCATCAGCCAGCCTGTAAAGGTCAGGAAGAGCTGGCAGCTGCAGACTCCAGCTCTCCCCTGTCTGACTGACATCAACACTTCTCTGTTCCTGGCTGCTTTCTGCAGTTGGCTGCAAACCTTCGCTTGGAGCTGGCTCATTCCTGATAGCTGCCTGCTCATGTTCAAACAAAAGAATGCATGAATAGAATACATGCATGTGTGAATGTGAATTGATGTGTGGGCTATCCTTGGCCCCACTCACTTTTGGTGCTGGCTCCACCCACTATTGGCATGCAGACTCTGAACAATTTCCACATGTCCCACAGGGGAGAAAAGGTTTCCTGGTGCTGACCACTGTGTTGAATGAATTGGAGGGTTCGGATGTGATACTAAACTGTAGTAGACTGTTTTCTGCACAATTCTGTGTGAATGAAAGCTTCCATTTCAAACTAACTGCAGTTTGTCATTTTGTCTGAATCAGGACACACCGTGCTTCATTTAAACAATGGTTAGTCAAAACAAGTCCTGATCAAACAATAACTTCTTGGTTAGTTCAGAGAAACCTTAATAAAAACTAAGCACACTTCCTGAATCAGAAGAAATGAACAACTGTGGTTAATTTAAATTATGCTTATGATCCTCTGATAACAGCTAGACCAGAGAAAGGAGGAGGAAGGCTTGAGATAAAAGCTAATGGACATGACACAAAACCATAGTTTAGTGCAGGGGTAGCCAGTGTTGTGTCTTCCAGATGTTGATGGACTACAACTACCATAATCCCTGACCATTGGCCATGCTGGCTGGAACATCTGTAGGACCCCATGTTGGTTACTCCTTCAAATAAGGAGTATAAGGAATGTTAGTTCTGAACCAGGTCTGCATTTCATGTCCACTCTGAAAACACTAAGGAGTCTTGCAGCAACTTAAAGACTAAGAAGCTTATTGTAAATTTTGAAAGACTAGAATGAATTTCATCATCTGTTGCATCAAATGATGAAATGGGCTCTATACACAAAAGCTTATCTTATAACAAGTATGTCGGTGTTTATAGTGCTACTAGACCTTCAGGTTTTTGTGCTGCAAAGCAGGCTAACACATTGTATGTAGATACGATTATTAGACACAGGCAACCTGTTTTCCAAGTTCTATATTTAATCAAGAAAAAAAGCTGTAATTATACCCAAACATAAAATGTGATTGCATTGAACTCCTTAAGGCCTGTCTCCCCCCTGCCATAATATAGTGACTTACTAGATTTGGCAACTCTACTGTGAACAAGTCACTGACCTTTGTGGCTGAATGGTTACATCAAGAATAGGCCTCCCACAGCCAAACCCAGCACTCTAGCCACTCATGTTCCCATTAACCCATACTTGTGTGTATTGTGCTTCTATTGCAGTGAATGTGAAAATGGCTTCCATCTATTGAATGGAGGCAACTGGAAACAAGTCTCAATGTGTTTCCTTTTTCTTCTCCTACTGCCATGGCAATTGATTGTTTCTTCTCTTAGCCAATGAGCAATGGCTTTGGAAATGCAGTGCGCTGGCAAATCTTGAGTCAGCAGCCATGTGCCAGCACTGCAAAATGACGATTCTTATCTGCTGTGTGTGTGTGTGTGTGTGTGTGTGTGTGTGTGTGCGTAGCCTGACATTTTCAGTAAGGCCTGGAAGGTTTTGGTTAATAGGGTTTGTCATAAGGGGAGCTACAATATAAAACTCTGAATTATGGAATGAGAACAGAATGGTGAACCCATGTCACCTTAAATGTTACGCAAGCAATTTCTGGGGAACTAATTATTCACAATAGATAACTAAACTGTAAATCTTCATTATGAGTTGGAAAATGGAAGGCAGACATTGCCTTGGAAAGCATTCGGAAAGTCTCCTTTACTAATAGCTAATTCAAAAGGCGAATGGTAGATGTGCCAGAGGCTGGGGAAGATGAGGGTTCACAGGATGAAAGTAGATTAATCCCTGGACTCAGGCAGACACTGATTCTTGGCAAGATGCATTTCATTATCAAACAGTTAACATCTTTGACAATCAAATGTGGAGATGGTTTGCTACTAGATTAGGAGTGGGCCATCTATACTCCAGGAAGCTCTTACAGTATGTGCATAAGACAAATCACCCTTTTTGCCCAGTTTGACATTGGCCATTCCATACACTGTGAGCCATCAGGGCAGGGCAGTGGGTCAGAGGTTCAGGGTGTCATTCAGCAGAAAAAGCAGGAGGACCCAAAATAATCAGTGCTAGTTTTTCAATCAAAACCCCAACCCTCTGTGCTGGAGAGGGTTTGGATGGGGCAGGGACACCCCAGCCTTCCAAACTCAGCTGCTAGAGGAGATCTGCCATTGGTGGGGAATCTTGGCCAATGAGAAGTGCCTCAATGACTCTACTCAAATAGTGGGTGGAAGTTGTGGCTGGTGCTATTGCCACTGATGGTAGCCAGCAGAAACCCACAAAGTAGGGTGCTTCAGGAGTGGGGAGTAGTTGGGGGCAGAGCCAGCTAGTAACTGCTGGATATTGAGCTGGGCCTGCTGCTGTCACAAGATAGCAATAGACCCAATCCAGGCTGGTGCAACAATTGGGCATTTACTTCCCTGACCTTCCCAGTGCTGGCTTCACCAGTCCATCGAGCTCTACAGCTGCTATCCAGGAGACAGGATCATATCCTAAGTGCTGGTATACGTTATGCATTTATGAAAGCTTTGGGGTCGGGGTCCAACATTTGCATGGCATGCTCTTCCATAGTCCTGCTAATAAATGATTCAGCATTTGTATTTGCAAGAAAGGAGTCATTATGCTCAAAGTTAATCTGTTCCAAGGAAAGGAGCTGAAATTAGTTACTGGCATGCAATAATTCATTTTGTATTTTACCAACAATAATTAAATTGCCTGGAACTGCTGTCATTTAACAGCCTATTAATTGACTAATGTGCATCACTTGCATGTGGGCTATAGGTAAAATCCAGGGATTAAGAAAGGAATACAATTTCCAGCATGTGCCAACCATCATGGAAAACTGGGGGGGGGGAATACCTACACTGGAGTATAATTTATGAAGGCATCCCCTGTCTCGTGTCTTAGCAAATACATAATGTATTTCCAGCAAATATATATATATATATATATATTAGAGAACAGTGAAGCAGCTACATTTTTCAATGCCTGTGATGGCAGTTAAATGGCTAATTAACCATAGACACTTCACCCCCCCCCCCCCCGTCAGATGAGCCAAGTATATAATTCTTCTTCCTTCAAACTTCTTGCTTGGATCCAATGCTTATATATGAGCCCATGTGGATATTCTGCTCATCTCTCAGGTGGGTTACCATTGTGTTGACTTTCCTGATTCAGGAGTGCTTCACACAACATGTTACATACTGTATTAGTCAATGGTCATTGTTTGTATATAAAGCATTTTGTATGCTTTTCATGAAGTTACAGATTTGATACCCTTGAGAAGCTGAGTTTTTGGATTGCTTAGCTTGCTTCTTGAAGTAAATAAATAAATAAATAAATAAATAAATGTCCTTTGAAATGCCACCACTTGAAGAAAACGATGGATTTCACCTCATCACAAGACAGAGAAAGGACAGTAGGCCTGATTCTTGATCTACTATGTTGCTGTAGAGTGGATTTGTAAAAAAAAAAAAAAAATTAAGGGTAGCAAGCTGAGAACATGCAGAGTCCTATGTTATAACATACCTCTGCACTACCCTTCACTCCCTACAACATGTGGTCTACGCATGTATACCAAAATTGGCTATTCATAAACTTTACTTCATAAATGGAAGGTCACTTGCCACGGATTACTGAATTACTGAACAAGGTCCTGAATATGCATGACATGTATGATTGGCTGATCTGCTACATATGCAAATGCGTTCCATTTTGTTACATGGCAATAGTGATTACAATCTGAATCTGACACAACCGTTGCTTGTTTTTTTCATATGGAAACAAATGGTCATTCTGTCCACGTGACTATATCTCTGTGCTACTGGGAAGCAAATATTTTAAGTGGATGCTGTAGAAGCTAAGCAAAGAACTGGTGGTCTAACTTCTGGCAATCCATTAACCTTAGTCTTCATTTCAGTAAGGAGCCAGAACTGAGGATATAGCGCTTCATTCAATCGGATACAGCGTCTACAGGTATTTGTGTGTCTGCGCCTCTGTGTGAATGTGATGCAGTCAGACTGGTTTTTGAGATATGTGGAGCCTCAGAGTATATAGTTCAGCAGAGGGCCTGCTTCCATGTGTCTCCATCTGGCCATAATGTGAGGACAAGAATAATTATTATGTACCTTCATTAGGGATGGATGAATCTGTCAATTTTGCTTTCTCATTGTTTCAATCTTAATTTCATTCTTCACATTTCTGCAATGGTTTTTGATTTACCGGTATTTTAAGTCATCTTGAAAATTCATCAGAGTTGCAGTGCAATTTTCTCCTAATATAAACATCTTTTGTATACAATGCTGCTTGATATACTTGTTTTCGCAAGCAATTTCCCCTTACAATACCCTTCAAAACATTATTTTCACTAATACAATGCCTTTTTATATACACTTTAATTTGCACACGTTATGCACATTATTTGGCTGGAGAACTGCATCATAATGGACATTCCCCTCATCAAATGGGATGCACATTTTGCATGGTCGTGAGTAGCCCCCTTGGATCACGGAGCAGCCCCTGGCAGTTGGGCCTGGCACCGCCTTCCCAGGTTGGGATACCTGTGGACTCCACCTACTCCAGCAGCCGCCCAATCCCGGCTGGGGTGGTGTTGCCGGGGGGATCGGACAGGTAGAAGGAGGGATTATACAGTACACTCAATAGAACTGAGTCATACCTGGGAAGAGGCCGTTGAATTCAGAGCTTCCCCACCCTCCACTCCCTCAATTGTCATTTACATTGCAGGTTCACCACCTTTTCCCCACAGCCATACAGGCATGTGGTCGCTGTTGAAGGGCCGGAAAGGACTTTACCTGCATTGGCAGGTTTTGCCTTTCCTGTAGCAATTCGTCACAACTTTGGCGGTTGCAGGCCTTGGGTGGAATCCTTTAGTCATCTACGGGATTGGGGGTGTGTGGGGCGGTGACCCCCCCACCCCCATTGCGGCATTGATAACAGGGTTCCCATTAAAGGGGTCTCAGGGGGAGGCATTGACCATATGCCCTGAGGTCGTCACTGCCTTCCCCCTCCAGCGGCGGCGAATTAGGGGGGGCGGGCTATGTGCTTGAACATATGTTCTCCAGAGCTAGCCCACTCGCCACACATGCTGGATAACCCTGAAATTACCCAGAACCCCGGCTGGGGGGCTGGGAAGGATAAACGTCCAATGCCTGAGCCAAGGTCTCCCTACATCTGAATATTAATAAAGTTGTGGCCAATTTAATCCCATAGAACGTTGTCACATGTCGTTATTTCCCTCAGGGGCTGCCCGGGGTTTGGGGGACTCTGCCTGGCCACGCAAAATTCAGAGGTGTGCGAATTTGAATGCATTGCTGTGGTTGGTTCACATATGGTTTCAGGAAGTTTCTCGCCCATCCCTAATCACTGTCACTGTTCAGAGGCATCTGAAAAACAGAGCATAAATAGCTGAAAAGACAACTGAACTCAAAGCTATGTATGCATTACCAAGAAAACATTTTTAATTACAATTGGCAGTGGCTGATATGCTGAAGTGGTAATAAAATAGTTAAAAAGCACGTGATTCAGGAGTCTGGGGAACTGCAGAACTACTTTCTCTCCCTAAAGAGGTGGTCCCTTCAAATCAACCCACTGGAAGATTATCATCATGAAAGGAAATTGTATGGGAAGACAAGCGCCAAGTTTTCTAGATGCATTGAACTGGTCTGAACTCTTCTCCCTGGTGTCCCAGGTTTCCATGTGCAGATAGGGATATGTTGTGGTTGCTTTGTAAAAGCAAGACATAACTCCCTCCCCAAGATCAAATTCAGAAACTTATGAGGGCATAAATACGCAGAATAAAGAGCATCATATTATAACTGAATAAAACACATTTTATTTTCATGATTTAGTCTTGACTTTCCTACCCTAAGGACATAACAAAAAAACAAAGAAACCCACTTTTAAACGCACACACCTCTCTAATGATTTCTGAATGTTCACAGCTTAAGCTGGCAAGTAGACGTTGAAAGAGGCCACAGAAATAACAGTCCCAGTGCCATATGTGTGATCTTGAGTAGGATTTGGGAAGTGGGTAAGACTCCCAACTGTTGAACAGCCTTATCAAAGCAAACACTCATCAGAGTGATATTTAAACACAACTGGAAATAGAAATGGCCAAAGAACACATTAGCCAGTGGATATCTCTGAAATGAAATAGCCTCGGGGAAATCTCTCTCTCTCTCTCTCTCTCTCTCTCTCTCTCTCTCTCTCTCTCTCTCTCTCTCTCTCACACACACACACACACAGAGAATTCTCCTATCCATGTTTTTCAAAACTCTGGCCAAACACTACTTCTTACATTCTATTTTATTGCTGATATGCTAATTTCAATGGTTGTGAAAGTGGGCTGCTCACATAAGGTCACAGATTCCTGCAAAATTCCAGACAAACTTTGGTGAGCATGGAAAGCTATATTTATATTATCTTCTATATATCCCATTTTAATACTTATTAAAGGGAAAAATCTGTTTTAATAAACAGCCAGCACCTACCGATGCCAGCAGGGCCCACAGAACAGGACAACTGAGCATCCTTGTGACTCTTACTTTCCTACCACCACCCTGAAATCCTAAAACGATTCCCCTGCCAGTGATAGTGTGTTGCGGCCTCTGTCCCCACCTTCTGCCATAGGCAGAGTGGATTGGCCACTGTTGAGCTCTTCATCAAGGCTTGGCTGTCACTCATTTTCCTCCCGCCACTTGCTAAATGGCTGGGTGCAGATTGATTATGCTGTGGGTCAACCAAAGGCTGTGCTGATGGAAGGGCCCAAAGTCATCTCTTCCTCCTCATCTGCTTGTCAGCTTGTCACTGATGACCCTAAGAGGAGGGGATCTGAGATGTCTGGCAACCCCAAACCAAGAGGGGTTGATTTTCTGTAATGTATGAGCTGCCTCCCAACACATCCCACCGATAATGTAAGTACAGTAAACCAACCATATTAAATGCGCATGTCAACCAATGATTTGTCTCTCCATGCGCTACGCTGGAGAAAGGTGTCTGGCTGGCACTTTCAAAGGCCTTTCTTGGGATCAGGTGCCAAGTATTTCAAGACCTAAGACTTGGCTGTAGTCTCTGTCTTGTGGAATTTCATGACGGCAGTTTGAACCTTATTATGGTAAGGATAATTGGGCACCCAAGCCCACTAATGAAAATTGTGCGCAGGGCCCAAAGCGTTATTTATTGCCGGGTAATTTTAGCCTTCACTTTCTTCATAACCAAGACCATTGCAAAGTAAAGTTCTGAATTAAAACAACAACAACACCAAGCCCCATTATGCTATGTGCTGGCATTTTATGATCCAGCTGCAAAGACAGGTTCAGGGGCTGTTGGTGAGGAATGTTGATATACATATATTGGCTATATTTGGCCATCATCCTTTGCCAAAAAGTGCAGGTGGCATAAAAAAGAGCAGAGGAAAGGGAAGCAATGGACGTGGAGGCCAATTCATTCCTGCAAATACTTAGCTATTTTTCTAGATTAAAAATGGTTGAATGGCAGCAACTGGGGATGCAAAAAAAAGAGGTTTGCGTTCCCTTACTTCAGCAGGATCTCATTGATATCTTAGATTGCTCTATGAATCGATTTCAGAACTAGAATTTCAGGCAACTGCAACCTGTTTGCATTATATCACTTTGCTTCAAAGTCTTTCAGTTTATTTCTGTCTACTGCACACTCTTTATCTGGTATTGCAGTAGAAGGTATTGAAAATATCAAGCATTTTAGCCATTGGTTAGATTGCAGCGATTGTTTTGTCCCAGTGTGCCGGAATCCTTGTAAATGAGAGTTGCTGTAGTTGGGTGCTTCAAAGGCACAAAGGAAAGTTTCACAACTCATTTTGTGAGACAACTGCAGCTTAAAAGCCATCATGGCCAATGGCCAGGGATGATGGAAATGGGAGTCTACAACATTTGGAGCATCCCTGGTTGGCTGCTCCTGGATTAGTCCTTATTTGCTCAATTTATGATTCCACCAAGCCAAACACAACAACCAGTGATCCATTTGGAGCCCATAAGGGGCTTGTAATATCACCTGGTTACAACCTAGAGAAGGTTATAACCTAGAGAAGGTTACAACCTAGAGAAGGTTGATGAGAATGGCAAACACCTAGTGGGCCACTGTGGCTTTCTAGGCAGATACCTTTGGCCTGGTTGGTCATTGGTTGTGCAGGGTTGGCTTAATTAAGCTCCAATTGTTATTTCTATAATGCCCATCTTTAGTCTAATATTAAAGCCTTGGATAGATTAGTTATTCAATTTGCTTTCCCCCAAGGGAAATACTTGAATACTAGCAAAGATTATAGCTGCCATTTGTTGTTTCCCCTTCATTCCACATCTATGATGAAGACATATACCACTTGTTGAATCACACAGTTGTTAAAAGCACAGGTCCTTGGTCAAGAAACCCTGGCCATAAGAAATTAATGACAAGGTGAATGCTTCTGAAATTCAACCACTTAAAACCTTGCTAGCATTTCCTGTTGTCTTCAGTCAGGGAAGTTCTTCTCTAAAGAACTATTTTGAGTATCGTACTACTGTGCAGGGGAATATTTGGAAAGAATCTTCTTTCTTTCACTATTATATAGACTTGCCGACTTCTGTGCCATCTGACCACTTTGAGCCACACAATTAGTAGGTGATAATGTTTAGCTCCTTGCTATGAAAAGCTTGTCCTGCTGGTTTCTGCATAGCTAACTTCTATCAAAGGCACAGAAACAGGGCAGGCAGCCTGCTTGGTTCTTTCCCCTTCTTTTTTGGCCAGTATAGGCAACCCCGCTGAGAAAATCCATAACATCAAACTGGCCATAAAATTGAACCATGCCTTGTACAATACTTAGTTGTGGCATTTAATTCTGGATTTCACTGTTAAGGAACTACATGAGTACACCAGATGTGGCTTCTTGATCAAGAAAATGTATGGGCTTTGGCAGGGCAAAGCGAGCAATCCAGATATTAGATGAAGAGGAACAAGTATAGAATTAGTTATTTCTTAATGATAAGGTGGTCTTTGTGTTATTTTTTTTGAGAGAGACAGTGGCGTGAAGAGTATGGTTTGGCTTCCCAGGACGGAAGTAGATGTGGAAAGAGAGTTTCTGGTTTAATGTATGCTGGATCTCTATTTTTGCCCCAAATAATTTCTAATTCATAGGTGTCTTGCTTAAAAAAATGAAAAAAACCAACAACCCCCCCCCCCCCCAAAAAAAACTTTGAGCATGGTTAAGCCTATTCTCCTCAAACTTACTAATGCACTTCTGCAGATTTCCAAATAAATGTCTAGGCATGTACCACTTCTTTTCTAAAAAAAAAAAAAAAAGTCTGCTAATTTGCTACCCAGACATTCAACAGCTTTCGCTACCCATAAATTTAATAGCATTAAACACCTGCTGGCTTTGAGTAGCAGAGCTTGCCAAAAAGAAAAGCAGGAGCACTGAGATACACTCCTAATGTGCTCCTTTCCATACCATCAGAATTAAAGCTGGGAGTTGGTTCCCAGCACAGCAGCAACACCCCATGCCGAGAACGCTTCTCTGTCTTTGCATGTTAAACTCCTGAGTGCTACTCGGAGCCATCCTTGCCTGCCAAGAAGTAAGGCCACGGGGATGGGGGGGTATTCTCCAGCTGTTCCTGAAACTCAAGGAGCCTTCAACTCATTAGCTAAAATTTCAGAAAGTGCTAGAAGGCAATGCAATCTAATTGAGGCCAGACCCTCATGTGGTGTAAATCTCCTTAAACGCTGAAAGCCAAAGGGACTTGACTGACTCAACATTTGCTTGAGAGGATTTGGCCCAGCATGTCAGGAAGAGATTAGAGGTTCTGACTTCTGCGCAAGGGAAGCGTGTTGATGATCTTCAAAAGGGCAGACTTGAGAAACCTACCAAGACACTGTTGGGGGAGCTGGCTGTAGGGTAACACTGCCCCTCACCCAAGTGTTTAAGCTATGAAATGAATGTAGGCATGAAGTAAGCACATCATGGCAGGTGTATGAAGGAATTTGGACTTAAGATGGAACCTGCCACGGCAAAGGAATCCAAGACTGATCTTGGTTAATTAAAACCCAAAGCTGGTTCTCCCTCCTTTCTAATAGGATTGTGATTCCTATTGCTTATCACTTGTCTGGTTGTCTTTTTTCAGATGTTTATTAGAAAGCTGGGCCATTTAAGGTCTCTAAAGTCTAACCTTTATTGTTGCATAAGCAGTATTGACGGATTGAAATCCCTTTCATCGGAGCTGGGCTGTGGGGCTGGGTACCCAACCACCTTCTCCACAGCACAACCAGTTCTGCTTATCTAAATTTGTTTGTCTGTTGCGCAGTTTGAGCCAAAGTGTGCCAACTGAGAAAGCACATCTTGTGGATTTACGTGTGACTTATTCCCATGTCAATGTGCTTACATTTAAAAGCCAAAGCATTCTCGGGGAAATGAAGAGTAAACACTTTAAACTACAGTAGCAGTATTTCATCATCTCATTCTGCCTTTTAGGTCATAAAGCATCTCTGATTTTTGTCACAAAACTTAAGTTTCGCAAATGGGTTTGATTGTGAACTATTCGTGCTTTGTGTGAGCAGTTGTTTCAGAGTGAAGCAGCTGAAATATAATCAGAACCAGCTATAAACATGTAATAAAATTCCCTCAGCTGAGATCAGCCATGCCACTCCATGGCAGCAAGAACCAAGAGAGATGAGGCACTTTTGTAGCGGACACAGAACTATGTCAATGGTTAAATAAATAATTCTAGACTTTAAAAAATAAAAAACCCAGTTTCTTTGTTTTACTGATAGATGTTTTCCTTATACAGACTTACCTTTAATCTCCTTCTAGTTTATGAGAACCATTTTACACTACAAAGATTTTCTTTATCTGGATGCAAATGAAAACTATTATCTTTTAGTTACAAGCCAAAGATTATAAATAAGGCTGATTTTACAGCTTTAAAAAGGCAGTTTTTCCCCCTGTCCTCCAGCCTCATTAACACCACATTAACTCTTCGGCTGCAGTAAACCTGCACAGCTCGTTTTCAAAGACGCCACAAAAGCATTATTCCAGCTGAAGGCCCGCTTCAACAAATGTACTTGTAAAACAGTGAGATGATTCAATATTCCTTGAAGTGAAATTTAGTAATGCTGTTTCACAGATGCATGAACAACGCACAGAGTCTCATCACGGCCAATTACTGAGTGAAATGCACCCGCTGATAGTACCCAGTTGTGTATTTATGGTATGTGGGGCTCTGCGCACAGCCCTTTGGGGTGGCCTTGTTTGTTCACCTAAATAAATGTGACTATGTTGGGTAAATATGATGGAACTGAATGGGTAAGAATGAGACCACCTTGTAAGCACAGTAGGGGCCCACAGATCTATGTTCCAGTCGACACATGGGTTTGAGTGGGCCAACATGGGAAAGTTGGCTCAGAAATGCAGGCCAAGCCAAAATCCTTCCCGATCCTAACTGTGGCTAAGGGTTAGGTGCTTGTCAGTTTCAGTGCTGCTCTTTGCATCCTTTTCATCCGGCTCTCCTGCCTTATGAAAGACAATGCGCATCCAATTACATCTAAGCTTTTTCTCAGATTAGGTTGCATATCCACCCGCCCACGTTTCCCCTCCTCCCTTCCGACCTGCAGAGTTGGGACATCCAGCTGATAATTCCAAACACACCCCAATGGAGAATTTAAATCTGATCTGGACATTAGGAAAGTTTGGGGTGCTTGTTGTCACAAGTAGAACTGAAGAGATCAGCCCTGATAAGTTGCTATGCAATATAAAGGACACACAATATTTATTTTTGGGCTGCTGACGTCATTCTGAAGGTTGATTCTTTAGCATTAGCTTTTTTTGTTTTCTGATACCGTATGCTTTATGAATGACATTTTAGAATGACTTCAAAACTTATTATTTAATTACTGTCCTGAAAATGTGAAGCTCAGTTCCTAATAAAGATCATTTTCTGGAGTTACTTAGCAGCATGATTCTACTATGTTGTATGATTTCTCTGCCAAACGTATCTATTTCAGGAGGTTACTTCAGATGCAGCAGTACAAGCCACTCCTTACACTACTGGCACTACACTAAGTGGCAATGTCAGATCAGACCACTTAGCAATTTCCATACACAATTCCTATTTTTATCATGGAATTGTATCTTGCTAAGCCATAAATTAAGCTGTCGTACATTCGTGCGGTAGCATATTTTGGTAACTGAAACAGAACTATAAAAGCAAACACATGCTTGAGGAGAGAAGGATTTCAAGCCTCTGTAAAAAAAAAAATTATCCCAACCATCACCCCCCACCTTCCCATCTCATTGATCCTAGAGTTCAGACATGAAATCACAACAAATGTTTCTTAAGAGACTTGTAGTTGGATGAAAGGTTGTTCTCCTGCAGGAAATGGGAATGGAAGGTCAGGGGGTCACTGCATTTTTAACAACCTTTGACCTTGCAGTCAATTGCCAAACGGTATCCAGACATGGAGACATGACTGGCTAAGAACGTAGCTTAACTTTATTTCAGTATCTTCCTTTGTTCGAGCTTCTTAAAAACCTAATGAAACCAATGAGGACAAAGCCCACTAAATGTGAAATATTTACAGAGGCTATTCATATAATATGAATTCAACTGCGTTATGTGAAACAAGGCAGCATTTTTGACAACTAGTGTATCTTCTTTATACAACTTTCCCATTGTATTTTGAAATTTGAAGAGAGAGAGAAACTTGGTGATCTATTGTTGAGAAGGGAACATGAAAATTTGGCTTCATAAAGTTTGCCTGGCAAATTCTTGAAGGAAATTCTGAAGTCAGTGGGAGTTTTGTCACTGACTTCTCTGCTTGAGAAGGGATATCTGGCAGCCTGATCCTATTCAGAGGTAACCTTTACCGAGAGTAAAACTACACATTATGAGAGAAACAGCACCATTGCCATTCTCTTTTTCTCCCCCTTGTAAAATCTAAAATGTATCATGTAATATCATTGTGCTAGGAATCGCTACACCCCATTGCCATTAGCCAATGATATGTGATCAGGGTGGGTCAACAAATGGGAAGAGAAGAAAAATGTGACAAGTTACACAGGCTCCAAGTCCCTCATAATCATAGCATCTACTCTTAAGTAGAGGTGGGTGAATCTGTCCATTTTGGTTTCTCTCAGTTTTTTAGTCTTCAGTTCTTCACATTTCTACATCTCTATGTGGTTTATTTATTTTTAAGTCCTCATGAAAATTCATCAACAATTTTGGGTGAAGTTTTCCTTCTGTACATATTTTCATATGCAATTCTGCCCAACATATGCATCCTTGCCAAATGATTCCCCCTAAGATAATGCATTTTTCACTAATATGTGAATTTATAGTCCATTTTTTTGGGTATGTGCTACTTGGCTGCAGAATGGCATTGCAAAATTCAGAGAAGTGTATATTTTGAAGGCTGTTTTTCAGTTCATATGTTGTTTCAGAAAATTTAAATTTGGTAACTTTAAATGCAAACTGAAGCTAATTTCTCCTTCATCCCTACTCTTAATTAAGTGCAGGGGATTATAGCTTCAGTTTTTGTTTTTTTTTTAAAGTAAATGTGGGTATGTATCTCCCTATACCCTTTGTTGATGATGGAAACCCTCTGGGATTTAAGTGTGCACACAGTAAGCTCAGGGATATATTTGCCCTCTGGCTACTCAGCAAATCAGCAATGATATTTTTAATTTCCAACCACATTGAAGATGTAAATAAAATATGTGAACCGCTAACTTCTTCCTCCTTGTATTTTGCTGCTGTTTCCTCTTGCCTCTTTGAGAAACAGTGTTGGTGCCCTGTGCACCTAAAAATAATCTGTGGCATCAGGTTATTTTGTAATCTGTCCCCAATGTTATTGGGTTTTGAATACCACACCATAGGAGGGCATGCTCCTAGTGTCCCTGTTGTGTTATTTACCTCTGAGCTTCAAGACCACCACATCCATTTACTAAATGATCAGTTTTCTTATTGGCTCTAAATTGCACCTAATTAAAAATCTGACCCCTACAAACTAGTCCTCTTCCTAAAGAGACAGAACGTAAACAGGAAAAATCAGCTAATTGCTGCAAAAACTGCATTTGTGGCACTGTAATTGGACCTCAGCGAAACAAATGAACCCACTGGGGATTCCCTAATGAATGTTTAACTGCAAACAGTAGTCAGGCACTTAAGCAGCTCGGCTGACGGTCCCTAATGAAATCAAATAAAATCAAATCAAAGATTCTGGCATTTTCACTAACCAGATTTCTTGGCACAGAGACATGAAAAAATAATGCACAAGGATAAATATGGATGGAAAGCAAAGACTACCCCAACTGGTATATGCATATTTAACAAACAATTCAAAATAGCCATAGCATTCAGTGGGGAACTCTCAAGAACTGGAGCAGGCCTAGACTGTAAGACAGTCCCTTTTGTTTTTAAGAACCTATATATATAAAAGCTAGCACAGGCACAGGCAAACCTGGCCCTGACCACTGGTCCTGTTAGCTAGGGATGATGGGAGTTGTAGTCCCAAAACATCTGGAGGGCCGAGTTTGCCTATGCCTGAGCTAGCAGATCTGTATCTGCATTCCACACCTTGGTTGTGAACCTCTACTCTGATGTGGTCTGTTGTCTTGCATTGCTCATTACCCCTAGTTTCTAGTAACCTTGTGGTCCTCCAAGAAGTACAGAGGGGCCACAGATAAATGCTTGAGCGCATTCATTTCATGCAGAGGGTCTTGGATCTCTGGCACCTGCAGTTGAAGTGGATCAGGTAGCATGGGAAGGGGAAGACTTCTGCTTAAAAACCTTGACAGCTGCTGCCAATCACAGTTGGCAATGCTGGGCTGAGGAGCATAATTTGAAGAAGCTTCCTATATTTGTGTGTGTGTGTGTGTGTGTGTGTGTGTGTGTGTGTGTGTGAATATAGGAAGCTTCTTCAAATTATATATATAAAAAATTTTCTGTTTTACAATTTAGAATGTTCATTTTAGACAACCTTAAAATATCAATGACTTCCCTTCTTCTCTTTACATGTTTTGTTTTGCATAGCATAAATCCCTGCATATTTTATATAAACTAAACCATTCAGTATTCCATTACTACTTCCATCAAAACTTATTTACACTGTTGAATTTATCTTAATGCTGCCAGTGTTTCCAAGTGTAGACAACTTCCCCTCCTATATTCCTATATTCAACCACTGTGTTTCAAAATCATCCCCTTTGGAGCTCCTTGCATACAAGGAACCACGTTCTACAGCCATGATGTCTACCCAGGTGGCAGTACATCTCATGCTTGACATGGAGCTACCACTGCAAATTACATCTTCATGTTGAATTCCGCAACATGGCACGTGGGGTTTCCTCACATTGTGACAACATCACATTGCACTTTCCCCTTTCCTTGCTGTACATCATTGCCTCATCATTCATAGGTATGGAAATACATGAGGCAACACCTGTACATGTTATGGTAAGAGTGAGAGAGAACTCAGCACTGGGGTTCCCCCTTGTTGTTTTGTTTTTTTAAGCTACCCCATGTTGAGCTTAATGTATTTTGACACATAGAGCAGCAGCGGGTGTTGGTCCATCTCTCCTGCTTGATGCAGGAAACTCCCCTGCTCATTGCAAGTATGTTATATAACCATAAAGTTCTTCTTCTTTGGCGATCACTCGTAGCTGAGTAAGATTGTCTTCCATAAACATGCTTTTAACAATGAGCCCATAAGTGACTGTGGAGGCCAATTCTGGATCCACACATCCTTCCACAGTGGGGACATTGGTTTCTGGGTGGGAGTTGATCACAGTGTGGATATGCCAAGTGTGCCTTCCTCTTAGCACGTTTCCCCTTGCGTCCTGAGTTCCAGTGTCTTCAAAGCCCATGACACCTTTGGTAAAGGCTGTTCTCCAATTGGAGCGCTCGCAGGCAAGTGTTTCCCAATTGTTGGTGTTTATACTACATTTTTAAAAATTTGCTTTGAGGCAGCCTTTAAACCTCTTTTGTTGACCACCAGCATTACGATTTCCATTTTTAAGTTCAGAATAGAGTAGTTGCTTTGGAAGATGATAATCAGGCATCCACACAACATGACCAGTCCAACGAAGGTGATGTTGAAGAATCATTCCTTTCACACTGGTGATCTTTGCTTCTTCCAGTACACTGGCATTAGTTCGCCTGTCTTCCCAAGTGATGTGTAAAAATTTTGGGAGACACTGTTGATAACTCACAGGAGCTCAACAGCCGCTGTAAGCTTTTTTAAAAAAAAGAACTTGAGAGAGTGAGAGAAAATATAAGATTGAAAAGAACCCTACATCTCATCTCCTCCTTTATGTAGAAGCCAATAGATCACATTTTCACTTCCACTTCTATGAGTAGCAAAATTCTATGGAACTTCAATGTCATGTTCACCTTAAATCCATTAAAAAAATTAACGGAGATTGTGTAGCAATGCTATTGTTTTTTTAATTACTGGTGCACTGAATTAATTACACAATTTGGCTGGTCAATAAGTCATATCCCAAACCTACGTTAATATGTAAATTGATACGAATATTAAAATATTTGTGAAGAGTGTGCAATAAACTAGCTGTTAATTAATTTTTAGCGGTTAATACATAGATGTTAGAACTTCACAAATAAATGATACAGCGATGACACTTCACACATGCCACCTGGTTGTTATATTTTACAATGTATAGCAATGACTGTTTAGCTGAAATTATTTGTGAGATCATCCATCATAGTACATTAGTAAATACTCTGTAACTCTTCACAATTACAATTAATAATGAAACCTTTGATAGAACCAAAGTGAGATCTGGGGTTATTTTGTGAGAATTACTGCTTTCACAGCTTAGGGAAGTGAGAATTAGTGACTTCCATTTAATTTTAAATTCCCCATGTGCTATAAATAAATGCAATCACTCATAGCATTCATTAGTATTCATTATCTAATGTGTGTACGTGTATAATGTAAGTATATTTCCTGCTCGTATTGTTTCATTTAGTAATGAGTTAAATGTCTCATGCATTTATTTATAATATTTCTAGAGGTTTTCCTACAATGTGCCCTTGTAATATGGATCAAGAAAGAGTGAATCGTATTGAATGGTTGTAGTTGCGTCTCCCTGCAACCTCTTTCTTTCTTTCTTTCTTTCTTTCTTTCTTTCTTTCTTTCTTTCTTTCTTTCTTTCTTTCTTTCTTTCTTTCTTTCTTTTCTTCCTTTCTTCCTATTCTTCCTATCCCAATGTGGAGGAGAAACAAAGGTCTATTCACTCCCACTTTTTTTCAACAAAGGAGGCCCCCAATGAGTTGGTGGTTTAAGAATAGTGCTTTCACTTGGAATGTTCCAATTTGCCATGCTTAGAGGGCAGGAAGATGGAAAGCTGCATTATGCTGAGTCAGACCATTGTTCCATCTAACTCAGCACTGTCCACTGACTGGAAGGATTTCAGTCAGGGTTCTCTCCCAGCTATACTTGGAGATGGCAGAGATTGAACCTAGGACCATCGGCATACAAAGCAGATGCTCTATGACTGAGCTACGGTCTTGGACTGTGCACCTTTTAGGGAAAGCTTGCTAGCATGGTGGCATCTTCTGGCATCTCCTATGAAAAGGCTCACATGTGACAGTGCTAGGAAAGATGTGTGAGGCTTTGGAGACTGTTAGTTAATAGCATTGCTTATATTCTTTAAGCTCAAAACATTCATGTGCTGCTTTTTCATAGTCATTAAAAAACACACACACCCCACTGTTCCTAAACTAGAAACCCCTCCTTCCACAAAGCATTGCAAAATATTAGTCAGTGGTAAAGCACATGCTTTGCCTGAGCTCTGGTGTCTTCAGGTAGGGGTGTGATGTGTGAGAGAGACCCTTGCCTGAAACCCTGGAGAACTACTGCCAATCCATGTAGACCATGATTTCCAGCTGTTTGGGGACTCTTCTTTCTTCTTTGGCGATCACTCGTAGCTGAGCAAGATTGTCTTCCATGAACATGGTCTTAACAGTGAGTCCTGTTAAGTGACTGTGGAGGCCAATTCTGAATCCAATTCTGTCCTTCCACAGTGGGGACATAGATTTCCGGGCAGGAGTTGATCGTGATGAGGGTTTGCCAAACATGCCATCTCTAGCTAGGAGGACCAGTGTTCAGGAATGATGTGAATTCTTGTCCCAAAACAGCTGGAGACCCACATTTGATGTAGACCATACTGAGCTCTAAGGCCCAATGGCCTGTCTCATTATAAGGCAGCACCTGCTCTTCCGATCCATAAAATGATACCATCTACATAAGCCTGGCAACAAAAGCAGAAGAACAGCCAAAAATAGCAGCAGTGAAAGCTGTATAAGGACCAGAAAAGAAAGCATTTAACATAAAAGTAGTAGTAGTAGTAGTAGTAGTAGTAGTAGTAGTAGTAGTAAATGTTGCCTGTTATTGTAAAGAGTTAACCTTGAGAAGGTTCTGTGGATCTCTCTTGTTGGAGAATTTCACAGACTTAGAGAAAGGACTGCTCTTAGTGGACACCAACCCACTCTCCGCAAAGGATTGCATTAGAGTTATTTCAGAATATCTTAAGTCCTGGGAAGTGGGATAAGGCATTCCCTGAGATAATCAGAAGGCAAACAGCTCAGAACTTTAAAAGAACTTCCTAGACAAATTAAATTGTATTGGGCTAAATGATATTATAGTAATGTCATATAAAGGGACAAATGGTATGATCATAATGTTTCTGTTTCAAAGAGGCATCCAAAATGGGGGAAAATACCTTTCAAATGTTAGTCTGTCTTAAAAATATAATGAGTTCCTGTCCCGAAAACAGTCTTTTCCTCATAGTGTAAGGGTTTTCTATCATGTCTATGATGGAAATTGCAATTCTTTCCCACATATATCTGAGATGGAAACATTTAAATATCTCTAGGTCTTTGCAACCCATCCATAGAGGGAGGGTGGAAAGAAACAGCTCTATTTCTGAGTGTGCCATTTAACATATGGATTTTCCAAGCACTATGGTGTGACTTTGTACGCTGGCGTAGTGATTAAAAAGGATTGGCCCATTATGGTGATATACATGTGGGCAATCTTCTAGGCCACTTTCATGTAGGTAATGATGGAGGAGGAAAATGGAAGCTCTCTCTCTTGATGATTGCCGCAAAAACGGCTGTTAAATGCCATCATATCCAAAACAAATGACACTGCCTATGTATGTTTAACAAAGCTTTTAACCATCTGTCTTTTTTTCAGATATATTACTCTTTCTGAAAACTCTGCTCCCAGAATCCTATGGCACTGGATTTAACTCAGTGAATTTAAACAAAGCAGTTCTGAAATGGTGAGGCACATATCAGCCCTGCAATGTTCTTCTCTTGTCTAAAACAAAGCCATTTCCATGAGTGGAGAAGAAGAGCGACTATAAGAACATTGCGGAGAAGTCGCAGATATAGGTCAAGGCGTATTAGAAAGAAGTATGGGAACGACGCCAGAAGGGAAACGTTACAATGGCAGTGGAGGCCTTACATGGTTGTATCTTTTCTGGTGCCTCTTTTTCTAGGAAAATAGCACTGCGTTTATGGTATGGTGTTGTTACTTTAGGCTTGTATACTACTCCCTGTATACAGAGATTATAAATGTTTAATCCTGGTCTGTGGCAAACAAACTATTTCATCTGAACAGACGGATTATAGTTCCAAGTGCCTGGTTTACAAGCAATCGCAAACTATAGTTTTAAATGAAACAAAAACTACAATAATAAATTCATATTGATATACAGTGAAGGCTGTTGCCTACTTGTTTTCTTAATATCAAACTATGTTTTAGCATTACGCCTGAACACAAACTTTCTCTCTTGCGCGTGCGTGCACACACACACACAATCTCCTTTTCGACTTTCTGCAAAACTTCCCCACAGCCAATGCAGTAGTCAGTTCCTTTCTTTACCAAGTGATTTGAGATTCTATGCACATTGCAGGTATAAATAATTAAATTAAGGATCCAGCTATATTATGCTGGCTGTAGCTGTTTTTCAGGGGCACGTTGTAGCCATTAGAAATAAATTGGAGTCTGTTATCAAGCACATTTTTGCATTGCTTCCTTTTTGACTTGACAGTGGAACACATGCAAATCAATGGTAATGAAATCATGGCAGTGTGTGCGGCCACTTAAGGTCATTTCCTGCACTAAAAAACAGATATACTACTTAAATGGCTGTTTAACTGTGTGCATTCAAATTCTTCTACAGTATCAATGGCTGATACATACTGAGGCCAATCAGGTAAGTCTGCCTGTGGAATGAAAAGCCCCTGGTATAGTTATCTTGAAGCCACACACCAACACAGGATATGCCAGGATGTATAAGTAGGCATTTACTGTATAACAACGATTTTTAAATGCCAAGTATATCTAAGGAATCCAGTGCATATTTGGAGAGTCCTAAGGCCTGTCTAAACAAAATGATTTTCAGAAGAAACCTTAAGGAAGAAGGGGTGGTTCTCACCAAGCTGCCCACTCATGTGCTTTTGTGGTGATGCACTTCTGTGGGGAGGGAGTTTCACATATTAAGCTGCCATGGAGAATGCTCTGTCCTGGGCCACTCCTTTGTGCCATCTTAAGTGTCACCATAAGTGCACACATATTGCTGCACATATGCCTCTGGAGTGCCTCAAGGTGCTACCTCAGCCTCAGCCTCATGCTCATCATTAACAGCTTACAAGAAACCACTGACAAAAGCCATCCAGACTCAGAAGCTGGCCTAGAGAGTGTCATTTATTGATGGAGCTATCCAATGTAGGGCTCCATGATTGCTCCATCAGTGCTTGCACATTGAAAGATTCTTTCCCTCTCCTCCCACCACGTGCCCCTTAAATCTGTCCCAAGGGTTCCCCTAATCCTCCGGGGTAGATCTGGGGAGGGTGCGGGGTGTGTGGAGGGAGAAGGAGGAGAGGAAAATCCTTGTGCTGATGAGACTTGAATGTTGCATATGTCTGTCCATCTGTCCATCCATCCATCCATCCATCCATCCATCCATCCTATGATGCAGCCACTACAATGCTTGTGGGGGCCAGGCATTCAGAACAGATTCCACTGATACTATACTAGTTACACTGGCCGGCTTGGACCTCTAATGCCTGTTTGGGACCAAGCTGGCTGGAACCAGATTATATGGGTAATGGTCCTAAACTCAGTGTGGTGTAGTGGTTAAGAGCAGTAGTCTCGTAATCTGGGGAACCGGGTTCGCGTCTCTGCTCCTCCACATGCAGCTGCTGGGTGACCTTGGGCTAGTCACACTTCTTTGAAGTCTCTCAGCCCCACTCACCTCACAGAGTGTTTGTTTTGGGGGAGGAAGGGAAAGGAGAATGTTAGCCGCTTTGAGACTCCTTCGGATAGTGATAAAGCGGAATATAAAATCCAAACTACTCCTCCTCCTCCTCCTCCTCTTCTTCTGTGGTAGAGCATCCAGTTTGCATGCAGAACATCCTAGCATTGATTCCTGTGAAAGATCCCGGTTGAAGCTCTGGAAAACCAGTGCCGGTCTGTGGAAAACAATACTGAGGTAGATGTATCAATGGTCTGATTCAGTATAAGGCAGTTTCCTGTGTTGCTACTTGATGGACTTTCTACAACAATACCCACCAGTCTAAGCATTAAGATTGACCTCCGAAGACCTGCTTGCAGGCCTGCCCTTCAAGTTGCTCAGGCTGTAGTGGCTCCATATCTTTGGAACCCTCTCCCAAATGAAGTATATTTGGCTCCACTTTTGCTAATTTTTAAATTGACCTGATAAATGTTGTGTTTCCATATGCACTCTACGAAAAGCCTTTTAACTGTTGACATTTTTAGTTTTGTAATTGGATTGTTTCCTATGCTGTTTTTTAAAACAATCATTTCATATATTTTTAATTAATTATATATGTAAGCCGCCTTTGGATGGCAACATATACTTTTCTTAAATAAATAAATAAATAAATATCTGGAAAGAGAAGATGGAGGATTTTGCAGGTAATATAATCCAGGAACCTGCATACATATTTTTTGAGGGACAGCTAGATAGTTTAACCATATCAAAAGCAATGCAGAACAGTCCTAGAGCTTTTGTATCTGTGAGAGTGTATTATTTTAGACCCGCAATTAATAAGCAATGGAGAAAATGATAGCTGGGGTTTTTATTCCATGTTGAAAGGCTCATTTGCAAAAAAAAGGGGGGAAAGTAAATGGAAGGAGCAAAAATAATTTATGCAGGGAACTGCTAATCCAGCTGTTTTGCTTCTGGGCTTAATTGGATTTACCTAGAATTGATATTTGCTGTCAGCGTGTGTTATAGCATCAGCAAAAGCCACAGTTGCCAAAGACTATATTGTAGTCACTTTCTATTAACATGCTTTAAATGCTTAATGCTGTCACTTTCCATGTCCTCGATGCTAGGTGAATATACATGGTTTCCTCTTGATTAGTATTATTGTTTCCTCATACTGCAGGAAGGAATTAAACCGGGATTATGCCAATGAAACTGTAGCCATATTTCCATCACTGCATAACCTTCCTCTCCTCTCTGATCCTTATCTGTCCACCCCCCAACGTCACTGTTGCAGGCAACACGGAGGACTGAGCCAACATGAAATGGGAGAGCAATGGACTAAGGCACCCACTTGCAATTCGGCTGTGAAAGCCTGGCACCGAGGGATGCGTGAGATTTCCACTTTGTCTGCATTCTTAAGCGAGCTCACCTAACTCATACCTAATATGTGGATTGGAAATATATATATATATATATATATATATATATATATATATATATATGGACCCCTGACGACTCTGGGGTTGCAGTGCTCATCTCGCTTTACTGGCCGAGGGAGCCGGTGTAATACACATACACGTATAGTATATGCTACATGTAGTATCATAAGCATTGTATACAGCAAATATACAGTATAAATTGGAAATGGTTGCATTTCCCCCCACAATAATATGTGCCACACTTGTGTCCCCCAGAAACTGGAATTCAGAAGCCTACAACCTTTCAGTAGCTGTCCTTAGATTATAAAACACACTGCCATGGGCGATCAAGCCATCATTGCTAGTAATAGTAGACAGTACTTACCTGATCTGTCATTGGTGTCACTGCAGTTTACTGGGAGGGAGGGGGGAGGGATTAGGTCAGCGATGGCCAAACTTGGCTGTCCAGCTGTTTTGGGACTACATTTCCCATCATCCCTGACCACTGGTCCTGTTAGCTAGGGATGGTGGGAGTTGTAGTCCAAAAACAGCTGGAGAGCCAAGTTTGGCCATCACTGGGTTAGGCGGTGGTAAGGTCAGTGTGGTGCAAACACGCTGGTGAACCATTCCACTGCTCCCATTTTAGCACGCTTTCATGATGTGTCCTCTCTGCCACTTTGTTCCTCTTCCTCCTCGACCGGTTTCAGTGAAGCAACAGGTCAAAATGGCCTTGTCTGAACATTCGTTTTCTGATGCTGTTTCTGGTTTTCACTGGGTTTTCTGCTTTGGGTTTGTGTGTGTGTGTGTGTGTGTGCTACTGCTGTTGGGTTGTTTTTATTCCAGTTTTCACATCAAGGAACTCAATTTTCAGTCAGTGGGGGGTTGAAGTAGAATTGGTCATGTTATTTTCCTGCTGGTCACTGAATGTCTAGAAGGAAAAACAGTGGAGTTGGGACTGGCAAATACTAGATACAGAACTTACTTGTCAGGGTAAAACTGGAGTAAAACTGCAAGTTGGGGAATCTTAATTCGTAATGCTGGATGTAGTCCGATTTTGTGGCTGAAGACAGACAAAGCAGGACTTGTGAAGGGTGATGCTGCTTTGCGCATTGGTCTTAAGAGGGTCACAAGCAGAAGGAAACTGTATCTCAATCAGATTAGGCCCACTCTCCAAATAAAAGGGAGTAATTCAGGAAAGGATATGTCCTTAGGTTTGGCAGCAGAGCAATTTTAAACTGCCTACTTGATTATTATTATTTTTTATAACTTATCACAATATTTTAAGTTATAGTTACAGTGTCATTACATCATTGTCTCTAGAAAGTTAAAAGGAACAGAAAAATAGGGTTAAACACTGATAAAGCTACAATTTATGAAAGCCTTGTTAAACATTTCAAGATTAACACAGTGTATTCTTTGAATCATTGTTAAAGAAAAAGGTCAGATATAGTCACATTAATATATAACAGAAAGAAAAAAAAAGATATCAAAACCATATTGAATTTTCAAGAGGCAATACTTTTTTTTGAAAATACCAAATAAATGGATAGCATCTAGAAATCTGTTCCAACCATATCCTGTTTCTTTTGATCTTAAGTAATAGGTTAATGTTGACATAAGAGTTAGTTTCCAAAACTTGTTTATATAACCACTGCTCTCCAGTAAGATTTGAGCTTTCCATTTTTTTCCAATAAACATCAATCTTGCTGCTACCACCATATAAGAAATCAATTATCTATATTCTCTGTTTACTGATTGAGATGTATAATTTAACAACAGTAGTAAGGGATCTTATCCTGTTTTCATAACGTAATATTAATTTTGGAATAATTTCCCAGTATTTCTGTGCTGAAGGACATAACCACCACACATGAGAGTAACTTCCCAATTGTTTTATCCATCATATTATTGAATCATTTTTTAAAGATAGATTTTTTAAACTTTGACTAGTATCTAGGCTTTGTATGAAAGAGTTGGTTACAGTTTCACCTAAAGAGGTAGAGTTCTTTCTGGCTTTTTGATGGAAAAGATGTTACACCACTGGGCTTCTTCCTGCTGGTCCATGTGCAATTCCTAATGCGGTTACATGGCAGATGCTTCTGTTGATGCTGTTAGCACAATGTGGGCAACTGCACATGGGAGCATAATAGCAAGGCACAACATACACCTTTCCACTGCTAATCTGGAAGATTGGTGGGAGCAACTTTTCCCATACTATCCCGTTAAGATTCTCATCTGAGAGTCTTCTGTATGCCCCCACCTTCTGAGATGGCAACAGCAGGAGATAGGACTTTTTCATTGTTTGTGTCTGGTCTTTTGACCAAGTATCCCTAGGATAGTGTTATGGCTCTGGACCAGAGGGCATTGGATGCAGAATCCTCAAGCGGTAGTAGCTCTGAAAACAGCCCTGTTTAGGGAAGTTTTTAATATTTGATGTATTTATCGTGTTTTTAATATTCTATTGGGAGCCGCCCAGAGTGGCTGGAGAAACCCAGCTAGATGGGTGGGGTATAAATAGGGACAAGATAACCCTTGTGGTCCCTTCCAACTCTAAAAGTCTATGATTCTATGATTTACCGTTAACTAAAGCAAGATGAGCGCCACAACCCCAGAGTCGTTCATGACTGGACATAACTGTCAGGGGTCCTTTAACTTTACCATTAATAAAGTTAAGGTGTCATTCCCTTTCCAAGTGCTAAGAGTGAGAATGCAGTTTCAGGATTTTTGTCCAAAATATAATCTGACCTGCTTTTCAATATTTGTCTCCCAATGTGCCGCCATCCTTTTTCCTTTTTCCTTTTCTTTTTCTTTTTGGTTTAGCTAAGGTGTTATTTTATTGGGGTCAGGCTTCATTTGAAGAAGGGTTTGGATTTGATATCCCGCTTTTCACTACCCGAAGGAGTCTCAAAGCGGCTAACATTCACCTTTCCCTTCCTCCCCCACAACAAACACTCTGTGAGGTGAGGGGGGCTGAGAGACTTCAAAGAAGTGTGACTAGCCCAAGGTCACCCAGCAGCTGCATGTGGAGGAGCGGAGACGCGAACCTGGTTCCCCAGATTACGAGACCACCACTCTTAACCACTACACCACACTGGTACTTTACAGAGGATTCCAAGAGTGACTTCTTCTTCTTCTTCTTCTTCTTCTTCTTCTTCTTCTTCTTCTTCTTCTTCTTCTTCTCCTCCTCCTCCTCCTCCTCCTCCTCCTCCTCCTCCTCCTCCTCCTCCTCCTCCTCCTCCTCCTCCTTTGACATCAGACCCCTTGGAGGACTGGGAAAGTTCTGAGGAACATTCCCCAAATGATCCCCCACAACTCAAAACTCAGTAGCCCAGAAGACACCAGCAACTGTATAAAAAGACAACAGATGCATCACTCAAAGGGCAAAGCTTTAGTATTTACCCTTTAGATCAGATTAATAAATTGCTCCATGCTAGTGCCGAGGCAGCTTGTTCCTTCTGTCTCAGCTGTGGGATTGCTGCCTATGGTATTGAAATGCAGATACTCGGCTCTGAACCAGCACTTCTGACCCCTCCCAAGGCCCTGAACTTGCCACAACAGCGCACCAGCCCTGGAACCCAAAGCCTACCTTTCTCCACCTCACCTGGGCCATAGGTTCCTCTCTATCACAGAGATCATGATGGATTAGGGCAGTATATTTTCCTGGTGCCTATAGTGATGTAATTTAGGAACCTTTCAAAATTGTATTGGATCCTTTTTAAACCCTTAAACCCAACGGTAGCACTGTGTGTTTTATTCCACCTCGTTCTTTGAATTTTAAGTGCTGTGTGGCTGAATTAATGTTACCGTGATTTCACTTGTGCTAAATTGTATTTTAGATACCTAATTTTAATGGGTAATGCCCTGGGAACACTTTTTTAAAAACAATTAATTTTATGTATTGTAAGTATTTTTACACCACCCTTCAATAATATCCCCAGGTGGGTTTATAAAAAGAGTAAATCAATTAAAATATATATACCAAAAACAAAACAAATAATTATAAGCAAAAAGTTACAAAATTATGAAAGCATTATGAAACTGCGAGCTGGGTGAAGTTGCTTCTAAAACATGTAGAAAATATAAAAGGGAAGAAATCCAAAGAAGTTATTCTACTTGTATAATGGTTTTTGAGCTACTAACACAAGAGAAGGCCAGATGATTTTCAACCTGCCTGCTATCATTCTCTGCACCATCAAAATATCTGTTTACAGATTTGTCAAAGCCTCCAGAACAGCATGGGGGAAAGTGGTGAAGGTGAAAATAAAAGAAAATCATGTCACCCCCCTTTTTACATAAGCAGTTACCTCTACTAGAGGAACAGCTATTTTATGAGCAGAACGGAATGCTGGATTTCACTCTTTCCCTGGAGCTGAAAGAGCAGTGTCAGATGAACCAGCTCACAAGTGGGGTGCCACCACTAGGAAGGCCCTCTCTTTGAAGAGAAGACCCTCTCCTTTAAACTATGGGGTTTCGAAGGTGTAGGGTGTTAATTTAGAATAATTGCTTCGAAATTAAATATAAAATAAGCAAAACGATTGTTTATATAGAAACTGCTTGCTCAGCATTCTGCCGGTGGAGCTGAACACATGATGATGGACTCCTAGGCAGAATGGACTTAAGTAGTGGGAGGTTAGAATGACTTTCTCATTAGGGCGGCTGATTAGGAGGGGAAAAAACGACCCAGAAAGCAGGACCTAACATGAGTTCTTCTTACTTTTAAAAGAGTTAATTGTACTATGCTAGTAGCTACAGACCTCAAAGAAATAAGGCCTCTCATCAAACGCTGCATTAAATAACAAGGTCCCCCCACCCCCTTCATTTATTCAGCAGTCTCGACTAGTATAGCCCTGGGTGATCCTCAGTTTCAACTTTTTCTTGGAGGGGGGAGGAAGAAACTATATTTCAGAGGCAGGCCCAAACAGAGGGGGGCCACTTGGCCCGGGCCTCCGATTCCAAAGGGGGCCTCGGTCAGCATATTCACAATCGCTCACCATTATTTAAATACTTAAAATAATCCTTTTCCCAATGTATTTTTAAAAAGCACTATTGTATATCTATATTTTCCATTTTGTCTTTATATGCAGATACGGTTCAAGCCTTGAAAGAAAATTATTTGTCAGCATAACTTTTGTGAAAAAAATGGCCACATTATCTACCTGGCCCGGGCCTCTGCCTGGCCCTGCAAGGGCCTGTTCAGAGTTTGCAAATATCCCCACCACCAACTGGGAATCACTTAAGGGTTGCAAATCATGCTCAGAGCAGATGCATCGAAACTAACGGGCAGGATGAATTTAGGTCCATTAATTCTGGTCTACTTTGAGTAGAGCTTAGTTGGAGAGCACCCCAGCTTGTTCCTTTTTTCCTGAACTGGTCACATGGGTGATCCCATCCAATTACAAGAATGCAGTGAATAAGTAGGATTCTTTTTCTTATTCAGTGAATAAGTTCTTTTTTCCCCCTTCCAAGTAGATAAATAAAGGAGGAGACATTTTTTGTGTGCTTGGAAAAATGTTTGTGACACATTTGTCAAACACAAGTTGAGCACAGCTCAAATCTTGATATCAGCTTGTTGTTTATGACATCTCTCTTCCAGCCAAGACTGCGATTCATATTTCTTTTTATTGATCAAGAATAGTCTCATTTATTAAACTGTGTTGTGAGGTAGCCATCGGATACCTCTGTATCCATTGAGCCTGCTAAATTGCCAAAGCGCCTATAGATGGCAGCATTTCACAAAGAACTCTCTCCCTCCAACCCCCCCCCCTCCACCCAACCTCCAAAGAGAAAACAGTTCTGTAATCTGTTGACAGGATTAAGAATTCCTGTTGTTTTACAGGAAGTAAATAAATCCTCATGGTCTTTTGGAAACCTCATAAGTATATGAGAATGGTTAAAAATTGTTTATACTATGGTAAAAGTATCAAATGGATATTTACAGCATTTAAACCATTACCTCAGATTGATGTGGATTGGTCTGAAAGGGCAGACTGTTTGCATTATCCCGTTTAGCAACATCTGTCAAACTCTTGTGTGATGGGTATAATCGTCAGGGGTTTGGGCTTTTCAGTTTGCATGGGGTCGATTTTGCTCATAAGGAGTAAGCCGGAGGAGGTTATTGTCTTTGGCCTTAAATACAGTGTGCAGATTCTGGAGAATAAAAGAGAAGCAATGTATTGTCTTTAAGTATATTAAATGGTAGCAACTGTGGTGTTTCTTGAGTACGCACAGAGTGCCTTCCCTTGCTAAACTGAGTTAACAGCTGTTCCCTCACATCTAGGAATAGGGAGCAAGGCTTTCTCATCAGAGGATTGGATCCAAATATCTTTCATTTTAAGAATTACCGTATTTTTCCGTGTATAAGACTATATTTTTTCCCTAAATTTTTGAAGTTTAAAATAAGGGGTCATCTTATACACAGTGCATAGTGCATTTTCTTAATTTTGAGTCCCCAAAAATATCGGGCGTCTTATACACAGGGGTGTCTTATACACAGAAAAATACGGTAAGCTGTGTACACAAGCTTAAGTGTCACATGGAATTCCTCATCGGGAGGAATGGGAAGGTGGAAATTCTCACTGATGAGAAGAATAAGCATGTCAGCATTTTAAAAAATGCATATTATAATGTAGTAAGACCTGAAAACAAAAGGTTTGCTGTAAATTTAATTTAATGCGTAAAATTCAGTATCCCATACCTCTCCTTAAAAGAGAGAGAGAGATCCCCATTGTGCTGTTAATGCCCACAGTGCTGCAAGGATAGTAGCAGAAATAGGTGAGTGAAAGAATTGTACCTTCTCTGCATCTCTTCAAGCTCTCTAGTTCCGTTTGCACATTCCTTCCTCCATCCTCTATTCTTCCTACCTGCTGTTTCCTCAAGAGGATGTACATCACCAGCAATGGCTGGGACTAATAGGGCAGAATGAAGTTACTCCCGACAACAGTTACAGCCAGAGCCAAGGACAGGCAGAGCCAATTAATTCTACTTTTGCTACCATATTCCTCCTGGCTGAGTTTACAAGGGCCACACTGAGACAAAGGAGAAGTTGGTGGTCCAGTGTCCCATTCACTCTTAACAGACTAGCTTCTGCCATATATTGGTCAGCTGCTTGCTCTGCCCCATTGCCTTGGCCACCTTGTCTCTGGGCTCACTGCTTCTTCAAATTCTTCTTAAAATTTCCTATCTTCTGGTGCCCTCTCTGATTGGGATTCACCTAACCAGCCCTGTCAGTAGAAGCCCCATGCAAGGACTTCTGCTTGCACAATGGGGTTTCCCTCTCCTTTCCTTCTTCCATGTGCCCCAAAATTGATGGGGGGGGAGTCAGGAGAACCCCCAGAACACGGGAACAGGAGAAGAGGAGGTATTGTTTCATCATGCAAGCTGGAATGCTTGTGCAGACAGAATGATTGGGAGAATGATTCCCACCCTATATGACTGAGGACTCAGCTACATTACAGTGGAACCTTGGTTCTCGAATGCCTTGGTACTCGAACATTTTGGCTCCCAAATGCCGAAAACCCAGAAGCGTGTGTTCCGGTTTTCAAACGTTTTTCGGAAGCCGAATGTCAGATGTGGTTGTCGGCTATTGTTTCCGGGGCGCCTGCGCCAATCGGAAGCCGCACTTTGGTTTTCGAATGTTTCAGAAGTCGAACGAAATTCTGGAACAGATTATGTTCGAGAACCAAGGTACCACTGTACTCCAAAAACAGAGCTTTGAATGTGTTATAAACATGCAACTCCAAAAGGTGCTGGAGAGCAAAAAAATTTTAAAAAAATATTTGCAATTTTACACAGTATTTTTCTTCTTTTGTTATGATGATTTAATTTCTGGCTTATTTGTAGCGTTTTTTCCCTCTGTGTAGATCCACCCCAATTGTCCTGCTTCACAGAAGATGGATGGTGAACCCTCTGAGCATCACAGCAGCTCAACCAATCAGTATCAGAACCCTTAAATATAGATGGAGTGATGTATGAATATAAGGACTTTGCTGCTGGAACCAGCGTCCTTTCACATTAAACTGAAGTGGATGCTGAGTATATTTACCTAGAAATAAGTTGACTTCTGAAGAATCATGGTTGGCCCCTACCCCAGGCAGGCTTCTGCAGCAGGAGGACTCAAGGATCCACCTTTGCATTAGATCCATGCAACAGGACTTCCCATCTTATGTTTCCCCCCATGTTTTGAAGGATAATCCCTGAAGACAGCGCCAGCCCAGGACATTTTGGCACCTGAGGCGAACCACAAAATATCTGCCTTTCTCCCCTCCCCCCCCAGGGAAGAAGGGAGGAAGTGAAGACTGACATCTGGAATGAAGGGAGAATAAAGATCTACGTCAAGATCTGCTGCCCCTGTGTATCCTGCTGCCTAAGGCTGCAGCCTCACCTTGCTTCATCAGTGAGCCAGTCCTGCCTGAAAAAAAATCTATAAAGGGTGCCCACATCAGCAAAACCTTGGGGGGTGACATATGGGAACAGAATCACCCCTGCAGAGATTTCCAAAGTATTTGGATTATTTGGCAAAGTTTAAAAAAAAGACTCCAAGCTCACACAATCTTCCCGTTGCATGCTTAATTGAAAAGCCGTGCATTTTGCTCCATGAACAATTAAACAAGTTCCAAGCACTAAAACTATTAATATGGCAGAAGCTGTATTTATGGCATTTATTGTGTGTGTGTGTGTGTGTGCTGAGCCTTGCTCAGTGTGATTAGAAAAGTAAGCAAAGGCATCTTGCCTAATTTTTTTTCTCAGTGGGAGAGCAGAAGGCTTCCATTGGAATGCTGTTCCTAGCGGGTGGAATAACTAATATTCTTACATACAAATTTTCCCCTCAGTTATTCCATATTTGAAAGACTATTATGATTAGGTAGCCTGAAAACCTATTTAATTTTCCAGTAGCAGCTCTTTTTAAGTCGGGCACTCATTCCCCTTTCCCCGCACAAAGTAACTTTTACAGTTGTTTTTTTTTTAAGAGGCATAACCTCCTGGGAATTAATTTAGTTGTGCTTCAGAGATCTTGTTCTGCAACCTGTAAAAGTTATGCTTCATTTACTCAGAAGAAAGTCCTGCTGTGCTGAATGGAGCTTGTTCCCAGCTTGTGTGTACAGAACCTATAGCCTTATTTATGTGCTGCCAGTCACTATGAGGCAATAAGCTCTGCACTGAAAACTCACACCCTGACCACCAGAAGTTCCTTCCTCCACCTCAGTTTTTTTGTATTGATAATGTACGTCCTCAGCAGTAAGGACTAGATACTTAGTTATAATGAAATATCTTATGGAGTACCAGTTGTGCGATCATAGGGCTGCCATATGTCTGGGAATTGGGCAGGAAAATGGTGTCTGTGCAGATTTTCAGCAAATTGGCAAAATGTCCAGGGAAACTGGGCAAGGGGTGTGTCTGTCTGTCTATCTATCTATCTATCTATCTATCTATCTATCTATCTATCTACTATCTATCTATCTATCTATCTATCTATCTATCTATCTGTCTATATTAAACCAATCATTTAAAAATTCAAAAAAGGCCAGAAGCTTAGATTGGCTGTGAAGCAGTGTATAACTAAAAAAAGAAAAAGAAATATGGACTATATCATCTAAACAGGGACACTAGTTCAATGGCTCTCCTTTCCCATGCAGCTTCTTTGCATTCCTAAATCTGTTCTGGGGTCTCTCCCAGCGTCCCAGAGCAGATTTAGAGGGCACAGTGGTGTACCCCCCAACATTCCCCAGACAAAAATCAGAATCCAAGAGCATGACACTAAAATGCATGTGTCTTTTGGTTCTGTATTCTCTCTCAAGCCTGCGGACTCGCACGGCACCAAAATACGTGCTCCTTTGCTTGCCACGCTCTCGCCCAAGCCAGTATCCCCACTGCAAACCCCAGCACCAGCTGCAAGCGCTGGCTTATCCCTACAATATTGCAGCCTCAAACCAGAAGCCAGGATAGCTTCTGTAATTCCAGGAATGTCCCGTTAAAATAGGGACTGTTGGAGTGTGTGCAATGGGAGAGAAGAGGGTGGCAAAGTTACACTGCGCAGCTAAATCGGGTTCTACCCTGAGTAAGAGCACGTGTTGCGATCGGGACCTGGCAAGACTCATCCCTTCCTGTGGGGGTGGGGCTGTCAGCCGGCCGTAGCAGCTATAGGTCAGTGAGGTGTTGCTGGGCAAAGCTAAGTGTAGCAATTTGTGATGGACAGCTTAGCGTCCTATATATTCCTCTGCACGCAGGGTGATCTCTCTCTTGGCTTCGGCTTCTGATCACCCATCCCGCCCCCCCTAATTTTATTAGGCCTCTGTGTTTGACCTTGTAACTGCCTGTCATGGGGTCGTCTGCTTTGTGGCAGGGGCCCACTAGGAATTTGTCCATATGGCTGATTGGCTGTTGCCATTTAGTTTTGCCTACTGCAGTAGCAACTTGTCACAACTTGTAAGGTTGGCGGTTAGGCATTGGTTCCTGTGTGGATTGCTGGTTTGGGCGGTGCCCATCCAGAATCATGATGATACTGGGAATTCCGTTAAAGGAATCCGGCGACTCTTATGCTTTGTCCGAGACCCCGGTGGGGGTTAGGGCCGTAGCCGAGTCCCTGGGACCTCTGGGGAGAGGGTTGCGTGTATCCCCCCACTCCTTAACTCTTCTCAGTTGCAATTTCCCAATCGCTGGTTCTAGGCCAGCTTCTGTCCCGGTAGGACAGTAGTCTGAACCAATGCCTACGCAACCACTCACCAAATTTGTATTTAAATAAAGTTGTGGCCTAAATTATTGCCAAAAACCCAAACAAAAATTCACGTCTCCTGTGTCAGTTCCTTGGGGGAGGTCTTGAGGTCCTCGATACGCAAATGTTGTTGTGCCAGTATGACTGTTAGAGCTGAATACCACCTCCAAAAATTGAGAAACATTACAGCAGGGTTTCTGAGCTGGCACGGAATGACAGACTGGACACACAGCCACACTATTCTCCTCTGCTAGGAAGAAAGCAGCAGCAGTGGGGTGATGAGTGTGGTGTGGACATCACTTTGACACCTCTCCAAAAGTCCAGTGGAACTGTTTGGAAGATGCCGTCACTGAAGATACCTGTGTACAAGCTTGGCAGTAACTATAGGAATGAGGCTAGGCAACGAGATCATAAATCTCAGAGGTTGGGGACCTGAGCACATGTTGACCAAGTGCACAGAATGCATTGCAGGTGATAAACGGCATGAAGATCCATGGGGGAGATGAACCTCTTGCAAGCAGTCTTAGCAAATAAAAAAAACAACAGCAGCACCGTTGCAGGTATCTATGGATTGTACAGTTAAGATTGGTTTAATAGTCATTCTGGCTTCACTGAGAACCCCAAGAAGCCTAACAGAGAATGATCAACACTCTCATGAAACCAGAATTCCCAGAATTCTTTGAGGGAAGAAGCCATTCCAGTTAAGTTGATGTCGATAGTTTGTCATGTGACACATCCACTGGAAACTCATCCCGTACCATCTTGGGATTTTCCTATTTAAAAAATATTGTATTATCCTGCCTATGTTTCAGAGCCTGGTTGTAATATTACAGACAAGAGAAACCCATCCCAGTCTCAGGAACTTAACCATCGTTGGGCTATGTATTGCACAAAATTTGTAGAAATGATATTAACAGTTAGCAGAATCTGTCAACGAGCAGCAGCAAGTAGAACCGAAAGGGAATAAAAACGATACTTTCATGATTGAAGATTAAATTTTGGTGATGTCACCATTTTGGTTTTATCTTGATTTTTCTTTTAAAAACAACAACAGCAACAGGATTTTACTGATTACCAATATTTGCTTTGAAAATTAGAAGCTGAGCAGAGGTATATGTGAAGCAGAAATTCTTGCTGACGTGCTGAGATTTTTATCAGTCAAGGTATTAGGTCTTTATTCTTTTAAATTGGGCCTTACAGGTCTGTAATAGTGGGGAAAACTTTTGACTGTTCAGCTTGCTTTTCAGATAGGACGGTGCTTTGATCACACATTTGACAATGAAGGTAGGGTTGGGGAGGTAAAGCTGAGTTGCTGACACAAGCAAGCTGGTTTTCCTCATGTCTCTAAGTGAAAGCTTATGATCATATTCTTAGATGCTTTTTGTCTGTCTCTATCTTTCCTTTTCATCTAATGGTGCCTTTTTTAAAAAAAACGTTGGCATATGACTGAAATCATAAAAATGAATTTCTTTATTTTATTAGGAAACAAGGCTGCTGTTTCAGATGACTTTTTTTCTGGTTATGACAAAATTGTCAAAAGGGATTTAACTTCCTTTCTTTCCAGATCACATGGCCGATGTAAAAACACCAGTGCCCAGCAAAGGAATTCCTCTGACTGTTATTAAAGACAGATCTGATCCTTGCGAAAACCCTGTGCTATTTTTGAGATAAGTAAACGGCACGGAAATAAACAATGTGACATTTCACTTCTACACTCTGCCCAAGACGCAAACCACATACTGCTTTGGAAATATGAAACATGACAAATCGCTGTTTTGTTTTGTTTTCAAACTTCAAACCGGAGAAATTGTACACTTCCTTGTGAATTATACCACTGAGTTTTCATAGGTAAGTTGCGGTTCTTTCTCTGCTCAGAACTTTGCCAGACTATGTGCTAGAGCGTGTCACCGAAAACAAAACAATAATGCACATTCTTCTCTTACTTTTTTTTTAAAAATGTTACTACTTAAAATAAATATTGGCTCTTAGGAAATAAATCTTTAATATTGACTCATCAAATGAGCGAGATAAAGTATTCTTTCCTAAATCTGTGATCCACAAAACACTTAGGGCAGATCTGCAATGACTGCAGCATCATATGTTAACCTGCTCATGTCAATGGGGCATCATTACAGTAAAATGGCCATGTGAGAGCATGCAACATGCTTGAAAATGCACTGGGCTCAGGTAGCATCCCAATAACACAGAGACTGCTTCATTGATAATACCAATTTAATAAAAAAATAAAATAAAAAAAATTCACTCAAGTAGCACCTTAGAGACCAACTAAGTTTGTTATTGGTATGAGCTTCCGTGTGCATGCACACTTCTTCAGATACACTGAAATGGAAGTCACCAGACCCTTATATATAGTGAGGGAGTGGGGAGGGGTATTACTCAGAAGGGTGGTGGGAATGGGTGATAGGTGTGGAAAACCTGTTGACGACTGTTAACGACTGCAATTGGTCTTATAGGAAAAAGCAAGGGGTGAGATGGCTAAAAATAGCTTTGTCATGTATAATGAGATAAGAATCCAATGTCTTTGTTCAGAGCAGGTCTCTACATGGTTTTAAGCCTCTAAGGTGCTACTGGAAGGAATTTTTTTATTTTTTATTTTGTTTTGACTATGGCAGACCAACATGGCTCCCTACCTGTAACCAATTTAATCAGAACTCCTTAACTACCTTCAGGATGTTTTGGCACTGAAGTTGCTCCAAATGATTGTGTGATTTGCACACCGGAACTTTAGGAACGGTTATTGCTCCATTATGTTTCAGTGTGCTGATTATTATAATATATCAAAAGTAACTAAATGCCTTTATCATACATTACTTTTTTTTGGGGGGGGGGGACTTAATCTTGAGTTCATCTAAGAATGGGTCTATGTCTTTTTCTCCACTATGAAATGCCCAGAAACTTAAATGACACCTTTGTTTTTGACAATTTCCTCCTATAAGGTACAAATCTGAATTCTCACATTAAGTAAACTGTCAAAACCTAAGCCTTTTTACATGTAACTCCCACAACAGTCAATGAGACTCGTGTCCTATTAGAGTGTTCCTAGAACTGCAGTCAAGCTCTTTTTCAAGGAATATTGAAATCCACTCACATACCGATGCATGTTATTGTAGGTTGAATAAAAACTTTGACAGATGAACCACTACAAATTGTCCAAGGTAGACCTGCTGAAAGCATATTTTAAAATGAGGAATGGGCTATAGGCATCAAGCATCCTGTCCCCGCCTCCGGTAATGGGTCTTGACTGTGATCCAGTCTCCTCTGAGCCTAGGGGAGGTATCCATTTCCCCCAGGCTTCGGCCCCAGGGCCAGCTCAACTGTGCAGCAACCCAGGTGGCTCCCTTTGGAGTGCCTTTCTTTCTGAGGACCCATAAATCATAAATCTCTGACTGAGATGCCCTCAGATTCTTTGCAAAATGCTTACAGACTCTCACCTCTCTAATCACATGTATTTGCCTCTGATTCCTCAGCATCTTCTGTTGTCCTCCAAGTGGTCCTGGGTTTTGCCTCTCAGAGGTGATTGCCGGCATTTGGGGCAGGAAAATGTCTTGGTCCTGCCCCATACTTACCAGAGGCGCCAGCATGCGGGGGCAATGTTGCACACATGACATCACACATGACATCAATGCCCTGATGTTGGGAGGAGCCTGGGACGGAGCTGAATACAGCAGGCGTGCAGCTTCAATGGCGGGTGGCTCCTCCTTCGCCTCCTCCTGGGGCCACCACCAGTGAGGCTGCTTCATCTCTCCTTTCCCTTGAGGGCAGGAGGAGAAGGAAAAGGAGCCAGCCATTGGAGCCATGCCATGCTTGGCTCTGTGCTTCACCTCCATGTTTTTTGGATGGGGGGCACCCCCTACCCCCAAAATTGGGTGGCCAAAAGGGGCCTGGCCCCTGAGACCTACCATTACCAGATGCCAATCCTTCCCATTTCAGCTTCCATTGCTTACCCTCCAGTCTGGTTCCAGCCTATTCTGCGTTTCCTCACTTGGATAACCTTCTACATGCTTTATTTTCTTGCAGCCAGCAGACTCTGTGGATTTCCGGCTCCTTTCCCTGACCTTTCCTTATCTCACCCACCTGAGCAGCTTTCATCAGCGTAAACATATTCTTTTGTGTGGGCATGCAAAGAGGAGCCGGAATCGATGCCACCCACACTCGACTCCCTGAGATATGAGAAAGATCTGAAATACAGCCTTGGGTGACATAAATTTAGATACAGGAGTGGCTCCAATTCAACAGGCCCATCGGCAACAGATGCTGCTATGAGTTGAAGTTTTGCCCAAGTATGAAGCTCCATGTATTTTTGCATTGAAAGGAAGCCCTGTTTCATAGGGTTAGAACCTTTGAATGATGGTGGTGGTGGCAGACTCTTCTTTGTCACTTTGAAATTGACATTTTACTAACAGAGGAAGCACATTCAAGATTTTCATAGTATGCTTTTTGGAACGGAAGTAGGATACACACACAGAAAAAGATGCCTTTCATTTTCATGATGGAATTCTGGATAGATTGCCACCTGCCAAGTATATTATAAGTCGCTGTCAAATTATTTTCATCTCTGCAGCAATGGCTGATTAGCTTTGCAAAAACAAAAACTGTACGTGTAGCACAGGTTTCATTCAGCATTTATAATCTCTTTCCAACCCCCTCCTCACGTTTGCCATCTTTTGCTTTAACGGGGAATTCAAAAACAAAAACAAAACGAGACACACTGTAAGCTATTTGTGCAAACGAATAATTATGATTGTCACAGATTTCCAAGTCTAATTAGATATAATAATGTGGGGCTGGGGAGCTTTGTTTACATGTTGCAAAACATGAAAATGTGTGCTCTTTCCTCATTTCTTAACTCATCAATAATAGTTTTGCACGTACCTTTTTTAAAAAAGCTTTTTTAAAAAATAAATAAATCAGAATTTATTTTTACAGCTTAATTAGCTGTAAATAAATAAAGATGCTATAAATACCAGGCTTGTAGCAAAATTAGATGCACATTAAAGATAACACACTTTGGGGACTTGCAGATCAGTTAGCAAGTCGCTGGAAATTGCAGGGGGAACTGGCAGCTGCTTTGAGTCAGCATAGCAACCAAAAATGCTGTAGGTACAGCAATGTGTGCACTGATCATTTAAAGGCTCACTTTACCTTATTTACATTTTCAGCCCCTTTGGGATTTAAATAGCCCTGCTCTGATTCAGGAAGAAGAAGAAAAACATGCTGTACTAAACAGCTCGCTCAGCCTCTCCTGGCAGTAGAGGAATTTTGCTAGGTTTTCTTGGATGTAAATGAATGACGACTTGTTTACTCATTGTGTTTCTGACTTTATGCCCTGGTGATTTTTCTCCTCCGCTTAAGTTTTGGAGACTTAATATCATTTGTTGTCGTTCAACATGGCAAAGGGCAGACAACAAATTTCTGGAGCTCAATTCCCCCTGCTGCCTTATCCTCCGGGAACGATATTTATCACGGTCATCTGGACAGAGAGGAGCACTGGAAAACCACTCTAGTCCCTTCCTTGAAGAACATTGAGTGCAGAGTTTTCCCAGCTCACATGTGCACTAAGAAATTTGAGGCATATCGTATGAACTTTTGGGAAATCGCACACTTGTCCAAGGTTTTGCTAGAAATTTGAGGCAAGTCATCTGCTAGGCTTTGGATTTTCAAAGCCCTGGTGGCTAAATCACCTCAAGGGAAGTTCATATCTATAGCTCAGTAATAGCGCACATCCTGTTGTGGCTCAGCTGCAATCCATGGCCACCTCTCACAATTTTTTTTATTCATTAATTTACAAAATTATTATCCTCACCCAGTGTTTCTCAAACTGCGGCGTCTCCAACGCTGTTTTGGACTACAGCTCCCATGTTCCCTCGCCTAGCGAAAACCCAGTGGTCAGGGGGTGATGGGATTTGTAGTTCAAAAAACAGCTAGAGATCCTAAGTTGGGAACACTGTATATAATATATATGATATATCTCTATATCTATCTATATATTATTATATATTATATATATCTTATATATATATATATATATGTGTGTTGTTTGTGTGTTGTGCTGTGTGTGTTGTGTCTAATAAGCAAGCAGTGTACAAGATATAAGGATAAATCAACAACGGAAAACAAAAAGCATCATAAACCATTCTGTTAAACAATCAGGCTGCAGTTGGATGTGGGGTGGCTAGTGGTGGGGCGTAAATTGATTCAGTTCACATTAAAGAGGAACCTGCCAAATTGCATTTTCTGAATCAATATGCATACCGAAATACAGGCATCCTTCAAAATTTGCACTTCTCCAAATTTTGCGGTACAGTTCTCCAAGCAAATTATGTTGAGAAAAATGCATATCTTTTGGGGAAATGAGCATTAAAAGCAAACGTAGTACAAATAGCACACATACAAAATGTATGAGGAAATGACTTGCAAAAATATGTACCTTACTCAGAAAGGCATGCACAAATGTGCTTTGCACCAAGATGCTGACCAGTTTTTAATCACATGCACACCAACTGGCGGCAGAAAGTGTGGAGAATTGAAGTTCAAATTGTGAAACCGAGGAAAACAGAGAAATGAGATCGCAGACACCGGGTTGACCCCAAGATTGGCGAGGCTGGCGCTTGTTGCACATCTGTGACATCACACACGTTACACATGTTGCGTGATGTCACACACATCTTCCAATGCCATGCAGGCCAGACCGTCACGGTCTAGCGGAAGGCTGCAACAGTCTGTGTGGTGTGTGGAAGTTGTGTGCAACCTCGCACTAGGCCGCGCTAGTCCCCACAGTGTCTCCCGATATTGCACAGGTGGGTGCAGCCTTCCGTTGATGCTGTGCTGCTCTCGGCTTGGTGGTTGGGCCTCCTCTGCCCTCTCAATATTCAGGGTGCTGAGACCCCTGCTAAGGAATATTGAGGGAGCTGATGACACCTCTGCCCCCTGGAGTTGCCACACTTGACTGAGATGGACAGATCAGTCCATTCCTAATCAGGAGTAGATCGTGCTATGGGCAGAGTATCCAAAAGACCATGTGTGAGGCTGCAAGGAGCAGCAGGTTTCTAAACATCCATATGCCCAAAACTTTGCTCAGCAACTAAACGATGTAAACTAACTTGTAAGTTGGGTAGACCGCTGGCAGATTGTCACCTTGTAATTGATACATTGGAACTTAACTGTGACGGCACCACCAGGACCACCATGTTGGATGATTGCACACACGTGCACAGCTACATCCATTTTTCCATGCTGGGGACACCTGCTTTTTGCACTCCTGGCGCTGCGCAGTGTGGGCTAAGAAACAATGCTGCTTAATCAGGTGTGGAGTGCTGGCTTATTACTTTTGCCAGCAGCTTTGCTTTACTTGAATTGCATAGTTTTGTAGAATTCAAATGCCATTGCAATACTGCTGAAGAAGCTTTCTGAGATGTGTGCCTGACCATAACACCGGTCTCCAGGGGACTCAGTGAATGGCAGCAAACGAGAGGCACTTTTCTCTCCTTCTCGGGAAAAAAATAATCAACTGACTGCCGAATCTGTCCTCGCTTGGAAACGCAACAGAAACATATTCTGATAGCAGCGCATACTGCATATAATAAAAAGTCTCAGTGACGGTACAGTTTCAGCTTTTAGTTCACATCAGTCCTCTAAAGTAATCAAGCACAGCAAAATTGCCACTGTTTGAATGACAGCAGTTTTACATGGGACTGACTGATTTGGGGCCCTTGCAAAGTGTTTAATTAGGGTTTACATTGGGAGGGAGGGAGGGAGGAGGAGGAGACACACACCCCTCTCCTTGCCACCAGACAGGCCCCCCTACCATTTTGATGGCCCCATACTTGCTCCAGGTGGGCACAGTCTGACTTGGGCCGATCCACATCTGCCTCAATCCACTCTGGTTAAGTGAATTGATCTGGTTCTACAGCATCACTGCCACTTTCACATTTAATTAAAGAGGCATGTATTGTGTAAGTGACTGGAGTCGCCGCCGAGACCATATAACACCAGTCCTGAGAGATCTGCATTGCTCCCAGTAGTTTCCGAGCACAATTCAAAGTGATGGTGCTGTATACACTGAAGGAGATCTCCAGCCCCATCCGTTCTGCCCGGACACTGAAGTCCAGCGCTGAGGACCTTCTGGAGGTTCCTTCACTGCGAGAAGCAAAGTTACAGGGAAACCAGGCAGAGGGCCTTCTCAGTAGTGGCACCCACCCTGTGGAATGCCCTCCCACCAGATGTCAAAGAAATAAACAACTATAGGACATTAGAAGATATCTGAAGCAGCCCTGTTTAGGGAAGTTTTTAACAACTGAAGTTTTAATGTATTTTTAACCTTCTGTTGGAAGCTGCCCAGAGTGCTGGGGAAACCCAGCCAGATGGGTGGGGTAGAAATAATAAATTATTATTGTTGTTGTTGTTGTTGTTGTTGTAAGTAGTTGCGCACACATTGAGGTTTTTTTACCTGTGCATTTTGTAGAAGCCGCACTGGATTTGATATCTTCTTCTTTTTAAATAATATTCATCACCCAAAGTGTTTTAACTTAAAATACTTCCAGCACATTCAGTATGCGCTCGTATGAATTATTCCTAAGTCGCAGAAGTACCAGTGGCAAAATACCCACAGCTGACATTTGTGTGCAGTGTGTGGTTATAGAAGGACATTCCCTGGTGAAATTTAATGACGGCGCACACCATTCAGCTATGGAATCAGCAACAGGAATTCTCCTCGGGTGGACCAAGCGGGTCGATGTGCCCTTGCTCAAGTTTTTACGGCATTACGGCAATCATAAACTCCAAACAATTTCTTCTTCTTTGCAGTTCCATACAGCAACTGGCTCAAGGCAAAATAAATCTGGCATGTAGAACATCTTTAACTACTAATGGAACTCTGAGCAACATGGAACTCACACAAATTATTCCCATTTGGATGCCAGAAACTCAGCAATGAAAGCTGCATTTAAATGGCTGAGACTGCCATTCCAAATGCATTTGCTCACACATAGCAGTCCCTGTGCCAGGCGGGCGAAAGCAAGATTGCTTGGTGGGGCAAAGCTGCCTATGCTAGCTTCCCAGCAGGTTGGGGTGCTGTTGCATACCAGAAGGCAGAGCTCAGATGGAACCAATCTGGTTCTCCTGCCAATATATTTGCGGCCCACCAGCCTTTCCACCACGTGACTTTCCCGGCTGCCTGAATGTAGCAATCTTTAATGTGAGAAATGGATATTATACACGTTTGCCCTCAGGTATGATAACGTGGGAGATCATGAGACTCAATCCACTGAAAGTAATAGACTGGCATTAACTATGTTCATTGTTTTTGATGGGTCCACTCGGAACAGGACTAAAATGCCTACAACCCAATGAGAGTGGAGATCACTTAAAAAAAAAAAATCTCCAACATGCAAGGCAGTGACCATTGCCTATATCCGTAAGAGGTGGATTATGTACTGGTGGAAACATGTTGAAGTTAAAAGCATGTTGATCTACAGGTGAGATATAACAAAGAGAGACAGACTGCCAGGCACTGTTGAAGGCAGATGATAAGATGTACAGCACAATTATTAAGAAAGGAGTGGTGGCATGAAAAGAAATCTTACAGGACGGAGCGCATAAATATGGAGCAATCTCAAGTTGTCATGCTGTCTGTTCTTTAGCCAACAAACCCAAATTTAGTCTCTTACTCTGGCTCACATTGCAGCCAACTGATATTTACACACGCACGTGTTTATCAGTGTATGGCAGTATATTGTTATTCACACCTTGCCCTTGTCCCCTGACTAATGAGACTCTGGATGAATAATATTTTTTGACTTCTATTTAGCTTTCTTAGTTCCCATGAAAACACCTCAGCAAGGACTATCAACACTCTTGTCAAGTATTAAGACACTGGCCAGCTATTCCGATACCATTCAGATGCTGATGGACTCCCAACTCCCATCATCCCTGACCACTGGCCCTACTGACTAGGCTGATGGGAGTTTTAGTCCAAGAGCATCTGGAGGGCACTACATTGGCTACCCTGGCATTAGGGAAGCCTACACTGATAGTTCTACCAGAAATCTGATAGGAAACCCATAACAGTTAATATATATATATTTAAATGTGCATTTTCTCTCTATACCTATTGAAATTCACATTAGGATACATTTGGATTACAGAGGACTGTGTCACAACATATGGAGAAATGGAAAATCCTGTGGGCGGCTTAGTTCTGATCTGCAAGCTTTTGTTTCAATTTATTTTCTATTTTATTTAATCATACTCTTCACATTATTCATGATACTATGTCCTGATCTTTGATACTGGCAAGTATCCTTCTTTGATACTGGCAAGTATCCTTCTGCGTATCTACATTTTCTGTCCTGGCCCAGCTCAGCTGTTTACCCCACCAGTAAGTCAAGGGAATTATGTTGGGTCCCCAAGGGCATGATGGGAGCAGCAGGGATTGGAATGGGTTATATTGTTATGGGAGGGGGAGTGTAATCAGCTGCAGGGGGAAATCTGTAGTTTTCACCAATTTTGCAAAATGGATGATGCAAACCAATGCTTTGTAAAGGCCATTGTGTTGAATGTGAAGTTTTTTTTTTACGTATGTTGATGTTAGGGTGCTGAACAAAAGAAACTGTACAGAGAACTCTAGAGGGACCCAAGATTCACAAAGATACGGGCCCTTCTCGGTAGTGGCTCCCACCCTGTGGAATGCCCTCCCATCAGATGTCAAGGAGATAAGTAACTATACAATCTTTAGAAGACATCTGAAGTTTTTAATGTTTAATGTTTTATTGTGTTTTGTACAGGCTGGAAGCTGCCCATGGTGGCTGGGGCCACCCAGTCAGGGGGTGGGGTAACAAATATTATTATTATTATTATTATTATTATTATTATTATTATTATTAATTATGTAACGCCCAAATTGTATGTTACCGTAGTTGATAGTCACATTATACCAAGTGGCTTCCATTATTGAGCTATGTGGTCCTCCCCCTCACCAGTTTTGTTGTTTCCATGTTGCAAACAGCTGAAAAGATTCTGCTGTGGAACTGTTGAGTCATTGGAAACAATTGTTGTGACTAGGCAGTCTCATCCGATGGCTTTCCTTGACGTTGGCTTCGGGTCAAGCAAAAGCAAAGCCGGCCGCAAACCACATGTGCCTGATGCGTATGAAGGGAATCAACGAGTCTTCCCAATTCTAACTAGGCGCAATCATTTCATTGCCACGTAAACTCACTACTCGGTGTTTCGCAAAGAAAGAGGGTACCAACTCTGCAATTACTTTGGTTCGTGTCGAGTCTATTCAATGGGATCCTGTTTTTTTCTATTTCTGTTCGTTGGTTACAAGCCATGGCGTAAAGGTAAAGCGTTTTTGATCTCCGTCTTCGGTGCTGCTTTAACCTGCTCTTTGCGGACTTGTAAAGGAGAGTCTAAGACAATTCTTGCTTTACAGGATCTGTGTAGAACTGAACTTTAAAAGAGGCTGACACTCCTGAGCTTAAAAAAGAGACATATATCTGATCCTACACGCAGATGTACATCATGTTCCTCATAGGTATGTGCACATCTGTACTCGGGTATTACACAATTCTTTTATTTGTGTTTCCTTGGCTTTATTTATGGATTTCGACGTTCTGCTTCCTTATCTTGCATTTCACTCATGGCGGGGGGAAATGTCGACAAGAAGCACATGCGTCAGGGAAGGGGTGAGGGAGTTGAGTGACACAGGTGAGAAAGCCGTGAGAGAAAGATGGGTGACAGCGTCGGAGAGAGGTGAAAAAGCAGCATGTGTGAGAGAGGGAAGCTGGCAAGGGAAGATGGGAGAGGTGGTAAAGTGACAGACAAGCACACCAAACAGAAAGAGATTACAGACAGAGGTGACAGACAGACATGCCCACAGATAGAGACTAGGACGCCACTGCAATTACCTGGTTTCAATTGCAAAATTGTCCAGCTTTTTAATGCTGTGCTATGCTTTGCTCCAAAAATGAGCACTTGTATACCCTTAAAATTATTCTGTTTTAGATCGTAAACGGGGATGGCAGAACTCCTTCCTGGTGCTGCAGTGCTAGGCTCCCAGACCATGGGAAAAAAAGTTTTCTTAGGGCATCCGAGCTCTGGAAATGATATGCCCTGTGGATTAAAAATCCAAATGAAAATTCATATTTAAATCCATATTTATATAGCCGCAAATATTTCCACGCATTTCTAAAAAAATTATCCTGACACATACACATGTATGCATACTGGTGTATGATTTTGAGCCAAGAATGACGGACTCACCACTTTCAGAGACATTTGCAGTCCAAAGGGACTAGAAAAGATGGGACTAGAAAAGATGTGCTAGAAAAAGATGGGAGAGAAAGAGAGACTGGGCATATATTGGGTCTGTTGCTGGCAGATGGGAGAGAAGAAGGGATGTGTGCATTAGCATTTACCTGCCAAAGAATGGCTACAGACCTCTAGAGCTTATAATGTTGTGTTAATGATTGTAATGATAAACTATTAACACAATGCTTGAAAGTGTTACCTCCAAGTGTCCCTATTTTCCAGGGATGTCCCTGATTTAGGGAAATCATTCCGCTTTCCTGATTTGATCCCAGAATGTTCCACTTTTCATTGGAGAAATGTTGGAAGGGCATGGAGTTATCCGACCCCAGAAACCATCTGAACACAATCCTGTATAGGGATTTTTTTTTAATTAATGTTTATGTTTTATTATGTTTTTATACATGTTAGGAGCTGCTCAGAGTGGCTGGTGGCATCCAGTAAGATATGTTGGGGTATAAATAGCAAAAAAAGTGTCATTATGGAATGGGACGTCTCTATTTTCATACAGACAAATGTTGGAGGGTATGCTGTATTACAAGGGTCCGAGGGCCTCATCCTTATAAGGCCAAATCTCTGAGGACCAAGTGAGCAGGTCCAAATTATATTAATGAAGTTGGTGCTTTTTTGAACAGCAGCAATGCACACACACACAGAGGAGAGAAGAATAAATGAAGGTATCTACAAATGCCTGGTTACATTCAAACTTTTGTTGTCATGCAACTACTTCTATTCATTCTTTGCAGTAAAAAAAAGCCTAGAATTATAGCAGCCTACTGGACTGCTATAGAGATGGATCCAATTGCAACCTGAATCTCTCTTGTGAGCACCAGCAATATTTGAGCAAGAAAACCGTTCCTGCTAATTTTGCTGTTCTACTGTTCTGTATCACCGGGATAGAGAGCATAATATGGCCTGCCTTCTTCTGTAGTTCTCTTCTTCTGTAATACTCAATTCTTGCAGTTGCAAGACAAGATGCTGAATTTATATCATTTGTCTCCAGCTAGTGGGTCATGACCTACAAGGAGGTCACGTAACATCCTGGCCTGAGATGTGCTGCATTAGCAGTGCTATAACCGCTCTGAAAGGGAAAGATGGAAAGAAAAGGAAAAAGAGGAGCATCAGGCAGGCACAGTTAGAGACTGAGGACAAAAAGGAACACACACAATCAAAATAAACCAAAGTGGATTCCATGGTTGCAGAATGGGATTAAAGCAAGGTATCCCAGGACTCAGCTAGAAAAAGCGATTTATATGTGTTGTATATGCAATATAGCATTGTGCCACCAGATGGCGATGTGGGATCCCCCTTTCTCTACCTGTTTTCCCTGTTTAAACTTTACAATACTTAAAACTGAACGTTTCTTTGATGTGTCTAGATCCAGGCCCAGACTTCCTCTGAGGGGTTTTCCCAGTTGGCATGGCTAGTGCTCCTATCAAGTGCCTGGTCTTGTTACAGAATGGTAAGATGGGAAGGACCACTGACGTGATTGCTTCGAGGTGGCTCTCCAGTGCAGAGGAGACTGATGTGGTCCTCTGCGATTGACAATGAAGCCGGCTAGAGTGCAAGTGGTATGTAACGGATTAGCCCTAAAATGGAAGATTCATTACACTCTGGCTAGTAAGAGTTAATCCACCTCCAACTTAACTGACAGCGCGTCCCTTAGGGGCGAGGATGGTTCCCGGTTTAAAAGGAGGGAACAGCCGTTTTGGCAGTTGGAAGGGGAGAGAGTGGGGAGCGTAGAGTGGAAAGAAAGAAAGAAAGAAGAAGGTGTGGGGCCAGGACAGTGGGGTGTTTTGGTTAGGATTAGTGGTAACTTGAAGTAAAAGTTTGATGGAATTGATGTATAATGCAACTAAGATTGTAACCTCATGAATCTTTAAAAACTATGTTTGCAAAAAAAATAAAATTCATCCTTGTTGTGCCAAGAAAAATCGTCTTAGTTTTTCTAGCAGTGTATCAAAACTCAAAGAGGTGAAGACTCAAGAGAGGGTAAAACTTGCCTAAGGAAAAAGAGGATAGTTTGTGTCCTAGAGTCACACCGAAGGGTCAAGGGGGGTGAAAACCTAGAGTGCCACAAATTTGCCAGGGTGATAAGGCAAACTGATACAGTGGCCCTTTACTGTAGGTAAGAGGTTGTTCATTTAAATAGCCTTGATGGGGGTATGATAATAGGCCACTAAAGCTGGAATTAGGCTCTCATTTCTAAGAAAGTCCAGAAATATAGAGCTGTTTAAAATAAGGACGGAAGGATTTGAGGGTGAATTGCTTCACCCCTGGACTTCCTTCGTCTTTCAAATTTATTAAAATTTTAAATTTGTTTCAAATTTATTGAAAGCGCCAGAGATTTGTCTCATGGTGCAAGGTAATAATACACTACGCCATGGCAGTGATAGTAATGAAGTAAGCTTATGTCTTTGCCACCTTTGTAACTGTCCAGAAGAGCTCTCCAGAGTGGTCAAGGGTCACAGCCAGGAGCATCAACACCCTCTGAGGCTCACTGTGAAAATATTGCCTTTGGAGGATAAAGTCACTTGTTTTCACTCTGAGTTTGATGTCACAGTTGGCACAGCTTCAGCTGAGGCATCCAGAGCTCCATCTGGCCATGTTGTTTGGAGTGAGTCTTAGTTATTGAGGGCTGAGGATGTACATTAGATAAAGTGCTTGAATGAGTATGGGCTGCTGCTTGCTTTCTCAACCCTTAGCCAGTTTGAATCTTAAAGCTAGTAGAAAAAGATATGGAAAGAAGATAAAGTCCCTACCAGAGAGGAATGGCAAGTTAAGCTGATGGGCTGTGCTGAAATGGCAAAGCCGACTGGAAAACTCAGGAACCAAGATGACAAAAACTTTGAAAAAAACAATGGGGAAATTTTATAAGTTATATTTAGGAGACCACTGCAAGCAGATGGAAAAATTAGCAGGGTTTTAATCTCACTTGTAATGTAACAAATACCATGGATAATATGGATCGATATAAAATATAGATTATGGAATAATATTGCAGTTATAAATGTTGAGAATAAGACCCACGGAGGGGTGGGGGGGGAGTCGTTAGATTCAGAGTAATGTGCTGGATATGCATTGGTTTTGTTTTAATTTTGTATTTGTAAAATCAAATAAAGATGATTAAAATAAAATAAAATAAAGCTAGTTGGAAAATGTTGATTGGGTGAGTCCAGGGAGTTGGTAAATGCCCCACTGTGGGAAGAGGTTGCTTCTCTTGGCTTGAAAGAGAGGTGCACGAGCTCCTATGGAGTATCCTGTGAGGAGAAAAGCTGCCTTGAGTGTAATTTGGAAAAGGGAAAGATTGGCTAGAGAAATAAGTGCGCATTCTGCCCTCCCTGACTGTATTCCTGCTGTAATGCAATGAGTAGTATAATTCCATACATTATGCCACTCCATGCATGATCCTATCTAGCAAAGTGCTATTTTATGGGAAATAGACAAGCCTGGGCCTATCATTAACCCGAGGTTTCTTAAAACATATTTTGGCATTGAAGTGGATTACTGAAACACACAGCATGTGGGTGAGGCTTCAAATTGTTCTCCTGTCTCCTCTTTGTCTTAGTGAAGACTGAAAATTGGGGGGAAACTCCTGCAGTTTATAAAAAATTCCCATTGCAACACTGCATTTATTTATTTTTTTACAAAAAATCAGAATAGATTGTTATCACATGGTGAAAAGTAACACCGTGTCAATCTATGTTGGTTTCTGTGCATGGTAGAATCCTTGTGGAGAACCTGAAAAGGGAGGGATGCAATTGAAAGGCCGCCATTCATGGAAAAAAAGGGGCCTAAAGAAACAAAGGAAAATGTGGGTGCAATGAGGTTAAGTTGGAAGTGACTACAATATGTGAGACCATCAAACATGTTTGCTGCTTACATGGTGCAGAAATTAAGGTGCTTCTCGTTTATTTATTTTTTAAAGTGTGCATCGTTTCCAACACTCCTGTTCCACTCATGCAGCAGATTTACACAGACCATCCTTCTCTCCTCCTCTCTCCTACGGCCTCCTCACACACCTTCAAGATCTGCTCCAAAGAGTTGGGGAACCCTCGGGAGCAGATGTGTATGTATCTTTTTGTATGAGAATTCACAAATAATCCCTCAAGCATTGCTAAGGTTGGCCAACACTTGTCAAAATCAGCACCTGGAAATGAGCAAAGCACTTCCATGAATTCTCACCCACCAATAAACTGGCATATCCTGTGTGAACCAGCTGAAGCTTCCTACTTTTTTATGCTTTGGTGCTTTGTGCAAAAGGGTGAACTTGAGTATCTTTCCCTGTCATCAACTTACCATGTGGGAGATGTGCAAATTTTCTACTTCCTCTTACTTCTTTAGCACACAGAGCCTTCCTTAGGCTTCCCATCTACTGGTACATCCTTCAGCATCAACATTATTATTATTATTATTATTATTATTATTATTATTATTATTATTATTAGACCTCCTTGAGTAGGGAGTAAAGGATGCTTTGAAGCAATCTCATATCACAACCACTGTTTAAACTTCAAAAGTCCTCCACATCTTTATTTCACTTTGGGTTGGGACTGAGATGTGTTGGATGGGGTGGGGGGTGGGGGAAGCAGGGCAGCACAGGCCCGGATTTGGCCCAGGGGCTGCCAGTTACTGATCCATACCATGCACTATTGGAAAATGACAGGACTTGCTAATGAACAGGAGTGTTGACTCCTCCTGCACTAATGTCCAAGCAGCAGCTGAGGCTCATTTGCATCTCTCTGCTAAATGGTTTAATTAATTTTCCATAGTGCTTACAGACTAGTTTTAATTAGCAGTTAAATCCATTCTGTTAACAGGGGGAAAAATTGTAAGGTGTTTACTAGCATGCAAATCACAACGGCGCCTTCTCAAGGCTCAATTCAAACAAAAGTTCCAAACCATTGATTCTGGATTTCTGGAGGCCTTACTAAGAAAAAAGTGCATCTTCTTCTTTTCACATCAATAAAACATCGTGTTTTATGATTCATTAACCAGCACACCTTCCCCTCCTTCTCCTTTTTCTTCTGTGTCCCCTCTTCCCCAATTGACACCCCATGAAGTAGTCATAAGGCAGGGTGGACCTTGCTAATATGGCACTCTGTGCAAGGCCAAAATTCGACAGGCCTGCAAGTTTGACAGGCCCTCATGGTGCCTTCCTAAAGCCAGATAAGGGAGGTGCCAGGGTTTGGGAAGGAGGCATGAGGCTCATCTGGCAGGGTCCAGTGTGGTGTAGTGGTTAAGAGTGGTAGACTCGTAATCTGGGGAACCAGGTTCGCGTCTCTGCTCCTCCACATGCAGCTGCTGGCTGACCTTGGGCTAGTCACACTTCTCTGAAGTCTCTCAGCCCCACTCACCTCACAGAGTGTTTGTTGTGGGGGAGGAAGGGAAAGGAGAATGTTAGCCACTTTGAGACTCCTTCGGGTAGTGAAAAGCGGGATATCAAATCCAAACTCTTCTTCTTCTTCTTCTTCTTCTTCTTCTTCTTCTTCTTCTTCTTCTTCTTCTTCTTCTTCTTCTTCTTCTTCTTCCTCCTAGAACCCTTCTTCATCATTCCTAAGCACTAAGCAGGCTTTGGTCCTCTAGGATCCTGTCAGAGCCCTCACGTCTCCTTCCCAAAGCCCAATGCTTACGGAGCTTTGGGGAGGAGGCAGGAAGGTGCCCCCTTGGCCCCTGCACCCTGTGGGGGAAAACTGGCAGTGCTGCCCTGAGGCCACCTCTGAATAGGGAAACTAGTAGACATTACTTGGAGAATGGTGTGTTTCACTAAACAGGCTGGTGAATGGTGCCACCAGTGGTTGGGACACTCAACCTCAAACCAAGAGGGCTCAGCACTAGTTTGCCTTGCTGCAGGAGTAGGCGAACCTGTGGTCCTCTACATATTGGACTCCAGCTCAACAATATGGGGAAGGCAGCAGGCTCCCCACTCCTGCCCTAGTGAGATCTAAGCCCATGGTTGTGCTCTTGTACAGCAGGCCCTGTGGGGGTAATTCTGTGGTTTATAATAATAATAATAATAATAATAATAATAATAATAATAATAATAATACCTTTATTGTCATTGTACAACCTGAGGTTTTGCTCACTGCAAAATAACTTGGGTTATGTTGTTGACATCCCAGCTACTTCTGGCAGTACTGTGTCTTCCTTCTCCTATCAGTGAGGGTACATCTGTTCCACAAACCCCAAATGGTTTCATAATTATTCCAGATTATTATTATTATTATTATTATTATTATTATTATTATTATTATTACTACTATTTCTTCCCAGGGATCTTTGGGATCTGTAGCTCAGTGACCAGGGGTAGAAAAATCTAACAGAGAATTCTTACCCCGAAACAACCAACACTTTAAACTGTATACATTTTAAATGGGTAAACAAACTTCATAGGTATGTCTTAAGTTGATCAGTCAGTTGGTTAAGCACAACTGGATAAGTGTCATGAATGGATGGGCTCAAAACCACACTAGAAAAAGTTATTGTACTATGGAGAGCTCCAGAAAGCTAAAGTGTTTGGATAATATTTTTCCTCTTGCAAAATTTGTATCACTCTCTCTAACACACAAAGATCACAGACACTACAGACAGCAGTGTAATTGGTGTGAATACTAAGAAAGGAACCCAGGTCTAACCACAATTCCTCTGGAAGAAGCTGGCACCTTCTCTGCCTGCAGGGAGGTATTATTTAGCCATTTACTACAGATCAAAGACAGTAAGTGTAATTATTTTTAGGAATTAAGTAGGTAATCAGTTTGGAAAACAAAAACACAATTAAAAAAGAAATAAACCTCAGCTCTTGGAGCCTGGAGAATTACTTAGCTGGAATTCTTCCCTGTCTGCTGTTTTATTCTTGTGTTAAATTTAATATTATTAATATAATGTCATAAGCTATTCATGAGATGTCTTAAGCACATGTTACAGAGGCTTCTACTTCACTTGGATGGAAACATTCTCTGCGTATAATATGGTAGATGTCTTTAATATGCTTTCCCCCATAGATTGACTTATGTGTTGTGGCTCTTAGCAGTAATCAGATCTGAAGATGACCCAGACATATAGTTGTGCATTTGGATTTAGAGTTTGGTGGATTCGAAGAGGGGGAAATTAAATTTTCTGGTTCATTCTGCTCTTGTCCTCTGCTTCTCTGCCCTAAACCACTCTTTGTTTTGGGTATATGTATGTTAGGTCAGAGGAGCTCTGGCATGGTGGTGGCACTACTGTCTAATGGGAGCTTCCCTGACTTCATGACTCCATAAACATCCCAGTCAACCCAACGAGCAGCAAAACCAGAAACCCTTGGCATGGTGCCATACATGACTGGTGAACTGGATCACAAAGTGAGCCACCCTGCCCTTGAATTCAGAATGGTACCAAGGAGAGATAAGTATAAAATTACAGTACTTGGCCTGAAGGCAGAAGGACTGGTCCAACTCTGTTTTGCAACTGGAATCAGAGAGTCACACCCAAGGCCAAAATGAGAGCTTACAAGAAGTGGTTTTCATGGATCAGAGCCAACCCAAGACACTTCTCTCCCTGAAGCAAAGGATATGATTGTGCTCTCACTCTCCCGTTCTATGACCAGACAGGCGGTTGGATCTTACTTTAACGCTGTTGATGGGCCAATGTGGTGGATGTTCCCTGTTGTTGTTCAATGCCACACCATCATTGTTGATAAGGAGAAGATGCTATTGTACATGCCAGGTCAACAGCAGTCAGGTGATAGAAGTGGCCAATAGGATCCCAATTGGTCCTATAAAGCAATTGACTTGGTATTGCTGCTGCTCAGTTGCCCTGTTTCTCTAGATGCTCAGCTTATCTTCCTGAGTACTGATGCTCTATCCTTCTCTTCAGAGTTTCAAAGCACAACCCAGTGCATGTTTACTCAGAAGTAAATCTCATTGTGGTCTCTGAGGCTTACTCTAAGATAAACGTGTATAAGATTGTAATTGTATTAAGTTCGATCAATTGATTGATTGATCAATCAATCAATCAATCAATCAATCGATAGGCTAGGTTTCACCTAAGTTTCTCTATGGATAGTATCTTTTCCTGGACTTAACAACAACCCAAGTTTGTAATGTGTGTTCCATCACATGAGCGCATGGCACTGCGTCATTTGTGATGCTGATGCAGGAAGTTGGGAAGCGCGACTCCCGCAGCTCTCAAAGCCGGTGGCACTTTCATAGGCCAGCCTTTCATCAAGTAAATTCCTGAATGTTGACCAAACTCTTACAGAGCCAGGCAGCTAATGGAGCAGGATGCATGTGATACACTTGCCATTACAGAGTCACCGATAAAAATCCTTTCCCAGAGGTCCTGTATGAATGGAGATTTTTTAAAAAAGAAAAATAATTTCTCTTCAGTGGTTTCTTTCATGGCACAAGAAGGGAGGTCATGTGTTTTAGTTTAACTGATACATTCCAATAAAATGATTTTCAAAGGGATAGGACAAATAATGGGTGTTTTACATATGGTGGCTGTGGATGTCAGATGGAGTTAATTTCACTGTAAACAATGTATTTGTTATTCTGAAAGCTGGTTGCAATTCATTTGAGAGGTTTCTTCTCTCTCTTTTTTTTTTTGAAAAAATTAAGTTTATCTAACAAAGTAATAAAATGCCCTGTGAAGCCTTTATGGCTGTCACAATATGATGACTGATGAGACTATGTTTCTTTAGCACAATAAAGATAAAGGATACTGTCACAGAATGTTCTCTCTCAAGTGCAAAATGGAGAAATTTAAAGGCATATCAGCTTGTATTTCAAGGCAAAATGCACTATATTAAGAAAAACCGCTTTGCAAAAATGCGTATATTAGGAAAAATTCACTTTAAAATGCTGCTGAATTTTTTTTTAATGCTGCTGAATTTTAAGGAGGGCTATTTTTTTAGGAAATGCAAATTGATGTGGAAATGTGGAAAAGAGAACTTAAGATTGGAAAAAAAATGAATCCTGGTGATGACTTTACACTGTGCTCAAGGCCTTGCAATAATTCTATTGTAACTCACCTGTAATGTGTTACTTCTCTTGTTTATAAAACTTAACATGTTAGAATTTTATAAAATGAAGAAAAATGAGAAACTGCAAAAAACTGAAATCGACAGATCTCCCCTTCCTTAGCTGTGGCCATTCGCCACATCATATCAGCAATTGCCTATGATATGTGGCTGATAAATGGTGAAGTGGGCAGTAAGCTTGTTGATGTTTCTCTCCAGCAGAGAATAGCTAAACTTACAGCCCCTTTGACTGGCTGGCTGGTTGCTCAAGATTTTAATTAGTGCTCACTTCCACTTTACAAGTAATCTCCTTAATCTTATGAAACACAGAGGTGCTGTTTCTCAGACCATCCCCCCCCCTTCTCTCTCACACACATGCAAACAATTCCCACTAGTAAAATGCATTTTCTATTATAAATAAATAGTATGGTTTTTTTGCTCCTAATGTACACATTTTTGTGTAGTTAGTATTTTTGGCTGGAGAACTGCAGCACAAAAATTGAAGGCATGCGAATTCTGAAGGACAAGTGTGTTTTGGTTCACATTTTGTTTAGGATGTGTGAATTAGACTGACCTGGTTCTCCCCCCCCTCCCTCCACACACACACACACACACACACACACAATACCTATCTAGAATTTTTGCTACTGACCATTATTTTAACCCAATGATACCAATCGTACAATTTTTATTTGATGGTATCACATGGCTCAGTCATGTATAATCAACCTTCCAGGACAAGTTTCAGCCTCTGCTCTCTGTGTGTGGTGACTTCCTTTCTCTCTCTGTTCCCGGACACCACTGACAGGCAGGCATTGTCCCTTCAGTGAGCTCTGCGATATTACTTTGACCCCGTCCCATCAATCTGCCTCAATTGGATAATGATCTGTAATCGCTTTCTTTCAGGGGAGTCTATAAATTTGCCAAGGCCCCCTTTCTCCTCTGAAGGACTCCTTATGTTCGCTCCCAATTGTGCAAGCGCTCTCTCTTTCACAGCGCTAAATGGCCACGCACATGGTACATTCTGTTCAGGGGCGCCAGGCTGTTGTTCGCTGTCGATTTTCCATGGGCTCTTGCACTCAAAAGGCGAGGCTAAGCATTACATGCCGGCACTCAGTGGGGAAGCTGGCCCAAGTTGCGCAACTTCAAGAGCAGCCACTTTTCTCATTAAGGATGACCCGTCATTAGGTCGCTTTGTATGGGCCCGCTAATCGATGAGCTGACCATGTAGTGCTTTAAAAATAAAAGAAGCTATTAAGAATGAGAGCGCTGGGGTGGAGTGGAGGGAAATGAGGACATCAAAACCGAATTAATGGAGAATTCTGACCTTTATTTTGGTCTTTTGGCCCAAAGGCAACATTAAGAGGGACGCTTCAAGGAAGGTAGCAACAGTCAAATCCTACTGTGTTTAATTCCTCAACCATTCACAGGCCTGCTCCTTCATTTAGTTGCCCAACCAGAACAAATGAGCAAAAAGTGGGGTGGCTGGGGAGAAGCTTATGTCCTTCCTTTGTTCCCTGGGCCTTCTCCTTCCTCATTAACAGGGATCAGGAAGCCTTCTGAGGACCACTTGGGGGGAGAGGTCTGGGGATCACAATAACCCATACATATGCACACCACCATAGAGCATTGTGGGTGTTTTAAAACAACCCTTCCAAAACAGATTAGTCAGCTTTAAAAGACAGGAATTTAAACTGTCATTTGGCAGCATCTGGTCTGACCTTATTTGCATAATAAATAATATAAATAACAAAATTATTATTCACAACTTTTAGAAGATGTCTGAAGGCAGTCCTGTATCAGGAATTTTTTTTTCAATGTTTGATGTTTTATTATGTTTTTATATGTGCTGGAAGCTGCCCAGAGTGGCTGGGGAAACTGAGCCAGATGGGCAGGGTATTATTATTATTATTATTATTATTATTATTATTATTATTATACTGATAATCTGATCCTTCCAGTTGCTGAAAACCACAGGAGAGAAGAGTGCTATTGCATTCTGGTTCTGCTTGTGGGCTTCCCCTAGGCAGCATGTGAGACCATGGCCAGATGGGCCATAGGTCTGATCCAGCAAGCTCTTCTTACTTTCTAAATGTCAGTGGTGTAGCGGCCAGAGGGCTACGGCCCCAGAAGCAAATTTATGAGGAGGTGGAACCAGGTGCCCCCACAACAGGCTCCCTCCTTGATGCTGGAGCCTCAGGGAAGCAAGTTATGTCTGGGCCGGGCCTTTATGACTGCGGTGGCAGCAGTGCCTCCTCCTCTGGCCGGCAAAGGGATGATGGTGCATGCCCCATCCCTGGGCTAGCTGAGAGGAAGGGATGAAGAGAAACGTGGGGAAACCCTGCTGTAGCCACGTGCAGGAGACCACAAGGTGGTGCCCATGGCTTTGTATTTCTCTGCCTTATCTCCCAGGCTGGGGCTAGTTTGAAAGGAGAGGCTCCCTTGATTAGATGCTGGCTGGTGAAGGGACTGACCGCTGCCCATCCACCAGGGGTGCAACACCTGCACCGCCCTGGGCTCCAGCAACCCATGCTACACCCCTGCTGAATGTGCATACATGTCAGTGCTTCTCTATGCATGGAGTGTTTACATTACACGCTACCTTATTGCATGGTGGAAAAAGAGAGAGAGAGAGAGAGAGAGAGAGAGAGCATGTGCCTGTCTGCTCCTCCACCATGTGAAGTAAGATCCACAGCCAAGAGAGTGCATGAACCAGCCCTTTGTATAAGTCCCTTCCGACATGAATCAAAGCGCTGAGATACCCACTTCAAAACAACATCTGTCCAATGCGTTGTCCTCAGCCAGCATTCCTTTGCAGGCGCTCTGCTTTCCCATGGGATTTCCTATTGCTGTCAGAGGCAAGCCAGCCAGGCCTCCTTTGACTCAAACCAGAGCTGCCTTGCGGTCCGTTTCTAGTTGGTGGCCAGAGCTCTGGACAAGATGCGTGCTCTGCCATGACTTTGTTTTCATTACCGCCAGGATTACGAATGATAAGCATCTCGGAGGTAATTTGTTTCCACTGTGTTAAAAATTCCATTGGAAAGTCGCCTCCCATTGTAACTATTAAACACCTAATTGATATCATGTAACAAAAAGGGGCCTTTTTATTTTTCAAAGCCTTTCTGAATTCTCAGGAGCCCTGAATGAGCTGTAGTAGAAACTGAGACTGTTGCTGTTTCAAAGCTCTGTTGTTGCCTTCCAGTCATTCATCATTGCTGTGAACACATGGGAGAAACTCTTCTTTGAAAATAGCCTATAAGTGATCCATGTCCTAGAGAGATGGAGAGAAAACCCAGTAACATTTGAAATCAGTAATAACTTATGAACTAATGGGAGGGGCAAGATGCGAATATTATCTATATATTTATTTTCAAAGTCAAGGCTGGCTTTGAATAATTACAATGTAAATACATCACATTTATCTCCCTCAACATCCCCGCTCAGTATCACCAAATCTAAGTTGTTTATCCTTTGTAGAAGGCACAAACCAGAAAAATTGCACACCTTGTCCTTGAATTGCCTAACAGGTATCAGGTGACCTGTTTCTGCTTCTGGGTGATATTCACCAAAGTGGTTATAGATCACTTCATCATTTGGACCCAGTCTGGCAAATTCTTCTGGAGAGACCCATGAGGTATCCAACTAAAGCGCAGAAATTGCGAAAAAAAATAGTTGCTTGCCATTCTACTCCAAGAATCAGACTGAGGCAAAAGAACAAAACTTGAGGTAAAGAAAGACTTGGAAATGCCTGTTGCTATTGGCTGAGAGATCTCTGACTTCACTAAATTGAAATAAGTCAAACCTCACCCTTCGTTCAGCTGTGGTAGCAGACGGTGTAGTTTGGTGAAACTGCGGCTCACTTGACCTTTGATCAGTCATGCTGCTGATGTTTACCAGGAGGTGGAGGCAGGGAGGTTGGTTTGTGCAAACACACTAGCAGAACAAATCCAGTACTCCCACTGGTGCGTTGGCACCATACAGACCTTGCCACCACTTTGTGTCCCCCCCTCCTCCTGGTTAGTGTTAGCATCACCATGCCATCAGTTACTGTTCAAAATGGCAGGGAGACTGATGAAGTGAAAACTCACTGGTAGGAACACCTAATGGACTCTGCTGGTGCATATGCACTGCACCAACCTCCCTGCTATCTCCTGACAAGCAATAGTGACCTAACTGTTGGGAAATCATCCATCCATTCATCCATCCATCCATCCATCCATCCATCCATCCATTTTATTTGTATGCTGCTTACACACACACACACACACACACACACACACACACACGTGTTCATAGTAGCTTACAACAAAGAAATGGATGCATTTCAAACAAACACTACAAAAACAATTTTATAATAACACGGCAAAACAACAAAAACCGCATTTTGCTGCTATAAATATAACAAGATTACTTAAAGAGCATGCAGCATCCAATAGCAAAAAATAACAGGGAGCATCACAGTTTCACGTTAGTCCTAGAACACCCCCCCCCCCCCGCACAATGTTGCTCTGTGACTCTGTCTGTCTGGCAAGCCCCCTCTGTACCTGGCTCTTTCTGTGGGCAACCTGAAATTGTGTTTTCTACCACTGAGTCCCTGATTAGATATGTGGATTTTTGAGTTCCCACTCCAGTCATGGAAGTACAGGGAACTTCTAGTACAGAGTGTAGGCGAAGAATATGTGAGTTTTCTGTTTTTGGTACTGACCACACAATTTGTTGTTGTTGTTGTTGTTCAGTCATTCAGTCGTGTCCGACTCTTCATGACCCCATGGACCAGAGCATGCCAGGCACGCCTATCCTTCACTGCCTCTTGCAGTTTGGCCAAACTCATGTTAGTAGCTTCGAGAACACTGTCCAACCATCTCATCCTCTGTCACCCCCTTCTCCTTGTGCCCTCCATCTTTCCCAACATCAGGGTCTTTTCTAGGGAGTCTTCTCTTCTCATGAGGTGGCCAAAGTACTGGAGCCTCAACTTCAGGATCTGTCCTTGTAGTGAGCACTCAATTTATTAATCTCTCTTCAATATTAAAAAGTTGCCTTTCTGAACTGTGTCCACCCAAGGCGGCAAACAACAATGCAACTGCAAAAGGCACTATCCTAATAAAACTCTCACAATTCAAAAACCACAGAACCAGCCGTTTGTTAGACCAAGCAATATAAAACCATTTCCAAAATCATTGAAATAAACTGCTGACATAGCTGTATAAAGCAGGCTTCCTCAACCTCGGCCCTCCAGATGTTTTTTGGCCTTCAACTCCCATGTTCCCTAGCTAGCAGGGCCAGTGGTCAGGGATGATGGGAATTGTAGTCTCAAAACATCTGGAGGGTCGAGGTTGGGGAAGCCTGGTATAAAGAATACAAATACAATAGCATGTCCAAAAGATACATCAGTTAACTGAAATGGGTAGGGTTTTTGTTTTTACTGTTACAACTGGAGCGGCTAACCGTGCATCTCTTGGGAAGGAGTTCCACAAGACAAGGGCCACCGCTAGAAAAGCCCTGCCAATCAAACCCATCTTAAAGGTAGGCTCCCAATGAGGATCTCTGATGCTGATCTTAAAGCACTGGCAGCATGTGGCACAATGCAATGGCAGGTAATATAAGGCTGGTGTCCATTTCTCCACTGTAAAGCATCTCATCAGAAGACACTTTGCAATGGAGAAGAAGAAGAGTTTGGATTTGATATCCCGCTTTTCACCACCCGAAGGAGTCTCAAAGCGGCCAACATTCTCCTTTCCCTTCCTCCCCCACAACAAACACTCTGTGAGGTGAGTGGGGCTGAGAGACTTCAAAGAAGCGTGACTAGCCCAAGGTCACCCAGCAGCTGCATGTGGAGGAGTGGGGACGAGAACCCGGTTCACCAGATAACGAGTCTACTGCTCTTAACCACTACACTATACTGGCTCTTGAGGGAGTGAGTGGACACTCTAAAAGCTACTACTGTCCCCTGGAAATTGCAGCACTCACCTAGGCAGCTAACCCCCGCTCCCAGAACACTTTCCTAGTGCATGCAAATTTGCACTTGCCTAACGTGCTTTCTAGTTAAGACATGTTGCACATGGCTGCATTGTAACATGTTGTTTGGCTCTACATGATCCATTACTTCAGACTGTTTCCACCCAATACTGAGGTCTAATTGGAGTTGGCCTTCTAACCAACTCTCACCAAAAGTTCTCCAGGGCTGTTTTACTTTTAAATCTTCTTTGTTATTATGGTCGACATTTTGTTTACTCCAAGGCACGTTGGGAATAATTGGTTAGGATGCACTGCATCACGAAGGCACAGATGGCAGGTCAAAGTCTCTGCTGATCTGAAGACAGTCTTAGCATTTTTTTAAAAAAAGAGAGGGAGAGAGAAGAAAGAAAGAAAATAAAATAGAAAGTAGGGGGTGGTGAATAGGGCCAGCAGTGGTAGCACTGTACAAAGGATGTTGTGGGTGGTCCATTGGGAAAGTTGTTAGGAATCTGCGATATGTCCACTACAATCAACAGAAAGACACAATCGCGCCTCCGTAGGGAATTGGGAGGGAAGAACTTGTTTAAATAAAATCGCAAGGTTGTCAGAATGTTAAGCTAATTCTCTAATGTTCTGTGCATTGTCTGGGGAGCTTAGGCATTGCATCATTTGATGTACTGAAGTAGTGACAAAATATTTTAATAGCAGTGCGTTTGGAAAGTGTTAACATCTTTTTGATCGTTTGAAAAGACTTCACTGCGTGTGGTGAAAGTAAAAGAAAGAAAAAAGAAAATGCTATTCGAGAAAAACAACTCGTTCCATAGGTTGCTTTATTCTCTGCTTTAGATAACTGCACAACGTGATTCTACCAGTCTCTGGGACATATTTATGCCAGTGGTTATGTATAAGTCATTACCATTACAATGCAACAATGTCCAAGGCTTGTTTTGCTGTTTTGTTAAGTGTTCCTTCAAGGGCTCAACAATGATCGCTCCCCACATCAAATGGGGGGCAACGTTTGCGTTGTCACGCACAGCTGCTTGAGTTCCTAGGCAACACCTGGTAGTTTGGACTGGCTGTGCCTTCCCTCAGGAGGGATACCTGGGGTCTCCACCTACCCCAGCTAAGTGCCCATTCCCACCTGGGGGAGGCGTTGCCAGGGGATTGGCCAGGTAAGGGGAGGGACTACCTAGCCCACACAATAGAAGGTAGCTTACCAGGAAGCAGCAGTCGGGCCCCCGAGCTTCTCCCACCCTCCACTCCCTCAATTAATGCTTATTTTTGCAGGTTAACCTCTTCTCCACAGGTACGCAGGCGCTGCTATGTCAAGGCTGCGGTTAAAGGGCTGGAAAGGAATTTCCCTGCATTGGCAGGTTTTGCCTTTCCCATAGCAATTCGCCACAACTTTGGCGGTTTCAGGTTTGGGTGGAATCCTTTAGCCATCTTCCTAAATTGGGGTGTGGGGCGGTGACTCCACGTCCCCAGTGCGGTGGCACCAGGGTTCCCGTTAAAGGGGTATTGGGGGGGGGAGGCATTGACCATACGCTGAGAGGTTGTCATTGCTCTCCCCCACCAGTGGCGGCAAACAGGGGACGGGCTATCTGCTTGAACATATGTTCTCCAGAGCTAGCCCAATCCCCGCACATTCTGGATAACCCTGAAGTTTCCCAGATCCCCGGCGGGGGGCTGGGAAGGATATGCGCCCAATGCCTGAGCCAAGGTCTCCCTACATCTGAATCTTAACAAAGTTGTGGCCAATTTCAATCCCTTAGCATGTTGTCTGGTGTCATTATTCCGCTCGGGGGTTGCCTGGGGGTTGGAGGACTCCGCCTGTCCACACAATGAAAGTGTTTTAACTTACAGGATGTATTGTCAAGTTTTTGTTTTGTTGAAGCTGCTTGACAGGCTGAAATTCAGCAGGAGAAGTTTTTTTCTAGCCTGCAGGTAACACAAGAGAAAAATTCTGCTCAATCATATGTATTGCCAGTTCTAGTGGTATACAGTGGGATTCCTTCTCAGGTATTTTCCCATGTAGATACCAGCTCAGTAAACACGGGTGGAACTGTTAGTTTTGGTTTTTCTCAGTTTCTCTTTTTTCCAATCTTAAGTTCAGTTCTCCACATTTCCATAACAGTTTCCATTAAAAAAAAATTGTGAAAATTTATCCGCATCTTAGTAATAATTTCCCCTAATATGCACATTTGTATGAAATTATGCCTGATATGCACACTTTTCCAAAGCAATGTCCTCTAATCTAATGCATTTTCTATGTTCTTTTCACTAATATTTGCACCTTATGCATACTTTACCCTAGGATATGAATTCTTGCACATATTGATTGGCAGGAGAGCTGTATTGCAAAATTCAGAGAACTGCAAATTTTGATGGATGGCTGTGGTTCAGCTCATGTGTTGTTTTTGGAAGCAGCAAATTAGTTAGGTTCACCTTTAAAATACCCCAAAGCAAAAATGTCTTCACCTGGCACCAAAAAGATGACTAAGAGCACCTCCACATGTCTCACCATTTTCCCCTGGGAAAATCTGCTGCTTACAAATGAATCAGAACAAATGTCAATTGGTTTTTCTATGGATCGATGTCGTTCCGATTCAGTAATTCTAACTCACTTGGACTTACTTCTGAACAGGCATTCTGGAAAACACACATAAATCCCATATACTTCATCAGGCATTTGGTTAAGTCAGTGTTTCTCAAACTTGGGTCCCCAGCTGTTGTTGGACTACAACTCCCACCACCCCTAGCTAGCAGGATCTATGGCCAGGGATGATGGGAGTTGTAGTCCAAAAACAGCTGGGGACCCAAGTTTGAGAAACAGTGATTGCCTCCATTGTCAGAGTGGTTCTTGTGAAGATGAATCATGGATGGACTTCAATGTTCTTTTGATGGATAGATGCCTCCAGATAATATGACACAGTTCCTTTGTATCTTTTAAAAAGTGTATACTTCTTTTGTTTTTGGCAGTTAAAAATTTGTGGCCAGGGCATAATCAAGCACCAAAAAATAAAATAAAAAAATGTAATCAAAATACCCTAAAATGAAAGCCCAAATATAAAACTCAGCTGTTAGAAAGTATCTCCCCAGTAAATGTGTAGTTAAAAAATGAGCCACATTATATCACCATGATAGGATTTCTCTCCCCTCCCTTTCATTGGTTGCCACATATGGGTGTAAGAAAATATCAAAGCAATAACAATGTCACACACACACCCCACCTGCATTCCTGTGATGATGTGGGGAAGAGAAACACAGGTCAGCAGCTCACACACATTTGCCTGTAAAATGTCGTCTGGAAGGGTGGGATTAAGATGTGCGGAGGTCCGAAACTGTGCCAAATTTAAGAGGCCTCATAGTGTTATCCCCAAAATGTGTAAACACCAAACCTCGTCTGCCACTGTTTCGCTATTTATGGACATCTGGCCTAATGATTTTTTTTAAAAAAACATAAATTACGGTTATTTATTAACAACCATTAAGCATACTTTGGTCATATCTAAACAATAATGTTTGTTTTAAAGTCCCCATTTCCTTTATTTATCTTTAACCAATTATGCCAAATTTGAAATTTAGAAGAGTAGGGATTTTTAAAAAGACCTCTAGTAATCTGAGACCCTAAACCATAATTTACTTAGTTTGTGTGCAAAGCTGGCACTGAGTTTGGGCCTAAGGCAGGTATGGAGAACCTGTGGACCTCAGGAGGTTGTTGGACTCCAACTCCCATCCACTTCAGCCAGCACAGTCAGTGGTCAAGGATGATGAGAGATGTGGCCTTGCGATATACAAGAGGCTACAGTTTCCTCACCCCTGGCCTAAGGGAAGTACAGTGGTTCTTCGGTTTAAGAACAGTCCTGTTTACGAATGATTCGGTTTACGAACTCCACAAAACCAGAAGTAGTGTCCCGGTTTGCGAACTTTACCCCAGTCTAAGAATGGAATCCAAATGGTGGAAGGGCACAGGCAGCGGGAGGCCTCGTCAGGGAAAGCGCGCCTGGGTTTAAGAATGATTTTGGTTTAAGAATGGACTTAGGGAACGGATTAAGTTCGTAAACCGAGGTACCACTGTACTCCTGATTCTGGTGTAAATTTTCTTCAGCCAGTCTGAGTTCAATTTTGTGTTGGGACATGACATGAAATGAGGATTCCATTAAATCTGAGCCTCTCTTCTGTGCTTCTTAGGAACATTTTGCATTGACTTCAATGCAAAGAAGCTTGTGTATGACCCCCAAGCTGCTTGAACAAGTACCATCATTATGGACAGCGTTAATTTTTGTTCCAGTTTGTGACCTACCTTAAGCAGAAATTGCCAACAGACCTAAATTGCTTGGTGGCTTGTTGAGGCTGAAAGATACCCTCTGTGGACTAAACTCATTAGAGATAGAGAGGGGTTTATTAGAGACACTGTCAAACAGGCACATTAATAAGTGAGGAATAACACACAAAGCAATTATGATTTTAATGCAATGATGTTAGCATGCTGCCTTTTAACCCATCCCCCAACCTGACACTCCTTCATTGAAAAAAAGGAAATAAATGGGAATGGACAAGCCCGGCTGCCTTGCAGATCCCCCCCCCCCATCCAGAGTCATTTCAGTGGGACTTGTGTAGAAATAGCACTCAATGGACTGTGCTGTTGGGCTGCTGCTCAGCAGTGTGTATCAAATGCATGATACAACTGTCTGATAAACTATAGCCTAATCGGCCACAAGTCAGAGGGCTGCCCTATCCAGTGTGCCAGAGACTGTGCATGATTGCTCTCTGTCCCCAGGATGCCAGGATTGTTCAAGCAAAAGTAGCTGTGAGGGGCAATCCTGGCCAAATCAGGATCTCAATGGAATGGAGAAGCAGTTATGTACACCTGTCAATATTTGCTTACATCTTCTACTGACATGAGTCAAATGTATGGATGCGCCAGGAGGATGCCACAGGAGGCTGCCCTGCTGGCAGGTGCAGGACTAAACCACAGAGCCCTGTATCTCCACTCATGCTTTGAAAATGTGCATGGGCTCATCTGAACCTCCTGCCATCAAGTAAGTTTCTCTTCCTCCCATGGTGCCTGCTCTTTGCCACAGCTTCCTTTTACATCTCCTGCTGGCCATCCCATGAACTGCAGGACTCCATATTGGTGGCGACAGGGTGGTGCTCACCTGATAGCATGAACTCTCTCCTGCAACATAGCAGATATCAATGGTGGCATGTTCCTTCTACCTACTAAAAACACATCTTTTTGCTTGGCCATTCACAGACCATCGATGCCAGTTTTTCAACAACATCTGTGCTGTGATCTTGATGTTTTTTGCTGTATTGTTTTGATTTATTGTTTCACTGTAAAATTGCTTTGGGGTTGTGTTAAATGAAAAGTGGTCTAGAAAAGTATTGGAAATACAGGTAGATGCATCATCTGGAATGAGTGGATGTTTTGTAAACTACTTTTTAAATTTCTGTGTTAAGCGTTATTCTCTCCTGTTTAGTTTTAAGCTGTTAAATTAGTATCTTTATTATTTTGCAATGCATTAGAATGCTTTATTTGCATTGTTTTATACAAAAACGTATAGATTTATTTTTTGCATTATGTGTGTGTGTGTGTTATACATAATTGTTCACTTAATATGTTGTGAATATATTGTATATTGTAAATTGCTTCAGGATGCATCATGTGAAGTGATCCATAAATGTAATAAATAATAATATTCAAAATTTGGAAAGCTAATGTGTGAAATTTTGCACTTGCTACCTGCTTTTTGATAGCCTCTATTAAGGTAAAGGGACCCCTGACCATTAGGTCCAGTTGTGGACGACTCTGGGGTTGTGGCACTCACCTTGCTCTATAGGCTGAGGGAGCAGGCATACAGCTTCTGTGTCATGTGGCCAGCATGACTAAGCCGCTTCTGGCCGTTTACCTTCCCGACAGAGCGGTACCTATTTATCTACTTGCACTTCGATGTGCTTTCGAACTGCTGGGTTGGCAGGAGCAGGGACTGAGCAACGGGAGCTCACCCTGTCGCAGGGATTCGAACTGCCGACCTTCTGATGTTTAAATAAAGTGCTAGTAGGGACTGAATGTATGTTATTGGGTACTTTACAAGTTTGAGAGCTGCTACTGAACTGTGATTGGATAACAGGATAGTACATCATATGACTTATTACCTGTTACCTGCTTTCCCGTTTAGAAAATGTGTGTTTGTATATAGGTAGATACAGATTATATGCAATGCTTAAAAACCAGTTATCTGACCCAAGCCTAAGAATGGGAGAAGCTATAGATCAGGCACCCCCAAACTCGGCCCTCCAGCTGTTTTAGGACTACAATTACCATCATCCCTGACCACTGGTCCTGTTAGCTAGGGGTGATGGAAGTTGTAGCCCCAAAACAGCTGGAGGGCCGAGTTTGGGGGGTGCCTGCTATAGATTTAACACTGCAGACTTTTTAGGTTTTAATCCTGTACACCTTTACACGGGAGGCAGTCTCATTAAACTCAGTGGGATGTACTTCAGAGAAGACATCAGTTGGGTTACATGAATAAATACAACCTCTCATAGTACAGTGGTGCCTCGCAAGACGAAATTAATTCGTTCCGCAAGACTTTTCGTCTTGCGAGGCACCGTTTCCCATAGGAACGCATTAAAATTTTATTAATGCGTTCCTATGGGGGGAAAGTCCGGGGGTCCCTCCCGACCGGCACCGGAGCCACGCTGCGCCGCTCACTGCAGCCTTAAAACGCGGCGCCGTGCGGCTCCGGTGCCGGTGCTGGTCGGGAGGGGGGCCGTCGGATCGCGCCTGCCCGCCCAAGATCCAACGGCCCCCTCCCGACTGGCACCGGAGCCGCGCTGCAGCCTTAAAACGCGGCGCCACGCGGCTCTGGTGCCGGCTTACAGTGGTACCTCGCCAGACGAATTCATCTTGCGAAAAACAGCCATAGACGAATTCGTCTCGCGATTCAACTAAAAACTCGCAAAACCCTTTCGTTTTGCGAGTTTTTCGTTGTGCGAGGCATTCGTCTTGCGGGGTACCACTGTACAAGAATATAATTTATGTAGAGATTAGATTTTTTTTCAAATTATTGCCTAGGACTATAATTCCCAATGGTGTGTGATGATCAGACCATTTGGGAAAGCATATAAGCCTCAGTCAGAGTTAGGCATGTTATAGGCTAATGGGGTGGGGGTGGGGTGTTAATCTTGGAATATATTTCATCCCTTATTTTCCCTCTCTTATGGCCTTGGGTTCTTCACTCCTCGGTGATTACAGTCCTGAGAATCTTCTCCGAGGCTAGTCTCTTCCCCACAACCCTAGTGTGCTAAATACGTTTTCCACGGAAGGATAAAAATCATATCAAAGGTAATTAGACAAAAGGTCAGTGTACATTTATTTTTTCTCCCCCTGTATATATCTGCAGCATTATAATCACCTAAGTGTCTCTTACTTACAGCTATGTTGTGACACTGTAAAAGCTATTTTGGCTGCTCTGTTGTGATGGCCGCTATTTATGGAACATAAAAGGATACAAAAAGGTTTGTAAAGACCAGGGCAGGATCAGATAAAGGAAAATGGGAGAGAAACAGGCATCTTGGGATGGTAACTACCCTGCCATGTACTGACAGGGAGGTTGTATATTTTTAGAATATACTGGAAGGAATGGTGCTTTTACTTAGGTTTTTATGTTTTACCATGAGATGCAATTTTCTGGCCTTATATGCAGTTGTAACAAAAGTCAGAGAGATTTTATGATAGCTGCCAGAGTTCATAAATGATGGCATACACTAAAATATTTATAGAACTGTAAAATCTTGATTTCTCTCTGGTTTAGCAGATGGGGCCCTAAAACCAGTTTCTGGATTGTCACATTTCTTTACCCTTTGATGACAAAGAAGTCTATTATCACTTTCCCCCTGCTTCTCCCCCTCTTCCAATCTTGCAAACAAGTTCACTAGTGTGATGAGGATCACACACTCTCTCCACTTCTTTTTTTAAAATCTCCACGAGGGATCTCTCTGTTGAGAGACGTCACCCATAAAAAGCTCTACAGTGATTTCAAATAACCCTTCCCGTCATCAAAGGTTCAATGTTTGTGCAATGTAGATGGCCCTTTATTTGTTTGTTTTACACTTTCTGGTGTAATTGCATGCAAAGGGGATTGGCAGGGAGCTCCCTTTCTGAATCTCGGCACCACGTCCTCGATAAGAGAGATAAATCCTATTTAAATGCCAAGACTCGTCTGCCTCGGCACCTTATGTATTATTACAGCTATTTGTGTCTGCTCAGAGGGTGTAATGGATTTCCATAATGCTTCTAAATCTGGTCAATATCAAAGATGGGGCAGAGTTTGGGATGGAGATTAAAGAAATAGTTGCAGCATGGAATCGTCAGCGTCAGAGAATTTCCCATCTGGATGGAAACCGAGGAGTAGAATTGTGCATCTGGAAATTGTGTATCTGTCTCTGTAATGTTGTAGACTGCAAAAGAATGATTTTACCACTTATGCTTTTTACTGCATCTTCATATTAAATTGAGGATGCATCAAATTTGTCCTGCAGTATAACCCACGCTGAGTCAACAGCATGTGGTTTCACAGACACACCCCTTCCCATTCCCGCCCCCCTTTGTCACATCCTGTCCTCATCATTCTAACACCAGTGTGGGGAAACTTTGGCTCAGATATTGCTGAACTACAACTCCCAGTACCTCTGGCCACTGGCCATGCTTGGTGGGGCTGGTGGGAGTTTCAGTTCAGGAACATCTGGAGATGTTTCGCACACATAGTCTATCATGTTAGAGCATGACACAGAATTAGAACGTAGATTTGGCGGGCAGGCTTATGTGAAAAAATAAAGACTGGGTTTCATTCTCCATTGCTTCATTTCATGGGAAAATTTAAATGGGATGCCATTTTTCAGTGTGAACCCCAAAGGCGGGATGGAGGGAAGGAGTCCCTCTTCTCATGGGAATCCCTGAGTGCACCCCTTTGTTTCCCCCATATCATTTTTTAAATCAGGAAAAATAAATCAGTGCCCTGGAGATGGAGGGAGGCATACCCAGCACTGCAGTGGGGTCAAAACTGTCATAGGAAAGCTAGCATGTCAAGAAGGGCCCTGAATAATAGATTCGGTGGGCTAGATTTCACAATTTCATGCTACTTTTGAAGGTAAATGAGAGAACGGCAATCACCAAGCTGCAATCTGAAGTGGTACTTTCCAGGAATGGGTAAAACCAAGTGGGATTGTCTCAGTTTCTGGATTGGACTGAAAATCTGGCCTAGGCTGCAAGACTGTTCTTATCTTTTTTTTGGGGGGGGGTTGTTGATAATTTTATGCATGTTTTAGCCCCATGGTGTTCAGTGGGAATATTTCCAAGTAAGCATGTACCGGATTGCAGCCTTGGCAGGTGTAGATTAATCTTCTTAGATGCAATGGTTTTTCTGCAGGTAACATCATTGATTTGAATAAGTTTCATTCCCCTTGCACCGGGTGAGAAGGCAGGGTGGTGCTCAGCAGAGTGGAGGTGGCCAATTTGTCCCCGAGCAATAGATAAGTCATCTAAGCCACGCGCCAGAGAGGAGGAAAACTGTTCAGCTTCCTGAGGGAACCCTGGTAAAGAGGGGTGCTGAACAGGCATGCCAAACACTCAAGCCATGGCAAAGTCAACTGCATTTAATTTCTCTAAGATCTTGCTATTCTGGAAGAAAGAGAAGGACTTCAGTGCAGCAGGGTGAAAAGCAGGGCCTGCTTCGGAAAGTATAATTTGAATCCAGGAACGTGACTTAACCTTCAGACGTGGGTGAAAAAGGTGGCAGTATCGTTTCAAGCCTGAGCCTGTGTGAGTCACCCAAAATGAGATGCCGCTTGCCAGAGAAAGTGCTGCAGATTTTTTACGATATAATTGTGCATACTACTGGCTGGTCCTTGGTGGGGCTTATATGGGTCCCTGCAGTTGCTGCCTCAATTGCTGCTATTGCTAGCATTAATGAGGAACATATAATCAGACTACATGCATGCAGCCCAACCTCTGCAGGAGGACAGAATTGAATTGGAGGGGAATAGTAGCAGGACACGGGTGGCGCTGTGGGTTAAACCACAGAGCCTAGGGCTTGCTGATCAGAAGATCGGCGGTTCGAATCCCTGCGACGGGGTGAGCTCCCATTGCTCGGTCCCTGCTCCTGCCAACCTAGCAGTTTGAAAGCATGCAGTGCAAGTAGATAAATAGGTACCGCTTTGGCGGGAAGGTAAACGGAATTTCTGTGCGCTGCTGTGGTTTGCCAGAAGCAACTTAGTCATGCTGGCCACATGACCTGGAAGCTGCACGCCGGCTCCCTCGGCCAATAAAGCGAGATGAGCGCCGCAAACCCAGAGTCGCCCGCAACTGGACCTAATGGTCAGGGGTCCCTTTACCTTTAGTAGTAGCACAAGTGTTGTAAATATTGCAGATATCATGCAGGATAATTCCTACACCGGGAGCAGAATATTGGTTTCTCAGTCACTGCTTGTAGGAGCAATGTTGGTGTGTATTTCAAGAAATAAAATTTCGGACACAAAAAAGTTGTTGAGCTTTTTTGGGAAATCACAGACATTTTGCCAATTTTGCAAAATTCCAGACGTATAGTAATCCTAGTGTGTAGGCAATGATAGCATATACACAAAACAAAATAAAATAGAAAATTCCTTCCAGTAGTACCTTAGAGACCAACTAAGTTTGTTCTTGGTATGAGCTTTCGTGGTATCTGAAGAAGTGTGCATGCACACGAAAGCTCATACCAAGAACGAACTTAGTTGTTCTCTAAGGTGCTACTGGAAGGAATTTTCTATTTTATTTTGTTTTGACTATGGCAGACCAACACGGCTACCTACCTGTAACCAGCATATACACAGATATGGATTCCCAAATTAAACAGAAGAGTGTCTTTGCATTACAGTGTGCACAACATTTAAATTCCTGCCAGTCTGATCACATCCAGGGTCAACTGACATGAGCAGAATATCAGTCTCTGGAGGTAAACTTCCTTCCTGGTGGCAGCAGGATCCAATATAGGCTTGTGCATGTAGAACCACACAGTTTAGATTCGTCACATAAGAGGTGGAAGTAGGTGGCTTTCATACAATTGCCTCAGCTTATAGCAAGACAGCTAGAAATTGGACAAGTGCCGCTGGAAAAAAATAAGAGCTGTAAATAACGGCCATATATTGTAACTACCTCTGAAATAGTTACATGGATGAGCTCATCAGCAAACAGTGGCCTTGCAAAAGACCATAGGTAGGAGGTTGTCTGAACAGAGTCACATGTGGGTAATGCCAATTCATGTCAGTGGGATGGGAGACTGGTTCATTGGTGTACCAAGTGGTTCCGAGGGCCAAATCAGATACAACATTTGTCATCTGGTACATAATGGATGCCATATTTTTTCCCTAAGAAGAAATAGCTAATTTGGGCCCAAGACATGGGAAGAGGGTGGGTGGGACATTAATCTTTGGTCCATGCCAATATGAATCACCCCCATGCTTGTTATGTGCAATGAGAGGACAGGTTCAACTGATGCCAATATATGGAAATTCTGAGTGGGATGGTGGCAAGGGCAAATTGTTGAATCTCTCCACATATCATGGACCTGATCTGGCTCCCCACTCATCACCCACTGGGAAATTTGTTAAGATAATCTGCCAAGCCATGACGAGGTTATGGATAATTAAGCAGGATACAAATCCTGATATAAAAAAAATAAGAAAGAAAGAAGGCCAAATCACATCAAAAAATGTTATGTCTAGTTGGATCAAGGTTGTATGTGGCTGTGTGATGAAATCCACAGTTGGTAAATAAATATTTCAAAACTTCAGGATCATAGAGGGTTACATAAATGTTTGTCTTTGAGCCAAACATGGATATTCAAGTACAGACATATCCAAGTGCAAGACTGTTATTAATGAAATTACAGATAAATTGCTAGATAAATTACTATTCATTACTTCTGTAGGCATGTTTAAAAAAATTTCCCAGATTAAATCCCAGGAACAAGTGATTTCTCCAATTGCTTGACATAAGATATAAGCGAAGTCAAAGTTGAAAGCACCTCTTTCTTCATTCCTCTACAGGGTCAATGTAGTGCATCTCCAGATCTTCTATGCAAGCCTTTTAGAAGAGGTGCACAAGACTGTCACCTTGCTGGAAGCTTAGCAGGCCTGGGTCTAATCCTGTTTCTGGAGAGAAGATCATATGGGACCTACATGCACACTGTCTTGTACTCCATGATGGAAGAAAAGTGAGATATGAATGTAAAAAAATAACAGAATGAAATGACTCTTTCTTAAAATCACAAGAAAATCGTCAACATGTGCAATGAAATAATCATGTTTCTGCCCAAGCTGAATTCTTTGAAGTCTTATTTATTTAATTTTTAAAAACATAACACCCAGATCTTCCTCCAGATTGGAGCGCTGGAGAGCTTACAACACAACATACAATATCAACAGTATTACAAAATGTAATAGATTCCAATAGGAGAGTTAAGCTAATGCATTAAAATAGCTCCCATCAAAGTGAGTGGCCCTTCAAAGGGCTTAGCTTTGCCTGGATCTTGCTCAGGATTTATAATATAGACCAGCTAATTCTCCCAAGGCTTTATGAAAGAGCAAAGTTATGAACTTGACATATGTTTGCAAACTCACATTTGTTGCATTCATACATTACATTTTTAAGTGCACAGTTGCCCTGTTCCAACAAGTGTGAAGGCCATACAGTCATCTGGTAGAGATAGCAAGAATAGATGCTGAAAGCCAGAGAATGGGCAGTAAATCAAAATGCCAAGAATTGGAATTGGAAAGTAAGAATGGTCAGTGGCAGGTCTTTCAGAACCCTGGACAGGTCTCTCCAAACAGGTCCTATGGGGGAAACAATTTGTTCTAATGCATACTGGATGTAAACTGTATAATTCCTGACTTGGTCTTCCAAGCCCCAATCTTTTGCTAGAGAATGGAAATATTTAAATGGATAGCCCTCTGACCTGGAGCAGGGCACTCGGGTGTCAGTGCAACTCCATTAATTGGAGCTGGACACTTTGCTGTGGTGAACAGGTTTGACCTGTGAGGTCTTTGGGGGCAAGGATGCTGGTTCCTCAGTATGTCCAACATGGGGACTGCTGCTCCTGAGGATCGTGGCTTGGGGTATCAGATCCCAGAGTCTAAATAGTTTCTGTTTACTGGGTGCAAGCTCAGTGCCAGAGTCCACAATGAGTGCTTCTGTGAGTTGTGCTCCTGATTCACTTGGCCCCTATCCTTCTAGGTCAATTTCCAAGGCACAACTCGTGTTAGCATCTTGGGTGCAGTATGTGAGGCAGAACTCCGATCATCACTTAATTGGGACCAGATGCTCAGGTCCAAGTCAAAGATAAGCTCCAAAGTATTTCTGCAAAAGTGTTTCCCTGTTGCCTGCTATCAACTTGACATTTGACACCTCCATTTTTGTAGACAAATAGCACCAGCTTCTGTACACTGATGAGCTTGTTGGGGAGATGGATGTTGAGTCGAGGCTTCTTTTCTTATTACAAACATGCCAGGAGGTGAAGGAAAGGCATTACTCCCTGCAGTAAGGTAGATCTCAGACCAACTACACAATGCGGCCGAACAGAACACGAATCCTACTGTCAGAAGTGCTACTAATTATTCTAATCACTTTTGCATGGCTTCAGCAAATCCACTTTCCCCACTCCCCTTTCAGAAGCTGTAAGACCAATGCTCCCATTAACCCGTTTCCTGGAACAATGCATAGCTGGCAAATAAGCCCCATTATTATTCTGTTCCAGAGGAAATATAAATGATTTACATTTATATGCCAGCGCTTTCCTCCTTGTTGCCCCAGTAAGAGCTGTGAAATGATTTATAAGGATGCCGAAGTGCTGGCACAGATGTTATACAGCTTGAGCCTGTTTGCCTTGCACAGTGTGAGAGGCCATTCTGAGAGCGTGCCAATGCACAGGTAGGCTATGAAATGACACTTGTGCCAGAGGCATCCGCGCAGTTGCAACACGAGACCAGCAGGGATCTTGATGGTTGTGAAAATATTTTGGCACTCTTCCTTTGAGGAGGGTGTTTTGGTGCGGTGCAAATGCAGGGCGGGGGGAGGAGGATGCTTAGTTCTCATAATTAGCTGCCTCATTTAAATTCCTAATGGACTTCTGGTTCACGAAAACCATTCTGCTGTAGAACAGTAGGCAGCGTTGTTGGGCCCTTCCTGAGGTTTTCTTTCATCCAGGAAGCTGAAAAGCTGAGCTGTCATGGAGAACAAAACGGATTATGCAATGGCGGCCTCCATGTCTCCTGATGGTACCAGTAAGATAGCAATTTTTGACATGAGCCAGGGAAGCAAGGGCCTCAGACTGTTGCAGAGGTGCCATGAATGGTGCAATAACAAGTATAAATGTTATCTTATAGTGCAGGGGCTGGGAATCTCAGGCTAGGGGCCAAATACTTAACCTCTCTACCTGGCGCTTTGGTCTCTTCCCACCACACCTCCCCCCTTCTCAGTCACAACCACTTTCCCCAGGCCACAGCCCAACCCAACCCTTACTTCTTACCCTTCCTGGGTGTTTTTGCCTGTCCTTAGAACATGTCCTTGGACTCTGATCACACTTCTTACATGAAGCATGGGTGTGCGAGTGTGTAGAAATGTGCCTACTGTACGAAAGTAAAGTGTATATTTGTTCCTCCAGCCTCAAAATTGGCCGGTTTTTGCACCTGGAGAAAGCAATTATCCCATGGGTTGCAGACTGTGGAGACCCTTGTGCACAAAGAGGCTGAGCGCAGTGTCTGGATTTAAAGAGCAAATTAGAGACTAGTGACTCTGTATATTGGTGTTCATTTCCCCCATGGGTCTCCCAAATAGACTATCTTTCTCATTCGGCACAGAGAGATCTCAGTGCACCGGTTCGTAAGCAACCCAGGCATTTTAGTGCACTTAGATTTTTCTCCCAGGGGTTGCTCTTGGCTCGCACTGCACTCCCTTTATCTCAGCTTTAATCTTAAACAGCATGATTTGGGTCTTGTTTACATGTGGGCATGAGCACTCCTCACGTGTGATTCCTAAGCTGACAGCTACCTTTTTTGGCAAACTGAAAAAAAAAAAAGTGCCCGAGCTCAAGTCTCACTATTTCTTGCATCTGCATATTTCATTATTAATTTTGCGTTTTATTAGAGTGCTACCTGATTAAGAATCCTGACTGATTCATTTTTTTAAAAAAATTGTAGTCACAGTGTACCAAAAATAAAAAGTAAAAAAATAAAGAATGCTTGACCACTTCTGATAACTTGACTACTGGCTTAAAAAATAACCAGCAGCAGAAATGTGGGGCAAGAGAAGTATCTATCTGTCTGTCTGTCTATCTATATAAATCTAGCCCCCTTTTACCAGCTCTAATGGCATTTATAATAATTATTAATATTTATTGGAACTGTCTTTCGTCACCTTATGTATTAAATATTCAGAACTCTGCTGTGGTGCTGAACGTCATTTCATCGGATGGCTTTGCCTTAAATCATTCCCTGTTTAATTTTGTAGCTGGATTCTGCCCATCCACAGCCCCTCATTTACCTCCTTTTCCAGAATGACTCACAACACAAGACAAAACAGCTTCATGCCTGACCATAGTTTTCTTTTTCTTTTTCTAGCTGGTACCACAAGAGCAGGGAAATCCATTAAGAAAAATGTAAGCTCTCTGTCTCTCTCCCCACCCCGCCACTTCTCCTCCTTCTACAGCTGCATTTCAGGGAGAATTGGACTGGCTGGGTGGGAATGGTTTTCTTTCAAAAACCATTAACCTGAGCTTTCGCCAGGGTTGCCACAAGTATGCATTGCTTCCCATCTCCCGTTCAAGACATGTTTCTGGTTTTGATTCTTTGTCTGCAGCGTTCCACGACAGATGGTGTTTTAATAAAGTCCAGTAGGAATATTACTGTGAGTAAACAATCCAGGGCATGCCAATTTTATAATTGCTGGGTACCGACGCAGCCTCTTACCTGCTGAATCCAAATTGGGAAGGAACCAACTGTGCACACACATATACCTACTAGAGGCAGCCAAATTCGCAGCTGTGGTATGCTCCAGCCCTGCGCTTCACCACGGAAGGTAAATTGCAGCTCCAATCAGGCGCCTTGGCACTGGGTGTGAGGAACTACTGCCATCTGGCTTGTCATCAAAGCGCGGTCACTGAGTTTTGGGGAGATGGAATGACTTGCTTTTTTTAAAAAAAATAACAAACAAAAAAACAAAAAACCCAACCTTGACGAACAGGGAGATTGCTATCTCCACCATTATAGATTCATTTTAAAATAACATTCTTGGCTTTCCTTGCTGATTATGGAACTGGGATTTTCTACTTTAAGTCATTCCCACGCCCTATGGGGGAAATGAGAGTCTAAACCTGTTATATGCTAATTAAGGATTCACACCCACATGACTTGTCAAAAAGATAAATCTTGCTCATTTGTTTTCATCATTAGCAGGATTTTTCTTCTTCTTCTTCTTTTTTAAAGAAAAGAGCACAACTCTGTTTTCAGCGAGTATGTCCTTAATATAATATTGATCCAATAAGCACTGTATCGAAAGATGCTTAGGTTTCATTTTCATCATCGAAAATAAAAAAATAAAAAAATAAAATAAAAATAAAAAAGCCAACAGTTACTCTTCATTCTTAGAATTTATTTCTGTGGCTTTAAGGGAAAAAAGGGTTCTCATACAGGCTTGGCAGCAAGGGCCCCATCAGAAAATATATAAAGAACCAGAGACATAGAGATAATTTTAGTTTGAGTTGCAGATAATTAATGTAATTTCTATATCACTTTCATGAAGGTGACAGAAACCAAACGTCTTTGGTTGAACAAGCGGCATTTGTTCTATAATGTATGTATTCTGGAACAGATCACCTCTAAGGAGAAAAATCACAAATAAAATAAAATAAAATAAAATAAAATAAAATAAAATAGATGTGTGCTAGTAGAAATTATAATATTGAGTGTGTCAGGTGGAATGATTCTTGGTTTCTTTTGACCTACTTCTATCAGTTTATATATTTTGCCAGGACACTTTCATGTTTATCTCTGCAAGTGTAAGATATATAACTTGGGTCGGGTAGGAGGATGTGGAATAAGTGAAAGGTGGAATTGTCATGACTCCAATAAATAAAATAAAACCATACATTGTTACAAAACAGTCTATAAAGATGCCTCTTCAGTCGGCTAGCCTACGAGATTGTATAATTTTTGAAAAAAGCCACTACCAAAAATTCTCCTAAAGTACCATTTGAAATTAATGTGAGAGTTCCTCTTCAGTTGAAGCATGGGAAGAATTTGGAGTTAAACCAAAAGCACTTCTTGAACGTGAGCAGAAGTGCCTTGTTGGCAGGGAGGACGGCTATACTAGTTTCCTGGTAGGTGGATCACTCTTGTTTATCAAGAAAGGTAAGCATGGTGCAAACATACTGGCAGGACTGACAGATTGGCTCTGTTAGCGCATTTGCACCACCCTGCCTCACCCTTCGTCTTCCAGTAAGCAGCCACAACCCACCTGCAGGGCGCAAGTGTGATGTCTCAGCCCCACCATGGCCAGCCACTTTTGAAGATTAGTGAAGTTCCTGGAGGAGGGAAACTTCTGCATACTCCTTAGATGCTCTAGCTAGCTAGTATTGTTGACACTGAAAGGCATCCAGGGTTTTAGAAAGGGAAGTTTCCCAGCTGGGAATTAAACAAGATATCTTTTGCATTACAAGCATGTCCTATCCTACTGAATTATGCCCCCCCCCAAAAAAAAACATGCTTGCTGGAGTTTCTGTAGGGCCATGCAGACCCCATCCCTGCAAAACCCCTTCATTAGGCAAAACGTGAGGAATTTCAAGGGAAACTAAAGAGCCAGTAAGACGGGTGAGATCAATGTGTTCTGAATTCTGTGTTGCTTCCTAAATGCAACAGAAGTTATTTCTGTAATCTTAGCTAGCCAAGGCTATGATCCATGCTTTATTTGCACTGAGGGCAGAGCATGGAAGCTGAGAAGGCACCTTAGCAAAGGATGAGTGATGAGAGATAGTGAGGAAAGGGAATTTGGGGAGAACAAAAGCTGTGAAGAGATGCAGGGTGGGGTGAGGGGGAGGGAGAAGCATGAAAGAATGAAAACTCCTAAGAGACTTTGGACTCTTTTGAACCTTGTGGAAGTTCAAAACAGAATTGTATTATTTATTCACAGTGGAGTGTTACATCACCGGATAGCACATTACCTCACGGGACAGCTCAGCATAACATGATTTATTTGCAGATATGTAGTACACACCACCCCTTCAAATATTGCAGATGGACACCTGCACACACAATAAATAAAAAAGCAAACACATATGTCATGCAAAGTGTGAATCAGACCACTGAGTTTTCAAATGCAGAATTAAATTACAGTGGGCTCTGGCTCTCTTCAGTAGAGACTGTCCATCTCAATGAACTGTAGCAGATGCTTAACAACATCTAAAAATTCCCCTGGAAAGAGAGGTTACCATTATTTAACACCAGCTAAGAGAGCTTCCATAACTCACAGAGGATCTGCCAGATCCAATACTTTGTTGTTGTTGTTGTTGTTGTTGTTGTTGTTGTTGTTGTTGTTGCTGCTGCTGCTAGAATGCCATTTACAAGAAGTGCCTAAATTATTCTCCAGAGCAGAATTGATACTTAAATAAGATTCCCCCCCAAAAAAATAAGTGGATGTTATACTACTTTTCCTTTCAGAATTCTCTCCAACATGACTATCAAATGGAAGTTGCTGGTTGTAATAGTCATTCAAACAACTCTGCTGACTTCTCAGATACAGGTGGGTAGCCGTGTTGGTCTGCCATAGTCAAAACAAAATCGAAAATTCTTTCTAGTAGCACCTTAGAGACCAACTGAGTTTGTTCCTGGTATGAGCTTTCGTGTGCATGCACAAGCTCATACCAGGAACAAACTCAGTTGGTCTCTAAGGTGCTACTAGAAAGAATTTTCGATTTTGTTTTGACTTCTCAGATGTCTTTACTGGGGGGTCATCTTTGTGATATAACAGGATAGGCCTGCCCACACATGATCTCATGCATCTCTATCATGTCCCCTGTTACTCGCCATTTTTTCTAAACTAGAAAGCCTCAGAAGGTTGTAGCCTTTCCTCACAGGGCAATTATTCCAATCCCTTTGATCGCTTTTGTTGCCCTTTTCTAGCTCTGTATAAGGCTTTCCAGACAAGTGTGTACCTTAGCATGTATACTTCAGACAGGGCTGGAGAGGCCATTAGATGGCAGCACACAGGACAGGCCAAGCAGTCTGCCTCAGGAGGGAAGTAAGCAGTTCTGAGGGAACTTGTCCCAGTCTGATTGCCCCCCTCACATCACCCGGCTTCCCAGGCACAGAGCATTATGGATGGTTGTGTCAGTCTCTCAGCTGGGAAGATCTGTAGTTCCCTTCACTTGATGTTGCAGATATCAAATGATGTGAGCTATTTATAAGTCATAAACGATTGGCCAATAACAGAATACTGGAATAAATGGACTGTTTCCCTTCTCTTATAGCAATCTTTGCACATCCCTACTGCTTCAGCTATTTCCCTTAGAAGGCTGTGTTATAACCTGATAGATTTTCTTTGCCAGGAAGCTGTTCTTGACAATCTGGCTAACAGGCAGTTTTCTTAATTTCACTTCATTATTCTTAATTATGAAACCTTGCCCCACCTAAAATGCTAAATTGCAAGCCTGCAATTATTACTACAAGCGCAGTTCTGAATTAATGACTCTTATGTATGAAAATGTGGAGTTTTGCACATGGGTATTCCGGGAAGAGCAGCATTGATTTCGAAATCCCCTGTACTGACTTGGAGTAGGCTGCATGCTCCTCTTGAAATTTCGAGTTCTACCCCTGAGTGTGCATAGGATTGCAGCAGTGAAGGCATACTTGGATTTGCAATTGCGGCTCCCACAAATACGTGGCCTGGGAGAACTGCTAATTTACTCCCACACAACCTAAGGAGATTAACATGAAAACACCAGTAATACTCTACTCCCATCTCATAAATCAAAGAGACTCACTAAGCAAGACTGTTTTCCATGCGTAAATAGCAACAACCACCATGAATGCAGAAGTTGCCATGGACTAAATGCATGTACAGGCTTGTTCACAATCTGCTGCCTTCAAACAATCCTGTATGCTCGATCATGCCAAGTTAAAAGAGCAGCTGGTTTGCATTTGGAAGCGAGCCCTTTAAAAATGTAGATCTTCCTGATGACGGGCCTTCCTCATTCAAGGGTCCCACTGGTTTGGTATTACATCTAGTGATGCATGAATCCCATCCTTGCTGTGCGCACACACACACACACACTCCATGCTGCATGCAAAAGTAGGATTTTGCTGGTTCTCTCTGCCCCCCCCCACGCGACACACCATTTTTGCACTGTTCATTCATGTATCAATGTGAATTTGGGGAAAGGCATTCCTTAATGCAGTATGTCACACTCTAGAAAATCCGTGCCCATGAGTATTTGGTGTTTTCCATTTGCGTTCTAAATGAACAATGCGCTCTATGATGACGTTTATTTGTTCTCTCACCCTTCATTCAAGGAGTTTGCAGTATTGGAGTTTCCAGTTGTTTTCCCGTTCAGACACTAGCCAAGCTGAGACCCGTTTCAGAAATGTTTCTGCCTCATGTGCCTTCAGATCAGCCCCATGACATCTGTGCCACGATAATTTCATTTCTTACTGTCATATGTGTTGCAGATCGCAAGATATGCAACATTTTTTGATGGCGGTATTCAATGAAATCAACACAATCATGCAGCAGCAAAGAGTACTATGTGCTTCATGTTTTGCTCCACTTTGTTTCAAAATGATGCTAAAAACAACAATAAGAATACTTTTTCATTTGGTAAGCTGTGAGACTACTTATCAGCACATATTGGAAGGATATTGATAAGCTGACAATGGATCGACGTCATGCCGAAATCTGGCAACATGCTCCCCTAGAAAAACTTACATCTCAAATTAAAGCAAGAAATAGACGAAGAGTCAATGACAATTTTGTTCAGATCAGGTTCTGTTTTAGACAGGATGTGAAGGAATTAGGTTTTGCTTTCATGGTGGTGCTGTGGTCTAAACCACTGAGCCTAGGGCTTGCCGATCGAAAGGTCGGTGGTTCGAATCCCTGAGATGGGGTGAGCCCCTGTTGCTCAGTCCCAGCTCCTGCCAACACAGCAGTTCGAAAGCATGTCAAAGTGCAAGTAGATAAATAGGTACCGCTCTGGCGGGAAGGTAAACGGTGTTTCTGTGTGCTGCTCTGGTTTTGCCAGAAGCAGCTTAGTCATGCTGGCTACATGACCCGGAAAAACTGTCTGCGGACAAACGCAGGCTCCCTCGGCCAGTAAAGCGAGATGAGCGCCACAACCCCAGAGTTGTTCGCGACTGGACTTAACTTTCAGGGGTCCTTTACCCTTTTTTTATACTGCTTGGCTGGACCTGGTTTCATGGAATTTTGTGAATGATGTGACAATTCAAATCTTCCTTGTCTGCTTGTTTGGAGAGTATAGGGTTACCTTGTGATGCCTGATCTGCCCTGGGGCTCAGATGGAAGGGCAGTAGAACACCATTGTGGATGTGAGAAATGACAGATCTCTTGTCTGAGGGCAGGAAAATGAAAAAGCTCCAAACTTCACAGAGCCTCTAACCAGAGGGGCAGGGCATGTGGTTGGCAGCGGGCAGATAGACAAATGATATAAAAACGGTAGTGAGCCTGAAGGCAAGCAGATCAAGGTGGATCTCAGCATGATAAGGAAAAGCTGGCAGAGAGTCAAACAAAGAATAAAAGGCTGCTACTTGTGAGTAACAGTCTGGTAAGGAGTGCTAAGGTGAAGTGGGTGGTGTTTATTCAACTTTATTTTGCATCATTGGGACTCACGTAACTGGATACGACGACAAGCTGTTCCTGAAGGGGAGCGTGAATGTCACATTGCTTTGTTAAAGGTTTGTTGTCTATCTGATCTTTCTTCTGAAAAAGCAATAACTGTTGCTGTTGTTGTTTACAAAAGTGACTGTGGGAGCAGAACTAGATGTTCAACATGGGGCCACTGAAAATGGAAATCCCACAATAAATTATCTCCATAACTTCAGCTGCTTGCATTTGCCCAACTCTGCCAGTGACAGCCATTGATGTGAAGAGAAGAGAGGATACATGCAGTGCTTAAATGCTGTGGGAAAGGAAACAAAGCTGGCTTTTCCATGTTTTTAGCATCTTCCATGGTGATCATCCATCACATGTTCATTTTGCTAAGAGAGAGATGCTTCCTGGCATTGCTAAGCTTTGCGAGCGGGGGGGGGGGGGTACCCAACTGCATGTTCTCAAATGTTCTCAAACTTGTGAAAGCCAACAATATTCTTTGCGCAAGAATAATATATTTTAACATCTTGCACACGTGTCGTGATTCCGGCAGCAATTTTTTCCATGTCAGAAATATACAGTTGTTCTTGTCCCAAGAATCCTGGTTTCTTCTGCGGTACTTTGTAAGGAACACAGTGCACTGACACAACAGTGACACAACACACATCCAGCAGACCGTCAGACCCTTCACATTAAGCCCTGTCACATCACATCAGCTGACATGACTGGCAGAACCCGACATCTCAAGCCACAATGGGAAATGTCAGCCTGTGCTGTGAATTACAAAGGCATATTTTCTAGCAAAGTAGGATGGAATGAAATTGAGAGAGGTTTACTGTCCACAACAGCTCATAATGGAAATATTTCAGCTCACCTGATAGTCACAATCGGTGAGAGGGATGCATCCAATTTACTTACATTATATTTTATATAATGTGTACTAAGGTAAAGTAGAGATGCTGTGGCAGATCTGTGACTAAAAGTGACTCACATAACAGCCTCCTCTTTCACATGGCAAAAGAGAAAGCATTATATGAGGCCTTCACAACCCAACTTTCCCCACCTATGTGTTTCTTCATTGGTTTCAGAGAACTTGCCACATATTAATACTTACTAAACCATTTTCTTTTTTTTTTATAAATAATTTTACTAAGTTTTACATACATTCTTTTAAACATCCAATAATATTAATCTCTTATACATATTTTTTTGAGTTCCATCAACCACTTCTCAAGATTTTCAAATTTCCTAATTTCTTCTTGTATTTCCAACTTCACTATAACCATTTTCAAACAGAATGTGATGTGTGCTTGCTTTCCCATTCTGTGGAAGCATCAGACTTCCTCCCACCAGCTCCTTCCTTTTCTGGTTCTTTCGAATATACTGATATGATAAAGATGGGGTCGATGGGAACTTTAATTCCTTTAATTAAAATATTATATATTAAATTTCAGTGTATGTATATATATTTCAGTATAACACAGAGATCCAGCACTGCAGAAATTCTCCCACACTGTGAGAAGTGAAGTTACAGGGAGTCAGGCAGAGGGCCTTCTTGGTAGTGGCACCCACCCTGTGGAACACCCTCCCTTCAGATGTCAAGAAGATGGTTAATTATATAGGTGACTTCGGCATAAGATTGTGATGCAATGTTTTTAATCCATAATAGAGTAATACTTCTGATGATTAGATGAAACAATACTATACTTTTTTTTTAAAATGACAAAGACTTCAAAACAAAAAAAACAAACAAAAAATCCTTCTAGTAGCACCTTAGAGACCAACTAAGTTTGTTCTTGGTATGAGCTTTCGTGTGCATGCACACTTCAGATACCCATTCTTTTTGAATGGGTGATTCAAAAAGACTTCAAAGACTGAGATATTTTTTGAAAAAGTCAATCAATGTGAAAAGTCAGTTAGGACTTTGTAACCAAATACCAATTGAAAAAATTGGGGGGGGGGTCTAAGTAATTGAACTATGAGCTAGAATATTTCCCTGTGAGCATCACAGGGCTTTTTTAAAGTTTTTTTTTTTAAAAAACTTTGGCTATCTTATAAGATTAAGTGAAGTACGTAGCACCTCCCTTCCAAAAATTTCAGAGAAATGTCTTCCTCTCACATAATCTTTGGAAGGGTTTTGTTTCACCTCTACCTGCACAATGGGTGTTTCAAAAAGCCAATTTTAAAATCTTCGGCCCGGCTATCATTTGCAATGTTCTGCTTTAGCAGGTTGCTTTCAGCTGCTCCTTGTGATATCAAGGAAATCCGATTGATTGTTAAAATGCAAATGCTAGGACTGGAAAACGCTACCAGGGAAATAAGAAAAGCACATTCCAGTTGAACTTTATAAACAAGCTGGCTAAACCAATGTTAGACAGCCTCGTATCATGCACCAAAAAGTCGCCAACGGATATGATTGCATTAGTGCATATGAAAATAAGTTTTATTGTGATCATCCAACATTACAAGCATGCCTGGCAGCTTCTCATTCATAGTAGCTTTTGGTAATCCTTTAATTTATTTCTTACTTTATATGCTGGCACTGTCGTCCGTAGGAATGTTTTCTCTCTCTTCTCGGTGCACATTTTTGTGACGACTGGTAATTTTAAAAGTTTTTGGCTGGCAGTCCTAGCTGGCCATTTCAGCGGCTCATCCCATGGACCTCAAGCCATCTGTTAAACCCAGCCCAGGCTGCTCAGAATAACTATAGGAGAGCAGAGCAGCTGGAGCGAAGCAAGTCAGCTGGAACTGCAGGAGCTGCTCTGGGTGTCGGGGTAGCTGTTTTTCAATCCAGGATGAGAAAATGATGCCTTCTTTACAGACCTGGCCTTTCAACTTCAGTTAAGTCCCACTCCCTGGCCTCTCAACATGGTCTTGTCTAATGAATGTACTTAGCTTTACATTTATATAATACATTTATATAATAAATATAGGCACACTATACAGTATTTGTATTTTGAACTTGCTTTCTCCATGTGTCTCTTTGCATGGGTTGGGAGTTCTCATCAGATTCTTGAAGCCCTGTTTTTTAAAGCTAACCAGTCCACCTTATTTGTCTTTCGGGTGGAAATCTAGATAACCCTTAATGGGGATCAGTGGAGAAATGCCGAGCATCAGTTTTTCTTTCCAATATTTCTAGACGTTTAGGAAAGAGTTGATAGGGTTTTTTAAATATACTTTTTACATACATACATACATACATACATACATCTGTATTCTGCCTTTCCATATGCTCAAACCATGCTCAAAGCAGCTTACAACATAAAAAATATTTAATTACAAACTTCCCACACAACCCAAAATTCAGCTATCCTTCAAAACTACAATACAATTCTCCACTCAACTAATGCATATATTAAGGAGGAAATGTGGATAGAATTGAATATCTTAATATACTGATGAAAATAGCATACAAAAAGTAACATATTAAGTGAACATTGCATACAAAAAATGTGTTTATTAATGCTGATTAATGGTCACAAGAACTTTTTTTTTTTTAAATGCAAACCGGGAATGTGGAGAACTAAACTGTAGACTGAAAAGATGAGAAACTGAGATAAGTCAAGATTGACTCATTGCCAGGGCAGCACTAGGTTGGAAAGGCTGTACCTACAGTTGTTGGGAAATAAGCACTCAATTAAGCAAGAAGCAGAGATGAAGGTTAAAATGTAACACTATTACGTTTGCAAAAGAGGGTGAATGTTACGGAACTCGCAAGCTGTTTCACCATGAAACTGGTGAAATGAGATATGCAGCTCATGCACAGAGAGAAGGGATTCTTGGCTGCGAATGACATTCATCAATGATGAGGGAGCATGTCAGTTTCAACTGCCGTGTCTTCTATTGCCAAGTGCCTCTCTTTGTTTATCCTTCAGATACAATCTATAAAGCAACTGCTCATCTCTTTGGTCCCGGGCAGCACATAGGAATACCGGAGTCAGTCCTGAAATTTAGTTTGTCATTTGCCTTCTCAAAAAGAGATGTGATTTATGTTTATGGTAAAATATTTGAAATGTCATTTAAGAGGAAACAAATGGCACTCAGGTTTCGGTGAAAGAAAGTGTGTGTGTGGGGGGGAGGAGAATAAAAGAGGAAGCGCGGAACTTTTGAAAAACGCATCTTTGTCTTCTCACACTCAAAGTCACATATTTTTTAATTCTAATTGAAAAAATTATCTGTCTCTCGGCATGTCATGCCCATTCTCTTTTCCTTCAAGGAGATTCATCAACTATGTTAATGATGACACTAGATTTTAATATATACATTAAACATTTAAGTTATAATACGTTAACATGACATAAGATGTGAATAATAACAATGTTTTATATATGAAGCAAAAACATATTTTATGTTCGGAATGGGCTAGAATACTTGGCAAGTGACTTATATCCATAACAATTTCATTTAAATATTGCTTTTGCATCCCATCTATCTTAGATGCAATTTTATAGTCCCTTTTTAAAAATTCATTTCGGCATGACCTCTTTCAGGCTGCAGCTTAGTGCCTCTAGCCTACATATTCAATTGCACTTGTACTTGTTCCTGTTCAATTACATTTCAAAGTGCAGGAGCCAGTAAGTGCCCAGACATGAACTGCATTTACTATTCTGGGACTCTCCACAAATTATAACTTGCATTCGGTTATGCACAGAAATGCAGGCAAAAAGCCGAAAGGGAACCCATCACTTCGTTCAAAATATGGCCTGTCCGATTTGACTTAGAGCTTGCACAGTTTGGAAATATACCTCCGCAAGCTGCAGCATTCTGGAAATCTGTCTGGGTGAGTGAGTGTGGATTTTGAATAAATGTAGACTAGGATACAGCAAATGAATGTTTTCTCGAATGGCTGAGTCCCTGCATAGCTTAGGTATGCACCTCTGCCTCCTCTGCTCAATCTGTGCCTTGAAACCAGCTCCATTCTTTAAGATCTGCTCATCGTGGCTTGGATCAAGTTCCTGCGGTCTCCCACTGGAGGAAGTGGAGGCAGGCAGGGGGAGCTGAGTTGGTTTTGAACGATCCCTTCTTCCTGCTGCAGCCCTCTGGAAATTTGTTCTGGGTGGTTGTGGCACCTTCTGGAGCAGCACGGGAGTGGTGCTGCAAATGGACCAAAGGAGGAATGGACAAAAATGGCCTCCTTCATACCTTCAAGCAGAAGCTTCCACTGTATTGCAGTTCCCTGCATGAATGGACAGAACTTTCTGTTAGTGGTAGGCCTATGCAGAATCCAACCCATGGTCTTGCTCCATGTGAACCATAAGTTAATTCTGAGGTCCTGTAGACACATCTTTCTACCCATGCTTTCCCTGACCCATAAGATTGGATCCTGTTTTTATAATAAATGCTTCACTGGCTTTTATGTTGTATCTCTGTCTTTAATGATACTGCATGGTTTTAATGTTGTGATTTTGCATACCACTCAAGAGATTTTCCAAATACTAGGTGGCTTAGAAATGCCTTATAAAGAAACAAACCAATAAAATGGCTCGTGGTCTTTTATGGTTTAAAATTTAGCTGAAACAGAAACACTACTGGGAAAGAAGGTACTAGGCATTATATGGTAGACTGGGAAGTTTTCTGTACTCTCACTCAGCCAACATTGGTTTGGGATTGGCTCGATATATAAATGGTTGATTTCCTATTCACCATGGTAGCATTAGGAACCTTAGGTCAAAAGATTGAATGTAGTCCTTCAGGTCTAATTATCTGGCCCTCAGGACTCTCCCTGGGTCAAACCACGCTCTTTGGTCCTGCTCTTTGCCCTCCATACGTCCTTCTGAGTGGCTGGAATGTGTCTGTGAATATGGCATCTTGCTTGCTTAAATGAAGGATGAAGAGGTGTGTGTGTGTCTCAATGCTGGCCCACCCATTAGGCAGGGAAAAGCAGCTGCCTCAGGTGCTGGAAGTGCAAGAGATGATGCCCTGCCCACCCCACCACCTCTACCACCACTGGAACACCCTCCACTCTTGCTGAGTTTCAGTGAGAGCGGGGCTTTCCCACACACAATGTTGCCACTTGCCTTTGCTGTCCCTAGGGCAGAGAAAAATGAGCAGTAAGGCCTTGCAGAATGCTTCCTTCTTGCTGAGTTTACTGAGAGGGGCTGTATCCCAGCAGTGACAAATGTGGTTGGGGCAGGGGGTGGTACATTTCTGTTTCATCTCAGGTGGTAAAATGGGATGGGCCACCCTTGGTGTATGACCACATTCCAGTCACCTTTGGCCTTTGTGTGACTGGAATGTAGCCTACTATACAACGATAAGTGTCACATCCTTTGTCCTGCCCACGTTTGCCTCTGGACCTACCCACCACTAACAAATATCTCCCAGAAGGTTCCCCGCAAGAGGAACCTTGCATAGGCTGGGAAAATTCTCAGTCTCCAACCTAAGTGCCTAAGTGGTAGACATGGGTACAACATGTTAAAACAGCCATCAGGTAAGGCACAAGGCTAAAGCCCATTCCCCCCAAAAACTGAGACCAAACTTTCCCACCATTTGTTATTTGAAAGGTTGTTTTTTTTTAGATGTGAAACATGTGCTAGGTAGATTAAATTTCATACCTCTCTTAAAAAGTTTTTATTCATTCAGTACAAAATCTCTCTCTCCCCCCCCCCCCCGTGAACAGGTCTTCATACTCTGTTCTAGAGCAGGCTTGGGCAGAAGATGAACAAATAATAGATTACTTGTGTGTGTGACCAGGGGAACCAAAGACCTTTTCATCCTGAGAAGGAGGAGAAGGAGAAGGAGGTAGGTTTTGACAGGTTGTTTAGATCTTGCAGTTGGAGCAGGCAGCATAACCAATTCTGAGTCTTGTGTGCCTTCAAAGAAATCTAAAATAGTGGTGCCAATATCAAAGATTGAGTTGTCAGCTTGAATATCATTCATTATCATTTCTGTTTATATCAAACGCCTTTGGCTAAAGACAGATGTTAGTTGAAAGTAGTATGTGAGGTGCATTGTTGTCCATAGTGAATACACCCATCACTCTTGATCTCTTTTATTTATGCTTTGTGAAGTACACAAGATTTGGGGGGGGGGGGAGAGAATAGGCATCCTATATATTAAATATGAAGATGTTGTCCCATACTGAGACGGACTCTTGGTCCGTGGTCTCAGGCAGAGATCTTTTCCAGCCTTGTTGCCTTGGTTTCTGTAGCAGAAATTCTGGAGAATCTGGGATGTACTTTCTGCCAAGGTGCCATGGGGCACCTCCAATATACAGCTACATAGTTGGAGGGCTCTTTGTCCTGCACTCTACCAGTGCAATGATATTAATCATTAAAACACGTCTTCCTGATATCGCAGCACATGCAATTCCTCATAAAATAAAGAACAGATGACTTTGTGGTGTAAAGGGTAATGTTAGTTAATTTGAACATGAACAGTAAGATTTTTTTTAGAGATTTTGCCTATTTTGGCTGGCATTCATTGTTTAAAATGCAATGTTTGGAGGAAATGTCCCATAATGCAAGGAAAATAGCACACCAGGAAGACAATGGAGATCAGGAGAAGGTTGGCATCCTCTCAAGACTTCAGGCAGATTCATGGAGCCAGAGGAAGTCTCCAGAACAAAGATGCTGGAGGCAGTTAGTTGAATCCTTTGCTAAATGGATGAATGGGGAACAAATCTTCCTAGGATGGTTTCAGGAAAGCAGTTTGCAGGCTGAGGTTCAAAAAACCCCCCACACAAACAGGAACCTATTTCTCTGTGAGAATACAGAGTGTAACGAGCAATTTATTTCACTTTAGACAAGTAGGGTTTAATAATAATAACAATAATGATAATTTATTATTATTATTATTGTTGTTGTTGTTGTTGTTGTTGTTGTTGTTGTTGTTCAGTCGTTCAGTCGTGTCCGACTCTTCGTGACCCCATGGACCAGAGCACGCCAGGCACGCCTATCTTCACTGCCTCTCGCAGTGAGAAGGCCCTCTGCCCATAGCTGTCAACCCTCCCTGCTGTTTCCCAATGCTATAATAAGGGAATTTTCTGCAAAAAAAGGGAAAGGTTGACAGCTATGCCTCTGCCTGGTTCCCTGTAGCTTTGCTTCTTGCAGTGAGAAAGCCCTTGGCGGTGGACCTCAGTGTCTGGGCCGAATGATGGGGGTGGAGACGCTCCTTCAGGTATACTGGGCTGAGGCATTGCTGTCAAACTGTGGTCAGTTAGGTTGGCAACCTCATGGGATGGGGCCTTCTCAGTGGTGGCACTGTGGTTGCAGAACTTCTTTCTTATGGAACCATGAAAGGTTGAGTTCAGCACAGGCCTAGAACCATGCCTTGAAGACTCAGTTGTTACAGTCCACCTATTTTTTATACACTGTGCTGCTGATTTCTGAGTCTTTGGTATGTGTAAACCATACATTTAAATGGGATCACTTCTCTAAAATAATCATGGAAACTGTAGTTTACTCCTCACAGAGCTATGCATCATCCAAAATAAGAAAAGGGTGGGGCACAGATTGACATAAAATTTTCATGTCCTAATCTTGATTTTATACATGCAAATTTAGAAATAATTACTATAATTTAAACAGAAATACCATACACCTCGCCATAGCAGGGGAGACAGTGATGCAAGGATCTGTGTGCCTGCTCAGTCTGGAGTCCAGGAGCTGTCAATGGGCAGCTTCAAGGTCCCTGCTGCTCTCCTTGCTTTATCTTTAGATAGGACTTGGACAGAGGATGATCATTGAACACCCCTTGAAACTGAGAATCACCTTCAGTAATGTAAGCCCTATGGCCAACATGTAGACTGGAATGGCGCAGGGTAGGAAGAATTTCACCACCCTATAGGAAAAAGAAGGAAACATGTAGACAAGGAAATGATTCTTCCTTGCCTCCAGCTGTGCATTCTTCTGGTAGTTCTCCCAACCCTTCCCCAAGCCAGAGGAAGGAGAGGCGGAGCCTCATTGTGCAAGCAGAAGTCATTGCACGTGCTTCAATTGATAAGGCTGCTTAGGTGAATCCAGAAAACCAGTGACTGAAGATTGACAAAACTTTCTTATTTCATTTTAATGTCTGCAGTAATATTTTTAGCCCAATAGCTGTGCAAACAAAAGCAAATTATAAAGAAATCAAACTGCTCCATATGAAGTGCTTTAGTAGTAGTAATAGTAGTAGTAGTTGTAGTAGTAGTTGCAGTACCATATTGAATGGTATTCAGCTGAGGTTTACTCAGAACAGACCCATTGAAATTAACAAATACAACTAAGGGCTCGCCCACACTTGTCTCTTGCCTAGAAAACATGGGTCCAAGTGTTTTTCCCCTTGTCCTGCTCCTTTCCCAGGGAAAACCTACTCTTTAGCACTAAATCAAAGTGAAACATCAATCCAGGAAAAAAACCCCGAACTGCTGTTTGCTCTGATTGAGTGCTAAAGAGCAGTTTTCCCCAGGGGAAAGCAGCGGACCAAGAGGAAGCGTTCATGAGCCCTAAGTTAGGTTACTTAATTTCAATGGGCTTGGTTTACTCTGAGTCAAACTTAGTTGAATGCCCTATTTTGATTCTTGAATGAACCAATGACTTTAGAAACTGTGGGACTGAGAACCCCCCCCCCCGGTGTTTCACCTCCTCTCTTTTTGTGAATAATTTATGCATCGGAATGGCTTCATCGCTGACTGTTCTCCTAGCCATTAAACTGAAATAGAACTTACAGAAAATGGGGCTCCAGAAGAGAAGGTCAACCTATGGAAATACTGCTATTGCTTTTGCGCCATTATTAACACTTCCTGACATGCAGTGCTCGGAGAGGGGAAAAGCTAATCTGTAGACTAAAATGATATGGTGATCTAAGGATTGTTTCCAATGTGTGTGCAGGAGGTGAATATCATTACAAGAAAGTGGAAGTAAGAAAAGCGCATGGAAACGGGGAGAGAGAGTGAAGGAAATAAGATCTTTAAGTCGACACGTGAACAAACTCTTCGCAGGCTGCTTGGGAGACCCACTGCATGGAATCTACAGGGTGGCCTCATAGTTCCAGTGTTCCAGGCAGCGTGCCGATCTATCTGCGTTAGAAATCATCTTGGTGTCTGAAGAACGGCCAATCAGATTTGTCTTTCATTTTTTTTAAATAAAAGAATGCACTTGGGTTAAGTGTTAAAGTGAAGAAGTGTTTTTGTCCGAAGATATGTGTGCTGCAACATGTACAGTGTGTTAGCCATTATTGTCTATTTGAAGCACATTTATCTCTCAGAACATTTTATCATCTCACCCCTATGGTTTTCTGACTGAATTGTTTCCGTGCTCGGCGGAGATGTTTTGAAGCAAGCAAATAAAATTAATCCCACTCTCGTGAATTCTAAGTTCATATGTCAAGATTTTCATTCTCCCAAGGTGAGTCAAGTTAATTTCCCCCAAAATTGATTGCTAACAACCTGAAAATAAAAGATGGCGGCAAATGGTTGACATGTCCACAAACGGTAATTTGAATCTGCCAGGCTCATTATTATTTATTGTTACATTTTTATTCTCCAAAGACCTTAGAGCAGTGTGCATGTAGATGTCCCATTTTATCCCCAAAACAATAGTTTCAGGTGGCTGAGAATGACAGTGAAATCTGTGCCTAGAAACTCTTGAGATACTTGAGACGTCCAAGTATGCAGGTACAGGACTACAACCTTACATGTATCTGTTTACTCAGATGCATGTCTCACTGAGTTCAGTGGAACTTATTCTCAGGTAAATTTGTATAGGACTGTACCTTTCTGTACAATCTTATCCTTTCTACTTAGACATACAGTAAGTTCAACAAGGTTTAGACTTGCAGCCTTAGTGAGTCATCCAAAGTCATTGATCTGCGTAGCGAGTTTCATGGTTCAGCATAGATTTGAACTGAGACACATAACTATGTTACGCTGACTCACAAAAAAAGAGAATATATTGGTTTTGTTCAATGTACACAATTCAAATATACCAATTAGCCCTTAACTCATGATGTCATAATAATGCCTAACATTTGTACCAGGAATGTTACCGGGAACCTATGGCCTTCTAGAGGTTGTTGGGTGTCCATCAGCCCCAGCCAACATGGCCAAAGATCAGGGATGATGGGAGGCATATTATGAGAATACCTGGAGGGCCACAGGTTCCCCATCTCTGCTCTCTGCCATCTATATGCTCATTGAAGAAAACGAAACTTTGGGTTGGAGGAGCTACCATATTTCCTGCTTATTCTGAATAAGGAAATAGGAAATATATGGAAAGGGGTTGGATCTCCAGAGCAGTGTTTGCATTAAGGCAGTGCTGCAGATACATTCGCAATAGTCGCTAGTTCTCAGAAAATGTGTAGCCGACCTACTCACATATAGATGTATTCAGGATCTGTAGTTTCATTCATTCATTTTTGCTTGGTCTTTAAGTACGTGGACCATTCATCACAAAGCAGTTTTCTACTTCGCAGCCATAAAGGGGGGATGGAGAGAGACTGGTTTCAGGAGCTGCTGGAGTCTGAAGAACATTCATATCTGTCTGGTAGGGGCTCCACTTGTTGAGGTGAGGAAGGGTGAAACTGAGACGTTGCTACCAGGTGGTGAGATGAAGAGTGAAACTGATGCATTGTTATGGAAATAACCAGTCACAAATTGTGTGACTGTCATACACTGGGCTGTACCCAGTGCTAGCCCTACTCAAAGTAGACCCATTGATGTTAATGGATATGGCTAACTTAGGTTCATTAATGTCAGTGAGTCTCTTTGGAGGAGAAGTAGCACTGAAGACATTTCACTGTCTCCAAATGAAGGTTGCAATCCTACACCTACTTACATGGCAGTAAAGCCCACTGAGCCCAATTCTGGACAGACTTCTATAGGATGGCACTAACTTTCTTTTCTGGCATTGGTTTTAAATGAAACCTGTGCTTCTGAAGATTCTCCTGCATAATAATAATGGTTACAATTTTCTAGATGCTGTTCTTTATGCAGCCACAATGACACCACCCACACAGAAGAGGAACATGGGAAGCTGGAGGGGGGGTTGCAAGGGGGATTGCTCAAAACAAAACAAAACAAAACAACAAACAAACAAACAAACAACACTCATCCCTAGGAGGGCTGAGTGTGCTCAATGGGTACAAAATGTTGTCGGTCCCACTAGTAAAGAGTATATTTGTTAAAGCAACTACCTTAAGTCATAACAGCAAGGAATAAAAGGATTATGAGATAACCTGACAGCTTTCTAGTTCTGATTTAGATGTCAAATAAAACTTCTGAGCCAAGATAAATGAGATGCACTTAAAGGCAAATGGTATGAGCCAGTGAAATACCACTTCAATAAAATATTCCTGCATCATTGGCTAACATGTTGGTCTCTGCTGTGTTTTTGGTGTATTGCAGGGCTGAAGAACCTTTCTCAGCCTGAGGGCCACATTTCCAAGGGCCCCATGCCAGTGGTGGGTCGGGCTATTATACCACTGTAGATTAGGCTTGTTTCTACACACATTCATATGTCCCTCTCTAAGCTCCATCTAGGCAACTAGGGGCTCAGCTATACAGCTGCAAATAAAACGTTTTAAGTGTGTTGCAAAGGGTAATATACAAATGTGACACTAGATGGTGACAGTGAGCTATGACAAATTCAATGTATTTTTCAAAACTTTTTTTAAAAAAGCATTTTCACATCGTTGTTTTTTTTATGTGTGTGTAGGACGAATGGTCCGTGTTAAAGGATACACTTCAGCCAGGCAAAAGCACTTGAGGTAGGATCAGTGAGGGGTGTTTTTGTGAAAGCCTGGCTGGAATGTGCTCTTGAACTCTGATAATTCATCTTGCTTGCTTGGAAATAACTTTTTTGATTTTTTTTAGAAAATGAGGTGCCAGCAATCATATATTCATAAAAGTGCAGTGGGTGCCACCAGCAGAAAATGGTGGCCATGGACAGCAAAAAAAAAAGAGTCGTCCCCCCCGCCCAAAAGACCTGGCTTCACCCTATCTGCATGTTTCCCTCCAAAATTATGATTCCTTCCTTCCTTCCTTCATCCATTCCTTCCTTCCTTCCTTCTTCCTGATAACAGTGGTGTCTACTATTATTATTATTAATAGTAGTAGTAGTAGTAGTAGTAGTAACTATTATTAATAGTAGTAGTAGTAATAATAATAATAATGAGGGAGTGGTGTTATAGCTTCCCTGAGCCTGTGCTTTCAGCGGGTTCAGCATGGACTGGTTTTCCATCCCAGCATAATCAAGGTTTTCTTATTCGGCATTAAGATACTTGCATGAAAAATAAATGGCTCATATACTTCACCCATATGCACAACTTTGCCTGAATATAAATGGAAGGATCTGATCTGACTGCCCATGCCACATTGTTCCCTCCCTCCATTCACCTAAATGAGAAACCTAATCCTGGTGGATACATTAGAGGTCTTGCTTGTAGAGCTCATTTCATGACCTGTGGTGCATGCTTTTTTGATGAATTAATGTTTTACTCATAATTAGAAATTTTCTCTGGAAAACTAATTGTGCACTGGTAATTCTAAATCAATTTATCATTTTTTTAACAAAAAAGGGTAAGATGAATGACTTAGAAATGAATGATTTAGAAACGCTCATAAGGGGCTAAAAATCTGTATGTCCCCATGATTTTGAGGTATCCCAAGGACAGTATTCTTAACCTCTCTTATCACTGTTGACTTTATTGAGCTCAATTTCTAAGATACAGCATAATCAAGCTTCGGTTTTGATAAATGAATTTCATTTAATGGGTCTACAGGAAAGCTAAATGACAGCAAACACACACATAAATGGGGGGGGGAGATCTTTTGGAGCCTTTATCCAGTTACTGTAAATCATGCCATTCAGGCAAGCTGGGGTGATGTTAACTGCCAAATTTCATTTAAGATGTACCTTTATTTGCTCTGACAAGCCACTCAAAATCCTTCCAGATTTCCATAAATGAACTCCAGAAAAACATTAAATTAGAACCGTTTGTGGCAGGTCCTCATTACATCCTGAAGAGTATACAAATTAAACTATTTTTATTAGGAAATTGGAAAGAAGGAAATGTTAATAAAAGCAATGGTTTAAAGGCACTGAAATATTTACTTTTTATTTGAGGTAACCCATTAGTGATTTTGGGTCCCATGCCACGTTTTTAATCCATCCCCCCAAACCTATCATACAATAGAGAAAGAAAGGTTCATATTAAAGCACCCGTACTTGATAATTTCTGATAAAAAGCCACTTCTGGAAATTTAGCAGAATCTCATAGAAGTTTAGTGCTCCTTTCTGTGTTAATTGCTTCCGGGGGGGGGGGGGATCTGCTTGCCACTCTGTTGATTTAGAAAATCATGGGACTTTTTTGCACAGTAAGGTTCCTGCTGTTTTCATGGATCCTATCATATGTGACAAAATTTGGGGCCGTATTCCAAAATACAGTACTTCCCTGCCATTTCCGTGGGTTAATTGGGAGGCGGGGATCAGAAACACATTTGCGCATAAAGGGTGGTGGTGTGCCTGATGACAGGCGCTGTTGTGTCACACCACGCCCACTGAGGTGACCGTGAGATGGTGGTCTGTGGTTCAAGAAGCTACAATAGAAACCAGGACAGAAGTGCTAGCATCGCTAGCAGGAGAACTAACACAATAATCCCCACATCTGAATGCACACACCCCTCAGTGGAGGAGGAAGCCTCTTGGGTACCTGGGGTGAGGTGCCCAGGCGTGGGGCTGCCTGCAGTATGGACACTGCATGCCCCAGCCTGTCCACTGTCTGCCTGCTGCCTCCCCCCCAGCTATAAGGCAGCTGAGGCCCCGCAGTGTGCCCCATTCCTATGGGAGCTGCGCGTCATGTCCCTATGGGTGTCCCTATCGGTGTGGTGGCAATCCACCCAGGGGGGATTTTGTCACACACACCCGGGATGGCACTCAGGACGGACTGCCCCCACCGCAGCCCCCTTTCTCCACCACTGATACCCCTCTCTCTGTTTGCATCTGCATTGCATTGACCTCCCTGCCACCTCACCCTTCCCTGCCCTCTCTCCTGGTCAGCAGCAGCAACCCACCTGCTGAGAAGCTAGCGTAGCATCTACCCCACCTGGTTAAGTCACTCCTGGTGAGGACCAGCTCTTACTCAAAGAGGTAACGTAGGTCAGCAAAGGTCCACTCACTCCACCCCTGCCCAAAGGGGTACACCCAAAGAGCCTCTGAGCAGAGGGGCAAAACTGTACCTACAGCACAGAAGATTCCAGTTTCAGAGCTGTTGGCTTTAGGAAACAAGTGTACTGACTGCATTACAGTTACAGGTAGGTAGCCGTGTTGATCTGCCATAGTCAAAACAAAACAAAAAATAAAAATAAAATTCCTTCCAGTAGCACCTTAGAGATCAACTGAGTTTGTTCTTGGTATGAGCTTTCGTGTACATGCACACTTCTTCAGATACACCCATTTAAACAGGTTTGGACTTGGAACGTCTGGTATGACAACCGGTGCTTACAATCTTGCATTTGGATTACGCGTGCAAAAAAAAAATACACTGGGCAGCATGCACACCAGGAATGCCGACAGTGGAAGTCCTGTTCAAGGACTTCCGCTTGAGCAACAGGGCTTCCCACCCCATCCTCTCTATGATCTCCTTATGCAAGTCAATGGACAGAGACCTCCATTGTATCTCCAAATTTCCATGGCAGGGTCAGAAGGCTAACTCTCACCAATGACCCTCAGGGTATTAGAGTGTTTACTGTAGGTGACATTTCCCCTATCCCAGTCTTTCCTGGCTATTTTGCCATGATCTCTTTTCCTATGCAGGTCAATGGTGTGATCACTTTCTGGGGACAAGATTTGACACCCCCTAACTTTGAGTAGGTACCTGTATAAATATAGGTTTGGCGGTGATGGTTTTGCTCAATGCCCTGTGCGGAAAAACCACTGCACTGATCCATACTGGCACTGTCTCTTTTTCTCAAGGAGTATAGGCAGTATTCCCCGAAACCCATGAGGGGATAATCTCACCCGCCAATGACCCTTGGGGTAACAAAGTCATTGCATGGAGGGTGACATTTCTTCCAGTCCAGTCGTTTTCCCCACCCCATGATTTCGATTGTACATCCCCTAAAATGGTAGAGTCTGGCCTTGCAGGAGAACCATTGCAGCTACCAAATTCTGGCAGAAAACAAAAAAAGATAGATTTTTCCTTTGTTTAAAATGGATCAAATTGTAAAAGTGACCTGCATGGAAACCCCTGAATGTCTCTGGATGGAATGTTCCCTCTTCATAGGGAAATGTAATTCTGGGAGGAGAATACAGTCCTCCTTAACAGCTCAACCAAAAGAAGTTCCCAGAATATTGGGGGGGGGGGAGCCCAAACTGTTTAAAGTCATACATAGCACTTTAAATGTATGGTGTGACCTCAGAATAACGCATATTCTGACTTAGGATGAGACTCAGTCTGACTCAGAATACGTTCATTTGATTTTTGCGTTGGTTGTTCTGGGCCAGGGGTCGCCAAACTGGCGCCCTACAGGTGTTTTGGACTATCATGCACATTTGCCAGAGTTAGTAGAGCTGTGCTGATTGGGGGCAACAGGTTGGCAAAGGATGTTCTGAACTGTGTCCATCTCAACACTAGGCTTAGGGAGCTGGGTATGTTTAGCCTGGAGAAGAGAAGGTTAAGGGGTGATATGATAGCCATTTCAAATACATAAAAGGATGTCATATAGAGGAGGGAGAAAGGTTGTTTTCTGCTGCTCCAGAGAAGCGGACACGGGGCAATGGATTCAAACTACAAGAAAGAAGATTCCACCTAAACATTAGGAAGAACTTCCTGACAGTAAGAGCTGTTCGACAGTGGAATTTGCTACCAAGGAGTGTGGTGGAGTCTCCTTCTTTGGAGGTCTTTAAGCAGAGGCTTGACAGCCATCTGTCAGGAATGCTTTGATGGTGTTTCCTGCTTGGCAGGGGGTTGGACTGGATGGCCCTTGTGGTCTCTTCCAACTCTATGATTCTATGATTCTACTACCAACTGCAGCGAGTTCCCTGAATGAATCTCAGTTTGCTCATGTTTCGCAGCTTTCAGGTGCGCTAATCTTACACGTGTGGCATGTGAACAACAATAGGTTCTCCAGCTGAAAAAAAATACACCAATCCCTTTGCACTGGAGCTCCTAGTTAGTCTTACCCAAGATTGACTGAGTTCATAAACCTGGGAACCATGTTCGTGTTGAGGCATGTAATGAAGAGATATAAGACAAAATGATACTTCAAACAGAGCAAGATGAATCCAATGGCAACTCTGAGTGTTGTCTTTAAATATGGAAATCTCTAGTCAGATCTTACCATATTGGCATTCTCAGAATGTGGTTGGTGCATATTCGTGTTGGCGTGTCGATATCCATTTGGACCAGGCCTTTGCAGAAATCTGTTGTGCTACCCACACAGACAGGGCTTTAAGATTTCTCAGGCTGAGCACTTCTGTGCAAAATTGGGAATGCCCATATGGAGGTCACGTTGCATAAATGTGGCTCTTTTATGTCAGGCGAAGGCCCAGGGCAAATACAGATTGCTCAAAAAATTGCATTTATGGCATACAACATGACTCAATTCTCATGTGACTTAGTTTGAAGAGGGAAAATGAAAAGTGGTATTTATCAGCTTGATAAAAAATTCTTCTCTCTCTCTTTTCCTCCCTTTATTCCTTTGTAAGCCTGGTGGATATTCTGGGGTGAGCAAAATGCACAAAAAAGATGGTATTTTCTTTAAATGGCTTGGTTAATGGTTTCCTACCCTCTTAGATGGCCATGTGCTCTGATTGCTCTCAGTTTGGGCTGCGTTCCTCTTCTCCTTGTTCTGCAAAGCAGATTGGTTACATTAAATGCTTATGTTAATGTTCCATCAATTAGCTTTTTCTTTCTTTACATTTTGTTTTTCATTGTTTTGCTTTGGCTTTGTTTTTACTCCCTGTATAATTAAAATGTTTAACGTTGTTCCTTCCTGTGGTCAGGACACATTCACTTAAAGCTATTTTATTCTAAATCAAGACAGAGGGCAAATGGAAGCAATTAGAATTAAGGGCTAGTTTATCCTTCCCTCTCCTCCCCCCCCTCCTTCCACCCCATAATGCGGTGATGTCTCTTCTGTAAATTACACTATCATTGCTGCTTCATCCTCCAGATCCCCCTATATGAGATTATATATATATATATATATATATATATATATATATATATATATATGTATTCACAAGAACGCTAGCCAATGCAACATCATCTACAATGGGAGTGAGGGGCCCGTAGACAGAAATCTCTGCTTCTCGACACAACAATTCATTTGCAATGTCCATTCCAGTTTAACCAGATTGAGTTGGTGATATAACTAATTCCAGAAGAGCTTGTCATTGCTGGGGACGAGGGCAATGTAGCAATGCTTCAGTAGGTGGCGCTTCAACACAGCTCACCTGGTACACTGGCTTAGCTTGTACACAAAAATCTTGTAAGAATACTCCCACATGGTTTCTAAGCCTCCTACAAGCAAGAATATACTGCCAGATTGTGAGCTCTGGTCTCTAAACTGACAAAATGTTGGGACGGTGCTCTTTGCAACTCAAGCAACTTCTCCATAACTTGGTTTCACTTGTTATCATTGTATGACTCTTATTTCTGGAGGAGTAGAAGTATAAGAAGAATCAGACTCTGCATTGCTGATGTTTGTTTGTTTTTTTTTTTTAAAAAAACAGTATTTTTCCAATGAGACATTTGAAACTGGAACTAGATGTGACAGGAGATGGAAAAGAGCAGACAGAGATGAGATATGATAGCCATCTTCAAGTATCTCAAGGGCTGTCACATGGAAGATGGAGCGAGCTTGGTTCCTTCTGCTCTGTAGGACTGGAACCAATGGTTTCAAGTTACAAGAAAGGAGATTCCGACAAAACCTCATGAAGAACTTTCCGACAGTAAGAGCTGTTCGACAGTGGAACGGTCTCCCTCAGGAGGTTTTTAAGCAGAGGTTGGGTGGCCACCTGCCATGGATGCTTTAGCTGAGATCCCTGCATTGCAGGGGGTTGGACTAGATGGCCCTTGGGGTCCCTTCCAATTCTAAAATTCTATGATTCTATATATGGATGCTGCCTAAAATATATGGGTGCCACCCTGCACCTCTGCCTCCTATCTTTTCTGGTAACATACTACAATATGTGAATTTTAAAAAATGTTTTACATTTACCCCCATCCCGCCCCTTTCTTCCATCATGGAACCCATGGCAAGGTACATTTGATTCCCAGGAGTCTCCCATGAAGGCACTGACCAGACCTGCTTAGTTTCGGCAAAGCCCCAAGAACCTTCAGGGACCTTGGGATCAGCACTGTGTCATGATGTCCCGTCAACCCATGCAAACTGCGGGCCCTGAAATAAAGAGGGGAGAGCAAACTCTGAGTGTGGAGACGTCATGCCAAATGCCTCATGGTACTAGGCAATAGTGTTGAAGGAAAGAAAAGAAAGGGGAGAGGGAGATCTCAGTGGTAGACTGCCTACTTGACATGTGGAAGATCTCCAGTGTCTCCAGCCAAAAGGATCCCAGACTCTCCACATGGGGCCAAAGAGAGCCTGGCGGGGCCCATCGCAGCTGCAGGAAGGCCTGACGGGGCACACTGCAGGCTGCAGAATATTGAGGGGGCCTGGCTTGAAAATTGGGGGCGGCTTGGACCACCCCCGATGGCATTTCCGGCTGCAATCCTATACCCACTTTCCTGGAAGTGATCCCTACTGAACACAATAGGACTTTGCACAGGCAAGTGTAGGATTGCTAACACACATACGAGTGAAGACCGGCCTTGATTACTGTGATGTGCAAAAATGATGACCAGCAGAGAACTTTGTGGCTGAAGTTCCAGGAGTGGAAGTTAATGGCACTGAAAGGGAAGTGAAACTGCTCCTCTCTCTTCCTCTTTCCTTTTGCTGCGGGCATCAGCTTCATAATACTGGCAAGGAGAAACATTCCCAATGGCTGCCATTTCCCCCGGAGACAGGGCTATATGGTGAAAATGGCAGTCACCATTTTCATTCGCCAAAAATTCTCTGGGACCAGTGCCATGTCAGCAGTGTATTCCCAGATGCATCTGGGAAGGAAATGATTACAGACAGAATTCACCTTCACCTTCATTTTACCCTCATTTTATCTGCCACCTGACTCACTGATGGCAGGGGGCCATTTTGGCTCAGCCTGAACTTTAATTAGGAAAAAAGGGTTGTTGGGGAAAAGGAACACGCATTCCTTACATTATCAAGTGAGGATATAGGGTTGTATATAACATTAGTCATACTCAGAGTCGACTCACTGAAATTAATGGACCCAAGTGAGTCATGTCTAGGGTTGCCATATTTCAATTCCACCTTTGAGATCCCGGTAATGTCCGGGAAAATCTGGGAGTAAGGCAGGCCTAGTTGTGTCCATTAATTTCAATGGTTCTGTTCTGCGTAGGACCAGCATGAGATACAACCCACAGTTATAGTAGGAGAAGTGCTGGATCCTGATATGTTTAGGGCATAGGTAGGCAAACTAAGGCCCGGGGGCCGGATCCAGCCCAATCGCCTTCTAAATCCGGCCTGAGGGAATCAACATGTTTTTACATGAGTAGAATGTGTCCTTTTATTTAAAATGCATCTCTGGGTTATTTGTGGGGCCTGCCTGGTGTTTTAACATGAGTAAAATGTGTGCTCTTATTGAAAATGCATCTCTGGGTTATTCGTGGGGCATAGGAATTCGTTCATTATTTTTTTAAAAAAATATAGTCCAGCCCCCCCCCAAGGTCTGAGGGACAGTGGACCAGCCCCCTGCTTGAAAAGGTTTGCTGACCCCCGGTTTAGGGAGAGGCCTGCCTTCCTTAGAATCTGATAACCCATATCACAATACCAATAACACAGACGCAACAAGCAATCCCTAAAGGCAGGCGGGGCCCAAATCTTTTTCTGGCTGCAAACTGGAACATTAGCTTGAACTACGTATACCTGGAAGGTTGGGGGGGGGGGGGAGCCAGTGCAGACACATTGTGGAGCAGTCATAATACGCTGCTTTGTATGCCCAGTAGCTCACCTCTGCTTTAGTTTGCAATAAGTGCAGCTTCTCAACAGTCTTCAAAATCAACGCTGCACATTAGAATATTTAAGCCTAGAGGTTAGGAAGGCAGGATTGACAGCTGCTAGGTATGAATCAGAGAGAGCGGTGGGGTGGGGGTGGGGAGCCACAGTATTTTCACAGCAGATGCTTTGTAATGAAGTATACAGTGCGAAGAATTTGAACAGTACTCATGAATACTCTCTTTGCAAAAGCAAAGGTTTTCGTTTTCTATTTTTTTTAAAAAAAAAAAAAAACACAGCAGCAACACCTTGCCATCTTGATTATTTGCTCTTATTTTTCATTCTGTCTTCTTGACAGAGCCATTACAGATTTTAAGCAAACATCAATCCAAAATCCAATTTTTAAAGATGTGCATTTCTCTATATAACTCACTTAAATGTTCTAATTAATTTTTTTCTTGGGGGGGAAGAAGATGTGTGTCTTCTTTGTGATGGCTTGTTCTCTTTATAATTTTTTTTAAGTGTCCTTTCCCCCCATTTATGGGGTTGGGAGTAGGGGGAGGCTGAACTTTCAGGTTTGCACTTAGAATATATTGATATCTCTTGCTTCATTGATTTTTTATTAAAGTCCCGAGGTTTGAATTAATGATTGTCAACGGCACCTTTTGGGGTTGTTCTTTTTGTTCATTATTTGTTGTAGCTTTAAATGATAGCTTTTACAGATGCCTTGTATTTTTCTTTGCACCGTGGTTTGCAGAAGCCAAAGTATTTTAAAAAAACACACACAAAAAACCCCCATCTTTTCATAAAGGCTTAGCAGTTAGCGCTACTGTATGCCAACATAAAAAGGCAGTGTAAAGTCAAGCTGCCTTTGCTACTGTTAACTGTGCCTGCATCTTGGCATCTGTCAATGAAAAGAACGTCCGATCCAGGCATCCCTGCTGAGGTGAGATATGGCTGCGTCCCCAACAGTGAGGCGTGCGATAGCAGTGCCAAAATCACAGCAACAGTCTGGTTCAGGTCTGTCTTAATGAAGGTCCAGTGTGGGGCTAAATGAGTTTCTTCTGCTGCTGGGTTAGGGGCTAATGACACAAGTTCTCCCTAGGCTCACCACTGCCGCTGGCGTTTCTGTCTTTCTTTTTTCTTTGGTCCGGGCATATGGCGGTAAGCTAACTGTGGTGCTTATGGGATTTCTGTTGTGTTTTGTTTTGGGTCACCCCCCCCCCACACACACACTCTGGAACTTGTCTCCATTCTCAGCTTACAACATCAGGCCATATCCACCGGTTGTGATTTTACTTTCATTCTTAAAATGTTTGTCTGTATTTGTGTGTGTTGGATGAATAGGTTAACTCCAAGTTCTCCCAGTTTCTAATTTGTGCCCAGTTCAGTTCTCCGCATTTCCACCGTGCTTTGTGATATTTTACAAAAAGTCCTCGTTGCATTTGATCACCCTTCTTATAAAAAATCAATTTCGTTTGGATGTTTTGTTGGCTTATGTCGATTCAAATGTTTAGCTGTGGATGGATGTATTGGTGACGAATTGCATTCATAGTGTGAGCTGGTAGGTTTCTTTTCTTCTGTTTCTCTTTCTTTGTAATAAAAATAAAATGAAATAATAATAATTGTTCGCGAAAATTCGCCAGTATTTTAGTGCAGATTTCTTCTCATGTACACACGCTTGTATGTAATGTTACTTCGTATTCACATGAAGCAATTTCCCTTAATAGAATTCATTTTTCCATGTTATTTTCACTTATGCACACACACAAATATCTATGTGCACAGATCACTATAGTATATGCATTTTGTTCACATTACTTGGCTGGAGATGTGCATTGCAAAATTCGGAGAAAAGTGAATTTCGATGGATGACTGCTTCAGTTTGCACATTGTTTTGGAAAGAGTAAATGAGGTCAGTGCCTTTAAATGTGAACTAAATTTAAATTAATCCCCCCATCCCTAGTGTGTGTGAACTGTCACTCAGCTTCCTGTGGCTGTGTTGTTAACACAGCTCTTCCAGTTGGGGCATGGAGACCGGGTTAATCAGTAAATGCAAACTTAAAAACAAAACAAAAAACCCAACAACCTAGCATCAAGTCAAACTGCCTTTGCTACTGTTGCATTGCCTTCTTGGCATCTGTCAGTGAAGAGCTTGCTAAGCTATCCCTAGGGAAACACGAGACATGTCTACTTCTATCTCTCTACATGCTAACATGGCGAGTTCAAGCCATTGATACACAAAAGTGAGTGGGGTTTTTTTTTTCGAGGGGAGGGAAATGCTAACCTGCTTGTCTATAACATGCACATAATCAATCACAGCACACTGTCCTTTCAAAAGCACAAAAGTATCTTGCACACACTCAGAAATACAATGCAAGGCATTTCACAAGAATCCAGATCATTGGTTAGCCATTGGATATGTGATTCAACCACAATGGAAGTCCTTCCAGGAAAACGCCATCCAACTGGTCCAGCTAGGCTAGGATTCCAGGCTAGGATCCATATTCCAAAGTGCTGTCCTTCTGCTTACAAACTATGTTGCTTCAGGCTTCTCATTCCAACTACTGTGTCACATATACCGTATTTTTCCATGTATAACATGCCTCTGTGTATAAGATGCCCCCTATTTGGCCCCCCCTCAAAATTAAGAAAATGGGGGAGATTGCCCCAGTGTATAAGACTACCCCCTTTTTAACATTCTTTTTAGTAAAAAAACAAAACAAAACCTAGTCATATACATGGAAAAGTACGGTATGTGTACAATCAAACACTCTGGATAAGGGAACCCTCTAGAGTGGCACAGAATATTGGGCTAGGCAGTGTAGCTGGAAGGGGAGGATTGGGAGTACCATCTAAGTATACAAAGGTGCCTCAGGCTGCCATTCTCTACACAATTACTGAGATTAAGGGCGGATCTAAACAGGGGGGGGGAGAGGCTATAAATAAGTCAAAAATTAGACTGTTTTAACAAAAGAAAAAATCTCTATGGAAAACCACGTTTTAAAAATTCCTGCTCTCTGATGCCATCTGGTGTTGCATGTCTATAGTGCATTCAAGTCACTGTTGCTTTACTGATGTAGTAAGACTCTTTCAACTGAGTTTACATGGGTAAGACGACACAGTTGGGCATGTCAAGGTGAGTCTTGAACCCTGGCCACGGTCTTCTAGAAAGGCATTCTTGCTCACATATGAAACAACCCTGTGTTACTGGAGTTGCCTCTGGAAAAGCCTCAAAACCAGTTTAGCACTTTGAGTGGTGTCCAGCTACGCTTCCTCTGCGTTTTCCTGCTTCTCTAGTGCTTTTGCAGAGTTTTTCAGACTTCTTACTTCTCCTTCTTGCACAATGGTATGTGTGCCTTGTGCCAGCAATAAATTCCACAACGTCTGGGTTGTTTCAAAGTAAGCAACGCTTTAATTACAAGCATATAAATTACAGCCACTTTCCCGGAGAAACGGACGACATCTCCGCTCCGGTTCAGAACTGAAACTTAGACTGAACAAAAAATAAACGGTGCGTCACATAAATCACAAAGACATCGCATACAGCAGATACCTGGATGTATGACACATCTTCCTCCCTGTGGAGGAGCGAAATGTTGAGCTTCTTTAACCCTGAAAGCTCCAAACCTCACAGTCACATATCAGCAGATGTGATACTTCTACCATGTGATTAGAACTTCAGAAGTCAAACCTTTGATCTATCTATAATGATTGGCACCCCAGCCTCACCTGGAGATGCCAGGGATTAAACCAGGAGCAGATTTGGAGCAGATGTTCTACTACTGAGCTATGGCCTTCCCAGACTTCAGACCATTTTCATTCTTTCCATCCCCAAATAATTGTCTAGAACCTGGGGCCTAGAGATGCATTGTACCAATGTAATTTTAGTAAAATGAAAATGAAAAGCCTTGGTTTTTAGGATAAGTTGTTTGCTTTGGCAAGCTGATATAAAATACTCTGTTTCTAGTTTTATTTCAGAATAAAAATTCTGAATTCCTTGAACATGTGATCAAATAATAGTTCAAAAGGGGTTCAAATAGTTCCTGGGCTCAACAGAATGATGCTGTCCATGTAGGATATGGCAACTGCTTCTGCATAAAGGGCTCCTCCAATAGAAACAATCTAATTTAGATGTTATCACCAAGACATTTATAAACAGAATCTCATGAAGCACTCGCTAATGCATGTGTTGGTTTAATCCAAAATGTGGTTTAATTTTAAAAGGCTAAATTGAACTAGCTTTCTTAAAAATCAAAAACCTCAGGAACGGAGCCTTACTCTGTACTCTTGCTTTCTGCAGAGAGTGCAACATTGAAGATGATAGCATTTTTTTCAATCAAAGGCCTTGAATGAGATGCAGGATCAGATAGGTTCAGAGGCAGCTGGCAAAATAATGGTTTCATTCCAGGGAATCGGGAGCATGGCTGTGGTCAAACTTGAGTGGGTGACCTTCTTCCAGTGAGCATGTCGTTCTCGTTATATAAAGGCTAATTATCCGCTGCAATGTATTGATATGGGCAAATTTAGTGACTATTATATGTTTGATCAGTTTATTGCTCTCTCTTTTTTTAAATCATGAACAGGGTACATATATCAGGTACACCCTGAAGGGAGGGAACCAACTGCTCCTTTAGACCATCCTAAATGAAATTGTTTATACATACTGGGAATGGCCCTTGAAAAAGCCTCTAAACCTCTGGAAACCCTTTTAAAAAACCAGCAGCCGTTACCAGACAGACATGAATGGTGACAATTGTGGCTCTCAGCACAACTGGCTAAGGAGCAAAGTGGCTGTGATTGCCTATCTGGGAGAACCAGGCTGGTATGAAAAACCACCAGTTGAAAAGCAACACTGCATATAAAAGGAAGTTCTATGCTGTTGATCAATGATCTACTTAAGAAATACAAAATAATATGTGACCATCTCTGTGGAAGCTCATCATTCTGCTCTTCAGTTTACTTTTAACTTGGTCCCACAACTGTGGGTGCCCAAGGCTGTGGGTGCCATGCAGCGTACTTGGCCCTGGCACTGAAATTTGTCGGTGCCTGGCCCCTTCATGGAAAATTTTATAGGTGTTTGGGCTCCCAGGGCCCCAGGGAGTTGGTACCTTTGGCAGTGTTAGTAATAGGAGTAACTGGATGTAATTTAATCACACTCCAGTGTCATCATCTGTTAAATAGGTCTCATAAATAGTGATGGATAAATCTATGAATTTTGGTTGCTCATTCTCCACATTTCCACCTCAGTTTGCAATTCTTTTTTTTTTTAAGTCCTCATGGAAATTCACCAGCATTTCAGTGCAAATTTCTTCTAATATACACATTTTGCTATGCAAATTGTACCCATTTTTGTAAAGCCACATTCCCTAATATAATTAAGTTTTGTATGTTATTTCCCCTAATGTATATGCATGTTAATGCACGTTTATTTAATCATATCATACATACGCTATTGCTTGGCTAAGGAACTGCGTTGCAAAATTCGGAGACATGTAAATTAGGTAGATTCACCTGTAAATCGAAAACTTCATTGAATTCCCACTCCCCTCCATCCTTACTGGTATAGTTTCCATTCCCCTTCAATATGTGTGTACAGACTGGTGTTTCTCCCCCTCTGGAAAAGTGCTTCAGGTCGAAGATCACATTCCACTTGTACCACCTGAATTTTCACAGTACTTGATCTTATTTGCCCCCTACAAAGTGTGTCTACTGAATTTAGCATTTTAGTGCAGGGCTGTGGCATCTTTCTCAGAGCAAGGTCCATATCTTGGGGTGGGGGACGAGAAGCAGCAGTGGGTGGAGGAATGGATATTAATTTCATGTTACCTTTGTGCAGTAGGCTGGTTTCTACAGATGCTCACACACCCTTTGCTAGCCTTCATCTAGACTAGGAAGAGGCATTGTCATGGTTCAAAAGCACTTAGGGTATGAAGTAAGGTGGTGTGTGGCCTGGGGATAGTTCTGAGGGCCAGGTGGAAAGGTTTGTGGGGCCGCACTTGGTGCATGAGCCTAGGATTCCTCAGTCCTGATTTAGGCAGTGAGGTTGTACGGGACATTAAAAATGGTATGAAACTACCTTCTTCCACCAAGTCCCATATTTTGCAAACCTAAAGCATCAGAGTACAGCTCTTCGATAGAGTAAGGCTAGAGATTACTGAGCTGTCATCAGCCTTTGCTTTTTCTTTTCTTTTTTTGCTTTGCTACCATTCCATCCTTCTTTGACCTTCAACAAGCCATTTAACCTTTTCACATGTTTCCTCCATCCAGAAAACGTTAATATTTAAGTCAATTAGATATGAATGGTTAATTATCTGCATGCAAGGCCTTCTGAGATTTAACCAGCAGACGTTTATAAAATGAAGCCGGGAAGCAATGTTGCATCGCTAAATGTCCTTGCTTGAAAAAGAAAAAGAAAATTACAGGAACATTTTTATATTCACGGAGTGACGTTGCTTAGATCTGGCTCTATTGCTCAGCAAGAGCCAACAAGTTTATGTGGCATAAAACTTTCAGCTGCCGCACTCTAAAGAAGCGATGATTGATAATAATAACTGCCTTTAACACACACCCTGCTTCTAAATTCAGAATTCTATCAGACAAAATTGCATCGTTCCTGTTTTGATACACTGATATTTAATTAAGACTCCAGCTGGTTGAGGATTCCTTTTCTCTTTCTTCCTATTTATCCTTTTTTTTTTTTTAAGAAAAGATCAGGAGGCTGATTTCATCCAAACAAGTTGGAACATTCTCTTTGAGGAATGTCCAACCCTGTTCTTCCCAGTTTGATGGGGCAAGGTCACCACTTACTGGAAAAGCTCAAATTAGCATGAACCCGACCTCCCTGAAGAGTTCACTCAGGTGCAAGTTGCTTCAAGTTGCTTCACATCCCAGCATCCTATTCAGAACTTTAACAGCACATGCAAAGATGTAAATGTGGGTTGGGGACTACCAAACTAGACAGGTTAGCAAGTCTCATGTACACTGTGGACTTCTTGACTGAGTGGCCTTCAGTTTCAACTTCCCACTTTCAACAACTGTGACCTAACCCTGACACACAACTACGAGAACGGTTATGACAGACTTTGCAAGTGGAAAGGAGCAAGCAGTAGTAAGCAGAAGCAGCAAATTTAAACTAAGAGTTTGGTGCAGATATAGGGGGTCCCTATTTTGGAGAAACACCGATCCGTCATGGATGCTTTAGCTGAGATTCCCAAATTGCAGGGGGTTGGACGAGATGACCCTTTTAGGTCCCTTCCAACTCTAAGATTCTATGATTCTATGAATCTCAAGGGCCATAACCCTCCACTGTTTTCACAAAGCTAACCCCTCACTGCTGCCTATTTCCTCTGGGCCCTTCCTTCTCTGCCTCACCAGTGTTTTATAATGTGAGTGGGCAGCATTATCTTGGAGGCTGTTCAGTAGAGCCAGTTCTGGGATGACTTCTAATACCTGCTTAGTTATTTTGCATATTTCTTATATGACTGATGTCCAGAAGAGTTGGCTTTGGGGACATTCCCACCACATGTGGAGGTATGTGCCTGTGGAGGTGCAGCCTCTCCAGCATTTTGGTGAGGCTCCTAGGCATATCAGCGCTAGTTTCCGTGGTGTTAGGTACCATCTGTAAGTGAGTTTCAGGGTGAGTTCTTTTCTTTTAGCTGAGATGGATTTAAAGAGAGGTTTAGACCACATTCTAGTCCAAGGGTCCCCAAACTAAGGCCAAGGGGCTGGATGTGGCCCAATCACCTTCTAAATCTGGTCTGCGGATGGTCCGGGAATCAGCGTGTTTTTACATGAGTAGAATGTGTCCTTTTATTTAAAATGCATTTCTGGGTTATTTGTGGGGAATAGAAAATCGTTCATTCCTGCCCCCCCCAAATAGTCCGCCCCCCCCACAAGGTCTGAGGGACAGTGGACCGGCCCCCTGCTAAAGAAGTTTGCTGACCCCTCTTCTAGTCCATTGGATGAGGTTAATTTCATAGCTTTTGTTGTCCTCCCATTGTTCTTTGATTACATTGAGGGGGTTTGTGGGATTTTGGAGCAGTATTTTGTATATCGTGGATACCATCCCCTTGCCATGTCGCTTTGTTGTTAGGAGGAGGTTTTCAAAGGTTGTCAAGGGCCTAGTTGCTGCTATTTTACTACTGGATTGTTTAAGAAGGCATGTGATTGGTGGGTGGTGTGTTAGCCAGGGCATTTGGGTGTCCCCTAGTTTGCCTTGTATTTCTTGTGTCAATGTGGATTTGTTATTTTTGTAGAAGTCTGCTAGGCGGTATAAGCCTTTGCCTTGCCAGGTTTTTATCCGGAAGTTTTGTGCTGCATGGTGGAAGAATGGGTGGTGAGCCAGGGGGATTAGTGGGCATGGGGTTGGGGACAGTTTGTCCCCACATGTTGCAGCGAGGCTGTCCCACTCACTTGATCGCCATCTGGTTGAGTCTCTGCAGCATATGTACTGGGATGGGGAAGGGACATGCTGGCATGGGACATATCTGCCAGCAGAGCCAATGCAGCATTCCTGCCAGCCTGTTTGCGCTGCACTGATCTTGCCACTGCTGTACCGCTCCCCCCCCCTCTCTCCTTGTCTGCTGCAGCAACTTAACTGGTAGGAGGTCACTATACTGTCCATTGCTACCTTTAAGATTGGCTTTATCTGTTTTAACACTGTATGGAACACCTTGGCACAGATAACAGATTTTATTGATTTTGGAGTCCTGGAAAGCTTTAGGGAACTACTTGACCTGGCACTTAAGACTTATTCAGAGATGGAGTATGCTATTTCTGCTATTGAGGCCCTTACCCTAAAATTGTGTGGGGATAGGATGTTTTTGTCCATACTAATTTAAAGTTGGTCAACACACTGGAGAGGGGCAGAATTGTGTAAGGTAAAAATTATGCTATGTGCTTGACTGGTTTGCTCTGATGAGCAAGACCTGCCCTGTTGTGACACTTCCCATCCCCCATCCCCCCAGTTTTGCGTAACGGTAGAATAAAAAACTACAGACTGGATGTGACTTGACGGTGATTGAATGTAATTTATGTGGTAATCTAAAGCCATTACTTTAAAACTGCAAATGCACCTCAGGATAACCAACAGAACTACATTGTTCCTTTGACGACACTGGTCTCCATGAACTAGATATGTTAATATTTGGATTCTGGAGTTTTAGCTAAGATATGTAATAACCACATGAGAAGACCAAATTTTATTTTATTTGTTCATTTTGGCAATTGATATCTGTTAGCTGTTTTCATTTTCGTTCCAGATAAAACATTGGAATATTTCTTTCTTTACTAGATCGTAAGTGTTGATTTTCTTTCTTTCTTCTTTGTGATTGTTTGCAGCTGGGACCCATTTAGGGAAAGCACATTTTTATTGCATTATTGAGATTAGAGCAAACAAACCCTTCTCACTACAGTAGGCTGTAATTACATTAATTTTATTTATTGGTGTGCTTTCAAAAAAAATAAATCTTGAAAATTGCCCCTTATTTTTATCCTTGTTTTAAGTTCTTCATATTAAGCAAGACACTTCCAAAACACAAATGGTGTAATGAGATAACTTTTGGAAGAGTTCCCCAGAGCATGAAGTTTGAACTCATCCATAGATGGAGAAAAATAGGTGTATTTAATCTTGGCTCTCAGGACCAAGAATGGGAAAGGCCTATCGTCCAGGTGTTGTCCTTGGAGGATTCCCATCTTATTGAATTCCAGATAGGAAAGTGACTTGAGGAGAGTTTGGACCAGACCTGGTGAGGGTTGTGGCCAGGGGAGGGATTTGTGTGGTCTGGAGAGAGTTCTGAGATTGGCCTGGAGGACACAGGTCTAAGGCTCCCACTAGGTTGTGTTTCATATAGCTCATACTGCAGTTTTGTGTCACATGCAGCAAGTCAGCAACATAGACCTCCCTTCCAACAGCTCTCCCATGGATAGCAGAGGTGTTCATGAAAGCAGGGGGTTAGGTTCAGTGCACTGACAGTGCCTTTGTGGGGAAGCCACACCTGATCTGACAAATATGTATAGAACATTCTTACAGCAGTGCAACACTTACCAGAAGGGAAACACTAAGAACAGACTGGATACTAGCTGCCATTAAAGTTGAATGGCACACATTTCCTGCTTCGACTGGATCCTGATAACTGTGGCATTTAATTTATGCGCAAGCATGTCCCACTCTGGATTAAGGGGTTAGTGTTTATGAATGCATTAGTGTTCCTTTCTAATTTTATGGCATGAGCTTTTGAAATAGCGAGACGTCCCACTGTATTACTTAACGTTTGCTTTTAATCACTTTACATATAATCTTGATTTTATTTTAGGCTTTAAATTGGATTGCAGTGGGGGAAAGGCTTTGTGCCAAAGTTTTGTCACTTGTCTGTTATGCCTCGTCGTTTTATAATCTTTTGGTTATGTGATCATTTGCTGCAAATCCAGAAAATTACATTGTAGGAAAACATTAGGCAAAATGCTTTGGCACCCAAATTCACTTTGGGTAAGTTGAGTCAATTAATTTTAACACTACACACTATTATATGCATTGATTTCTACTGTTGTCCAATTGATTTTTATACATATCATTTATGTTCAATTTAAAATAGAGGAGCAGAAAAGTAATATTAAAGATATAGTCAAGTTAATAAATATTTTACATAGAATCCAAGGAAAGTATAAAACATTAAGTCTGCCATCCTTTTAGGGATGGCAGGAAAAAAATGAATTTGGTTTGCATTTAGAGGCAAACCTACCTGATTTGCAGTTCCTGAAACAATACACAAACTGAAACAGAGCCATCCTTCAAAATTTGCACTTCTCCAAATTTTGCAGTGCGGTTTTCAGCCAAGCAATGCGTACAAAATGCATATACCGTATTTTTCGCTCCATAAGACGCACTTTTTTCCTCCTAAAAAGTAAGGGGAAATGCCTGTGCGTCTTATGGAGCGAATGGTGGTCCCTGGAGCTGAATTGCCCAGGGGCCAAAAGCAGATTGTGCTTTTTCTTTTACAAAGAGAAAAGGGAGTGTTGAAAGGACCCCGCTCAGCAGCTGATCAGCAAGAGATCGGGAGAGAGATAAGAGTCCCGGCTCCCTTTCAGCCCCGCCCTCCTTTGTTGAATGTGCTGCAGAGGGAGGTTGTTTGTTTCCCTAGGACATGTGACTGGCTGATTAGATTATCTGTCTACAAACAGTAGAAATGGCTCCCTTTCCTTAAGATTTTTTCAGAAATGTGAGTTAAACCCCATGGGGCTTTTCCTCTTTGCTTTTCCCCCTTTGCAAAAGGAGCTTTGCTTTCCCCCCTTTGCAAAAAAAGCTGCAAAACCTTTAGCTGATCCTTAAAAAAAAACACCCAGGGCTTTTCCCTTTGCAAAAAAAGCTGCAAAACCTTTAGCTGATCCTCAAAAAAAACCCAAAAACAAAACAAAACAGGGCTTTCCTTTTGCAAAAAAAGCTGCAAAACCTTTATCTGATCCTAAAAAAAAAAACCCCAGGGCTTTTCCCTTTGCAAAAAAAGCTGCAAAACCTTTAGCTGATCCTCAAAAAAACAAACAAAACAAAACAAAACAGGGCTTTCCCTTTTGCAAAAAAGCTGCAAAACCTTTAGCTGATCCTTAAAAAAAGGCCTTTTGCCTTTGCAAAAACAGCTGCAAAACCTTTAGCTGATCCTAAAAAAAAAACCAGGGCTTTCCCCTTGGCAAAAAAGCTGCAAAACCAAACCTTTAGCTGATCCTTAAAAAAAGGCCTTTTGCCTTTGCAAAAACAGCTGCAAAACCTTTAGCTGATCCTAAAAAAAAACCCAGGGCTTTCCCCTTGGCAAAAAAGCTGCAAAACCAAACCTTTAGCTGATCCTTAAAAAAAAGGCCTTTTGCCTTTGCAATAACAGCTGCAAAACTTTTAGCTGATCCTAAAAAAAAACAAAACCAGGGCTTTTAGAGGAAGAAAACCAGAAAAAAAAATTTTTTCTTGTTTCCTCCTCTAAAAATGAGGTGCGCCCTATGGTCCGGTGCGTCCTATGGAGCGAAAAATACGGTACTAGGGTAAAGTGTGCACAAAAATGCACATATTAGTGAATATAACATGCAAAATTGCATCATGTTAGGTGAAATTTATTTGCGAAAATGTGTATATTTGTCAAAATTGCATACAAAAATGTGCATATTAAAATAAATTAGTGCTAAAGGGTTCTTTTGTTTTCTTTAACAATTTGTTAACTGATGTGGAGAACTGAACTTAAGGATAGAAAAATGAGAAATGGAGGGAAATCAAAACCAACAGATTGATACATCCCTAAATCCTATGCATGTTTACCAGAGTGAAAATACAATTGAACTCACCACATGAGATTGCCCTGTTGACCTATAAAATAAAAATGTTGCTTTTGCTTGAAATAAACAAGCTCCCACATCACAAATAATATATTCTTTTAAATATCCCCCCATTGTTGCATCTAGCATGGATATTTGGGGATAGAATAGAATAGAGATTCACAGGTTTTAAAGCCCTTCCCCAAATTTCTGTGACTGGAGTGCCCTTGGAAAACAATTCACTGTGATTGACTTCAAGAGAATGAAAATGATGAATGCATCTTGGGAATTAAGATATTATGTGTGTGTAGACTCACACATATTCCCAAAAGCTTCTGGTATAAGCCTTACATCACTTACTTTGGATCTGTCTCAGGGAAGTTGTTTGGACTTTTTCCAGACTGCCACAAATGTGTTAGAAGATTCCATCTCGTGTCAGCTACATGCCAGATGTCTAGCCCTATAATCAGACCAGAAGACTGACTTCACATTGAATGTTTCCAGTAGCTTCAATATAATTTAAAGTCTTTCATAATTGGGGTTTATAAAGTCTCCATTCTGTATTATGAAAAATGGCACGGTTTTTTATGATCTCTGAGTAATACAGATCTCGTAGTAATACAGCATATATAGACACGCTTAGCTGTACACAAGATCAAATCTTGTGGAGGGAGGAGAAAAATGAAAATTACTTTAGGGTTTTCAGTAATGAATCTTTCCCAGGGAATCGTTATGCTGGCCTTCTCTAAAAAAGACACAATTTATATCAATACCACGCTGTATGTATTATGCCAGGTTTCGGGACAGAACAGTGACAAGTTAACCAACCACTTTTTTTAATAACATTTGCTGCCCTTTATGATGTTAACAAATCTATTTTTCAAATTTCAGTCATTTAAAATATGAAGGAAAAACCATTTGTTCATATGATAAAATGCAGCTGCTGTGTCTGGAATCAGACTACTTTTTTGTTAATTTGATTATTCTGAGATGATTGATAAGATTAATTAACTCTAGCTTGATTCAGTGATCTTCACAGAACCAACGTGCGCACTCTTCTCTGTTATCACTTGTATAAGATCATACCAGAGTCTGTGGGAAATACAGCATTCTTCATTCCGCTCCCCGCCCCTCACTCCCACCATCCCACACTATCTCTGAGATACAGTGATAATCAATATTGTACTCCTTTTAAAAATACCCATTAAAAGCAAGTAACATTTTGTTATTTGGAAGCCTCATGCATAAAGAAGTCCCATTTGAAAGCTTATCCCAAGACTCTTGGTTTTTCAGTGCAAAACACTGGGCAGTTTAAAAATGCAGATTATAGTAAAACTATGTTGTAATATGGGGTTAAACCACAGAGTCTAGGGCTTGCTGATCAGAAGGTCGGTGGTTCGAATCCCTGCCATGGGGTGAACTCCCGTTGCTTGGTCCCAGCTCCTGCCCACCTAGCAGTTTGAAAGCACGTCAAAAGTGCAAGTAGATAAATAGGGACTGCTCCAGTGGGAAGGTAAACGGCGTTTCCGTGCGCTGCTCTGGTTCGCCAGAAGCGGCTTTGTCATGCTGGCCACATGACCCGGAAGCTGTCTGCGGACAAACGCTGGCTCCCTCGGCCTATAGAGCGAGATGAGCGCCGCAACCCCAGAGTCGGACACAACTGGACCTGATGGTCAGGGGTCCCTTTACCTTTACCTTTATGTTGTTATACATACACTAGTGATCAGTACAGTGGTACCTTGGCTCTCAAACTTAATCTATTCTGGAAATCCATTCCAAAACCAAAGTGTTCCAAAACCAAGGCATGCTTTCCCATAGAAAGTAATGCAAAATGGACTAATCCGTTCCAGACTTTAAAAAACCCCTAAAACAGCAATATAACATTAATTTTACTATCTAACGAAACCACTGATCTATAAAAAATGAAAGCAATACACAATGTACTGCAGTCAAACAATCAATCAATCAGCAGCTTAACCGGGTTCCACACAGTCACAAAAACAAAACAAAAAAGAGCCGCAAAAACAAAAATGCAAAATAAATAGCAAAAAACAGACAGACCTCAGTGTAACACTGAAAACGGAAGTGTGGCACTGAAAACGGAAGTGTGGCACTCAAATCAGAAGCGTAACACTCAAAATGGAGCACGTTTGGCTTCCAAAAAAGGTTTGCAAACACTTACTTCCAGAAAATTCTTTCCAGTAGCACCTTAGAGACCAACTGAGTTTGTTCTTGGTATGAAGAAGTGTGCATGCACACGAAAGCTCATACCAAGAACTAACTCAGTTGGTCTCTAAGGTGCTACTGGAAAGAATTTTCTATTTTGTTTCGACTATGGCAGACCAACACGGCTACCCACCTGTAACTTACTTCCAGGTTTGCAATGTTTTGGGTTCCAAGTTGTTTGAGTACCAAGGCATCTGAGAACCAAGGTACCACTGTATCAGCTAGCAGACTAATACAGGGTGAAAAATGGGAGAAGAAATATACCACTTCCTTCTGTTTCCATTGTGACAGAAGACTCAGAGGACACACCAGTCAGTGTAGAAGACAAGAACTTCATTGTTTCCTTCCCACAAGAACAGGAAACTTCTGACTCCACCCAGATGCAACCAAGTCTAATGCCAACTAGTGAATAACATATACATAGTGACACCATCCACACAACCATTGTATGTGGTGGAGACAAAATGTAGGGGCTGAGAGATGAAGTTTCTGCTGAAAGACGAGCCACATCTCACAAAAACTAAAAATCTTTTTCATGCCGAACAATACTCTCTCTGATTATTTCCCCACTTCCTCCAGACACACAACTTTACTCAGAACATTATCAAGAGGTGGAGTTGGTTTGTGTTGGTCTTTAAACTGGCACATGACACTCACCTGAAGGCTTAAAATCATATTCAACTGTACCCCAAAATATAGCTGAAACAGTGGGTATATATATATTTATGACAGGTTTAAAAGTTTCACAAAGCAGGATCCCCATTTCACGTCTCTCTTAATGTGATTCGGAATTCATAGAGAAGCAAGTTGCAATGCCCAATATGAAGTCAATTAGGTCATTCTGCTGAAGATTGCAAAATCTTAAGCAGACATGCTACGTTAAAGGATTTATCATACTGGATTTATTTTTATTTTTATTTTTTAAAAAATGTTTCCAAAGGAACCACATTTCCATCCCTCTGGTGCAGGGCAAGGAATGCTACATCTGCATAGATTGCTTTTTTTGTAAACTCTTGCACAATGCAGCCAGCATTTGCATGTGAAAAGTCATCAAAATGGGAGGAAAATCTGCCTACCTCAGTCATTTTTAAATAACTCAGGCCATTAATTGTTAACCTTTGTTTCTCCTACTTCCACAGTCATAAATTAGTTTTATAGATTAGGCAAATGTGAACTTTTAAAATTGCTTCTGTGGTGCCTTTTTTTATACCCATCAACAAGCAAAGCTTGGGTGTTCTATTTTTCTTGTACCTTGCTTCTAAATTGTTGCCATACAAATTAGCCTAGTTAGTAATTGTTAAAACCAACTCAAAGGTTCACAGCACATGAGATTAAAATGATCTTAGAGCAATTGATGTCCGCAATGCGAGGTACTAAACCGTTTGTTTTGGGAAGGAAGAGCATGCCTTGAAAACAAACAATGGTTTTCTATCAAGTTATCACTTTGAAAGACAAAACTCTAAATAGGACTCCAGGGGTGAGACAGAAACAACAGCCAACAACAGCACCTTATAACTTCCTTCAAGTGGTACCAGTAATCTCATTGTCACTTTGATCTCCTTGCTTATAGAGATTGGTGGAAGCCCACTGTGATCCTTTTTAGTCATGAAATAATCATAGGTTGTCTTTTCTCTTTTCTGATAGGTAAAATGTTATGCATTTTCTTTTCTTTTTCTTTTAAAAAAAGATTCACAGTTGAAGGAGGTATTGCAAGTTCATTGGGGCGGGACAGATTCCGTCTCCACGGCCAACATTTTGTGAGTAGCAACAGCAAAACAACTTGATTGAGTTCTCCTGATTCGTGGCTTCCATTTCAAATGATTCATCTTCTGGTTTTGTCTGTATGAGGATCACTGTGGCATCTAATATCTTCTTCTTTTAAGCATGGTCTAAATAATGTCCTCAAATCATAGCGGTGATGTAATATACAATGGTATGATTGCAAACCACAAATGAAATATTGATAGATATATAGAGAGATAGGTTGGTTGCAAGTATATTCTGCCCTTCTTCTAAGGAGCTGCAGGTGAACTTCATGCTTACCCAGTTCAATTTTATCCTGACAACGATCCTGTGATGTCTGTTGGGCACAACAATCCTGTGAGGTAGGTTAGGCTGAATGAAAGAATCAACAACAACAGAAGTAGAGTGTCCAGACCAAGGGCACTAACAGAACCACTTTATTTTGCCTTGGTCCGACCACACCTGGAATACTGTGTCCAATTCTGGGCACCACAATTTAAAAAGGATGTTGACAAGCTGGAACGTGTGCAGAGGAGGGCAACCAAGATGATCAAGGGTTTGGAAACCAAGCCTTATGAGAAGCAGTTGCAGGAGCTGGGTATATTTAACTTGAAGAAGAGGAGACTGAGAGGAGATATGATAGCCATCTTCAACAGTCTGAAGGACTGTCACATGGAAGAGGGAACAACCTTGCTTTCTCCTGCTCTGGAGGGTAGAACTCAAACCGATGGCTTTAAGTTACAAGAAAGAAGATTCCAACTAAACATCAGGAAAAGCTTTCTGACAGTAAGAGCTATTCAACAGTGAAATGGACTCCCTCGGAAAGCAGGTGAACCTTCCTTGGAGGCTTTTAAGCAGAGGTTGGATGGCCATCTGTCATGGATACTTTAGTTGAGATTCCTACTTTGCAGAGGGTTGGCTTAGAAAACCCTTGGGGTCCCTTCCAACTCTACAATTCTATGATTTTATTATTAAAGTGAATGGTTCAAGGTGACCCAGTTGGCTTCATGGTTTAGTGGGGATTTTGCATGAGGTCTCTCCAGCCCTGGTATGGGAGACAATGCCAAGGTGTCTGTCTCAGAGTGAGAACCTCCTGGTGGAAGGGAGCCTGTACACCCAGGGGAGAAGTGTCAGGGGGTGACTCCTGGCATTGGGAAGTCAGGTTAGCAATGCAACCTCACTTTCGCCACCCCACTGGCTGCTACTGCAGGAGACTCTGCTTAATAGGGGTGGGCTGAGGCATGAATAACTGAGGGGGGGTCTCTCCTGTGCCAGAGTCCTCCCTAGTTAGCAGAATGCACCCAGCTCCCAGGAGAGCGGTTTTTGTGGGGCTGAAGTGGGGAGGCTGTCTGGGGAGAAGGGGTCAGGAATGTCAGCTTCGGCCACCCCTTTCTGTGGGTTTTCATCTGGAGCCACCACCACCCCATTCTCTGTAACGAATAGTTCATTCCTTTCAATTCTTTAATGTTAGAAAATATGTGAGAGCCAGCGTGGTGTAGTGGTTAGAATGTTGGACCTAGGAACTGGGAGACCAGGGTTCAAATCCGTACTCGGCTTTGAAGCTTTCAATGGGTGACTTTGGGACAGTCATTGCCTCTCCACCTAACCTACCTCCCAGGGTTGTTGTGGAAATTAAACGAGGACGGAATAAACCATGCATGAATGAATAATAATAATGTATGAATAAACCGCCTTTGGCAAGGGGGCAATCTGACCTATTTTCCTTTGTATAAGAACAAGCATGAAGGAGGCCTCCCAGCCTGTTCACAGGTCCTTATATGATCGGTGAAAACAGTTGGTCCTGTCAAGTATTAACCACTCTCAATCTTAAACGGATAACTGCCATTTGTCCGGATTTTAATTTGTCTGAATTAATTTTAAGATGTATTTTAATTAATTGATGCCTGTTTTTATGTATACTGTGTTATTTGTATGATGTTAGCCACTCTGAGCCTGGCTTCGGCTGGGGAGGTCGGGGTACAAATAATAATAATAATAATAATAATAATAATAATAATAATAATAAAGCTCCTTGGAGGAACTGGTGGGCCATAAATGCAATAAATAAATAAACAAATTATTGAGGTCCTCCCCATAAAGGAGGGCACACCTCTGATAATTTGATAGTGCTTTAGCTCCTCTGATTACCACAAAATAGATGCCACTTTCCTTGCCATGGGGATTTTGCCAGGCTGCATGCATGGCTACTGTTTTCAGGATTTCACCTTGTGGCTGCCATCACAAATATAATGACTTTCCTACCAGTTTCTAATCTGTTGGAAGCAAATCCGAGTTAGAAATTATCAGTTGTATTTAATAATAATAATAATAATAATAATAATAATAATAATAATAATAATAATAATATCTATTTATGCGTATGCTCATTCCACTCTTTTCTTTCATAAAATTGCTTCATTTCAAATATTGGTGACTTTGCTTTCCATGCCCGTGACAAATGCAATCTAATTAATTTCCCATTAAAATATTCAATTCTTTTCCATTTGACTGCAATTTTTCAGCAATTTCATAGACCAATCCCAGTTAATTCAGTGTGAAACCTTTGCCTTCATTTTTTTCCCCTTGCCACAAAGTGTCTGGGTGTATTTATTTAGCACTTAGCTTCTTTTCCTTGGTAGTTCAATGGCAATCAAAACATTCTTGCTTTTTACCATTGTACAGAGCATTGTATGTTCAATTAAAATCTATGCAATCCCATCCCTGCCCAGAGCAACCCCATCTTTCCCCCACTTCCACAAACACACAGAAATCTCTCTAAAAGCCTTTGCACGCTGTACTAATTCATCTGCTTTCCACTTTCCTATCTTTGTTCAGAGCTTGCCGCAGCAGAGTTGATCAACTCCCATTTCAAATACACATTGATTTGGCTTACAGTATGTCAGTCTAGGAAATTTGACAAAAACGCTGTTTATCTGGCTCATGCTGAGGACTCTCAGCCTCCAACGGCGTTGAATACAGCATGTATCACCACCAAAAAGGGGAAGGCATGGGAGCCATGCTGAGCGGAAGATGGCAAGAGGGAGGAGGAGAGCAGAGCAAAGACTTCATATGTAGCCTGGGAGAAGAAAGGAAACAGACAATATTGCTGCCAAGAACATCTTTTGTAGTGCATCGTTTCTTACAGGACTATAGGAATGGATTTGTTTCCCAGGATAGCCAGTGCCACCTCTTCTAGGATTCATTGCTAGTGACTCAATCCTGTCTATTATTTATCACTTTCTTACAATACCCTACAAAAGTTTCCAATGTTCCCAGCATCCAGCAACTAGAATTCTGTGATTGCTAGGGATGTGGTTGCACTTCGGACCCTGTCCAGCTACTGGACCAAAGGGCCCACTTTGGAGGTATTTTCACTACCTCCAAGTGGAAGCCAGTCTTCTGCAAGGCAGTCTAAATGGAAGTGTGAGACAGATGCATTGGAGTGGTAAGGTGTGAGCTGGGGCTCTGACATTAGCCCCCCTGTCCTATGAAGTTGTGAAGCTTTGGGATCAGGACACATCAGTTAGAGCCCCAATGTGCACCTTAACACCCTCTGTGCATGCCAAGGGGAGAGAGTGCTGCCTTCAGTCATACTTGCTTGTGTGTGTGCTGCACCCCAGAAATGGATGGTGGAGGAGAACCCGAACTCCTGCCAAGGACCTCTCAAGAGGTTAGCACTGACTATCTCCTACCACATCGAACAGTGAACTCTATGAAGCACAGACAATCAGCAGCAATTTAAAGTTGAAATGGGAGTTCCTCCTCTATTATTATTATTATTATTATTATTATTATTATTTGAATTTATATACCGCCCTATACCCAGAGGTCTCAGGGCGGTTAACAGAAAAGATCGCAATATATAAAATCAAAATAAAAGCAAGAACCCAATAACACCCCCCCCAAAAAAGAGCCACATTTTAAAAGGGTACAGGATGTCAATAAGGTCAACCAAAGGCCTGGTTAAAAGGGAATGTTTTTGCCTGGCGCCTAAAGCTGTATAATGAAGGCACCAGGCGAACTTCCCTGGGAAGAGCATTCCACAGATGGGGAGCCACTGCAGAGAAGCCCCGTTCTCTTGTTGCCACCCTCTGGACCTCATGTAGAGGAGGCCTCAAAGAAGGACCTCAGAAGATGATCTCAGGGTTTGGGTAGGTTCATATGGAAAGAGGCGGTCCTTGAGATATTGCCGTCCTGAGCCTCAAGCAGGACACCAAAGGATGCCAAAAGAGCTGTACGAGGGGGGAAACAGCAGAATTTCTGAGGGTTCCCCCCACCCCACAGAAATCACAACAGACACTCACCTATCAACAGGTTAGGCATACTGGGTTCTGCCCCACACTGCAAGGGCCTGGTGTGTGTGTGTGTGTGTGTGTGTGTGTGCGTGTGTGATGTCCCATAGTTCCTATGCGGCCCTGCATAGATGGCGTGCCTGCAACTGGCAGTGGTTCACTGAATAACCATAACCTGACACGGAAAAGGTAGTGTTTTGGTTCAATGATGGGGAATCTGCGGCCCAGATGTTGGACTACAACAGAACCCACCACCCCTGGGAGTTTGAATCCAACAACATCTGGAGGACCACATCTGGAGGTTGCCCACCCCGTGTTACTTGACACCTCTCCTACAAAAAGAAAGCTGGGCATTGTACAAGATTAACTTGGCGATAAGTACCTAGCTGAATCATTTAAACCTACATCGATAGCTTAAGGAACGCTTATCTTCTTCCAGGTTAATTTTCTATGGCTGTCCCAGATGCCTTCTTGAGTATCTGCTTCTGTGGGGAAGATTCCACCCGGGTGGCAAGTACAGCCAGGTAGGTGTTCTCAGAGGAACTCCACCCAAAAGCCTCAAGAGGCAGATAAGTCTATTCATCACTCACCTTTCTGACTCAGCATGCAGTTCAAAGGGACAGCCAAGGTTGCGGCCCTATAGGAAAGTCTCTTTAGCTCCTCTTTTAATGAGATAAGGGTCTTTGCTATGCTCTGGAGTCTGCGATTCAAATGCTCTCTTTCCTGGCTCAATTAATGGGATCACACTCACTCCATCTGTAATGTAGAAGCTCTCTCAGGGGTAATTTGCCTGAAGGAGGCAGATTGAGAAGCTTACACCTTTAAATATAATGCAGTAAGGGAGAATTATAATTATTGCATGCATTAACTCTGTGGACAAGTCCCAAATTATACAGAACATGAATCAAATGGGGGGTGGGAAATGGAATGAGGAGAAGCTCATCATTGAATGAAATACTTAAACCTCTTGGTGTTATATATTTATATCCTACCCTTCACCCAAGGAGTTCAAGACAGCATATGTGGTTCTCTTTCTCACTTTTTATTGCACAACGACCCTGAAAGGTAGGTTTGGCTGATATGTGGTGAATGATGTATGACCATCCAATGATCTTAGGGATTTGAATATGAGTCCACCAAGCCTGAGGCTCTACTCTCTATTCCATACTGGCTCTCTAGAATTCTGGTGCTGATTTGCTCTTTACAAACCAAGTCTTTCCTCCTCCAGTTGACAGGTTTGTGAAAATCTCCACATCTTTGTGAAGTTTCCTGGAGGCACATGCATCCCGGCTACATGCCTGCTGGAGATTGAATGTAGGAAGTCAAGTCCAGAGATATGGAAGTAATTGTAGGATAATAAGTCTTATGAAAACTTTTGGAACAACTGATCTTTTCTCGACTTACCACTGGGTGACCTCCCATGTGTTTAAAAAAGGCACGATGAAAGATCTGCACACTTTCTACTTCTAATGATTTCCTCGGTAATCGGGGAGAGGAAGTCATTAAAGCATAGCAAGATCAGGGAAGAAATTTGCTTCAGACTTCGGTTCTCATGGGTTGAATGTAAACATTAACATCAAGATCCCCCCTTCCTACCAGAGTTTTGGCAGCAATCAGGCCAATTGCAGTGGCTAAAGTTTTAGCAGTTGTTCTATAAATCGTAGACACATGAAGCAAATTATAATCGAGACTTCCTGGGTCATAATCCCACCAGTTTTTAATTTTGTTTTTGTTTTTGTACTGTTCAAGATCTACAGCAGGCATAGGCAAACTCAGCCCTCCAGATGTTTTGGGACTACAATTCCCATCATCTCTGACCACTGGTCCTGTTAGCTAGGGATCATGGGAGTTGTAGTCCCAAAACATCTGGAGGGCCGAGTTTGCCTATGCCTGATCTACAGGGTTGGAGCACCATTAGATGTGATTAAGAGCTACATAACAAATAGAAATGAGACAGGTGCAGTTTTCCTCACCACACAAATGTTCCAGGCCCCATCTGTACTGCACAGTATCATACCACTTCAAATAGTCATGGCTTCCTGCAAAGAATCCTGGGAACTGTAGTTTGTTAAGGGCACCAAGAGTTATTAAAAAGGGAGGTAAAAGGACCATCCCTGACCATCAGGTCCAGTCGTGTCCGACTCTGGGGTTGCGGCACTCATCTCGCTCTATAGGCCGAGGGAGCCGGTGTTTGTCCGCAGACAGCTTCTGGGTCATGTGGCCAGCATGACAAAGCTGCTTCTGGTGAACCAGAGCAGCACACGGAAACGCCGTTTACCTTCCCGCTGGAGCGGTCCCTATTTATCTACTTGCACTTTGACTTGCTTTCGAACTGCTAGGTGGGCAGGAGCTGGGACCGAGCAACGGGAGCTCACCCCGTGGCAGGGATTCGAACCGCCAACCTTCTGATCAGCAAGCCCTAGACTCTGTGGTTTAACCCACAGTGCCACCTAGGAGACCCCTATTCCTCTTACAGAGCTACACTTCTCAGAGTGGTTAAACAATCAAGTCCAATTCCCAGGGAACAGGGAGAGGAACAGGGGTCACCTAAAATCGTATTAAGGCTGTTAAAATGGTATAAGGGCTCTTCAAATGTTTGGTGCGGATGTGGCCTCAGTTGTGAAGCCTAGGATCCAGAAGAGGACAGTGGGTATTGACACACAAACAAAACCCCTGCGAGCCCCTCTCCATAGGCTTTGCTACTTGTGGGTGACACTGAAAAAGAAACAGCAATCCACTTCTAATGAGAACAGTGTTCATTTAAGCTCCCACCTGATGAAGATCAATTAATCAGCTTTGGAGATGTCACTGAAACCTTCAAGCTCTCGTGACAATGACAACAAATTGACTAGAAATTGACATACCGCAGTTCAGCTACGTGCCAAAGTAGATAACAATAGCATGGGAAATATGGCAATCTGAGTCAATGAATGCATGTGGCTTTGAATTTCAAATAGGCTCCCAGCTGCAGCAAACCAAAGTTTACACAAGCAAATGTATACCAAGCCCAGCTACTTTTTTGAAAGTTCTAAAAAACATCGAAGTTCTTTATACAAACAAAATTAACACAAGCAGAAATGTTACATGTGATTAAAAAGAAAACTTAGGGTGCATATACAGTCATACCTCGTGTTGCGGCTGCTGCAGGTTGCGTTCGGTTACGAACGCGCCAAACCCGGAAGTACCGGAATGGGTTACTTCTGGGTTGGGCGGTTCGCACATGTGCAGACGTGCAAAATGACGTCACGTGCATGCGCAGACGCGACGCTTCATGTTGCGTTCTGCTTATGTTGCGAACGGGGCTCTGGAACAGATCCTGTTCGCAACATGAGGTACCACTGTATAGCCAAACCTGTATATGCATGCAACCCATTTTAGTCAGGAATATCCTCCCTGCAGGAACAAGCTCAGGAGAAACTACAGTCGTACCTTGGAAGTTGAAGGGAATCTGTTCCAGAAGTCCGTTCAACTTCCAAAATGTTCAGAAACCAAAGCGCAGCTTCTGATTGGCTGCAGGAAGCTCCTGCAGCCAATTGGAAGTCGCAGAAGCCCAGTCGGACGTTTGGGTTCCAAAGAATGTTTCCAAACCAGAACAATCACTTCCGGGTTTGCAGTGTCCGGGAGCCAAAACGTCCAATTACCAAGGCGTTTGGGATCCAAGGTACGACTGTACTTCTATTTTTCCAGAGATAAAGGAGTGTGCTTTGCAGAGGAAAAAAAAAAAACCACCCATGAAGAATGGAAGGTGACACTTGAGTGGCATTATTAATAATTGAATATAGTCCTGTATTGCCACGTGAAAAAGGCTTTGTGTCTGCATGCACATGCATGTTTGTGTCATTGATATATGATTGTGTGCCAGCCTGGCCTCACCCACTTTCTGGTCTGCTGCCTCCCACTACTGGAATGTGGTCCCAACAGCTTTCTATCAGCATCAATACTTCCCCCTCAATCCCCAAAAGTTTCCCACCCCTGGTGTACAAAATCGACAAAGTAGCACGAAAACCAAAAACATCGCAGCAGATTACACAAGTTAAATATCACACCGCTCCAGGGAAGTGTAGTGCATAATTTTTAATCCTCAAGGTGTCTTTTTGTTTTCATTTGCTATGGGACAATAGAATATGCTAAACGTGGAAGGAGCGTATTGCCACACACTTGGCGGAACAGACTATGAGATCTAGTAAAAAAATATAGATCTGTACATTTGCATTGCAATAAGGCCCTGCCCAGAAGCTAATAAAAAGAAAGGGAGATGTTCCACTGGGTTTTGGATCAAGTTCATTTCTGCTGTTTGGGCAATCTGACTCAGTTCAGCCTTGCATTAGTAACTCAGACAGGGCAGATGAGTGATCTAGGTGCAGCTGTTGTGAGTTCTAAACAACTTATGTCAGACTCACGACATCTTTCGCAAGATGAGCAACGATTGCCTTTTCTCTTTTCCATAATTATATTTTGATTCATTTCCATTCACAGAACAATTTACAATAACAATGTAATGTAAAATAAAAAATGAACAGAGGCTACATTTAAATAAACCCATTACTGTATTTTAGATTGTTCTGAAATATGCTTCAGCGTCTAATTTTCCAATGCTGTATCTCTATATTACTAACTCAGCATCAGCCCGGATGTGTCATGCATCTCTACGATAAATTAAAAAGTTGGGCATTCTTTTACTGTACAAGAACTACATTTTGAGAATTACCAGCAAATACTTTGTTTGTTTGCATGGTATAAGTCAGGAAAGGATTCCATGTTAGAAGGAAATCTTCAGGATTAGTTCCTCTGATATGATGGGAGCGTTTCCACATGCTGAGGAGAACGCACACTTTCCGCAACTATGGATTCACTGATGATGATAATAATAATAATAATAATAATAATAATAATAATAATAATAATAATAATTTATACCCCGGCCCATCCCCAGCCACTCTGGGCAGCTTCCAACAGAATATTAAAATACAATAATCTATTAAACATTAAAAGCTTCCCTAAACAGGACTGCCTTCAGATGTCTTCTAAAAGTCTGGTAGTTGTTTTTCTCTTTGACATCTGGTGGGAAGGTGTTCCACAGGGCGGGTGCCACTACCGAGAAGGCCCTCTGCCTGGTTCCCTGTAACTTGGCTTCTCACAGCGAGGGAACCGCCAGAAGGCCCTCAGCACTGGACCCACTGATGAAATAACACCAGACCTCTTGTTTGTTTGAAGTCTCTCCTTTTACTCCATTGGGAATAAAAGCCATCCCATTTGAGCCTGAAGGAGAATTTTGCTCGATCCACATTTTTAAAGAACCAACCTAATTTGCATGTTTTTTGTAGAGTTGGAAGGGACCGTGAGCGTCATCTAGTCCAACTCCCTTCAATGCAGGAATATGCAGCTGTCCCATAGGGGATCGAACGCGCAACCTTGGCGTCATCAGCACCATGCTCTAACCATAATACAATTACGGAGTCAAAAAGTGCATTTGGTACAAAACTTGGTACACTGACATGGTCAGTGGTCAGAGATGTGTGGAAGCTGAAGTCCAACCACATCTGGAGGGCCACAGGTTCTCCTGCAGAGATGTAGCACTAAGGAGATTGTTCTGTCAGCACAAGCTTTTCTGCTTTCCTGAAGGAAAAATCTCCCCTCTCCTCCCTCTGTGTGCTGTTTTGGGGGTTCTCCTGACCCCCAAAGCAGATTTGGAGAGGGGGCAGGAGGTTTTCGGGAGGGGTGCAGTGGGGAGAGGGGAATAGACCCATTGTGCTAGAGCGCATTGTTGCACTGTCTTCTAGAGCAACAATGTAGTTGAATATGGCTCCAAGTTTCTTCATTATTTTGTCTGGGCAACAATAGCTTCTGTACTAGGAAGACTAAAAACAGCTTCAAAATGGACCAGGCAATCCCTCTTCATTGTCTGAATCTGGGGGGAAATGAAGAGTGACACAGGCACCAAGAAGAAAACCAGCTTCAGGATGAACCAGAAAGTTTCACTTCCAATTTATGGGTCATTTATGGGTCTTCATTTGGTCTTATGCAACTCTAAATTTCTCATTGATCACAGCTCTGCCCATTCATTGGCTAAAAACTCTGAAAGTTGGAAGCAGGCTCATATATCTCAGAAAGCAATTGATTTGAAGCTTTCCTCCACATTTTGTTTCATAGCTTTCATTCCAAAAGTGTTGGAGACTTACTTTTTTAAAAATGGAAGCTCAGCGTCTGAGCCCCCTGTTGGCTCTGGGCCTGATCCAGCAGTGACCCCCTCTTGGTGGCCCTGCCTATTGTGGTCTCCTTAATTTCATCCTCTGACCTAGAAGAGAAGACAGCTTTCCTACTTAGGCTTTCCTGTAGCTTGTCATTCTCACCATAAGGGGCCCATAATGCACTGCTCTGCGTTAATAAGGGCTAAATCAGCAATCATTAAAATACATGTAAAGAAAAACTTTAATAAAGTATAAATAAGAAAAAAAGGCCTGCGAATTGGACATTCTGCTTTATTACCCACTGCATAGTTAAGCAAGATGAGGAATTATTTTTAATTTATACTTTAATTATTGAAGATGAATATTTTTGAATGTTAATAGGAAAGATATTGCAAATATCTGTCATAAGGGAACATACAACATGAAGTGTACAGATGGAAGCAAGGCTTTAATTAGTTTATGGGACAAGTTTAGCCAGGGAGATTCAGAAAGCTTCATGGTTTTCATTTTAATAGCAAAACTTTATGTATTAGAGTGGCTTGGTGAACACTGAAATAATCTGATATGCATATGAATAGGAGGGGTGTTTATTTTGGATTGCCTTAATATGAAACTACATTATCTGGATAATTGGATTTATCTTATTTGTTCTTATATTTCTGCCTCAGTTTGAAGCACAAGTAAGCACGATGAAGCCAGAAAGCACCGCATGGGTACAAAAACTGTTAATTACTGACAAAATCGTGGGTCGATATGTATTCAATGCTATGACTTCTTTGAGAACTTAGTGTCCTCTGATTCCATGAATAATTTCACTTAGAGAAATAGAAAAACGATAGAACCAAAGGTTTACTTTACTCTGTTTTCAGTTGCTACAGCTAAAGACAGGCATGTCAGAGAGTTCTAGTGAAGATGGAAACGGGAGTGGAAATTGTGAACATTCGCTTATTCATTCCGTTTCACGGAATGTGATCAGTATGCACTGTTTCCCCTTGCTTTCATTTCCACAAACGATACTCCCCCATTTGCATTGTGTTTCCTTCGCACTGAAATGAATGAGGCAGAAAAGCACAATGACATTGTTGTTGGCATCCATCTGTCTTGAGAGACACTGGAGTGTGCCTCCAGGGGGTGAAGTCAAACCGCTGGAGAACCACAGCGCCTGTTGTGGCTGCAGAGACCGGTAACTTGTAACTGCTGCCATCGGTGTTGTTTTTGCTGCATTAGCAGCACCAAAGTGACCTCTCCAGGCATGGAGATCATGGGCAGCCCAGATGACAAGACCCCACTCTCGGCCTCGCTGATGTGGACCAAAGGAAAGCAGAGCAATGCACTTGGCACCAGTTTGGCTGCAGGAGTTGTTGGAAGGAGACATACAAGATGCCATCCAACCATCTTAGGGACTCCACTCCAGATTTGTGTAGGGTTTACTCCTAAGCCTCCTAAGATGTCCCACAAGGCAGTGAGTAAATGACAGTGTAATGTAGTCAGTTAGTTACATAAATTACATAAGCTATGTATGTTCTCCACACTGGAGAAGCTAGACAAATCGTGTCATTTTTAAAGGAAGACAAACTGCAGCAGAATGGAGACAGTGCTGCATGCGACTGACACAGGACAGAACAGGAAGTGATGTCTTGTTACATCCCTAGCTAGTGATGGCAGCATTTGGTGACCACGTTAGTATAGGGTTGACTCCTCAGTTCTATCCATTATCCATGAACTGAATGAGCAACACATGGAGGTGTGGAGATTTAGGAATACAAGAAACTGCCTTATAGCAGCCCAGGCTGTTTGTCCATCTATCTTGTCTGACAGCAGCACTCCGGAGCAGAAGCTTCCCCCTACTATTGAATCATTTTAACTGGGGTTGCCAGGGATTGAACCCCAAACCACTTGCAAACAAATAATGTACTCTACAACTAAGTTCTAGGCCCTTGCTGTTAATTTATTTTGACTGACATTCCGCCTTATTCTGAGGACTTTGGGTAATTAAGAACAGCTTCACTGTCGTCACTGCCTCCTTGAAGAATGATAATCTATCGAAATATCAAACTCTAAATAGAGAAGAAAATAGTGGTAGATTATCTACTTTGCATGAAGAAGGTCCCATGTTCACTTCCCAGCATCTCCCAGCTAGGAGTTTCCTCCCTGAAACCCTGGAGAGCTGCTACCAGCCAGTGTAGACAATACTATACTGAGCAAAGTGGGTCAATGGCAGCTTCCAATGCTCCTGACATGCTTCCTGAGGACCAGCATAGGCCCGTGTTTCTAACTGCAGCAGGACTAAATGAGGCAGCTACCAAAGCATCCATGTGGAAAGAAATGGGAGAAGGGAGCACTGGCCTCTGTTTCCACTGCTTCTGACACCAGTGCCCTCGTAATAAGTGTAAAAAGTTTAGCCTGCCACCTGTGCCGGGAAAAGCTAATCCATTAGGGCCGAGCCATCCTGAGAAGGTGCTGCGGTGCCTGGGGCAGTCTCCTGAGTTGGGCTTCTAGCAGCTGTGGTAAAACTGGGGAGTTTGGGATGGTCCTTGTTACAGAAATTAGGTAGATCAGGAAGTAAACAAAGCTCACCTTTCATTCTCTTCTGGCTTTGAGATGGAAAGGTGGAGGAAAGGGCAAATTCTTCCTCTAATTACTTTATGGGTCAGTTCTCCTTATGTCAATGTTGGACACTTGCATTCTTTTTTTTTAAAGAGAGGGAGGGAGAGAGAATGAAAATCACAAGCTTAGTCTACACTATCAAGATTTCAAGATTCTTCAAACATATTCCTTGCATAGGGAAAGTTGCTTCCAGTGGCCTCAATGAGACTCTCCCTACCCTCTCCTTTAAAGTAGCATGCAGTATAGCTTCAGCAAAGTTGCAGACAGCTTTCTCCACATTATTTCTCCCCCTCCATGCTAAATATTTAAGGCCTCGCCTTCTGCTTCAAATAGTTTATCCTCTGATTTGTGTGCACAGCGCATGGAAAGGACTGTAAAGGTAACAGATTGGCAGCCCAGCATGGTCAAGTTCTGTTTCTGTACAGAACAGGTAGGTGCACAGCGGGACCCCCCAACATCTGTGTGGGGTTTTCTTTTGCTTTTTGCTACAGGCCTCATCTCCATGCAGATCTGAAAGGACCGTAAGATGCAAAACAATCCGTTATAATTATATTCATAATTAAGGAAAACTCTTAATTGGCTTGCCCAAGACAGAGGACAAGTTGGACCTTTTCTTCAGTTTTTAGCTGTCTTCTAGTCAAATTTTGTGATTAGATGTAGATGAAAACTTGCAGGGTGTGGCTTGGCTCACTTATCTGAGTAATCTGGGAGTATTTGCCAGTAGACACTTTGCTGTGGTGTACTTTCTCATTCAGGGAGAAAGTACACCTGTACATGTGTTGGCCCTTCATCGAACATAAAAAAAACATTCAGAGTTTATGGTCGCTAATAATTAGCCAGGGAAACTCATCTAGAGATGGAGTTCATTCTGTAGCTTTCCAATATTTTAAGTTAGGTTAAGCTAGAGCATCTGCTCCTTGGGGCAAGAACCTGAAACCATAAACCTGATGAAGGAATAGCCAAGACAAATGCTACAGCTTAGGTCTGGACAAGCTAATAACTGTGTATGTCAAAGCTATCTTTTATTGGCTCATATAAACTTACTCTGGTTTTACATATGATTAATATGTAGACTCATAATCTGGGGAACCGGGTTCGCGTCTCTGCTCCTCCACATGCAGCTGCTGGGTGACCTTGGGCTAGTCACATTTCTTTGAAGTCTCTCAGCCCCACTCACCTCACAGAGTGTTTGTTGTGGGGGAGGAAGGGAAAGGAGAATGTTAGCCGCTTTGAGACTCCTTCGGGTAGTGATAAAGTGGGATATCAAATCCAAACTCTTCTTCTTCTTCTTCTTCTTCTTCTTCTTCTTCTTCTTCTTCTTCTTCTTCTATATAAGGACTTATGCTTTCTCTGGTTCTAATTAGAGTGGCGGTATTACAGATGCATGTAAAATAAGAGTGAGGATATGTTTTCAGTTCCAGCCCACCCATGAGGTGATCACTTCGGGTGGTAGGATCTCTAGGGTAGCTGAACCGAACTCCAAGGAATGCATCGCCTGTTGCTATGGTGGCAGCAATGGTTTCAGAGTGATCCTTGGGGGACAGATCTACTGCCTCCTTTGCAGTCCCCCCACAATGCTGCCTCTACAGGTGTTGTCATTCTCTTCCCATCCTTAGGGAGGAAATGGTGGGGCCCCGGGGGGTCTGCATTTGCCTGGTATGATTCAGAGCAGCCCCTCATGACAGCCTGTCATTCCTACTTCAACTGACCTGTCGAAAGGACTCTATGAATTGAAAACAGAGATGTTGTGTGTTTCCCTGTTAACTAGGAAAATCCTTTAATAAAAACCATGAGGTTGATTTGATGCCCCCCTCACACACACTTCCTTGTTCCCAATGTAGAGCTTCACTGCTTTCTGAGTGGGGGGGTGTGAGTGCCATTTTGTGGCTTGCCTCAGGTGCCGAAATGTCTTGGGTTGGTCTTGCCTGTGGTCGCTAAACTAGGCCTCTCATCATCCCTGACCATTAGCCCTGTTAGCTGGGGCTTATAGGAGCTGGAATCCAACAACATCTGGTGGACCCAAAGTCCCTCATCCCTCGTGTCAAATTACCAAAAAATGAAAACAAAAATTCAGAGGTGCTACTGAGAGGCCCTGATGTATAGAATAGTTGACAGAGCCAAATTAGACATGATGCTAAGTGCATCTTTACATTTAATAAGTAGGGGGTTTTTTTGGGAGGGGGAGTACATTGCATTCAGTGGGAGGGTGGTTGCAGTTATTGGAACTAATCCATTTCCTACTCTGCTTGCATCCTGATGAAAACCACTCATTTGAAGTTGCTACCTACATCGACACCAAAACAAATGAGGGATTTTCCGAAAGGCTGCAGCAGAGGAGGAAGCGGGTTAAATTCGTCCCCTCCACATTGCTGCAATCCCCGTCATTAAACATCCTCCTAGCCAAAGCTATTTAAAAAGAAAAGAAAGCCAGGGCAACCCTACATATTAGATGCAATGATGCAATTAAAGTAACAGCTAATTTGACCCTCATTTGCTGTCAAGACTTTACATGAAGATGCATTATGGAAAGTGTCTTCAGGACAGGACATTCACAACGTTTGTAAATCCCAGGCTATTATGTGGCTGCTCTCTTAGGTTTACTGCGCCAGGGGTTGTTACTCGTGCTTTCAGAAGTTACTTGGCAAAGAGAGCAGAAGATATTTGCCTCCTTAAACATTCCTGCTCATATTCCTTATTATTATTCTGTAGAAACGGAAACATAAGCTTGAAGAGGGATTTTTTTTTAAGGCCTTTTCTGTTTCTTAGAGAGATTCAGAAAGGACTTAAGAAGAAGACTTGAGTGATTTCTAAATCCTCTGAGGATTTAGGAGGCTATGGATAGAAAGGAAAGTTAAATATTGAATGCATTTAGTCCTCTAGACATGAAACTTGATCTGATAATTTAGTCCTTCTGGCCTTACCTGTGCAGCCTTGGGCAAACGCGTGACCTTGACACAGGGGGACCAACTAATATGTGCATCTTATTTTGAAAAGAATACCTCCTTTCCATTGATTCCTGGGCGTATATATTCCACTAGGAGAGATGCAGCTTTTTCCAAGTCATTACATCCCAGCGGTTAATGTCACTTTGTACATCTGCACTCCTGTGTACACTTAAGCTCTTTCCACACATTTCTCTAAACATGCCAACAGAGGAGGGATTGCATCCCCCTCCCCCTCTCTCTCTCACACATTTGTGATCGAAGTTGTGAAAGTGTAATGTGTACAAACTGAACATGCAAAGGCTCTGTTTGTATTCTTAGTCTGTGGAATGGATCCTGTTCACAGCGCTGGAGAATACATGCCTGCAGTTTGCATGCACACAAGCTATTTCACACCTTCCACCAAATGTGGGCAAGGGAGTGCAGGACAGCAGCACTGAGCAGGCAAATCACACCCCTTCCCTCTCTCTTCATCCCACATTCTGAGGAAGATGTAAACAAGTGATATCCTTAATAGGAGAGTAAGTAATAGATTAGTGGGATTTTCTTCTGAGTAGTGCTGATCCAATTTTTGTTGTTGTTGTTGTTGAAATATGCATTTTCAAGACAGAGGTTGTTTGTTTTTAGTCAAGTGCATGCCAATTAGCGATGGGGAGGAATTTGGTTTTGTTTGCATTGGTTTTTTTTTGAGAAACTACCAAAATCACACTTCTCAGACAGATACGTCATCAAAAACACAATTATCCCTGAAATTTGCAGTTTTTGTGACTTTTCAGTTTTTGCAATGCAGTTGTCCAACCAAACAGTGTACAAAAATGCATGTGTTGGGGTGTGTGTGTGCATAAAATGGCATATATTGGTGAAAATGACATACAAAATGCATAATATTAGGGGAAATTGCTTGCAAAATGTGCATATTAGTTAAGAGTGCATACAAAACTGTGTATATTAGAAGAAATTCACGCTGAAATGCAAAGAAATTTTCATGAGGGTTGTTTTTTTGTTTTAATTTAAAGAAACAACCCACTGCTCTGGCAATGTGGAGAACTGAATTTAGGATTAGAAAAATAAGAAACTGATCCAAATGAGAAACTAATACAAATTACACAAAGTCTGAAACTCTTTGGCAGTTTTTCCATCTGAAATCTATTCTATAATATGTCCCCAAATTCAAAAGATATGAAATGATCTCATAACCTACAACATTCCTTTCCTACATAGAAAAATACATCCTTCTTTCAACCAGAACAATTAAAACTCTACCGTTTATTGTCCTCAGCCTTATGAGCATGCATGGCAGAGAGCTTAAGTTTTTCATTACAACTTTCAGAATGTGCACAAAGCAATCTGTTTGTGGGACTTCACACAGACGTTACATTATGGAATCATCTAGCTGAGCCGAATGGTTTGACAAGCAAATAACCACCATTGCCCTCACATCTATGTGAGATTATTATTACCCTCACTGTGTATATTAATGAGTTTTCCATGAATGGCATTTAATAAAATATCCCGTATCTGTTCACCGTTCCTCCACTTTTCTTTCTCATTCTTGAAAATTAATTATGCAAGCCCATATTTAACCATGCTGAAAATGAGAATTGTGTGGAACCTTTCCAAATATTCATTACATATTTAATTGTTAAAATAATCAAGCCATTTATCAAGTATTCCAAAGACCAATCATCCATCACCTCAGAACCACTCAAATCGGGGAGAGGGAGGGAGAGATGAAGAAGAGGACATTATGTGCATCCCACAGACGTTCTCCATTTAATGGCTAAAAATGCTTATCAGTCACCCAAGCTACAACAAAAAGAGATCTAAATACCAGCAGCCCAGTCCAGAGATCCACAAGTATAGTGGCACTTGTGGATCTCACCCACCACAGAAGGCCGCTGGGAGGGGGAAAGGAAGCGCCTGCACTTCCTTCTCTCTCAGGATTTTCTCTAACAGGATCTAGGTCCAGCACATCATAGAATCACGGAAAGCACTGGGGATGCCAGAGAATTCCAGTGAAAATGGAAACAGGAATTGCCAGCGTTCACTTATTCATCCCATGTCTGGAACACAAATCAACTCAGAAAATACAATTGGCATTCACTGTTGTTGCTTTCAGTCTGCAAGCAATATGTATTACACACACACACACACACACACACACACACACTTGCATTGTGTTTCCTTTGCACTGAAATGAATGGGGTGCAATAATACAGTGGCAACAGAATTCATTATGTAAATTACATAATTGCGTAGCTTACATAATTTCACAACGCTGGGCAGTGAGACAAATAATGTAGTTTTTTGGCAGAAGGTGAAATGCAGTGGAAGAGAAGCAGTGCCACATGCAACTAATACTGGGTGGAACAGAATATGCTTCCTCCTTACATCCCTATTTAGGATCCAATGGATCCTTGCCCATCCTAGCTCCAGCACCTCCATATCCACTCCATATCTCCATAATGCCTCAGTTTAGGGCTTTGCACTGGCTTCTGTGCGGTGAGAACTTCTGAGGTGAAGGCCCCTCATTGATCAAGCACAGCAGAATCAGGAGGAAGGTCAGAACCACTGCTTCAGTGCAGTCAATCAGGGGTTAGAATTGCTCTTTATCCATTTTAGTAACCCAGTGTCCCTCACTTCAGAGGTAAGATGTTTTAATGTTAGCGTTCGAGATGTCCTTTGACTTTTTGTTGAAAATCAAGATTCTTTCTCTGGATCCATATTCAGTGGCATTGAACCACATGCTGCCCTACAAAAAATGGGATGGTGGTGGAAATCTGTAGAAATCCACGAAAAGCCCACATTTCAGAAAACTATGTATCCAGCACAGGATTGCTGATAAAAGCCACAAAACATTGTTAAATAAAAGGAAGGATATCTTATTGTATTTTTCCACGTATAAGACGCCCCCATGTATAAGATGACCCCTATTTTTTGAACCCAAAATTAAGAAATAAGTAATTGCAACATTCAGTGTATAAGAAGACCCCCAATTTTAAACTTTAAAAAATTCGGGGGAAATATAGTCTTTTACACAGAAATATACAGTATCTTGTTGGTCATATGTAGCTGGAACCAAATAAGTATTTTTAAAAAAACCATGCCTTTAGCTCTCTGGTTGAAATTTGGGTGCCACCAATTTAGTAAATTTGGCCTGTAATCCTGGGCATACATTCTAGAATGTAAGCCCCACTGAACATAGGGAGACTTACTTCCGCATAAAGATACACAGGGTTGTGCTGCAAACCAACCTAGTAAACTTGTAGCCCTGCTATATATTAAGGTGAAAACAATTTATCTTTAAAAGGGGGGTATGTGGTACTTGTGTGTGTTAACAGGAATGTGCATGGGGTATGATGCAAGACTCTCAGACACCAGCTGCTGCTGAAAAAAAAAATGTCAAGGACACAATCACTGATGTGAATGATCTATCTTATAAATTAGACTTCAACCTTTATGTAAAGGAAATTGAAGTGAAGGCCCGGTTGTTGTCATAGCTTGTTGGGAATGATTTCAAACCCAACAGGAAATCAAGACTTGCCATCCGATCTCCCAGATTTCAGTGGTCGTTCTGACTGATGAGCACAGTCACAAGGTAGAAACCCTGTTGGCAACAGGACATACCCGCCAACATTTCTCTAATAATAATAATAATAATAATAATAATAATAATAATAATAATTTATTATTTATACCCCGCCCATCTGGCCAGGTCTCCTAAGGGACGTCCTAAGGAAAAGTGGGACATTCTAGGATCAGATTGGAAATCAGGATGGCTTCTGTGAATCCGTGACTGTCCCTGGAAAATGGGGTCTGGTCAGTGTTCTGCTCCAAAATAGTCACTCCTTCCAAATAACAGAGAAGCACAGGATAGGACTGACTCCCCCCACCCTTTTCACCCTTTCATCTTGCTTCCCTTCCTTCAGAGGACGGTATCGAAAAACCAAAACCCACTGGCAGATCTAGTAACAACAACATCAAAAGAAATTACATTATCATCAAACCAGCTTATAATATCATTAGTGACCTAAATTAAAGCGAGATAATTGCCCTAGCAGCCAGCAAACAACCATGGAAGCATACTAATCTAACTCACGGAGCACGTTCCAGAGCCGTGCCAAGCTAGAAGGTGCTTTGCAAATGCACCACAATTATCTCAAGAATCAACTGACAAAGCTGTTTCTTCAGTTTAAGGGTGGGGGGAGAAGGAAAAAATAAATTGAGATTTTGTATCTTCTCATAAACGCAAAACTCTGCGTTTTCAAGTGTGTTTATTCCCATGGACTCATGGAAGACGGTAAAACCAGAATGACTAGACATGCTGTTCTCCCTAAGAGAAGATCTGTTAATAGCAAAACGAAGGGCTGGTTCATACATGCAATGTGGAACATCTGATTGCTCCACACTTGATTGTTATTAGCAATGCCTGCAAAGTTGGTTGTATCTGACATTAGATCCAACCTTTGGAGGCTCATAATGCTCATTTCAAAAGAAGAGGTGAGCATTACAGTCCCTCATCTCTGTATCAGATTAAAATCTGAGACAGTTTTGCATGGCATAGTTAACCCCTGATATTACTAGGGACGCTTGAGAAATTAGAACTTTGCGATTCTGATGCAAGCGGACCCGGTCTGTACCTCTCAGACGAATATGTAGAACTAGAACTTAGTTACTCATCAAATGTTGCAGTTGCTGAATATTCTAACACAGTTTTTTAAAAAGTATCAAAAGAAATGTAGAAATGGATATTTTGGGAGAAAATACATTCATAAATTATTATTCACAAATGTGTATTTAAACATGCATTTTCAAGCAGATTTAAGAGATTAACGTGGGAACAGAATACAGCAGAACTCATGAGTGACACAGACCAGAAAGAGACTGATCTATCTATATTAGGGTTGCCATACAGTCATACCTCATGTTACGGCTGCTGCAGGTTACGTTTTTTCAGGTTGCGCTCTGTGCCAAACCCAGAAGTACCGGAACAGGTTACTTCTGGGTTTTGGCACTCGAACATGTGCAGAAGCGCTAAATCACGCTTTGTGCATGCACAGAAGTGCCAAATTGCATCATGCACGTGCGTAGATGCAGCGGCGCGGGTTGGGAACGCTGCAGGTTGTGAACGAGCCTCCTGCACGGGTCGCGTTCGCAACCCGAGCGTCCACTGTATTTCAAAAAGTACAATTCCTGACACCCGCAAAATTGTTGAACTCCACCAAAATTGCTGAGCAAAAAATCTATTCCAAAGTTCATGACATGAAGCTAGGTCCACAGTTAATGTTGCCTTTCCCCCTTCTCTTGATGATGAGTTTTCTTTCTTTTTTAAGCCTGTGAAACAGATGAAAACAAGGCAAAGCTAGAAAGGGTAACAACAATTTTTATGCCGACTGGAAAAGCTGGTCCAAAACAGCAGGCCTGTCTTTGATTACATCTAGTAATCGAGCTGTGTGCTGCAGAACGACTTGATTTTATTTCAGGAAATGTTAATTGTCTCATTGGAAACCTTCAGCCTACAGAACCTTCCCCAAAATGGTGCCCTTCATATGATTTGGAACTACAACTTCCATCAGTCAGGGAATGCCAGCCTAAAGATTATATGACCCAATGATTTGAATGTACAATTCTAAGTTTATCACTTTTCTTTTTCTATAACCCTGTATCTGATCTACAGATGATAAAATAAGTAGTTAATCAAGATCTCTGAGGTTTTGGTTAATAACTGGGTGATAGTATTTTCATAGCCTGGGGGGTAGTATTTAGATGATGACAAAGTGCATGCAAATTGAGTTCACAAATAGTTTGTACTTTATGAATGAGTGTATATCAGGAATAGCCAGCTTTGGCCTTCTCAACTGGTAACTTAATATTAAAAACACTAATCCGTCTGGAACAATCTGACCTATTTCACAGACTCTACCAGCAAGGGTAGACTCAGACTTCTCTGCTGCAAGAGCTTTTTGCCAGAATTCTCTGACACCCCTTCTCATTCAATGGCGATGGGCAACTTGTGGCCCTCCAGATGCTGTTGCACTCCAACTGCCCTCAGCCCCATGGCCAATGGTCGGGGATGATGGGAGTTACAATCCAGGAGTGCCACAGTCTCCCCATCCTTGTAAGAAACGGGAGAACTGAGGTAGGAGGAAGAACTGAGACTGGAGCATGATGGGAATTTCAGGTGTTGTAGTAGTTTCTGTAGTGGTACAAAGATGAGACCCCCAAATGCAACAAACCCATCCTATCCCATAAACTTATTAACACTTGCACTGCCATTCTTGAAGTGAAGGATGTGGCCATTCCTAAACCGATGAAGAAGCAGTTCCACATTTTTGCCTAAACGAGCCTTGCTAAGCCACAGGTTTGTTTGTTTTTGTTTTTGCTGTGAAATTGCTTTGAGGTATGTTATGGGAGGGGTTAAACCACAGAGCCTAGGGGTTGCTGATCAGAAGGTCGGCGGTTCGAATCCCCGCGACGGGGTGAGCTCCCGTTGTTTGGTCCCTGCTCCTGCCAAGCTGGCAGTTCGAAAGCACGTCAAAGTGAAAGTAGATAAATAGGTACCGCTCCGGCGAGAAGGTAAACAGCATTTCCATGCGCTGCTCTGGTTCACCAGAAACGGCTTCGTCGTGCTGACCACACGACCCGGAAGCTGTATGCCGGCTCCCTCGGCCAGTAAAACGAGATGAGCGCCGCAACCCCAGAGTCGGACACGACTGGACCTAATGGTCAGGGGTCCCTTTACCTATGTTATGGGAAGCAATTTGTACATGGGACCAAATAAATAAAGGCAAATCCTGTAACAAGAAGGAAAGGAGAGGGCTGTGTACCGGCCTTCCTGTGTGTTTCCTCTCATGCAGGAGACTTGGAGAAAATAGAAAGAGGGGAGGGAAAGAAGTGGGACTCCCACAGCTAGCTTCAGAGAGCAAGAGTTGCCCTGTTGACTCCCAGCACCATCAATCAGCACAAAAGCACCTGGAAATGTCTCCTCTTCAGGCAGTCCCCATTTCCAGGTCCAAGAAGGCACATTCGCCCACCCTCCTCACCATTGAAGAATCACAGAGCAGAGTCAAGCTAACTGCCTTATCACCTTCAGATCTCCAAATGCGATTCTGTTTTGGGACTGCTGAGGATGTGGGGAGAGTTTCAGCTCATTTCCCGTATCACTGAAGCAAAAAATGCAGCCCCTTAACATTCCACCTTGAAGTTTTACTCCACAGCACTCAGTGTTCTGCAACAAAGATTGGACATAGCTACGTCCTAGGGCCCAAAATGTGATTTTGCTGTAATTAAGGGCAGCTGACTTGTGTGTCTCCCCCTCCCCAGCCTGAACAACCATATTTCCGCCCTGACTCCCGGCTTCTAATTACTCCTACCAAGGAGAAGCCCTTATTGTCCCTTCCCTTCACAGGAAAGCAGACCATAGCACTGAAATAACTCTCGCCTCCCTCTCCAACTCTGCCAGCCTCAGCACAATGTATTAAATATACAGTGCGTGTTCTAATAAGAAGAGCCAACAGGAGCTGAAGCGCTTGCAGCTGGTGGTACCACCTGTGTCCATCTGTTTCCAGCCAGAGCCATCTCTGACAGCCCCTGGGAGATCCACCAGGCAGGAAGGGAGAGTCCTCTAGTGTAAGAGCCAAAGGCAGAGATAAGATCTATTCTACAGATGGGTTGAGGGTTACACCCCATGTACAACAATGCTACAAGATGCCAAATAAAGGAAACTGTCAGCGCGCCAGAGCACGGCTGGCATTGAACCTGCCTTCTGTGGTTTTCTTCTCTGTTCTCTCTCACTCTCTGGTAGGCCTACTGAATAATTTGTTTCATAGAGGAGCTAGCCAGTTTCTACCCTGACAGACAGGCACTAAGGGCAGCCTTCCCCAGCCCAGATTGTTTTGGACCGCAAGTCCCATTAGCCCCAGCTGGCATGGCCAGTGGAGAAGGATGATGGGAGTTGTAGTCTTGCAACTTCTGGTGGGAAAGGAGTTGGTGAAAGCTGTCTCAGGGGCCTACAGTGCAAGAAACATGTCCCACTGAGACATCCTCTCCTTGCTAAGAGTGCAAAAGATTGCAGCCTTGGTTCAGACCACATAATCTTAGAATCTAAAGTCCACGGACTTCAGTTGTGAAAGTTAACTCTTACACAAAGGGCTTTCAAATGCAAGTACGAATCAGCCTCAAGGTCAGTCTGGAAAGTGGGTCGTGGTGCTCATGAGTCATAAGGCAGCATTTCTGACAAGTGTATATATGCTGCATCTGTTTAGAGAGCATATTCGTACAATTCAGAGAGGTGACATTTTCAAGTTTGCTTTATTGACCCAGGATTCTTTGGGGGAAGCCATGCCCATTAAATAGGGATAAATGTATGGTGTGGATGTGATCTTAGACTCCTAAACCTATTTTGGTCAGCTTCATAATTTTTAGGATGTTATTTTTCGTTTTTTGACTGGAAGCTCGCTAGCCCTTATGGCAGGCCTCTTTGACAGGTGAGAGGGGCCTCCCACTTGCCAACCACCTGATGTCACAACGGTGAGCCAAAACAAAACAGAATTCCTTGATGGGTGTAGCTTAAGCTGCACCTCCAAAGGACGATCCATTACATCACCGGCGATGCAAAGAGATGCCGGCACTTCTAGTAAGCCCCGCCCTGATGGAGAACTCTATATAGCATAGCTGATCGCTGGAGGCTTGCTGTCACAGCTGATAAGCTGATTGGCACGCTTAGCAAGCCTCCCTTGCAAAGAACAACCAGGAGCTTTTTAAGCCATAAGGCTTATGGCTACAATTGTGCAAGCCACTTTTGGCCCTGCCACAGAAACATACATCTGGTGAACTGAGAGCCTAATGTCACAGAACATATTGCAGAATATTTCCAAACCTTCAGAATGAACTCAGCCACGTTGATCATTGGAGTACAGTAATAAATGCACGGTTATTGCTGTGGAAACATAGACTATATATATATATATATGAATGAAACTTGACAGGCATGCTTATTAATACTTTAGAATCCAAATGGTGGACTGGGCTGATGATGTTTGTTGTTTATATTAGTTCTGCTTCCTGGGCACGGAGGAGCGGCAATGTGGAAGACTTTCAACGTTTTGAATTTCCCGTTGGCTAATTTTCTGCCCAGGGATGGTTGGCACCAGCTTGTGGATTGGAAGACCTATCAGAAGTTTGGCTCTTTATTCAGTCATAGACATGTTTGCTTTCTTTCTTCCCTTTGTGTATATCTCTGTTTTTTGTTTAGTTGATGGCTTTGAGTCTGTGCTTTCTTTCACTGCCAGATTGCTCTATTAAAATGTTGGACAATGCTGCATTTCAAATGGATGTGGGAGCTGGCAGGAAGATGCAGGCTGGAAACTGTGGCCTGTGGAAGTTGATGGGGATGTTAAGTCAGCATGACTAAAAGAGTCCCATATATTGCAACACAGTTTTTCTTGACACAGAGGAAACACAGAGCTGATTGCTGCGGTGCATGCTTTCCACAGATTCATTGTAGGAATGGTTTTTGGCCTGTGACCTGCCTAACATTTCATGCAGTGAGGTGCCCTCTCACATGCAGAAGCTCTTTATCATTTTGCCACCCTGACCTCTTTTGGAAGAAGGGCGGGAAATAAACGTTTTAATAAATAAATCACTTTGGATCCTTTTACACAATCCATTCATCCAGCGCCCAGCGCCTTCTGGCGATTCCCTCACTGCAAGAAGCGAAGTTACAGGGAACCAGGCAAAAGGCCTTCTCGGTGGTGGCGCCCGCCCTGTGGAATGCCCTCCCATCAGATGTCAAGGAGATAAACAACTACCTGACTTTTAGAAGACATCTGAAGGCAGCCCTGTTTAGGGAAGTTTTTAATGACTGAAGTTTTAATGTATTTTTAACCTTTTGTTGGAAGCCACCCAGAGTGGAAACCCAGCCAGATCGGCAGGGTATAAATAAATTATTATGATTATTATTACTAGAATGAACTTATATATGAACATGCATCTGTCGTAGTTAACAAGACTACATCAGCTGTGTTCAAATGGTACTTGTTGAGGGGCCTGATTTCAGAAATGAATTATGTCATGGCTATGTTTTTTTTAAGTCAGTCTCCTGGGGATTGTTTGCAAAAGCACAAGAATCCTAGAGACCTGAGTTCAAGTATGGTAAAAGAAATTTCAGCAGTGCACAACATTTATCTGTCCACATTATGCTACAGTAATTGCAAACACTTTGAACATGCACGCTTCTGTTTCCCTGGCTTGAATTTAAAACCACTTCGTTATTAGTTACCTCTAACAATTGCATTAGTATTCCATAACAAAAGCATATTTGCAAAGGTATATTGGATTCCCTGAACAAAAAACAGTTCATTTCAAGCCCATTCCTTAAAAAAATATGGGGTGGAACATTCATAAATAAATATTTGAAACCACGGACCGTCACCTAACCTGAACCAATTTCAAAGCCATTTAGTACAGGGGTCAGCAAACTTTTTCAGCAGGGGGCCGGTACACTGTCCCTCAGACCTTGTTGGGCGCTGGACTATATTTTGAAAAAAAAATATCAACGAATTCCTATGCCCCACAAATAAACCAGAGATGGATTTTAAATAAAATCACACATTCAACTCATGTAAAAACACCAGGCAGGCCCTACAAATAACCCAGAGATGCATTTTAAATAAAAGGACACATTCTACTCATGTAAAAACACACTGATTCCTGGCTGGATTGAGAAGGCGATTGGGCCGCATCCGGCCCCCGGGCCTTAGTTTGGGGACCCCTGATTTAGTAGTTTGGGGTTTGAGTTGGACTCAGAGTTTTGCCTTTCTTATTACACTGAGATTCTCTTTGTTCCTCTCGCATTATAGCCTATTTACAGTGCTGGGTATAATTTATTTTATAGTTTATGTTTTTGTTCTGTTCTGTGAGGCACTTTGGGATGATGTGTGAAGGAAAAAAGGCTTGCTTATATTGGATTGATTGATTTGATTATGACTGGCTTTGGAACAGAGGTACCACAGTGGGGTACTATAAGGAACACTTAGGGGGCCATATTTTTGGTACTCTTGCTAGTAAACATATCAAGCAGAAACTAGCCCAGGAAGGAAACGTTCCATACTTCCTGCAATATTTGTTCTGTTGCTCTAACGGGACAATGGGGAAGTGATTCTCTTACTCGCTAGGTTTGTTCCTTTGTCGTTTCAACCTTACAGTTACTGTTCTCATTTTCACTCATTCCTCAAATCAATAAAACATAGAGCTGGCATCAGGCCAGCTCTTAAGATGGCTCCAGGAATGGGCCAAATTCTGCATGGTGACAAATAATCTTGATTCCCTCTGGAGGAGAATGGGGACTGAATGTGCTGATATCAGCAAAGGTTTAATTTAGGGACAGCCAATGATCAGGTGCCTAAGGAGCAATCATTAGGGAAGGAATTGAAAACTGCTGATATCATAATGCCATTATACAAATCTATGGTGCAACAACATTTGGAATACTGTGTCCAGCTCTGGTTGGCTCACCTCAAAAAGGATATTGTAGAGCTGGGGAAGTTTGAGAAAAGGGCAATCGAAATTAGAGCCCTCAGAATGGCTGATGACACCCTGCAAGTCAGATCTGATATCTGGAACAGGTTTTGTTAGCCATTAGTGACCCTTATCAAATTTATCCATCTATTTCATTCATAAAGAGGGATAATTTGAGCTTGTAAGAGGGAAAGAGAGTCCAGCTTTCAATATTACATCGCTCTTTGGATTATGGATATAATTCCTGCGATTCATACCTCTGAAGCTTTCACCTCTAGGTTTTGCCAATTTTTATTACGCAGCTTTACCATCTGTAGAAGGGACGCGGGCGGCGCTGTGGGTTAAACCACAGAGCCTAGGGCTTGTCGATCAGAAGGTTGGAGGTTCGAATCCCTGCAGCAAGAGGGTTCAATCCCCGACATCTCCAGTTAGGAAGGGAAATGTCTCCTGTCTGAAACCACTGCTGGTCAGTGTGTGGAGATCATTGTGTCAGGTGGAGCAATGGTCTGACTCTGTAGACAGCTTCCAGTGCTAACAGAGCTTGGACTCCCTGCAAGTTTCTTTTCTCATATTCTGCTGCTTTGGCTCAACTACTCCTATATATGGAAGCAATTATCATGTTAACACATACAATTCACAGCATATAGGTTGGCAAGAGGTCTCCATGTTGACACAACTATTTATCCCATACGGGGTTTAAGATTCCAAATGGCTTCAGCAATTGGCACGGATAATACCAAAAACACATGGTTATTTTAAGCCTAGATAATTCCAACCCACTCTTTTTCAGACATGAGAATAATGAGATGCAAGGTTTTTTTTAATAAAAAAGAAAGAAATATGAAGCCATGTGGAATGGTGGCTTCTGCCTCATGGAGGCTCCCTGCCCTAACACAACAATGGCAACTCTTTCTTTCAAGTAAGGGGGATGTCTTCAATCAAGTAAGGGAGATGTCCTCCAGTCTCAGCAAGGAAGCACAGGGTCCAGAAATCAAGATCCCAAGGTAGAGGAGCAAGCCAAGAGGCTCATAACTGAAGAGAAGCTACAGAGATGTATCGGCAGTTGACACACCCTCCCACTAAGCTTTTATAATCCATTTTTTTATTGGAAGTTTTCAACATAGAACACAATCAAAGCCAAACCAATCTAAATAAAAACAAAAGAGAGAAGATAGAGAAGAGAAGAAGCAAAAGAAGTGAGAAGAAGAAGGAGAAGAACAAGAACAAGAAGGAGAAGAAGAAGACGAAGAAGAAGAAGAAGAAGAAGAAGAAGAAGAAGAAGAAGAAGAAGAAGAGTCCTCTGTTAAGGTTGTATCTTAACCCTTATTCCATGCAAAGGACTGTGAGCCCTCCCAGCTCTCACCTGGGAGCTTTCCCCTCTTCCTCCAGCCTCACACCCGGGGAGATTCACCTTGCCCTGCCCCTTCACGCAGGGCCCTTCATCTTATACACATCACCTTCCTGTTTCATTAACCCCAAATAGGAAACATTCTATATAGACAGAATTAGCAGGGATTTAAAAAAATAATAATAATTAGAAGTCATAGAAAATAAAATTAAAACGAGAGATAAGGAAAAGGAATGAGAAGAGCTTCCAGTTCTCTGTCTGACAATTGTGTATATAAAGATTATTCAAAATATTCAAAATACATGCTCCAAACTTTTAAAGGTGAGGCGGAGCAGGCTCACTCAGGACTCACTCACCCTAGACGTCTGCTGCATGAGTTTATGCATCTGGTTCCATCTACAAAGATGGTGCTTGGATGTCAGCTACAATAATAGGTCCTGCCCCGCTGCTTCCAGCTCCACCAACTCATCCTCTTATTCAACCTTTCTCTCTGGCTGCTCGAAGTCCTCTCCCCTCCCTGGTGAGGATAGGTGCTGTACTAGAAAGGTGGAGGAGAGAACCAGCAGCTCTGCTTCTCTGTCTCCGACTTCCAGAATCACAAGGGGAGGACCTCTTTCCTGAATTTCTGGGTGCCAGATTTCTTACGCCCCATTTGCTCTTTCTTCTTCCTCTTCCTCCTTCTGCTGGTCCATCACAGGCCGCTGCCAAGCCATGCCAGACTATTATGGAGTTGAGGTGCCCATGACACCATTGTCTCATGCATGAAAGAAAACCCCATTGAACTCAGAATAATGTACTGCAAGTCTGATGAAATGTTGGTGGGGGTCAGTGGGGGAGTGAGGTGTGCCTTTGTATTTTCCACAGTTCTCCCCTCTCCTCCCAAATATTACATTTTGAACATGTGTTCCCATTGGAGTGATACAGAGCTCTCAGCCTCAGCTGTAATCGTAAAAATAAAAAAATGAACATGAAAACAAAACTTTTTAACTGTCCCCCTTTACACATGAAAAGTGCATTCCCTTTTATTTGCTAGGGGGAGGTCTTTGGGGCTAGCTGTCTAAAGCACTGGATGACTTAGGTCCCAGACATCTGAAATACTATTTCCTTCCCTGCAAACCCTCTCCAGCATTAAGACAGAATGTTCCACTGCTTTCAAAAGCTTGGGGGATGGCCGTCTACCTAGAAGGCATTCTCTGTGACACTGGCAGCCCCTAAGTTGTGGAACTTCCTTTCCATGGAGCACTCTCATTGCAAAGGTTTTGTAATATGCTGAAGATATTTCACCTCTTCATCCTGGTGTTTGACACCTGAGATAATTGTTTTTACAACCCCCCCCCAACTCTTGTGACTCTCCATCAGCTGAACACTGAAAGCCCCACCACAACATCTGCCGCCATCCTTTCCTCCTTGGTTGTGGGCAGCTGTGAGCCACCAGCCATTTTATATTTCCCACAAGTCTTATTGGGGTACTGTGGAAAACTTTAAATGGTGGTCGGCTGCATACTACACCACACATTGTGGCACAATAAGTCCCCACTGCTGATATTGGGAGACTATCAGATGGCCTTCCTTGCACCTGGCTTTGGGCTGGTGACTGCCATTTCTTATTCTTTTCCTAGTTAAGAGTGATTGGGATGGGGGTTAATATTCAGCCAGGTGGAGGGGGGTTCAGAGGGGGGAACCCATTATTATGTTGCAGTGTGGTGTATTGGTTAAGAGTGGTAGACTTGTAATCTGGTGAACCAAGTTCGAGTCCCCGCTCCTCCACATGCAGCTGCTGGGTGACCTTGGGCTAGTCACACTTCTTTGAAGTCTCTCAGCCCCACTCACCTCACAGAGTGTTTGTTGTGGGGGAGGAAGGGAAAGGAGAATGTTAGCCGCTTTGAGACTCCTTCGAGTAGTGACAAAGCGGGATATCAAATCCAAACTACTACTCCTCCTCCTCCCCTTCTTCTTCTTCTTCTTCTTCTTCTTCTTCTTCTTCTTCTTCTTCTTCTTCTTCATATAATCATGGAAGATACACAATTGCTTCGAGATGGAAAGTGAGGTGAGATGTCAAACAAGAACTTGTTTTGTCTCTAGCGCTGACTACCCACTTACACCTTGCCATTGGGAATGTTTAGTGGTGAAGGATTTTCTCTCCCTTTTTCATTTTGCCGAACAACAACAACAACAAAAACAACAACGAAAGCATTGCCATTCTGCAAAATGTAATGTACAGGTTTAATAGGGTTGTACTCTTTGCCTGATATCCCAGGAACAAACAAATGCAATGGAGAATTGCTGACACACTAGAAACCTGCTAGTTCAACATAAACGACTCCCTGTAAATAAATCTGATGTAATTTCCCTATACGTCTTGAGTACAGATTTCAGCACTGCACACGCGGCATTAGAAAGAGCATTAAGAAGAAACAAATCACACTGCTACTTCCTTGGTATGTTAAAACACAGGTTTGCTCAGTCTCAAATGTGCAGCATCAGGGCAAACATGATTGCTAAAGACTATTGAAGTTGGGAAATATTTCCATAAGAGACGTGATAATCAGCCACAAATAGCCACTGCAGTCCAAATGCAGAATTGCTCGGGGTTACAGAAATCCAGTTACAGTGCACAGGCAACAGTTCTTTCAGTCCTTTTGATCAGGAAGTGAACAAGAACTGGGCTCCTTAAAAGAACACACTGTTACTGTTTCTCTGAATTTCCCCCACCTGATGGCTCTAGTAGGAGGGGAAGAAGAAGAAGAAGAAGAAGAAGAGGAGGAGGAGGAGGAGGAGGAGTTTGGATTTGATATCCCGCTTTTCACTACCCGAAGGAGTCTCAAAGCAGCTAACATTCTCCTTTCCCTTCCTCCCCCACAACAAACACTCTGTGAGGTGAGTGGGGCTGAGAGACTTCAGAGAAGTGTGACTAGCCCAAGGTCACCCAGCAGCTGCATGTGGAAGAGTGGAGACGCGAACCCGGTTCCCCAGATAACGAGTCCACCGCTCTTAACCACTACACCACACTGGCTCACAAGAACCTGGAAGAACCTGGAGTTTGCTTGGACCAATCAGCATGGGGGCAACTGTGTGATATAAAAGGCTATGTTGCCTCCCAAGACCTCCTCTTCCTCTTTTGTGGCATCATGGCCTTGGGACACTGTGCCTTTGGGGGCCGAGTAGGGGTTTTTTTTTTTTTTTTTTTTTAGGTGCACCTCAACTGGTCTCTGGCACCCCCGCCATCTTTTTACCTCCTTCAACATGCCCTTAATTTGAATAGCTTATGACATGTCTGAGTTTTGATTTGGCTGTTTTGAGTTAATTGCTATAGACATTTACTGCAGGCAGGTAAGAGGCCTTGTGGAGTTTTGTACGAACCAGAGCGATGTGACTGGCCAGACACTCAGCTGAAAAGCCAAGTGGCTGCATCTTGTGCTTCCTGCTATTTCCACATGGTCATTATTTTTTATCTTATTTGAAAAAAATGACACCCCGCTTCCTCCACAAGGCACTAATTTCCGCTGATAACAAACTCCCCCGATAATAAAATATAATCATACAAAATACAGTGCGACTAAACATCAAGGGCTGCCCTACATACACTGCATTGCGGCAATAAAGTCTCAAGCTTTACTGCATCCAAATAACTGCAGCTGAGCTATATTTTTCCAGGAAAGCTGGAGCTGGGGAAAGGGGCTGCCATTCACAAGCACCTTGTCTGCATCCTCGCACCTCAGCATTTGAAACTGACCCCACACATAGAATCCAAATCTAGACAATGAGCATCAACAGCAGTATCTGAGCTATCCTGAGCAATTTTATTCCCGAACTGCTTTGCAGATATTTTACAGCAGGCTGGCAAACTTTCTGGCATACCTCCACCCAAGCTAGATTTCAATAGACGTATCACAACACTGAAAAGTGCTGATGGAGAAATTCCACAGGGGAAAAAAAATTTATATGCAAGTATGGCAGCAAGAATAATAATAGCTAAGAATTGGAAAGCACAGAAGACCCCAACAAAGGAAGATTGGCTAAATAAATTAAATGAATATTTAACTTCAGCAAAATTAACAGCGGCAATTCGAAACCAATCCAACCAAGAGTTAAGAAATGAATGGAAACAATATGAAGATTATCTAGAAAAATACTGCTCAAAAAGTAACATGCTAATGTGCCTAGATTAGAGTGTGAGGTGTAAAAAGGAATGGGTGAAGGATTATAAATTTCAGAGTAGGAGATGAAAGGATATAAGGATCGCAAGTTGAAAACATTGTATGGATTAAAGGAAATCGAGAAAAGGGTGGAGGGAAGGGTGAAGGGAGGAGGGTGGGTGAAGTTGAATATGTTTGTAATTTTTGTATATTTTTGTCGATGTACAATACCAGAGCTATGGATTATTGAACGTGGAATGTAACGACTGGTAAGCAAAATAATTTTTTAAAAAGAAAGAAAGAAAGAAAAGGGGAAAAAAGAAAAGTGCTGATGGGCGCCTCTGTGAAGGTACGGTGGAGGCGGGGGGAAATATGCCTCTCCTCCTTCCTTCACTGCCAAAGAGTTAAACAACTATATACATTTGTGTAGGCAGCTGAAGGCAGCCCTGTTTCAAGAAGCTTTTAATGTTTGATTCCACCCTTGTTTTTTGTTGGAAGCCGCTCAAGATGGGCGGGGTATAAGGATGATGATGATGATGATGATGATGATGATTATAGCACAGTTATGTGCTCCCTCTTGTGTTTGATCACATTCACTTTGCAACTATTCATTTGTAATTTGCATGCTGCTTTTCTGCACTGTTATACACAAGCCAGGTTACAAGCTGCAGAAATGGCGAAACACGCTTCTAAGAACACACATCCTATTATAATAATCCGCCACTAGCCACCATTCAACCTGATTCATCGCCAGAAGCTCCCTAGGGAACCAGGGGGTGGTTCCTGAGCTCTGCAGTGCTGCAGAGGGCATTTAGGAGTGATTGGGTCTATGGGCCATTCCATCACATCATCCCATAATGAGATCAGGGCCTCATCAGGACCACCAGCCCTGTCAATTTGGAAACCCTCCAGAGCATTCTGGAATCCTTCAGATCTCATTCGTCTCCAAGGCTTAATTGTTCCTGCAGGAGGTTACTGTCACCATCATTTCAAATCTCACCAGGAAATGGTCTGACTGTGACAATGGGCTTATCTCTCTCTCTCTCTCTCTCTCTCTCTCTCTCTCTCTCTCTCTCTCTCTCTCTCTCTCTCACACACACACACACACACACACACACACACACACCATTTTTTTCCATACCATCCCCTGCCCACTCTGTTGCAAAACTCAGATTGAGTGCCACCCCAGCCCCGCGGGTCAGTGATGTGTTGAGTCAGAGGTAAGACAACTGTGGTGTTTGTCATAAATAGGTGTTCCTTGCATAGAAAGCTAACAGCTCAGGAAGAAGGGTACTGGTGATGGTAAAAATATTTATAAGCTTGACAGAAAAAGTGTTTTAAATATAGTTATAATCAGGTGCATGCCTTAACTAAAGTGTAGCAGATATATTAATCAAGCTTTGCTTGAGACCTCACGGTTACAACAACTGACCTGGCAATTGTTTTGTGTGTGTGTGTGTGTGTGTGTGTTACATTGCACCTAGTAACCATTGTCAGCACTGTGGCATCCAGCCCTTTAAGCCCATTTGGGAACTTTCGTATCTTTGGCTTTCTCTCTGACCTTTTGACAACCCTTTTGTGCGCTCAAATCTCTTGACACGTTGCCTTTATAGTGATGGGACTCCTTTGCAAGAAACACACAGACAAGTCATAACTTTGGGCACATTGTATCCAGGAGCAAATGGCATGCTGGGGTGGTAGCGCTTCCCTGACCTCCTGGCTGCTGAGTTTCTGCTGCTTACCAGGAGGGGGAAGCAGTGAGAATGTGGGGAGGTTGGCGCGGTGCAAATTCACCTGCAGAACTCCTGCTGGGGCATTTCCTCCATGCTGACCTCCCTGCCACCTCACCCCTCCACCTCTCCCTCCCAGTAAAGAACTCAGTTGCTGGAGTCCAGGTAAATCTTGCCACTCCACCATGTCATCCACTGCTGATTGTCCCCCTCCTCATCTCTTTCTCCCTTTGTTCAGCAGTGACAAAATCAGTGGCAGCCAACCCCCATGCTACCTGGCACCTACACACTTGTTAGGCCTTGCTGGCCTTATAACTTCTCCCAGTATATTGGGTGGGCTTAAATGGCAAGAGCCAAGCAGTGTCTTGCCCCTGTGAGGCTCAGGACATGCGTGGTGTCTGCCTACACTCCCTATTGTCCTCTGCTTAAGCGGGCTAGATTTATTTAGGATCCTCCTCCTGATGTATTCATCGCCAGGCTTGCAAACACCTAGTTAATCCATTTAGGCCCCATCAGCTCTGTTCATCCACTCATAAACCTATTACCTCTGAGGTGCCGTGCTCAGAGACACAGGTGCCAGCCTGGTGCACAAAGCCCAATTGAGTTATGCGAGCAAGCTGTAAGGGGACCCCTCGTGTTCATGATTCAGGACCGCACGGGGGAATTGCTTGTGTTACGTGGCAGAGCCACTTTATTAAATATCGATTTAAATCACAGCCTTTAATAAAATCTGATCGGAGACCCCTTTCCACCTCCTCCTTTCCACCCTCCCCTTCCTCACCCCCCCTTACATCCTCCATCCCCACGCTCTGCCAACGGGGCCTGCCTGATGACAGTGGCAGCTCCGAAATAAATAGTTAGCAAGCAGCTCGATGGCAAACCCTTATCAACAGTAATGAGGCATTTGTGATAATCGAGTGATGAAATGTAAATGGGCAGTAATGAGCACAATTACATCCACTGGGGAACCATCAAAGAGGCTTCTTTCCTCAGATAGATGAGCTGTTCCATTTGTCGCTGTCCATTGCTGGCTATGCTCTCGGAGAGCAGAAAGCAGAGAGGCAGGAGGAGCTTGCTAGGAGGGAAAGAAAGAAGGGAGTGTGTTAGCAGAACAGGCTTGCTGACAGCCAGGTAAAGAGAAACACACACACCAGAGCGATTGCCTTTAATGCTACCTTAGATGGTTATCCTTTTCCTCCCTGCTTCCCCCACCCCTCCCCTGCTCCTCTAACTTGTGGTCCTTGGGGATGATTCGATTTGCCGAAACGTTTGAAAACTGCCTCATTGGTGCTAACTAGATTAGAGCCGAGCCTATGTCTGTCTGATATACACTGGAAATATGCAGGGTGACTGCAATTGGCTTTCAGCTGGAACCGAGCTCCAGAACCCTGGGATGGTTGCCAGGGCTACTGCTTATGTCATCTTTGCGAAGCAAGGAGCTGGCAAGGAGAAATACTGACAGGCACAGGAAACCGGGTAACTCAGCACTTCGGTAATCTTGACTGCTCAGTGTTAACAAAAATTGGTGCCTGCACGGTAGGAAAGTAATGCATGATCAAAGTAGCCTAATCCTGTCCTGGATTAAGGCAGGTAATTCCTGTGACTAAATAATTCTCGATACGAGGAAAGAAACACACCAGAAAGGGGGAAATTGCACAGAGCGCATTTTGGACCATTGCCTCATTTATTTCTGGGTGCTGGTGTAGCATCGTGGCCAGGAGCCAGGAAGCAAGAAGTGCTCAGTTTGAACCTCACCTGTCAATAGTTAGGTCACCTTTGGTTATCCATAAGTCTCTGAGTCTCCTACCTCCATCTGCATAATGCAGTGACTGAAACTCACTCTCCTACCTTACAGGGCTGTTGTTATGGGTTGCAATGAGATGACGAATGCGCTTTGAACGGTGCAGTAGATATTGCAGGCACTTTGAAGGTTTGAAAACATTGTGCAAGCACCAGGAGTTTTTGTTATTGTTATCTTATTTAGATGTGAAGTCCGTGGCAGCCCAAAGGCTTGGGGGATAAAAATAAAAATGCATATTCCCATTCAGATATTGTTGCACTGTTGAATCTTCCACCTCTCACATCAGCCCTCTCCACAAGCTCACACCCAGTTCATCCTCTATACTCACATCTCTTCTGACTCATGACTTCAGCTTTTAAAAGATGGGTGGGGCCAGATGGGCGGGGTACAAATTATTATTATTATTATTATTATTATTATTATTATTATTATTATTATTATTATTTGTGACCCCATAGACCAGAGCACGCCAGGCACGCCTATCCTTCACTGCCTCTCGAAGTTTGGACAAACTCATGTTAGTAGCTTCGAGAACACTGTCCAACCATCTCATCCTCTGTCGTCCCCTTCTCCTTGTGCCCTCCATCTTTCCCAACATCAGGGTCTTTTCCAGGGAGTCTTCCCTTCTCATGAGGTGGCCAAAGTACTGGAGCCTCATCTTCAGGATCTGTCCTTCTAGTGAGCACTCAGGGCTGATTTCTTTAAGAATGGAGAGGTTTGATCTTCTTGCAGTCCATGGGACTCTCAAGAGTCTCCTCCAGCACCATAATTCAAAAGCATCAATTCTTCGGCGATCAGCCTTCTTGATGGTCCAGCTCTCACTTCCGTACATTACTACTGGGAAAACCATAGCTTTAACTATACGGACCTTTGTCGGCAAGGTGATGTCTTTGCTTTTTAAGATGCTGTCTAGGTTTGTCATTGCTTTTCTCCCAAGAAGCAGACGCCTTCTAATTTCGTGACTGCTGTCTCCATCTGCAGTGATCATGGAACCCAAGAAAGTGAAATCTCTCACTGCCTCCATTTCTTCCCCTATTTGCCAGGAGGTGATGGGACCAGTGGCCATGATCTTAGTTTTTTTATGTTGAGCTTCAGACCATATTTTGCGCTCTCCTCTTTCACCCTGATTAAAAGGTTCTTTAATTCCTCCTCACTTTCTGCCATCAAGGTTGTTAAGGTACCACTATTTGGTTGGAAATTGGGTCCCTCCCTATGTCTTGATGAGTTGCCTTTTGAAATTTGCCCCAGCTCTCCAGCTCCTTTATTATTGGCCCACTCTTAATAAGATTTTAGTGTTCCCTTCTGATATGGGTACCACTGAGCTGAATGATAGGAGTTTCTGGACAAATGAAAGGAAGTACTCAGGCAGTGCAAGTTATACTATGGAATTTGCTGACCACAGAACGTGGAGATGGCCACCAGTTTAGATGGCTGTTAAAGGAGATCAGATAAATTCATGAAGGAAAAGGCTATCAATGACTACTAGGCGTGATGGCTGCATGCTACCTCCTGAATCAGAGACAGCATAATTGGACAAAAACGGTGAGAAAGGGCTATTGTGCTCATCTTCACCATAGAGCTTCCTAGAAACATCTGGTTGGCCACCTGGGGATACAAGATGCTGGTCTGATCCCGCAGGGCTTTTCTTAGGTTCTTCAGATTTATCCATATTTGTTTTACCTGTGAGAATCACATGAAGATGCAAGAGAAGTAGGCATTTTTGATAACTAAAGTTCAGAGAATGTGGCTTTAACTGTATTTATGAATCACTGAGGTCTTCTGCTTATTGGAAATTCATTAGCTATTAAATTATATTGGCTATTGACCTCAATCCTCAAATGTAAGCAATAAGATTTCAATTGCACTAGTTTAAAAGCATTAAACTGTAGCAGCTGGCATTATATCTGCTCGCTCTCATAGTCTTCTGTGCATTCCACTTGATCGTAGCATTTTAAAGAAAATGATGCTGTGTTAGGCATAATTTTGAAACTACCACCTTTTACTACATATTACTCACCCAGTGAGCTCATGGCTTGTTATGAACAGTGGTGTCTGGTTGCTTAAACCTGGTGGCTTGACATGAGACGGCTCTGTTATGCTAGCATTTCCTCTTGAATTTTTAAGACAGGAACTATGTCATAGGGAAGTCACAGGGCCGCTGCAAAAATGGTAGCCTTGTGTTAGGTTCTCCTCTGCCACTACATAATATGTAATGCAACTTATTTATTTATTGCTTTGTGTCCTCCTGAAATCATTATGCTACATGCCCTGTTGATGTGCAATGGTGCCATTACATAAAGGTAAGTACCAGCATTGTACTAGACTTTTGAAAGACAGAGGAATTTGACATGGTTTGGTGACAACCCCCTCTGTTTCAAAACATCTATCTATGCCCTTAATCATGGACCTGGCCAGTGTCTTATGTATTGATGGTAATTTATCTCATTCTTCTGAAATAGAAGCTAAAGGCTAGGATAGTTTCAGTGATGGTGGAAAAGGTCCCTCCTTCCTGTGATGAAATAGGCCAATCCCCCCCCTTCCCCCTGTTTAGTAAAATCTGGAGCACAGATCATTATAGTGCCTTTGGCAGCTAATTTGAACATCAGTGACTCAACTTTGAGAAGGAGCTTTTTCTGCCCTAAAGAATATCTCAGAGTTTTCCGACTGCAGTAATTGAAAAATCCCCAAACACTCGCTCACGGAGGAGATGCACATTACTGCAGGAACAGTCTACAAATTGTAAAGTATTCAATTTACATTCCCACCACCTCAGGGCAGTTGAGAAGAATTTATATCTTCAGAAACCTTTGAACTAACAAAAGATAAGATTCAACAGCAAAGTCTACTTGCATAAAGATTTTTTTTAAAGCTCCCTTCATTTTTGTTCTGAAGGAAATATCTTGTTGAAACTGAGGTTAAAGTCATTTACCTGGAACTTATGAAAGCACTGGAAAGAGCAAGAAATGAGTTATGGACATGCTTGTGATTCCTGAATTGTGGCTAATCAGGGGAGCTCTTCATGGTTATCCAGGTGTGGCCGCCACATCAAATGGCCACTGGACATCATTGTGTATGGGTAGCCATTTTTGTGTGGAAGCAACATCCATGTGGTGCTCAGGTCATTTTAAACACAAGCTGCCCTCAACATTTCACATCACAGCATTTGAGGCCCATTTAGTGGTTTTTCCTAAAATGAAGTCCAAAAGAAAACAGTTAGGCTGTAGAATGTATTGCTTTGCAGATAAATCCAAAATTTAATGCAAATTCAATTCATTTCAGAACACGAATGCTAAAAGATCCCCGTAAACAATGTCAATGCAGTTATTTATTAACAAGTGTACATAAAATAAATAACCGTTAACAATAAAATCAGTTGTATTTCCACGATGGATTGTGTCGACTAAAAGATTGCATATATTTAAGAGTCAATGGACTTTGGCCACCTCATGAGAAGAGAAGACTCCCTGGAAAAGACTCTGATGTTGGGAAAGATGGAGGGCACAAGGAGAAGGGGACGACAGAAGATGAGATGGTTGGACAGTGTTCTCGAAGCTACCAACATGAGTCTGACCAAGCTGTGGGAGGCAGTGGAAGACAGGAGTGCCTGGCGTGCTCTGGTCCATGGGGTCACGAAGAGTCGGACATGACTAAATGACTAAACTACAACAAGAAGAAGAGTCAACAGAGATTCTTTTCTGTAACTTGCAAATCTTGAGATCATGAAGGAGCTGCTCGGTTATGTTGTTTTTCCATTGTGATGTTTTTCTCAGAATTTACATATGTACATATCACCTCATATCCACTTTCCTTATAAAGCAGGGGTGGATAACCTGAGACCTTCCAGAGGTTGCTGGACTACAACTCCTCTCATCCCTGACCATAAGCCATTCTTGCTGAGGTTCCATGAATGACTAGAGAGCCTATGCTCCGCTGCAAAATTCTTCAAAATCGTTTGAAGAACTACTGTTTTTCTGTTTGCACATAGTTTTGAGAAGTGCAAAAAAGTAGACTCATTAAAACACAAACTTAATTTCTTACCCATCACCACCCTAGCCCAAGTAAAGTTTACTCGTGGCCGAATCCCAGTGAAACCAATAAAAACAAGTTGTTCAAACTCAAGACTGTTTGCTTTTAGTTGGGCATAATTAGGATAAACTTTTGCTAGATTAGGGTGACAATGAAGATCTTCTTAAATGCTGTTGCCATAACTTCTTACTCGCAGGAAAGATGATATTTTTGCATCTCTCACTCCAACAAATCTGAAAAGTCCTTGACCCATTAAGGAATACGCTGCAAAGTTGGGAGTTTCTTCCAGAAGAAAACATTTGAGGAATTTTAAAGGATGTATAGGCATGTGGACAGATCTGTCAGTTCTGGTTTCTCTCAGTTTATCCTTTCCCCAATGCTAGGGAATTGGCTACATTAGTTTTTTAGTTGTTGTTTTTTAAAAGCATTTTAAATGCTTTATAACACTGTGGCACCAGATGGCGCTATAGAATTCCATTTTTCGGCAACGTGATTTCCCGTTATGAGGTTTACAACACATTTTCCCGAAACATTTTTTGATGTGTCTAGATCCAGCCTTAAATTCAGTTCTTCACATTTCCACATCCGTTTCTGAGAGAGAGAGAGAGAGAGAGAGAGAGAGAGAGAGAGAGAGAGAGAGAGAGCAGTTCTCTTGAATTCCACCAGCACTGGGGTGCATTTTCCCCCCTCTTATACAGATTCTTGTAAAGCAATTTTCCTTAATATACCACATTTTTTATATTATTCTCACTAATATATGCAATTTATGCACACTTACCCTAATATATTAATTCTGAACACATTACTTGTCTGGAAAGCTGCCCGACAAAATTTGGAGAACTGCAGATTTCAAAGAGCAGATATGTTTCAGAAAGAGTGAATTAGGTGCCTTTAAGTGCAAGTTGAATCTAATTTCTCCCATATCCCCTTGGATCCTACTGAAATTGTTCAGGACCATTATTGCATACCCTCAGGTTCTTCTCAGATTTTACAGAAGGGTTTGTGGGTGGGTGTGCCTATTTCATCACAGGGCAAAGCAGCCCTTTCTATGACCAGGAAGGCTTCTATGCCAGAAGAGTGAGATAAATGCTTGACAATGGATAAACACTAAGTTCATGATTAAGGACAGAGAGAAAATTAGAATCTTCTGCAGCGTTTTTTCAAAGTGGTCTCTGGGTGAGTGTGAATGGGCTCTTCACACAAACAACTCTACGAATAGCTGCTTATGCAGTCCAGGTGTTCTGTAACAACTGCATGCCCCCCTTGTTTCATTGCCATTTGACCTCACTTATTACCTTTACCCCTCCCTGTACCTTGTAATTTGTTGATCTAATTTAGGTTCAGATTTTCACTTTAGCAACCCTGTGGATCGGGGGTGGGGGGTGGGGGTAAAGTATGATCAGATAAAGACTGCAGATCCACTGTTGTAATGGAAATGACTTGATTGGTCTAATGATACATAAAATTATTCCTTCATTTTCCTGCAGAAAAATAATATAAACTTTGAAGAAAGAGGAAGGAAAATACAATATTCTAGTATAATACTTAGAAAATAATATGGATTACAAATCACATAAAAACAGCATTATAATTCTGTTGGTAAAGCACTCAGACTTGTTTGAATGAGACTCCTAGAGTGCCTATTTCCTTCTCTAACTGAAGATGGGGACTCTTTCTAATTTTGTCTAGCCTACTTAGTTTCCAAAAAAAAATTCTAACCTCCCTAGCATTTTGGAATAAAGATCATAGTTTCTTAGCCTGTGCATGTGCACCAAATTAGTGTGTGCATGCATACATACATACCCACACAGCAAATACACATGTATACATACACATCTGCCACCTGGGGAGCACACACTAAGCATCTGATGAAGTGGAGTCTAATCCACAACAGTTTATGTGATAATAAAAAAGTACATGCAAAATTGTAGTTTTGTGAATTCCAGGATACACTGATTTGATTTGCACCTGCCAGACTCAGAAGCAATTTGCAGTATGGGGCAGAGATGCTATGCTAGCTTCCTGGCAGGTGAGTTGCTTACCAAGAGATAGGTGCAGTACAAATACACAAGCAGAGCCAGCCTGACACTCCTGCTGGTGTGTTCGCACCATGCTGACCTCCCTGTCACCCCTCCCCTCTAAGTCTCATCCTGGTAAGCAACAGAGACCCACCTCTCAAGAAGCTAGCATAATGAGTGTCCAAGAGCTGCTTCTGCCCAGATTAACATACAGACTACAATATGGTTCTTTTGTATGTCCCAAATGCAGTCGTGGACTGAAAACAAAATGTATCAACATACATTTTAAAACGTGCTTTTGAGGGAGTTCAATTTGGGGACAAAATGTGTGGTATTCAATTTAGAGTAGACACATTGATTTCAATAGTTTTATTCTAACACATGGCATGTTTAGCATGTTTAAAAATATGTATTTAAATATATATTTCAACGAATGTTTTTCAAAGGACTAAAACAAACACTGATTCCATAAGCAGATGGAAGTGACTTGTGGGTGAACATAAGCAAAAGTGATTCAGACTGAAAATAGACCAATTTGTCCATATTTACCATAGTATATCTATTAGTCTGTAGGATGCCAGAACCCTCTTTGTTGTTTTTGAGTCACATGTATGGGTGTGTTCAGTCTGGTGGACCATAACTTTTGCATCCTTTGTGATAAGTATACTTGTTCATCGGCTAGTGAGACCCAGCTCATAAGTGCAACCTGCTGCGAAAAGGGGCCACATGAAGGCTGTCATGTGAGAGAAAGTTGTGCTATAAGTGGTTTGTCTGAAATGACCTCCATTGTGGTACAGTTGATACCAGCTGTGTCATCGTGTATCGAACAGATCTTGGCATATCCTGAACTTGAAATGTTCATGACCCAATACACAGACAACTTTGCTTAACTCTGGTGGAGATTTACACCTTCACTTTTCTGCCTGACCAGTTAACAACACAAATATTATACTCCCTGTCCCTGTTCTCTTTCTTCATTCATTGCCCATTTCCTTCATCTCGTGTGCCCTGAAATTATTGCCCTATGTTTTATTCCCTCCTCCCTTTTGTTCCAAGTGTTTCACTTCTCTCCATCCCTCTCTCTTTTTAGATCAGCATGCATGTTTTAGTGAGAAGAAAGGTCAGGTTTGCAGGTAAAAAGGTAAAGGACCCCTGGACGGTTAAGTCCTGTCAAAGGTGACTATGGGGTTGCAGCGCTCATCTCGCTTTCAGGCCGAGGGAGCTGGCGTTTGTTCACAGACAGCTTTCCGGGTCATGTGGCCAGTGTGACTAAACCGCTTCTGGCATAACAAAACACCATGACAGAAACCAGAGCGCACAGAAATGCCTTTTACCTTCCTGTTGCAGCGGTACCTATTTATCTACTTGCACCGGTATGCTTTTGAACTGCTAGGCTGGCAGGAGCTGGGACAGAGCAATGGGAGCTCACCCCATCATGGGGATTTGAACTGCCAGCCTTCTGATTGGCAAGCCCAAGAGGCTCAGTGGTTTAGACCACAGCGCTACCCTCTCTCTCTCTCTCTCTGTGTGTGTGTGTGTGTGAGAGAGAGAGAAAGAGAGAGAGAGAGAGAGAGAGAGAGAGAGAGAGAGAGAGAGAGAGATGGAAAATATCTATAAACCACAGTAAGATAGATATTTTAATAAGTTGTATGCACTGTGCAGAGAAGGTGCCACCTTTAGGAGAGGTCTTGCATCATTTCCCATTACAAGTCCCATTACAAGGGGCCACCTAACAGAAAGGTAAGGAATTTGGCCAAACCAATTAAAAGAAAGGCTATCAATCGCACACGCTCCACTCCAAAGACCCCCCCCACACACACTGAATTAGTAAACAATTCTAATTGTTCTGTGTTCAGTATCAATAGCAGCTAGGGTTACAAGGTCTAACACCTCGTTCAGTTCAAGTAACTAGTAATAGACACACTAGCACTATTCTTGCCATGTAGGAAGTGGTCTTTCCCTTCCTGTGCCCCCAACCCTGTCCTGATCAAAGGCCATTCCATGTAATTGCTGATCTAATGATATCCTTTCACTTTGACTGGGTTTTGCATTTGTACAGGAAAGGGGGAAAAATAACAAAAGAAGGAAGGAGAAACCAATTTTATTCAAGCCTCCCTAGAACGATGCAATTACCCATAAGAATATCCAATGCTGATTATTATGTGGAAAACTGAAGGAAGGTTTCTAATGCAATCATTGATTTTACGTTGTTTGGTTGTGTGTGTGTGTGTGTGTGTGTGTGTGGAGTATTTTTGTGAGGTTTGTGTGTGTGAGAGAAAGGGTGGTGGTGGTAGTATAGAAATTGATAAATGTTTCTATTAACTAATAACCCAGGAATCAACAGTCTTATAAAACTGGGCTTATTCAGCCCAGGAAAATTAGGCAATCCATCATGACTGATTTGTTCACGTTTCCCCCCTGCAAATAAGTGAGATGAAAACTTTAAAACCAATAAGATAATGCACTTAACAAATTCAGCTGAGAGAGATGGATAAAGTAAGACGCCACTGGCATCAGTTAAGGAAAATCTGTCGTGTTTCCAATTATTTGAGCAGATTTTGTATCCCCCATTTGCTGCCAGACTGACTGCATCTCTCTCCCCCCAAGCCCCCCACCCCTCCGCCGCCACCCGCCACACTTTCTCCCCTCTTTCAAACCAGATCATCTGATCTTAAATCAGAACAAGCTCATCATATCGCACTATGAAAGGCCAACAGGGGATAAATGACACCAGATGTTATATGAGTTTTCTTTTAGGCTTTCATTGCAGCCTTGCTGCATTCCCCATGCTGCTTTTTACTTGTCAAAAACTAAAATGTGCTTTGATAGATAACAACCCCATTTTCTTTCCCTGGCTGAGCTTAGAGAATGCTATTAGGTATTACTATTGATGGTGCTTAACTGGGGAACACAAGCTGAATCCTAGGAATGGGACCGTGGGATCCGAAGGTGTGCTGGGTTGCCCCCACCGCTGCTGCTTATTCTCCTATGATACACATTGTCTGATCTTTTTGAGGGTAATCTGCCAGATGATTTTACAAAATGTAAATTCAGAGAATGCTGCCACTTAGGGAAGCACAATGGGGGAGAGCAGGGGAATGGAAAACTCTTGCTAGGATCTTCAAACGTCCCTTGGGAAACCTTAAGACCAAATTGATGTATATTTAGCAGCATGTAGGTGAGATAACAAAAGATTTCTAACTCTGGAAGACAAAGCCGAAATAACCAGTTTGCTAGGCATACTCTAAAGCAGGTTCCCAACCTGACTGGAGGATGTAATTACCAGATGGTTTGGCAAGTTTGTTTCTGCTGCTCTTTTTGACGTTAAGAGCTGTTCGACAGTGGAACAGGCTCCCACAAGAGGTGGTAGACTCTCGTTCCTTGGAGACTTTGAAGCAGAGGTTGGATGGCCACAGTGGCGTAGCTAGCCACTTGGGTGCCTGGTGCAGGGGCGTGCCCTGGAGCCGTGGGCGGGGCGATCCGTGCCCATGGGGGTGGCGCGAGCCTCTTCGGCGCTTGGAGCCTCTCCGCCACCTCCCCCTCAGCTGTAGGGCGGCTGAGGGAGAGGCAGTAGGCAGGCGCAAGTCCTATGCTGCTGTTTCAGGCAGCGCGGAACCTGCAGGCACCTAAGCCACCAAGTCACTCACTCCTAAAAAGTTTCGTGAGCCCAATTTTTTTTTTTAAAAAAAAATGATTTTGTCACACCCCCTCAGTGATGACACCTGGGGCAGACCGCACCCCCCCCCACCCCCTTGCTCCACCACTGGATGGCCATCTGTCATGTATAATCTAGTTGAGAATCCTGCATTGCAGATGGCCTGCAGGGTCCACTTCCAACTCTACAGTTCTATGCCACTTGTCGCCATATATGAAGGGAAACAGGTAAACTCAGTCCCGGCCTTACACTTGATGTGTCAGTGTCTAACAGTTAAGCTATGTACACATTTGCACCTTAAAACGCAGCAAGCTCATTCTTCAAATGCACACACCGCACCTTAACTGAGATGTTAATGTGGCTTAGGTTTTCAAATTGGATTGAAGCTGGTTTGACGGGAAATGCATCAACCGATTGGGTATACTTATGACTGGAGGAGCGGTTTTTCCTCTGCTCCATACATACCCAATGTGCACATGCACCTCAGTAAAAAAGTGAGCAGGATATTCACATTAATTGAATGAATTGCTATGTCGCTGGCCGAGGCCCTGAAGCAATCTGTAAGAGTTCATCGCTTCAGAAAGCTGACACAAAGTTGGGTGAACTGCAAGTCCAGAAATGATTTTAGCAATGTTTAGACCTTTTCCAAATTAAGCTAGGATTCAGGAATGCAGAAACCGAACAAATTCATGGAAAATAAAGGTGTGGAACGGGGGATATCTGCTCACCCATTTTTGTGTAGACTAGACACCACCAGCTGGTATTATCAGATAGCTTCAGGAACCACTGCCAGTAGTGATAACTGCTGAGGTCTTCCATGGACATTGACACCAGCCAGAGCTTCTTCTTCAGGCTGCCATGGTTACCGGTATGTCTACTATCTTAGTTTTCTCGAAATGTAGTGTCTTAAAAATCCAGCCATTCTAGGGCATTGTGGGTAAAAAATGGCCACGGCCACAAAAATATGGCAGCCACTATGCTTTTTTCTTTTACCCACAATGCTCTGGAACAATGAAACTTCTAGAGGCACTGCATTTGGGGGGGGGAGGTTAAAGACAAGGGGGCCCCAGTCCTTGATCTGCTTCTGGCTTCAGGATTGAGCAAAAACTTGAACTTGTTTCCCTGCATCTCAAAACCCAGCATGTACCACATTGGTACTATACAAAATACAGAAATTCAGAGATCTGCCAATGGACAAATATGCATGCGGGAAAAGCTGTGACCCAAATGCATTGGGGGGGGGGAGTTGGAGAGACATGCATAACCCATTCAACATGATCAGAGAAGGGTGTTTTGATGGATAAGTTTACACCCCTACACACACACAGAGAGAGAGAGAGAGAGAGAGAGAGAGAGAGAGAGAGAGAGAGAGAGACCTGGACTGTTGCTCTGCCCCTATTAAATAGCTGAATTATTGGTTCTGATTTGCTATGGTTTGAGATGTAGAGCATCAGTGAGCATATTTTCTGCTCTTTGGCCTAACTGAACTGCTGGATTTGCTTTGGTGCTAGCAAGGTCTGCTTGAGCAACCTCCTAATGTGATTATAATATCTACTCTTCTGCTTGTATTGTGGTATTATTTCTTGTTATGTTCTCTGAAGCAAAATACTCCCAGGATATTGGCTGCAAGAAGCTGCATTGTAATCATTTCAGAAAGTTAAAAAAAAAAACCAACCTCAAACAAATACAGTCTACATTAGTTCTGTTTGAGGTCACAGGAAGAAATCCTGATTTTCCCAGCATATAGATATTTGCTTTTGCGTCTCCTTTCCAGCTGAGATTGATGCCGGCAAGTAAAGGGATTTGAATGCATATTGGCCTACTCTCTTTGCTGCTTTGATTTGCCGGTGAGCCAAGCAGAACACAATTAGTGCATATTGACACCTTTGCAGGAAGTGCTCATAAGGGAAAATAGGAAATTGAAAACGGCCTTTCAAAAGATGGGAGGAAAATCCTGCCTTGCTTAAATAAATGGAGAGAGGGAGAGAGGCAGCGAAATGCTCTGTCAGGATATTTGTATTTCTATATCATTTAGGAAAATCCTATTATAGCTTTAGCCACAGAAGCATTCCTGGTGTGCAAGATAGAGGCAGTTCATAAAAATACATAGTGTTTTGCAGCGGGAAAATAGGACAACCTATTGCTTTCTGTGGATGGCTGCGTTACACCCCAGTTCCCATCAATAGAACATAATCTCATTGCAGCAAGCGGTGCTCAATATCAAGGAAACACGGGTACCATAAGGTACTGCAGGCTGCCAGATACCTAAAGGACACAAAGCTTTGTGTTATAACAAGGGACAATACCTCCGCAACAAGGCTTCGTACCGTGGAGCGGCACTGCATAGGTGTGTATGTCTGCGTGTCTATGGAGTGCACGCTCCTTTCTTGTCTTCCCAAACCGTATCTCTGATTCAGCCGCTGCTGCCACTGAAAGCAATGACAGCCATCCAATGAATCCCTCCTCAATTAGTGCCAAATTAGATGCCTGCTGTTAGTGGAGTCCTGCCGCACCTAGAGTCCTGGGACCACGGCTTCTGCATGCGTGGCAATAATATGTAAACCGGGTCGACTGCTAATCACATCATCTTCTGAAAAAGAAAAAAAAAAAAAAAAACCCTGTGCACATTGTGTTTTTCACTCTTTTTCCCATCAGTGCAAAAGCACCGAAAGGAGAGTTAAGTTTGGTTGTGCAGTTATCCCAATGATTAAAATATAATAGACTAATGAGATTACGAAAGCTGATTGTGAACAAGACCAATTGTGTTAATTGGAGCCTCCTGAATGGCAATTTGAGCTGCCGCTGCTGCTGCCGCTGCTGAGTTTTGAAATATAATCAGTTTTACTAATTTTATCTGATTTCTTAATGAAGCTTGCCTTGAGCAATTGTTCTATGTGTTCTTTAGCAAACAGCGTGTGTCATAACTGCTGACATTAATCTTGATTACTTTAGTTAAAATAAATAGTTTTACTTGGGCGGCTTTCAGAAAATACATTAGGGGTGAATGTTATATGTTTGGGGGTGGGTGGGAGAAAATGGGAAGATCTTTTTATATATATCTGACTTTTTTTAAAAAAAACTGTTTGGCTTTTAATATTTTGTTTGCCAAGGATCGAAAGTGAAGTGCCTGTGTCTTAGGTGAGAGGAACCTTTGTAATTGCTGCTTTGTTCCGTTTCTTTATTTCCTGCTGTTGGGAAGTATAAAAGGTGTATCTATCCCTAAACAGTTTAGCTGTCCCCCCACCGCATCCCCACTTCTTTCATGGTGAAAGAGCCTTCACTAAGCCGAACATCAGTGCCATTGAACACGCAACTGGCAAGAACTCAGAAGCCAAATAATATTAGCGGAAGCATCGAGAAACGGTTTGTTTATGCAAAGTTGGCACACAAGTATTCTGACTGTTTCACGCTCCAGCTGCTAGTACTAACACACCCGACTATAAAAGTGCTTTCTCATAGAAGTCATTTATTTTTTATGTGAGATTAATGTACTCAGGATGGTTCTGTAAAGCACAGAGTGACACGAAGCCACCAGCCAAAATTAACGCTGCAATATATTAGAGGGAAACTGGAGCTTAGCAGCATGATCCAAGCTATACTTACTCAGAAATATAAGCAATGTTTTCAGGGGGGAAATTGCCAAGAGTTGGTTCTTGCATGCGATGCGATATCTGTGGTGGTCCATTCACACAAGCAAGCTGTCATGTGTCACATACATATATTACCCAGGGCAGGTTACAAAATAACAAGCAAACAAAAGTTTATTAATTGGGAAAAGTAGCTTCAAAACAATTCAAATACAGTGGTGCCCCGCTAGACGAAAATAAATCGTTCTACAAGTATCTTCGTAGAGCGAATTTTTCGTCTAGCAAAGCGGCAATGGAGCGCGGAGGTTTTCGCACCAAAATTTTTTTTTTTCCGTCTTGCGAGGCAGCCCCATTGACATTTTCATCTTGCGGGGCAGCCTTCCGCTAGCGAATGCCTTTCGTCTAGCGAGTTTTTCGTCTAGCAAGGCATTCGTTTAGCGGGGCACCACTGTACAGTCGTACCTTGGTTGACGAACGTCTTGCGACTCGAACGTTTTGGCTCCTAAACACCAAAAACCCAGAAGTGAGTGTTCTGGTTTATGAATGTTCTTTGGAACCCGAACGTCTGACGTGGCTTCCAATTGAGTGCAGGAAGCTGCTGCAGAAAATTGGAAGCCTCGCCTTGGTTTTCGAACGTTTTTGGAAGTCAAACGGACTTCCAGAACAGATTCCGTTCATCAACCAAGGTATGACTATAATCAAAATCACAGACTACTATGATTACATAGGTTGGTAAATTAGGAATTCCTCAGAGTTTTAGGCAGTGCTTTTTTCTGGGGGTATGCAGGGGTACGCATACCCCTAAACATTTTGTGAATCCAATGGGAGAAGAAACTTTTTTAAAAAAATAAATAAATATTTCTTTTCTAGCACGGTGAATCATCAGTTCCGTTGCTACCCTTGATGGCGGCCTCATTCCCTGTCATGGTGTTTCCTGAGTCTCAGACGGAATGAGAGTACCCTTAAACATATTTATAGAAAAAAAGCACTGGTTTTAGATAAAAAGGCATTCCTCAGCATGTCTTTGACACATATACAGTGTTGACACAAGATGCACATTTAGAGGCAGTGAGTTCTAAGGCCTGGGTTTCCACCACAGAGAAGGCCTTCTTTGCACACCAGTGCCCAACAAAACTGCCAAGGGTGGTGGAATGGCTTAAAAGACTTACCACACTAGTTTGCATGGGAGTAGATGATCTTTCAGGTATCCAGTACCCAAGTCATTTAGGGCTATATATGTCAAAGTCAGGGTTTTGAGCTGGACCCAGATGCAAATATGCAATCCCTAACAACTCTCTCAAAATTGGTGTAATATGAGATCTACCAGTCATAATGAACATGTATCTGACAATTACGTCTTACTTCCTTCATTGGACTGGTCATGTTGTGCGGATGCCTGATTATCGTCTTCCAAAGTTACTACTCTATTTCAAACTTAAAAATGGAAAGTGCAATGCTGGTGGTCAACAAAAGAGGTTTAAAGACTCTCTCAAGGCATATGTTTAAAAATGTAGTATAAACACCAACAATTGGGAAACACTGGCCTGCGAGCGTTCCAATTGGAGAACAGCCTTTACCAAAGGTGCCATGGACTTTGAAGATGCTTGAACTCAGGACGAAAGTGAGAAACGTGCTAAGAAGAAGGCATGCTTGGAAAACCCTCACCATGATCAACTCCTGCCTGGAAACCTATGTCGCCACTGTGGAAGGATGTGTGGATCCAGAATTGGCCTCCACAGTCACTTATGGACTCACTGTTAAAACCGTGTTCATGGAAGACAATCTTACTCGGCTATAAGTGATCGCCAAAGAAGAAGAAGAAGACTTCCAGATGAGACAAATGACAACAGGTGTTGGTAGTGTGGCAAGCTACACACGTTGACATTTCTTCTTTAAAACTATTGAAGGAGCAGAAGCCCTGTTCTCTTTTACATCTGCCCAGCCCAGTCTTACATCTAAGTCAGAGATCCAGGACTGCTACAAAAGGCAATACCTGAAGGTAAGGACTGGTTCAGACATGCATTTTCATCACTTGATTGCTTGCATGTGTGAATGGGCCCCCATGGCTATCACACCCTAATTAGGGGCAAATGGGTGCATGTGAGCAGCATCATGGTTGCAGTTTGGAAGCACATGAAGAAGGCAGCAGCTCCATGTAGCAGGTTGTTTGTGTAAAGTAGCTGCTATTTATTATTATTATTATTATTATTATTATTATTATTATTATTATTAAAATGTGTATACCGCCCTATACCGGTCAGTGTCAGAGCGGCTCGAAACACAAAGTTACAGTATACAAATCACAAAATACACAATAAAAATAATCAAAGCACAAAATACATAATGAAATACGAAATAAAAGTAGTTTTGACTGCTCCAGCATAACCTGTGGGGAAAAACAGGGGTTGCTGTGTTGTTGTTGTTGTTGTTGTTGTTGTTAAACTGCTTAACTTGCACAGAGAACCATTTCACATGAACAGCCTGCAACCCGCTGCCCAATTAAAAGTTTGCAGAATAATTACCAAAACATAAAATCAGTCAGTGAGTCTGCCCTCCACTTTATGGCAGATGTAATCAGTTGACTGGCACTTCTGGAACATTCCACTGATAGTTACAGAATGCAGAATTTATGGGAAATGGCCTGAGAGACAGCTGAGAAACTGAGAGTGTTAAAATCAACTATGTGGATAGTGTCATTAAATAGTTCAGTCATTCCCTGGCACTGGACTCTAATGGTAATAGCTTAAAGATCTGTTTATTACGCACACAGAAACTGCTCTTCGGGGGGTTTTTTTGAGCAGGAACTGAGGAGAACTGGGTTCCCTTACCTTTTTAAAATTAAATAATAATTATTTTTTGTCTGGCAGGGATGGAATGGGATATACACCCAATGCCTGAGCCAAAATTCCATCTATATCTGTAATCAATAAAACTGTGGCCATTTCTAATCCAGATCATTGTCTGCTTTAGTTTATTAATCATAGGTAAAGGTAAAGGACCCCTGGATGGTTAAGTCCAGTCAAAGGTGACTATGGGGTGTGGCGCTCATTTCCGCTTTCAGACCGAGGGAGCTGGCATTTGTCCACAGACAGCTTTCTGGGTCATGTGGCCGGCATGACTAAACCGCTTCTGGTGCGACAGGACACTGATGGAAACCAGAGTGCACGGAAACTCCATTTAACTTCCCGCCGCAGCGGTGCCTATTTATCTACTTGCACTGGTGTGCTTTTGAATTTCTAGGTTGGCAGGAGCTGGGACAGAGCAACGGGAGCTCACCCCGTTGCGTGGATTCGAACTGCCGACCTTCTGATCTGCAAGCCCAAGAGGCTCAGTGGTTTAGACCACAGCGCCACCCGCTCCCACTTTATTAATTATAACTTACATTTAGCCACTGCCCAGTGTGGGTTGTGTGGCACTGTGACTGGGCCCACCATAAATAAACAAATTGGCAAACCTTGTGGTGAGTTCCCCCACCATTCCATCCTGGGTTTCACACTCAGGTTGGTCAGACCACAGGTGGCATACTGTGTCCAGTTCTGGACACCACAGTTGAAGACCATTACTATATATCCATCTCTACATATAGACGTATTCCCTAAACCAATGGGAGGGTGAATAAGTCAGCAAGTCATATGCTCAACCTCGCTGGAGTTGTTATAGTAAACCAGCGCACTTGGCACCCTCATCACAGCACATCCAGATATGGGGGGATATACTCTTCAAGAAGTGAGCAAAAGCATTGTGTAATTTAACCCATTTGTTCACATTACACCAGCACCCGTTCAACCCCTCCCCTTGCCCTGTCCAACTTTGCCTTTTTAATAGTTTGTTTGCTTTAAAATTTAAAGTTTGTTTGCTTTAACATTGTAAACCACTGTGGGTGCTTTGGCAGAAAGATGACATGTAAATGCAATCAATCAATCAATTGATCAATTGATCAATCAAGATATAAGCTTCTTTTCTGCGTGGGACACTGCCCATTCTCTGAAACTCAGGTCATACGCATTGATGCAATTACATAAGGTTTGATTGACTTTTTGCTTTAATTTGCAAGTCTCTCGGTATGTGACTTCTTTGCCTTCCCTTTCCCTTCCTTCCCTCTGCTCCTTTTATTTCCCAAATAAAATTCTTTATAGTTTGTAACATTTGGCTTCATTGGTTTTAAAAGGCAATTCTCTGGAATTTCTCATTCAAATCATCCCCATTTGTTAGACTACATGGTTATTAATCCTTGTTTTCTAAGAGATAGTTCCCCAGGTTATGGAAGACTTTGAGTTGCTTTGGCTTTGGGAAAGTACATCCGAATCTCTGTGCTATTTAACATTTCTAGAGCTGGAATTTAAGAGAGAGATCCTTTTCTGTCCGGATTTCCAATTTTTTGAAATAAGCCAACCCTATACATGGAGATATTTTCAAGCACAAGATGGGGCATTCCCCACTTTTTATTCCATTTATTCATGAAGGAGATTCATTTATTTGCTTCAGATGTTCCTTGGAGAAGAGCATCAACCATTACATGGTATCTGAAGAAGTGTGCATGCACACGAAAGCTCATACCAAGAACAAACTTAGTTGGTCTCTAAGGTGCTACTGGAAGGATTTTGTTTGTTAGTTTGTTTTAACCATTACAGCGTCAACCATTACAGCCCTTCGTTTAATTCTGCCATGAATGCTATTGCCCAGTAACCAAAATACAAACCACCCCGCTCTCTTCCAACATTGGAATAGAGCAATTTGTAATAAGTATTTGCTCTGTATATCGTGCATATGGATTTGCTCTATATTTTGTGCACAGCTGTTGCATCTTTAAAAGGTACATTAGAGGTTGATAAGCCTTTCCTGGGGCCCTTGCTGTGCTCTGTGCAAGACTAGTTTGGAGTTTCAAAGCTCATGCACATTTCTTAGGGGTCTGGCAGCATCCCAGAACAGCAGTGTCTACTAAACCAGTCTGACTTATTGATCCTTTCTAGTTGTGAGCTAGAATCATCTCCCTCAGCGGGGCCACTGCTTTAATCATGTACTTTAAGCATAAGGAGAATGACAAATTTTACGTGATAATCTCATAGGCACAGGGGCTTTTTTATTTTTTAGAAAAGGGATTCATTAAGCCAGTAGCTACATTGAAGAGGCTAAAAAAACACAGAAAAAATAGGCAATGCAAAAAAAGAGAAGCATGTGTTACTATCATTATTATTACAATTCAACGCACTATGCTTTCCTTGAATTTAAAATGTATTTGTGACCCCCGCAAACCAGCAGATATAGGGAGTATATATGGGAGGAGAGAGCAAGGAACTGTGGTACTTGTGAGGAAAAGTGACCTTAAAAAATATAGGATACTATTCATCCGCTCAATTCTGTATGGCGGTTCGAATCCCCACGACGAGATGAGCTCCCCTTGCTCGGTCCCTGCTCCTGCCAACCTAGCAGTTCGAAAGCACATCAAAGTACAAGTAGATAAATAGGTACCGCTCCGGCGGGAAGGTAAACGGCGTTTCCGTGCACTGCTCTGGTTCGCCAGAAGCGGCTTTGTCATGCTGCCCACATGACCCGGAAAAACTGTCTGCAGAAGTGGACAAACGCCGGCTCCCTCGGCCTTTAAAGTGAGATGAGCACCACAACCCCAGAGTCTGGACTTAACTGTCAATGGTCCTTTTCCTTTGCCTTTAGATATAAGGGTGTTTGTAACCAATTAGTCAAAGAAGAAGAGGAAGAGGAAGATAAAGGCAGAAAAGGTTGAGGGTTTTTATTTATGATTTAACACACTAAGGCTGCATTTGGACATGGGGGCACTGGCACCAACTATAGGGGGCCCTGGGTGTCTTGGGCACCCACACTGCGGGATTCTGAGACGACTTCCAGTTTCTTACTGCCAAGCATCTGACATGACTTCCAGTAGAAACCGGAAGTCATGTTGAAGGTGTCATGTGACATCGGGTATGACCTCCAAGGTATTGTGAGGCCTCGGAAGGGATGTCCAAGGCCCTCCCAGCCCTCCAACATGACTTCCAGTAGAAATTGGAAGATGTCACGTTACGTTGTGCTTGCCACTGGGCACCCATCATCTGGGGCCCAAGTCAACGCCCCGGGCATGGGGATTATTTTGTTAGTTTTCCTGGTTAAAGTCCCTTTCACACTGCAGTACCTGTTCCATTGTTGAACTGCAGCTTTTTTTGATTGATATACCACCGTTAATGCTAAATTTTAAACAGTGGGAAAGAGACGTATGGTGGGGACACCACCTCAAATGTGAAATTACAACACCCGCCTCCCCAACCCCTGCCAATTTTTCCGGTTAAGGTGGTTGCAAATATATTTGTTTTTCTGGAACACCCGTTATCTTTCCCCAACCCCGCCCTTCATAGCAGCGCTAGATAAAGGTGTTGTCCGATCCACCTCATTCAGAGATTCAAATGTTGGATCTGAATTTTACCATCTGGGTACATGCACCCATATACATATACATGGGTATATGAGTAACCCCACTTGGAAGGAAGTGCCTACTATTAGGTAACACCATTCACTGAAGCAACATTCACTGTGGACAACGTTAGAAAACTTTCTAATGATGCTTTCTGGTATTAGTTTTGTTCTGTTCCTATTCATGAGGAGGCCCCGCAGAACTCATGGAAAAGCAATGACTTTAGTTATATAGCTTGGCATAGAACAACGTCAACATGTCTAGCAGTTTTCTTTATCTTAGTTCCCTTTAGAAATAAATCAGAGATGACAGTCCAAGGAAAAGATTAACACTTTTTGGAGTTTCGGGGAGAAGAAACACTGACACACTTGCTATTTATAGTGCCCGTGCAGTTTGTGACTTTGAACAGACGAAAAGCCTCACATTGTATTTTTTTCCAAGCACATGCCAAGCATGAAGGGATACCAGACTAAAAAGCTTCCTTGGTGACATCATTCTGAATGATCTGCTAATGTTCCCCGCAGCAAAATATCCACAAAGGTCATGGCAGTTTGCTTTAGTAGCTGAAATCCATTTGCTATTCTGCATGCGATAGATTTGGATGAAGGGGTGGCCGCCTTCCTGTCTTTGGTGTAAGAGAAGTTCTCAAGCTAAGTGAGTCAAATCTTTGTAAACAAAAATTAAGCAGATCTGATTAGAAGGAATGGGCAGCGTGGGCGGGGGACTGCAACTATGAAGGAAGGATAAATTAAGCACATCAGTTTTCTCAGATTACTTTCTTTCCTTTTATTCCTTTTTTTGGGGGGGGGATTGCTTATTTCTGTATTTTCTGTCATGGTTAATTAGAAGACAGGTGCTCTTAAAGAATGGCATTGTTTCTAAATGAAAGTCTTGAAATAAAGGTTATCTCAGCTTTGCAAAGCTCAACCTTCTGTCATTTTCAGAAATACGACATTGCTCTGATCCGGGACTCAGACTGACCTACTGCAGGTTAACAAACTGAAAGTAGTTGTCATAATTGCTAGGTGAAAGGTGAATTCATATTGGTATAGAATTTTAAACAATTTCTAGTTCATTTTCAAATCCATGCTGTTGTTTTTAACTCTTTAGGCTCTTTGCATTGTTGGGGGAAATAATCTAACAATTCACATTCCATTGGGGCTGGGTTTTTTATGTTTCCTTAGTTTCCTTAAGTACATTTTATTATTCAGCACAGTAGTTGTAGTATTCTGATTTATTTTATTTCTATATCTATACAGTGCTTTTTTCGGGGGGGGGATGCAGGGGGACGCATACCCCTAAACATTTTGTGAATCTAAGTTTGGCCACATTGAGGGGCAGTATTTCAATATGAGTAGGAAAATGAGAGTGTATATATAGATATAGCCAAGGATCAATTGGATGAACTTGAATTGAATATGGACCAAATGTGAAGCTTTGTTTTTTGAAAGGAATTAATGTGAATTGGAATTAGTTCCTTTTTGGACACGTTGTACTTGAACTATAGCTAGTTCCTTCTGACAATAAACTTTCCAGGCTCTGTTTCTGATCTAGAGCCCAACGCGGATTAGAGCTCCTTCATATGTGAGTATACTTGCCACTTAATTGTTCCACTATATGGAGAAGCACTTGCCTTTGGGGAAGCGCTGGAGCTCCTTTGGTCTCAAATCATCACTAGATCAGGGCAAATATTTTTTATGGTTTGTTGGGTAGTTTCCAAACATGAGACACAGAAGTATGCTTCCCAATCTCTGGACTCTGGTTGGGAGCAGTAACTCCCAAAATGTGGAATAATGAAGAACACAAGAGCTCAAATGTGGAACAGATTTCGTCCCACTCCCTGCATATCCATAATTTGAAAATTTAGTTCAAGATGAAAATATTTGTTTGGGAAATAATTCCAGGGCTGATTCATAATAGTCAAAATTATGTGAGCTACTACTTTCTACGGTATGTGGGTGGTGCTGTGGGTTAAACCACAGAGCCTAGGGCTTGCCGATCAGAGGGTCAGCGGTTCAAATCCCTGTGACGGGGTGAGCTCCCGTTGTTCGGTCCCTGCTCCTGCCAACCTAGCGGTTCGAAAGCACATCAAAGTGCAAGTGGATAAATTGGTACCACTCCGGCGGGAAGGTAAACGGCATTTCTGTGCGCTGCTCTGGTTCGCCAGAAGTGGCTTAGTCATGTTGGCCACATGACCCGGAAGCTGTATGCCAGCTCCCTTGGCCAATAAAGCAAGATGAACACCACAACCCCAGAGTCGTCCACAACTGGACCTAATGGTCAGGGGTCCCTTTACCTTTACCTTTACTACTTCCTACAAGTAGTTTTACATGTGGAGCAGACAATGGATTCTGTATGAAATGGAACAGTGATTTATTCTTTTTAATGAACTTAAATATTAATGTGACATTTTGTATTATTTCCAATATATATTATTACAGATAGGGAGCTAACAGGAAGAATCAAGAAAAAAATGCTTAGTGTAAATCCTTTACTGAAATCCTTTAAGTGTGGAAGTTCCCACTTTGTGCTTCACATCCTAAGTATATATTTCTGGGTGCCTAAATGATTCTGTAGATGCATCTGATCTTTTCTGAGGAACTCAGCAAGATGGAGTTTTAAAAAATGGCACAAAACTGCTGTGGGACAAAACCAAAAACCAAAAAAACACACCCACACAAATTCAGTTGCTTCCATTATCTGAGTATGGATTGATCAACAATTGTCCTTCACAATAAATAAATAAATATTTTGAGGAAGGGGGAATTTGGCATGTTCATCTCAACCCTAATAAGGACTGTCTTTTGAAATGTAGCTGGCCGGATTAAGCAATTGTGTATGTACAGAAAGCAACGGTCCTTAATAACTAGGTGAACCACAGAGGCTTTCCCCTATGATTCGTTGGAATGTTCTCCTCATTTAGTTGAGGATGTCAAAGGAATTTATTGGCAAGGGCACTTCACCTGAGTGGTAGTGAAATGTTGGCGGCCAATGGAGATTGGAAGCAATGTGATTTTTCTCAGTGGATATATTCTGATTGTCGTCTCCTCTTAGAAAAGTCTCCTTCCTTTTTTCTTCAAATCTCTGATGGTCACTAAGACTTCACTACAGTTCAGGTGAAGTAGTCTTCTGAATACATTGTTTTGACATTTTCATCTAAATTAGGTTAAATAGTGATGTTGTCCCCGAAGCATACATTCATCTATATAATGAGGGGCAAGAGCTCCCTGCTGCTGCAATGAAATGTCACACACGCTTGTAGCATGTTGTTGGAAGCTTATCAAAAAGCAGATGCTAAATTTAAAAGTAAATAAAACTCAACCATCACAAATGGAAAGGATTGCTTGCATTTAATCTCAGGAGGGATTTTTTGCTTTGTTTCACCATAGGTAAAGGTGAAAGAGTAAAGGACCCCTGGACAGTTAAGTCCAGTCAAAGGCAACTATGGGGTTGTGGCGCTCATCTTGCTTTCAGGCCAAGGGAGCTGGTGTTTGTCCACAGACAGCTTTCTGGGTCATGTGGCCAGCATGACTAAACTGCTTCTGGCACAACGGAACACCATGACGGAAACCAGAGTGCATGGAAACGCCATTTACTTTCCCACTGCAATGATACTTATCTACTTGCACTGACATGCTTTTGAACTGCTAGATTGGGAGGAGCTGGGACAGAGCCACGGGAGCTCACCCCATCGCGGGGTTTCGGACTGCCGACCTTCATTGGTTTAGACCACAGCACCACCCACATCCCATAGTTTCACCATGCCTCTGAGTTGATCCTAAAGCTATGGAAGGGCATCAACTCATACAAGCAGGCTGTGTGATGTAGGAACCAGAAAATTAATAGTGATGTTTAAGGAATTTAGTTATTCCAAATGCTGGTATCAACTGACCTGCACAAGCATTTACTTGGAACTTCCATGTACTTCCAGGCCCACCCGTGTGGGATGTAACATAAGCAGTTAAGTACAACACTTCCTGTTTGCCCAGAGTGCACATGCAAGGGCGTGTTACTCCACAGCCAGGAGGACTTCATGTCACACCTGGTCTGGAGCTTCCTCCCCCTGCATGTGACCAGGTAGGTGGGCATAACCCTGGAAGACCCCATAAAAGGGGCTGGTCATGCAGCCTTCTTCTCTCTTCAGGCCATGCTCTCCTGATACTGATGTATTTTGCTGTCTGCTGGCTCTCAGCCACCAGAACATGGGCTCATTCCCATATGGGATTAACTCAAACCCTCTTCTGTAACTCTAAGCTAAAACCTGCCATCAGGGATCCAACTGTGAACTGAATGTGAGTAAGCTTCTTGTTATACTTAAAAAAAAAGATTGTTGTGTCTTTATTCTTTTTAGGAGGGATAAAAGGGGACTTACCAGGAACAGAACCCAATCTAGACAAAACCAGATTGGATTGCTTAAGTAAAGAGATTCAAACAAATCTACCAACTAGCTTCCTGCTATATATTGGGGGAATGCACTCTGCTGTTGACTGACAAGCGTGAGTTAGGAAGGATACTATTAAATCAATATATCCTCTCCTAGTATCTACAACATTCCCACAACATGGAGCACCACATTTGCTCTGAGGGACTGGGGATACCCCAGGATGGTTTTAGCAGATGCACAGGGGGAGGAGGGGACAGGTTCTCTTGTGCATGGATTCTTGCACCGATGGAACAAGTTACATAGTGGTACACAGGATACAACCCCTGATCTGTAACCCTTTGACTACTTTGTGGATTGAAACTGAGTGATACCCTGGATTGCACATTTCTCTTTATGTCATGACACCTTTCTCAAACTTATCAAGAGAACACTTGATTACTTTTAAAAGGTTCGATTTTATATTCACACTGTGCTTTCCTGTTGCAATAATACTCAGAGTAGCTCACAATACAAAAATACTCTATACAAAAACAATATAAAATACAGAACACAATATAAAAGATGAACTACAAGATACTAAAATTATATATTAAATAAAATCATATCATTAACAATTATATACCAGTTGTTGTTCCTTTTCCTATCCTCAGTGGGACAGAGGCTCCAGAATTCTGACCCAGATATCCTACACCATCCCAAAATGCTACCCCTACCCAGTATACACCTAAGAGCAGCTATCCAAGGAACTAGCCCTATACATCCGTGGTCTCCCTTGGACAGTTTCAGACATTATTTGGCCATCATTCTGTGTCCCCGCCATCCCACTCTCCAACTGTTCACCCTTGGCTGAGAGCTGCAGAATGGGAGCTCTCTTCCTCTCACCTGTTAACTCATGCCCTTGCTAGGCACAACCCTTCAATAAAATACCTGGCGAGATGTGTTTTGTTCCCTATTACCATCTGAAAATGTTCCTGTTCACTCAGGTGTTTAGTACCTGAAGGTGGGGTATGTACAGCCATCAGCTCGGAAATCAATGTATATATTAGGGGATTGCATAGGTCCCAAGGTTTGCCTTATTTAATAGAATTCTAATCTGTTTCTGAATCACTTTGTGCTCTCACCACTTCAATCTCTGCTCCAGGTTCAGAACTGCATTGTATGCAATATTCCCCACTCTAATGAGAAAGCAAAAAGATGGCTATAACTTTTGGCCAAAGTGGTTGAACTTTACAGGCATGGGAGTCCCTCCAAGGTAGATTGAACCTGCCAAATCATAGGCAGATTAATCAGAGGGGCTTTTCTTCAAGAAAAGGGATGCAATTCGTAAGCATGGCCACCCGATCTGAAGGTATGAAGCTCACCAATTTTCAGAATAATAGCTTATGTGTTTCTGCCATAATGGTAGATGTTATCATTTTGGAGTGGGTACAATAGGGTAATTGGTGGTGGAGGAAATGCAGCAACCCCAATGGATTTTTGGGATACAGTGGAGATGCCTCCATTGACTTGCAAAAGGGATAGGGATGGAGGTGGTGGAGAAAAGATGATAGGATAATGGGAACTTAGTTTACCCCTCAGAGAGCTACAATTTTCAGCACCCTTAGCAAACTGCAGCAGCCAGGATTCTGTGTGTGTGTGTGTGTGTCTGCAGGGCCGGCGCATCCATTAAGGCGAAGTAGGCAATTGCCTAGGTCGCCAAAATGGAGGGGGCGCTGGCCAGGCTTGGGCGGGATGGGCTAGCAGCAGCTTCTCTGCTATAGCGGAGAGGTGCTGTTTGCCCCCTACACCACCCCCCGGCTCCCGCTAAAGCAGGCTTTGGCGGGGGCGGGCGGCGGGATGGGCGAGCAGCAGCTTCTCTGCTACAGCGGAGAAACTGCTGCTTGCCTCTCCACCACCCCCACCTCCCGCTAAAGCAGGTTTTGGCGGGGGGGCGGGGGGTGCCAGAAGGTGATTCGCCTTCGGGCGCAAGAAGCCCTAGCACCGGTTCTGTATGTGTGTGTGTGTGTGCGCGCGCACACACACGCGCGTTTTAAATATATGGTGTGTATGCAGCCTAAATCTCACACAGCATTACTGTTTCTGTTCCCTTCTGTGAAAAGTGTTGCAACTTGTTAGTTTTCTCTTCACTGAAGAGAGAGCTGTGATCTAGTGCGAGTTTGCAATGCCTGTGTTGAGTAGCTACTATGAGTAGATATCCCATGTGAGCAATATTTTAAGCACAGGCACTTACCGTCTCTGTTGCCGTGTGTTGCCATGTGTCCACAACAGCACTGACCCGTGTGTGTGTGTGTGTGTGTAGAAATACTGATGCTAAAAAGCAGTACAGTCTATGTTGGGTACATCTGTCAATGCATTTACATTTGCAAGGTTGTGTTCATTATAAAACAAAACACAATAAAATAAAACCTTGCACTTCAAACTTTTTTTAACCAATTTCAGCAAATGCTGCAAACCAGGAGGGGCATTGGGAAAGTCTTCAAGGTGGATGTCATTGGGGATTTTTTTGTGCCCTTCATTTTCATTTGTTCTAGACGCCTGCCCCATTGGTTTAACTGTGAGCAGCATATTACCAAGGACCTCTTGCATACAGTATATTAGCAGAATATTGATATAGCTGAAATGCTGTTGTGGGATTCATCACTGGGTAAATCCTCTGCTGTCTGCAGTTTTACGGAGCCGTTTAATTAGCAGTTTTATACCACCCTCCTATTCCTCTCATTAAATTAATTAATAATTAAGTTCGAATATAGGCATCTTTAATGTCACAATTATATTTCAGTTTTATGGTCACCAGAGTTTTAACTCATTAGCCTGGGCGCTCATAAACCATAGCTCCGCAGAAAAAGCTGGCTGAGGCTGTGTCATACAGGTATGCTGCCTTTAGGTGGGTGGCATTTAAACATTGCTCTCAGTATGGCTGACTTCTCAACTCTTAAGAAACTGTTTTCTGGGGCCCTGGCAGTTATGGCCAAACAAACAGGCCAACAAGGGTGCCAAGGCTCAGGATCAAACCATGGGTGGCAACTCAAGGTCTGCTCTCAATGCAGTGCTTATTCCATTTGTCTGTTTATGGCAGGGATGGGGACATTGCTGGATATTGTTGGACTCCCATTCCAATCAGCCCCAGCCAACATGGCCAAAGGGATTATGGGAGCTGTAGTTCAATGACCTCTGGAGGGCAACAGGTTCCCTTCCCCCAGTTTAATGGTTTCCTGTCAGATTGTAGCAAAGTGTAAATTCTTATTTACTTACAAAGGGTATTTATTTCTTGTCTTTCTATCAAAGACCCTCAAGGCAGCTTATGATTAAAACATGAACCATGTGAAACAACCCAAGAGAAAAATGTGAAGTAGACAAAATAAAATTTACAGGAGATAAAATTTAGCCAGAGACCATTTAAATTTAAAAGTACACATACCAGGAGAAATTAATATATGCTGGTGTAGAGGTGATGGAAGAGAAACATAATTCCTGTATCACCGGGTATCTTTCTCAGGTCGGGTATTTTTGAGGTCAGGTGGTAAAGCTATCTGGGTCAAACAACAAAGATTTTGAGGGAAACAAAAAAAAAGTTTTGTTATGGAAATTTCCTGAAGGCTGGGAAAAGCCCAACTATTCCCTCATTGGAAAAATAGCTGCATTTTCCCATTTTTTTTCTTTGGGGAATTTCCTTAGATTCCTGACTGCCTGGACAACTGCTGGCTGCTAGCTGTCCCCCATGTTAGAGAGGTCTGACTGGTCTCCACTAGAAATTTGGCATTTAAGTACCATCAGTCCCATTGATGTGCAACACTCTTCCAGCAGACATTTGGCAAGTTTTCCAGGTAGACCCCTTGCAACTGCTTGAATTTATTAGCTGGTCACTTAAACGATTATTTGCATTATTTTGCACTGTATGCGACCACGGCTGCGAGGATGTCATTGGCCCAGAGATGGAAAGATGATAAAGTCCCAAACAGAGAAGAATGGCAGAATAAGTTGATGAATTATGCTGAAATGGCAAAAATGACCGGAAGAATCGGAAATCAGGAAGACCAAAATTTTAGTAAGGAATGGAGGAAATTTATAATTTGTCTTAAAAACCATTGTAATCAGTTAAAATCATAGGTAGGATTGGAATAACACTTGTAGTTTAATGGTGGATTTTGGATGTAAAGGATTTGGATTATTATAAAAGATGCAGGAGGAAATGACTAACAATAGGACCCACAAAGGGGAGGGGGGAAGTCCAGGAGATTCTTTGGATTCTTGTTTTTATGGTGTATGTTGGATATGTGATTGTAAAACTTTAATTTGGAGAAACCAAATAAATATTTTTAATGCATTGTTTTAAATGGTGTTTTCATGTTATTTTGATGTTTTAGGAAATGGTGGTGCCCAAATAGTATATATATAGTATTGCCAAGATCTTGCAATAAAGTCTATTCACAAGTAAATGCCATGAAGCAAATCCCTTCCCACTGCTAATCTAAAGCTTCCTGATTGTAGTTCAACCTGTTTTGTTGCTCTTCTGGTCAGCTTGAATCACAAATTAATGCTCCTTCAAATCTTATTTAGTCAACCTATAAAATTCAGTTGCTTTATGCACATTCTCCAAGTCCTCTTGGGGATTATGTATATTGCCCAAGAAATGTGCACAATTCATGAAATGACTATGTATACATTCTCCATGAGGCCTGATGAATGTGCACAATGGTTGGTTGTTATGAACATTAACTGCTCCGCTTACATTCCCCTTTTCTCTCACACATAGATATGATGGCTATCTCAGCAACAGCATTTAATACTCTACAATATGTTGCTCATCGTTTTTATATGTAGTGTATTTTTCATCCATTATCCCTGATTAAACCAGCTTTGTTGAAAAGGCAAAACCAAACATGGCTTTGAAATTGTTCTTATTTAATTTTACTAGCCTTCATGTAACCCAGGATAACACTAATTATCTCTTTAGTGTGGCTCGTATTTCTAATGTAATTCATATGTAAATTGTAATTTAATTCATATGGGCATGTTTGCATTCTTTGCGTATGCTCCGCTAAGAGCACAAATGCTGAATTAGAACTGTTTGGAAATCAAAACGGGATGTTGCCTTTCTTTTCTGAATTGTCTTTGATTTGTTTTGGCTTGCTGTTTGTGTAGCAACGGCATGTCTCATTCGTTCTGATTTGAAAGAAGTGACTGGCATTCCTAAGCTGTGGAACACCTACAATGGGATTTCCTGCTGTGTGTTTTAGAAGCCCAATTCCCATTTTATATTCCACATGACAACGAGCTTGTGAAGACATGAATTAGGTGTCTAAGTAAGGGCATGCTTGCAACTAGTTGTGGCCTTTTTTATGGGACCCCCTAGCAAATACCGTAAGTCTGGGGTAGTCAAAATGGTGCCCTCCAGATGTTGTTGGACTACAATGCCCATCATCGCCAGCCAGCATGGTCAATGGACAAGAATAATGGGAGTTGTAGTCTCATCACATCTGGAGGGCACCCCATGGGCTACTCCTGTCTTAAGTGATCTTTGTGTTCTGCACCCAGTTCTAGGTCTTGTTCTGATTCATGCTCAGAGTGTTTCTAATTCACATCACTGTCATGTTGTGGATGGGCCCAGCACCTCCTCATGACCTCCAATGGTCATGCACCATGGCAGAAGGTTCTGTCTGGATGAATCTTCACAAATGTGGGAGCCAGGCCAAGGCATCTAATTAAAGGTATCTGCAAAACTCAGTAAGACCCAGCCTGGGGAAGATCTTCCACTGTCATCAGCTAGCCCTCTTATCTTCTATAGCATCATTTTAATTTGAGTTTGTTTCTTTGGGTTTAACTGGCATGGTGCAAAAGCCACACTACCAGGTGTCCAAGCACCTAGGCATGCATCTGGAATTACAGTGGTACCTCGGGTTAAGAACTTAATTCATTCTGGAGGTCCGTTCTTAACCTGAAACTGTTCTTAACCTGAGGTAGCACTTTAGCTAATGGGGCCTCCCGCTGCCGCTGTGCTGCTGCCTCACAATTTCTGTTCTCACCCTGAAGCAAAGTTCTTAACCCGAGGTACTATTTCTGGGTTAGTGGAGTCTGTAACCTGAAGCATCTGTAACTCGAGGTACCACTGTATTAAATGTTTCCACAGTCATTTTCTTTATTCATATGTTCCTTTATGTTTCTAATTCCCTGCGTTAAAAGATTTTTCGTGGGCAAGGACTAGGAGATCTCAATAAAATTGATATTGATGTTTGCTCTCCAGTGGCCATCTGGGCTCACATGCATGAGTTCTAATACAGTTGCCCATAATCACAGGAATCAATACACAGAACTCATATGCAACTGCCCATTAATGTTGCAGCTATGGAGAGACATCCTGACCCCACTAATTCTTAAAATCTAGACATGTGGATGTCAGAGATGCATATGGATTTGAATGTCTTTCTCTGTTTAATTAAGAAGAAGGGCTAGTGTGGTGTAATAGTAAAAACACAAAACTTGAGAGGGTGGGGTTCAAATCTCTTTGCAGCTGTAAAACTCAATGGGGTGACCTTAGGGCCGTTACAGGTTTAGTTGGCAGGTCCCTTCCTGCTGACTGAATTTAAAAAATCCTAAAGCATTTCTGAGCAGAGCAATTCTTAATGTGTTTACTCAGAAGTAATCTCCAGTGTGTTTAGGAATGTACTCAACAAAGCCATTCAGAACTGAGACGCTGGCCACTTTGCCAAATCCATCCAAACTAGCTGCAACAAACTCCTTCCCTCTTTTGCTGTAGACATTTCTTCTGGCATCATGGGGATCCATTTGTAGAATCCATGTGTTCTGATGACTCTTTCCCAATAAATCCTCTTGAAATTTATGGTGGTGGTGGTGGTGGTGGTGAATTGAAAGAGGAAGAGAAGGGGGAAGAAGAACACGACCATCCAGTTATACACCCCATAGGTAATACTGCATGGAGGCATTCAAATTCTGGGCTATATAGCTTGCGACTCATTAAACTGAGTGCAGATTATATATGGTGGTGTAGTGGTTAGAATGTTGGACTACTACCTGGGAACCCAGGGTTCAAATCCCCACCGAGCAATGAAGCTCACTTGGTGACCTTGGGCCAGTCACTGCCTCTCAGCCTAACCTACCAGTACCTTGTTGTTGTCAGAATTAAATGAGGAGGGAAAGAAACTTGAGTTCCTTGGAGGAAAAGGTGGAATATAAATAAATAAAACCAGGGACCAGTGTTTTATTTTAAGATGGTAGAGAAGCCCCACTCTACTAATTTCCTGCTACAGTCCTCTTAGCCACTGTTTGGAGAAGACGATGAGGCTGAAATTGGGGCAAGTCAGAGAGTGGTGGGTTTAGTGAATTCTCCTAAGGACACTCCTTTACCTGCCATAAATCAAGCTCTGCAAAAAAAAAAAAAAAAAAAACATGGCAGTTATCAAGCAGGCCACAGCACAGGTGGTGTGGTGGCCCACAAATTGCATAGGCCTGTTTTCAGTGATAATTTGGAATAATCAGAAGTATTTTAAGCTTTGATTTTATGTGTAGCTTTCCTTGTTATATGCAGACATTAAAAGGAACTGGCAGGCTCAAGAGATGGGAGATGCAGTGGCTCTTTCTGACACGTCAGGGATGAATCCATCTGTATAAAATAATAGGCAGACCTACACACTGTCAAACACATCATGACAACATAAGAACTGTCCAAAACTATTTTCAATAATTGATTTGCTATTTAATTGAACAGCATGACTGACTAACATAGCTCATTACTTTACTCATTACTTAATTATTGAAGAAAGTAGGACAAGTCAATAAAATGGGAGGCTGTAAATTCCAATACTAATTAGCACCATTTCCTCAGAGACATATTTTAAGGGCAGATTGGCTACCTGAATGTCCCAGGACCTTGCAGATGAAGGAAAAGGGTAGACGTACCATAAATCTAGATTATAGGCAAAGGAGACGAGTAGAAAAGTAAATGTGTGCCAAGCTACTGCCAAACATACCATGTGAACTCAGGCATGGGAGAGAGGGAGAGGGAGTGTTCTTATTTCATGAATGCTCTTGAATGGCTGAACACTCTTGATCTGTTCTTGAATGGAGGAAGCACTCTTGTTTAATTAATCACTCGTGAAAAACTACACTTGCAGTGCTGTGCTATACGTGTCTACTCAAAAGTAGATTCCATTGAGTTCAATGGGGCTTGCTCCCGGGAAAGTGGGTATAGGATGGAAACCTTAATCATGTTGAATCGTTCCTACTAATTTCCCAGGAAATTGTCTTGCACTTCAGACCATCTAGTCTACTGTGTCTGAAGTGCCAAAATATCCACCATGCCTGGAATATAGTATTGCACCTTTGGTCATTCTCTCTTTCCTTTGATTAAAAAAAAAATCATTATATAGTAGCACTGGGCATATCACCATATACGATATGTCAATAATCTTCTGCATGGGTCAGGAAAATTCATTTTTATACTACCTTTCCATAATTGCTACGCAAGTAGTACATTGCATGTAAATTAAAAGTGTGTGTGAATGTGCACATTCAGACACATTCACACATAAATATATGCACACACATATCTATTTCCACGACTTCAAGGGAGATTTAAGCTTCTTTTCCCAAATACTGTATATACCTACCAATATATCACGGGGGACAAAGAGAACAAGTCAAAAATTATATTTGACTAGTGCAAACTCCTTGCAGATGACTACACGTTTTTGTTTTTATCCCAGCCAGATATTAGAAGTCTGCCTTTCCATTGCTTCTAGTGTTATAATCTGGTGTGGAATTCTACATCAAATTGTTTGCTTTTGCAGTCTAGATGTGGGTACAGGGATTATAAAACGTTTTGTTGATCGGCTTGAGCAAAATACTAAAACTTGGTTAGTCACTGAACGATTTTCCAAAGGAAGAGCAAGTTTTTAATCCTCCGCCCATCCTCACCCCCTTTACACTTTTCATTTGCAGGTAGCTGCATATCTGGTAAGTGTTCCTCAAGGGTGTTTCAAAGTCTGATTTCCAATTATGTAAATCAAAGTGGCTAGGGCAGCATTATCTAAGATTAATTAAAAAAGAAATCACCTTTTATACAAAGCTTCAGAGCAACATTTTAAACACATAGCGTTGGATTACTCAACACAGAGGCACCACAGACATTTTCTCCTTTTGACGTGCTGTACTCCTGTTTTAAGTTCTCGATTCGAACCCACAAGTTACTATTTCGGTAAATGTTTTCAAAAGTATTAGTGCTAAGCCAAAATATTCTCACTCTCGTTTTAATCAGTAGTTTTGAAAATCTGCCCTCAGGCACTAATAAACTAGAACTGAAATTTAGGAGACGAGAACTGTGCCTGTGTAGTTTAATGGAAAGCTCCTGGTTACATTAATGGGGGGGGGGGGTACTTTAATTATTTCAGGAAAGTTTCTTAAAAATAACTGTGGTAATTTATTATCCAAGTTTGCATGCCTGCACAGACTGCTGTTTAGATGTAACGGTGGCTAATCTATTATGTGCAATGGTGACTTTCTGCTTGTCTAACAAAAAATCTATACTCTTCCCCTATCCAATACTGTTCTGAGGGTTATTGTAATTCTGATCTTCTAGAGTGGATTGGTGGGCCTGCAGGGCAGGGGGGGAGAAACCCCTATTTGCGCTAACAGGAGTCCTTGTGCTGGATCCTGCTAGTCATAGGAGCCAATGGCTAGGGGTCAAGGTCCCTTTGTTCCCCCAATAAAATATTAGAGGTGTCCCCACCCCAGGTAGATGGGCATTGCCATTCAATTGGTGTGTGCCACATCATGTGATCTGTTATGCAGGTTGGAGCTTACCTGTTGTCCCCCCCCCAATATTTTATTCAAGTTGGCACCCCTTTCGCTAGTCAGATGGGTTAGTTAAATCTGGCCTGTAGTCCATTCAAAAGGACAACAATGATGTTGGGGTCAATGTGGAGAAATCGATTCTGACACTTGGAAGTTCTCCAAAAGTACATAGAGGCCACCATCATTGGCTTGTGCTCTTGAAGTTAACATCTAGCATTCATGGGCAGGTCACTTCACAGGGATTTTCCAAAATCAAATATCCATGTTTGAATTAGACGTACCCAATCCCCAGGAGGGATTGTGTGAATTGGGAACAGCAACTTTATGTCAGTAAAGATGCAGAAAAATAAATATCAGGCTTATCATTAAAACACTGTCAAAGAAAGAAGGTTCTTTCAGAAAACTGACATATAGTTGGTTTTCTGAGTCACCTAGTCACTTGAGTTAACTTTTTTCTTTCTCATTGGCCCAGACTATTAAGGGCCAGGGTAGTTTAAGACTTAGGGACAACTGCTCCATTTCCCCAATAAGCTTCCACATGCTGTTGGCCCATGACTCCCACCATCTCTGACCATTGACTGTGGTGTCTTGTGCCCATAGAGGTTGGGAGCCTATTGGCATCTCGAGGGCACTGGGTTGGGAAAGTCTGGGTTAGAGTGGCAGATTAGGACTGTTCAGTGAACTTGGGCCAGTGACTACCTCTTAGCCTAGTATACTTCAAAAGGTTTGTTGAGAGGATGAAATGGGGTAGTGGTTGTGGTGCCCCAATTCCTTGGAAGAAAGGTGGGATATACAATTAGACCACAATGATACATACACATACCTGGGAGCAAGCTCAGCTGAGCAGTCAGGAAAAGGACTCCATGTGTTTATTTATGCATATCTAAAATATTACACCTCACCTTTTCTCACATTGTTCAAGCAATATTCTCATATTGATAAGCAAAGAAGTCAGACAGAATTCCTATTTACCTAATCCACACATTTCTAGTGAAGCACAAATGACTCCAATACACAAAGTTGTGTGTATAGCATATTCTTCCACAGATGCTGTCATTTTCCTGTTGCTTGAATGCCTTGCATTGAAGAGTTAAGTGTCCATATGCTCCTGCTCTTTGATTTCAAACACATTATTGTTCATTACTAAGGATGGAAGGATGTGTAAGTTTCTGCTCCCTCAGTTTCTCATCTTTCCCATCTTGAACTCAGTTCTCCACATTTCTGCAGCAATTTCCAATTATCATCATAATCACCATCATCATTTAAAAAAAAAAAGCAAAATCCTCATTAAAATCCTTTGGCATTTTTGTTCAAATCGCTCCTAATCAACAAAATTTTGTATGTGCCTTCGATAAATGTGCACATATTTGCAAGCAATTTCACCCCATACCTTGCATTTTTAAAGTTATTTCCATTAATATATTCATTTTTGCACACATTCTCCTAATCTTTGCATTTTTATTAACATTAGTTGGAGAACTGCATCCTGTTTTATTATGTTTTTGTATATGCTGGAAACTGCCCAGAGTGGCAGGGCACAAAGAAAATAATAATAATAATAATAATAATAATAATAATAATAATAATAATAATACAAGTGCAAATTTCAAAGGATAGCTACCTTTCAATTCTCATATTGTGTTGGAAGGTGTGGGTTTCATAAATTTAGTTTTAATTGTGAAATGATCTTAATCTCCAATAAATGCCATTCAAATTGTAAGCAGATTCCTATTACTGTTGTTGTTGTTATTTTACATTTTGTGCGAAAACAATTGGTTTTAATGAGCATTTTGGAAGCCTCATTTGTGCCTCCCTGTTCATCCGTTCCAAGGGTGGCTATACAGGTGATTACCCATTGTAGCACCTGGAGCTCTTCCACATCATCCTAGGTAAAATATGCAAGCTGGAAGTGCTCTGGCAGAATTCTGCCTGGTCCTCTTCTTTTCGAGACAGGCCCTCAGGCCTTAGCAGCCTTTAATCAGCTGTAACTGGAGTGAAGCTGTCAGCTCTTTGCTTGCACCGTGTCAGCTTTAGTATTACTTAGAGCATTCCTGACAATACAGATTTAACAGGCAACCTGTGGGGTGGCAAAGCATCTTTTTCATAGATGAAACTTTCCAGAGCTATAGCATCAACAGCTATGCCAAGGTTGTCAATGCTTGGCCTGGAAAGATGCTCTGTTGTGTCCAATAGCTGCAAGGCAATGAAAAACTTAAGCAGCAGCTAGGGACGGAAGGATCTGTCAATTTTGGTTCTCTCGGCTTCTCATTTTTCCAGTCTTAACGTCAGTTCTCTACATTACCACCACAGCAATTGGCATTTTTTTGAGAAAATAAAATAAAAAAATAAAATCCTCATGAAAATTCACCAGCGTTTTAGGACAAATTTCTCCCAATAAGAACAATTTTCAATGCAGTTTTGACTAATGTACACCCTTTCCAAGCCATTTCCCCTAATATAATGCAATTTTTATTTTGTTTCTCACTAATATATTCCCATTTTTGCACTCTTTCCCATAATATAGTCATTTTTGGAAACATTGTTTGGCTGGAGAACTGCATTACAAAATTCGGATACATGCATGTTTCAAGTTGCATTTTGTTTTGGAAAGTGCAAATTGGAACAGAGGTAAGTTCTACTGCATTTTATTCTATTTTTATTGTAAGCCACCATGAGTTGGTTTTACCCTGTATTCCCTCATGGGCCAGGTGTAAGAATTGGGTAGAGCAACAGCTGCGATTCTTACCTCTGCCTACATTCTAGCTACGCAAAATTCAGGTGTGTTCCTGCTCCCCTCCCTCCATACCCCCCCATCCAGGCAAGCAAGAGACATGTGTTCAAGGATACCTTCCAACCAGGCAAAAGCACTGGAGGAGGATGTGGAACAGGACTGGTTTGGTGTGTATCATGGGGAGAGGGAAAGTTCTGAGGGCTGGACAGAGATGCCTAGAGGGCCATATTTGGTATTAGGCATTGAAGTTAGGGTAGCAAAAATGCATCTTGAAAGCTCAAATCACACACACACACACACACACACACACGACACTCTTCTTAAGAAATTAAACCAATGTCCAGACTTTAACATTCGAAAATTTCTAATTTCCAAACAACATTATTTTCCTCTCTTTCCTGAGCTCAGCACTCATCCTTCTGTATCTCAGTTAGGCCATACCTTGCTGCTCCTATGAGAGATTTCAACTTTCACCTTCTCCTGCAGTTTTGCTCTTTCTTCCAAGCAGAGGAGAAGCACTCCAACACTCTATTCATCTTAGCAGTGTTCACAGTGGATTCTAAAACACAGTCATCTTGCATCACTTGAATGGAGTCTATCCTTCCCTAGATACCGTATTTTACGTTCCATAAGACACACTTTTTCCTTCCTAAAATGGAAGGGGAAATCCCTGTGCGCCTCATGTCCCTTTAAAGCAAGCGGGGATGAGCCGCTGTGAATTGAGAAAGTGCTCCCCCTCCAGCGCCCCCTCCCTGCCTTTTAGAGGAGAAAAACCAGGGTTTTCCCCCCTGGTTTTTCCCCTTTAAAAAACAGGTGCGTCTTGTGGTCCGGAGCACCTTATGGACCAAAAAATACGGTACCTCCCATGTGACCAACGTTAGCCAATCACATGAGAACTATTGGAGAACTCTCTAGAATTCAGTTACCAACCAATCATATTTAAACACATAATAATGCATACAACCATTTATAATTTCAGTGGATTAAATTACTATTCTCAACATTAGGGGGAGTCTCCACTTGAACAAAGGCCCTTCCATTCACAGAATGACTTTTTGCACCTTAGAATCCAATCTAATATTGCCATTTGGCATGCTGGGTTAGCCTATGACAAAGACTTCTCTTCGTGGAACACTTTAAAAGAAAACACTTTTAGTCAAGTCAGTGTACGGTTGGTGGGTTGTTTATAAACCAATTAGCTGTGAAAGATAATTTGTCTCCAAGAGCAAGATTCAAAGCCAGGCGAAACCGACTGATGGAGAAAAATGGCAGAAGGGAGGTTAATATGTTGACAGACTCAAAGGCATATATGTCTCGACCTGTACTCTCAATGAGCATAGTTCACTGAGCCGGCCTTGATCTGTGCCTTTGACAACAACACAACAACAACAGTGAAGCAAGGAGAGGGTACAGGGACTTCTTTTGGCAAAAGGTTTTCATACGCTGCTGTGTGGCTGACCAGATAGAGATTTTCACGCTATTTGAGGCAAGCGGGCTCCCCTCCTGAGACTTATTGTCATGTGCAACTGCAGCGTTTATGCTGAGCTTTGTCCCTCTTTCATTCGGTGACAATGGGGCAGGCTCCAGGCACCTTGTTTTCCTAGCCGGAGGGTGGAAGTGACAGAAGGCCGGCCTTATTTACCTTCATGGCTTCCCCCATGTAATCTGGTTAATCAGGTGGCTAATCAAGGACACAGAGCATCCCCTCGCGCTAGGCATGTACAATGATGACTCATTCATAGTCAATACAATGGAGTGCTTAAGTCATTCCATGCCTTGCCAAAGACATTTTTCTTCTGCTTTGTTTGGTCACTCAAGAGAGTTTCTTGCCCTCCCCTCCCCACCCCTTTCTTCATGCAGGCATATGTTCCCGCTCCACCCCATTGCAGCTGGACGGGTGGGAGGGGGAGCAGCCCTCCAGTTTTGTGTTGTTTTATTAGAAGCCAATGAATCGATTTAGTGGCAGTGTGATGCGGAGGGTTAAAGTAGTCTCTGCATGTGTGCATACATTAGCGCTCTGCTATTTGAAGTCTTAATAGCAAGGTGACCTCAGAGACAACAGTGCTCGTCCTAACTTTCCTCGGCAATCTGGCAAGCGTGAAAGAAAACAAGCCAATGTTTCAGGACTCAAAGAGATGCATAAAGCAGACTTCCTCTGTGTGTGTGTGTGTGTGTGTGTGTGCACGCGCGACACATTGGAGAAACCCTTTAATGTAGAAAATGGATGCTAGTGTCTTAAGGTACATCCAGTTCAAACATTCTTAGTGACTTTTCACTGATGTTGCAACAGGGTAATTGAAATCTGAACAGACTTCGGAAACACAGGAAAAAAATTACTCCATATATTTTATACTGTAATATCAAGAAAGGAGGTGAAAGGGATTTGTGTGTACGTGTCTTGGGGAAGCAGGTGAGGTTTCTGGGCTTCACACAGAATTAAGAAATGTACAGAGGGGAGAATTTCACAGCAATGTTGACTCTTAATAGCATCATGCTGCAAGAGAAACTGCTGAAACAGTGTCCCTATGTGAAAGGCTGGTTGAAAGAAGCCAGTGCTTTTGAAACTTTTTACACGATTCAGATAACAATGGTCCATGTGCAGAAACAGGCTATCATTTACAGGATGCACTCTTGACGAATGTACAGAATGTACAGAATCCGTATTGGAGTCTGCTACATGGAGAAGGAAAAGACCAAAAAGAGACACTTAACAGCATAGTATCGGGCATATACTTGCAGAACAGTGTGTGCACTGCCTAGTGCTTTCCCCATGCTCTGTTGGCTTGCCAACATTAACCCAGCTGAAACGACAGCATCAAAGGCAATTTGTATTGAAGACAAGCAACAACTGGGAGCCAGGACTCATTGGAGTAACAAGGCAGGAAGTTTCATTTCACCCTGACTGTTGCCACCTCCCGGGGAAACAAGACCACCTCCCTCCACATCATCCACCCTCCTTTTCATTAGCACCTTTACAACACATTATCCTTGTCCTAATCCTCTGGCCATATTAGGGATTGGGGGTCATTAGTGCACTTGCAGGGTTGATCTTATTGTGCTGGAGGTGTGAATTGATCATCAAAATGACAACTGGTGACAGGCATGCTCTATTGGTTTCCTCCTTTGATTCTTGATTGCACATTAATAGTTTGTAGGGTGTGATGATGCACTGCTTTTGTAAAGTCTACACAATTCAGTTTGGAAACCCCCCCCCCCCATTTTGCATATACTTCCATGAGAGGCCTTACCTCTATGAATTTGTGAAATAAAATATAAACAGTGTGAAATAAGGAGCTTGCCAAGACCACTTTACTGGAGTTTAGTGACCCTCTCTCCATTCTTTCACTGCACACTTAGGAGGAAAGACTTTTGTATTTGGAAAAAGTGGTGGTAGTGGCCTTGTAGGGTAGGCTGATGAGGTTTGCCTCAGGCTACCTTATTTTCTGCCTCAGGACAGAAAATAGAGTTGAAACAATGATCTCCTGCTTCTTAGTCCATTTTCATAGCTACTGAAAGTAGTGGGACTCATTTCAACATAGCTAGCATAGAAAACTCGGTCCTGATCAACTCGGTCTCCATCATGAGCAAATGCATTGTGGTGTTTCTTCAGCCGAAAGAGCCATTTACTCTAGAGGTTGTGTGCTGGTGGTTGGTTGAGGCAGGAGCAAAAGTGAGTGGAAGAATGGATGGAACTCTTACCTTTCCAGCAGGCTATATCTAGTCACAGAAAAGCCAAGGATTTCTACAAACACACCCTTCCTTCCCATCCAAGCGAGCAAGCAAGAGGCATTATTAAGGTTCAAGAATACCTTCCAGCCAGACAAAAGCAACCCAGAAGGAGCAGAGCAGGCCTGGAGACAGTCTCAAGGGCCACACAGAGATGTCCAGAGGAAAACATTTGGCCCCTGGAGCCTAAAACCATTTGCTTAACCTAGCATCTATTACATGCATATTGGCTGCAACTGGTTTTTTTTTTTAAATAAAAACATTCTATTGCAAGCAGCTTTTTTGGTGTAGGGAAATTATTATCAAACCCCACCCAACAGGAACATTTCTCACCTTTCCCAACCTGCCGGCTGTTATAGAAGGTGCATTTCTCACCAGGCAAAGGTGATCAAAGAAAACCACATAATGCTATGGAGATCAATCTTGATCAAACGATGATAATTAATCTTCATCATGAGTGACATTCCCATCCTTCCTGTGGTATCATGAGCCCCCAAACTACTCAGGTCACTTGTGTGGGCTCTCTTTCTTTTTCTCTTCTTATTTCAAATGCTGCCTTTGATGAAGATGACATGGGAATCTCTAATTATTTTAATGGGGCTAATTAGAGAATGATATACATTCATTATTATGGAGAATGCCCAGAGTAGATTGCCTCTCAAAGCTGCATGGCTTGCTACTTTTAGTGTGTAGCGTCTTTCCCAAAGTAAATGAGATTTTTTTCCTGTGGTCCACAAGGAAACTGTACTGCAGCTGAAAGATTTTGTAGCTAAATTGGAATCACCCTTTCAGCAGAAAGTAGTCAATGACACTCTTGAATTACTTGGTGTCCTCCTGATTCATACAGTGTATAACAAGAATTGTATTTAGTAATTATATAATTAGGGCTGTACTGAACAGTCTTCAATTTCAGTATCTGCCTCAAAATCAGAACATTTGAATCATGCAGAAGAATATCTACCCTACATTGTGTGTTTTTATATGTTTATTGTCCATTTATTCCTCTTGCTGCTTCTTGACATACTTTTCCTAGTTTTTTGGGGGGAGGTAGGGGCTCACATTTTCCACACCACCATATGGCTATGGAACTGTATTGCAAAATTTGGAGAACTTTGACTCTTGAAGGACAACTGAGTCTTGGTTTCCGTATTGCTCAGGAAGTGAGAATTAAGCAGCTTCACCTTTAAATGCTAAGAGAATTGCATTTCACATCCAACCATAGTTGCAACCTGTTTCTGAACAAACTGTGAAACTTGAGGACACTTGTTCATTCCCAAACCTCAGAACTCAAGATCAGATCAAAGGCTCATCTAGCCCAGCATCTTAGTCAGTCAAAATAGCCAACCAAGTGCCAACGGGATGCCTGCAAGGAGGACATGAGCACAGCAGCACTCTCCTCACTTGTGTTGTCATATAAATGGGAATAATTGTGGAGGGGAGAGGTTAGAATTAAGTGGGAGAGAAAACGAGAACATGAACTCTGAGAACATCTGATTTTTGTGATTTGGAATCAAGGCATTATACATTTATTTTGTCCATGGTGTTCAAATGAAGAGGTCTCACTTGTGTCATCCAAAAGACACCATGCCAAAGATTCAGATCATTTTGAAACAGAACAAAATTAATTGTCTTCACGCAAACACACACACACACACTTCTGATATTGTATTCAAGAAGGTGGGGGGAGCTAAAATAACATGACAACAGGACTTTTGAAGGCGGGAAGGAACATTAGAAGGAAAGGCACTAACAGCAATTCTATTATGCAAAAAAAAACAAAGCAAAACATCTTAATGTAGCTACTGTCAAGTGGCATGTGAAAAGCACTTCTTGCATGGTTTCAAGGACACTGTAACTTGCCTGTGCCAAATTGAACAATTTAATGAGAACAGACAGCACAGTTTGTTAAAGAAATAACATTGAATTAAGGGCATTGACTGGGAGATTGGGTGACTTCCATCCATTAACTTCTATTAGTATCTCTGGCATTTTAATTGTCCTCCAACTATACATTCAGAAAACTCCGTTCCTCATAGCAAGTTATTGATAGGAGACAGGTACCCTGACCCTGTGTTTCATGCTTAGGAGCTCAACGGCAATTCTTCATGTTAAGACTTTCCTGCCCGCTTCAGTGAAATGTATGGCTCTGCTACACAAAGAGATGCACTTACGCTGCTGCTTCTGTCATTGAAAATAACAGGGAACCCTACACAATCCGGAGATCCATGTGCCTGTCAGATCACTGGCAGAGTTCTGGATCACATCCACTTAGCTGTCCTAAATGTGTCTGGCAAGTTGCTGTCGCTTACTTAACGAAGTCAAACATACTTGGAATGCCCACACCTTCTTATTTAAGCTCAGCGGAGGAACCTAGGAAGTCTTATAGATCAATATTGTCATGTTTGCTGCCGTGGCTCTCCAGGGTTTCAGGCAAGGTAGTTTTCCTAAAGCTACCTTACCTGGAGGTGCTGAAGATTGAGCCCAGGGCCTTATGTATGGAGATCAGATGCTGTAAGCCTAAGCTATGACCCTTCCATGTTATTCTTTGGAATTTAAGAAACTGGGATATGGAATTTGTGGAATAAGATGGAACTGGAATAAAATGGAATGCTGAATAATATGTCCAATTGCTCATACTCATTGAGAGGAGTGGGTTTTCAGAATAAGTACATATTCTCTTTAATTAAAGCAGCACTTTTTAAAATGTGGAAACTCAGCTTGCTTTATAGTGTTTTATTTCAGAGTTTCCAAATTTGAGTTTCCAGCTGTTTTTGGACATCATCCCTAGCTAGCAGGACCAGTGGTTAGAGGTGGTGAGAACTGTTGTGCAAAAGCAGCTGGAGACCCAAGTTTAGGAAATCCTGGTTTATCTCACAAGTCTATTAAAAAAATCAGATTTTTACCCAATTAAAATAAATACAAAAGTGAGTCCTCTGCTGCCTGCCATAGTGAGGTCGGAGGCAAATTTCTGAGCACCTCTAGAGCATGGAAAGGTATGACAATTTGGTGTGAGGATGCATGTTATGCCAGAGTTGGGTTGAGGAGGCAGGACTAGAAAGGGCTGCGCTACTCAACTCCTGCAGCCCAGTCTCCCCATTTTTGTGGCGCGCCCTCCCTGAGAAATGGCACACATGGCAGCTTTAGGGCTGTGTGTGTGTGTGTGTGTGTGTGTGTGTGTATGTGTATATATATATATATATATATATATATGCCTGAACATAGAATCGACTCTAATAATTTCTCTACTCTGTGTGGTGATGTGTGGTTGGATGGCAAAACTTGTTACTGGCAGCTAAAGGTCAGGCTGCCACTTCAAATAGACTTCGCTTGGTTGCTATGCGCAGGGTTGTGCAGAGAAAGACAGTGATAGGTAGAAATTTGGGGTGCACATGGAGGTGATGGGAAATTTTAGATTTTTGTATTTCAGATCAATGGGATCCAGGGGCAAGGTAGGGTATAGGTTCCTTGTGGGACCTGAGAAAAGAGTAGATCAGAAAGGCCTCTCACAACACCTCTAAACATGTGGCCTCTGAGGTACTGACCGATTTTCCCAGATGCAGGAGCCTGGGTGGCTTACCCTACTTAGAAGCTAGTTATGTTGGGAGTAAAAAAAAAATTCAGCCCAGTTATGTTTAGTTGTAGATCCTTTTATAAGTAGCTAATAAATTGTTGCCCTAGTTCACTCAAACAGTTGTGTCTCAATTCATTCTCTGGGGTGTGCTCACAAATGAATCATAGTGACCACATGTTTCTTTGACAGGAAACCTTAGAGATTTTTTTCCCCTTTTTTGGACTGAAATGGTTAACAGGACAGACATCTTCTTGTTTTGTCGGTTTCAGTTAGAGACATCTTATTTTTAAGCCTCTTCAAAGTGATATTTGCTTTCTTCCCTTTGACAAGCTGTGTTCTCACTTCATATAATCCAAAAGGGCTGTGATCTTTTCTCAGACAAAATGACAACTGAAGTCTTGTCTATACAGATTACATTAAGGAGATCACACAGTATTGGAACATTCCAGGATCATCAAGAAAAGTGATAACAGTTATTTAAGATAAATGTAGTCACTGATTCCTATTTTCCTGCCACCAAAGTCATTACAACTATTCAAATAGAAGATTAAAGAAAGCAGTGGCCCAAAGCTCTGAAATGTCTTAGGAAAGAGCAAACTGTAAATGGAGCATCTGCCTCATTGGATATGTAAAAGGAAAGTGAACAATTTAAGTATTGGTTCGAAAGAGAGGACATTCAGAAAAAAAGAGGGAGAAAGAGTCCATCAGATCAAATAGCAGAAAGAAGTTATTGATAGGACTGTGCAGAGGCACAACCCCTGCTGATTCACCCTGGGCTCCTGATATGAGGCCCCTGGATTGGGGAGACCACATTCAGGAGATGTGGAATCAGGCAAGAAAAAGGAGACTGGACATGACTTCCTACCTTCTCCCAGGAAGATGCAGCCGGTCAGGTGGGTCCCTTCCAACATTTTATGTGGTTTTGTGCCCGATGCCTGTCTCTCCTTCTAGCCATCCAACCTGACTTCCAGTGATCTGGGGCTTTCCCCCTCCAACCTGAGTGATGTCCAGATTCACGCCCCCCCCCCAATATAGGTCCAATTCAGTTCTGGAATTATGACTCAGCTGAGTCTAGTGCACAACCCTAATTAGTAGGCCTGTGCAGCTGCCAATGTGGTTTTAATAAATCCATTTCATTTCACATTTCATATTATTTCAATATTGTTAAGGAAACCCATAGGCTTTGCCTCTCTTCCTTCCAGTCCTCCTCTCTTAACCTACTACTTCCTTTGTCCACCAATGTGAAATAACGATACAAATTTCATTCAACATTAAATGATCCAAAACTGCCCCGAATAGAGTTTTTCTGAATAATTTCATCTCTCTTCCCTAAGAATATTCAGCAGAGCAGCCTCTCCATTTCTGCCACCCATAAATTGTGTGGAAAATTTTAGAAAGCCATTTTTTGCTCAGCAAAGTATGGTAAGTGTCATCTTAGATAACAATGTTTAAGATTAAAACGCTTTTGCTAAGCACTCATTTGGTCTTTGCAAAGGGTATCTGACAGTTCAAACCACTTCATGAATGGCTTGGAGCCTTTGCTTCAGCAAGCAGTTTGGTTCAGGCACTTATCTGTAATGGAATACACAGCTCTAACTTAGACGGAGAACAAAAATATTTGGTGTCCCCGGTGAATTAGCTTTTAAAATATATTTATTTCTAACTAGTGGGCGTTTACGAAATGGTGCTAATGTGTATGGATATATGCTCATAGTTGGCCCATCTCTTGGGACCCTCATGTCTGTATTTCATTTGTATTTTTCTTTCAGGCTCCTGAATCCTTCCTCTCTTTCCTTCAGTTCTCTTCAGCTATAGTTCTTCGTTTGTGGCCACGTTAGCAAAATGGACGCCACTTTTTGGAAATGTGTAAGGATAGAAACATGAGCTGAAGACAGTTGATTGCTTGCATAATGAGGGTTGGTTTTTTTTTTTTTTTGTTGGTCCCAATCCTTTGAAAATGTGTTCATTCTTCCTGATGTTCTGTACCATCACTTAGGGATTAAACCTATAGACAAGAAGCTGGCATAAAGCAAGGCGACATAACTTAAACCAGCATGAAAGTTACACCATATCTAGATTCCTTTCAGCAGTGAGGTTACCTTTTGAAATAGCACTGGATTTACAGCGCCCTTTTTGCCAGCTTAATTTACCTGTCCACACCAAGCCCCAGAGATGCCCCATTGTCAGGGCTTGGCACCAACTTTAGAGCTGTGGGTCTTGACTCTGGGACAGCCAGCATTATATGAGGCTGAGCCAAGGATGAGGGAATTAAGCTGCCACAGTCTGGCTGCATCAGGAATCTTCTGGCTCAGGCAGAGATCCCCCCAGATCCTAACCCACTTGGCTCAGAGGCTCTTGCAATAGGAGTGCTCCCTTTGTAGCTGGCACATTATCTATTTATCTGTTTATCATATTTATATCCCACCCTTCCTCCCAAAGGTCCAAGGCAGGAAACATACAATAAAAAGCTACTGAAAATATGGCTGCCTTCATTATTGGATAGATCTATCCAATGTGGCATTTTTTTGCCATTGGTAGACATGCAAATGGATCTGTGATTAGTTGTGGGTACTTTGTAACAGATGCTTATGTTGGAAAGATAATTGCATTTTCAAGGATGGAAGGGTCTGTGAATTTTCATTCTCTCAATTTGTCAATCTTTTCCATCTTAATTTTGGTTCTCCATGTTTCTGCGGGAATTTGTATTTTTTTTTAAAAAAAAAAAAAAAGCACGTGAAAAAAATTCAGCCTTTTTGTGCAAATTTCTCCTAATCTTTTTGTGTGCAGTTCTGAGCAATGTACGCATTTTTTTCAAGCAATTTATCCCAATATACATTGGTACCTCAACTTACGAGCAACTCGACTTTTGTATTTTTCGACTTACGAATGACCTCCGGAAGTGGAAAAATGGCTGCCGCTTCCGAATTTTTCGACTTGCAAAGGGAAAGCAGCGGCACGATACCTCGACTTATGAAGTTTTGAATGCGGTTTTTCCGACATACGATTTTTTTTGCCGTTTGGAGATGGCACCTTCGACTTACGAAGATTTTGACTTATGAGGGTGCCTTCGGAACACATTAACTTTGTAAGTCAAGGTACCACTGTAATGCATTTTTCTTATGTTATCTTCACAAGTACATTCACTTTTATGCACACTCTCCCTTAATCTATGCATTTCTCTAATCATTGGTGGGTTGGAGAAGGGCATTGCAAAATTTGGATATAGTGTGGATTTTGAAGGATGGCTGTGTTTTGGTCCTTAAACTGCTTTGGAATTGAATTTAAATTCAGCTTTAAAGGCAAACTGCATATCCCCCATCCCTGCACAGAGCAAAACAAAACAAGGTCCCTTCCTAGGCAGTTCTTAGGTACATGGAGGACATTTGGTAACCTCTCTCCAAGTTGAAATGTTGCACCTTTCCAAAATACAATTCATTCCCATCTCTCCCCCTCTTAGCTTTCCAGTGGTGCCTCCCCTATTTGTGCTGGCAAAGCCATTCAGGAGGACAAAGTGGCCAGTCACAAGTGTGGGGGACATTATTATAGAAGCCATACAAATATATTTGCCCTTGAGATTGTTTATTGCCTTTTGCTATACTTTCTTTTTTTCTTGCAACTGAGCCTTTTTACCATAGACTTAAAATCTGCCCATAATCTTACATGCAAATTGCCTTCAGATACTTCTCTATAAAGAAATTACGCATGAAAATTCTTTTTATGACTTTTTACTGAAACCACAACTCTGCAGCCAAAACTGATTCTGTTGGAAATTTTGCCCAAAGCTTTGTCTTGGTTATAGAAAGAAATTATAGGTTTGGACCAATTTCTGAATTAGCATAAACATTTATTTTATGTGCATAAGAGAAATGCCTTTGAAACCTCTTGCCAAAGGCTCCTCCCTGCCTTCTGGTTATTATAATGGAATCACAGATGCAAAAAAATGGAAAAAAGGAAAAAAATATTCCAGGTCTAGCCTAATCAGATTTGAAATCTTCTCCTAATATCATTTGTCCTCATCTGTTCTGATAACCAGTTAGGGTTTATTGAGACATGTGGAAAACGAATAAGGCTATGTGGAAACGTCTTGAGATATTTACTATGTTTTAACAATATTTACTATATTTTACCAGTTAATAAAGAAACTTCTAATTACATTAGATAGGAGGCAAATATTATAATAAAAATAGTTTGTTGTCTCTGGTGGTTTCACTGTACAGTGATACCTCAGGTTACAGATGCTTCAGGTTACAGACTCCGCTAACCCAGAAATAACGCTTCAGGTTAAGAACTTTGCTTCAGGATAAGAACAGAAATCGTGCTCTGGCAGCGCAGCGGCAGCAGGAGGCCCCATTAGCTAAAGTGGTGCTTCAGGTTAAGAACAGTTTCAGGTTAAGAACAGACCTCCGAAATGAATTAAGTTCTTAACCCGAGGTACCACTGTATTTAACTTATTTATTTATTTATTTATTTATTTATGATTACCAATTTAGGAAGGAATAGAGAGGATGGATGGCAGTAAGGAACTTTGGGGTCTTGGGATGAAACAACAACAAAAATATCAAACTTAAACATTGTGGGCATTTTCTGTAACTTAATCCTAAACTTCCCAACTCTCTGTGACACTCAAAACAGGGTCGGCCCAAGACATTTTAACACGTGAGGCAAACCGGAATAAAGATCTATGCTGGGACCCTTGTGGATCCTGCCATCTCTTGCCTCATATGTGGGCCGGCCCTGTACTCATACTGAACTGCTGTTCAGTTAAGTTTTGCTCAGAGTAGAACCACTGAAATTAATAGCCCTGACTTAGTTATGTGGAATAGCACCATAGGCTTCTATCTCTCACTGGAATTCACGTGCAAGTTCTTGCTTGTGGTGGATATTTCCCAAACCACAAGGGTTACTTGTAAGCAGAATATCCCCTAAAAACAGTTATAATTTATAAAAAGGATATGTAGCTCATAACTGCCCAACCCTTTATCATTTGCTGAAAGGGCTTGTGAAGTAATTTTTTTCTTCAGTGTGTGTTAAAACACACACACACACACACACACACACACACACACACACACCTTCTTGGACTTACATTTTCTACATCCTACAGAGCCTGATTCATTCCTCACTTAACTTCAGTAGCCATTTAATTTCATGCACCAAAGGATGAAGATGGCGTTGAAGTAAAGGTTGATGTTTTGCATGGCTACATCAGGGGACTTTTACAATTCATTGGCTTGGAAAGTAGTAGGTGAGGATAAAGCTAAAGTGTTCTTGAAAGGGGGGGCAGAAGGAGAGGCAAATGTAAAGTTAGCTTTATTCCATTACTTTGACAAGATTGAAAGTTTTGAATATTTAGTACGGAATGCAGCCATTCCAATTAGGCTTCTTTCAGCATGGTGTGCGCGCACATTCAATTAATGCAACATTTTGTTTCCCTCTTCTTCCCTCACCCAGCCCCTGCCTGCACCCAGCCTAGTGCTTCCACTCGAAGATGCTGGCAAAATACAGCTCACTTGGCATTAGGAAAACTCTGTGTATAAGACGGCGGTGCCAACAAAGGAAGATTCAGTGCCGATTTCATGAGGGGAAAGAGCATTATAGCAATTACTCAATTGGCCTGATTTCTGTCAGCTTTCCAAAGGAAAGAGTGAGGAGGCCAAGGCTTCATCAATGCATAAACAACACCTAGAATTACTCATAATGAGCCACTGATGTTTGGTGTTTAGGTCACAGGGATGTGGAGCTGTTGGCAGCCTCACTCGTTCCCACTTCCTTTGACGGTGGGGAGGGTGGGGAGCGCTGAAAATTCAGTAAAGTAAAAAGAGAGAGAGAGAGAGAGAAACTTGGTTTGGAGCAATCTGTGAATTTCTTCCTGCCACTCACAACAGGATTCAAAGCATTGGGGGCGTGTGGAACCACAATGACTGTAGGCAAGTTCACACATGCACGTGTATGAGTAGAGATGTTGGAGAAGTCGAGTGAAAACAGAAATGGGAGCAGAAATTGCCAATGCTCGCTTATTCATGCCACATCCAGAAGGGAAGGTAATCCAGCAAATATGATCAGAATCCTTGATGCTTTTACTTCTGGGGGAATGAATAGGCTTAGGGACCAGTGGCTTTGATTTGTTGATTTATTTTTCAATATTTAAATGCCACCTTTCCAAATAAAGCCAAGGTGGCTTATATCTTATAGTAAGAGTGCTTCGGCTGAAAAACTGAAGCTTCCACCTTTATCTGAGTTTTGTGAGTATGTAAGAGAAAATAACATGCAAAAAAATGTGCTATGTTAGGATGACTTGCCTACAGAAATGTGTACATTAGTCAAAGGTGCTGCTCACTAGGAGAAATGACCACTAAAATGCTGGAGAATTTTCATGAGGATTCCCGCCGCCCCCCCCCCCAATGCAAATTGCTGCAGAAATGTGGAGAACTGAACTGAAGATTGGAAAAATGAGAAACCGAGAGAATCAAAATGGAGAGCCTTCCGTCCCTAGCTGTATCCAACAGTTCTGCTCACAGTAGACCCATTCAAATTTGTGCATCTAAGTTCGTTATGGCCATTTATTTCAATAGGTCTTCTCTGAGTAGGACTAACATTGGATGTGATTCAATCTCAATAATGTAGCATAGCACACAGTATGATTTCCCCCCACCCCGTCTCATATTGTTTATTTATATGCCTCCAGATACCAAGATCTTGTGATCAATCTAATCACCAATCTTTACTTGTTCCATTTCAGAGCAATAGCTCAACGGTATCCCACAAATCATATTATTAAACAAAGAAAGCAAGTATCACTTTGCCCAGCTGAGGCTGAGGTTACTCCGAAATATGTATGTATATTGTTGCTGCCTTAGTTTATCCCCCCCCCCCGGAATTGAGATATATAAAAATATAAGTCGGCCAAGTGCGAAAATGTGCATTGTGGCATTGAACTGGGGAATGATGTTTATTTTTCAAACGAATCCTGCAAATATTCCATGGCAAAAGGAATACTCAAAACAAAATCGAAAATTCTTTCTAGTAGCACCTTAGAGACCAACTGAGTTTTTCCTGGTATGAGCTTTCGTGTGCATGCACACTTCTTCAGATACCTGCGGCTCAATGTGGTGCCTTCCATAGTTCCAGTTACAGGTGGGTAGCCGTGTTGGTCTGCCATAGTCAAAACAAAATCGAAAATTCTTTCTAGTAGCACCTTAGAGACCAACTGAGTTTTTCCTGGTATGAGCTTCCTGGTATAAGTGTGCATGCACACGAAAGCTCATACCAGGAAAAACTCAGTTGGTCTCTAAGGTGCTACTAGAAAGAATTTTCGATTTTGTTTTGACTATGGCAGACCAACACGGCTACCCACCTGTAAAAGGAATACTGCCAGTCCTTGTGGAAAGGACATTTATTTGGTTTCATGCCACCAGGAAAACAACACATACATACACCCAAATGCAAAGGGACTAGATTATATCCTAAACTCCAGATTCTGCAATTCAGCATCATGCCGTAGAAAAGCAGTAATACATCACGGCAGAATTGCTTTCCCCCCATTGCTGGTGATTGAAGATGGGCATGTGTTCTGGCATCGGCGGGCGACATTAGCTTTGATTAATGCCAGAATTTTGAACGTAGCAACTGAGGGACTGCACACCTGCGAGGCAGACATGCTTACCTAATGGCTGTAGTTGTTAAATGCAGGAGTGGTTAATCAAAGTTTCAACACAAGGTCTGAGGTGGGAGGAGAACCCGCCTTAATTAATGTGCCAGATACCCATGCCAAAAGGTTGCTTAGATTATTTTCAGGCTGAAAAAGAAGTCTCAGAGAATGGGGTAATTCTCAACATCTGTGAGCCTTTTTTTTTTATTAGCGGCTCGTGTTGAAAGCCTACTTGGTGTGTTGGGGTGTTTGGCCACATTCTACCAAGCTGATCATCGGGAAAGCTTTCCTTGCCCATAACAAAGTGAATGGATCAGTGCTGGAGAGCCATGTAGCCCCTGGGCAAATGCAAGTAAGACCGAAGAGACAGAGCAACTGGTTTGCAGGCAGAAGATCCCAGGAATCTACAATTAGCACCATAAGATACGCTCTCCTTGAAATAATGAAGAATCACTGCCCAATTTAATTCTGAATAAAGGTCTGGAAGCAGACCTTTGAACTGTGTCTTAACTCTGGGTTACCATGTCACCTTATCAACTCTAAATACATAAGCACAAAGACAACAGAGATAAACTGTGAATAGCTTACTGTTACAATAGCATTGATAGGGCATTTGTTTTAGTTACCTTCTTGACTGGAAGCTACATCCTATTCTGTGCTTTAAAGATGGTGTTTACAACTGGGTTTCTTTTTTGCCTTTTACTTTTTAATAATCATTTACAGTTATTCGCTCCCAATTTTCCATCCATTTAAGTGTGTCGTTAAGAGGCTTCTTGTGATTGTTTTGACATGACTGTGTTTTGAGTATTATACCCTGCTTTTACATCGGATATGAGGAAGAGTAGATCTGAAGTATATGGGATAGTGTGTGTGTACTGCGTATCACATAAAACAGTAAAATAATTATCAATATGAAACAGGTAAAGGGTGGTATTTGCCTAAACAGTTCCACTAGTGCAATGACTTTTAGCTGTGCAATGTAACATTCCCACCCTCTCATCTTCCCGTGCACCCCCATGTGCCCCCTAAATTTGCTTTGGGTTTCCCCCTGACCCTCTGGAGCAGATTTAGGGGAGGTGTGGGGGCACACAGGGAGAGGAGAGGGCAGGGAAGTTGCATTGCACAGCTAAAAGTCAATGGCTAGCATAATAGTTTAATTGAATAATGCTCCAAATTGGCAGAATTTTTTTTCCAAAAAAAAACAAAACCAAAACAAGTATGCATAACTAAATTATGTCTGGTTAGGCTTACTGTGATAAAAAATAGATTTCGGCAGGTGTCTAAAAGAGTGTAATGAATGTGTCTGCCTAATGTTTGGTGGTGCCACACTGAAAGTTTGACTCCTCATGGATGCTTAATGATTATTATATATATAATATAGCTCAGTAGCAGAGATGAAACCCTGAGAATGATCCTTGAAATCCACTTTATTCCATCTTCATCTGGGGGTAGATATTTTGTGTTGTTTTAGATGATCCCCATCACTCTTTCGATGAACACTTACAGTGTTTAATATTTGTAATGTTTATTAAGTTTTTAATATGTATTTTGTGCTTAGTGTTTTTATCTCCATAGATTTCTTCAGGATGCCTCTGGGTGTGGGAAGTGAGGTATAAACAGAATAAACATAACTTTACATCCCATCAGCAGATAAGGGTCATAAATTCATTGAGAAGTTCTGTATACAAGCCCCATTGAAAGGAATATGAGTTCTGCAAGAGCAGGGCTGGCTCCCATTCCTTTCAATGGAGCTTGTGCAGGAGAAGTTCCCAGCATCCTATGCCCCTATGATCTTTTTGTCAGCATTTCTTTACAGATCGCCACAGATTTCTACCCATCACCTCCTTAAGTGGTGCTTCTGTGGATTTCCCTCGAGGTTTTCTTTGATAAGGCAAGATCACAAAGGGATCTTTAAAGGGCTCTGCCTCTCCCTCCCACTGCTCTGCCCTTTGACCTTTCGGGAGCCAGGGCCACACCAGACTTCATTTGTACTCTATTTCCTGGTCCCTCTCAGGTTGAGCGCTCTATGTTTCCACAGCAGATTAATGACAGCTAATAATATCTGATATATCTGGACATTGCTACATAATGAGTTGCAGTCCCACAGGGTCTCTGAAGTGTCACCACTAACAAATTCACCAGACCTGCACATAATTAGCATGTAAAAGGAGTGATCATGCAGTAAATCTGTAGGGGAAGATGGATAGCCGGGGGGGGGGGGAGAGAATTAAAAGGAGAAGGGGGAAACACACACACACACACACACACACACACAGTCTTAATGCTCCTTCCAAAATGTATGCTTCCTGGCATGAATATTTTCTTGATAACAAACTGCAAACAGGTTACCTTTACAGTAACATTATTCCTTCCATGGCTGATAGGCAGAATTTCATTACGCCACTGCTAATGTTACAATATTTCTGTAAAATGTCACCATATGTAAATGAGAAGTAGTGTAGGTTTTCTCCTTAGCTGCCTTTTTTTAAAAAAAGATGAGTTATCCTTTTTTATTGTGGGCTGGTTGTGCTTTTTGCTAGTTTAGTAACTTGTGAGTATGATGTCATTCTACACATTTTTCTCTGCTGGGAAAGAAATTGTCTTGGGGGGAAGATGGTGGGGAATCTATGGACAGGTGATGATGTCATGATGCAACTTAAGCGATCCAGCTTTTTTTTAAAAAAAGAGGGGACTAACTCAGCATAGAGATTCCTTCTTCATGCAATGCATAAAGTATGGAACCTGCTCCCACAGGAGACAGTGATGGCCACCAACCATGGTTTAAAAGATCTGAGAAATTCATGGAGAAGAGGACTATCGAAGCCATGATGGCTATGCTCTGCCTCTGCAGTTGGAGGCAGCAATGCTTCTGAATACTAGTTGCTGGAAACCATGGAAGGGAAGAGTGCTCTTGTGCTCAAATCTTGCTTGAGTGGTTCCCGCAGGGATCCGTTTGGTCACTGTGAGAACAGGATGCTGGACAGATGGGCCATTGGCTTGTTCTTACATTCTTAAGTGTAATGTGTATTTCCACCTCAGAGGAAGATCTGAGTCAGTTTAGCTATACACTTACCATTTTGCTCTACTTATGGCCTCACAATCCCCCTCCCCATGTAAGAATATGTGATGAAACTGGCTGTACATTTTTGGATGATGGAGGGACAGAAAGTGACCTTGCACTTACAGACTGTCACCTCTTTGGAGGCGGTTAAAGCGCCTTTGAACCTAAAGAAGAAGAAGAAGAAGAAGAAGAAGAAGAAGAAGAATAGTAGTAGTAGTAGTTTGGATTTGATATCCTGCTTTATCACTACCCTAAGGAGTCTCAAAGTGGCTAACATTCTCCTTTCCCTTCCTCCCCCACAACAAACACTCTGTGAGGTGAGCGGGGCTGAGAGACTTCAAAGAAGTGTGACGTGTGACTAGCCCAAGGTCACCCAGCAGCTGCATGTGGAAGAGCGGAGACGCGAACCCGGTTCCCCAGATTACGAGTCCACCGCTCTTAACCACTACACCACACTGGCTCCAGATGAAGCAATGTTTTGTGAGGTATCAATCGAAGACACAACCACCTCTAGACTTTTATATGACTGATAGATGAAGATGCTTTGGTTACTGACTTTTAATGACTGGCAGCTACCAGCCCGCCTTCTAGAGTGGCAGAGCTGGAGGGAAGCATAACTAATAAAGATGATAGAAGCCTTGTATTTAGCAGCAGACTGGTGAAGCACTAGAGCAGCAAGTGTGGCACACTGTGTGCTTACGAAAGCCGTGGTGCAGCTTTAGATATGAACCCTGTATGTGTGTGTGGGTGCTCTTCCGTACAAATCTCCAGTGTTCCTTCTTGGCAGGGCAACTGGCCCTGCAAAAAAAAGTGCCCCTTGAAACTTCTGACTGCCTTCAGTTGCCAAAGATGATCAGAGAGAGGCCTCGTTCAAAGAACCAACTGAACATATCAGTGTTATTCTGTGAAGTGAATATTTTGTACTGGAAGTCGTAATGTTTCTCATTGCAATTGCTGGTTTAAGGGAACAGCATTGCCTGATGTCTCCCTGTCTCCCTCTCTCTTCTTCACACACAAATTCCAAACAGAGCAACGAAAGAAACTGGGGTTTTTTTTAGGCTTCCGGCTGCGGACGCCATTATGGGTGGTCGTGGGATGCTTCGGCTGCGAAGCACCCAGTTCATCCCGGGGGTTAGGAGCTGTGCTGGCCCCAAGGGTTTGTCCATGAAGCGAGGTCCAAGTCCAGTCCTGGGTCTAGGGGTCCAAAGGAGGTCAGTCCGGCGGGGAGCGAGGCAGGGAGCAGGTCAAGGTCCAAGGCAGGTTCAGGCACAAGGTTGCAGGTTGAGCACACACTTGCAACTATGTTGCTCACGCAACTTGGGCTGGGTCTGGCTGGCTTTTATCTGGCCCTATGCTTAGGGCCGCCCCGATCCTCTGGAGACTCGCCTCTCCTCCGGGCCTGGAGGCGAGCACTCCTCCTGCAGACACTTAACTCCCTTCGCCTCTCTGCCCTGAGCCTCTGTAGCTCAGGAGAGGCTGGTGGGTTACTGGACCCAGGGGATGCCTCAGCTTCCTCTGAAGAGGCTGGGAATGGAGCACCTGCAGGCAATGGGTCCTCCCTCCCATCAGGAGCCAGAGCAGACTCTGCTGATGCCTGCACCTGGGGATCCAGCACAGGTGGGGATCCTTCAGGCTCAAGCCCTGGCCCCGGCTCAGCTGGTTCTGGAGGCGGGGAATCCTGTGCAGGCTGGGATCCCTCAGGTTCAGCATCAGAGTCTGACTCCCAGGCCATCACACCATCCCCCCTCCCAGGCCTCCCCCTCAACTGAGGGGCCGGACCAGGCTTGCTGGGGTAAGCTGCATGGAAATCACGGAGGCAGGCAGGTGCGTGGACGTTTTCCACTGGTTCCCATGAACGATCCTCAGGCCCATACCCCTTCCAGTCGATGAGGTATTGGAGCTTCCCCCTGCGGTATCGTGAGTCGAGAATGCGCTCCACCTCGTACTCAGGCTCCCCCTCAACCAAAACTGGCTGCGGTCGTGGATTGTCTGGGTGGAACTCGTCGGGCGGGGCGACTGGACTAAGTAGGGACCGGTGGAATACTGGGTGAACCTTGAGTGATGGAGGTAACTGGAGGCGAAACGCCACCGGTGACACCTGCGCAGTGATGGTGAATGGGCCGGCAAACCGTGCATCCAGCTTTCGTGAGGGCCGAGAAGGATGCAGGTGACGGGTAGAGAGCCACACCCGATCGCCAACATGGAGTTCTGGCCCCTCCTGACGATGTCGGTCAGCCTGGGCCTTGTATGCGTCCTTGGCCTGGCGCAGTTGCTCCATCAATAATTGTTGCTGGGACTGAAGCTCCTGAAGCCAGTCTGTCACTGCGGGGACCGCGGAAGCTGGCAGCACGTCCGGGAACAAACGTGGATGGTAGCCGTAGGAGGCCTGGAACGGGGTCTGCTGGGTGGAGGCGTTCACTGCATTGTTGTAGGCGAACTCCGCCAATGGCAAGTGATCGACCCAGTCATCCTGCTGGAAGCTGCAGTAACACCGGAGGTACTGCTCCAGCACCGCATTTGCCCGTTCCGTCTGGCCATCGGTCTGCGGGTGGTGGGCCGAAGATAGACAGACCTCCGTCCCAAGGGTCTGGTGCAGGGCTCGCCAGAAGTGGGATGTGAACTGGACGCCGCGGTCAGAAACCACACGCTCGGGAAGGCCATGCAGGCGGAAGATGTGCTGCATGTACAGTTGAGCCGTCTCCTTAGCTGTGGGTATGGACGGGCAGGGGGCACAGTGCACCATCTTAGTGAAATGGTCCGTGAAAACCAGGAGGCAGGTACAGTGACGAGATGGGGGCAAGTCTACCACAAAGTCCAGTGAGACCGTGTGCCAGGGACGTGGTGGGGCTGGTAATGGCTGGAGCAGACCGGGGGGTCGCCCAGTAGGACCCTTGGCCCGCCGGCAGACATCGCAACCAGCAACATAGCGTGCCACATCAGCCTTCAGGCGGGGCCACCAGAACTCCCGGCTTACCAGATGAGTGGTCCGGTACCGCCCAAAGTGCCCTGCTGCTGGGGCATCGTGGGACATCTGGAGAACCTCAGCCCGCAATGGTCCTGGTGGGATGTATAGACGACCCTGGTGCAGCAGTAGGCCCTGGTGCAGGGCCAGCCCTGGATATCGAGGGCATGACCCGTCAGACAGTTCCCGGAGCCGTTCCTGAGCCCAAGCGTCGACCCGTTGCTGTTCTCGCACCCGAGCCTGCAGTGGCTTGGCCTCCTGAGTGGCCAGGAATGTGGCTGGTGGTAAGATAGTCGTCGGTACTGCCTGCTGTACAGTGTCTGCGACGTCCTCGGGTTTCCGGGACAGGGCATCCGCTTTCCGGTTTTGGGAGCTAGGGATGTAGCGGATCCGGAACTGGAACCGGGAGAAAAACAGCGCCCACCGGATCTGCCTTTGGTTCAACTTGCGGGTGGTCTGGAGGTACTCCAGATTCCGGTGGTCCGTTCTCACTTCCACCGGGTGTCGTGCCCCCTCAAGATGATGGCGCCAGACCTCAAAGGCCACCTTGATGGCCAGTAGTTCCCGCTCCCACACGGTATAGTTACGCTCCGCCGGAAGGAGCTGCCGGGAGTAGTAGGCGCAGGGTAACAGCGGCGCATCGGGTCCGTGTTGCTGAGACAGGATGGCACCGAGAGCCGTACTGGAGGCATCAGTCTCCACCACGAAGGGACGAGAGGGATCAGGATGCTGTAAAATCGGCGCCCTCTGGAAACAGGCTTTCAACCCCTGAAATGCCACTTCAGCCTCCTCATCCCAGGAGAAGGGTGTCTTGGGGCGCAGCAGTCGGGTTAATGGGGTGGTGCGATGAGCATAATCTGCAATGAAGGTCCGGTAATAGTTGGCGAACCCTAGGAACCGCTGTAAGTCCTTGCGGTTCCGGGGCGCTGCCCACTCTCGAACCGCAGCCACCTTCCCAGGGTCCATCTGCACCCCGTCAGGGGAGAGTCGGTGTCCAAGGAAGTCCACTGACCGCTGGTGGAACTCGCACTTGCTGAGCTTGGCATACAGGCGGTGCTCCCGCAAGCGCTGCAACACGGACCGAACATGACTCTCGTGACGGGCTGGGTCACGGGAATAAATCAGAATATCATCCAGGTACACCACCACGTATTTGTCTAGCAAGTCCTGGAACACGTGGTTGATGTACCGTTGAAACACGGCGGGTGCGTTGCATAATCCGAACGGCATAACCAGGTATTCAAACTGCCCATACCGGGTCCCGAATGCCGTCTTCCACTCGTCCCCGGCACGGATCCGAATCAAGTTGTAGGCCCCTCGGAGGTCCAGTTTGGTGAACATCTGCGCCCCCTGCACCCGCTCCAGCAATTCTGCAATAAGGGGCAAGGGGTACCGGTCTGGGATGGTGATCTTATTCAGGGCCCGGTAGTCATGGCAGAGGCGAAGCTCCCCACACTTCTTCTTAACGAAGAGTACAGGAGCGGCAGTGGGTGAGGTAGAGGGCCTAATGAACCCGCGTTCCAGGTTCTTGCGAAGGAAGTCCTGCAAGGCTTCACGCTCTGGCTCCGAAAGAGAATATAGGCGGCTTACAGGCAGGGGCGCCCCAGGCTGGAGGTCTATGCCGCAGTCGAAGGACCGATGAGGTGGCAGCTGGTCTGCTCCCTGTTCCTCGAACACGTCTAAATAGTCCTGGTACACGGCAGGGAGCGTTGACACAGCCTGCCCCATGGGGGCAGCTGCTACTAACTCGGACTGAGCATGGGAACCCGGGTCTGGGAAGCGTACAGTCCGATTGACCCAGTCGATCTGAACATTGTGCGACTCCAGCCAGTCCATCCCAAGCACCAGGGGAAACCGGGGCATGGTGGCAATGTCCAGGGTTCGCACCTCCCGGTGCTGCTGGTAGCACAGGACCAAGGGCTGGGTCTCCCGAGTAACCGCGCCCGAGCGTAGGAGCCGTCCGTCAATTGCCTCCACCTGTACTGGTTCCGGCTTGTTCTGAAGCGGCACCTGATGCTGAGTGGCGAAGGCAGAGTCCATATAGGAGCGGGTTGCCCCCGAATCCACCAGAGCGTGGGTGAGAATCCAGGGCCCACCGGGGGGGTATAGACGCACCGGTATCATGAGGTGTTGCAATTCCACTGGTGAGGGCCCATCATGCGATGCTTGGGGCCCCAGGTAGCCTGGGCCATCGGCTACTGGGGTTGGCCGTTTCACCTGCGGCTGGCGTTTCTCAGGGCAGGTTCGGGCGTAGTGTCCACTCCCACCGCAGTAGAGACACAGGTTCCCCTCCCGACGCCGAGTCTTTTCCGAGGGGGAGAGGCAAGGCCGCGCTGCCCCGAGCTGCATCGGCTCCTCCAATGACTCAGCTCTGGCCACGGAACTGCAGGGAAGCACCGGCGCTGGGAGCCCGGAGTGCCGGCGGCCCCGGGCCTGGCGACGGTCCTCCAACCGATCATCTATCTGCAGACTCCGTTGGATGAGGGCATCCAGTGTGGCAGGGCGATCCAACGTGGCCAGCTGATCCAGTATCTCGTCTGAAAGTCCCTCGAGATACTGGTCCCGCAGTGCAGAGTCGTTCCAGGTCAAGTCCTGCGCCAGCAGCCGAAATTCTGTGGCGTAGGTGGCCACTGTGGACTTGCCCTGTTTCAACCGCCGAATTGCCCGATTGGCTTGACTCCCCTTCTGAGGGTTGGCAAACGTGGTTTCCAGAAGATTGCAAAACCCCGTATAGTCTGTCAGCAAGGGGGAGTCTTGCCGGAGCAGCGGCAACGCCCACTTGGCCGCCTGGTCCTTCAGCAAGCTGATCAGGAAGTGCACCTTGGTGCGGTCGTCGGGGAAATCCCGGGCTCGCCCCTGAATATACAGCTTGGCCTGGGCGAGAAACATGGGAAAGCTGGCTGGGGACCCATCAAATTTCTCTGGCAGGGCCACGGGGTACTTGCCAGGAGCTGGGGCGGCGGCCCCAGGAGCCGGTAAGGCATCCAAACGCTGCTGAAGCGCCGTAACCACATTGCTTAGCTGCTGCACGGTGTGGGTCAAGGCCTGGTTCTCCTGGGCCAATGCCACCAGCGCAGCCGCCTGGTCAGCCATGGCTATTAGTTCCTCCCGAACGCACCCCAGCGAAGGGGGAGTGCGGGTGTGGCGTGAGCAAACTGTGCTGGCCCCAAGGGTTTGTCCATGAAGCGAGGTCCAAGTCCAGTCCTGGGTCTAGGGGTCCAAAGGAGGTCAGTCCGGCGGGGAGCGAGGCAGGGAGCAGGTCAAGGTCCAAGGCAGGTTCAGGCACAAGGTTGCAGGTTGAGCACACACTTGCAACTATGTTGCTCACGCAACTTGGGCTGGGTCTGGCTGGCTTTTATCTGGCCCTATGCTTAGGGCCGCCCCGATCCTCTGGAGACTCGCCTCTCCTCCGGGCCTGGAGGCGAGCACTCCTCCTGCAGACACTTAACTCCCTTCGCCTCTCTGCCCTGAGCCTCTGTAGCTCAGGAGAGGCTGGTGGGTTACTGGACCCAGGGGATGCCTCAGCTTCCTCTGAAGAGGCTGGGAATGGAGCACCTGCAGGCAATGGGTCCTCCCTCCCATCAGGAGCCAGAGCAGACTCTGCTGATGCCTGCACCTGGGGATCCAGCACAGGTGGGGATCCTTCAGGCTCAAGCCCTGGCCCCGGCTCAGCTGGTTCTGGAGGCGGGGAATCCTGTGCAGGCTGGGATCCCTCAGGTTCAGCATCAGAGTCTGACTCCCAGGCCATCACAGGAGCCCTGCAGCCGCATAGCGGGGCTCCGGTTGGGGAGCGGGAAGAGCTTCCCGCTCCCTGGGCTCCCCGGCTGTGCCCGTTGTGGCTCCGAACCCTTCCCCCGCACCCCCTGTAAAGGGGGAGTGGGGGTGAAGGGACGACGGAGCCGGGCCATAGGGGACATGCCCCAACCGGGATGGAATTGCGGCGGCTAAGCCTGTGATGAGCATCTAAGTTCTACCTGTCATTAAGGAGCTGATAAGAACCCAGAAGCTGTGAGTAATTGATTGACTCTTTGTTTTCCTGGAATGCTCTGGGGGAAAGAAGAAAGGCAGCCCGCCTCCCTCCCTTCGGCTGGTGAAAGAAATTAACTCTTTAAGTGACTGCTGCCACAACAATCAATAGAAAGTATTTGGGATTTGAAAACTGAGTCTGCTGAGATCTCCCTTCGGGGGTTAACTGGGGGAAAAATATCTCCGCTTGAAGTTTTGGTCTTTATACTCCTACCTCGGAGAAATGGCGGCGACTTGGTGTGTCGTAGGAAAAATTTGAAACAAAGGAAGGAAGAGACAGGAACTGAAATCTGACACTCACCCTCTCTCTCAAAATGCTGGACTTCGCGCTCACACTGGCATCGAACTCATATTTAAAGGATGAGGAAAAGCTCACTATTTTGCAGATGGAACTGCTTGATCGGAAACTACAAGTCTTGAGTGGAATTATTCATAAAAAAGATCTACTTTCCACAGAGGAGGCTTTTCAAAAGTTCTATACAATGGAATCATGCCTTGGCAAAGAGCTGGGAGGGGCGTTTGAAAGATGGTCTGAGATGGCTGGGCAAAACCGGGAAAAGCAACTGGAAATGGGAAAACTTACAATATCCAGACCCCGAGGTGGCAGCTCGGGGGCGAGGGACATGGAATTAGAATTTTTACAAGAAGAAGAAGCAAAAGAAACGGAGGAGCCCAGAATGCAGATGAGGAACGCCTTGAGGCTCGATGCGGGGTTTGCCGTGGATGCAGCCTGGATCTGTGGACACTTGGAGGAAGGCAATGGGAGATTTGGCGCTGGAGAAAGACAGGAAAAGACAATGGACAGAGGAGGAGTGGGTTGAAGAATTAAATGTATAATCTAAATGGTCTGCCATGGTATCCGAAGTCGGAGTGTGAAGTCTGTTAATGATAAGTTTATTTTAAATAAGTAAGGAGATATTGAATTTTAAGTTAAAAGCAGCATGATAAAGGACAGAAGAAATAAGTTTAGCTATAAGAATATTTGGTTACGATTTAAGGTATAATGCAAAGATTGAGATAAGTATGTTTTCTTTCTTTTTTTTAAGTAAAGTTAAATTTTTTACAGAGAAAAGTTGTTAAGGAAATAGTATATTGAATTAAAACCGAAGGTGAAAAGGCGGGGGAAGTCAAGTGTCAAGATTCAGAACTAGAATTTTTTTTTTTGTAAGGTTACAATTAAGAAGAAGAATCCTGACTTTATGTGTATTTGTAGTTGTTTTTGTATTTGTAGGTGTGGGGTTGGGTTTATGTTATATTATGAAAATGTTAATAAATTCTGTTTAAAAAAAAAAGAAAGAAACGGGTTTTTTTTATTTTATTTGATTTTTTAAAAAAAATCAAGTGAAGGTCACAAAATGCCTGGCTCTCATGAGGGAAATGTTTTAAAAAGCAGCTTTAATGATAATTAACTGACAATGATTGATAACCAGTAATTAGAGACACAGCTCCAGAGCTGTGCCATTCATTTTATGTTGTTGGGGTGTTTTGTTTTTGTCTTCTTATTTCTCTAGCATAATACTATAACGCAGGAGTGGACAGACATCAGGCATGTTGGATCTACTTTGTTTTTTGCAAGAATCCCAAGAACCTGAATCAGAGCCTAGTGCAAAGGACACACCATTAGAATTAAAGGACAGCGTGCCTTTGAGCCTAGGGAGTCATTTTCAATATCAGCACTGAACTGGGCTCCTGGTCCATCCACAAAATAGTCCAGGTTTGCTCTCTACATTTCAGCACCCTACTTTAGGTGGGGGAAATCCTGTTGTTGTTGTTGTTGTTAAAGAATTGTTGATCTACTGCAAATCACCCAGTGATCTATCAGTTAGTCATGATCTACCTTCTGCCCTACCTGTGATGGACAAATCTGCCAGCTTCTTTTGCTCAGTTTCTCCCCACCACCAATCTTCATTTCTCCACATTTTCACATCAGTTTGCTCATGAAAATTCAAAGACCTTAAGGTGCAAATTTCTCCTAATATACACATTTTTTGTAAGCAATTTTGCCTAATATATACATTTTGCATATAATTTCTGAATAACATAACATGTTTTGTACATTATTCTCACTATAAAAATGCACATGTTACCCTGTTATAAGCATCTTTGCTTTTATTACTTGGTTGACAACCTGCATTGCAAAATTCAGAGACATACAAACTTCAAAGGATGGCTATGTTTCATAAAATGCAATTGTCACAGATTCATCCTTAAATGAAAAATTAATCAAATTTCACCTCTGTCCCTGATAGACATTGGGGATACACAACAGAGAAGCTACCACTGTTTTTGCTTTTCAAGGAACCCCATGTTGTCATTTGGGTATTTTTCAACAAATTGACAAGAAACTTCAAATGTTAAACACTCTTCAAACACATACACATAACTAGCACTTGGATCTGCCCCTCAAACATGTTGCATTACCCACGTGAATACTGTGGGAATGCTTGGAACTGTCTTACCAATGAGTCAAACTTAGATGAAGGTACATTTTATGTATAAATGCCTGCACATTGGTGGTCCCTAATCAATGGCTCCAGATTCCTGTGCTGGTGAGTGACTTTATTCTTTTTTTAGCCATTACCACTATACGAATTTGGTGCATTCTCATATTGAAGTGCCAGCTCTAATGCTATCTCCATAGAAACTCAAAATGGCTTTGGCTGGCTGGAAAGTTCAGCTGTGGGCCATCATATGCAGGTAGCCCAGCATATGTCTGAACTGGCCCAACCAGATTTCTCATCAAGCTTAGTTGGAGGCAACCCTATGTTCCCCCAAGCTGGCTGATGCCTCCTTCTTGTGTGCAGATGGTATTGAGTTGGCCACATAAGGAAAGGCAGTCAGAAAATATTAGAGGAGGAGGAGGAGGAGGAGGAGGAGGAGGTGGTGGTGGTCTTTGGACTTGATATCCCACCTTTAACTCCCCTTAAGGAATCTCAAAGTGACTAACAATCTCATTTCTCTTCCTCCGCCACAACAAACACACTGTGAGGTGAGTGAGGCTGAGAGACTTCAGAGAAGTGTGACTAGCCCAAGGTCACCCAGCAGCTGCATGTGGAGGAGTAGGGAAGCGAACCTGGTTCACCAGATTACGAGGCCACCACTCTTAACCACTACACCACACTGGGTCTCCATTATTGGCATCCATTTGTCTTGAAAGACAATGGAGTGCACCTCCAGGAGTGAAGTCACACGACTGTGTTAGCAGCACTAAAGTGACCTCCCAGTGGGCAAACCTGGGCAGTGGGTATGGAGGTTCTGAGTTGCTCAGATAGCAAGACCCCCCCTCTTGACCTTGCTGATGTGGTCCAGAGAAAGTGGAGCAATATGTTTGGCACCAGCTTGGCTGCAGGAGTTGCCAGAAGGAGGTGTACAAGATGCCATCCAAACATCTTAGGGACCCCATTTTGGATTTGAGTAGGGTATACTCCTTAGCCTTCCTGAAGATGTCCTGCAAGGCAGTGGAAGAGTTTTCCTTCTCCTAAATGGGCTACCTTCCCTCAGATATGGGGTGCCCTTTCCATCTTCACAGTGCACTATCGTTTCTGCAGCAACAGCTATGTTGTTTTGTTTTGTCGATTTAAAAAAAAATATGAAATCACTTACTTCTTCTTCAGTAGTGTTATTTTCTTCAACAGGACTGCTGAATGGGCAGTTTGTTTGTTTGTTAAGTTAGCTCTTGAATTAAATTGTGTTTCATGCTTTCAGCGGTTTTGCCGTATGTATTAAAATGTCTACACAAGTCCCAATCCAGCAAAAATGATCTATAAGCACAAACAGGTTCTTTCCTAAGGGATTGTCCCCACTGCCAAAATACTGTAAAAGGGTTCTGTTGTCCAGACATACCCAGCCCCTAGAGTTACTTTAAAGACATATAAGATGTATTGACTGGGATCCAAATAAGTCATTAGGCTCACACAAGGCAGTTGTGCTGGCCTAGTGAAATTTTTGACCTTCTTTTCCCCTTTGAACAACTGACCCCACCCCCAAATTGCCATATCCCAAAGAGCTAACGCAATGACTCTTGGTGACAAAAGCAATTTGCTGAATAGGAGACTGTTGCTTTAGAAAAAAAGTGGGTGGAAATCCCACTTGAGCTCATGGAAATAGTCTCGCTCTCTCCCTCTTCCCCTTATCTCTCTCTCTGCCTGCTCTCACCCCCCCCCTCTTTATTATGATGTTCTGCCCTTTTCAAGGAATGGAAAAGGATCCCACCCCCAATGCTTTCACTGGGCAAGGATCTGTAATAACATTTGAATTATTTCCTCCCAAATATCACCAGTATGGTTACTCCTTCCAGTGGCATCACTATGTATGACATTGCCAATATATTCAAATTTCACCTTACCAAACAAACATGGGAACATGGGAGGCAGAACTCTTGTTTTCCTCTTGTCTGGAAGGAGAAAATACTTGTACATTTCTGGAGCACAGTTGGATTTACCCCTTGTGTTTGATCTAGCACTAATGAGGGAAGCAAAATAGAAGTGAATCTACAGTGAAGGGAGGCAGTCTTACAAGTCTTAATATTGGACTTTACCTCTCCAAACTGGAATCCCATTAAGTCGATGTGATATCACAATATCCCACCCACTCAAAGTATTGTTTTCAGAAGTAATACTACCACCAATACTGCTGATAATAAACAAACAATGCTACTTAGATTTTTAGCTTTCAAAAAACCACATTATCTCAGTAATACTGTTCTGACTCTGGGTATAAGGTGGTTCAGTGGCAGAACGGGACTGTAATTTCAATTTTGTAGATTTATGATTCACAAGCGACTGCTATAGAATATTGACAAACAGGCCATTTTGAGAAAGACAAGCTCGGTTGGTGAGAATTCCTTACACATGATCCAAGGCTGGGCAGAACTGTAAGCTGTTGGAAATAGCAGGCAAGGTAGGACTGCTGCTGGGCAGGAAAGGAGGCTGAAGGCTGGATAGCTAAGTAGGAAGACACCTGAAGACAGGGAGCCAAAAGGCAGGTTAGCTAGAGGGCATGGTGCACCCTCCAAAATTTCACATATCAAAAGAGAAGAGAACTGGAAGGGCTAGGGCCAAGTGCACTCCTGACTTCAACAATACTAAAATAATATATTAAACATTGCATATAACATATAAAAAGGCCCACATTATGCACCCAAAATCCATAGATATATAGAGCAGGTGAAAAGGGGTTCCCCAATTGGCTAATCAAGGGGCACAAAAAACTAATAATCCTATTCAGCACGCTCAAGGGCAACTGGCTAATCCCATGTTGCTCAAGAGCATGTGGTTGGGCTTGCCAAAAGAAGCTGGAGTTGTCAGGTGGCATCACCCTTAAATAGGGTAATGCAGTGCTCCCAGTGATTGGCTGCAGAGCAGCCAAGGAAAACTACCATCACTTGATCCCAGAGGAGAGGTGTGCCCACTTCCTCCAAACATGGTGGGGACAAACTCACCTCCACATAATCAGCAGGCATGGCTTTGTCCAAGAGTTTAGGATGAGCCCAAACTAAAGCAGAGACAACGTTTCACCAGGGAGAGGTACCATTAAATGGAGACCATCCCTGGTTGAAAGTGATAATGATAGCATAATTCAGAGAATCATGGAATTGTAGAATTGACCCCAAGGTTCATCTAATCCAACCCCCATGCAATGCAGGAATATACAGGTGGCCAGGATGGGCACTGAATCGGCAACCTTGCCATTATCGGCACCATGCCTGAGCTTTTTGTAGTGCATGATGCTGTAGCACTGTTTTTAGAAGAACAGCAGCCCTGGCGCTGCTCTCAGAGAAGGACGAGAAGTAGATGCAGAGGCCTAGAAAGGTAGAGGGCAGAAAGGTAGTGAAGGCACTGAGTTCATGAAAGGCGGGATTAAAGAGAAAGGGATGCTGTGGGGAAAAACATGCATGTAAGGAAGAGAGGCTGTGGAGGAGAGGAGCAAGGGGGTGGATGGGTAAGAGAGCTTTGGAAGGGGGCCAGTAGTGGGATTGGGATCTAAAGGAGCAGCAAAGTCAAAGATGTGAGGACTCTGGGTGCCGGGGAGGATTAGATTGCACATAGGGAAATGAACTGGCTGGCAAAACCTGTCTGAAAATGTTTGGGTCCTCCATCATTTGTGAACAAGTTGCTCTCAGTGCTTAAAAGTAATCTCTAGCTGATAGACCAATAGACATGAGCTCAATTAATTGTTGCCTCATAATGTTACCCTTCCATCCATTTGCCTTATCAGATATGTAGCTCTCAGTCTCTATGCCTGGCATAGGAATTTGATTATCTTAAATGGTTTTCAATGGGCCTTAGAGAGGAAGGAGTTTGCACACAGAGGAAACAAAACGCACACAGGATAAAGTTGGTGGCTCATAAGTTTGGTTTCCTATAAAGAAATTTTTTGTGCCTGATTGCCTCCCAATTACATTAGACAAATCTGCCGTGTTTGATAATTACGTTATTACATTAAACAAATCCAACAACGAATTAGGATCGCCTTTTGTTTACTTACGACAGTCTAGTCTAAAAAATGAGCAAGGATTTCAGACATTTATAATAAAAGCAGAATGACGAAAAAGACCTCTCTTTTTTTTAGTTTGCATTAATGAGTTTGTCCCCCCCAAAATATATGCAATAATATGGGAAATTAAGTTATAAATGTAGGGATGTTCTCCGAGTCACTACCAAGATCTGCATGCAAATGCATAATAATCACAAATCTACAATATTACAATATTAAAAAAATATCCACAATTAAATTATCATGTGGAAATAATCATAATGTTATTGGAAACTCAATTATTGTGGCAACCCTTGTCGAGGAATTAGCAGGCTATGGCAAAGGCAAGTCAGACCTGAATTCATCAAATATATATTATCACAATATTACATGTTCACTTCGATTCCAAGCAAAGACAAACATCCTCACTCACCAGTATCTGCTCAGTGCATTTGTATTATTCATGAACAACTCTGTGATCTATTATACATACAAAACTGATTGTACGTCGCTTGCCCCAGGCTACAAGGCAGAGACACAGAATTAATTTTATTATATACACATGCATGATAATTGTGTAGGATTCGGTCAAATATCAAACCCTGCTCCTGCGCTCCATTATTTTACTTTCCAAAAAGGGGTCTAAGGTCAGCAGCAATTTCTCTTTGGTGACAGTGAAACTCTTTGTCATTTAGAGGAGAAACTTGCTGGATACTAATGAGCCCAGAGCTGAGCAGAATGGCTGTACAACACTCCCCTTTCCCCTCAGCCCCCACTCATCACCAAAGGGAGTAAAAAAATATATAACTTTTGCTCAGGCTGTCATCAATTTCTCCCTTCTCTCACACATTGACATCCTTTTATGGTTTCATTGATTCAAGTTTCTGCATTGACCAAAGGCACAGACAGAGGGAAATCCTTCATTTTAAATAAAAAAAAATCCCGTGGAATAAAATTAATTTTTTTGCAACCCATGCCATTTCGAGAGCCAACGCAACTAACCTTGCAAGTTGTATGTGAGAAAGTTCGTAGTTCAAATCTCACAAAGGCACTTTGGTGGCCTTTGGATCTCTATTTAGTCTTAGTTCTCCCATCTACTGTCTGGGGACAATCATAGTGAAATATATTATGGGGTTGTTGCAAGGAGGCCTGAGATAATATACAGGAAGTGATCTGGACACTTGAAAGTGCTGGATAAACGCTGGGAACTCATGTGGGGTGGTGGGGAGGAATTGGAAGTGAGGAGGACTCAAAATGCAACTCCGGCAATACAAACTGCAGAATGTGCCCTAAACCCATAACTGGTGAAAAAGAGAAGAAGCTGCAGGCTTGACCTGGACTGTGACACTGAAAATGCTTTAAGTCAGGTCTAGCACCAGAAGCATCTTCATAATGCCCCTAGGTGATCCTTCTTCTCTGCAGGGGGCCAAGCTGGTGGGGAATGGAGGTATTAGGCAACAGCATCACTTAAATGAGCACCGGGCAGTGGCGGAGCTTTATGCTCTGGCACCGGGGGGCGGAGAGCAGGCAGGGGCGGGGCTGGAGCACGTCCTGGGGGCGGGGCACGCTGCCTGTGGGGGCGGAGCACCCAGTGCGGGTGGGGGGAGCAGCCGTGATGGCACCCTGCCGGGATCGCACTGCCGGGGGCAGTGGGCTCCCCCCGCACTCCTCTTCCTCCACCAGTGGCACCGGGTTATCTCTGAGTTTCCATTTACACTTCCTACAATGTACTGGAGTGCCACTGGCAAAGCATCACTCTGAGGCATTGTGGGAAATTCAGGAAGCTTTGTGGTGGGCGGGGGACATAATTCACATGGTGTTGGGGCATGGCAGGCAGTTATGAAATGACAAATGTAACTCAGATTGGTCGCTAGTGACAAGATTACTGGAGGTGAAAGATGGTAGAGGAGATTTCAATGAACACCTTGAGGCATCATTAAATGGTGGAGCTGGTTCTTTAAATTAGTTGTCCAGGGCTAGTGGGGGAATGGGACTCCCTAGAAGTCTGTTGTTTAACCCTTGCCCTGGCCCACCCCCAATTGCTAAAGGGGCTGGGCATGGAAAGAAAGACAGGACTAACTCTGGAAACCATAGAAGGTGTGGTTAAGAGGAGCTGGGTTTGATCTGTTCCTTGCTTCTGAGCCAAGGTGAAATTGCTTTTAGTGCTGGTGTTTCTGAATGAGCTGTTCATGCCTCCCATTCTTTCTCTTCATTGGGGCACTGAGATTTAAAACAAATGGATTAATTATTCCATTCGCAAATACAAGAGCTGCCTTCAATAAAGTTGTGGCCCTTTGTTAACTCCGCTGAATTGCCTTGTTTCTTTATTTTTAGGTCTACCAGGGGGGGGGGACACGACACAGAAAGTGACATTTGAAGAAGGTAAACCTTAAATTGAAGCAACGGGACTATAGCTTTTATGATATAACACAACCTTTGGGTCACTTCAGGCCATTTCCATGGGGTTTGCATGCGGTGGTCTTTGAGACACAGCATTAACCCAATAATAATTAAAATGATCTACTGTACTATTAACATTCTCAAATCTTGAAAGCAAATGGAGCTGTGCCTGGAGCATAGCACTGACTAATTAAAGAGAATACAGTTGTAAATGGCTATTGTAAGCAGTTTCCTTTCAAAAAATACAGCGCCAAGGAGTGTAGTTTATGGCAGTGGGAGAATTAGGGGAATTGATCAGCACTAAACAGAGGCCAGTGGAGGGGGGGGGAATAGTAACTAAACCAACTTTCTCACAATATTCAATTTTAAAACATAATCATTTATTAATTCTCTTTTAGTAGAGGATCTGTGTGCTGGCTAGAAGCAGAAGGCAACTGTGCACTTTTAAGGTGGATGAAATGAGAGCTGGCCCCGATGTCTATGGATTTGGATTTATGATTCAGCAGACTCTGAAGCTGGGCAGCATGATTCAGAACCGTTAAACACAAAATATTTTATTCAAGTTGGCACCCCTGGGAACAACAAAGTCTTACTTAGGAGATCTGCCGCAAAATGTTGCAAGTGTATTCTTTTTCTAACAGAAGTGGTCATGTTCAGGGTTCTAAACATCTCAGCATGTGTTTTCCATTTTTCCTTTCCTATTGGCACTCAACATTCCACAATGTGCTTTTACCCTATTGGACTGTTTGTGGGGGATTTTGTCCCCTTAATTTAGGGTGCATGCAGTTATAACTATAGTAATGCATAGACAGAAAGATGAAGATAGCTATAGATATAATAATTTGAACAATCTTTTTAGCCAGCATGGAATTATGGTCCACCCACCTCACCGTTGTTCACTTTTAGGTGTCAGTGGAAGACATATTTATGAACGTGGCCTGCAGGGAGATAAATTTGATTTGAGTCCAGTAGTGTGGTAATGTTCTGGTGCATTATACTGGCTTCCTTTTTTATAGATGATTTTACAATTGTTGTATTTATTTATTGTTTATTTCATAATATTTATATAGTGCTTGGTTGTAAGAAAAGACCTCAAAGTGGGTAAAGACCCCAAAGCAGCTGTAAATGGTGGGATGTTGTTGTTGTTGTGTGTGTTGAGAACCAGCGTGGTGTAGTGGTTAAGAGTGGTAGACTCGTTATCTGGGGAACCAGGTTCGCGTCTCCACTCCTCCACATGCAGCTGCTGGGTGACCTTGGGCTAGTCACACTTCTCTGAAGTCTCTCAGCCCCACTCACCTCACAGAGTGTTTGTTGTGGGGGAGGAAGGGAAAGGAGAATGTTAGCCGCTTTGAGACTCCTTCGGGTAGTGAAAAGCGGGATATCAAATCCAAACTCCTCCTCCTCCTCCTCCTCCTCCTCCTCCTCTTCTTCTTCTTCTTCTTCTTTTTTTTGTTGTTGTTGTTGTTTTGCAGACTGACTCCGGTTCCCTTAAGAAAAAGGGTGATATACCAACACTGACCTTAGTAACAACAACAACAACAACAACAACAGTAAACAAACAAGTGAAAGCATTTCAGTTTTGTCCTTTAAAAATAAATTAATCTGAAATTTGAATTTGAAATGAACTCATCTGCAGGTGCTGAGCCACAGCTCCATTTTAGCTTGTATGGCAGAATGTGATACTTTTAAACTGTCACAAAAACAAAAAACAAAAACAAAAAAAACACCACCAGTACAATAAAAACAGCTATTTCATGCACAATAATGACTATGCAATGAGGAGGTGGGAAATGATAAAGATGATTATATACAAGGATTGGAATGGAAATAGTGGCAGCTGCCACAATCAAGCAGCTGTGAGTGTTCCAGTAGCAAGAGCAGAACAATAGCAAACCTTCCGTCCCACCCTCCATTCTGTAGAATCACGTTTCCCTGTATAGTGTACAGTTCAACTCTTATAGCCCATGAAATTCGGTTGGCAGAGATACTTCATCCAACATACAGAGAAGGTACTAAAACAGCTGAGGAAAGTGAGGTTGCCTGGAAGCTGAAATGCAGGGCTTCTGCCATTATTTCGTCTTCCATGGTGCATAACCATGAGCTGGTGGGCCTACAATGGTCAGTGAAGGCTACCCAAAGATCCTGGGCCCACAGAGGTAGAAAAGAGTCCATCCAGAGTGCCAGAGAGATCATTGCTGTTTTAATCTCTGGAGATAGGAAGCTTTCTGGGTTATAAATACTCCCATTCCATTCCTCTTCTAGTATGCATTCTCAGTAGAGAGATGGCCACAGAAAAGGAGGTAAAGAACAAAGCCCCCACAGAGCCATGGAGCCCACACTCTGCCCCGTGGGAATGCAGCTGAAGTAGATCAAAACAATAGGGCTTTGGTAAAGGTATAACAAGGATGAGTTGAGGAAATGTAGTGACTCAGATTGCCGGAAAAGGAGGTTGTGTTGTTGCCCAGCAGAGCTCTCTTTCTTAGGGGACGTGCAGAGAGGAAGAGGGGGACAAGAAGTCCTGTTGTACAAGTGGAAGTCATTCTGCCTGCGCATTTTAAAAAACTGAATACCACCCTAAACTTTGACCCTAGTATATGCCCTTTTATATGCTTAGCTGGAAAACTAGATGACAATCTGAATTTCAAAGGTTGGTTTTGTTTTGGTTTGCATATTGCTTCTGAAAGTGCAAATTTGGTGTGTTTGCCTATAGACGAGAACTGGATCGAATTTCATCCTGGATCCTTACTATTTGGCCACCTAGAATAAAGTAGTTCCCTTGTTGCCCTTTCAAATTGGCATTGCAAGGGCTATTGTTATATAACAAGAGCACAACTGCTGTTCCTTTCTGGCTAGTTCTGGCACCTTCCCTGTAACATTTGGATGACTGAAATCATGTGGTGGGTGCAGATGATGTAGAACATTATCTCATCTGCCCTGCCAGTGAGGTAGAGACATGAAGTGGGAGCTTCTCGCACAATGTGCACTCACCACATGATTTCAGTCATCCAAAGTTCCAGTCATGGAGAGGAACGCTAACATAATATCGTGGCTATGCATTTAAACCATGTCGCTCGTAACAAAATATACGCCAGTTAACATCAACATTTTGCTCTAGCTACTTTGTGATTTCCTACTCCTGTGGTGCGATGAGATTTGGAAGCAATTTTCTTGCTTTCTGCATTTGATCGCACACTTAACATCTGCAAGGAGGCGAGGAAGCCCGATTTATTTTGCTCATAGTCGTGTCAAATCTGACATGAACTCTAAACAAAGAGCAGCGATTGTTGTTACAATGCATTTCATCACTTTTGCATACCGAAGTCCACCATGTTTATATGTCTTTCTGAAGATACCATCTGAACGGAGACTGTCTTCTTAAACCTGACAGATGTTTTGCATTACATTGGTGTCTGTCTCACTTCATTGTTCCTCAGTAGCATAGTGGATAGTCAACGATATTCAGGTTTTTCAAAAGATTCATGAATATCCACAATTCTACCTTGTTAAACTGGCAGGCTACAGACGCCTAAATCCTTGCGCACTGAGAGTTGCTTCAAACATTACAACAGAGGAAGTAGAACTGACTCAAAGCTGGGGGTGGTGGTGGATAAATCTGCTTGGTTTGCATTTCCTCTCTAATGCACACAATACGCAAAATGAAACGCAGCTATCCTTTAAAATCCAAATTTTGCGATGCAGTTCTCCAGCCAAAATACGTGTACAAAAATGGATGGATTAGGGAACAAGTGTGCATACAAAGCATGTATTAGGCAAAACGGCAAAACATGTGTATAATAAGAGAAATGTATATTTGCATGAGAACTTTGCTTTAAAATCACAAACTGATGCAGACATGTGGCCTGTTGAACTCAAGATTGGCAAACTGGGAGAAGCCAGATTCAACAGAGTCATCCATCCCTAATGCTAAATTAGATGTGATGTCAGGAGACCTATTGGTTTAAACCCAGATCTGTTCTAATCATGTATAAAACATTTGTTATGCCCACACAGGTAGGTGATTATTAAAGCAAAATCTGTGTGCACAGCTGAGTGGTGATGCTGAGCCCACAACTTCATTTCCCATGCTATGACACCCTGGGTGCTTTTTTCATCAGTTCTGGGAGTGAACTTGGATGAGGGGTGGAGAAACACGGGGAGTGGCAAGATTACAGGAAGATAAGGAAGGGGTTTTAGACCATTTCAGAACCCTTTAGCTGCATCCCCCTTTGTTCTATAGATCAGACTCCCACAAGGCATCCTTCTGTGATTGAGGCAGACACAGATTTTGACAAATGGGGTTGACCTATCATCTGTCAGGGAATGGTCAGAACAGGAAGACTGGGAAGTGTGCACTTGGTCTGATCAGCTTCTCTCCAAAGAGGAGGGGAGGAGCTTTGCCCCCCTTTCCTACAGCAGTTTCAGGAGTCAAAACAAAACAAAAAATAAAATAAAAATCCTTCCAGTAGCACCTTAGAGACCAACTAAGTTTATTCTTGCAATGAGCTTTCGTGTGCATTCACACTTCTTCAGAGTAGCCTATCTATGACTATGGCAGACCAACACGGCTACCTACCTGTAACCAGTTTGTTTTGACTATGACAGACCAACACGGCTACCTACCTGTAACCAGTTTCAGGAGGAGAGAGAGAGATGCTATACCGTTTGAGGAAGAATTGCCTAGTTATGAGATAGTGGAGGAGGAAGGGGAGGTGAGAGCGTAGCCGGCAGAGACCTCCCTGAAGAGTATGAGGGATCCTCCATCTCCACGGGCCCGTCGGTCCCTCCGCTTCCTAGAACAGAGAAGGCAGAGGGGTGGGACTCCTGGGACTTCCCGTTGGCGCTCAGGATGTTGTTGGGGACGGAAGAGGCAGGGCTCAGAGTAGCCAGCCAGCGTCCCTCTTTGTGCAGAGACATGGATTCTTGTCTTGCAAGCAGATGACTGAATAAAAAGGACTATAAAATACAAACTGCTTGTTATTCTTGCCTTTGATGCTACCGGAGGGGGGAAGGACTCCAGTTTGGCACGTGTGCTTTCTCTTCTGCTATCACTGGGTGCCTTCATGTGAGCCTGCATATTTCCGTGCAAAAGAGAGTGTGTGTGTGTGTGTGTGTGTGTGTGTGTGTGTGTGTGTGTGCATATTCCGTCTCCATATCAGGAGGGTGTGTATATTTCCAGAAGGAGATGTGCACTTTGGCTCTCTGCCTTCACATGAGACTCAGGCTGCTTCCAGACAGGTGCTTAGTGCGGGATGCTCATGCATGCAGACTTTTCGCAGCATCCACCTGACCTTACTGACATCAAAATAAGATCTTGGGGGTTTAATTTTACATTGAGTCTGGAGTTTTCCTTTCCTTTCCAACAGGCTTAAAACACAGCAAGAACCTGTTGCCAACAGACAATTTGAAATATTATGCTTCCATCTGATCTGAAATAAACCTCAGAAGTGTCAGGAGTAGGAATATATGACACTCATGTTTGCTCTTTAGAATCTTTGGACCATGATCTTTTATTGCCTTTTAATCACTAAACAGAGAAGAGGATGCCCTAGAAATTGGGGGGGATAGAGGCACAGGGAGGGGAAGGCAAAGGAGTGAACAGCTGCAAACAAGAAAAATGCATTTAAAGGACAACATAGAAACGCCACCCAGGATGTGAAGCAATTCAAAGACCTTGGAATGTAGACCTAAGACAAGGAATATGAACCCATGCTTCTTTATTGTATTTCACTAAAATGAAGCTAGGAAAAGAGCATCCAAAATTTGATTTGGCTCATCTTTTCATAGCTCTCTGACTTTGACAGGCAAGAAATGAAAGCCTTGGTTGCCTCCTGTAGTAGATTACTACAGGCCACTCATAAGTAATTCCAAGGGCTTGAGAAGCTACCTGAAAAAAACGTTGAAATGTAAAATATTAATACATTTAAACAAGAAAACTGTCGGTTCTGTTTATTTAAAGTTTATTTATATCCAACCCTTCCTCCCAAATGAGCCCAGGAACCCACACAGATTTATATGTCATATTAACATATTTAAGCAACAAAACTCTCAGATAAGGGTATATTTAAAAAGTAAAAATAAGATAAAAAAATAAAACTTTGTTCTCAAACCTTCAGTGCTTAATTTTGGAAAAAGTAACCAAAAGAAATAACATTTCCAGTGAGAGCTATTATGCCTTCACTTTTTCAACACCTAGGCTCAGATTTCTGGAGGGCCGTTATGTTATGTGAGCTATGCTTTGTAACTCTGGATAGCTGCAAATACATTTTCTAGTATTTCTGAAAGGTTACACTTCTCAAACCACTCAGGTTAACATATTCGTTGAGAACTATGCTCCCACCACACACAGAAAAGGATCACTCAGGTTGAGAAGAGATGGAGCAGGGTCTGAAGACGTCGTGTCCACAAACAAAGGAAATTGTGAGAAATAATTCAAATACAACTGAAAAATCCGCCTTAAGTGAAAAATGTCTTGATTCTGTTTGATACACAGATGCTTGTGGTATAGCCTGTAATATTTTCTTGCAACGACCCTGTGGAGGCTTCATAAGCTTCTTGAACTTTAAAGGATCCAGTGCTGAAAGGATGCAGAAACATTCCTTCCTTATCAGGCCTTTGGTTATTGGGTGGGATGGTTTAATGTAGTTATTTAAAAACAGAATTGTCTTTCAGATTGCTTGTGCTTAAAATATTGTAAGTGTCTTTGAGTTGCTGTGACAAAAATACCATACTTTTTCATATATAAGACTAGGGGGCTTTTTTTTTAGTGAAAAATAATGTTAAAAGGGAGGGGGCGTCTTATACACGGATAGTGCATTGTGAGGACATGGGATTGGTTGCTGCAGAGAGTCGGAGATTGTTATTGGTGGCTGGTGCTGATTGGCTGTCGCTTCGGCAGTTGGGTGGCCGATTTTCTGCTTTTGTCAGCAAGGGGACAGCGGATAGGTGCCATTTGTGATGCATGCTATTGGCAGGCATTTTGATCTCTCTTGCGGGTGAGGGATTTTTGGCAATCCCCCCTAACTCTGGGTCACCCCCCCCCAAAAAAGCTCAACAGCTCTGGGCAATACCCCCCATTATCTTTATTTTGAGTTCCCATAATTAGGGGGCGTCTTATACATGGGGGCATGTTATACATAGAAAAATACAGTAATACAATTTAAGCGAAAAGGCTGATGGCAGCCTATCCTTGGCTGAAATGTGGAGCAATGACACATCTGGCAACATCCAAACAAGCTGTTGTGATGTTATAGGTTCTTCATAAATTTTCTGTGGAGCAAATAAAACTCTCACTGATTCCAGCATGCACCTAGGGAGGTGTACGCACAGGAAAAGGCTTCTTAATGCACATACCCCTACAAGAAAAAGTGATAGACAGATGGACAGTTTAATGTGTAAGGTTGGAATTTTAATCTGCTTTAATGATGATGAGTACTGAACCAGGAAGTGGTAGCTATTCCAGTTTAATTAAGTAAATGGGTGTGATCATAAACATATTATTCCCACCCTCTGTTATTTCAACAAGACATGCTTATTCTTATTTCTTCCTAGATTGCAGCACATACATTTTTATTTTTGTTTATTTCTTGGGAAATGGTTAGTTTAAGTGAGCCAGTATGATCACATTTTTTGTATTTGTATATAGACTAATTTTCTTTTCAGATACAGTTATTTGTATTTATTTACAAAAAAGGTTTCCATTTCTATTGGGCTTTAGGCAGTTTATGAATACACAAATTACATTAAACAAATCTAAACCCTAACCTTAAAATAAAAAGCAGGAGATGGAGGGGCATCCCCAAAGGACCGAGGAAATGTGAACGCTATCCATTAATGGCCTTTTGATTCAAAACAAGTTGTGACTGCCTTCTGGGTAGCAGATAATGATGGAACAGGTCTAAACAGCAGCACTAAAACAGAAAATAGCTTCAACAATTTAACTTCACAAGGTGAGGAATCTAGCATAAAGCAATCACCTGTTGATCCCAACTTGAGAGGAGAGTTCATAAATTATATGCTATATATCTGGAATTATACCCCCCCCCACACACAATAGCAGAATCCTCATTATTCCTTTTAATCATTTTGGATTACAGAGCAGGAATCCATGTTCTAAAGCACAACTACGGGTATATCTCGCAGTCTTATCGTACACAGGTTCGGCCAAGTGAAACTGTATTTAGCCACTTAATGTTGCTACACAAGAAATGGAGGGCAGTTCTTTGCCTGGAAAGTTTATGTTGGCAAGAAGTGTGGAGCTGCTTGGGTGAAAGATTATCTGGCATTTACTGCATCAATGTACTTTGGTTAATCTTGCAGAAAGGTTCCACATTCAAAGAAAAGTCAATTAAGAAAAAAGCCGCATGTTTTTGCAATGGCCAAGAGGGTATTCAAGAGCATGCAGGAAACATTTCCATAATAGATACAGAAAATAACAAGCCTTGAATTATATTTGTAGCTTGCAGAATGAGCCAGGGATTGACTAGCAGGTGAACACAAAATAACACCCTTCTCTTTTTGCTACGGTATTTTCATCTTCCTGGCTACCTCTGAGCATTATGAACCTCCTACGCAGAATCCGGTGGCTTCTTTGAAGCATCGTTTATACATATGTTGAAATTTAAGCAAGAAAATAAGCAACAACCCAATTCTGAGTTCAGCTTCAGTAATGCATTTTCCGCTAATTATTATGCCCTTTAAAGAAGAAAAAGAAAAAGCCCAGAATGTTATGCTTAAACGATTTCTCAGAACCAACACAAAAAAAAAAACATTTATCACATGACTGCATGCTGCCAGTAATAGCAAATTCTATTAATATTCACCTAAGAAAACCAGTTTGTTGACCTGCTTGCTATTTTATTCTTTGGAAATTATGTAGATCCTGAGGGATAACTGTACCGAGGTTTGGATGCAAATATTAAAATTCTATTTAGATGTACAATGCCTTAATGCAAATTTTTAACCATAAAACCAAACGCTCCATTCAGTTAAATTAATAGAATTACAAAAAGATGTAATGATAGCAATTAAGTCTTGAAAATGCAGATTTTATAGTCAAGGACAATTACCTCATTTATAGCATACTGGAATGAAGCCAGATGAAGGTAATTTAGGTTCCCCCCCTTTTTTTTCTTCTCACAGTTATATCATGAAGGATATCTTAAATTTCATTAGTACAACAAAGGGGTGAGAAGTTAGACAATAAAAAAAGAGATGAGTGAATTTGACCTTTCTTGTTTCATTGCAGGCAGAAAACATACATCTTTCTAAAGTATTAGTAATATTTCTTCAGCTCCCATCTCTGGGAAAAAACTTTTTTTATTATTAGCAGCTATGGAACATTAGTATGTAAAAGGTCAGATTCATTCCAATATTCGCAGGCCCTGCTGGTGCCATGATACTTAAGAGGGCTACTTATAATTTCATTTGCCATGATTGCTTTGATATAGGGGTGCAGGAGCAGCAGGGAAAGGCTAAGGTCTCCACTTCAGAAAGTATTATTTTGGAAGCAGATTTGGCTCAGAAGAGCCTTGCAAAAAAATTGACACACAAGAACTTTTTAATGGGTGCACTGTGGGGTTAACGAAACTTCACCATTAGGTTTCGACACACATTAGCAAAGCAACAGTGGAGGACCTAACTTTGGGTTTTGTTTGTTTGCTTTCCTTCCAGGGAATTTGCCTGAAATCACAATGAGCTCAGTAGATCTCAAGGGCATCTTATGGATCTGCAACCACAAATGAACAGAAACATGGCATTTTTCTCATCAGAGAACAAAGAAAAGGACCATATTTCTGACACTATTTCTGATGTTTTTCAGTTGCTCGTCCACATGCATCCTTGAAAAAGAAGACCACTGTTCACAATGTTCTCAAAATATTAGAAATATAAGAAGAGTCTTGCCAGATTTAGGCCCATCTAAATCCAACATCCTCTTTTTCACAATGGCAAGTGATATTCTCCACGATTTTGTGTGTGTGATTATCATTCACACACACACACACACAGCCCCAGAATTATCTAAGCATGCAATTCTATCCATGTCTGCTGAGAAATAAGTCCCACTGGATTCAATAAGACTTACTCCTAGGTAAGTGAACACATGGACAGGAAAAGTATCTTCAAGAAGACAAATGAGAGTGAGCTCAAATGCTCAGAGCCAATGAGAAGAAGCAGGATACTGAACTGAACACGAGTGATAATGTAACTGAACCAGTTGTCTGAGATCCCTCACTGTTAACTAATAGTAGGGTTGGAGGAGAAATTTGGCTCATTTCACCTTTCAGTGCAAACTTACCTCATTGCACTTCCCAAAACATGCACTTCTCTGAATTTTGCAATACAGTTCCCCAACCAAAGATGCATATATTAGGAGAAAGCATGCCTAAGAAGGCATATAGCGAAAATAATATACAAATTTTTATTGATTAGGGGAAACTTGCATTCAAAAATATGTATACTAGCTGAAATGGGCACTAAAATGTTAATGAATTTTCACAAGGACTTTTTTTTTTAAAGGCAAACTGATGTAGATATATGGTGAACCAAACTTAAGATCAGAAAAAGGATAAACGGAAAAAAACCTGAAATCGGTTAAGTTCATCTACCCCTAACTGATAGGCATGGTGATATTCAGGCTAAAGGAGTGAATCCCTGTTGCAGCCTTATTACTTGGCTGCAAATTTTTAACTAGTTGTGCTCACCTTTCCTTGTTGTTGCTACATTAACAAGCTCCCATCTGCTATCTGGGGGCTCTCAAAGATGCTAGCCTTAAATGTTGACCGAGACATCAAATTCAAACGCAGAACCAAAGGAAGTCAAGTTGCCTGGGAAAACACAACGCAAAGTTGTTCTATCAAATGGAAGGCCCTTGTACTTATACTCCAACGATAGCACTGCAAGTCATGTCATGGCCTGAGCTTTTGATTTTCTCCTTTCTAGATCCTTTAATAAGGCATCTAAACAAGGTGCCTTGGAAGAGCTTCCTCACATTTTCCAATATAGTTTCTTCTTAATTGGAAGCATAAGCTGATGCAGCACGATAAATAAGAAAATTGCTAGACGACTGTTATTCCCAAAGGTCATTTTTAGAGAAGATTGAGAAATATGTTTATGTTTGAAATTAAAAATAAAATAAAGCCGTAATAATATTGCTACTGTAATGGCATAAAACTCAACTCTATGCGATGTTTAGCACTAGACTCCTCATTACAGTCTTCTGCTCCTTCTCAGATACGTGGGAACTCTTCGACTGGATAAATACCATTTGCTCGGCATGTTATTGCTCTTTCTGTGTTTTACTTTAATTGTAGCAATCATAGCTTCATATTTGTAACTGATGTGATTATCAAGGGCATGCCTCTTCTTTAGGAATAACACAGAAGAAGAGGAGGAGGAGGAGAGGGTAAAAATATCTAGCTTGGGAAATGACAAAATCATAGGAGGGCCAGGGCTGTTTCTTCCATTATACATGATCACTCAGGCTTTGCAAAACTTCAGCAGATACCTACAGAATTCTTGTACCCAGAAACAAGGATGGCCAGTGCATAGGAGCATAGCATGCAATGCTTAGCTTGAATTGATACCTTTTTTCAGGTTAAGGAAGTCTCCTGGACTTGGTAAGATTAACTTATCTGGTGCTTTAAAAAAAACACACCAAAGAGGCCAAACTCATGATGATGATGATGATGATGATGATGAATTTCATTTTTGTGCTCATGGGGCATCCTGAAGCAGTTTACAATATAATCACATATATAAAACAGTTGCATATATGAAAAGAGTGAAGACAATTGCATATATCATAGAATCATAGAATTGTAGAGTTGGAAGGGACCCCAAGGGTCATCTAGTCCTATCTCCTATAATGAAGTAATCTCAGCTAAATCATCCATGACAAATGGCCACCCATCCCCTGTTTTAAAAACCTCAAAGAAAGGAGAGCCCACAACCTCCCAAGGGAGTCTGTTGCACGGTCAAACAGTTCTTACTATCAGAAGTTCTTCCTGGCGTTTAGTCAGAATCTCTGACTGAGCATTTATAGACCTAAAAAGAATTATTTAATAAAAATGGTTCAAAACAACAAAGGCACGTGCATAAAATAATTCCAAATTCAAGGGCGATACCAGCTGGGATAAAGATTTTAGCAGGCTCCCCCAACCCTCCAGAACAGATTTGGAGGTTTCCTTAGATGCATAATTTTCTAGATTCAATCCTCCCACCCACCCCTAGGACAGTTGTGTGTGTGGAGTGCACAGTGGCAGAGATTCTAACTGGGACCCTGTGTGTTCCTCCATAGAGCCTGAGTAGTGCTTTTCAGGGTTTTCCTCCTGTTGCATCAGAGTCCATGGTTATCTTACCACACTGCTATCTCAAGTGCTTTCCAGAAAGATAAAGGACTACAGCTAATCTTATTTTCTTCCTAGGCCACCATCAATGAACCCGGGCCATGAATTATAGTCTCATGAAAATCTCTTGGCCATCTGTAAGTTGCATTTTCTCTGTTGATGATTGGTGCCTGGACAAAGCACAGAATGCAGAAGTTGAGAATCTCTGCTCGAGATCCTACACCTAGAATGGGGGGGGGGTTACTGACTCCACAGTGTAGGAATCTTCCTTAGATCTAAGGAAATGCAATCATATTTGCCCGTTTTGCTAAGCAAGTTCTTGTTTAATTGTTCTGCATGGTCCCCCACAAGGTTCCATGCAGTCCTCAGAATTCACCTGGCAGATTAAATTCATTTATTCTATTATCACAGAAAGCACTGTATAAAATATCTAACTGTGCGCTGATGTTTCAAAAATGATTTGTTTTGAGCAGACTTTATAGAGTTCCTGTATATCACAGCTCCTGATGGACTGCTGCTTCTGCTGTAATCTTCGTCTTCAACAGTCATATTCAGAGCTGCTCATAGCAAAAGAACATAAAATACTGTAACAAAAAAACAATTTGTTTGGTATTCTAAAACCCCTCATTATGGAATGGCAAAACAAAGTTCTTAAAGTTCAAAATTCAAATGAATTAATTCTTGAAAGATCAGATTTGGAGATTTTATACGTAAATTAATACTGCTGAGATTATTCTGTGTGCTTTTCATTTCCAAGTTTGACTTTTTGGAGCTACCTAACTTTCAGGTAGGGATGCGGGTGGTGCTGTGGGTTAAACCACAGAGCCTAGGGCTTGCTGATCAGAAGGTTGGCAGTCCGAATCCCTGCGACAGGGTGAGCTCCCATTGCTCGGTCCCAGCTCCTGCCCACCTAGCAGTTCGAAAACACGTCAAAGTGCAAGTAGATAAATAGGTGCTGCTCCGGCGGGAAGGTAAACAGTGTTTCCGTGCACTGCTCTGGTTCGCTAGAAGCGGCTTTGTCATGCTGGCCACATGTCATGCTGTACGCTGGCTCCCTCGACCAGTAACGTGAGATGAGTGCTGCAACCCCAGAGTCGGACACGACTGGACCTAATGGTCAAGGGTCCCTTTAACTTTCAGGTAAATGATCAATTTCATTAATGCCCTTACTCTTCATTTCTGCATTTTAGTCTCTCTCTCTCTCTCTCTCTCTCTCACACACACACACACACACACACACACACACACTTTCTTCTTCTTTGGCGATCACTCATAGCTGACTTACCTACCTAGGTAGCCGTGTTGGTCTGCAGTAGTCGAAACAAACAAAAATCCTTCCAGTAGCACCTTAGAGACCAACTAAGTTTGTTATTGGTATGAGCTGAAGAAGTGTGCATGCACACGAAAGTGACTGTGGAGGCCAATTCTGGATCCACACATCCTTCCACAGTGGGGACATTGGTTTCCGGGTGGGAGTTGATCACGGTGTGGATTTGCGAAGCGTGCCTTCCTCTTAGCATGTTTCTCCCTTGCATCCCGAGTTCAAGTGTCTTCAAAGCCCATGAGACTTTTGGTAAAGGCACACACACACAGTTTTCAAACCCAAGTATTCCTAGACTGGCTCAGAAATCAAGAAAATGAAAAGCAAGCAATATAATCACAAATGGCGGAAATCAGTGGCTTTCAACGAGTGTGTCATGGCACCCTGGGGTGACTTGAGTGATGGTCAGGGGTGCTGTGGGCAACATTGGCCTCTGTCTCTCTTTCCCCCCTCCCTCATCTGATGCCCCATCACATGTCTCTGCCTCCCAAAGGCTTGCACAGCTGTTTGTTGCAGCATCCCTGGCTATAAGCTCCCCAGGTGAATGGTGCCTCTGGGAGGCACCTCTCTTTGGGGCAGGGGGTGGGGCAGCTCAGAGACCTGGGCAGTAGCAGTGGATGCCCGGAGGACTCCCAAGGAGAGGGAAGAGGAGAGGAGGCTGAGGGAACACACCACAAAGGAGGGTGTTTGAAAATGGGTGAGAGACTGCCAGGCAAGGGGAGACATAACTGGGCCCCTGGGCCCCACAGGGGTGCCACAGAAAGAATCTAGTTGGTCAAGGGAGCCATGGACTCAAAAAGGTTGAAAACTTCTGGAGTGAATTATTATAAAAAGAGCAGAACAATAAAACAATTATTCAATATTATTTAATTGTAAGACGTTTTCCTTGTTCTTTGAAACAGTCACATACATACATTCCAAAAATTTGTGGGAGAGCATCCTGAAACGTACTCAGAGTATACGAATGACACAACAAATAAGCAAAAGGTAGCTGTGACTGATTGCTGCAATTATTTTTTTTAAAGGACCCTCCAGTAAGAATGTTAGAAAATGGCTTTTTAATCATCTGTAGGATTACTAATATGATTGCCTTTTAATAGTTTTTAAATATGCTGTATACAGAATTAGCTGTAATTCCTTTACAGGGCAGAAGAATTCTTCCCTAGAAACCAGTTTACTTGATGCAGAAGCCCCGAATGACAATGTGGAGCATCCCAAAGGAAAATGCCAGAACGGCTGCTCTGTAAAGAAGGCACAACACAAACACTTGGGAAATGGAAACGAAACAGGACAATTTCAGGGTTTGTTGCCCACCTTGCCCCATGGGTCCAAAGCAATTAAATTTATTTCAGCTATGAAGGGAACAAAAGAATAGAACCAGATTCCCCCCAAACACAGAGACACTTTCATAACTTCTTATCCATTAAGGGCAGAGTGAAGGCATAAAGTTAGAAGAGAGATTTAAACAGACAAAGAAGAAGATGAAGACATTTCTGGTCATCACTGGCTATAAATTGTTTTGGGGACAGAAAAGCTGCCAGAAATTATAAAGGGGGCTGAAATGAAGTATTTCATAAAGAGTGTCCTGCCTTTGTGAGGAAGGACAAGTATAAAGTCATTGAGAATTGGAGAATACAGATCCATATTGCTGTAAGCAAAAACTAATTAGGAGTATTTGCTTAGTAATATCTCCCCAGATTAATTTTTCCCTCATAAGTGCTTTGAATAGTGTACACCAAGCTGGTGCCCTCCAGATGTCGATGGACTACAACTCCCATCACTCTGCTGGCTGAGGCTTGTGAGAACATCTAGAGGGCACCAGCTTGGCTAAGGCTGGAGTAGAGCAAGTGTTTGTTTGGGAGCAGCCATGTTTTTTTTTCTGGACAGTTCCCTCTGAGAGTGATGGAATGTTGCTGACCAGGGGAATTCTTCATTCATTTATTTTTGATTTAAGGTAAAGGTAAAGGACCCCTGGATGATTAGGTCCAGTCAAAGGCGACTATGGTGTTGTGGCGCTCATCTTGCTTTCAGGCCGAGGGAGCCGGCGTTTGTCCACAGACAGTTTTCCGGGTCATGTGGCCAGCATGACTAAACCACTACTGGTGCACAGAGGACCATGACGAGTGCCAGAGCACACAGAAAAGCCATTTACCTTCCCGGCGCAGCAGTATCTATTTATCTACTTGCACTGGCATGCTTTCGAACTGCTAGGTTGGCAGGAGCTGGGACAGAGGAACGGGAGCTCACCCCATCACAGGGATTCGAACCACCGACCTTCCAATCAGCAAGCCCAAGAGGCTCAGTGGTTTAGACCACAGCGCCACCCGCGTCCCCACACAATAGGAAGATAGGAAGTGGCCTTGTGATGAGACCATCTACCTCAGCTTCGCCTACACTGACTGACAATGGCTCTCCAGGGTTTCAGACAAGCATATTTCCCAGTTTACCTGGAGACGCCTGGGACTTCTACCTGAAAAGTCTGCTCTCTAACACTGAGCCATGGCCCTTCTCCTAGACCCAAAGGAGTCAGATAACTTGTGGACAATTTACGTTCAGCAAAAAGAGCAAGTATGTTAGACCCACACGTGAAGAAAACAAGACAGGAACCAGATTGTAGCTTGTAATGCAAATACTATCCTTTGCCATGCTGTATCTCCCAGGGAGAGTTCAATGCAGAAGCTCTCATGAAAGTATGGAAGGTGACAATTTATTGTTGCTAACAGACTGATTAATGAAAGCATTCAAAACGCAGCTGTAGCAAGCAAAGGCGTTAGCAAGGGAAAGGCTTAAGTATTGCCTTAGAGCATCAGGAAACTGAACCAACGTTGTGAATGCCATCAAACTGTCTGTGTTGTAAGCGCTTTGATAGCTGATTCCTCTAGCCCCAAACTAGCGAATGCTTCCTTTAAGCAGCTTCAAAATAAGTTTAACAGTGTCAGGTGTCTGAGGAGAGGGAAAGGTTCCATGAAGGGATTATGTCTCATGCAATTGCTGGTTGTTATCCAGCAAGTGATTACTAGGTAGAACCTAGAAAGAACCAGGAACAGTGTAGTATTAGCTCAGCCATAATGGTTAATCCAGAAGCAGCTGTTTTTCTTCTCCATCCTTTTTTTAAAGTCACAGATGACCTCCTCCCACTCTGATTCCCATTATTTTTAGGAATCAACTTTTCAACACACACAATTTGGGATTTCAAACATGTAACCTGTAGGATCTATTGAATTCCCTGATCTGTGTGCAATCCATGGTTTAAATTTCATGGGTTGCCTTTCAGGAACTAACATACTTATTGTTGATTTAACTGGTGTCTTCGGTTCGTTTTTTCATATCCATGGCGTCATTTCTTTCTGACACTGAATCAAGCGTTGAAAAATGGATGTACACATGCACACTACATTTTGAGGTGTTAGCTTTAACTCGGCTTGGAGATCATTTGGCCTATCACTAAATCTAAATGTTGTGAAGTGACTTCTGATCTTCGGATGAAGGGCAGTATACATATTTAATAAATAAATGTGATAGATAAATAAATTTAATATTTGTGGCCCACATTCGACATAAGTAATTGGGATTCAGGTTATATTTGTCTGTGCTCTAGGTGCTGATGGTCTCAAAATAATTTTGGCTCCACAAAGCGAATGATCTTTGCTTCAATGATGAATTGGCTTCTATTTGAGATGAATTTTCTGCAGTAACTCAAAACCAGTACATGGATGATTCAGATGGTTTGCCCCTCCCCCTGTGATAGTCACTGTTTCTCTATGCTATTAATTTTCTAGCATGCTTTTGAAAGGAGTTTGTCAGGTTGAAAGTAGTTGGTTGCTGTTGTCGTCTGTCTTCCTCATATCTAGAAAAATATGTCTCCATTTGAATTATGACTTTCCTACAGGAACTAACAGCTGTATGGGCAAATCATGCATATAAATCAATTACCAAGGCCTGTGTACTATAAATGCACCCATTAATTAAGCAATGTCAGATGCTATGAACCGTGAAGTTCATTACATCTTTAGCATTCAAACCAAGGATTATTTGAAGAAGCAAGACGGAGTTTACCTAATAGTTAATGAAATTAAGCCTTGTTGTTGCCAACATTCTTATTTTATACCTGATCCAGTGTTTAAATGTTTATGAATAAAACAGCAACTGCTGAAAGCAGAAATGTTGAAATGTAATTACTGGTAAGTTATAATGCACTTGAGGACTCATTATGCCAGACTTGAGGAGGTTTTTTTTTTAAGATCACCAGTGTAACACAGTCTCCAAAAATGCAGAGGTTTTCACTGGCTAAAAGCAGCAGAAGTTATAAAGACTGTCAAATTTCTCCTGGCTCAATGGAAATGTTGTTGATTGTGGTCGTATGATTTATGGGTATAATATTTTCCACTCATTACGTGGTTGCATTTCAGGATTGTGACATGATTTGCATATGTGAATATCCCTGCAAATTAACTTCTGATGAGTGCTACATCTGTCTGGCTAAAGAAGCTCCTATCTTAAGAATGAATCCAGCTGCTGCAAGGATGTGAGATGCTGAAAAAGGAATGACAAGCCGCATCCTTCAAAGTTAAAACAAAAGAAAAATATTAAGGACAATTTCTTTCTTTCTTTCTTTCTTTCTTCCTTCCTTCCTTCCTTCCTTCCTTCCTTCCTTCCTTCCTTTCTTTCTTTCTTTCTTTCTTTCTTTCTTTCTCAAGCTATCAGTGACATTATTTTTACTCAGTTTCCTACATCTCTGTAAACACATCTCCCCCACCCCTTTGCTTTAAAAGCACACTAACATACGCTCCAATATTTTTGCACCCAAAATTGGGACGTCAGCAGAGACTGACTCGTGCCAGAATGAGCATCTTTTCATCCGGTGCTTTGCTGTGAGGACTCGCGCCAGAGCGCCGGACCAAAAAACGGGACATTCCAGGTTGCAAACAGAAGCCACGGTTGGCTTCTGTGATTCCGGGATGTCTCACTTTTGCACTTAATATTCGAGAAGAGGTGTGATCTATGGATGTTAAAATAAGTGGGAAAGTTAGATTGCACAAAGACTAGTTCTTGTTCGCCCTGATAGATGACGTTCTTCTAGATAAGTGTGTGTATGTGTGTGTGCGCGCGCAAGCAAGCAATCCAGTTGATTCTCTTGGATGTCTCAGTGGCTTTTGATACTATTCACCATGGTACCCTCCTGTTGGTTTCACTCCTACATGTAAGGTCAGTTCCAAAGAGTAGGAGTGGGTGGCTGTATCAGCTCCCTGGGATGGGCAGCCAGTGGCCCTCCAGATGTTAGGACTACAGTTCCCATCATTCCTGGTCATGCTCTCTGGAGCTGATGAGAGTTGAGTTCCACAGCATCAGGTTCCCCATTCCTAGAGTACACCCATATTGGCCCATAATATGCTTTACACCCCACAAGGGGAAAAGGCTGAAGAAATGCCATGCCTGTGAAAAGTAAGAGGGTTGCTTTGTCACTCCTTAGGAGTATCACAGGTTCATGAGGCTTGTGGTGGATCACAAATGAAAAAGAGCAAGATAAAATCCATTAAAATAGCATCAGAGGAATATATAAGCAGGTTATGGCTGTAGTTCCTAGAAAGCTCGCATTTCAGAATTGAACTCAACGAGGCTTACTTCTGTGTAAATGTAATTAGAAATGTGCTGTGAATTCAAGCAGTCGCTGATCTCACCCAGATCTTGCAATGCCAATAGAAACAGAAAGGCCATACTGTGCTTTCAAAAGATGCTTCGGCTTGGACTCTGGAGAGTTTCGAAGAGATGGAGTTCCTTAATTGACACAGCCACTGGAAACATCTATCTCAAGAGTACAAAGTGTATGAACCACATCTGTAAAATTGTAACATCTGCTTAATCCAATCTGTTGCCCAAATATGAGTCATTCCAAATTGTCCTCATAGGAAGGAGTAGATCCAGAGGAAGTTAGTCACCCTTTAGTCTTTAAATAAGACAAAACTTATTTAAGTCATGAGATCATAAGAAGAGCCCTGCTGGATCAGGTGAAAGGTTTATCTTGTCCAAAATCCTGTCCTCACAGTGACCAATCAGACACCTATGAGAAGCCTGCATGCAGGACCTGAGTTCAACAACCACTTGTGGTTCCAGGCAACTGATATTCAGAGGCATCCTGCCTCCAATGCTGGAGGCATAGCCATTCTAGCTAGCAGTAGCCATTGATAGCCTGGCTGCCCATCAATTCACCTAAACCCCTTTTAACCCATTCACATTGGTGGACATAACTACTTACCTGGAAAGGCAGACACCTTGATCACGACTTGACTACCTCTTGTAGGAGTGGGACTAACTTGTCCCATGGGTTTCAATGAAGACTAAATCATCATTCAGTTTCCTCTGGAGCCAACTGTTTCTGTTTATACTACCCTCCCACACAAAGGAAAATAGAAATTATGTCTTCATAACCCGTAAAAGCAGTGTGAGACTTGAAAACGCATATATTCACCCACCCCTCCATTTTAAGTTTTGTTATAAACTTGGGAAAATAAGGTTTTGTGAAAATACTCACTGCTGTTGTTACTAGTGGATACTACGATGAGAGTTCCAGCAGAGTTACCACATGCAGTGTAAAGTAACAGACAAGAGTAGAGTAATCCTATACATGCTTACTCAGAAGTAGGTCCTACTGTGTTCAATGGACCTTACTCTCAGGTAAGCAGGGATAGGATTGCAGCCTGAGTACCAAGCAAAGGTGCAGCAAAACTGGGCAATGTTGATATCTGAGTCATATATGACCCTGGGTCCTACATAATACAGAAGCTAGTCAACCAACACAATGGAACTGTGTACATTTACAGATTTTGAACCATTCTTTGGGAAAATAACAGCTTATTGGGGTGTGGAATTTAATATCATTGTCAATCTATAAAACTTTTACAACCTAGTCTTATTTGCACAGAGATTACATCCCCAAAGCTCAGTGCCAAAGACACATGTTAATAAGCTCACAACTTTTAATTAAGCAATATGTATAAGTAGATTCCCATTAAGCTGTGATTTGTGGGCAAGTTCATTACAGTGGGTTTCAGCCACCAGACACATATTCAATACAAATCAAGCAGCCTGCATATTATCCAGCTTAATGTGAGTCTACTTGTGATATTTTATCGCCCCTTCACAATGGTGGCTTAGAGAACTATATTTTCTATAAGATCGGGGGCAGAGACCAGAACCTTCTAATGACCCCATGTTGATTCCTTAATGAAGCTATCCATCTGCATTATTTACCTGTAGCTGGTGATTACTCACAGAGTTAATCATTTTTCTATAAGCTTTCTGTGTATGTAGCAAAATCAGCAAACTGGTGCAGAGACAATATACATGGCATTGATAAACCAATGAATTTTAAAAGGTCCATATGGATTTCCAAAGACATGACATAATAGGACTCTCTCATGCACTACCATAAGTGGTTTTCCAGCACTGATAATATCTGACATCATGTCTTCTCAAATATGCAAATCATATCTGGTTATTATCTTGGGATTTCCACCAATAATTATTGTCAATTGTCTCTTGATTTAGGCACACCATCAAGGGAAGACCCAGTATGATGTGGCAAAACCTGCATTAACAATCAGGATGAGAACAGTAATTTTCAGGGGTCTCCATGGTGACCATAAAATGTGTATAAAGACACTAAAGGCACATTATACTTCTGATAAAGTGTGAATGTGATAAACAGGTGTGCGAAAACACATTGATAATGTAAGTAAAACCCTGAAGATCGTTTGCAGCTAGTAGGGATGGAAGAATCTGTCAATTTCATTTCTTTCAGTTTCTCATTTTTCCAATCTCAAAATCAGCTCTCTACATTTCTTCAGCACTTTGCAGATTAAAACAAACAAACATGAACATTCTTCAGCATTTTAGTGCAAATTCCTCCTAATAGAGACATTTGTGTATGCCATTTTGACTAATGTACAAATTTTTGCAAGCAAATTCTCTTAACAGGCTGTATTTTCACAAATACGTTCGTTTTTGCACACACTTCTACCTCATAGATGCATTTTTGAAAACACTGGTTGTGGTTGGAGAACTGCGCTGTAAATTTCAAAGGGCAGCTGTGTTTTAGCTCTCCCGTTGTTTCGGAAACTGCAAATTTTATAATTTGCCTTTAAATGTGAACTAAATCAGATTTCTCCCCCATCCTGAGCAGCTGCCTCTCAAATGGACACTGGTGTGTGTGTGTGTGTGTGTGTGTGTGTGAGAGAGAGAGAGAGAGAGAGAGAGAGAGAGAGAGAGAGAGAGAGAGAACCTGTAGCCCGGTTTAGGTATTCTGAATAGGGCTTAAAGCTACATGTGACGAGTGACGAGTGTGCATGAACACGCTAGTTCTGCTTACTCCATCTTCATCACTGTTGACCTCTGCATGTTTCAGACTTATTGGCTACAAAGGAATACCTCTTTTTTATTAAATATTTTCTTGATTTACAAAAGTGTGTGCAATGTCTCTCTCGCATTTTTTCCATGTAACATTTTTACAAATCAGTTTTGGTTGTTGAGACATTAGGGAGAGAAGGGGGAAAGAGGTGGGTGGGATGGGGGGGATAGGTAAGGTGGGGTGATGATGTTTCTATTTTACTTAATATATGTAGGGTTTGGTGTCAGCGTTGTTTGTGTAGGTTGCCTGTTGTTCACTTGTGCTTCTTTGGCGGTGAGAGAGGTTGGGATTGGTGTGGGGTGTGATTGTTCATTTGTGGTTGGCTCTTTGACTAATGGAGATGCGTGCACATTTTTGAAACCCTGGAAAAGCAACGTTCCGAGATATGTGGGCACTTCCACGAGTATCTGAAGTTTCTTCCCCACTTCAGATACTCACCCTGGAACACCTGGGGGAGCCTGACAGGGATGGAGGTGCAGAGCTAAAGGACTCACACATACTCTCCCCAATCTCATGTGTTAATTTAAATCCTATTCAGAATGCCCAGATTGAATTTATGTTCTATTGCAAGGCGGGGGAACCTTCTGGGACCCACCTACCCACAGTGGGTGGGGACAGAGACAGAAGTGGGTGGAGCAATCAATATGCCTCGTTATTGGTAGATTTTAAAATATTTTTGTAACTTTTTTTTTTTAGTCCTCATCTGCGCTGGGAAAAAAACATGCTGGAAGTTTTCAATTTTATATTGTATTTTATATTTTATTCGGATCCCCAGTGCTGGCTTTTAATCTTGCTGCTGTTATTCTCTCTTTGAAATTGCATTTTACTGAAAACGATGTCGATTCTGTTTTGATGGTTTCAGTGGGGTTTTTTTTAAAATAAAAAATCTGTAAACTGCCTTGCGAAAGCAATAGGGTGGGTTAGAAATGCATTAAATAATAATAAAATCCAATTTAAGGGAAATAGAGAGTGGCAAAAGCAAGTACTGTGTCCTTTTTTCTCTAAAATGTGGAAAAGGAAATTCTAACCCAAATTGCTGTTTGAATGCTTGTTACTGGAATTTTCTCCCAATCTCAAATGAAAACAGCATAGGGGATTAACCCAAGATTAGGATGGCCTTCTCATCAGCAGACATTGCGGGGGTGGAATACTCTAATTGTGAACAAAATGGTAGCCATAAAACACTGAAGCCTTAACTAATTCACTTGGCATGACCGTAAGCATGTTTAACTGCATAGTGGTAAATATAGAACACTATTTATTCAGTCTTAATTACTTTCAAAGAAGGAGAAAGATTATTAGAACATCTTTCCACTTGGAAGACTCCAAAGCTGAGCCAATAAATATTCAGAAAGGAAGTGGCAACAGAATTATATGAAATATTTTGTTTATATAGGGACAAGACAATCCCTTAATGTCCATCCTAAACTAATCTCTCTTTACTATTATCCGTTTGCCCTATTTCAGTAGTTGCCTGTTTCTGTATAAATTGCTGTCAGTCGTGGTCTAAAACATTACAACAGAACAATGGTTTGCCTGCCTTATGCACATTAACTTGGAAGTCAGAAAATGGCACATTGCGCTGAATTATTATTGTTCAATCAGGTTTAGTATCTTGCAGCTAGCAGCATATTACGCGTAATTGCTTTATGGCCATTTATAACGAGGTGAGCATTCTACAAAGGAAAGTCTTGTTTGGCGAGAGAGAGAAAAGAGCAAGCTGTTGCGCAAAGACGACTTGAACAATGAAACAAAAGTGCACGAAGGAAGAACATGACTAACAATAGCTTTCAGTGGAATGAAATATTTTAAATAAATGCAGAGCCCACTGCCTTTAATAGCTGGAATTTAGGCTGCAGTCCTTTTCATATTTAACCTGTTCATCTGTTGAACGGAATGGAATTTACCACTGAGTAGACCTTTATAACAGTACAGTGTAAGATTTGAGAAGCTGCCCTGTATATGTATATAAATTCTGCATCATTGAATGGAAGATGTATTATTTTACTGATTCTTGTCTCAGCTTTTGATACATCATTAATACAGAAAATAAAAATTTCAACTAAGCTGGGTCTGCTTCCATCTCTTCTGGACACACTGCATTTTAACAAGCAGGGCTTTTTTTTTTTTTCCTGCCGGAATTCACCAGCATTCAGTTCCAGCACCTCTCAGGTGGGAGCCATTGCCATTATAAGAGAACAAGGGAGGTGTTCGTGGTGAGTTCAGGCACTAGAAAAATAGCACTAGTTATCACTGGGACTGAACCAAGAAAATCCCACTTTTTTTAACAGTTTGTGCAGTTCTGGAAAAAACTACAACCCCTTTTCAACCTTTTTTTTAAAAAAAGTATATTAATTTGTCATTCCTTGCTCTGAATGACATCATCACACAGTCAGTTATGACTGGCTACATGGCATTGTGTCATGAATCATACAGGATCCCTTGAATGGTTTCCCAGTGGCTTGTATGGTTTCCCATGCCAATGATCTGGAATCGCAAACCATTGTTTTTCTATGCTGGGAATATTTAACAGAACATCACATGAACAAATTACAAAGGCAATGCACTGTGCCAGCAGCCGAGGAGTTAAAATTGTGTTTCTTTAGAGAAAACCTAGAGTCAAGCAAAACAACCAAGACATTTAACTGCAGAGACAGGAGCAACAATACAACCATTAAAATCAAATGTCAGAGAAAGAGCTGTGCCTATTAGCTTCTCGAAACCAAAAACGAACAGTTCCGTGTTATCAAACAAATGGTTTGTGCTAGCCAATTATTAACTTCTGATAAGCGCCATGTCAGTTTTGAAATTGCACAACTGAGTTTGCAGATGAGGGAAAATAAATCTGTGTCATCCCCATAAAGACGATAAAAGGAAATCCAAACTATTACCATTGTAACAACCTAATGACACACAAGCTCCCATTTCAGTACTAGAAGAATGAATTTAAATTCAATCACATCGTACCAGACAACGTAGTCCCTCATCTGGAGCTCTTGGTCTAGTCTGAAGATTTCCATGAAAGCCATTTCCCTCCTCAGGCTTCAGAAAACGCAATGAAATCCTCATTTGGAAAGCGCCAGGTGAAGATTCACAAGGTACCTGTTAATGGACAACCTTAGTCCTCTTCAGGCATTCCTACTGTGAGGACATGTAGGGTGGAGGGGTGGGTGGTGAGCAGGTATGCAAAGCAGGTGTGGCTCAAGAAGGTATGTGGTCTGTGCAGTGGTGGACTTTGGGCTCTCAAATTTCAGCGATGCTAAAATTTGGCGCCCCCGCCTCTTGCGCTCTGTTCTATAGCATCATCATCATCATCATTTTTAATTTGTATACCATCTGTCTATCTTACAATACTCAAGGTGGTTTTCCAGCTGAAGAAATAAAAAATGTACATCTTATAACAATCTAATGCAATACAAAAATGTGATAATAAAACAGAACTTTAAAATAGTTAACCTATATCAAAAAGGTAACATGCAACAATCATTAGAATAGTATTAAATAATAATAATAACATATAAAAGTTAAACAGAAATCCATTCAGCAGTTATAATAAATAATTTCTAAACTATAATCAATAAAACATCAGCAAGCCACAGTACATAAAATAATACAATACAAATTGAGAAGCAGAGACTAGAAGGTGGGGCAAGGCAGGTGGAAAGAGGCCTTGCCTGATGGAGTCTCTCCCCTCACAGTTCTTCCTTCAGGACCAGCTCCCTTATGAGGTCTGCCAGCCAAAACAAACCAGTCATGCAACCCTGAAACCGCCTCTGGCCTGTGGAAAGTCCAAAGTTGTGGAGGCCATTAGGCCTCACAAACCTCAACCCACCCTCAGATAGCCCTCACCTGCCCACCTTCTTTCTTCCTATCAGTCATAAGATGGCTATGCCTCTTGTTGGCTCTGCCTCCATCTACTGTTGGTCTCCTTGCCTTCTGTCCCAACGGACACCAGTCACCACTGGTCCTGAAGGATGCATGGTATGGCCTACAGGGTCTGGGGTTCCCCATCTCTGTCCAGGACCATTCCCAGCTGGGGAATCCTTACATAATAGGAGGCAAAGCGCTAACAGGTTTTATAGTGTTTTTTCACCAAATTGTATTTTAATTGTTGTAAGCCACTCTGAGAAGTGTCAATGTCTCAACTCCTTTCTAATTTTAAGTTGTTGTAACCCAGTCTAGGATCTGCTGGTAAAGGATGGGTAATAATTTAATAATAATAATAATAATAATAATAATAATAATAATAATAATAATAAATTAAAACGGTCTCAGACCAGCTCCAGCTTATACAACAAATCACATAGCAAAACGTAAGAGGGATACAAAGAGCATTACAGTGCAAGTAAAATAGCAATTAAGATTAAATGTTGGCATGCCCCCACTGGTTGCCGTTAAAAGGGTCAGCCGTTAAGAAGCTCTTGTTTCCTACGTCTAATGGCAGATACACAAAATTTAGCTACATTGATCGTGATTTCGGGGTCCTTGTCATCCACCAAGGCTCTTAGATGTTGGGATTCAGGTTCGTTCTTGAACTTTTGTAGGACCGGTGTAATGAAGGTCAACCGTAAGTCCTCATAGAAACTACAGTGTAACAGCACATGTAAATTTGTTTCGACTTCCGGTGAGCCACATGGGCAGACTCGTGCCACATAAGGTTTACCCTCATATCTGCCTTGACTATAATAATAATAGTGTTGATGGGTTTTTTAAGTACTTGGTATCTGTTCCCTCAGAACAAAAAGTTATCTGGTTGCAAGTGTTAACATCCTGCAAATGGTCAGAACTCTGTTTCTGATCTTCTTAGGTTGTGTGATAAATGGCTAGAAAAGCTCTATCATTCTCTCCACATAAGAAGCAGCTATGTGCATGAGTACGACAGTAGTTAAGACAATGCAGGAAAGGGACATCAAATGCTTCCTTAACAAGTAGCCAGGTTTGTGCACATTCCTATTGAACGATCTTTTAAGGTAGCCTATTATGTCTTGTTAAGTCAGCCTTGTGTCATTATTTCCTATTAGTGTAAGTCACAGGATTGGCATAACCAGACACGAGTCTTCAAGAAAGAAAGAGAGAAAGAGAAAAAGAGAGAGAGAGAGAGAGAGAGAGAGAGAGAGAGAAAGAGAGAGAGAGAGAGAGAGAGAGAGAGAGAGAGAGAGAGAGAGAGAGAGAGAAAGAAAGAAAGAAAGAAAGAAAGAAAGAAAGAAAGAGAGAGAGAGAGAGAGAGGAAAGGCTAAACTACATGGTAATAAAAATAACAAATACAATTTTCTCCCTTCCTACATACATGATTGTTTAAAGCAGTGTTGTATAAAATGTTTACCCCCATGGATTCTTTCCCATATATACTTTTATATATGAAAAGCAACTACATTCTCTGAGCATGGATTCATATGTGTTTCAAATAGTACCATCCACAGATTAGCAGACTTGTAGGAACTCCAAGGTTTGCAGTGTGTGTGTGTGTGTGTGTGTGTGTGTGTAATCTTAAATTCAGGCAATCCCAAGGCAATCTCAAAACAGAGGAATGAGGATTAAGTTGGCTCTGCAGCTATGAATTCCAGACTGGATGTCAACTATTACCTGATATGAGAGAAGGTAAAAACGCTTCCTAGCTCTGTTGCATTGAGAATAAAACCAGCTCCTATCCACACAGCCCCGTATTGGATTCTTGGTCTCAAACAGTGTGACAGAACACTGAGAGAGAGCATGCTGCTGAGAAGCTTTAGACAGACACAGACAAATAAGTGGTGTCGTGTGTGTGTGTGTGTGTGTGTGTGTTGAGCATTGCTCCTAAGAGGGTTGGGGCACATAAAACCTGGTAGGGATGGAGCATGACACATGAGAATGGACCCACACAAACCTGGCTTAAGATGTATGGCAGTTTGGGGTGGTTAAAATTCCACCATGCAAAATGGTACTTAAATATTAGGAATGTGCACAGCACTGCATCCCACCCCACCCTGAGAAACACCTGACAGCCTGGCCCTGGCCCTGAATCAATTTGGGGGTGGGGTTAATATTTAATTAGGCTTTTTTTTAAACCCCAATCAGCTGGTAAGGAGAGGATTCAATACTGCTGGGATCTGTTTCTCCAGTGTGTACCCTGCACACTGGCAAAACAAGAACTAAAGTCTTCCCACCTGACACCTTACTCCTTGACAGTCCAAGTTCACTCTAGGCAACCCAACTTGGCCCAAGCTGAGATCCCACCAAACTGGTCCATTGAGGTTCAGGATTCAGCCAATCTGAGGCACAGTCCTAGTGAATATAGCTTGCTTTTGTATGAGTGAACCTTTCAACCCTGCTTGAAATCTTGCGCTCCTTTGTTGAAATGGTACCCCTGCCTTACTGGGTCAGGTTTGTGAGTACATCTCCTACTAGCAGACAGATGGCTGTGTCAGTTTTGTCTGTGCCAAGTCAATTTTGGGTGGGCTTAGAGCGGGGAAGGGCTCAAACCAGACTCTACTTTGCCCTCTCCCTAGCTCCAAAGTTGATATTTGCTGTCAATACTGATCATGTTGACCTCATATTTGGTGAACACACAGATGATGATGATGATGATGATGATGATCTTCTTCCTCAGCCGCCTGCGCATAAATCAAAATTGTGCTCACGGATGAGTGGATCAGATCCAAACAGATAGAACGCTAAACAAAAATGTGTGGTTTGGGATTTGCAGATCAAGTGCAATATCAAAAGTCTTGATGAAAACACAAAAAGGTAGACATTACACACCGTTGCTGGTGTCTAGGGGTTGCTTCGCTGAGAGTGAAATAGGTATAATGGTACTTAATTGGCTACAGGGGCATCGCTAGGGGGGTGCGGTGGGGGCGGTACGCCCCAGGTGATGGGGTGACAAGCGGCAGGTGGGGGTGACAAGCGGCGGCCCCTCCCGCCACTCCCCATGTAATGCCGGTCACCCTGGGAGCAGCAGCGCTGCACGGACGGGGTGCTCCCTCGGCGGTGCGCTGTTGCTCCCAGGGCGACGGAGCGAGCAGCGGCACGTGGGGGTGACAAGCTGCAGCCCCTCCCGCCATTCCCAAGCACTGCCGCCCTGGGTACCGTGGAGCCTTACTCCGCCACCGATTGGCTGCACACCAATTAATTAGGTATTTCCTTCTCCTTCCCTCTCTCCCTCTTAGATTATAATCCACATACATCTTTTCCATCCTGCTATTCCTTCAGCTCGCTCCATCAGTGTAACCAGCTGATTTATTTAATAAAACCAATGCCTTAGCATTCCTGAAAAATACTGCTTCCAATAGAACGCTCCCATGCTGTGATTGGTGAAGTGGTAAGTAATTTGCTTTTAATGCTAGCACATACCACTTAGCACTATATTTAACCGAATGATGAAAATCTCTAATTTTTCATCCACTTGCTTTAACTGGTGCTCACTGCCATCCATCTAGGTGCAGTGGGAGCTTTTCTCCTGGAAATGTTTTAATAGACCTTGCTCTCCAGTCTACAACAAGCATTTTAATTTTTAATTCATACTTATGACTTTATCCTATAATAGACCAGAACTACAGATGCGGGAGTATATTGTAGACAATAAGAGCACAGTGGGTACCTAGGGAAACTATGGCACTAAAAGGGTTCTTTATTTACACTTTTCAGTAATGACTACATATATTCAGTTATACAGGAGGAAATTGTAAAAAGGAATGCCACCATAGGCAGGCAATTACTATGTGACTATAACTAAGTGATATGGATGAGGTTGCTAATAACTACAGAGGAGGATACAATCTGTACAAGTTACGAGCCAAATTCTGTTCTGTTCATATCTTATCAATGCCCCCCCACCTCCATGGGATTCATGCAGGATTTAGGAAACAATAACACAGAACTATATTCGAATCTGTATCAGTTGAACTAGATATGCTCCCCCCCCCAAAAAAAACTGCAAAAATTTAAAAGTGTGTTTTGTTATTTTTTCTCATTCATGGGAATTAATATGGTAAGGTAAGGACTTGATATTGTCTGAAGCTCAACATAAAAAAAACTAAGATCATGGCCACTGGTCCCATCGCCTCCTGGCAAATAGAAGGGGGAAGAAATGGAGGCAGTGAGAGATTTTACTTTCTTGGGCTCCATGATCACTGCAGATGGTGACAGCAGTCATGAAATTAAAAGACACCTGCTTCTTGGGAGGAAAGCAATGACAAACCTATACAGCACCTTAAAAAGCAGAGACATCACCTTGCCGACAAAGGCCCGTATAGTTAAATCTATGGTTTTCCCAGTAGTAATGTATGGAAGTGAGAGCTGATCGCCAAAGAATTGATGCTTTTGAATTATGGTGCTGGTGGAGACTCTTGAGAGTCCCATGGACTGCAAAAAGATCAAACTTATCCACCCTTAAAGAAATCAGCCCTGAGTGCTCACTGGAAGGGCAGATCCTGAAGTTGAGGCTCCAATACTTTGGCCACCTCATGAGAAGAGAAGACTCCCTGGAAAAGACCCTGATGTTGGGAAAGATGGAGGGCACAAGGAGGAGGGGAAGACAGAGGATGAGATTGTTGGACAGCGTTCTCGAAGCTACTAACATGAGTTTGGCCAAACTGCAGGAGGCAGTGGAGGATAGGGGTGCCTGCCGTGCTCTGGTCCATGGGGTCACGAAGAGTCGGACACGACTGAACGACTGAACAACAACAAGGACTTGCTGAATCATTAGATTGTGTTCACTATGTAACAGTCATTCCAAGGATTTGGGGGAGGTCCCTGCTCCCATTTAAAAGATTCTTCCAATGATCCGAATGCCATTTCTCCCCACTGAATGGAGCTCCTTTTTCCAGGAGCAACAGGGACTAGAAGAAGGAGCTTTCTGATTTGTGTTTGTGACAGTTGCATGGGACAAGCCCCCTGGAAAAAGCTGGAACATTTGTATTATCCCTCCATGCTCTGGTATAACTGCACTCATCTAGCCACTTGATTTGCCCCAACTTGATCTGGGCTGGGTCATTGCTTGGGCAACAAACTTGTCTATGATGTTCTCCATACACTTCCCAAGCCCTCCGCTTTTTCAGATTTATTGTGTGTTTTCCAGTCTCTCTCCGACCTGCTTCGCACATCCTAGAAAGCCAAACCATGACTCACCAAGACCATGACTTTCCAAGCCTCGCTTAAGAAGCCTACTCATCTACTCAACATCTGTCTCCAGGCTCCTTTCCCATCACCCCGGACTTGTGCCTCCAACACCCGATGTTCCTACATGTCCAAATCTCAAGGCTGACAGTACCTTAGGATACAGCGGTGCTTCTTTGAACATGTGGAGGGAGAAGAAAAACGGTCACACCGCAGCTGAATTTAAGTAACTTTTGGAAAAACACAGCGTTCTTGGGTTCACAGATGTACCATACTCACTCACCATCCATCAGGTTAGTTTTGTTTTCAAACTACAGAAATTGTTTATAGAATACATATCTCAAGTAAATTCTTCTGGTTGTATCCAAAGGACTATCCAGAGCAGATGGGGGGGGGGAATACCAAGGGGGACAGCTGCAGGGGGAGGAGAGGAAATTCACTCATGCAACAGGACCCTAGGAAGTCAGACTATAGAACCACCTAGCTCAGTCTCATCTACACTTGACAATATTGATTGTAAGTGGATGCTTATATTGGTTAACCTTAAGTTAAAATCCAGCAACTAAATCCAAATTGCAATGCTTTTAAAAATAACCTCCAAGGTCAAGTTCTAAAAGCAAACATTGAAAAGTTTTGCCAAAATACAAGTTCACGAACATTTTAACATTATTCCCTTCTATTTCTTTTTCCGGGCAAAATGATCAGCTTATTCCTATTACTGAGCATCTGGGAAGATTTCCTGGCAGTTGCCATATTTGTTTGTTTGCTTGCTTACTTTTCAGAACCAAACCATGCTGTCATGTGTTTTGAGGCTTAACAGCTCCCCATGTACATTGTGGAAAACCTTGAAATAAATTCGAAGTACATTCTGTGGTTCCAAGGGTCAATATAATGAATTCTAAAATAGGAAAAAAGCCCTTGCAATAAAAACACAATAAGAAAGCACTCCAAATCTGGACTGCAGTCAGTCACAAGTTTGGAGGGCACTACCTTCTGCATCATTCAATATACAATAATAAATGTACACAGTAAATAAAAAAGTATTAGTAGATTGTGATGAAGATTGTCATATGAATCAAGACGCATCTGCAGTGCTCTTCTTGATTAATTAGCTAATGAAGACAACAGGTTCACCTAAAAAATGAAAAGGAAATGAGTTGTTTAGACCATAACAGCTGCCAACCACCATTGTCCCACCAATTTACACTTCTTTTAATATTTTCACTAGTAAAATTTACCCTATAATTTCCAGCTGTTTTGGTGTAGGGGGGTTACATAATTCCCTGCTGGACTGCCAAGGGTGGGCTCTGCTTTGCTGGAAGCATTTAAGGAGTGGCTACACTATGGTCAGGCCACTTGGGCCATTTTAGTTTCTCTGTTTCTCATTTTTCCAATTGAATTCCACTTGCAACATTTCCACATTTCAAAAAGTCCTTACAAAAGATCGTAAGTATTTTAGTGGACATTTCCTAACAGACATGTTTTTGCGTGCAATTTGCCTAATAGGCACATATCGTAAGCATTTCCCCCATATGTAACACATTCATGCACATTAAAATGCATACATTAGTGAAAATAACATAGGGGGGGAAATACGTTAGGTTAGGGAAAACGCTTGGAAAATATGCATTTCGTACATGTTTTTTGACTGGAGAGGTGCACCCAAAATATTGAGAAGTGCAAATTTCAGATGATAGCTGTTTGGGAAAGTGCAGATTAGGTAAATTCAGTATAAAATGTGAGCTGAACTGAATTGTTTCCTTATCCCTAAACTGGGCGTCTATATGCCATGGATGCTGTAAGATTCTACATTGATTAGGGCGTTGTACTAGAGGAGCTCCAAGGTCCCTATGTGGTACTCTAAATAAAGTTCTAACTCTGTATTACAATTCCATTTATCTCAGACCCTCACACATCTGTTGTAGATCCTTAAAAAAATGAAGTGATTTCAGAGTATGCTATAAATCACAGGTAGCTGAATTGACATGTTTTGCAATGGAGGTGCTCTCATATTCATATATCACAGCTAGTGCAGGAGGTCAGTTTAGCTGGAGTCTTACTCTAGGAGGGTCATAGCCAGTGGTAGAATACTTGTTTTGCAGCCCCAAGTTTAATCCCTCACATCTCCAGGAAAGTCTGGAACCTGGAGAGCCCTGCTAGATACTGAGTTAGATGGACCACTGGTCTGACTCTATATAAGGCAACTTCCTGTGTTCTGCAGAATACAGCGTATTCCACTTAATCCAGCCTTGGTCATGGTGTTTACAAATTTCACATATGTTCCCTGGCCATGGACTTAAAGTCACCATGATGAGTGGAAAGGCTGCTGGAAACACTACTGTACAAGCTAAGTCAACTCCTAGGGTGTCTATTCCGGAGTAAGCCCTAGTGAATTCAATGGGCCTTACTCACAGGGAAGTGCACACAATACTGCAGTAATACTGCAGCAATGCAAATCCCCCTTATTGGGGGTCCCTCTCTGCCCAGCTCAGTTGGCCTCCAGCCAACCACCAAACATGTGAGCAGGCAGGTGGCCCACTGGCATTCTCCACACCAGTGGAAAGTCCACAAATTGGGGCTATTCTGAGGGCAGGAAGGAGTCAGGGCTGAGTCAGCCCAGGATCCACTGGGTGCTAGGCCAACCTCAAAAGTCATCAGGTCTGGATTGGACCCAAACATCCTGCCCTCCTCCTTTTCCACTGTGGCCACCATGAATGGCAGGGCTGTAGATGCTTTTGTTCGTAAGACAGATAGATTTTCAAAACAGGAGGACTTTTCTAACAGAGGGCTTTTGCTCAGTGCCATCACTTTTGACGCACTCTGTTCCATGTTTACAAGAGAGCGGCAGTCACTGAAAGTAATACCTGTATTCTTTTCTTCTTTCCCTTAGCTTGTTCTCAGAAGAAGTTCCCAGTGCATTATCCGTTTCACTTATGTGCTCCTGAACGAATGCACCCCCTTCATTACGTATGAAATTTATTCCACTAATGTCACCAAATGCCTGAAAAATACAGTGTGCAGACTCATTGGTTGTGGCACAGTCCACTGCGATATCAAGTTAAAAGAAGCAAAAGTAAGCAGACTATGGGCACAATTTATTTATTTGTTTAAATTACAGATTAGCAGCTCTTTTGTGTGTGAAATTTGGTACTGTCATGGCAATAACCCAGATTCCCTTCTAATGTACAATTTGGGTTTCATGGTTGAATTCCGCTCCTGTGTTTTGTAGCAATTTTTTTAACAGCCCTGCCAAAACACTATAGAGGGAGTGTGCGTACAGAGAGAGTCACTAATAACATGTACAGTGGCAAATGAAGACTTAACTCCACATGAAAGGTGAATTCACCTAGGTTTTGCTTCAGCTCTAAGAAATAAATATAGCAGAATGGAACTGCATTTCTCATGCTCAGCTATTTTCTTTCTGTAGGATACTGTTGGGAAGTGGGTAAGAAAAGTATATGAAATAAAGGGGGGAGCTACTGGCTTTGGGAATAAACTGGATGCAGGAAAAATATTGCAGATGAGTGATTCAAATATAGAACAATATTGTCATGACCCATTGTCATGCTACATCTAGGATCACCTAGAATCGACATCAAGGATCATTTAGGGCTACAAGCTTTGCTGGAGAGTGACTGATGTGGTATGTCAAGACAAACACAATTGGTGTCCTCATTACCTATATAAAGATAAGCAAACGGGAGTGATCTTTCATGGATGGTCAATCAGGTGTAGAGACTGGACATATAAGACAATGAGCAATTAAGGTGAATGCACCATTCTGATGGAAGAAATGAACGAACTGTGTTGGAGTTGGTGTCATGGGCTAGATCTCTTAATAGATTCAGCAAATTCACAAACTCTACCACATCTCTTTAAAAAAAATTAAATGAGAATAAGCTTATCTGTATCTGAAGAAGTGTGCATGCACACGAAAGCTCATACCAAGAACAAACTTAGTTGGTCTCTAAGGTGCTACTGGAAGGATTTTTTATTTTTTATTTTGTTTTGACTATGGCAGACCAACACGGCTACCTACCTGTAACTGAGAATAAGCTTGTACTTAATGCTGCATTGAAATCAATGGGTGTCAAAAAATTAATTCATTCAGAGACTGATCTTTCAAATTCATAATTATATATTACTTACTAATTATATTATATTTAATTAACTTAATAATTGTATATAACTCAAATATTAAATATTAAGAACTATAATGATAGTAATCACATCACATTTTATAAGCTGTTAATAAATTTGCATATAATAAACTGTAGCGTGTATACAAACATAAACAAACAAACATATACATAAATATTGGACATAGTCTCAATATTGAATTAATTAAAGGCCAAGTCATTGCTTCTGAAAGTGACTCAATGGCAGTAACCTTTTAATTAATCAACTTCGTCCAAAAGTTCACTTCACAGTGTAATTATAAAAGTGAGTAAAAATTATAATTGATGTGTTTTTGTCAATCTATGTAGCTGCAAGGTACTTTTTGAAAAGGTTATATTTTTGTTTAGGTAAACTGAACTAACATTGCCTTGGTAATTATCTTTGACTTTTTTGCTTTTTATTTTAAAAAAACACGAATCAGCAATAAGATATGCTAAATAAATATTTGAAGCATTTAAACATTAAGAATGTGGATTGTGGGTACTGTATATGCTGGAGCAAACTTGGAATGAACCACAAAGTCTAAGCAAAGTTTTCTCCTCATCCGTAAAAGGCCCATGTGGAATTAAATATCCTGGCACATTGATTTTTACTATCACAATTTATGTTTGCTTTCTGGAACAGACATAGCATCAAGTCGAGGCTCCTCCTCATTCAGGAGCCATTAATCAAATGGAATGAAATCGCTTCAGAAGTGCATCCATTTTGTATTTCCCAAATATAAACATTAGAGCAGGAGTTTAAAGTAGAGAAATAAATGTAGCAGTTACTTTTGCATATGTTAATATGTATGCACACATGTTGGAAAATGCACAAAGTGTACAAGAATCAGCTACATTTCAAGTTGTTCCAAATAAACAGATCTCACAATGCACTGTGTTACCAAAACCAAGTTTTGTTTTCCTCCAACAACCTCTCTGGGAGGGACGACACATGACTCTGCCCCATCAATTCTGGGGTCACGTTGAACACCTGTTTCCTGGTTGTGGTGGTGGCCAGGTTGTCTGATAGCAGCCAGGCCTTAAGCAAGAAGGCATACATTTTTAAAAGGCAGCCCTTATGCTACCTCAGAAGAAGGTACCAAGGACTAACTTTTTTAAAGCTTTGCTTTCTTACTTGACAGCTAGAAACTGTTCCATACAGCTAGAAACAACAGCAAGCATGCCACCTTACCCCCACAATTGAAGGTGCCAGGACCGTGTGATGTCAGCATGTGTTGTGTTCAGGCCCTGCAGCATACGCATGTGAATTGAGCACACCACGTGGCATGTTGCATGGCTGCCACAGAATTTTGAGGGGGCCAATCCACCCCTTGAATTTTTTTTTTTTGGGGGGGGGGGTCCTTGCCCCCCAAGGATGCGGGTGACAATGTGGGTTAAACCACAGAGCCTAGTGCTTGCCAATCAGAAGGTTGGCGGTTCGAATCCCCACGACGGGGTGAGCTCCCATTGCTCGGTCCCTGCTCCTGCCAACCTAGCAGTTTCGAAGCATGCAGTGCAAGTATATAAATTGGTACCACTCCAGCAGGATGGTAAACACTGTTTCCATGTGCTGCTCTGGTTCATGACCCGGAAGCTGTAGCCGGCACCCTCGGCCAGTAAAGCAAGATGAGCACCGCAACCCCAGAGTCATCTGTGAGTGGACCTAATGGTCAGGGGTCCCTTTATCTTTGCCCCCCACCCCAGTCTTCCCTAGGTAGTGCCCCTGAAGCACAGTATAGTTTAAGCCAAAAGAGGCTTCAGCAATTTGGATTACTATTAGATGAGCATCCCACCTCTCTTCAAAATTGCCATGCAGACATGTCTTTAGTTCAGTTGTTTCCACATAACAAACCCTTTCCTACAGTACTATGGAGGAGACAGGGAGGTGAAACCCTACATGAGACAGCATCTGAATTTTTTAAATGAACACTATAACTTCCTTGCCAAAAGGTGTATGGGTCTCACCTTTCTGTTCTCTGCATCACTGTGAATGAGACTTCATAATTCATCATTATAAGTGAGCCCTGGTTTAACCACAACAATGTCAGTGGATAATTGTGATGTGAATAATAGTCTATTAGAGAGGCCTAGTCCCTTCAAAGATCTCTAGTCCCAGAGATTTGGAGCTGATTTAAATTAGGTGTAAAAACAAAAAAAATAAAAAAAATCCTTCCATTAGCACCTTAGAGACCAACTAAGTTTGTTCTTGGTATGAGTTCTTGGTACACTTCTTCAGATACCATGCACACGAAAGCTCATACCAAGAACAAACTTAGTTGGTCTCTAAAGTGCTACTGGAAGGAGTTTTTTTATTTTATTTTGTTTTGACTATGGCAGACCAACACGGCTACCTCCCTGTAACTTAAATTAGGTGTGTGCATTTGGTTGGAGTGAATCCTGAATGCTGAGCAGAAGTAGAGTGCATCAGAAGGATTTTGGCTTGTCTGAGGTAAAGTGAACACACACTCCATCTGTATATGGCTGTGTCAGTTGAAGCAGGGACCACTGAAGCAGTTTGTGGCACCTCAAGAAATACTGCAGACTAGCATCTACTGAAATTGACACCATGTATCTAAGCTTTCTTGAACCCTTCAATTTAACTGTGACAACGCTTTTTGGAGCAAGGATCATCTACCACATCACCACTTTGATCAGAAATGCTACAAGCCCCAAAATACAGGTGTGTGGCCATCCCTGAATATTGCAACTAGCACATACTTGTGGCCATCTTCAATGTCATCTCACTTTCATCAGAAGGTGAAGCCTCTCTTTTCTTTACTGGGTCCGCAGCTCTTCATTATGACTTACATATCATTTGCATTTATGCCTTGAAATTGTTCAGGGTATCCTCTCTGTGAAGGTTTCAGCCATTCATATGTCAATGAATTGATCCAAGTAAGGGCCAATTAGCTCCTGCATTAGGCTATCGAGTCATCTCTGATGTTCTCTGATTTGGATTGCAGTAGAAGTCCTCCCTCCCTTCCATGAATGTGCAGTCTTCTGGTGCAGAAACCGTTTAACTTGGGGCTCCACTGCATGTGAGCAAACGTAACCACCAACACATTTGGGCCTGCTTTCACTACGCACAACATTTCAGTATAATCAATGGCCTTGTTCATGGGTTATCTCATTTGTGGTACTCGGAGTAAGAGTTCAAATCTAAATACAGTGAATTGCTTTCAAAATAAAGCATTAGGTAATCTGTTTATTTTCCCAGGAAGCACTCACCAGCCACAAATGTGTAAGCGATTTGAGAGCTGTTTGATATGTCCTTACCAGTTCCAAGAACAATGCGCCAAATTGTGCAGCCCTTCATTTTTATAAAAGTACAGTTTTCTCAAACAGCCACAACGCATTCGGTGTTCCTTAGATTAAATATCTGAATATTGCTTCTGAAGGAACAGCTGTCAGCTTAAATCTAAAGTCTAGTTTGTTTACCGATCGTATTTTATATTTGTTAGGAAATGACACCAAATGGCAATAACATCGCGGAAAGTGTTCTACTGGGGAATATACATGCCCTTTGGTTACAGTATACATATCTTTATACATAATGCCAGTATATTTTCCCTAGAATTATGTTAAATATGTAAAAAGCCTTTCCTCATAAAGGTAAAAATGCTAGATGATTCCAAGCTATAATTTAGCATTAGTGTCAAGATTGTTTCGGAAAATAAGCTACAGTTACCGCTTCATTCTTTTTAAGTGTCACTCAGCATACCGTATCTGATCTTGCATTCCAAATAAGCCCAGATGATTTTATTCACTTTCCAAGGCAGACACAAGAGCTTAAGCATCATGCGCAGCATATGGATGGATGTAAACGGCTTCATGAAGTAATAGGCTAGTTACCCAGACTGTCTGATCTTATTACTGCTTGCTTCATTTCAAGCAATTGTGGAGGGTAGGGAAGATCTCCCTTTCATCTTCTCTGTGTTTAGAGTGATTCAATCTTAAGGGTGGTTTTGTTTTATTAAACTAGATAAGAAGCAGGCTATCCCCAAAAAAGAAAGAAAAAAGTTTCTGTGCAACATTAAGCTTTACTTACCCTTTAATAAGAAACTGATTTCTTCTTGAGTTAAAAATGGCTTATCGTTGCCCTCTTAATAAGAAATCAACTGAAGGCAGCAGAAGCCAAGATAATAACAAAACAAAACCAAAAAAAAATCACCATATTTGTGTTACCACAATGTATCACCAGTATTAAATGCTCTGTGCATGGCTTCTAAATGCATTTAAAATGCTAAAACTCAAAAGACAATTTAAAAAGGAAGAACTGTGAATGAAACAATGACTTGTTTTTAGGGAGGTGGCAATTTTGCATGCAGGAAGTCCTTGCTTCAATCCCGAGAGAGGCTAAAACCCCAGAAGGCCACTGCCAATCCATGGGAAACTGAGTTTGCAACTTCCTTCCAGCACATGCATGCAGCTCCCTCCCCCCACTCTCCCTCACTCCCTTCCCCCTTCTCTCAAGCACACATCACTATATATTCCTCACCTCTTCCCTCCTTCTTTCTCTCAGAATTCAGATTCCCTCTCAAAAGAACACATTTTCCCATGGAACATATTGCTCCATCCTAATCCCTAACTGAAATTGATCACACAGACATGATAAATAGAAAATAATAATGAATACAGTGGTACCACAAGTTACAGACACTTCAGGTTACAGACGCTTCAGGTTACAGACTCCGCTAACCCAGAAATAGTACCTCGGGTTAAGAACTTTGCTTCAGGATGAGAACAGAAATCAGGCGGCGGCAGCGGCAGGAGGCCCCATTAGCTAAAGTGGTGCTTCAGGTTAAGGACGGACCTCCAGAACGAATTAAGTTCTTAACCCGAGGTACCACTGTAGACAACTTTCTTACTATATGTATGGTAGGAGCACAAACACACAACGAGTGACATCAAGCAGAACATGACCATACTTTTCCTGACACAACAACAATTCCCTTTCTCCCAGATCTGCTCCAAAAGGTCCCCTAACATCTATTTTTAATATTTATTTTGTGGTTTTATATCTTGATTTTATTCTGTGAACCACCTTGAGACCTCCGGGTATAGGGCGGTATATGAATTCTTTACTACAGAGACTGATTTGGGTAGAATGCTATCAAGTGACCAGTTTAGAGATCCCAGTGCAGAATGATCCTGAATATACTGTACAATGGCCTATGGTTGCATTTGGCTGGAACAATTACATCACATTAAAAACCAGAATGTTGGGACTTACCTCTACAATAGCACCACTAGGCAGTCTAAGGAAGTGCCTGTACAGTTCTTGGAAGCCCCCAAGATGAACTGTGTATATAGATACATGGACAGTGACCCCTCCTGAGCTTCCAATAGATTTCAAGATTTCATTTGGAAGATGGAGGCCAGTACTGGAGACGCCGGACTTATTGGCATGGTCTTTCCAGATATAATCACAGACAATGACCTAGTGAAGGAGAGATCATATGGTTATTTCATTTCTGCCGTGAGCTCGGTCCCTATTCAGCTATTTTACCTTATTCAAATTAACTTAATTTTTAAAAGAAACTCGGGATCAATAAGATTCATCCTACAAAAGACATACCACAGGCAAAATTAATCATATTCATTATACTTGCAATTGCAAAGTATACATGCCTGTCAAGGCAAATAAATAAATGTGATGTACGATGTTAGCAAACATTATAGATTGACTGGAGTCAGGCATCTCATTTATTTATTTATTTTTGAACTTAATACAAGTTGCCTAGCTGTGTTTTAATGCTGAAATAAATTACAGCAGGGAATTGAAATGTGATAATTTTAGCAAAGCTGTAAATCTCATAATCAGCTTTGCATAGGAGTAATCAGAAAACTTGTAGGATCTCGGTTACTAAGGCTGCCAAACTTTATTTCTCGAAGTACCAAACATAACAAAACAAAAATCACCACTTTGCTCTGGCAGTTGGATTTTAAAGACATGATACATACAAATCTGTTAGTGATAATGTTTTAGATTCTTGGAAATTGTGGTTAAAAATATAACCTTGAAGCTCCGGTTTCTAAATATACATTTGACTTGATGTGCATTTTCGGATATCCACTCAATTATATGTAATGATGTTACTGAGCATAATGTTTCATTGTGTCCAAATACATCATATACATTCTGCTGTTGTACTCTCTACAACAACCCTCGGAAGCAGCCTAGTATTACCATATTGGCCTGACTCCCCCCCCCCATTCCGACCATGAATAGTGCGGCTTATGGTATGCTACCAGATGGGGCAAACAGCACCAGGAGCATGGCAAAGCGGTGCCAGCCCCATGCGTAGTGCCCCGTCCTCTCCTCCAAGGGAGAGCGCAAGCAAGGAAGGGGAAAGGCTGCTGGCAACACAGTGCCCCCCCCCCGCCCAGTATGCAGCCAGGAGCAGCAAGGAATGGAGTGGCTTATATTCAGTATTTTTTATTTTTTCCTCTTTCCCCTTCCAATTTTAAAGGCGCGGCTTATATTCGGGTACGGCTTATATTCGGGCCAATATGGTATTATCTCTATATTGGAGATGGAAGAGTAAAAGTAGTTTGCCTAGAGGAGGGGTAGGGAGCCTCAGGCACGAGGGCCAGATGCAACCCCCTATCTGGCCCATGTGACTCTCCCCAAGCCACATCCCCTTCCCAGCCATGCTCCCTCTCCTCAGGCCACATTCCCTCACCAGTTCCCTCACCAGAAGAGCGATTGATTCTTTGGGGGAAGCCATGATTGTTTAAAGTGGTATGGTACTGCTTCAACTGAGTAGCCCATAGGCTGAGATCCCACACATTCTTGCATAAGAGCAAGCCCCATTGAACTCAATAGGATTTACTTAGCAGACCTGCATAGGCTTACATTGTGAATATCCTTGCAGCTGCAGAATGCAGAATAGGTAGGAAGAAGGAGAAAATATTTATTTCCCAGAAAGGGCACAACTATTCATTTAAAACAACCTTCCTTTTCTAAACAGGAGTATGAAATCCACTGTAAACTGAGAAATGTGTCTTTTGGAATATCTTTAAAGTGATATGTCCATTCAGTATTGAATAATTCAGAATGCATATCTGTTAAGGAGTAGAATGCTTTATCTCTAATGTGCCCTGAATAACCTGAAGTAAGTGCCAGGCAGAAGACTCTGCTGTCATCTGAAATCTCTGTCGTGAAGTTAATAAAAAAATGTCCATTCATCTCCTCACAGGCCAAATGTGGCTTCATAAATCTGCTGAGACAGACTAGTCAAGAGACAGTGCATATAGGACATGTCAGAGGCATTGAAGACAGTTATGATCTAGATTCACAAGAGCTGACAAGAGACCACAAAATGCCAGTACAGCATCCAGTAATCCTAAAGTGAAATCCATCTTTCAGCAGAAAAACAAATTAAGGGCAATAATTCGGTGATAAGAGGCAGGCCAGAACAGGTTCAAAACGCTGAATATTTCACAGGGTTGTTTAATTAAAACAGAAGCATGATGCTTTTAATTGCGCTGCGGCAGTTCAGCCTGAAATTAAGCCTGATGTGAATGCACTTGCAGTTGATTTAAGTTGTTATAATTGCAAAATATTACAAGGAATGAACACCAAGATAACACTCGAATGGGGCTTTCTAGTGCAAATCTTCTCTTCTCAGCTCTGTGCCAATTTGTTAGGGAAGAGGTGAGAGAAAGGATCGTAAATGTCAACCTGCCCACATTCTTTAGCAAACCTCACATGGATTTAAATTTCAGCTCCCGAATGTGATGCATTTTCCCACACCAACAACATTTTGGTAGTCATTTGGTAGTCTATGCATGCTAAATACTATAGAGCATTTAGCAGTTTCAGAAGGTCCCATGGCAGAGTAGAAAGTGGGTTCCCTTGTCCATTCCAAGAGAGTTTTGGTGGGAAGCCTTCAAGTGCTCTTTGTCCTAGTTTACTAGATTCTTTCCAGACTACGGTAGATTCTTTCCAGACCACCTGAAATTTCCACACGCACCATATGACCTTTTAAACCAAGGTGTTCGATCAAGGTTTAAACCAAGGGGAAGCTACCAAATTGTGGCAGAATAGTGTTCTCTGGCCACGCACCCCTTCTCCACTGTTGCTCCACTTGGTGTCAAAGCCAAGATCCACTTACAGTGGAACCTTGGTTCTCGAATTTAATCAATTCCGGGAGTCTGTTCAACTCCCAAAACTGTTCGAAAACCAAGGCACAGCTTCCAACTGGCTGCAGGAGCTTCCTGCACTCAAGCAGAAACTGCGTTGGATGTTTGGCTTCTGAAAAACATTCAAGAACCGGAAGGCACGACTGTATTTCCCCTTGAAGAATAAAAAGCAGAACATGGTGGCTTTGAGCAAATGAGCTTCCTGATGCTACTTATTCTGGATTCGCTTGACTTAGTCACCTTGGGAACTTATTTGAAGGGCAGGGAAAACATTTCCCTGTGTGAAATAAATAAATAAATCATGTATTGCCAGATACCTTTATCAATCCCAAGCAAGAGTTCAGTGTTTGAATCCCTTCTACTCACTACAGATAGGTACTCATGCAAACAGCACACATATATCTGAGAAACGGCACAATTTTTCTGCAGGAAATTTCTCTGCATGTTCCAAGCTTTCAGGTTTAAGCCACAGGCAAATAAAAATGTGTGCTTATTTGATGATAATATTTATTTATTCGTAACTTTAAAAGTTTCAGTCACATTCCCAAGGATCAGAAGTACAACCTCACTAATGAGGGCCTAGAATTATGAAACGTGGGGTGATGCATGATGCAGGGCAAACGAGCTTTTGCAATTTGTGTACTCAGTTCTGTTCTTTAACTATGGGCTGTGTGAAGCAGCATTTCCTTTTGTCTGTCCTGAATCTTTCTACATCCCGCTTCATTGCTCACCCCTCCCCAACACCAGGTTATTTATGAACAAGTTAAAAAGTACCAGTTCTAAGAGTGATCCTTGAGGAATCCCACTTCTTATGCCACTGCACTGTTAGAACTGTCTTTTTATTCCTACTGTGCTTCTCATTCTTTTGCTACTTATCCTCAGGGCTGTCTTTACCATATGCAGCGCTGGGGGAGGCACGCAACTCTCTCCCATGCCACTGCAGGGGTGGAGGGAGGAGAGCAATCCCCGCAGAGGCTTGGGAGGGAAGCTTGCACGCCCAGGGGCGTCGTAGGGTGGGGGCGGGCCGCCCCTCGTGCCACCCCTAGGCGGGTGTGTGCGGTGCTGCTGCTCCCGGGGTGACGGAGGGAGCGGCGGCGCGTGGGGTGACAAGCGGCGGCCCCTCCCACCACTCCCACGCGCCGCCGCTCCCTCCGTCACCCCGGGAGCAGCAGCGCTGCACGGACGAGGCTCCCGAAGCGGCGGCCCGGCATCCCCGGGGGCGGGGCATCCCCGCGTGTGCGTGCGTCATGACGCACACACAGCGATGCCCCGCCCCCGGGGATGGCAGGGCCGCCGCTTCGGGAGCCTCGGTGGGCTGCAAAGAGCCCCGAAGCCGCAGCCTGGCACCCCTTTGTGCTACGGCAGCGGCTTCGGGGCTCTTTGCAGCCCGCCGAGGCCCCCAAGCCCCCGCCCAGCATACCCCGGGGGCGGGGCGTCGCCGCGCGTGCGTGCGTCATGACGCACACGCAGCGATGCCCCGCCCCCGTGGATGCTGGGCCATCGCCGCGCGTGCGTGCGTCATCACGTCATGACGCACGCACGCGCCGCGATGCCCCGCCCCCCAGGGCTGCCTCTTGGCTTCCCGCCCCGGGCAGCCAAAGGGCTAGGAACACCACTGTGCACGCCCTCCAGCCATATGGGTGGCAGGCTCACAACTCTCTCCCATGCCACTGCAGGAGGAGAGCATTTCCCACAGAGGCTTGGGAGGGAAGCTGTGCGCCTCATGTGAGCAGCGTGTGTGTGCTGGGCGGGCCTCTCAATGGCCCACCAATCCCAGGCACACAGGAGGGCAGAGCCAGCAGGCTGCCTCAATGCCCGCAGCAGCAAAACCTGTGGCACTCTGACAGGCTCTGCTGCTGTTGGCAGTGGCTGTGGGCTGCCCTGGCTCTTCAATTCCCAGACTCCAAATCTCAGCCCCGGACTCTCGGCCTGGCACCCCTGAGAGCTGGGCCCCCGGGTGCCCCACACCCCTCGCACCTATGGGTAAGCTTATCCTCTCCCCTTATCCAGTGGCTGCTAAGGTTACTCACAAATCTGGGGTGGGGGATTGTCTCAAAACCTTTTTGAAAGTCTAAGTACACTATGTTGACTGGCTCACCCTTATCTATACACTCTCAAAGAACACTAAAACATTTTTTTAGTCAGGACTTGCAGAAGCCATGCTGCCTCTCCATCCATTTTCTTGGCCTTGACCTGTGTCCAAATTCACACTGAGCTCAAATGTTTCCCTGCCCTACCAGCTCTGATCAATGTCACATTCTAAAAAACTGAGAAGTAAGATTTTCAGGCTATTAAGAAACCATCCATAAACCAGGAATATTAGACCCTCCAAGTGTCCTTATTTTCCAGGGACAGTCTCTGAAATTGTCTCAGTTTCTGATTTGATCCTGGAATGTCTCATTTTCCTTAGCACGTCCCTATTTTCATGGGGAAAATATTGGAGGGTATGGTAGGATGTCCCTATTTTCATGTTGGAGAGTATGGATGCGACCCCTGAGCCAAGGAGATAAGTAACTATGCAATCTTTAGAAGACATCTGAAGGCAGCCCTGTATAGGGAAGTTTTTTTAAATAAATGTTTAATGTTTAATTATGTTTTTATATGTGTTGGAAGCCACCCAGAGTGGGTGGGGCAAGCTAGACAGATGGGTGGGGAAATAATAATAATAATAATAATAATAATAATAATAATAATAATAATAATAATAGAATAGGAAATCCCTGTTTTCATTGGAGAAATGTTGAAGGGTACAGAATATCCTTTTGTGAAGACCTTGACTTCCTATTAGCCTGCTAAGTGAAGCCATAGTGATATGCCCATTTGTGCTAATAGAGACAGCAAAATTTGCCGCAAGAGTACCTTTCGGTTTTGTGAATGAGGTGAGTCTGTTTGTGCTTTCTGAGTCTAAACCGCTTTATCCACTTTGCAACTGCTATCTCCAGTATACGATGGAGGGGAGAAAATGTTATCTCTGTATTCAATATGCTTGATTTTCAGGGAAACACACACACACAACTTAGAGCAATGCCCTTTATTAGTGGAGTGCACTTTCAATAATGACTATACAAGACAGCAAAAGATCACTGGCTGGTAAATGTCTGTGAATTCCATTTTCCACTGCAAACAAAACCCATTCTGAGCCACCAGCCAACAGAGTCTCCTCCAGCTGCCGGAGAAGAAGGAAACAAAAGTGATTATTTATGAAGAGTGGCAAAATAAGATCCCAAGGAAGCCTGTCATAAAATGCTTGTTGCATAATACATGATGGAACAGTTCTATTATGTAACTTTCCCAAAGATATAACAATAAAGGAGTTGCTAAGCATCATAGTCAGCATTAATTTACAGTAGGAAAAATAATTAGAATCTACCCCCATTTTTAATTTAATTTAATTTTTATTTTTATTTTTTGAAGAATGGAGTGAGAATGTAAACAATGCTTCCCTCCAGGCAAGCACTTTATCAAGTTGACAGGTGCATTTGAATTTCCGAGGGTGGGGGGACATAATAGGTTATTTATGTGTCATTTTAATAGAATGGCCCAACCATCAAGATGGACAGGAGACTTTATCAGGACTGCTGTTTGCAACTAATCCACCAATTTAATACCCCAGGAAAATACCTGAGACAAAACTGGCCCATTTTTCTTATACACTCCATTATACCCAAATCAATATGGGCTCTATTCATCTCCGATTCTTATGCCCATCACGCTGCACCCCTCCCTCTCAACTCAAAAGGCGAGCGATGCTGGTTTGCATTGTAAGCCTCCGGTTCAAGCACTGGAAGTGAATGCAGAAAGAAGAGCTGAATAACTTGGGTCGATCCATGCACAACTGGGAAACTGGGGATGGATTATGAAGGAGACATCTACAGCTCAAAAGGATCAGGTAGGAGGCAATAGGAAAGGTCTTTGCTAAGACCCCGGAGAGCTGCTGGCAGTCAGAGAAGACAATATTAGGCTAGATGGACAATAAAGTGATATGGTGTAAGGCTGCTTCCTAACAGGTGGTGCTGTTTTGACTCGTCCATCCCCATTCTGCTAGGAAGCAGTGACACCATGCCAGGTGTGTGCCTCCACCACTCCTCATTACAATTTTATTAGTAAAATAATCCTTTGGGAGCAGGCATAGGCAAACTCGGCCCTCCAGATGTTTTGGGACTACAACTCCCATCATCCCTGACCACTGGTCCTGTTAGCTAGGGGTGATGGGAGCTGTAGTCCCAAAACATTGGGAGGGCCGAGTTTGCCTATGCCTGTTTTGGAGCATTCTTTCTTAATCAAGATTCACAAACTTAGGACACACTGTGGCGGGACAGTATTTATCCAACGGGTGACGTTTAAAATTCATTTGAAAAATTGGAGATGAACAGCAACAGCAACCAACAACAAGGATTCAGAGGGCAACTGAGACCAAATACATCTCTTTGTGCCTCTGCTCCCCATCGAAATCATTATCAACCCAGTGGCTCTACTGCATGAACACAGCTACAATGGTTCAATCAATGTCAGGACATTTTGGGTGCTAGCTATTGGGGGGAAATGGCCTCGCAATGTGTCAACTTGCGGTTTTCAGAGCTGATTCATCACAGGTCTTTCCTTGGCCATGCTATTTGGACACCTGGCTTTGAACATAAAGAGGGGGAGATTAGAAAAAAGAAGGAAGAACAGCAGCCAATTCCTGTAGAAAAGAGCAATTTCATTTTGCAGGATTAATTAAAATGTGGGAGATCAACTGCAATGCAAGGGAAGGCATGGACCTTTTGCCTGTGGATCAATGTTCTGTGAGATATATAACCCTCTCAAAAGCAAAATAGAATTCCTTGAAATTGTCTTGCTCACCAAAGATCTCTGTTTTGAAGCTATTTCTTTTAGTCAGTACCAGTTTTTTCCTTGCATGCAGTTTTCACTTCTAACTCAAAGTTTTCATATGTTAAAATATATGAAAACAAAGGACACTTCTAAAAATAACCATTCTTAAACAAACATCTAACATAAAGCCTCCACCTGTCAATCATTTCCTGTCACAGTGATGGCAGGTGAGCTGTTTTTGCCCACATGGATAGTCATCTGATCTTCAGGGCTCAGTAGCTGCATGGCACTTTGCAATCCCTGACAACCTAGTGCCTGCAAATCCGCTTTGGCCTAGTTGAATATTTACCTGTCCCACACATGTATGGCAGGGGCCATAGCATGGCTAAAATAGCCCTAGCTGCACCAATGACAACAAATACAGGCAATCCTTGTTTTGCACAGGGGTTACATTCTAGACCCCGTGCCTGTTGGCACAGCCCATGAAAAGTGTTCCACCCCACCTCTGTTCTGCCCCCATCCCACCCTTTCAGTGATGTCTTAGTGGTGTTTTAGTGACTTTGGGGGTCACTTTGAGATTTGGTGCCATGCACGTGTGTGTGTTAGTGCATCAATCAGTCGTGTCTAAACCAGGAGTTGCCTGTATACATACTTGTTTCCTTGGCCTGTACATTACCTGCAATTGGTACAAACAAATTAGTGTCAGCTTTGGCAAGCAAAAATGCTGTTAGATATGTTGCAGCGATAGGAGTCATAAAAGAAAAGTTGTTTTTTTAAACTCTTACTGATGAATATCTTTCCTTACCAGTTGCATGAATTTGAATACAGTAATATTATTTTAGCAGATAATTATTCACGCACAGCTTCTCCTGCTTGTACTGTTTATTCAAGGTGTCCTATTAAAGCGGTTGTTGGTACGTTGGCTTGATTTTGGAAAGGGACTAGCAAATTCAGGAAGGAACTGAAAATCACTTCAAGACAGTTCCTTTTAATCAATCTCAGGCTTGCAGGAGTGAGGATTTATGAGGGTCTTTCACCCCTAGGTGTGATGCTAGTAACATAATCCAATGTAACTGTTAACGTTTGCATCTGGGCATCCACTGGAGAACCAAACCATAGCCGCAGAGCTAAAGAAGGCAAAAGGCATAACTTCAAGTGTTAATTGTTCGAGACTCTTATATGAAACATTCACAAACTACATGGGCTCAAGTGCTGTGGAGGCTACAGTGATGGGGAAACTAGGCCTTAATTAACTCCTGGGGTAATTTACAAGTATGCACACCACACTAGTTGCTGGGCTTGCTAACAAGACCCTTGATCGATGGCATGTGTGGCAGATAACAGGGGGGAAACGAGGGAACAGATAGGAACAAACTGAGGACCCAAAGCTCAAGGGGAAACCATGTTTGTGGAGGGGGGAGAAAAAGGCTTCCACTTGCACCTTCCCCTCAGCTTCACCATTTTGTCTTCTCAAACACTGGCATCACATGTGTGGGACAATGTTCATGGATATCTGATTCAAACAATTGTTTCCGAAATGGTTCTTTCCATTCCGTGTCATAAAGCTTTTTGTGGCAGCAGTTATGGGATAGTGGTTAGAATGCAAAGGCTGGAAAGGCCTTGGGCCTCAGCCTGACCAACTTCATGGGGTTGTTTTTGGGAATAAGATGAGCTGTTTGGAGGAATGACACAACATAAAGGTAACAGGTACATATATACACACATATAATGTATACCGGGCATCCCCAAACTCGGCCCTCCAGCTGTTTTGGAATTAAAATTCCCATCATCCCTGACCTGTTGGCTAGGGATGATGGGAGTTGTAGTCCCAAAACAGCTGGAGGGCCGAGTTTGGGGATGCCTGGTGTATACACATTTCTTACCCGGTTTTGGAACTGTGGTAGAATCCAGACGTAACCAGTTGACTACAAGCATTTAACAGCCTGGACAAGAAGAAAGCAGGTGGCCTACAGTTCTGAATCAACTCTAAGGCTTTCCATAAAGCTCACCAAATCTCATTTACAGGGCTGCCCCATGGAAGTTGGAGCAAGCTTGTTTTCTCGGGGGGGGGGGTAGGACTTGAACCAATGGCTTCAAGTTACAAGAAAGGAGATTCCGACTAAACCTCAGAAAGAACTTTCTGGCAGTAAGAGCTGTTCAAAAGTGGATTGGTCTTCCTCAGGAGGTTATGGATTCTCCTTCCTTAGAGGTTTTTAAGCATAGATTGGAGGGCCATCTGTCATGGAGATGCCTGCATTGCAGAGGGTTGGACTAGATGACCCTTGGGGCATGTTTGTTCTAGGCATCTTTGCACCGAAGTAAATCCTAGAGCACTCAGTGGGATTTACTCTCATTAATAATGTTCAGGGTTGCAGGCTAAGGCTGCCAGTCTATGCACACTTAGCTAAGGAGGAAGCCTCATTAAACACAATGGAGTTACTTCTGAGGCAACCTGCACAGAACTGCACTCCACTTGCCACAGTCTAATGCCCTTATGAAACTGTCTAGGAACAAGGTAAATTAAAGGGGAATGGTACCAATTCAATTCATTCATTCATTTAAATGAAGCTGATTAGCTTTGAGTGAAAGAAAGTTTTCCTGCCTTGGAAAGGCAAGAGTTCTACTTTGAGTTTACTGCCAAGTCTGTCAGAATACTGTGTATTACCCATTTGATTGTTTTATTTTCCTTGCAGGACAAAATGTGGGGTGTTTTATGCATTCGAGTAGAACAGCTTGTTTATTCCAGCTGTTTAATATTTGTCAGGGGACCTACCAACCTCAGGCAACTTTTTCAAGGTTCATTAAAACCAGACCACAGACAAAACCTGCAGACTCATGTTAAGCCCACCTAACCCTTTGGACAGCTGCAAGGTTAGATGCATGGAATGTAGCCACTAATCTGAATAATGCTCCTGAATGAGATCTTACACTGTGTATTCTCCTTGCTTGTTTCAATGGAAACATGGGAGCTTGCTTACCCAGGTAACTTCCTCTGAAATATTGTCACGGTGAAATTGTCAGAAGAACAAACGTAGTCTAATGCAATGGTTAAGCAGGCTAAAAGATGATAAGGTTGAAAGTGGAAGCTAAAATTCTAATGTGACTTTCCATTATCACAAAGTGCCCCCCCCTCTTTTTGCTTCATACTCTCGTCTTTGTATGGAGTGGAAATCAAAGTGGGATGGGGGGAGACATTTGATTCAATTTGCATTTAAGGGCCAAATTACATTTAAGTATGCCTAATTCATACTTTCTTAAACATTATGTAAACAGAAAGACAGCTTTCCTTTGAAATCCGCACTTCTCCAAATTTTGCAAAGCAGCTCTTGGTCCAAGTGAAAAGGTGCAAAAATGTGTACGCCAGAGTAAGAGATCCATTAAAAATGCATACATTGGTGAAAATAACAGTGATGCATTATATCAGGTGAAATTGCTGTGTGTACATATGTAAAATTGCCTATAAAATGTGTGCACTAAAAGAAATTCACACCTTTTTTTAAAAAAAAAGATCTCTAAAAAAAATCACAAACTGAAATGTGGTGAACTGAATTTAAGATTAGAAAAATGAGAAACTTAGAGCAATTGAAAGATTCACTCATTCTTATGGACTATACACATTCCTGGAGCTGTCTTTATTATTGCAAACAAACAGAATTCCTCATGCCTTTCACTTCAATGAATATTTCACTTTTCTACAAATTATTCTTTTATGCAAATCTTGATCTTGGATGTCTGATCATTATCTGAATTCGGTTTTTGCTGCCCATCCATCTCTATATCTCCCATCTCAGGTAATCAGCATTTCTGTTTATTGAAACATCTAGCTATCTGAAAACTTAGAATGTGCTCCAGATCTTTCAGTTAAATGCTGCTGTGTATATCACTAATGCTGCTTTGTACGTGGTTAATATTTTCCAAAGCTTCTGACAGCCCAATCCAAAACCCCATTTGCCTGGAATGCTAGTATGCATTCTGATTTACTTCAATGGCCCTAAATCTGTTTAAATTCAAGAATTTGGGATTCACTGGATTTCAGAGTTGCCTGTTCCAAACACTCAAATAATTTACTTTGCAGCTTGCTCAATCTATTTATGATGCCATCCTGTGTTATGGCCAGAAACATTTTAAAGGAGATGAACAGTTGTCCTCAGCCTCATCAGGAAATAGCTATAACTCAGAGGGAGCTAAATATTCCTCTTTTTGCAATCTTGTTTCTAATGGTTCATCTAAACACCACAGTCTTGCAGGTAGCATCTTTTCAGAAAGCCTGTTTGTACGGTGTAGGAATCATACCTTTGGAACTCCCTCTCAATACAGATCAAATAGGTTCCATCTAGATTGCCTTTTTGACACCTATTGAGCACCTTCTTTTTTCATTAAGCCTTTAGCGAGATTTTTTAATCTCAAATTTATCTGAATTATATTTGTGTGTGTGTGTGTGTGTGTGTCACTTTGAGATTTATAGGATGTGATTCATTAATGGAAATACATAACAAGTGGTTCTAGTACCAATTGTCTTTCAAAGAACATGGTGGAATTCTTAAGACCCACAGTATGCGTCTCTTTGGGTCTTTGATCAAATTTAAGAGATTCTGGTTGTTCTGTTACCAACTCAGGTTCTGAAAAGGCAGGCAAGGCATGATAACCTAATGTAATAGTAGTAGTAATTATTATTATTATTATTATTATTATTATTATTATTATTATTATTATTATTATTTATACCCTGCCCATCTGGCTGGGTTTCCCCAGCCACTCTGGGCAGCTCCCAACAGATATTAAAAACTTGCTTAAACAGTGCTGCCTTCAGATGTCTTCTGAAAGTCAGATAGTTGTTTTATTTCCTTGATATCTGATGGGAGGGTGTTCCACAGGGCAGGCACCACTACCAAGAAGGCCCTCTGCCTGGTTCCCTGTAACCTCACTTTTTGCAGGGAGGGAACCACCAAAAGGCCCTCGGCGCTGGACCTCAGTCTCACATTTCTCCCTTTGCTCACGCTTTGTGCCCATGTTCTGTTTTAGCTCTGCTTCTAGAAATGCCATTCTATCATCAATTGTCCTTAAAAACAATCCCTCTTATGTATGCTAATATTAATAATACATTTTTATTTTTATTTTTACATAAATATTGCAACCAAATAACCCTAACCCAATTTGTCTGAGCTGCTGTTATGCATATTTCATTGATCCTAGATCTGCTTAAATTAAAGAATTTGGGATTAATTGAGCAGTAAATCTGATTTTTATAATGTTGTATTTCCTGCTCCTGTCAGTTCATTAAAATTTAGCTCTTGAGTTGAAAGAGTCAGAATTAGATCAGATATGCTGGATCAATTGATTGCAAGCATTCTTAATGATCGATTGGCATGTGCAGAAACACATATGCATTAGCTATCTTTATATAAGGATTCCAAAGTGTTTAAAACATTGGTAAAACAACAGAAACAAAATATCCTAAGGGGTTTAAGAATTGTTCATTGGTGGTTTTGTCACACAGAAGGGAAACAATGTAATATATGAAATTATAATAGTCCATGGTGTAATACTTGAACCATTGACCTAATGGACCCTGGACTGGCTTTTCAGTTGCTAGAACAATCAATTCCAAAAGTTGCATCTATTAAAAGTGGGAGACTAGCTATTTTTATACTTGGATTCTAAAGTTTTATACTTTGATTCTAAAGCCATATTTTGTTTAAAATGGAAAATATCCTGAGGGATTTCCCTGTTTACTGGAGATTAGTACAGAAAGGAGAGAAAATAATATACGGAATTATAATATTATATGATCCCTAAGCAAGTTTACTTGGAAGTAAGTCTCACTATGTTCAGTGGCCTTATTCCCATGTAGATATGCACAGGGTTGCAGCCTTAAGGAAGAACATTATTAGACCTAAGAAAATTATTATTGGCTATGAGCACAATTGCTGAGGAGCATTTCTTCTTCTTCAGTGGGGCTTGCCTAGGTGTCCCTGCCAGGCTGAGCTTCCATGTATACAGTGGTACCTCGGTTTAAGAACAGCCCTGTCTACAAATGATTCGGTTTACGAACTCCACAAAACTTTACCTCGGTCTAAGAATGGAATCCGAATGATGGAAGGGCACTGGCAGCAGGAGGCCTCATTAGGGAAAGTGTGCCTCGGTGTAAGAACGGTTTTGGTTTAAGAACGGACTTCTGGAATGGGTTAAGTTCATAAACCGAGGTACTACTGTATATGTCAAACCAACAGAAGTCTGCTTGGGAGGAATTTGCTTGCTTTCCTTAAATGCAAAACCATCACGCAATCTGAAGTGTTGAAATGTTAGCATTGTCAGAAAACTAATTATCATATTTTCACTTGCACACTTCAGACCTGCTTGCTAATTAATCTCTGTGGACAGGATGCCTATGAATCAAATTTTAATGTAAGTAAGACGATATTGGATGAAATGTGTTCAGTGCCCCACCCTGAGAGCAAATGCAATGGATCGTTTCCTATAGCCTCGACAACAAGCAAGCAAACCCCTGTTTTTCATTGAGCCATTTCTTCCAAGCATCTGATGGCAGGCACACCTGAAAGAATTGTGACTAAAGAAGAATTGAGACTAAATGTTTTTCAATGAGGATTTTCAAGGTTTGTCCATGATCACAAGTGGTCTTCATACAAGACCAGAAACCCATTTATTTTTTTATTTCTAGACCACCATTCAACCAACGATTCTCAAGGTGGCTAAACAGTTTAGAAAAGCTATTAGGATAGCAGTGCTGAAATCCACAATAATTAACACTAACAATGTACATCAAGCTCACAAAGGCTAGACATAAATATGAAAGGGGTATGTTTTTTTTCCAAAAGTGTGCCTAAACCAATTTGAGCAGCCCTGCTGTAATTCTTGTGAGCAGAATCAAGACATGCGTAGTTTACTTTGAGTGGGCTCCCTACTTCAGTTCCACTTGCACAACCCTTTGCTTCCACTGGCCTTTATATTCCATCCCATTCCCAAATGTGTCTTAGACCTTATGATGGAGAAGCAAGCAGGCACCTCTCCTTCCCATGCAATATTCTGGAAAGTGAAGAAGATGCTATTAGTGTGGTGAAGCTTGAAACATCTTTTACTACTAGGGATCATAGGGATTCTTCTACTTCATCCCCACTCCATAAATCCCAATAGGAAAATATGCTGGCAGAATCAGCATGCTAGCACAGCTATCTTAACTATCGAAGCACATGAAAGGCTGGATTCACTCTCGGGTCAAGCTGTTGGGTGCTTGTACACCCACAGCCTAAACAAATGTGTTTTCCTTTCTTAAACAAGGAAGGAAAGCGAAAAAGAAAAAAAGCATGCTATCCAACACTCTGGGAGAAGGGAATTCCATCATTTTGGAGCTCACACACTAAAAGGCCTGTTCCTTTTTAAAATCAACCTAAAGTCAGTAAGTGCTGAGATTCAGAGCAGGACTTTATTAGCACATCTTAAAGCCTGGGAAGAACAGTAGCTCATCATGAAGAAGATACTCAAAATCAAATTCATGAGCTATGAGAACTGTTGTCTGGATGCAGTGGTGGACTGGATGAGGGCCAATAAACTGTGTTTTAATCCTGGGGAGATGGAGGCTCTTTGGGTAGGTGGGTTTCCATGTCTGGGAAACTGGGAAGTCACCTGTTCTGGTTGCACTCCCATTGAAGCAGAAGAATCCCATTGAAGCAGTTTGGGGGCAGTCTTGGATACTTTATCACTAGGGGCACAAGTGTCCTCTATGGCCAGGAGTGCCTTTTACCAGCTTTGTCTGGTTTACCAACTATGACAATTCCTAGACAGGGATAGCCTGACCACTGTAGTACCACTGTAATACCCCTCCCCACCCTCTCACTATATATAAGGGTCTGGTGACTTCTGTTTCAGTGTATCTGAAGAAGTGTGCATGCACACGAAAGCTCATACCAATAACAAACTTAGTTGGTCTCTAAGGTGCTACTGGAAGGTTTTGTTGTTGTTGTTGTTCCTTCTTCTTTGGCATGGAGGGGGTGCCATTTTGTGGTTCACCTCAGGTGCTAAAATGTATTGGGCCAGCCCTGCTGTAGTGCTGTAGTCCATGCATTGGTTACCTTGAGGCTAGATTACTGTAACACATTCTATGTGGGGCTGCCCTTTGGTTTGGTTCAGAAGCTCCAGCTGGTGCAGAATGTTGAAACCAGATTGCCAATGGGAGTTTCTGATCAAGAATATGTGACACTGTTGTTAAAACAGCTGCACTGGCTGCCCATCTGCTACCAAGCCAGGTTCAAGGGTCCTGTATTGATTTACAAAGCCCTGAACAACTTAGCTCCAGGATACCTCAGGGATTGCCCGAACCCTTATATTCCAGCATGAAAGGGGCATGATCAAAACCTTTAATGTGTCATATTTCTATGCATGTCATCTCCCTCAGGTTTCCTTCTGTCATACATTTCGAATTAAACCTTGAGAAATGGAATGGAATAAGTAGCCACTGGGTACAAGTCACACCTCGTGGAGCCCAAATACGTGAAGCATCCTGTGTGTCAAGGACTGGACTAAAGAGGCATGGTGGAGGCCACCGCTCCCTCCTCCTGAACCTTCCCAAGAAGAGGAGGACAGTATAGAATTACAGCGGTGGTTTGCAGAAGGTCAAGACTCTGAGACAGAATAAGGACAAAGCTGGGAGATAATGGAAAGAGAGGGAGGGGGAGCAGAAGAGTCAGGACAGCTGGTTGACACATTATCATTAGAAAGCATTCCAGCCCCCCCCCCTTCTCTTAGGACCAGGAGGTCTGTGAAAGTGAGAGAGCAGAAAGCAAAGAGACAAAGGACCTTACACAGCCACCATATAAGTGGTGGAGCTGCTGGTGACTGAGAGTAAAAGGGGGGGGGAGATTACTCGTAGCAACACCATTACTGCAATGGAGAGGCACTTTTCAAAGCCTCTATCTGTGAGAATTGAATAAAGGACTTGGTAAGAACTCTTCTTGTTATCTACTTCTTGGCTTCCCACCGTAGGAGGAATCAGATTTCCTGAAGCCTGACACTGAGTAGTTTACTGGCACGCTGTTCCTGTTGTAACTTTGCACTAATGTTTTCTTTCATACCTATTCATCCTTCAGTAGCAGTATATATTGCCCCCTTCCCATTTTTCCCTAGATCCATGTCCCACCAGCACCCTACCCTTTTATCACCTTGATCTGAGTATGCACCTGCACCCCATTTCGCAAACTCCTGCAGCACAATGCCTCACCTTCTAACCCAGAAATGGGGGGAAACGATTTAGCATATAATTGTTGACCAGTAGATGCAATCAATGGGTCTCCCCTTCCTTGGGCTTGGCTGCCTTTGGCATCAGCACTGGCAACGGCTACTTGTTCTCCCAGGTATGCTTGCTGCCTCCACCACTGGAACAAATCTTTCATTTGCCCAACAGACAGGCAGGCCCTGATCAAAAGCTATTAGCTCATGTCAACAGAACGTCCCATTAATTACTGCAGAGGAAAGAAAGAAATGACAGGAGAGTGCGCTTCTCCTTTGCCACCACTCAAAGTGCTCTGGTGAAACAGTTTGCATATATGCTTAAGTATTGTGGAAATTAACACCTCCTTTCCAGGTATGGGAATCAGAAGTCTGACAAGACGACAATTAATTAGGTTCTTCTGCATCACTGCTTCTACATAATTAATGTGCTCATTATGGATTTTCAAGTATCTTTTTTTCTTTCTTTCAAGAATCACCAGCAAATTTTAGAAATTCCTAAATGTTCCTAACATTTTCATAGTTTTCCTTAAATTTAAATGAATGGCAAGCAATGAAAATGTCTCCAACGACATCAAGTTCACAGATGTTTTGTTTGTTTTTCCCCCTAAGCAAAACCCCGTTTGTTTCACCATGACATTTCATTTTGCCTGAGTCTGTAGTGTGGAACGGCTGCACATTGTATTGGATATCGTGTGGCAAAGTAAAGGATGCTGTGAGCAGCTCCTGAGAGCTGTTGCTTGCTGACTCTCTCTCTCTCTCTCTCTCTCATATTTATCTTTCTTCCACAAACACACCACCATGTAATCATCTGATCCGGGGATGCAGGAATCCATGACTTGGAGTATTTTATATAACCATTTTAAGCCAGGTTTTATTCTGTTTCCTTCTTCATTATTCATAAAATAGGATATCATGCCACCAACATAGGACCGTGCAGAGTCAAACAGCAGCTGCAATCTGCAAGACTGTTTCCATTTTCCATTAGGTTACTGGTGGGCAACATTCATTCTTCATTAGGATAATTTATTAAAGTAGTCCTTTGTGTGCGCACATCTGTTAAAATGTTTTTTTAAACTTCCTAACATGTTTTATGGGCAAATGAATCTTGTTTTTTGTCCAGCCTGCATTTAATTTTCTTCTCCTAATCTCTATTTTCCCTTATACACACATGTAAAAGAAGAAGAAGAAGTGTTTGTAGATTTTGAACCAAGAATTTAATGGCAGAGATCTTTGCCACACTGGTCTAGTTAATTCCAGGTGCCACACAAAGCTACTCTCCCACCTCTTAAAGATATTCACTTTTTCTGATTACTGGGCCACAGGGAAATGAAAGCTAATATTAGTGAATGGTTGTTTATAATCACAGTTTTCACTTTCTTTTCCTCACCCCTTTCCCCCCTTTTCTTACTTTTAAGAGGTGAGTGTCACTGTCACTGGAGTAGGAAGGGCAGGCGTAGGGGGCGGGGCGCCCCGGGCAGCGGGATCTCAATAGGGTTCCATCTTGGCACATGCCACACCCCTGCAGGTGGCGCGCCATGCCCCCAGAACGTGTGCCAGCCCCGCCCCGCCTGCTTCCTGCCCCCGGTGCTGGAGCACGAAGCTCCGCCATGGTCACTGTTTATATAGCAAAGATGGCAGCATGCTTGAGGGAACCCAAAGGGCAAACTCCTCTCTGCATTGTGCCTGGCACCATGTTGGTGTGTGGCTTTCGTTGTTTTGCTTGGATCAATCTGCCTATGCCCCATGCCTATGCCCCAGTATTGAAAAGGGAAACAATCTAGTTCTGCTAACAAGAAAATCATATGGTTATTCTATAAAGTTGCATATTCAGCAAATACATTTGCTACGCTGCTGAAAAAATTAAATGAAAATAACCAAATGATTTTAAAAAAAATATAGGGTAATATTTTTTGCTGTACGTTATTTTTGCATAGCTTTAATTTTGGATTCTAAATTCTTTGTAATACTTTATTCAGTTGTGATGGCATTCCTTTTCTAATTTCTTTTTGCAAAGTGGTGAAATCCATAAATAAAGACTGACTGCACTTGGAAAAGCATTGCATTCTTTATTTTTAGGGTTTCAGTTTTTCTCTGCAAATATCACTGCTAGGAGCCTGGTGTGCTCTCTCCCTCCCTCCCTCCCTTAAACAAAAGCTGGTGTGCACCATTGGCAGCAAAAGAGGAAAAATGCAGTAGAAAAATCAGTACCCTATCTGGATACTTGCATGGAACATGCCCAATGTAGATTTGGAGGACCCATTTATTAACTTTTCCAAATCCTTGAAAAGCCATATTGAATTTATTGGACTTGATTATCACAAGGATATCTCTTGAAACTGAACGATGGAAGGCAACATTAGATCCTTTCCAAAGCAAGGATTTTGCCCTTAACTATTAACAGGTAATTAATGCATTATGGAGGAGGAATAAATAGGTGGCAATTAAATAACATATATTAATGACTTATTTATTAACATATTAACAAGTTGGCCTGAGAGTAATAAATGCAAATTAGTGTAAAGTGCCAAAAATTGTATCGATAATAGGCCCCCAAGTAATTTTGTGTGTTCAACCTAATTACAAATATATTTTCTTTTCAAAAAAAAAATTACTGCCGGCTAATTTTTTATGGTTTCCTATAATATCATTTTAGAATTAGAAAATTAGCCCTAATCAGTCTCATTTCCAGGAGCAATTGTCCTGTTATCTTTGAGGAGGCAACGTTCAAGCCATGTCGTTCAAGGATTTCAAAGAAACCGAGTGGGAAATTCTGCATACATGAAGAGCTTGAGCTTTGAATTGAGGCAATGATATTTTCAGGTTCATCTCAGTGTTTTCATTGGACAGAGTTCCTCCCAAGAATATGAGATGATAAGATTTACTAGGAACTCCGTGGAACCAAATTCACTTCCAACAAAAGTGCTTAGGATCCAGCTGCATGCACTTGCCTGACTTCCCTCCAGCCAAGTTGCGACTGCATATGAGAATGGAGACGGGGAGAAGTCAAGATGGCGGCAAGTTTTGGCATTGTGCAAACATGCCAGCAGGAGCACCGGATTGACGCCACCAGTGCATTTGCAGCACCCTGACCACTGCCTCATTTGTTGCTGGACTTCAACACTTATCAGCCCCAGCCAACTTTGCCATTATTTAGGGATAAAAGGATGCTTTCGAATTATGGTACTGGAGGAGATTCTTGAGAGTCCCATGGACTACAAGAAGATAAAACCTATCCATTCTGAAGGAAATCAGCCCTGAGTGCTCACTGAAAGGACAGGTCCTGAAGCTGAGGCTCCAATACTTTGGTCACCTCATGAGAAGAGAAGACTCCCGGGAAAAGACCCTGATGTTGGGAAAGATGGAGGGCACAAGGAGAAGGGGACGACAGAGGGCGAGATGGTTGGACAGTGTTCTCAAAGCTACCAACATGAGTCTGACCAAACTGCGGGAAGCAGTGGAAAACAGGAGTGCCTGGCGTGCTCTGGTCCATGGGGTCACGAAGAGTCGGACACGACTAAATGACTAAACAACAAAAACATTGGGAGGGTCACAGCTTCCCCATCACTGTTCAAGGTGTCGATACCTGTAACAGCTTTGGGAACTGGTAGACAACCTAGCTGTTTTTCATGTGGCATGATGATATATGAATGGGGAATTAAATGCCACAGTTCAGGCATGCTGGCAAATGAAGGCCATATGTGTCTAGGGTTACCCCATGATAAGCATCACAGTGAGACTGCAGTGAGACTTACCTGAGACTAAGTTCCATTGAACTCAGTGGGACTTACATCTGAGTAGGCATGAGGACAAGTGCAGTGTAAATTAATTTGGTCTCGAACTGAAATCCCATTCAATATTCACCTCATTCACCAACAATTAGAACACAAATACATTTGTAGACATGCAATCTATGTACTTCAAAATATTATTATCCCATTGTTGCTAATGAAGGTCCTAAGGCACACATTGATTAAATGTATACATTTCCATGGGGGAATAATTAGGTCAATGATATAAAATTCATTGTCCCATTATTTAATTGCAAGGGTGAATCATGAATACAACTTCTAAAATTTGGTTTAATGAAAAACACTTCATCCTGACCTAATCATATCAACCTTATGCTATCTAATTAAGGATGTAAAAAACATTAGAGTTGCAAAATATGACTTCCAGTTCCAGCTGCTAGCTGCCCATTTATTAATATATATTCTCTTAAAAATTAAAAAAAACCTTTTGATAAATACTTAATGATGGGAATGTGACAACATTTGTATGTTGGCAAATTATTTTAATAGAGTGATTCTTGACTACAGAAAGTGACCTTTTTTCCTATTTAATGGATGGCTAAAAATACTTTTGAAAATTATGATATGGCTGTCTTTCTGCCAATGACAAATTGCTTGTCTGAACAATGTAAAAATTATGAAATAGAAAAGCCTTAAATTCTCATTATACTGTAAATGTATCCTCGACTGCTGCATTTATCAATTTAATAAAAGGAAATTAAGCATATTTTAAAGTATGCCGTTGCAAGGCAATTTTTTAAATCTAGAGAATAAAAATCAGAAGCAAGCAGATAAGGACAAGAAATAATCCAGGGACACAGTAAAATCCCACTGAAATCAACAAGGCATGACGTGTAACCCTATACAGAAGTCCAATTGAATGAAACAGGACTGACTCCCAGGTAAGTGTGCACAGGATTGCAGCCTGAACTACTTAATTACTTGATCACACTCCACTGATTAGTCCTTACCTAACTCTATTTCAGATTTGGTAGTTATTTGCCCCACTCTCAGCCAAATCCCAATATTTAATATATAAATTAAGCTGGTCTTGTCCCTACGACACCCACAGTCCCTTTACTGGCGTTGCATTGGTTTAAAACCCACTAGCCTTGGTTCAGCACTCCTGAGTCCACTTTTATTCATGGAATTGTTACCTGTAGACAGGTGCACCAATTGTAGGGGGGAAAGATGTCACCAGCACCATCAGTATTCGTTATCGGGGGCCCAAGTTTGAGAGGGCAGAGGAGGCCAAACCGCCAAGCCAACTGTGGCATAGAATCAAAGGCAGGCTCCTCCGCTGCCCTGGGAACCTTATTATGGGAGCCACAAGCTGCTGCAGCAACAACAATGGAAGATTTCCAAAACAAGATGTTGTTTCAGCACTGCAAGAATTGCACTGGTATTAGGGGAGGGTCTCAAGGTACAGAGAAGGGAAGGATTCCTAGAAGGAATGTGAACAAAAGGGAGAACACTGTGGATGCTGATGGAGCTTTGCTTCCTGATTTCACCTCGGTGCTTTCCAACATTCCGGAAACACAGATTTCCACAGTGTCTGTTCAGGAACATCACACAATGGATTGCTTCCAAATAAGACCTAGTCATGCATTATTGAGCACAATAATCAAGCTGCCCTGGGAAGCTGTGAAGGATGGGATATAAATCAATAAAATAAATACAAGGAAGGAACAGAAAAGGTCAAGATCAGTGCCCATAGATTTGTAATGATGTAAATAGATTTGTCCTTCAGACTAGAGAAGGTTCCAGAGCTATGCTCTGTTCTGGGGAAAGTTCATCTGAGACGGATTTTCTAACAGGATTTCTTTCAAATTTCCATCTTGGTTCTGAGTCCTGGAAGTCATGATGCCTTCTTTGCAGGCCTTTCTCAACTGGCCTTGGAGGGCAGGGCCCTGACTTACTGCAGCTACAAAAGCTGAGGCTGATGCAAGGCCAGAGACCATCTTGGCTGCAAAAAGCTAAAGCAACTGAACATAATCTTTGCTTGGAGTATTGTTTAGGAGGTATGCGGTGGGGGGGGGGGCTGTTGGTGTTTTACGATATTATTTTTTTGTATCTTTATTTTAGATCTTATTAATATTTTTGGGAAATTGTTTAATTTGGTTGTGTACTTTTTATGTTTTATTTATTGTTTATGACAAATTTATGTTTGTAATGAAGCATTTTTTTGTCACATTGTAAATCTCCTTGAGCATGATTTTAACTAAAGAAATGCAGCATACAAATAAAATTATGCATGCATGTATGTATGTATGTACTTTCTGGAATCCGTTATAAGCCATGCCAAAAGTCAGTATTAAGTCAGTTTGTAAGCAGTATATCGAAAGTTTACCATTCTTGACTTTGATCCAATGAACTTTTTGTATTTAAAAATTCAGCTGGATTGCAAGTTAATTGATATAGCCTGAATGACAAAACAGCTAGTCTCTGCCATCTTTGCACATGCTCAGATGTTTCCTAATTAATTAATTAATTAATTACCTGCCTGTCACTCTAAGGTCCCGGGACAGTGAGATGGAAATGAACAAGTCCTGCCATATTATGCTATAGTACACATGCTACTTTTCCAAGATATTCTTTGGTGTCATCCAAAGTACTTGGAGAGCTTCAGGCTAAATAGAAGAAATTTAAAAATTAGATCCTGCTATTATTATTATTATTATTATTATTATTATTATTATTATTATTATTATTACTACTACTACTACTACTACATTTTGGAGTATCTTATACATATACTGGGATGCGGGTGGCACTGTGGTCTAAACCACAGAGCCTAGGGCTTGCTGATCAGAAGGTTGGCGGTTCGAATCCCCGCAACAGGGTGAGCTCCCGTTGCTCGGTCCCTGCTCCTGCCAACCTAGCAGTTTGAAAGCACATCAAAGTGCAAGTAGATAAATAGGTACCACTCTGGCGGGAAGGTAAACTGCGTTTCCGTGTGCTGCTCTGGTTTGCTGGCCACATGACCCGGAAGCTGTACGCCAGCTCCCCCAGCCAATAAAGTGAGATGAGTGCTGCAACCCCAGAGTCGTCCACGACTGGACCTAATGGTCGGGGTTCTTTTACCCTTTACTATACATATATTATTTGTGTATGCTGTAAGTCATCATGGGAAGACTGCATATTTGGACAGTAGCATATGAATTCATTAAATACTTGAACTAAATAAGTTTTCATGTTAATTTGTACCACTGGATTGTGACAAGGTAAGTTTGCCCATCACTACTAACATGCTACTAACATGAGTTTGGCCAAACTGCGGGAGGCAGTGAATGATAGGCGTGCCTGGCGTGCTCTGGTCCATGGGGTCACGAAGAGTCGGACACGACTGAACGACTGAACAACAACAACAACAATATATACCACTCACAGAACTATCATTACATACAAAGTAGAAATAAGGTTTAATATGATTGGTTTAATAAGAGAAGATGGTTCTTATTGGGGATTTTGTTGCCCTTCAGATGACAGATGCTGAACTGTAGCTAATACTAGTCCTACTCAGAGTAGATCCATTGAAATTAATGGACATGCATAGTTGGATGCAACCCAGTGGTTGTATTGTGATCTAAACTGAAGTTGGCTGACTGGGCTTGAATTTCCTGGCTTCATTTTACTCCTCTCTTAAAAATATGAACATGCTTGAACTCTCCTGTAATCTCCTAGATCTTTCCTAGAAAGCTCTTATGGTGAACTGAGTGTATACTGAGTTTATTCTGAAAGAGGTTAAAGTCCTTTGTCAGGCAAATCCGTGTGGAAAGCATTTCCTAAAGATAAAATTTTCCCTGAAGGTAGAAAGTTTGAAAACTACCACAATCTCCTGTTACATACCAGGTGCTAAATACTGACAAATGCTGATTTCCACAAATGCTGATGGTCAGATTTTAAACATTTAAACCAGATATCAATGGACTTCAAATTCCAAATACTAAAACATTCACTGAATATTTGAGCATTGAGAGAGCATCTAGAGAAAATTAAGCACCCAAATTCACAAAGGAGAATTTCAGGCACTAATGACTTCACAAATGGCTAAGTGTACAGTATCTGCTTGTTCAATTGACACATTCACCTTTTTATTATGTTTTCCAGGGTCAAAACTCTCGTTGAGAAAGAAACTGGAAAATAATTAGAACAGCACCAGATGTTTATAGCAGTGACAAGTGAGGCCATATATTTATACAAACTGCTGATCTTTCTCAGTTAAAGCTTTACAGACTTTGCATCCTTTTAGCTGCAGTGCTTTTTTATTAGACAGAATCCCCACATTTACTAATTTTTCACTCCCACTGCCTCCATATTAACCAGCCAAATAACAGAAATGCCACTGCCCCACCTAACCCACCAACAAATTTCTGGGCTGGTCTACATGTTTAGGGGATTTCCTGAAAACTGAAAGCTTTTGCAAGCTCTCTTAACTACTTAAACACTTTAACATTGTGGCCCAGTGCATCTCAGATAAAACTCCAACTGAGGGGAGTTAGACTTACTACTAGGTAAGCGTGTATTGGTCTATAGTAAGTGGATTATGAACTGGCCTCCTTGAGCCACTATCTTGTTTCCTCTCCTATGTCCTGATTCCTGATAAATGCCTTTAGGTGATTCTCCCTGACCAGATCCCTGAGTCAGTTCAGTGGTCAACTTGTCCTCATCATGCCTTTTAATGCCGCTGGTCTTAATACTGGACATTTCACTGGCTAATTTATAAACCCAGTTTCTGAACTTTCATAATATAGTACTATATTTACGTGAATCTAATATGCCATAGGTAGTGGCACCCGCCCTGTGGAACGCCCTCCCACCAGATGTCAAAGAGAAAAACAACTACCAGACGTTTAGAAGACATCTGAAGGCAGCCCTGTTTAAGGAGGCTTTTAATGTTTAATAGACTATTGCATTTTAGTGTTTTGTTGGAAGCTGCCCGGAGTGGCTGGGGAAACCCAGCCAGATGGGCAGGGTATAAATAAATTATTATTATTATTATTATTATTATTATTATTATTATTATTATTATTATTGAATCTAATGCACATCTCAACTTTCAAAACCTTGAAACCAAAAAAGTATTTGCTGGCACCATCAAATCTAATGCACATCCTAATTTTTGTGACGTAGTTTGGCCAAAAATGATGTGCATAACATTTGAGTAAATACAGTATGTGGATCGGGTCAATCATACCAGAATTAACAAATGAATTCCTCAAACATCCCTATATCATTCAAAGATGAATCAACTTTTTAATAATAAAAAGAAGAAGTTAAAGATACCCCTGAACCACCATGAAGCAAAGCTTTGATGGTATATTATTCTACTCACTTTTCGTTTTTCACCATTGATTCCTCTCCACTGTTCTGCCTTTTTCACAATGTAGCTCAACTCTTGGTTGGAGATTTCCAGGTCAAATGGAACAAATAAAGTTGCCTCATCACTCTGAATCCTTTTGAATATATCCAATAACCAGCCTTCATTGTACATCCTGAAAGGCAGAAAAAAGCACCCTTCACTGCTGTAAAAGTTATACTGCCAAAATCTAGACAAACAAAAAAGAAAATAAGGAAGCAATATTACAATGAAGTATTATCATTGAACAGGTATGCTGAGGAAGGAACCATATCAAATGAAAGAAGAAGAAGAAGAAGAAGAAGAAGAAGAAGAAGAAGAAGAAGAGTAGAAGAGTTTGGATTTGATATCCCGCTTTTCACTACCCAAAGGAGTCTCAAAGCGGCTAACATTCTCCTTTCCCTTCCTCCCCCACAACAAACACTCTGTGAGGTGAGTGGGGCTGAGAGACTTCAAAGAAGTGTGACTAGCCCAAGGTCACCCAGCAGCTGCATGTGGAGGAGCGGAGACGCGAACCCGGTTCCCCAGATAACGAGTCTACCGCTCTTAACCACTACACCACACTGGCTCTCAGAGAAATACCTAGCTCTCGTATTATTATTTTTCTCATTCCTTTTATTTAAATTCAATTTTTAAAAAATGTATGACCAACAAAACCACTCATGAAGCTTATGATGGTGATGAGTCCTGTCTGTCTCTTGCAAGGATTGAGATGATAACTCACAAAATTTCTCAGGGAGCCTTTTTAGTTGTGGCTCCCTGATTGGAGAATGCTCTCCCCAGTGAGTTCTGCCTGATGCCATCATTAGCTAAAACCTATCATCTCTGATGATAGCCTGACATGCTCTGGTCCATGGGGTCACGAAGAGTCAGACACGACTGAACGACTGAACAACAACATCATCTCTGTGGAATGAATCACATCAAAATTATATGCCAAATTTGAACATTTTTGTTCTTTTTCTAGTTGTAATGAGAGTCAATAAGTCATGCAGAGAACTGGATCCCCATTCCCTGAAAACTGGAGTGGAGAAACCTGACTAAAGTTCCTAAGTCAGGCAGATATATGTATTTGTTCGTTCGTTCATTCATTCATTCATTCACATCATTATGGTTGGAAGCAGAAATGTTTAACCTTTTTCATTAGGCTGAACCATATCTGCATATGCCTTTCATTCTCCTCCATTTGATCCTTGATATCCTAATTGATTTGCAACTAACCTTTGTCAAGGTTAGCTACACCTGTAAAGGAACTAAGCTCTTGGAAGGATCTTGGCTTTGTTCTAATTATCTTACGGCACAATTTTATATATAGATACCTGGATGTAATTTCCATTGAGTTCAATGGAACTTTCTCCTGAGAAACTACACATAGGATTGCAGCCTTAATTATCAGCTTCATTCTAGCCTGTGGGAGGCAAATCTGGTAAATAATCAACAGAAGTAGTTTCGATGGATCAGTTTCACAGTTGGTTATTTGCCATCCAAAACAGGTAAAGTTTGCAAGTCCTGAGTTAATTTCATGTATAAAAAGCATTTCAGTGAGATTTGTGTTGAAGTGTAAATGGGCAAAAGATGCAAAGTTGATGCATACAAAAATGTCTATGTGCACATTAAGCCTAAATATCTTAATGTGCAACAAGATACTTCCGTAGCCACTCAGAAATGCATTTATCAATAGACATTTCCGTGCACAATAAAACAAAAGTGTTTCTTTTTAAAAATCCAGGTATAATTATATTGTGTGCTTTGTATCTTCCACGGAGCGAAATGCTTGGGAAAGCTTCTGTAATGTAACCAGCTTTGTCATGCATGCTTTGGTTTATTATTTTGTTATGAAGAATTTTAAAAGATGCATTGTCCCAATGAAGTACCTTTTTTCCTTTATTGTAAAACATTATGCAAAGATTGATCCAGAAGGGAAAGAATCTTTGATGATCCCACACCTGTTCCCCAGACAATGAAGATGTTCATAATATTCCCATAAAAATCTGCCTTACAAATGTTTTAATTTAAATTAATTTTCCTGAGTAATAAACGACAGCAGCTAAAACTTATGAAGCCATTCAAAACTATTAAGTCAATGATTAAGAAGGCATTAACATCTCAAAAACTAATTAACTAGACTACCAGTACATTGGACTTGTGTACAGCTTGCAGGAATGTAGAAGATTTGAATTCCCTTTGTAGGGTTTTAAATTGCGTATTCCCTCCACCCGCCCCGCTTGATGCAATGGCGCTTCTGATAATATAAAGACAGAAATGATTTACTTGTGTGCAAACTATCCTTCTCTAGCTATCTCATTTGCCAGTCTGAAAAAAAAATATTCATATTGTTCAGCTAGCACACATTTCTGTGAATATTAGCATTAGCTTCATTTCCCCCCCCCCACCACAGATGATCTGTGCAAGGGTTCCACTCTTCATTCTCCCCATCCTAATGCTACTTTCAATGAAGAGAAAGAGAGAGAAACATTCATGTAATGTTAAACCATGCATAGTTCCACACCCACCATAAAAAAGGAAGTTCAGGTCAATGGGAACCTAATAGAGTGGATTAGCATTCTAAGGACAACTTAGGACTGTTATTTATGAACAAAATCTAGGCACCAAATCACTTGCTGTAAGCTTTGGCGAACATGCCTTACTCATCAATTGCACTGATATTATACCTGTTGGTTTACAACTGCATCACGGTTGATTCACTATCTGTGCTCTGTTTGCATTTCATGCATACAAATGGACAAAGGGTTGTATCCAGTTGAGTCATACACAGAGCAGATCACCTGAAATCAGAGGATGCATCTGTTCAGTTGATTTCAGTGAGTCTACTCTGAGTTTGACTTAGCTGGGTACAACCCAAATAGTATTTCGTAACTAGGAACATGAAATGTGGCATTCTGGAATTGGGTAGAGGTCTACTGGATATCAAGCTAGTCCCTGTGCCATTGCATGATGTCAGTGGGCCTGACTGCTGCCCCAGTTCCAAGCTGGTTCAGCAATTATCCTGGCCCCCACCTTCTGCCCCAGCTGGCTGATGGCTGGGGTTTGGATAGTCCCCTAAATTAGCCCCAAAAAAGTATTAGTCCATGCGACAAATCCCCAACGCTTTCAATCAATTTGAAAGAAATTTAAAATTTTAATAAATTTGAAAGATGAAGGAAGTCCAGGGGTGAAGCAATTCACCCTCAAATCCTTCCGTCCTTATTTTAAACAGCTCTATATTTCTGGACTTCTTAGAAATGAGAGCCTAATTCCAGCTTTAATGGCCTATTATCATAACCCATCAAGGCTATTTGAATGAACAACCTCTTACCTACAGTAAAGGGCCTCCCTCAGCATGGATCCTTTGCCTTATCACCCTGGCAAATTTGTGGCACTCTAGGTTTTCACCCCCCTTGACCCTTCGGTGTGACTCTAAGACACAAACTATCCTCTTTTTCCTTAGGCAAGTTTTACCCTCTCTTGAGTCTTCACTTCTTTGAGTTTTGATACACTGCTAGAACAACTAAGACGATTTTTCTTGGCACAACAAGGATGAATTTTATTTTTTTGTAAACATAGTTTTTAAAGATTCATGAGGTTACAATCTTAGTTGCATTTATACATCAATTCCATCGAACTTTTACTTCAAGTTACCCTAATCCTAACCAAAACACCCACTATCCTGGCCCCACACCTTTCTTCTTTCTTTCTTTCCACTCTACGCTCCCCACTCTCTCCCCTTCCAACTCCCAAAACGGCTGTTCCCTCCTTTTTTAACCGGGAACCGTCCCGCCCCTAAAGGACGCGCTGTCAGTTAAGTTGGAGGTGGATTAACTCTTACTAAGCCAGAGTGTGATGAATTGTCCATTTTAGGGCTAATCTGTTACAGTCCACAACATGTTGCAAATGCACAGCCCTCCTGCAGGCCATCAGTAGCCTGAAATGGGGCAGGAGGGAAAAGCACATTGTGGCTGTTATTCTTACTTACTCCAGGTAAATAGCTGTTTAAAGGCCTGAATTTAAACTTAAAGCAAGTTTAAGAATCTCTCTCTCTCCATTTGCTACACCAAATCCGGCATCTTGTGCCATTTTGTTTGATGAAATCATGGCGGGCCATTTGGACACAGAGGAAAGAATCTTACATTTTGACATAGTGAAAAAGAAAGAAGAGCTTACCTCACAAAATACAGGTACAGGGATGTAGACGAAATGAGAAACAGCATTGTGTAAAGCAGTAGGGTAATTAATATGCCCAGAACACCAGATTCTTCGATTCTTAAAAAAAGCCAGTACATCTTGGCACAGTCAGCAATGGGTTTGCCTGGAGCATAGTGAAGACGCTGAAACACACACACACACACAGAGAGAGAGAGAGAGAGAGAGAGAGCATAGTAAGAAGGTCAGTCAGTCAGTCAGTCAGTCAATCAATCAATCAATGGTAATGGTGGTGTTATCACTTCTATTTCATTGTTCATGGTGGTCCACAGGGATAGTTAAAGGTTGACAGCAACACTAAAGCGACATGGCACTGTGGAAGGTGGTTTCTCTAACCTGGTGCTGGAGGAGTTGTCCATATTTAGGATTGAGAAGCCATGCAATTGCTATGAGCTCGACCACTCAGTGTTTCAATGGTCTGACTTGAAAAGAAACTATATTCTGTCTGATAACCAATACTATGGCCCAAAGGCCAAAGCAACCCCATCTCACCCCAGTGGGCCACTTTATAGAACATGAAAAGAAGGGCCCTTTCAGTGATTTTCAGTGCAGTCAGGTGGTGACCCCCCCCCCACCAGCCATTTTTTTAGCCTCGTTTTGCTGGCATGTGCCATTCCACTCTCCCCAAAATGACACGCCAATGTGATGTAGCATCACTGCATGGCATTCAGGAGGGCAAATGTCAATACCAGCCAAATGAAGACCAGAGGAGCTGCAGAAGTGGCTTGCAGGTGTGTCCAGGTGCATGGACAGGAGTACAGTTGGCTCTGGAATTGCACCCTGGGCTTGCACTTCCCCCTCCCTGTAAGCAGCAGCGACACCCTTGCTGGGAGGCTGTTACTGCAGCTCCACCCCACCTGGGGAGAGACACTCCTGGGTGAGTGGCACAAATCACACTACAAACATACGAAGGGGGGGGGGATTTCACCCTCTCTTTAACCACTGCAAATACTGATTTGAGAACTTTCACCCCAGTTCTCCTAAAAAGCCAGTACAGATTCTGTCAGGCTTAGCCTCTGAATCGCTGGATTCTCCCTTAGGTTTATTCCTGAACTGCCAAGTTTTGCCATGGCCCTGTTTGGAGGGCCTGCATTTTCAAAACCAATCATTCTCTTTATTTTATTATTTATGGGGCCACCCTTGATTTTACATAGCAGTCCCAGAACGCTTTCCAACATAATCTATAAACAGAATATACAGAATAAAGCCAAGCAATATTAAATAATCACATTGGCACCTAATTATTTATGGAGGAAACAGAACCTCAGATATTTGCAGGACAGGGTTTCTGCTTCATACTGTTTATTATCACATGTCATTGCTTTTCTTTGTTTTGTTTTTTAAGTGCACTGTCAAGTGATCTGTACTTTCCCCTTTAATAATAATAAAAAAATGAAAGTGAGTCAACATGGGTCCCTATTTTCCAGGGTTATCAATCTGTCAACTTTCATAAGCGCTAAGTTCACTTAGAATTTTTAAAAAAGATATTAGATCATTAAAATAACTCATGTCACATTACCACAACATAACATTTTAAAATGCTTGATCTAAAATAAATTGATTGGCAAGTAAATCTGAAATAGCAGCCGAAGGAATGCCAACGGCGGGAAGCAAAATTGCAAGTACAAATATGGAAAACACATGTAAGGGATTTGGTTTCATTCTGAAATGGGATATGCCCCTTTTGCGTGGCACTCAGTCAAATGCATTCCTTGTGCGGGTAGTTTTGGTGGAAAATGTTGGCAATTTTCAACGCAGAGCACGATGTATTTTTCAGAACTTCTCTTATCAAAGTCAAATTAGAGGCGGTCACAGGCATTCAATTCTCAGATCTGTTTCCGCCTGAACTTGCTGCAGAGGATGGCAATTTATCCAAATTCATCTCATCATTTTCTTTAACCAGAAGCAGGGGCTCTGATGTTCTGCTAAGTGTTTAATGCATGTTCGAGCAAATAAAATATATATAGGGCGAAACCTGGTCTGTTGACATCAACAGCAATTTGAAAAGATGTGGCCCAATATTTCCCCGAGTAAATTGGCAAAGAATGTTTTGGGTTTTTGTTTTTTTTGATGGCGCTTATTACCAACATGTGTAAGTCATAGCAGTTCAAGAATCTGCTGGTTAAACCTGGTTCCCAGGGTATAGGATGCTGTTGCTTTGTCCTGACTGCCTGGTTCAAGATGTGCATTGCCAAGGCTCCACCACAGACCCCAGGCAGTTAGTGGAGGGAGGCAACTGGCAAGCTGAGCTGAGAGTCCTGGGGAAAATCTGACACACACCCTCCAGTTAATAAACAAATTTTTGTTTCTGATTCCTTACATATCTTGAAAGCACTATTCATACACTACCTGCATGCAGAATACTCCCAGTTTCAAGCTGGAGCAGGGCTGCGCTCACATCCCACCCTGACCCCAAACTACTGTGCTAGTTCTGCCCTTTGAGTAACTGCTGGTGCGTGCAACTCCTTTGTGCCAGCAGATATTCAAAAATAGCCATGGTTAGATGTTCCAGTCACGTGGAGCATCTGTGCATGAGCAACTGTTTGCACAAAGGCTGGTGTCCCCAGACAGACAACCACGCTCAATAGGAGAATGGGTCTTTTCCGTGGTACCCTTTCCATGTGGAATACTCTCCCTAGAAAGGGCTGCTTTGGCATCTTCCAGGTGCCATCATGCAGATACATTTTTTTATCCTCCTAGACCTTTGGACAGTGCTGATGGTGGCTCTTGGTATTCATTCTACATGGAAGGCATGGACATTCCATGCTGTTTTAGGTGACCTTTGGTTTTTTAAATGGACTTCATACTTCACATCACTTTGTGAAGTAAGATGCAAATAAACAAACAACTTGCAGTCATTGGAAGGAAGTGCTGGTGCCCATGGAGGCTGGTCCATTAAGGTGACCGGATCACTGCCCCACCAACCTCAGCCTGCGCAGTAAGCCAACCTCCACCTGCCTGCCTTCTTACTTAAAACCAGACTAGGGGATGAGTTTGGCCAAACTGTGGGAGGCAGTGGAAGACAAGAGTGCCTGGCGTGCTCTGGTCCATGGGGTCACAAAGAGTTGGACATGACTAAACAACAACAGGGGGTGAGACTGCAAGTCAGCTTCCTCCTTCTTAGTCTCAGTGTTGCCCTTTTAAAACTGAGCAGGGAGGAGGATGGGGACCAAACTAGAATTAGCTGCCTCCGCCTACCATTGGTCTCCTTGCCTCCCACCATACCGATCCCAAAAGGGCACCAGTGTCTACGGCAACAATGGTTGTGCATGTGAAAAGAGCAGCCTTGATGCAGCTTGAAACTGTGAGTGCTTTGCACATGAGTAATATGTGAATTAGGGCTAAAACCTTCCAAACTTGGTCCACTCCACTGGCCAATTCTCTTCCTCCAGAAAGCATTGGAAAGGGCTACTTTTGCTTCAGTTCACAGAATGCCTTGGGAGTGCCTCCTTTTTACATAGTGGAGGAGCAGATGCACCCACAACCCCCTGCAATTAGTGCCCACTTCTATGCTCCTTCTCCCTTAAGAGAGAGGGGGAGAAATAGCATAACCAGGCCCTCCGTACAACCATCCAGTGACATTGTGTGTAGAACCTTCCTTCCAGTGACATTGTGTGTAGAACCTTCCTTCCAGTGACACTGTGTGTAGAACCTTCCTTCCCCACTTGCAGAAAGACAATACCAATATAATGCCTGAAAAAGTTGTAGACATGAATGAGAGCAAAGGTTTGTCATTACAACTGTCAAAGTTTTTATTAAAAACAAAAAAAAACCCACATTTTTTCTACACATTTTATGCTATGCAGCTATAGCTTTTGGGGAGGGGGTTGGGAGACAGAAGTTATACTACATTATTTTTAGTTCCTTTCTTTAAAAATATTCCTTGGCTTTCCTGTGATATTGCTGTCGTCTCTAAGGTTGCTGCTATCATCAGAGCATTTCACTTTCAAATTTTTTTTTTAATCTATGTTTTTAGTTTTTGTTTTATTTATTGGGTAGCATTGGGGAGAAGGGAGATCATATGTCTTTCCATCAAAACTGTGATTAATAACATAAAATTTTATAATTTATTTTATTTTTTGAAAAAAAGAAGAAGGAAGACTTTTGTATGCTGTCGCCAGGGGTGGAATTTCATATCATTTGATGAGTCATTGAAGAAAACAAACTTTTACATCAAGGACTCATATCAAAGTTATTTTAAGTGACTTACCCCCAGGAAGGCATCCACTACAAACACTGCCAAAGGGTCCAGCATTGTCCACAGTCCCCAAGCAATGATCAGCTTTGACAAGTAAGAAGGGAATGAGCCAAACAACAGCTGACAGCCCCATCTCATCAGAACCATAAGAAGCATCACTGTGTTCAAGGTCAAAGGTCCCACTACAATCATGGCCAACTCTTCACTAGTGCGTACCAAAGAGTTCTGGTAGCACAAATCCACCGTATGAGGATAGAACTGGAATCTGGAAATAAAAGAGGGAGCAGAGGGTTCAAGAGACAGGTAGGTTATCTTATTTGATGGTATACATCACTTACAAAATTATTTATGTTGTGCATTTTAATAAGAAAGCAGCCAAAAGATGTATCTTATTGTGCCTCTCCAGTGATGAAAGGTTGCTTTGACCCAGCAGAGTGGAAGGGGGATGTGATTTCTCCCTCTGCAGGCCTCTTATCTGCTTATGAGGGCTGGGAGAGCTTCAGAATGACATTGAAAATGACACAGGAGAATGGGAATGTTACAGAAATCACCTCTGTGTTTTCACTCCATGCCTCCTCAGGAACAAAGAACCTCCTATAGGTGGAGGAACACCGATACAACTCTGGATATGTTATGCAATCATAACTGAACAGAATTTGGGTGGGCGTTTTTTAACACACACACATATGCCTCTTAAGGCACACTCAGAAAAATGTCATGGAAATCAGGGGGGCCATCTAGTGCTCTTTCAGAAGGCATGTCCTTAGCAGAGTGAATCATAGAATCATAGAGTTGGAAGAGACCACAAGGGCCATCCAGTCCAACCCCCTGCCAAGCAGGAAACACCATCAAAGCATTCCTGACAGATGGCTGTCAAGCCTCTGCTTAAAGACCTCCAAAGAAGGAGACTCCACACTCCTTGGTAGCAAATTCCACTGCCAAACAGCTCTCACTGTCAGGAAGTTCTTCCTAATGTTTAACTTAAATTTACAGTGAGTAAATTTATCTCCCGTGCTTTGACATCAAGACATTCTGATCTATGGGAGCTGTGGTCCTATTGTGCTGTTTTGAGCAGGTGGTGCTGTGAGTTAAACCACAGAGCCTAGGGCTTGCCGATCAGAAGGTTGGCAGTTCAAATCCCCGTGATGGGATGAGCTCCCATTGCTCGGTCCCTGCTCCTGCCAACCTAGCAGTTCAAAAGCATGAAGTGCAAGTAGATAAATAGGTACCGCTCCGGCGAAAAGATAAATGGCGTTTCCGTGCACTGCTCTGGTTCACCAGAAGCGGCTTAGTCATGCTGGCCACATGACCCAGAAGCTGTACGCTGGCTCCCACAGCCAGTAAAACGAGATGACCCCAGAGTCGTCCGCAACTGGACCTAATGGTCAGGGGTCCCTTTACCTTTATGTTGTGACCCTGCAAGGTAAGGTTTCAGTGGAAACCCTGGACAGCTCCATGCAAGTCTTAGACTGCAGAGTTGAAACATTGCTTCAGCAGCAGTCATCGTCAAACTGAACTTTAAGTAGGAGCTGCAGCTTTATCTCAGTAGCCAGATTCATCTTCCATGAAAGGAACTAAAGGGACCCAGCTACTTTAGCAATCATTGATTCTGACATAGTGGGGGAGACTGTGGTTCCACTAGCGCTTCTAAGCTGGAGTCAGAGGACTTCCTCAGGCTGGAGACATGCTGGTATTTTCGCATGTACACCTAGGGCTGGACCAGAGGGCAATTTCCTTTCTCATTCCAAATACCTGATCTCATCCCCTGAATTAGGGGAGTCTGGCCCCAAGGTCATGACACTTATCAAAGTCATGACCAAAGGGAGAAAAAATCCAGAACTGTGAAAATATCAAAACGCCAAGTGTAGGATTTGCTGCCTGAATGTGTGTTTCAGAAATTCTGGATTGATTTACAGACTATAAAGGCTTGATTTTAAGCTCTTTGCCTATTGGCTAGTCTTCCTTTCAGTAGTGTGGGAAGAAGACAGAGACTGAATGAGATGCCTATAAGATACTTCTGCTGTCAGCTTTCATAGATAGTCCACACCACCATTCCAATCTTCACAATTAACCAAGTGAATGGGAATTAAATAAGAATGGAGCTGGTTGCCCATAGACCCAAAGGTGATGCAAACTTTATGGTGCCTCTTTTTGTGACATTATGTAGCATAGTGCTATGTTTTCCAAAACATAACTTCATTTCCATACTTACTTCGTGACAGGAACTGAAATAGTGTGAAGTAAGACCCACTGGCTGAAATAATGAAGATACAGTCGGGCAAACCAGAGTAAAACCACTAGCAGCATAATGGACCACAGGTCCCAGGAATACCAGTGTCCCCTTCCAAGTTCAGAAAAGATGGCATATACACCAAAGTAGAGGTGCTTTGTGATGCTTGTGGACACTCTTGTTTCAACCGCAGGATGGCAGCTGCAATGGCAGAGATAGGAAAGATGATACAATGAACATAGTTGAACACAATGGACTCTTAGCATAAATATGAATGTGCACATTGTTTGTCAATGCCTTATATACTTTGTATCAGTGCTGGATTAAACCTTGTGGAGGTCCCTAGGCAGTCAAAAACTCGGGAGTGGGTGGGCTTGGCTTGTGCATGCACTCTAGTGAGATAACATTGAACTAAGAACGCTTAATTGTAATTTTCCTTCAAGATCAAGTCAATATTATTTCGATCTGTTGTTGTGGAGCCCCTAAACAGTGTGGGGTCCATAGGCCAGTGCCAACTCTGCCTATTTGACAATCCAGCACTGCTTTGTATTTGAAGTAGTCTGCTCAATTTTATTCAGGCGTGTTTAGGGCACAGAACAGAACAAGGAGTTGCTAATTACAGAAAGAGAGGTGTCAAGGGTCTCGCCTACATGAATAGTAAACTCTGCATCTGAGACACCCTTTGCCTCTTCTTAGGCGACTCACAAAGGTGGCTGCCAAGGATGGCAGTGGGTGAGGAATGAGTGGGTACATAACCAAACCGTCTAAGCCTGAAACTGTATTGTGTGACACTTAAGTTAGCAGTATGCAGAAGGACAGAAGGAAACCATCAAGAGGAGGAACAACTGGCATGGTGAGGCTATGCTGCTCACCTGACCTCCATCTGGCTGCAATGCTGCTGCAGACTGGGACAGAGAAGGGGATGGAGAGGTGGCAGCAAGGTTGCATGGTGCAAGTGTGCTGGCAGAGCCAATCCGGTGTTCCTGTTGGTGCACTTGCAGCATCATGCTGACCTCACTGCCACCTTGCCCATACAGCTTGCTCCTTCGTGGTGCGCAGCAGCAATGCAGCTGGAGGGAGGTCAGGAGAGCCATGCTGTTTGCTATTGAAGAGGGGAGCAGGAGGCCCCATCAATGCATACAGAGCTTCATGCCTCCAAAACTAACATTCAAAATTATAATTAATGGTAGTAATAAAATAAATGAATGAGGATTTCACAGATGCAAGCCAGTTATAAAAGGGCACTTATAAAAAAGCAGTAGATAGAAGATTGTTCATCATAAAATGAGAGATAACCTTGGGAAGCTTTGGCTAGTCAGCGGTTGTTTGATCTTTTAAAGGTTCTAAATTGCACTCTTACAACAAAATTTGCCGTTGGTTAAAAATTAAGCCACCACAGTTTTAAAACCTCGAACAAATTAATTAATGCTGATAATGATGCAAAAGCGCAAAAAAACAACCTTTTGGAAGAGTTCAGGATCTCTTTAATTACATAGCTTATTTGTTCTCTGTATTAGCAATAAGGCCCATTTCAGAAGGGAATAATTGTGCCAGCGCTATTGTATAGATTTTTGTTTCACAATCAATGAGTTAAGTGTTTAATGGTTCTATGATGCTCATTGGCCCATTTTTATATATAAACCAGCCTGAGAGCTGCTCTGAAACTGGCTGTCATAGGAGAGAGAAAGCAGAAAGGAAGTTGCACCATGCAATCATTTACTGCTCAATGTGGTGTGATCTGCCCTTTAGTTAATTACTCTGCTTCTTCAAAGCAAAGAAAAAAGGCAGACACACAGATGCAAGCTTGGCATTATGTCTGCAAGAAACTGGAAAATCTTTGCTGATTCAAAGCTGAAAAGACAGTCGCTTCTTTGACCTTTGGAAACTTCTAACTGTTGTGCATATCTCCATTGATTAAAATGACTAAGCAGCTCAGGCTGCCAAGCAGGATGTCAACACACTTGTAGCATTATTTTTATATTGGTGCTGTACTTTGAACATTCAAAAAGCCTAAAGGTCTTGCTATTGAAGCGTGCGGGGAATGCTGCTGTTGCTGTTGTTACTGTTTTTAAAAGTGTCCTATGAAGACACGCAATAACCAGTGCTTTCTACACACTGATCCCTATTTATTTAACCCAATTTCTTGACATGCAAAAATCTTTCCCCCTAAAAAGAAGAGCAATGGTGTGCTCTGTCCCTTCTGACTTTGGTTCGTAACAGAGGGCTTCTCACGTATCACAGGGGTGAATACTGCCAACGCAAGCTTGGAAAATGAGCACCACTCCCATCAAGTAGCCTAGCTATGGCTGACCTGAGATAGCATCACCAGTGCATGCTGGCTGGTCAGGAGAGGAACTGATCCTGCACCACCACTGGATGGGTCAGAGAACAGCAGCTGTCAGATGATAGAGGAAGGAGGTGGGGAGATGCAGGGAGAGGAAACCTCTAAGTGCACATGGAAGTAGCCCAGAGTCATCCTCTTGATAATGGGGTCACTGCTGTTTACCTGGATGAAGCAAGGTGGTAACAGGTATAGGTGCAGGTGACCATTGTGGCTGGGGTGCCTTTGCACAGCTTAGGCTGCTGTGGGTCCTTTTTCCATCCCTTGATAGTCATATCTGCCCACAGCAGCACATGCCTTAGTTGCATGACATTTAGACTGCTGTAATGTAAAAGGTAACAGGGACGCGGGTGGCGCTGTAGTCTAAACCACTGAGCCTCTTGAGCTTGCTGATCAGAAGGTCGGCGGTTCAAATCCCCATGCCAGGGTGAGCTCCTGTTGCTCAGTCCCAGCTCCTGCCAACCTAGCAGTTTGAAAGCATGCCAAAAAGTGCAAGTAGATAAATAGGTACCGCTCTGGTGGGAAGGTAAATGGCATTTCTGTGAGCTGCTCTGCTTTCGGTGTTCCGTTGTGCCAGAAGCGGCTTAGTCATGAACTGGAAAAACTGTCTGCAGACTAACACCAGCTCCCTCGGCCTGTAAAGCGAGATGAGCGCTGCAACCCCAGAATTGTCTGCAACTGGACTCAACTGTCAGGGGTCCTTTACCTTTACCTTTAATGTAAAAGGTAAAGGTGAAGGACCCCTGTATGGTTAAGTCCAGTCAAAGGCGACTATAGGGTTGTGGCGCTCATCTTGCTTTCAGGCTGAGGGAGCCGGTGTTTTTCGACAGACAGCTTTCTGGGTCATGTGGCCAGCAGGACTAAACCGCTTCTGGTGCAACAGAACACCGTGATGGAAGCCAAAGCTCACGGAAATGCTGTTTACCCTCCCGCTGCAGCGGTACCTATTTATCTACTTGCACTGGCATGCTTTCGAACTGCTAGGTTGGCAGGAGCTGGGACAGAGCAACAGGAGCTCACTCTGTTGTGGGGATTCGAACTGCCGACCTTCCGATTGGCAAGCCCAAGAGCCTCAGTGGTTTAGACCACAGCACCACCTGCGTCCCTCTTTGCTGTGATATACTGTGTATGGAGTTGTCTTTTAGAAGTGTTGGGAAACTTCATTTGATCCAGAGCACTGTGGTTAGACTCCTGAACTGGTACTGGGTATCAGGAATGCATGATTCCTTAGTTGCAACATGGACTTCCAATTCATGTTCAAGCCCAAGGCAGATTGCTGATTATGACCTAGAGATTGCTATGACATGGACTATGTCCGATTTCTTGAAAAGGCATACATCTGTTGACTTGAAGACTGCTGAAGGATCTGACCCTACAGATGCCCTATTAGAATGCAAATCAAGCTGAGCTGAAAAACAGAAGTCAAGCCACCAAATAATGCTTCAAGTCCAAATGGACTTTGAAAAAAACCATTGCCTGTAAAACTGATATCACGGAGCACAATATATACCGAATCCCAAGGAGTTCCAGAGTGCCTTTTCTCAATTTATGAGTGTACTCCCCCCCCCCCAAATGCTAGGCATGTAAACTCAGCATGGAATCTAAAACTCAAGCTGTGTTATTTCTAGCTCATATTTCATCAACTCTGTTAAAGATCCTGAAGGAGAAATTCTGCCCTCAGTTACACTTGGGCAACTCAATTATCTTAAAATGGAATTATACAGGAACAACTCAGAACCTGGTGGGGGAGGGATGCTTGCACCTGTGGACCTAAAATGCAGATTTTTTAAATATAATTTTTTATTTTTGTAGCTGAAACATTTCCAAGGTGCAATGGCAGGCACCTGATGCTAGCTCTTCTCTACCCGCCTTTTCTAAAATGAAAGACTGGAAAGGCTACAAGTTTATTGATGTCCATGAAACATACATGAGATAATAGTGATGGCTGACAACTCTCCTGGCTTTCATAGAACTGTGATGAAATCAGTCTTAGACTGAATTAAAAGCCATTGTTCATGAATTTTTGGGCGGAAATGCAAATTAGGTAGGTTCTCATTAAAAAGCAAACTGAACCAATTTTCTCTCTCTTCCCTAGAGAACAAGTGATTTTCTGTCTTAGCAGGCAGGCCTGTACAGGTGGAAAGGGCAGTTTTCAGCACCCAGCAGTCCGTCAGGATACCCTCCCTGGGAGTTCCCTCAAAAAGCAATAAAAATACAAGTAAAAAACAATAAAAACAAGTCAGGTAAACCATAATTGAAAACAATAAAACAGGCAGTAGAAACCAATTGCAACACATTTTCAAATCAGCTTATGGTCTGATTTGAAGGCCTGTCTGAATAAAAATTATATTTCCCTACTAACTTTGGAGAAAACCTGGTATTATCTTCTACTATGCATTTCAAAAATGCTTTGTCTATTTTTGATAGATTCAGCTGAATATCAAGATATTGTTGCCAAAATTAGCACAAGGGTTTCTGCAGTGGGAGTGTTTGAATCATGGGTGCCATTTTGAGTAAAGATGGCAGACCAAAATGAGACTTTGGCATGACTTTTGACATGCCAGGTCCAATGTGTTCTGATCTGGAAGCCACTGAAGATATTGTTACACCATTTGGAAGGACTTCACTAAATTTGGCATCATGGGTCCAGCCTGCTCCAATTTGGATGGCTCTGAAGACACCGTTGCCCAATTTGGTGTGATGAGTCGCAACTGCATCAACCTGAACGCCTCTTGAAATAAAGCCACCTGACTCAGCATGAGGGTTCCCAAGGTGAAGGTGACTGTCTTCTTCGATGTTTTGGTGTTGAGTGTCATTTTGAATAAAGATGGCAGACTGAAATATTTTCACCCATGTTTGAATGCTGTAGGGTGCAATGAACCACGTATCAATGTGTGTATGTTCTCGCGCACACAGAGCACAAAAACTCACCAGCTATAGAATCCATTTAAAATTCTCTCCTTTTTTGTTTCTTTGAATTCTCTTCAAGACTGAGTCCACCAGATATTGGATGCAAGAAGGTTGCATGCAACGCACTTAAGTGGCCAGATGGTTTTGACCTTGATCAGGAAACACCTCTAATGCTAAACATATTATTTAGGGAATTAAAGTAGTACCGAGTAGCAGGAAAGAGGCTTGTGGATGCAACAAAGCAATAAACACATTTCCAATTTAAGGCAACCAGACACACACAAAATGAAATATCCTAGGGGGGTAAACCATCTACAGAATTTCCCCATTTTCATTTTTTAAAAATAATAATAATAATACAGCGAAACATTCTGTAGAAAAGAAAGGGAAAGAACAACAATAAGCAGGCTTGCTTCTGCTCTGAGAATCCCTTGAATATGGTATGTTGCACCTTCCCTACCTTGACACAGACTATCTCCCCAAGGACATTTGCTTTATCTAGAGAGGGGAAATTTCCGTCTTCCTCCAGACTAAATACTGTTTGAAATCCTGAAATGATTATTCACTCAAACACCAGCTGCAACCTGAAGGAAAAGCACATCTTTGCTTGCAGGGCACTGGGGAAGAGACTCTGGAATTGCTTGTCATGAAAGATCCCCTCAGTATTAGTTGGAACTTTACAGCAAAAGTAGAGCAATTCTGTGAAGAAAAGCCAGGCCATGACAGCTAGGATTCTGGTCACCTTTGTCAACTTCCAGAGATGGAAAAAGAAATCATTTTAAAAAAAAAAATACTTATTTGGGGATATATTCATTGATAATTTTGTACTGTAACTTTTGAATAAGTGTTTTTTTTTAAATTTAAACAAATAAATAAAATACTTATTTACATGACAACAAAGGCAGAAGAACCCACTGAAGTTAGCAAGTCTCACTACTGTCGACATTCCCCTTTCTACTGCAATATAACCACATTGCTGTTGTAGAGTAATCTTATCCCCTGCCTCCTATGTTCTTTTTGGTAGTTTCTGCCCAGGTGCTTCAGTAAGTTATCCAGATTTGTGGATATGCAGCAGGCTGCTCACCTACTAGAGAATTATGTCTCTACTATCCTATTTGGAACTGATGAAATGGCTGTTGAAAGATTGCTTCCAACTCTGGAGACTGCATATCTTTTCACAGCATTTTAAATATAGCTTACTATATAATAAAACTGTAAGGATGCCATCATGCTGCAGTTTGTGCAGCAGCCCCTAATATTTTTATAATTCAGTTTTACTTGCTATTTTGCTGTTTGCTTTTATGCGTTTGTGGAATTTCTTCTTGAAATGAAAGGCAGCATATATATTCCTTTAACAGATAATGAAACAAGCAAACAGATAAATATTATCTCAGATAAATTGTCACAACAATCTTATCAGATAGGTCACAATTGTCAATACTCTGTTGCAACTGAGGGGCTAAGGCTGAGAAGCTGATTTGCTTCAAGTCACCCCATGAGTTGGTGGCTGATGAAAGATTTGAGCTGGCATTTCTTAGCTTACTTTCCAGGCCACTATGCTACAGAAGCTCTCATTTTTAAGCGTAAAGTTTAGATCGTAAAGTTTGTAAAATAAAATAGAAACAGTGAATGCAATTAAATATTGGAACAGAATACTCAATGAGTTTGGTTCTGCCTAATTAGCAGAAATCAAAACCAGGCACCTTTCCAAGTACATTTAAATGATTTGGTGTTCTAGTACTAGAGAAATGTCAAAGAACCTAGAGTCCATGGCATTATCTTCTACTTGTATTGAACTCTAACCATTGTCAGATACATTAACCCATGCTTAACATAATATTTTGCTGTTGGTAGATGGGAGAAACAAATGTTCAGGGGGAATAATATATTTGAGCAAATTTTGCAAGCTTTTAAATGCAAATCTTATCCATGTTTCTTGTGACTTGTCTCTCAAATGGAGACAATGGTGCTATTTTATTAAGAAGCATTAAATAAGTAAAGAGGGAGCCTCTATTAGAGGAGATACAAGTGTTATTAAGAATCAATTGAATAACGACAGATTTTGCTTTACTTAAAACTCTTTTGAATGTCTCTCTTTAGCGGGGAAAGTTCAATTGGTAAGAGGAAGATAAATGGGCTTGGAAAAATTTCAGTAAACTAAAATGCATCATGGAATTCCAGCATTAAGTTTTTCTTCTCCATTTTATAGCGAGCTATAGTAGTTAGTCAACTCTTTCAGAGTGTAATTTGGGCTGATGGCTCTGAAGAAAATCCAGCCATTGAAAAATAGATTTAATTCCTTTTGAACCACTCTGATTTTTTTTTTAAAAAAAATTATTTTTAACATGTCCCAGCACTGCAAAATCTGATGAGAAATCCACCTTGAACTGTGCGCACTTTGACACACAATCTCTCTCTCTCTCTCTCTCTCTCTCTCTCTCTCTCTCTCTCTCTCCCTAGGGCAAAATGATCCTATATTCAGCAGGGTTTTATCACAGTATTCTAAAGGACTCACACAGAATGTACCTGATAGAACTGGACCAGAATGTCACCCATGATAGAAATTACGATCAAGACATGGTGGATACATAATGAGAACCTTATCTATTTTGCAGTGGGCTGTGATTGGTAGAGAGTACCTTTAGGGGGTTGTTTACAGAAATCAGGTCTCCTGCATTAAAGGGGAAGAGGAAGGATACTGTGTAAGCCTTTATGCAGTGTTCTTTTTGTTTGCTTGTTATATGACACAATAGATACTGGCTTTATTTATGGTATTCAGACAATGCACAAGCTTGCTCAACTGCTCTTGGGGAGTTGCTTCCTTACAAACAAAGCCTCAAAGCCCAGAACTTCAATACAATATTACCCAGGTAGTTTAGAAAAGAATAGCATCACCATTTCCTCTGTTTCCAATTCTCAGACTACGAGTGCCTTTTCGATCATGTAGCCAGAATGCCACCTCAGTACACAAGAGGGAGGTATCAGTGGCCTTGGAGGGAGCCCAATATTTGCAGAAGAACAAAAGGGATTTGGGGGAATCTATTGGGGGTCCCTCCTAAACAGTTGACTCTGAATTGAATGTGCACAATGGCCATGTACAGTGGTGCCCCGCTAGACGAATGCCTTGCTAGACGAAGAACTCGCTAGACGAAGGCATTCGTCTAGCGGAAGGCTGCCCCACAAGACGAATTTGTCTATGGGGCTGCCTCGCAAGACGGGGAAAAAAATTTCGTCTAGCGAAAACCGCGGTTTGCATTGGTGCTTCGCTAGACGAAAAAATTGCTAGACGAAAATACTCGCAGAACGAATTATTTTCTTCTAGCGAGGCACCACTGTAATGCTAACTGATGGTGGAAGAAACAGGGAGGACAGAAAGGAGTGGTTGGAATCCTGACCCCCCGTACTCCAGAATGCAACATTTGGTTGCAGTTCCTGCTTGTTTCATTAGCAAATTCAGTTGGTTGAGGGATGGAAGGATCTGCCCATTTTGGTTCTCCCAGTTTCTCATTTTTTCAGTCTTAAATTTGATTCTCCACATTTCTGCAACAATTTGCAAATTTTATTCTTAAAAAAAAAACTCATGAAAATTCATCAGTATTTCAGTGCAAATTTCCCCTGATGCATTTTTGTGTGTAGTTTTGGCTATTGTACACATTTTTGCAAGCAATTGCTCCCGATATAACACGTCTTGGTATGCTGTCTCCATTAATATGTTCATTTTAGCTAGAATGTGAATTTTTGTAAACAATGGTTTACAAAATAATTTCAGATAATTTCAAAGGATGGCTGTATTTTTGTTCAGATAATTTCAAAGGGTGGTTGTATTTTTGTTCTTATATTGTGTTGGGAAGTGTGGATTTCATAAATTTGGCTTTAAATGTGAACTGAATCAAATCTCTCCCCTACCCCTAACTGCAATAGTTTGTTGCAGATCCCACTTGCTGCATTCTCCCTTTGAAAGATATATACAATCATTTGCCCTCCAGATGTTGCTGAATTCCAATCCCAATCACTCCCTTTGGCTGGTCAGGGATGATGGGAAATGTAGTTCAAAAATTCCCCATTTCCATATTAGTGCCTCTAAGTGCATTTATATGACCCTGGCATCAATGACAAATCTACGAAAACATTTCTTCAATTCATATCTTCCTGCCTAGATGGTATCAGATGCAATCACCTCTTTTCTTGGCATGATCTCCTGAAACCGAGTTCTGATTGGTGTGTGGCAAAGAGCAAGTCACCTACAGTCTAGTTTATAATCACATTAAGTGCTAGTTTGTTGAACTCAACTGGATTTGACTTCAAGCATGACCTCCTTGAATTGGGCCTGGAAGCACATAGGCAGATTATGAGAACATTCTCTTGTATCTTCTGGAAATGTTATCATATTCTAGCAGTGGCAAATGCAAGAAATATCAACCTGTTCATTATTTCACGGAAATATGCATTTTATGGTTATGATATATACAGCAGTCTTGTATAAATCATCTACATGTGACCATGTAGAAGACACTCTAAAATAGTATATATTAAGTAATATTATTAATACAGTGGTACCTCGGGTTACAAACGCTTTTGGTTACAAACACTTCAGGTTATAGACTCCGCTAACCCGGAGTTAAGAACTTTACCTCAGGATGAGAACAGAAATCATGCGGCGGCAGCAGAAGGGCTCATTAACTAAAGTGGTACCTCAGGTTAAGAATGGTTTCAGGTTAAGAACAGACCTCCAGAACGAATTAAGTTATTAACCCGAGTTACCACTGTGTTAGAGTTGATATTTCTTATAGCTATTTGTTAAGATACCATCATGCAAACTGGGCTATAATTTCCTATAAAAGAGGTGGGTTTTTGAGTTCATTTGTTTTTTGAAATATTTCTTTCAAAAAGAAAATTAAAAGGAAACTCAGCTATGAATCTGATTCTAAGGAGTTTACAAAAACTTTTTGTCCTTGCCCCTTTGGACTTGGTTCCCAGAGCCCTTCCCCCCCTAAAATGCTCTCCTTTCCTTTTCTTTTTTTTAAAAAGGGGGGCGCCATATTTTATTTTTATTTTGCTGTCAATATACATTTCATTTTCATTCAGCAGAGCCATAGAACACTTTTTCTTTCCTTGCAGAGATTTTGAGGCATTCAGCACATTCTTGAAGTGGAAGAAGAAATACAGAGGAAAGGGGGAGGACACTCCCTTGGTGATTTATACATCTTTCTGTGTGTGTGGGTCATGAAATGTACCACTGCACATGTCAAGAGTTCCTCGTGGCATTTATTGGAGGTCAAATGTGACAAGAAATTTCCCAGCGCAAAGAAGAAAAGTGAAGGGACTTGAAAAGAATAGGTTCAGATTGCCCTAAGAACAATCATTGCAGGAAAATAAGGCAAGAACTGTTGAATGAATTCTATGAATTGTGATACGCCGATAGAGCCTTTTCCAACCTCCTGCTCTGTAGATGCCTTTGGACTCCTAACTAGAAATGGGGGGGGGGGGAGAGAGAGAGATGCAATTCAGTTTGCATTTAAAGCTGTAACTGCCTAAATTTGTGCCTTTTGAAACAATGCTCAAACGAAAGCAAAGCTGTCGCTTGAAATCGGCACTTCTGGACTAACTGTGAGAATTAGAGAACAAAACGAGAAAAAAATTCTTGATGAATGGAAATATTTTGTTGAATAATTGAAAAAAAATCATGGTTATGTTAAAACGCATGCAGGATTTGAAGTATAGCAAGAAATGAGAATTTATAGTTTAATAATTTAGAATTAATGTACATATAGTGGTACCTTGGTTCTCAAACCTAATCCGTTCTGCAAGTCCATTCCAAAACCAAAGCGTTCCAAAACCAAGGCGTGCTTTCCCATAGAAAGTAATGCAAAATGGATTAATCTGTTCTAGACTATTTAAAAAAAACAAAAACAAAACCCTAAATCAGTAATTTAACATGAATTTTACTATCTAATGAGATCATTGATCCATAAAATGAAAGCAATAAACAAGGTACTGCAGTCACACAATCAATCAAGCAATCAATCAGTGACTGAACTGGGTTCCACACAGTCACAAAAACGAAATGGAAAGAGCCGCAAAAACAGACAGACCTCAGCGTAACACTCAAAATGGAAGCATGGCACTCAAAATGGAGCATGTTCAGCTTCCGAAGAAAGTTCGCAACCCAGAACACTTGCTTCTGGGTTTGCTGTGTTTGGGTTCCAAGTTGTTTGAGTACCAAGGCGTTTGAGAACCAAGGTACCACTGTAATTGATAAAATGTAATCAACATAGCAGCTTTATAAGGGAATAAAAGAGCACCATGGAAGGGTCAACTGATATAAGAGATTTGTTCAGATTGTATTTTAAAACAATTGGTAAAATTTGAAAATTTAATTAAAAATATTATTTTAAAAAGTATTTTGTAATGCAGTTCTCCAGCCAGTAATGTGCACCCCCAAAAAAGCTTATATTAAGGGAAAGTGTGCATAAATATGCATATATTCATGAAACTGAAATGCATTATATTATGGGTAAACGTGCATCTTAGGAGAAATTCGCAGTAAAATGCTAATTCATTTTCATGAGAGCTTCTTTAAAGTGATCCGCAAACTGATCAGAAAAATGTAGAGGACTGAACTTAAATCTGGGGGGGGGGGAATGAGAAACTGAGAGAAACTGAAACTGACTGCTTCCTCCATCCGCAACTCCAGTTGCCATCAGGTCTAGACCGCATGGCTACTGGTCAGGAGGGTAGATGGAGCCACAATCCAGTAACATCTTGGAGGATGCCAGGTACGGGAAGCCAGCACGCCTATTTCCTCCTCTTTAAAGTTATATATTAAAAATCAGGAATACTCTAGTCTAGTCCTAAAAAAACTTACTAGGTGGTAAAGCCCATTAATCACTGTGGGCTCTACGTCTGAATAAACATGCATAGGATTGCATTGCCCTGTTAGTGCATTAGGATCTATCCTAGCGATTGGCTGCTTTTGGAACAAAATCAGGACATTTCATTCCTTATTGAATTAGCTAGAGCCAAGCAGCTTAGATATGCATAATGATACAAAGAAAACTTAATTCATGATGTTTAATAGTGTATTCACTGTATCTTCCATGCTTTGATGTGCCAATTGCCTTTAATCGAGTTACTCATGCTCTCTCTTTTTATTTTAAAGGGCTTGTTTCACAGAAACTGAAGCAAACCCATTTATGATTGCTGGAATCTTTCCATGTGCTTTTCATATTGTCTCCAAATTGCTGACCTCTTAATAGTAGGGAGGAAGTGTAGAGTGAGTTAGAGGGCTGTAAAAATAATCATTCCAGCAGCCCATCTCTTCAAGCAGCACACCCACACAAGTCTCAGTGAAGTAAATGACGGCAGCTCTCATAGTTTGTTTGGGGAAATACCTTCCTTGAGATTGGAGAATCGAGCCTGATTACAAGATATTAATCTTGCATTTCAGGAGTGTGTTTGCATTCTGCTCAAATGCTTTCAAAAAGCATGAATTGTTAAGAGGTTCCTGCAAGGGGCAGATTCACCAGCTTCCAGCAACCAGTGCCATGCGGTGGACAGAGAATTGAACTCGATCCGTAGAGACTCGGTTTCAAATCCCTCCTCAGCTACAAAGCTCATTGGGTAGCTCTGAGCCTCTCACTAGCTCGACCACACAGCAGTTTGGGGGAAAATCCAGGGTGTTACCATGATTATTATTTACCTCCAACCTAAGGTCCCAGGGCAGGTGACAACAATTAAAACACAATGTTAAAACAGTTTAGAACAACGCACAATCACTGATATAAGGTAGAATCTAAAAGTATAAATCTTAAAAGTGTCAAAACCAGGGTAAAGAGGTGTGCCTTCTGTATTTGCTGAAAACTGTGTGATGAAAATGCCAGACACCTCTGTGGGGAGGGTGTTACACAATTTACGGGCTGCCACAAATAATGCCCTCATCCAGATTGCGCCCCTGGCAGAACCGTCCAGATTTAGCCCCCTAACCATGGACAAATTAGCTCTTCTTTCCACCTCTCCTCCAACCCCCCCTTCACCCATGCAATTCCTCACACACTTCACCTTGATATTTTTATTTATAGACATATTTATGGACATATTTTAGCCAATTTTGTGCCCCCCTTGCCTGTGCCCCCGGTGGGGGCCCACCTCATCACCCTCTAGCTACAGCCTTGGGTTGCGCACGCGCGTACGTACACACACACACACACACACACCAAGCTTATGAGGCTGTAGGAACTACCAATAGAGCCCCTCTGCCTATCTTAATACCCAAGGGGGTATTTAGGACTTAAACACTAATGTTCCCTTGAAAGAAGGCTGGAACCAAAAAAATGTGGTAATAAACAAAGTGTCATTATTTCCACAGTTCTGGGCTCTAATAGTCATAGTCCCATTGAATGATTTATGAAAGACTCTGTTGTAGGATGCAAAAAATAATAATGATTTGAGGGGCACATCACTAAAACATATTAAGACCAACAGCAAAAAAAAACCAAAAAAAAAAAACCAAAAAACCAAAACAAAACCAAAAAACTGCATTGGGCGTGAGCAATGTACCAAACATCAGGAATTTCAGCATCCTGTGCTATTTACTTAGAAAAGTTTAATGAGATTTACTGAGTAAATACTCATTGGATACTGTCCAGGAGAGCTATGATACTGCTTCCACAGAGTGAAGTTGCTGTGAGATTAGATCTGGGATGAGTGGATATACCTATTTCTAGTCAATATCACTTTTTGCATCCTTTTACTCAAAACTCTGATCTTCATTATTCAGCCATTTTATATTTTAAAAAATCCTCACAAGATATGTATTTAAATTTGTTTTCTCCCCAAATAGCATCTAAATGTGTTTTTTCTCTCTCATCATTTTTACTTAAATGCATATTTTGATATATTTAAACTGACAACAATTGCATCACAACATTTGGAGAAGTGTGACATCCAGTGGATGTTGAAGTTCTGATCCACAGTTTAATGCAAGCAGTGCAGATGAGGTCATTTCATATAAGATTTCGGAAAGACTGAATTTTTCAAACATCTCAGACTAGCTGGCAAACAGAGCAAGCTCAGCTAATTGGCTGAACGATGTTTGAATACTGAGATTCCACCAGATATCAAAGAGTTCTAGGGACAAAGAAGGTGGCAGTAGAGTGTCATTTACGAAAAGATTCTTTAAGGTTCGTGAGCTGTGAAGAACAGTGGCATAATGCAAAACTGAAAACAAAAGCAAACACTTTTTGCAATTAAAAGATAGTAACACTGTACTCTAATTAGTTCTCTCAGGAAGTAAACATGTCTCCAGTTAAGTGAATGAGTGACAATTACTTGGATTATTGTCATACTTAAAATGTCAGAGCTGAACGACCGCTTCCAGCTCATAAGAATAAATTCTACACATTTAGGTGTCAGAAACAATAAAGTTACATATAGACATGTTTTAATGGACATAAAAATTCGCACAGAGAGAAAGAGTCCGGCAGAACAGTGTACTAAAAATGACTAATGATCGATTGGGCATGCTGTCTCCCTCAGAATAATCACAGTTAACAAATATAAAGAAAAGTTAATCTTATGAGCACTGATTAATACCAAACTTGCACATAGTGGAGGATGGAAATCTAAGCACCACGCCAGAATCACTGCACTTGGACAGAGAGGGAGCGGCAGCAAAAAGGTTAGTGCTGTGTGGATGCATCAGAGGGAACACAAGATTGGGTCTGCCCATGCAGCTGCACAGCACTGACCTCCCTGCCATATTCCTTTCCCTTTCCTGGTAAGCCGATGCGAAAAGGCCAGGTGTGCACTGCCAACAGTCCCTGCCAGCTGCTCCGGGCTATTGTCAGGCACCTGACATCCTTGTGCAGTTGCTGTGGACCAGTACTCTGTCAGGGTCTACTGCTGACACCTGTCTTGCCCATCCTCATGCTTTATACCAGGCTTCCTCAACCTCGGCCCTCCAGATGTTTTGAGACCACAATTCCCACCATCCCTGACCAGTGGTCCTGCTAGCTAGGGATCATGGGAGTTGTAGGCCAAAAATATATGGAGGGCCGAGTTTGAAGAAGCCTGATTTAAATGCTCTGACCTGGCGCTGGGAGGAGCCCTAGGTAATTTTCACCACTTTTTTTACTACTACTACTACTACTACTACTACTACTAGGCAAACAGCATTTCTGTGCACTCTGGCACTCGTCATGGTCCTCTGTGCACCAGTAGCAGTTTATTCATGCTGGCCACATGACTTGGAAAGCGCTGGCTCCCTCGGCCTGAAAAGCGAGCAGAGCACCGCAACCCAATAGTCGCCTTTGACTGGACTTAACCGCCCAGGGGTCCTTTACCTTTTTTTTTTTACTACTACTAATACAGGCAGAGACCATTTTACGTGTATTCGGTTGACAACCACAGACACGCTCATCGCCGCAGGCCCTGAAGTAACCTGAAAATGGGGCAGAATGGGGCAGAATGGGGCTGGGGCTTATGGAAGCGGTTGGGGGCGTAACAAGGTGGGGCAGATTTATGCATGTTCCGCTGATGCGCGGAGGCCAGGAAAGCAACCCCCATGCAAAAGGGGAGCTGCCTGCAGCAGAACAACAACAATACCAGAAGTGAAAAGCCGAAATGAAACCCTCCCCAGGCTTCTGCGCATTTTTAAAATGGAAGAGGTTGGGGCAGGAAAATTGTGTCCCTTTTGGAATCTGCTTCCTGGAGCAACTACTCCACAATTTTTCCTAATAAAAGTGTCCCTGGAATGAATGAATGAATAAATAAGAATACCAGAATAAATGAGGAGCATTGCCTATTGCATAAAGTGGTGAGAAATGAAAAAGTTTTTTTTAAAAAAATATTGCATGGTGAATGTATTTCCCCCACACACCCCCACACTCCTAAAAGGAATCTGCTTTTTTAAAAAAAAAGTCACTCTAATTGTAGTCAATGCCGACATTGATTGGTTTCAGACCTGCTGTGAAATTCAATATGTGATTGTGTGATGGGGACACAAAACTGTGTTTTTCTGCTGCAGAACACACCAACTGTGATGATTTATCATATGATTGCCGTGTCATTAATTTTGTCTATACTATAGGAGATACTTATTGCTACCTTGTCATTTTGTTTAATGAAGAAACAACATGGCTGCAAGCCTTCTTCATTGTGCTAGGCCAGGAAACTATTTTCATTTAAACATACCATAATTTGCTAATTGCTTATGTTCCCAGTATCTCAAACATTGCTTCTGGCGTAAAGACTTCCTATTAAAAAAAAAAAAAAAGGAAAGAAGCAGACACACTGCCAATTAATTAAATAGCAAAGCAACTATGCCCACGTATTCCAAAAAACATCTCTAGCAGTGAATGGTAGGTGAAAAAATCAATGACCTGCATGCACGTCTGTGTCTGATATTTTGTGTGTTGACACATGTAAAAGGGGCTTTGCTTCTTATGTAAATCCCAATTTGCATGCAGAACCAATTGTGAGCTCGCATAAATGTAGAGAACAGCTTGGAAAAGAGAGCATAATTGACAGTGTTGCTCAGAGAAAGCATGAGAAACTTGTGGCTCAGATCCAGGCCTGTCCTTGACTTCTTCAGCAAGAGAAAGGGGCAGCTAATGAACTATCTCACAGGGTTACCATGAGGATGGATCAGATAAGAATTGCAATGGACATTGAAATCCCATTTAAGACAGCGGTTTTCAAAAAAATGTTTCCTCAGGGATTTAATATCCACCAGAAACCTATCAGAGCATCGTCACTAAGGCATCTGGGAATGGTGGACACAAGAGTCTGTTTGTTTCCTGGTTTTCTCTGCAATATGTAGCCATGGGAGAGTGTTCTGGGTGAAATTCATTTGGTGTAGAACAGGAGTAACATTCTCTTAGGTTGGGTCTGTTCATGTGGCAGAATGAAGTGGAAATGAGATCAGGCTGGGGATTATAACATTCTAATGTTTTCCCACTAATCAACACCCTTGCAAACAGAAAGCGAGCACGTCAGGGTGAAATGTTCTAGCTTGCTTTTCCTTGTGGGGAATGTTTCATGTAGAGCAGGGTTTCCAAAACTTGGGTCTTCAGCTGTTTTGGGCTACAATGCCCACTGGTTGTGCTAGCTAGGGATGATGGGAGTTGTAGTCAAAAACAGCTCAGTTTCAACAGGAATCAGTGAGCAGCCTTCCATTCAATACTTCCGCTTGACTTCATTTTTCATAACTCATAGAACTAAAAGAGAGAGGAAAGTACCCAAAACAAATTTAGGTGTTGTTGTTTTTTTAATTTGCTCCCTAACACTCACAGAAGGTTTTATAGTAAACAACACGGGAGATAATGAAAGGTAAAATTTCCATCTCAAAAGGCTTGATTCATCCAAATTATTGGGACAATCGCTTAGGTTAAATATTTAGCCCAGAAGGCAGTATAAAATTTCATCAAAATTCAAGCCATGCATAAATGATCTCAACCTGCAGCATCTATTTACTCCAGACAACATGCCAGTCACATTTCTCACACAGCAGATTGGAAGTAATGATCAAACAGATAAGGATGAAAGACTAAACATGTGCTATGCCACCCATATATAATTCAGTTGGAGGCAAACCTATTAATAGTGTCCTGCAACAGCTTACAGGTTTGTTGTTGTTGTTGTTTCCCAGGCAATTGAAAAATATGTGTCAGCTATTACAGAAAAGGAAGGGGAAAACAGTAAAAAAAAAAAAAGCTAATGAAAAACATGTGGCATATACAAAGAAGCCAGATTTGGAGGCTGGGGGATGATTTAGCAAAGCTGTAGGATGCTTTTTGGTAGGTCATTGAAAACAAATGTGCTGCTAGGAAACGGACATTGGAATATGTTCAGGATGATGAGAGCAATAAATGTCCCTCAAATGAGAGATGTTCATTTAGGTGGCTTGGTTCATGTGCACATATATTTTCTATCTGCCACACATATGAGGATGAGGGAAAAATTGTTCCAGCTCACATTCAGAGGCAGGCCTTTCTAATTCACATTTTCTGAGGCCGCATTCGCACAATACATTTAAAGCACTACGATACCACTTTAAACTGTCATGGCTTCCCTCAAAGAATTATGGGAGCTGCAGTTGGTTAAGCATGCTGAGAGTTGTTATGAGGTGCCACAATTCCCTTACAGAGCTGCAATTCCAATAGTGGTTTAATGGTCAATCCCTCTTCTCAGGGAACTCTGGGAACTGTAGCTCTGTGAGGGGAATGTGGGGGTCTCCTAAAAACTCTCACCATGCTTAACAAACGGCAGCTCCCAGAATTCTTTGAGGGAAGGCCATGACTGTTTAAAGCGCTATCATAGTGCTTTAAATGTGCAGTGTGAATGTGGACTAAAACAATGCGTGGGCAAAAACACATCCATCTTTCAAAAGCCGCGCTTCTCTTAATTTTGCAATGCAGTCCTCCAGCCAAGATGTGTGTACCAAAAAAATATATGCATATACTACGGCAAAGTGTGCGTAGAAATGCATATACTGGAGAAAATAACATTAAAAATGCACTATGTTGAGAGGAATTGCATACAAGCATACGTTTATCATGAGAAATTTGCTGATTAATTTTCATGAGGATTTAAAGGGGGGAAATAAATCTCAAACTTATGGGGAAAGGACTGGGAGGAAAGAGGAAATTGAGGGAATCCAAAATGGGTGGATTCATCCATCCTGACACACATATCACCATTTAGTGTAACATTTTGAACCACTCCTCTGTGGCCTGGAGATAGCATGGGGAAGGAAAGGACATACAGAAACAAGGATTGGGGAAAACAATTTAGGCAGGCCACATCACACAGCTGGACAGCTGGACAGTTCATTGCATGGAGCTGCCCAAGCCCAGAGCTCATTATGACAGCTGAGTGACAGGAAGCTGCAGCTACATAGGAACTGCACTGGGAATGATGGTTATGTATGCAATCATGTGCCAAAGGAATGGATGTCCTTTAGTGTAATGCAAACTTCTGGGAGCTAATTCAGAGTGAAAAATAAGCTGCTTTCCTTTCTGTGAGGCTTGAACTTGAGCTAAATTCAAATCCATTTAACCCAAGGAGGTAAAGTAAAAGACAAAGAGAAATATCATATTCACCTCAAGAAAGATCCCTTGAGATCCTGCTCACCTCAGGCGAGATAGGGCTCAGCAAAGGTCACCATTTGGGAACCAAGGCTTGACATAATTTAGCACCCCAGATAAGTCCAGTGTCAGACTGGAAAAGAAATGGCTTCCCCCCCCCCATCCTGTCTTCTCCCATTTAATGCAAAGCAGTAAACGAAAATGCTACAAGGCACTCATGCTGGCATGACAAATTTCAAGTCAATAAGTCTTTCTTGCTGTTGCCAAGATGTACACTGAGATTTGGTGCTTGGCATTCAAAATTAGATAACCTTCCTTGAGTAACTACATTCACTGTATCTACAAGAACGAGGAATAAATCAACAATAATTGAAGTACTAAAAGTGTCTAATTTCCAGCACAGTGCTTCAAGCAACAACTGAAATTAAAAAACTGTTAAAACGCAGCTACATACCCATACGATCTTGTCATGAATGCACTGAAGCAGAGGTTAAGAAAAAAAAGAATAAATATGCATTCTTAGTTGAAAGTAATGTTCTTCCATAAACGGGTGGGGATGAATGGAGGAAATGTCAGGTCTCATGTGGGTACCATGCACCTCATATGCAAAGATTCTGTATGAGCATCTCTCAAGCAATAAATGGAATGGCTGTTGTGCATAGGCTTTGCATAGGCAGCAGTGGGGATGGGCTGTTGTGTAAACCTGCTCCTCCAGTCCCATGTTCAACACTTTTAACCGATATTCAAAAACTATCTCCCTTATGACTCCCAGAGTCATTTCTGGGATGCGTCTTCCCCCTGGAGCACTGAATCAGAGGATCCGCCTGCAAAGGAGCCAAAATTCACATCTGAAACTCCATCAAGTGGACAGCACATTTTAAAATGCTTTTTACCTGCTGAGCCAGTTTCTATTTTTAAGCTGCGGCTGTATTCCTTTTGTGGAATTGCTTGGATTTCAATCACTGCAAGCTGCCCTGAGTAACGTGAATGCACTAGAAGGGTGGGGTAGAACAAGTGCAAGTCATCACCTGAATCCTTTTTCAGTTAATGCCAACTGTTCCCAGCCCTGTCCTTAATGAGATCCTCTTCTGTATTATATATCATGCCCACCAGAAAGTCTTTTCCCTATAGCTGTGACCTTTGGTCCCCACTTTGTTCATTCCCTTGGGTTTTGTATTCACTGGACAGCTCCACCTCTACTCCCCCCCCCCCCGATGCTCCAACCCTCTGAATTGCTGCAGGAGCCAAACTTTTTCAGCTTTACCTAGTTCCCTTCCCTTTCCTCATCTCCCGGTCCCCATGATTTTAAGCTGTGCTTCTTGGTTTTGTTCAGATTAGTCCAGACCTATGCAGGAAACCATTGCCTATTTTTAACCATATCCATATAAGGAGCCTTCCTAACAGTAGTGGACTGTGTGGTGGGAAAGGGGAAGAGAAAGCCTGAATGCATCTGGGATTGGGTAGAGAAACAAACTATGGTTAAGGAAAGGTGCTAAGTTCACACATAACAACATGCAATAGTTATGTCAAGTCAAGGTTCACTAGCCAGCAAAACCCAGGGACGAACGTTGGTCTTTCAAATTTCAGCAGCACCCTGTGTGAGGCCAAAGTTTGGCACCCTCATCCAGTCTCTTGCTTTCTGTTCTGCTCAATTCACTACGTCATAGTTGTGATGCCCTGTGGCACTCCCTAGGCTTCGTGCTCAGTGCAGCAGAACCAGTGGTGCTGCTCTAAATCCATCTCTGAACAAACCATGACTTCAGACCATCATTTGAGGGAAGTAAACAAACTATAGTCAAGCTGCTGGGGAAGGTTAGCACATAATGTTTAATAAACCATAGTTTAATAAAAAAATGGCTTAGCATTATGTGTGGACTTGGTCAATGTCTCAGGGTCCACATTTGAACTTTATATTTTAGTTCCATTTTAGTTTCTGTCTAGTGTTATTACTGCAATAAGACCATCCTGTTTTCTTATTTTTATATAGCCATTTGGTAGTATGCTTCTTCAAACTAGAAGATTTTGAATCTGGGCACTTCAATCAGAAAAAACCCCAGTGCCAAAACACAACAGAACACTCAGACAGTACATTCTGAGTCGAGGGCCAAAACAAATAAAATTAGGGAACCATCTCCATCTCATATGGTATACATAGCTGCTTGGACTGCCATTTTGGGGCTTTACAGGCAAGCAATGCCTAGGATAAACATCAGAGGCTAATTTAAAGCTCTATAAAATACTCCACCATGTACAGTATATCTGATAGGGAAACATTAGTTTTTACACTTTGATTGAAAAGTTAAAGGGAAAGCGGTTGTTTCTCAGAGAAAAAACAACTTTTAAAGAACAGCATGCGGACATGCTGCAAGCAAGGATGATTGAACCAGAGGATTTTGTCTCTCACACGGCCAAGCTAAATCCTGCAAAAGCAAACTGCACAGAGTGTTTTCAATCATTATACCTCAGTGGAAAACTAAAAATCAAAAGTGGGCAAGATCTAGGAATGAGCACTAGGAGCCTCCCCCGCCCCTTGACCGACCGCCTGCCTAAATCACACCAGTGCGCTCCCTCGTCTCTTTAAAGCTCGGCTAGAGAATGTAATTCACACCTCTGTAGCATTCGTGAACAACTGCTGCAAATTCCCAGTTTGCAGGGCTTCCTGTTAAATCAGGAGACAGATAAAGTATAGTTTTATTCACAATTGAACAAGCAGGCCTTTAAACACATCCTGTTCATATAATCCATTTGCCTAGCCTCTTCCTTCCTTCCCAGTTTCTCTTCTGCCTGCCAGAGACATTTCAGACAGATCTGCAAAGACAAAACCAAAAAACCAAAAAAGCATTTCCTGCTCCCTGCTAACCCCAAGTAGTCAGATGTTCCAAGATCAGTTTTGGACCACAACTGGAAATAAAGATGAAAGGAGTGGGGTATGGGTTGAACTTGGGACACATTTAGGAATTGCAAGACTCTCTGCAGAGGGGAAAATAAAAATATGGGATGGGTAGTTAATGTAAAGGAAATCAGTTGACCTGCACTTCAAGAGCCAATACCTCTGCCCAGGGTGAGGGACATGATACATTATTGGCCCTTTACCCACGACACACAATTAAGGATTGTAGGGAAGCCTCTCCCCTCCTGGGGGTCTACAACTCTGATCAGGTGGAGGTTCCATATCCAGCCCACAGGACCCATAACCCAGAGCAGCAGGTCTCAGGAAATGCCCATCATCCTCCAGGGAAACCCTAGAGCTTTAGATGGTGTACAACCAATATAAGCTAGAAACCTCTAAGGTGTTTCTTGATCCTGCAGGATTATATAGATGGCTCTGAGTGCTGATGGTGTTGTATGAGATGTACTAATGATAATGTACAGATAATGCACATCCCTTGGAATCATAGAATGGTAGAGTTGGAAGGGACCCCAAGGGTCCTCTGGTCCAACACCCTGCAATGTAGGAATCCTGCCCACAGCTGTCCCTGGGTGGGCTCGAACCATCAACCTTCTGGTTAACTGGCAAGTGCACTGACCCGCTGCACCACAAGGGGGCCATTTGGTGGGGAAGCACAGCTTGATGGATCCCTATTCTTTGCCAACACACTGCCATATTTAAGGAGAAGAAGGGGTTCTCTTTGATGATTCCGGGATCTTCTCGCCTTCCATTGTAGCATGTGAATGTTCACTTGCTTGCTTGAACTGACCATTGGCTATTGTCTGGGTGGTTGGTGAGAACTGAATTCTAAGACACTTGTCCTGGAGGCACTTCTAGCACTCATGAATATATGAAATTCCCTTATACTGAATCAGGCTATTGGTTCATCTAGCTGTCTTCTCTCCAAGATCTCATGTAGACAGCCTGGCCAATTCTACTATCTGTGTTCTTTTTGAATAGAGATGCCAGGAGCCATCTGCATACAAACTGTGTGATCTGCTGTTGAGCAGTGGCATCAACCCTATGCTCCTCGTGGTCTCTCTTCTTACAGCTCACACTAACCTGGGTGAAATGGGACATTACAGAACATCTGGATGATATTGAACCGATAGGAATGTTTGTACTAATAGAAACCTCCCTCAAGCTGGAATAAATGACTTTGAAGCCTCTTTCATCTCTGTTGTTCTATGATTCTACAGGTACTAGCATATCCTCTGGAATAATCCTATTACAGTAAATGGGATTTCTTCATAATGAATAGACTCTGAGCTACAACTCTGACTCACATGCAAATTAATATTCCCCAAATATTTGCAGTGCTGTAGCTTAATCTTGTACCCCTTAATAAGAGCCAGAAGCTCCTTACAACACTTTTGTTTTGTAGTTCTCTTAAAAGGGAAATGTTGGGCTCAACATGATTTTTCTTGTTCCTTATTGTTTATTTGCATCACTTATTTGGTTTCACATGAAATGCATCACAACCCTCATGTCAACCATCCTCTCAGTGGGCCTTTGAAGCAGATAGTTGTTGCCAATTTGGGGATGAAAAGCTGAGGATGGTATGCAGCAATTTATTCATTACAATGATTCACTTACTTGCATGGGACTTGTGAAGTCTAATCCCATCCCATGCACCTAAATATGGTTACAGTCCCACCCACTGACTTCAGGAAATTGACAAAGGGCCATAGCTCAGTGGTAGAGCATCTGCTTGCATGAAGGTCCCTGGTTCAATCCCCAGCATCTTCAGGTAGGGCTTTGTGAGGACACTGCCTGAAACTCTGGAGAGCTGCCACCAGTTGGTGTAGAGTATACTGCACTAGGTGGACCAATGGTCTGACTTGGTATATGGCAGCTTCCTACAGGCTTGATTGGTCATCCTGTGTACCACTGAGGGTTGTGGCTAACTGGTGGATCTGAGAGTGAAGTCAACCTTCAGGGATACCAGAAGTCATTGAATCTGGATAGTTATTCATGAACAAACTGCAGAGAACTAGTTTTGGTAAACAAAATGATCTGTTGTTGTCATACTGGCAATATAGATTGTGCATTTGGGGCATCCTAAGGACAGACACTACCACCTCTAAGCCAGCTCCTAACTCCATGGTCACATATATGCACTTGAGGAACAACCCTCTCCTTAAATCCATAGGATCTCAAAGTGATAGCTGAATAATTACCTTCCCCATACCCAGGGCCCCTAATGTCCATAGCTGAAACAGAATGAGAGTCTAGGTAACTCTGGAGCATGTTCACCAATACTTCAACTGTGGTTTGAGGTTGACTCAGTGTATATATTTCTTTGTTAAAATTTGAAGGGGGGCCACCAAAGGGAAGAATGAATAGCAGAAAGTTTTAGGTACCAAATTATTTCCCAGTATGCTTTGTGTACATATTAAAGCAACAAGCATGAACAATAATGGCACTTAGTTCCATTCGTTTGTTTCCTTGAAATGCACCCAAGCTATAGTTTCAGCCATGAAAGTGAATCACAACTTAAATATGCCACTTATCTGCTTTATTGTTCATTTGAAAATTGTGGATCTCCTTTAACTCCAGATTGGTACATGTGTTCTTTCATCATATGAATTATATATATATGGCATCTGCACAGCAGAATCACTCTCCCTCCATCTCTCCCAGTTGCAAGATATCTGAAACCTTATCTGTTGTGTCATGTTGGATTACAGACAGTCAAGTCTATAAATTTTGGTCATCTCAATCCTCAACTCCCCAACTGCCTTGGTAAGATTCAGACTGAGTTTGATTGTGTTCTCACCAAGACCATCTCTACTCAGAGTATTCATTTCAATGGACTACACGGTGGTTTCCCTTTTTTGTTTATTGAAGGAGGAGAAGGAGAGGGAGAAGGAGGAGGAGAAGGAGAAGAAGGAGAGGGAGAAGGAGAAGGAGAAGGAGAAGGAGAAAGAGGAGAAGGAGAAGGAGAAGGAGAAGGAGAAGGAGAAGGAGAAGGAGAAGGAGAAGGAGAAGGAGAAGGAGAAGGAGAAGAATATACAGGTCCATTGAGGCATATTATTTAAACAGAGGTGCATAAACCAGGTTCATATGGCAGAAACTCAACTCATAAACTAAACCAGGTTCATAATGTTATGAACCTAGTTTAGGCACCTCTGTTTGAATAACATACTCCAATGGACCTGTATATTTTCATTAACTGGTGTAAAAAAAAAATCCCATTTATTTTATTTATTGAATGTTAAGGGCAGAAAAGAGATGTGGTATAAGGCCCTTTTCAATGGGAAACACTATTTTTCACCTTTTTTTCTCTTTTAAAAAAAGCTCTTTTATCAAAATGTGCTTTACATGTGAGAGCTTCATAAAGCAGATAGGGAACAGGGCACATGTTCTGTGTAGGCAGTTTCCGGAAAAGAAAATTTAGGTATGCATGCTGGGGGGGGGGGGAGTGATCATCGCCATTCCTATCACTATCCTACAAACCTAAGATTGCTGACAAAACTACCTTAATATATTATCCTGTGTATGAATCATCTATAAAGTTTACATGCATATAGAGGTGAGGAGCAAAGTTAAGGCAAGGAAATAATTGGTTATAGGTGAATGAATGAAAAAATGAATGAATTTTGTATGGGAGCCAAGGAAAAAAGTTCTTTAAGAGTGTGAGATGCTTTATAGGCATTTACACAAGACCAAGACCAAATCTGACTGCTTATTCTTGTTCAGGCAGTTTTACCTACGATTTGGACATCTGTAGAAGTGGTAGCATTTTGACCAGAAGTGAAGCTGAAACACTGAAAATTTCCCCCTTTTTAAGAAGAAAACAAAACACAACATAGTCTAAATAAAATGTAAAATAGATCTCAGGAAGAATCCTAAGAATTTTTTTTTCAAGCAGCCGAGATTAATTTCAAATATTTTGAACACACAGGCAATCATTTGCTTCCAATGGATAATTCATTCTGCTCCCTACTTACTCAGTGTAAAATCAATCTGTTCTGTTTGTATGACATAAACAACAAGCAGTTTCACAAGAATGAGGCAAACCATATGTGAAGGTGTTTAAGAAAGCACAACAGGGAATACACTGTGCAAAGAAGCATCTGCATTTATTTCAATGTCAAATCACTTGTGTGTTATAAAAAATGAAAGTTTATTGTTTTTGTTAAAAACAATGCCACCACGGCACTGCAGCGCTTACAATTAACTCTTGCTTTCCTTCAAGCTCTCAGATTCATGTGTCCCCTATGGGAAGCAGGTGGAAATAAACCTGATGGTTTTTAAACACTGTGATTTCAGTGCCAATTTTAAGACTGATTTCATACACTGCCGAGTACATTATGGTTTAATGGAACTGACAATGGCTAATCCAGCCTCCCCAACTTGGCATCCCTCTGGGGTTGTGACAGTAGCAGTCGGCAGAGCTAACCATCACCAACGTCACTGTGGCTTAGTGAGAGGGAGAGGGAGAGGGGTAAGGCTGCAGCAAGGTTGGCACAGTGCAAATGCACCCATAGGAGGTGCCATTGATGCATTGGCACTGTGCGGACCTCCCTGCCCTCTTGCACCAGTGATGGGAGGTCAGATAAGTTTTGCTGCCCCCACAACCTGCTACGGAGCTGCAAGCTGACAATACCCATTGGCCACAGGCAGCATACAAGAGAAACACAACTGAACAAAATTCGAAAAAAATATTGTGACCGAGAAAATCATAGCTGAACTGTATTGTTACCTCTTTAAACATATACTGTATCATTGAGAATGGAGAAAGAATCGAGTTTCTGCTAGGCAAAGAAAACGGAGAAGGTGAGAGTTTTCTGCAGTCATCAAATGAAATGCTTTCTGGGCACTGAAGACTCTTGTCTCCTACATGAGCATAAGGGCTCCTGCTCACAGAGGGAACTGGAACCCAGCAGAGGTTCCGCACTGGAGGATAGGGATAGTTCCACCAGTTCCCCATTCCCTTGCAGCCTCCTCCACAGCCAGCTGTGTAGCTGGATGCTCGGGTGATAGGTGCGGCCCGTGCATTCTGCAGCCAGGGGCAGGGCGCACTGCCTGGAGCCTACAGCTGTAGGGCAGCTGGAGAGGCGGAAGGCAGACGCAAGTCCCATGCTGCCATTTCAGAGAGCGCGGAACCTGCAGGTGCACAAGCCACCACGTCACTTCTAGGAGAGATGTGTGGCTCAGGCACACTGCAGGCTCTGCAGTAAGTGCTGGCCCCCGTGGTGTGGCGCCCAGTGCCAGCTGCGTTTCGTTATGTTTGTTGACTGAACTAAAAAGTTTCGTTAGCCCAATTTTTAATTATTTTTTTAAACTCATATTTTTGTCATTCTGTCACCCCCTCAGCGATGACACCCGGGGCAGCCCACACACCCTTCCTCCACCACTGTCCACAGCCACCTCCTGCACTGTTCTGGAAAGTTCCTCAGTCATCTGGTGCACTTTTTCAGGGGGCTGCAGTAGGAATTGGTAAAAAATAAAAAAAATGTATCACCCTGCCCTTTTCTTCCCTGCGAGTGGAACTCCACCAGGGGCAGACCAAGACATTTTGGTACCTGAGGCAAACCACAAAATGGTGCCCCTCCTCACCGTTAGGGACAAAAAGGGGTGTGAAGAATGACACCAGGAACAAGGAGGGAGTAAATATCTACACTGGAATCTGCTGCCCCTGTGGTTCCTGCCACCCGAGGTGGTTGCTTCAACTACCTCATGGTTGTGCCGGCTCTGAACTCCACTGAGCCCATCTTCAGATCCAGCTCAATGTCTAAGTGCCCCTGAAGTAAGTGAGCAATAGATTGGGCCCTGTATGTCCTTTGGGGTTTGCAGACTCATTTTATAAAGATTTCAAGGCTTGTCCACATAGGGCTTCACATATTATTGAAGTATGCTATGAATTATAGCATTATAGAGACAAATATTGGCGGTGATAAGAGTAGTAGTTTTTGCAATCACTTCAAAAAAAAAAAAGTTTCAGGGAAACCCTGTCTTAAAATACACACTTCTTGGCTCCTGTATTCCAATTTTATGTTATTTTCAATTTTATTTTTTTACAAGGCAAAGATAGTGGGGCGCCAGGATACTGAAAAAGCCCAAACCATTTTCAAGGCCATTCTTAGCTGATAATTAATGCAGTACATGTATCACTTTGAAGATGGCTGGTAGTACAGCATTTTATGATAAATAGACTTTATGGGGTTGTTGTTTTTTTAAAGCAGGATTTTGTAAAAAGGCTACCCCAATAAATGATTTACCAGCTCCAGTAAAAGATCAAGGAAATTGCTCAGATTGCATCTCAGAGTATCTAAAACTCTGATGTTTATGGAAACCTAAAAAGCTCCTAGACCTAGAGCCCCATTATTTTTTATTTTTATTTTTGTCTCTAATCATCTAACATAATATATTGTTAAAGAACTAGCAGAGGAAGGTCTGGGATCAGAGAAAGGGAGCAACCCTCCAGAGACAAGTTGGGGAGACAGTGCGGGAGCAGAGAAATGAAGAAGATAAATAATAGACAGCTTAGGGCCTACCCTTTGTTGATCTCATTGCTACCCAGCATTGCGTAGAATTTTTGTGCAGCAACACACTGATTTGCTAAGCCTCTGCCTCTAGGGTGCAGAGATGTTAGATATGAGCCTTTAAGGCATAGCTGTCAACCCTCCCTGCTGTTCCCCACTGCTATATACATAGCTGTCAACCCTCCCTGCTGTTTCCCAATGCTATAATAAGGGAATTTCCTGCAAAAAAGGGAAAGGTTCACAGCTATGCTTTAAGGGAAGGGGTGCATAGGAAACTGCATTATACAGGGTTGTTTGTCCATATAGCCCAGCGTATCCCGAACTTGGGTCTCCAGCTGTTCTTGCACTACAGTTCCCACCATCCCTGACCACTGGTCCTGCTAGCGAGGGATGATGGGAGCTGTAGTCCAAAAAAAGCTGGAAAGCCAAGTTTGAGAAACCCTGATGTAGCCCATCATTATCTACTCTGACTGGCAGTAGCTCCCCAGGGTCTTTGACAGACAATCATTTGGCTATCACGTGCTGCCAAAACTTTTGGTAACTGGAAATGCCAGGGACCAAACCTGGGGCTTTCCACATGTGACACATGCACTGCTCTGTCACTAAGCTATCATTCCCTCCCCACAAAGCCATTGGTCCCTGCTTTTCTATTAGGGCTAGAACTGGACACTTCCTGCTCTACAAGCAACAGCTCTGAGTGACAATTCAACAAGTCTCTCAGCTGGGGCAGGGTATGGGTGGGCCACTGAACAGAGTTCCCAATTTTTGATTTGATAGCAACCTTCCTGGCAGCTGGTGGATCTAAGGTGGGCCAGTAGTCAGTAGACAAGCAGTGGGATTTAGGGTAGAGCAGGTAAGAGAGGGGTAGAGCTGGGCAGGGCAGGGTGAATCAGATAAATAAGAAATAATAATATTTGATTATGAAACAAATATTATTTGCAACGATCAATCCTTCTTATAAGGGACGGAACAGAGATTTGATTCAATTCAAATTTAAACGTGGATGTACATAATTAGCACTTTCAATGCGCAAACTGAAACAAAGCCATCCTTTGACATTCACACCGAATTTTGCAATGCAGTTTTCCAGGCAGTTCACCTGTACAAAAATGCATTCTATCAGTGGAAACGGATTTGTAAATATTAGGGAAATTATGTATATCAAGAGAAATTTGCACTAAAATGCTGCCAAATTTTCACGAGGATATTTTTTTAATAAAATAAAATAAAATAAAAATTGCAAATAATGATGTAGAAATGTTGAGAACTGAATTTAAGATTGGAACAAAATGAGAAACAGGAATTGACAGATTCGTCCACTCCTACTTCCTTATTAAACTTCTTCCTGCCCGCTCATCATTTCATAATCAGATTCTGAAAGCAATAGCCTTAATTGTGCTCTTGTTCCGCTTGCGACGCCATTATGGGTGGTCGTGGGTCGCTTCGGCTGCGAAGCACCCAGTTCATCCCGGGGGTCAGGAGCCCTGCAGCCGCATAGCAGGGCTCCGGTTGGGGTGCGGGAAGAGCGTCCCGTGCCCTGGGCTCCCCGGCTGTGCCCGTTGTGGCTCCGAACCCTTCCCCCGCACCCCCTGTAAAGGGGGAGTGGGGGTGAAGGGACTACGGAGCCGGGCTATAGGGGAGAAGCCCCAACCGGGATGAAATTGCGGCGGCAAAGCCTGTGATGAGCGTCTAAGTTCTACCTGTCATTAAGGAGCTGATAAGAACCCGGAGGCTGTGAGTAATTGATTGACTCTTTGTATTTCTGGAATGCTCTGGGGGAAAGAAGAAAGGCAGCCCGCCTCCCTCCCTTCGGCTGGTGAAAGAAATTAACTCTTTAAGTGACTGCTGCCACAACAATCATTAGAAAGTATTTGGAATTTGAAAACTGAGTCTGTTGAGACCTCCCTTCGGGGGTTAACTGGGGGAAAAATATCTCCGTTTGAAGTTTGGATCTTTATACTCCTACCTCGGAGAAATGGCGGCGACTCGGAGTGTCGTAGGAAAAATTTGAAACAAAGGAAGGAAGAGACAGGAACTGAAATCTGACACTCACCCTCTCTCTCAAAATGCTGGACTTCGCGCTCACACTGGCATCGAACTCATATTTAAAGGATGAGGAAAAGCTCACTATTTTACAGATGGAACTGCTTGATCGGAAACTACAAGTCTTGAGTGGAATTATTCATAAAAAAGATCTACTTTCCACAGAGGAGGCTTTTCAAAAGTTCTATACAATGGAATCATGCCTTGGCAAAGAGCTGGGAGAGGCGTTTGAAAGATGGTCTGAGATGGCTGGGCAAAACCGGGGAAAGCAACTGGAAATGGGAAAACTTATAATATCCAGACCCCGAGGTGGCAGCTCGGGGGCGAGGGACATGGAATTAGAATTTTTACAAGAAGAAGAAGCAAAAGAAACGGAGGAGCCCAGAATGCAGATGAGGAACGCCTTGAGGCTTGATGCGGGGTTTGCTGTGGATGCAGCCTGGATCTGTGGACACTTGGAGGAAGACAATGGGAGATTTGGCGCTGGAGAAAGACAGGAAAAGACAATGGACAGAGGAGGAGTGGGTTGAAGAACTAAATGTATAATCTAAATGGTCTGCCATGGTATCCGAAGTCGGAGTGTGAAGTCTGTTAATGATAAGTTTATTTTAAATAAGTAAGGAGATATTGAATTTTAAGTTAAAAGCAGCATGATAAAGGACAGAAGAAATAAGTTTAGCTATAAGAATATTTGGTTACGATTTAAGGTATAATGCAAAGATGGAGATAAGTATGTTTTCTTTTTTTTAAGTAAAGTTAAGTTTTTTACAGAGTAAAGCTGTTAAGGAAATAGTATATTGAATTAAAACCGAAGGTGAAAAGGCGGGGGAAGTCAAGCGTCAAGATTCAGAACTAGAAATTTTTTTTTTGTAAGGTTACAATTAAGAAGAAGAATCCTGACTTTATGTGTATTTGTAGTTGTTTTTGTATCTGTAGGTGTGGGGTTGGGTTTATGTTATATTATGAAAATGTTAATAAATTCTGTTTAAAAAAAAAAAAATTGTGCTCTTAACTGCTCCGCATGGGGCCAGTGGGGATTGTTTGAAATCATAATGCCAAGGCGAGCATGTACCTCTTGTCTAATAAATCAGGCAGAAAACGGGGCTGGCAGCATTTTGCCACTTCAGTCACTTCTGTTTTAAAATTTGCAACATGGGTTTGGGTTGGGGATATAGATATGCATGCCCTATTCTGCAGGAAGTGTCATCACCTAGTCATAGTGGTCCTTTCCTCTCTTTCACTCTCTCTCTTAAAAAAAATATGTGTCTAGGAAACGTTTCTGCACAAATTGTTAGATTTGAAGAGATAAGGAGTTCTTGTAAGATGCTTCTCATAAGGTGGAGCAGGCACTCTGGAGCCAGAAGGAAAGAGGGAGAGAGAGAGAGGGGGGGGAGAGAGAGAGAGAGGGAGAGAGAGAGAGAGGCAGCATGTTTTGTCTAACTGAAAACTCCAGGCAAAATACTGAGGCTGGCAGAATATAAAATAAGGATTTGGCAAGAATCTTGTGGTTAGAGCAGCTACTTGTGCAGCTACTCTTTTAAAAAGAAATGCCCAGGGGTCTTTAATAACCACAAATGGCCAGGAACTCATTTTTATGGCTGATTCAAACGGCATCACTTCCAGCAACAGAAGAAATGAAATGTATTTTTTCTGATTCCAGAAATAATGAACAGCCCCGGTACTAAATCACCACTTATTTCAACTGTCATGTTTCCTTAGATAGTTTTGCTTCTATCCTCCCTCCCCCCCCCCCGCCCCACCCTGGCCTAAAGAGAAAAAACAACAACACGTTTTGCATAGTTCTAAAGGAGTAAACCAAAAACAAACTGAAAAATCAGTTTGCTCACCATACGGAGAATCTGTGTTTCTCTAACTCCTCCAGATAAGATGTTACACGGAAAGCTGGTTCGTCTAGTCCTATCCCAGGACTTCCTTGGCCACACACGTTGCTCGGATCATTCTGGTTTGTCTAAAAATAACAGTCATAAATAAGGGAGATTAAGTGGCCAAAACAATGCACTAGAGATTTTACAACTCCTGTTTGAATGGCCTTGTTTGGGAACTACTTTATATATCTGAAATAATCCAGCGAACTGCAGTGCAGCACCACGGTTTTAACACACAAATAGCAAAGGAATTTGGTTAGCATTGACTCACACACTTTCATTTTTGTCTTTGTAAGTGCACCCAATTTGTCACTTGGTCCAAGGACTGGCTTAAGAAATGGGGAATAAAACCCTAAATGTTCAGCCCGGGCAATATATCTTTAGAGCAGATAGGATACAAAGTGGCTTTGCACAGTGATGAAATTTGATTTTTCACTGCAAAATGATTGGCATATAACATAATTGCAGAGACAATTAGGCGTTGGTCTAGGCCACAGTGCAACCACCTGCAACCCTGGAGTTGGTTAATAATGTCTTAATATTCTTGAACTGCAAGCCCATCATCCCCCAGCCAGCATGGGCAATGCTCAGGGTTGCTTGGAGTTGTAGTCCAGCAATGTTTGGGGATTCGTTCTAGACAACAGTGGTGGCTCATTTGGGAGCAGGGAGTGGAGGCAGTCATGTTCTCTCGGCAACAGCAGTGCTGCATATGCTGTCATGTGGATGGGGTGAGGCAGAAGTGAGGCCAGGGGAGCTTTGGTTAGGCAGCGGTGCCCCTGCAGGTGCCCCTGTGGGGCTGCCCCCATCCTAACTCACCCCATCTCTGCCCTAACAAGCACAGCATTGTCACAACTTGGAGTAAACCAGGGCCTCTGTTCCCCCACCACCTCAACCTACAATGGACATAGCTAAAGGGGGGCAGAGGGCAGCTGCCCCCCTCTAGATCAAGTTGAACAATAGAAATACTTAACTGATCAATCACGTTAGTTCTGCCCCCTCCCCAAGTCCTGCCCCCACCAACAAAAATCCCGGCTGCGCCCATGCAAGCTACCACTGCTAGACGGTATGTAAATTGGAAAGTGGGACCCTCTGTCAGATACTCTTGGTTTTGTAGCCTCACTCCTCCTGTTTTAGGTATACCCATTTATTACTGCCCCTTTTTGCCTCTTGAATGGGATATCATCCACATACAAGGAAAACAGGACTTCTAGTTAATGGCACATCCTAATTCTCATCATAATCTGACAGTTTTGTTGAGCCATAGATTACTACGTTTAGATGCAACAGTAAACTATGGTTTGCCTTGGTTAGAAGTGGATGTATCTCATCCTGTATTTTCCCTTGTATGCAGAGGAAGAGGGGAGGGGAAGAGAGAAGGGGAAGAGGGGAGGGGAAGAGGGAGCAGGAGTGCCAATTTGGTATCGCAATCGTGGGTGCCCAGGGTCAGCATGCATGGCCCTAGCAATGAAATTTTGTGAGTGCCCGGCCCCTTCATGGGGAATTTTGTGGGTGCTCAGGCACCCAGGGCCCCAGGGAGTTGGCACCTATGGGAGGGAGCATGTGAGCATGCGGCAATCAGAAGTTTTGGCAAAGTCATCTGAATGCAGCATAGTGTTGCACATGCAGGTCTACAAGAAGACTGAGATTTCAAAACTAGTTGCCTGTGCAAAGCGTTGACACACTCTTTGCAAGCTTATGAGTCAGAATTATAGCGTTCAAGGTGCAAAGCAAAAAGGCATTAAAACGGATTATACGTGAACTCCACTGGGTTGTGTTTGATCATGCACATGACTCAGAACCAGATCTTATGTCAAAGGCATGAGGGTGTGGCTCCAGGAAGCTTTTACTTTCTCACAATGATCGCATGGGCATAAGCACTTTGTGCCCTTTAATAACAATACGTTAATAACTTAATTACACACAGTGCAATGCTCTGAACAACATCAAATAAGATGTCACTGCATTGCTCTTTAGGCCAACAAAACATCAGAAGAACAAAAATAGCAGTAATTAGGCTGAGGCATGGAAGTCCCTTAGAAGGCTCTGAACATCTCTCCTTCTCCAAATGTGACTTCTTACATTTTCCTCCAGCAAGGGTGCTTTTGTTTTCTGGGTTTTGTTTTAAAAGTACACTGGACATGACTCAGAGAAAAAATGAGGTGCACTTAAACCCCATTGAAATAAACACCACTTAACTGCTTAGCTATGTACATACTTATTTATGAAGCTTTCTCTCCAAATGCTTGAGGTACCTAACAAATGCCAATATAAACAATACAAATTTAATAAATTAACTTAAACCGACTTATTAATTTGTTTTAAGTTTATACCACCCTTCAATTATATACCTGGAGCAGCTAACCCTTCAATCATATTCCTGGAGCAGCTAACAGAAGAAAAATAATGTAGCATACACCCACTTACTACTATTGCTCTGGAACTACTTCACTTCATGAAATAATACTGCATTATCATAAATAATGGGTTTATTGCCCATACAAGCAATGGGTTGGTTCGAGACTTGTATTGGATGGAACTTTCCTAATAGAGAAGAAGTGGGGAGTTCTTATCAGGTTCTGCATGCAGGCTACACCAGTGTGGTGTAGTGGTTAAGAGCGGTAGACTCATAATCTGGTGAACTGGGTTCGCGTCTCCGCTCCTCCACATGCAGCCGCTGGGTGACCTTGGGCTAGTCACACTTCTCTGAAGTCTCTCAGCCCCACTCACCTCACAGAGTGTTTGTTGTGGGGGAGGAAGGGAAAGGAGAATGTTGGCCGCTTTGAGACTCCTTAGGGTAGTGATAAAGCAGGATATCAAATCCAAACTCTTCTTCTTCTTCTTCTTCTCATAGGCATCTGGTTGGCCATTGTGAGAACAAGATGTTGGACGGAATGGGCAAATGACTTGATCCAGCAGGACAGTCTTATGTTCTTATGAAGATAGCCCTTCAAGTATTAACTTCCCAGGTTGTATAGAACCTTACAGGTCATCCTTAGCACCTTGTGTTTGATCTGGTAGCATATTAAATATTAGGTGTACCATGCCTAATATTTAGACTTTGAAGAAGCATGAACTCAGGGCGAAAAGGAGAAGTGAGCTAAGAGGAAGGCACATTTTGCAAACTCTCACCGTGATCAACTCCCACCCGGAAACCTATGTCCCCACCGTGAAAGGACGTGTGGATCCAGAATTGGCCTCCACAGTCACGTACGGACTCACTGTTAAGACCATGTTTATGGAGGACAATCTTACTTGACTATGAGTGATTGCCAAAGAGGAGGAGGAAAACCATGACTACAAGTATTTGTTTAGTGATGAAATTCCAGAGTTTTTTGGGGGGAGGGGAATGCAAAAAGTACAAGAATTTAAAAAATGGTTTTTGATGGGTTGGTCATTTTCCAGAAGAGAATCGATCAGTTTCACTATCATCACATGATGGACTCTGAAACCCAAACACCCTTTTGAAGGGAGCAGGTAGAAGCAGAAGTGAGAATACCCAATAAACCATAAAAGTTCAGCAAAGAAAATAACCAGCTAATTACCACTTCAAAGATTGGCAGGTATTGGTGAGCTGTTAAGGGGTTTATTTAGCCAAAGTCTTTGGCAGAGCGGGGAAAAGGTGTGTTCTGAGTCATAAAAAAAAGTTTTACTGCCACTGCTGAGTTCACAAAATGTCAGCAGTTTTCCTCCAGATGCACACAAAAAGCATCCACTGAAAGCCAAGGATGCCTTTTGAAATAAATGGAATTTATAAGGCAAATGGAGAGAGAGAGAGAGAGAGAGAGAGAGAGAGAGAGAGAGAGAGAGAGAGAAAGTGAGAGATCCTTACCTTGCTATATATACCATGAGCTTCCTTCACTGGGACCAGATCACAATTCTTATCAGATGAACCAGAGTTGATTCGATATGGCTCATTTCCTAAGCAGAGAAAGCACAACAAATATGTAATTCAAATGACTGAAAATATACTTGTTTCCATAATCACATTAGCAAATTTTAAATAATTTAAGATTTATATTTTCAGCCTCAAGTATGCTGCCTGTTTTGCTGTATATCTCAAGAACTTGCTTATAATGTTCACAAACTGAAACTAGTAACAACAACAAACAAACAAACAACAGGCACAGCAGCCTACTATCGCTGATGTCCATGAGCTGGAACAAATGCAAGAAAACAGATTCAGGTATTAAACCCATCAAAATTATGTGCTTGCTTGCTTGCTTGTTTGCTGGTTGTTTTGGGAAGAAACATGCAGCACTTAACCAACTGTTGCATGAGATGCTTTCTCATTTTCAAATGGTTCTTTATTAATTAAAATTACTTATACAAACATTGTGTATTATCACAAATTAAATAAAAATAAAAATACAATTTTAAAGGAAAAAAGAAAGGGGGGAGAGAAAAAGAATTAAATAAGCCAACAAACAAAGAAAATCGGAATAAGACAAAGTTGTATACATAAAAAAGCACATAAATGGTGTTTACACACAGTCCTTCCAATCATTCTCATTATACTGTTTGTTATATCATTATTTTTTCACAGGCTTATACTATATAGTATCTTTTCTTTCTCATCTATATACAGTTCTATTAGTCATTTTCTTCACAAATATCAATCAATTTCTGCTAATATAGAGTTGTTTGTACAATAAAGTTTTAAGTAATCTTTAAATATAATCCAATCTCTAAATGTTTTCTCTTTTGATAATCCTCTAGCTGATCCCGTCAGTTTTGCTAATTGTAGGTATTCTAACATAAGTATCTGCCATGAGATGCTTTTTCAAAGGCATTGGGTTAGCCAAATTTCAGTAGTAAAATTCATGTGTCTGTTCTGTTTTGTGTCTGGTGCCCATGACATTGATGATGATGAATAAGTAGAACTCCGATAACTCTCCTCTCGTGCATTCAAAGTACACATGAGGGGAATGGCAAGGCTGTGCAGGCTAGCCCTCTCCTTTCCCCACCAAACCCAGGGTAGATGCAGGGCCGGATGTAGGTTTGATGAGGCCCTAAGCTACTGAAGGTAATGGGACCCTTTATGTGTCCAGCTGTCCTTTATCTGCAACAAATTGTCACTGTTTTTTGTGTGGAATATATGCTATACAGTGGTGCCCCGCTAGACGAAAAACTCGCTAGACGAAAAACTCGCTAGACGAACGCATTCGTCTAGCGGAAGGCTGCCCTGCAAGACGAATTTGTCTATGGGGCTGCCTCGCAAGACAAACATTTTTCCGATTTTTTTTTCGTCTAGCGAAAACCACGGTTTACATTGCCGCTTCGCTAGACGAAAAACCTGCTAGATGAAAAAACTCACAGAACGAATTATTTTCGTCTAGCGGGGCACTACTGTATGGTAATTTATGGACCTAATAGGTATCTAAAGCCATTTGCACATAACAAAATAGGTATTTTATCAAAGTATTTGTTAAACTGAAATACAATTAAGAAGTATATTAATAGTGAAATACAATTAAGAAGAAGTATATTACTAGTGAAATAATTATTAAACTCTAACTTAAAATGATTTTTTATTCATGTATATCCAGTCTTTTTTTTCTTCTTCTTCCAAAAAATGGGAGCTCCAAAGAGAGAGGGGCCCTAAGCTATAGCTTGTTTAGCTTATACGTAAATCCAGTACTGGGCAGATGCTTTCAAATGCACATCATAAGCATCTCTTAGTGCACATTTAAGTATCATGGATATCGTAAAAGGACAGCCAATTGTTAGTTATTTAATCAATTATTTTCATATTTCCACTGTGTCATATTTATTGATTTATTGCCTCAAGTGACAAAATTATTGGATGGGCAACAGGTACTAACACCTTGATTTGGAAGGGGGGTGCCAGTTACTGCTTTGCCTTAGGTAGTGAAATGTCTTGGGTAGGTGAGCTTCTTTGAGGAGATTTTTCCATAACTAAGACCACACAACAGAAAAGGCCTAGTAGTCACCCACCATTACTGTTCACCATTGGGTTACCTCAATAAGGATTTCTAAAGGAGGCTCCCAAGTTCTTAAAGGCAAACCTACGGGTCAGAATCTGGAAAGGGGCCTTTTTATCTGAGAGTTTCCTTTCCCCCTGCTTTATTTTTCCTGTTTTAGAAGCTGAGCAACCATTGCTGAACTACACTGGTGGCGGCGACAACTGACAGGAGGGAAAGCCCTCCACCACCTGTGCTGTTGTGCCACCATTTTATAACACTTTCTTCCTTCTTCAAAGAAAATTAGGTCAGTATGTAAAATATTACAGTGTTGCCCCGCTAGACGAAAATAATTCGTTCTGCGAATATTTTCGTCTAGCGAAGCAGCAATGTAACCGCGGTTTTCGCTAGACAAAAAAAAAAAAGACAAAAAAGTTTCGTCTTGCGAGGCAGCCCCATAGACTTTTTCAACTCACAGGGCAGCCTCCCGCTAGACGAATGCCTTTGTCTAGCGAGTTTTTCGTCTAGCGAAGCATTCGTCTAGCGGGGCACCACTGTAATTAAAAAGCTAGGTCTTAGAGAACTTAAGAACCTAAGACGAGTCTGCTGGATCAGGCCAATGGCATAATGTCTCTGACAGTGAGGTAGAACATAGCTTCCATGGTTAGTAACCATTGCTGTGTGCTTCTGCCTCTTTAGCAACAGAACATAGAGGGGGGAGAGGGGGAGGGAGCATTCTTCCAGACAACCTATTTATTGAGCCAGTGTGGTGTACTGGTTAGAGTGTTGGACTAAGACCTGGGGAACCAGGGTTCAAATCTCCACTTGACATGAAGCTCATTGGGTGACCTTTGGCCAGTTACTGTCTCTCGGTCTAACCTACCTCACAGGGTAGCTGTGGGGATTCACTGAGGAGGACAAAAATAATATTTGTTGCCCCAGCCACTCCATGTATGCTACCTTGAGCTCTTTTGAGGAAAAGGTGGGGTATAAATGCAATAAATAAATAATCTGATTTGCTTGAACAATGTTTACGTGAAGGTTAGACTATGATCTTTACTGAGCATTCATTCTCTCTCTCTTTTTTTTTTTTTTTGCAGGGACGTTATATGACAACCAGCATTGATCCTGAATTCATCCTGATTTGTTTTGCAGTGGTTGTTGTACATCTTCCCGTTAATCATTTGTTCATCCCAAACTTTTCAGTGTGTTTCTCCATCACCTTCCCACAAATACATATATATATATTTAAATGCATTTGTGGCACCAGCATGATAGGGTGGTTTAATCCATATTCATTGAGTAAACCTAAATTTCTCATATGAGTTCCCACAAAGTACAGAGAGCCTGGAGATGAAGGGGGAAAGGGAAAAGGAAGGATTGGTATGCCTGAGTGAGACATTGGAGAGGAAAACAAATTGAATATACTGTTGCTGAATGATTTTCCTGTGGGCGGTTGTGCTTTGGTTGGTGGAGGGTTTTTGTTTTGTTTTGTTTTTGAGCTTGTATTCTTCCCTTTATTTTCTGTATCACTGAGCTCATTACTTTTAACTCTAGATAGATTTCCTGGTAAAACACAATGTATTTCTTCAGCAGCCATAAACTGTGTGGAGCTGCTTAAATTAAAGATCAATAAAAAATTACAGGAGGAGAAAAGAAAATGTATCATAAATAAAAGAGAGAGATGCTCGAAAAAAATGCTGTGCAATTAAACACAATGAAAATCTGAAATGAAATTAAATTTTGTTGTAATACATTTCCCATTCTTTTCTTCAAGAAAATTACCTCAGAAGTGGAAGGGATTTCTCTTCCCCTCCCCCTCCCCACGTAATTTAAATGTTAAGCGGCCAGATGTGTGTCTCATGCTTGAAGAGTTGAAGCTTTGCATTATTTAGCATATTAAGATTCACAGAATTTAAAAAAGGCTTCCTTTATTGCCTGAAGGTTCTAATTAAGTAAACCTTAGCTTGGTACATTTAAAACTTGCAATACAAGAGATTTTGCTTCTTTCTTGGATTTTTCTTTCTGTTCTTTCTACAGGCACATCAGTATAATAAATGTGGAAAATACTTAAGATGCTATAATTTTTCTTTGGCTTGAGGAATTAAACCTATCTATTACTTTAAGAAGATTTTAATAGGGCCAGCAATCAGAAAGACATCTAACGGCTCCAGACTACTTTTTTATCATAGGAGTTTTTCATAGTTGCTAGAGAGGAAATGTGGCTTATAAAATTCTATGTAAAAATTCCCTCTCAAATACACACTACTACAGTATTCAGCAAATTAGCCCCATGGAAAAAAGAGAGAATTGCACATTTTGTCTCTGCTAAACTGCATTCTCTCTTTTTTTATAACATTTTATAATTGACCGCAAAATGCTATAAAGTGCTAATTAGATGCCCTATCAACTATGAGATGATGGAAGGAGTAGAACAGCTGCACTAGAAATTGTAATTAAAATGAAAATCCCACTGACAAGTCTAGGGACAATTATAAACCATACCCAAACATAAATATTTCTGCTTTCTTAGAAAAACAATAGGGGGAAAGATCCAACATTGCCACTTTGCTGTAATTATTTTATTTAGTAAGTCAGCTCCAAAATCATTACATTCTTTGGCCTCCTGCATTTTCTTAAACCCACTGATTTTACAAGATTAAAAGCAGATTTCAGATTATCAGGTAAAAGGGCATGGTACAGTCCTTTGAGGACTGCACCATTCCAGAATGCATCTTGAGCTATGATGGGAGACAAGGGAGTGGCACTTTATTGGTTCTCCTGGACATCTCAGTGTCTTTTGATACAACTGAACCACGGTAACCTTCTGGAACAGCTATCCAAGTTGGGAGTTGGGACTTGGGGCACTGTTTTGCGGTGGCTCCATTCTTAACTGAACAGTTGCCGCCAGAAAATGGTGCCGGGGGATTTGTGTTTGGTCCCTTGGGGTTCCACAAGGACAATCTTATTCTTCATCCTATTTAATATCCACAAGAACCTGCTGGGTGGGGACATCTGGAGTTTGAAGCATGCTGTCACCAATATGTGGATGACACACAACTCTATTTCTCCCTTTTTTCTCTCCATCAGATACAGTTGTGGATGTTCTAAGGCAGGTGCCTGTCTACAGAAATGGACTGGTTGAGCACCAACAAGCTGAGGCTCAAGGCAAACAAGATGAAGATGCTGTTTGTAGATGGTTCCTTGGTCCAGATCGGATCTAGAGAGGGTTGCACATTTGGAGCTACATCCACCATTGTCCCTGGAGGCAAAAGTAGCCTATGTTGCATGAAATTCACTTTGCCACCTTAGTCTGGTGCCCCAGGTACATCCCTATCTGGATGGGGATATCCTAGCATCAGTAAACTATGTTCTGGAAACCTCCTGTCTAGATTACTGCAATGTTTTATATGTGAGGTTGCCTTTGAAGGTGGTCCAGAAAGTTCAGCAGGTGCAGAATCTGGCTGCATATTTACTACCAAAGATTCACAACCTACCACACCTGTCTTTGCATGCCCTGACTGCCAGTGCATTTCCAGGCCAAATTCAAGGTGATAACATTAACTCATAGAGCCTAACGCAGCTTCAGGACCCTAGTACCTCAAAGAATGCCTCTTCCCATATAAGCCTACTTAGATATCAAGATCATATACAGAGACTCTTCTTAGGAGGCCTCCTCCATTGGAAGAGTGGAGGATGACAATGAGGGGAAAGGACCTTTTCGGTGGTGGCTCCCTGACTACACAATGCTCTCCCCAGGGAAGCTCACCTGGTGCCTTCTGTGGCAGTTTTTTTGGCACCAAGCAAAGTCTCTCCCGCCTTAGTCTTTTTGGTTTTTTAGCAGTTTTGTTAGTTTTAACAGTGACACTTTTTAAGGGCTTTGGAGTTAACATTTTTTCTTCTGCTGACAGTTTTTAAATGTTGCTTCTTGGAGATGTAATTTGGATGGGGAAACAGATAGTTATTATGATTTTTTTTAGATTTATATACTGCCCTTCATCATACGTTCTCAGGGCAGTTCACAGAATAAAATACAGGATAAAAACAAGTAAATAAGTAAAACAAAACAGCAAAACAATACCCCCTCCTCCTTCTCACAGACACATTTAAAAGGCTGTAGAATATTAATCAGCCAAAGGCCTGGTTGAAAAAGAACTTTTTTGCCTGGCGCCTAAAATATATATAATGAAGGCACCAGGCAAACCACTAGTGTTCTTATGTAATTTTGTTTATGGATTGTTTTTATTGTATTTCCTATTTTGTATGTTGCAATTCGCCTAGGAGCTCAAGGTGACACACACATTTTAAAATAATAACAATAATTGTTGCTGCTGCTGCTTCTGTTGTTGTTTCCTTGCGTTGGGGATTTTGTTATGTCATGTGTACACCGGGCTCTTATTAGAGAACAGTTTCTAGAAAACAGGCTAGAGCAACTGAAATGACAAGACACCAATTTCTTTCGCGACATAAATAAAATGATATTATCTGCCCGAACCCAAGACCCTACCCATGCACAATCTATCTAGGCATGGGGGAAATGGAGGACGCAAACTCCTTTATTTCAGCAAATGTCACTGACCCCTTTGAAACACTGCCTATAAGGAATTATTGATAGGAGCAGCTTCTGGCGTTTTATCAAGTAATTACGTTTACATCCTATATATACAGCAGACACAGGGAAGCATGCTGCATGCTGGAAGCCATAGCCCCATTGAAGTTGTATAGAATGGGAAGTGGAATAAGGAAAAGCCTGCTGCATTTCCACAGCAATTGCTTCATAAGTCAGCTAGTGAGCATAAATGTCATCTCTCCTAGGGCCTTTCCGGCTGATACAAGCTTCATACTCCCCTCTTAGCTCCCTTTGAACATGAGATCCATTCCAGAACCAGCAATGTGACCCAACGTCCTGAATGAAGCCCACAAGCCATGTCTGGTGGCTCACTGGAGTACGGAGCGGATCAGTTGTCAACCTATTTCTGTCCCATGCTAATTTCACGTATGCACATAAAACCAGCTCTGTCTTGTTCCATTTGTGGGTGAATGTTTTTTTGGGGAGGGGGGTCCTAAAAAATCCACTGGGTTGTACCCTCATTTCGCTCACTCACTCACTTCCCAAAAAAATTACAAGGCAGTCTGAGTTGTGCCTCTTTCTTTCTTTCAACATTTTACAGCTGCTTGGAATAGCTAGTAAATCCACCATGGTCGCACAATTAAAAGAAACTTTTTTAAAAAAAAAATGCTCCCTGGAAGTAAGCATACATCATAATGTGGAGTGTCACTTCCTGGGAGCATTTTTTTTTAAGCCACAGAGGAAGTATTAGCTGCTCTAAGCAGCTGTAAAAGGTTAGCAGAAGGAAGCCCTCGGACCACTCCTCATAAGTACAGGACAGGCCTAAAGGCATGGATCCGTTTATGGATTTGGTGGCATAATCTGCAAATTTGTGTTCTGATCCACACACACAGAGAAACAGTACAATAGTTTGGAAAAGTATTTTCCCATGGCTGCTGGAAGATGAGAGTTTATTCCGTTCATCTGAGCTGCAAAATGATTTTAGGATCGTGAATAAGGCAGGCCATTTGGGGAAGGAGACCTCTGTTGGCAAAGAGATGCTGCTAATTATACTGGTGTGGGGAGAGAAAGGGGAGAGCGGGAGACATCATGATCTGCAAATATAAACCGCCAAATAAAATGCAAAGGGGTGTAAAAATGTCGTAGAAACACCACCTCTAATCTGATGTTGTCAGTACACTCCACACACACCTTGTAATTGCAAACACATTGAGCCTAGACACACACACACACACACACACACACACACAGTGTTTTAGAGAGCAGCACGGCCTTTCTGTACCTTTTCTGCAGGGCTCTGTTTGATCCTTCACATTTGATTTAAACTTGTCCGTGGCTTCGCCTGCCTAGTGAAATAATTGACAGACGGTATCGTTGGGGGTGTGGAGATGTGTGTTTTCGTAATCGAAAGACATATGCAAAGCAAATCTATTTTCAAAGTGTTAGCAAATTATCCGGAGCGATAAAAGCTCTGACCTGCTGGAAACATTTCAAGAGCTGGTCCTTTCTTTTCGTCCGAGTTTCTTTTGACACGCACCGTTCCCAACCTTCTGCAGCATTAAACTGCTTTCCCACTTCCTTTTCAACAGTGGGAATACTTCCCTTATGGGTGTCAGAATCTCTCGGAGAGGTCAAGGGTTGCCCTGCGGAGGAAATAACAAGCTGTGAAATGTAAAAGAACAATTCCTTCCACATGTTCCCTTGCTCCGAGAACAGCAAAGTACTGTCAGCCACCATCACTTCGGGATGGCCCAGGCCCTTGCAAAACAGCTCTGTCAAAACAAATTTACCATTAAAAGACCCGCGCAACTCTTTAAAGCTTTTTACTACCCCTCCAGTAGATGAGAACGTTGTTCACTCAAACCAAATGGGGTGCATTAAAAGTGAGGCCACCAGAGAAAGAAGAGCCATGGCATGGTCCAGCTAAAGCGAATGAGGTGTGTGTACACATGGATGTAAATGCATTGTTTTAATTTGCAATGGGCAGCATGTGCTTCCCTTAAAATGGAACACTTTGGCTGGTTTGTTTGCTCAAAAAACAATGACATGTCACAGGAAGTTTCCACATGGGGGCTTTATCCCACAAAAGGGTTGTTCAGATCCAATGTTTCTGTGTTTCTGTGTATGTGATTAGCTTCCATAGTTTCCATTCCCCCCCCCCAATCATGGATCTTCGTTGCTATTCTTGCCACTTGCCATCCACTCCAGTGGGTGGAGCTTGGTGGAAGGCTTCATCTCTGCTGTGTTTGTCTTCCCTTTCCCATAGTCACTCCTCTCACACCTTCCACTTCCTTGTGGTCTCTTCCATCTCTATGATTCTATGAAATTGGGAGAAAATGCTTATAAAATGTGCACATTAGTCAAAACCGTATGCAAAAATGTGTTTATTGGGAGAAATTTGCACTAAAAGGCTGGAGGTAAATTCCTGAGGATTTTAATCACTAAAATCTGCAAATTGCTGCAGAAACGTGGAGAGCTGAATTCATCCACCCTTACACCCCTCATCTCTAGGCACTCATCTAGGGTTTCCAGGTCCAGTTCCAAACACTTGGGGGGGTGGGTTTGCGCCACTGCTTTCCCCATGAAAACCCGCTGCAGAAAACCCAAATTTCTGTTTGCTCCAAGCAATAAATATCAGGTTTTCCTGTGGAAAGTAACAAGGGAGGGAAAGAGTGCTTTGACAGGGACCAGGAAACAAAAAGTGCAGAGCAAAAGGTAAGTGTTCATAACCCCTCAGACTGAAAAAGAGAGAGAGAGAGAGAGAAACTGTACCAAACAGAAACTGACCGAAACTGTGTCCACTCCTATTTTCTACACATGTCACACTCAACCTAATGACATATATTTCTCCAGCATAAATTGTTGGGCTGGATTTGTGTCTGTTAGTTTATTAAACATGTGGTGAGAGAAATCAACTTCTGCTAAATCACCTCCTTGCTTTTGTGTTGGTTCTCTATTTTCCCTGCTACTTGCTTGCAGTTTAATTGGATAGACATGCTTTCAGATTTCAACAGGAAGGAACAACAGGGAGACGCATCTGACAGTAGCGTTACTCATGTTATGATAAATGCATCACCTGACGGAATTTGAATCAGAGATCAAAAGGTGCTCAGACTTGAGAACACGCGCAAAGTGGATTATTCGAACATCTTCCTCCTTGCAAAACACCACATTACTTTTTCAGGTATAGAATCTCTCTCCACCCGCCACTGCCAACTTTCAAGTGTGAATGAGCTGTCAATGTCTTTTTCACAACCAAGACACCTGCTATTAGAATCTAGTCTGGGGCCCATGTTGAATTTCACAAAAAGGCTGCCGTCAGATTGTGTTGTGTCTTGATAAGAAATGAATAATCACCACTCCGCTCCTTACATTAAACATTACCTTGTGGTGTTTTTTTTTTAATCATTTTCCTGAATGATCTGCTTTGCTTCTCTTTAAACATGATAGCTTTCTGATGTTTTATTTATTGTTTATGACTTTTGTTATGTACTTTTTCATGTTGCAAGCCTCCTTGAACATGGTTTGAACTGTGGAAAGGCAGCACACAAATAAGATCATGTAGGTACAGTATCAAAATATGTTTTCCGCCAGCATTATGAAACGTATTATATAGTGACTAGTGGTTTAAGCCCATTAAAATAATGGGCGCTAGAACATACGTGGTAAACATGCATGCTTACTCAGGAGTAAACAATGGGACTTAACTGCAGGTAAGCATACATGGGATTTTCTATCACGCAGTGCCTGCAAGCCTATGCACACTTACAAAGGAGTAAGCCTCATTTGAACGCACTGGGATTTCCGAGGAAGCCTGCATATGAGCAGACTGCAGCGCTATGAAATTTTGTATTTAATTACCAGCTGAGCAATATGCCTCCCTTGAGGGCGCAGAGACCCACCCAGCCACCTTTGAGTGCAAAAAGGGGCTCCCCATATGCCTTTCAATTCGAGAACTACAGCCCCCACAACCCCTTGCGCCAGCGTGGAACGCTTCGGGAGGCCGGGGTCCTCCACTCCCATGGCTTTCCCACCGCGGCTGCCTGTGGTGCCGCCTGCTTCCCTTTCTCTTCATGTCCTCTCCGAAACAGCCTCCAGCGCGGGAAGGCTGTGCGCGCAGCCCCGGTGAATTTATCCAGAAAAAAGTTGGAGTAATCCAAATTATGATGCGGCATGACACATGTGATGCTCTTGTGATGTTCCCAGTGCTTTTTTTCTTGGGGGGGGGAATGCAGGGGTACGCATACCCCTAAACATTTTGTGAATCTAAGTTTGGCCTCGTTGAGGGGCAGTATTTCAATATGAGTGGAAAAATATGAGTACCCCTAAACATTTTTTTTTTTTTTAGAAAAAAAGCACCGGGCTGTTCTAACACCTCAGCAAATCTTGTTAAAGACTATAAGCACCCTCCTCATTTGCAAGAGACTTTTCTTACGTTTTCTGATTTGTGTCTCAGCATTAGCAAAGTTTTATGTTGTGTCCTAATAGATTAAATACAGTATTTATAAGATCTATCAATGGGCAACAGCTTGCTGCAGATCATAAATGCATTTGTTCTGTTGGAAATGGCAACGCTGTACATTTTGTCACGTGGTCCCCAGTTCCCTAAGGTTTGCTCCTTTAATTGTAAATAGCCAGAAAGTCATCAAGCTGGTGTTTAATAAACTTTTAATTTGAAATGGATTACCACATGTTGTGTTTGTTTGCCTATTATTAAATCTCTTAGCAACATATCACCAGCAGAAACAGCATACTGTAGCACGGCACTGATATATATTAGAAAACAAACCCACGGGGAGATATTAACAGCTAATAATATCTTTAAAGAAGGCTCCAAGTAAATAAATAAATACAAATGATAAAGAAAATTATTCTGAAGGATTTCTGTTGTGTCAGTGGTTGCAAGCTGGGTGTGTGTGTGTGTGTGTAAGGCTTCAACGTTCAGCACACCTTACCTTTTGCTATGCACAAATGCACATGGATGTCAGTCACAGAATTATCTTACGGTGCTGTGCATCTATATCTGCACATTTACATGGCATAGTGTGACATATGCAATACATACACATGTACTTTCAGGGAAGGATTATATATCTAATTAGGAAAATATTCTGATTAAAGGTCTTTGAAAGCCAGCTCCTGGGTTAGAAAACAGCAAGAACCCCCTCTCTCACACACACAACCTCATTTCAGACTATCCCTGTTTGGTTCCTGGTGTTATTGGAGCACACTCTGAGCATGAGCATTCAGACTTTGACAGATGGGATGTTGGGAGCTGACAATTAAACAAATATCATACGGCATAAATACATGAGTTTCAAAACTAGGGCATTTATGGGCTAATGTAGACATAATAAAGCATGCAGACCCTGATGCCTACTGAAACTGCCCTTGGGTATTTTATGGTGGCAATTCCCCCCCCCCACTGTCAAATTCATGGACATGTCATGGCCTTCATATCCAATGATTTCCCCAACCTGATGTCCTCCAGATGTTTTGGACTACAACTCCCATCATCCCAGACCATTGACCATGCTGGTGGGGGCTGAGGGAAGTTGTAGTCCCTGGAAGGAACCAGGTTGGGGAAGGCTGACCTCGATCAAGAAAGGGAACCTGGTGTTTCCAGATGTTGCTGGTCTAGAACTTTCATCAGCCACTGCCTGCACTGGCTGGGTTGATGGTAGCTGGGCTTCAGCAACATCTAGAGGACATCAGGTTTCCCATTCCCATCCTTGATCATCTTACCACTTGGATGGAGCTTGTCACTCAACTGAGAATGGTGCTTTCTACCACAGCAGATGTGGCTCCCTTCTTTGCATGGCTGAGGCGCTATCCATGGAAAAGGAGAGGCTGCCTTTATAGTGCAGACAATTATCCATGTCTTCCTTACTCTCTGAGCACTAAATAAGTGAAAAGCTGGAGTCGGTCAAACTTTCTAACATCCAACATTGAGTGAAGGTGGAAGAGAATTTTTAAAATATGAAAACCAAGGTGATGTGCCCCTCACAATAAATGATATCTGATATGTTTTCTGTTTCCTGAGGGATATTGATTTATTTAAAAACAAAAAACAAAGAGTATCTAACCTTGAAGTGAGGCAAAAGAACATATTGAACGGCAGTGTGGTAGGCATGAACTTTTTGGTCCATTATCTTGTAGTCCGCCTGTTGTTTCCTTCTTCAAGACTCTATCCTTCTCAGCAATGCTTGAATATGCAAGGTCTGAAGAGAGCTGTAGGGCTGCCTCATATTTGTTCTGCTCATCTGAATACCGCGGTAGTTTAATTATCTGATAAGAGAAAACCCTGTTATATGAATAGGTCAGCCATATGCAAAATTATTCTTCTAATATTCTCAAACTTTCAATCAAAAAGGTTGATCTACAATTCTGTGGAAACGCCCACTGCAGGGGTCCGCCAGTCATTAGTTTCTTCTTAATTCACATAATTCCTGTTCTAAATGCTCTCAGTGTGCAGTGCAATAATTTAAAGACACAACTGTCCGTCAATTTGCGAATCCAACGATCCAATTATTCCCCCACAGCCACAAGCCTCAATGGGTCCTTTAAAACTGACTTTGAAGTTCAAATATGAAAGCAATTTTCAAGTCTTACAGTTTTAAATACTGCATTGCAGCCTAATATAGCCACAACATATTTTCAACAGGGCTTTGGTTTCTGAACAAGTTGCCTTCCCCTGGTGTAAAAGCTGAGAAAGATGGACTTTCATCAAGGTCTACTGCTGAAGCATATCCCTTCCACCATTGCTGTAAGAAAGAAACTGTTTCACATGAATGTTGCTTTTCAACCTTAAAATAACATTAAAGCTATATTATAGCAAATAGGTACTGTAGGTAGATTTGCTGTAAGCATAAAAATTGCATCCTTAGGGTGGATGCAGATTAGGAATGCTGCTTCCTACAAACCTGGAAATAGAGGTTGCACAGCCAGTGATCCAAGTCAGAAGAAATCCATTTTTCAATTTTTTGGAACCTATCAATTTTAGAGTTGTAGTGGCCTCTGAGGAAAGGACATTTAAACTTCCCATCCACTGTGTCCAAATTATTATTGCACAAAGGAAATGCTCCCCAGCCCACAACTCTGTCAATGCAAGTACTGGTCCCGCGAAGGAGAAAGAGTTCAAAGAGAAGTATCTCCCCAGGCTTCCCATCCTTTCTGGCTGGAACATCCTATTGGAAAGAGGAAGAATCAACGATATGCATATTTGGAAGAATGCCAACATAGTTTCAGAAAGGTTTTGAAAACAATGTCAGATAATAGCAGACATAAATTTGAGGGGGTAAATGTAAGCAAGTTCTTCTAAATCAAATCCTGAAAACTTTCTCAAGGAGCTTCCAAACTGATGCTGTTTCCAGGTAGGATTCCATCAGATACCAGTAAATTCAGGTCGTGCAATTTGAGTTGACTGGGAGCTCTTGTGCAACAAACCCACTTCCCCAAAAAAAGATTCAAAATTTTGTCATAAGTGATGGGGAAATGCACTGAAAAGTGTAGGATAACACTTGCTGGACGGATGCTCACTAAACATCACCCAGCCTTCCAGTAAACAAATCAGGATGAATTTTCAATCAGCAGGTTCTCTGGAAGGGGCAATCATTAGACCATTTTAATTCTATTTTATTTCTGAATGAAATATATTTTTTTTAAAAATTAAAAAGGTCCAGTAGCACCTCAGAGACCAACTAAGTCTGTTCTTGGTATAATTATTCATTATTTCTAAATGCTTTCAATTGTGGATATTGCAGAAAAGTCTAAAAATATTGACAGGGCAGTTATCAGAAATCATTTGATAGCAATACTGATTTTGTTTCACCTCTAAATGGCACAGTATGTTGCTTCTCTTTCCTTCCTCCTGCCACTTTCAGTCAAAAGAACCTAAAACAGCAGCTTCAAAGTGCTTGGTGCAAGCAGGAGCTGCTTGTTGCCTTCCCTTTCAAGAAGCTGTCCACATGTGCAAGGGGCATGGAAGTGTGTGGCTTAATTATTCCATGGCATTGAAAAAAGAAGCTACCTTACACCAAGTCAGACAATTGGTCTATCTAGAGCAGGCTTCCTCAAAACCTCAGTTTTGAGACTACAATTCCCATCATCCCTGACCACTGGTCCTGCTAGCTAGGGATCATGGGAGTTGTAGGCCAAAAAAACATCTGGAGGGGTGAGGTTGGGGAAGCCTGATCTAGCTCAATCATGTCTACATTGACTGACAGCAGTTCTCCGGGGCTTCAGAATGGCAACATTGAAGATGCAGGGGATTGAATCTAGGGCCCCCTGCATGCAAAATAGGTGTGCTACCACTAAGCTAAAAGCACATTGACAGAAGTGTACCTAGGTATCATGGACTGATTGGATGCAGAGGAATTGTGGGAGGAACCAGCAGGGGGACCCAAGGGAAGAAGGCTCAGAGCTTTCTGGTGGTGGGATGACAATGAGTGGTCAGAGGGAGAAGACTGGGAAGAGGATGTGTTGGAACCTGAGGAGATAACAGGGTTTAGTGAGCAGGGGGGGGGGGCTGTGGCAGGGAGGAGTCCAGAATCAGAAGCAGGAGAGGTGGGATGCCAAAAGGCAGAGATGAGTCTGGCTGGTGAAGAAGCACATGTGCCTCCCTGTGACAAGCTCCCCTCCTTCTTAGTCTCCCAGAACTAGAAAAGGCATGCAGAGGGTGGAGGAGGTTAGCCTCATGCAGGAACAGTCTCAGATTGCTTGGGGAAAACCTTGGTGAGGCAGGTACGTAGATTTCTGTGGCGAGGTAGGGACCTTTACTTTCAGTAACTGCGCTATGGGGCCAAGACCTGCCAGAGGTGAGCTGCTGTACTCCTTAGGCCTGACACTCCTGTGCAGATTCTGGGTTTTGTTTTTTGCTAATAAAGAGTTAATCCCAATGTGCTTAGTGTGATTACAGTGGTACCTCTAGTTGCGAACACCTCTGGATACGAATGCTTCAGGCTACGCACGCGGCAAACTTGGAAGTAACGGAAAGGTTTCCGCCACATGCGCAGAAGTGGGCTACCACTGTGCGCACATGCGCAGAACATGCGCCTCTGGGTGTGAATGTTTTGGGGTAAGAACGGACCCCGGAACAAATTAAATTCATATCCAGAGGTACCACTGTACTGCTGGATTGCTTCTGTCACTAGGCTCCCTTGTGCCCTTAGCAAGGAGATGTTGGCGCCCAGAACAGCAGAGGAGTGGCCCGGGGAGATTGCGGACAGGCTTCTAGCCACTTCAAGCCAGAGTGGAGAAGCACAATTTTTGTGCCCCCACTCGCCCTCGCGTCTGCACCCTTGGCGGAAGCTAATCTACCTAACCCCTAGGTACCCCCCTACACATTGAAGCTCCCTCGTTGAGCTTTGGATTCCGGCCATTTGACAGAGCAGCAGAAACAGCATTTTCAGATAATCGAATGGTTATACTTGCATGGCTTCAGTTGGGGGGGGGGGGAATGCAACTAAGCACTGATAACAGGGGAGAACAACATTTCAAGGTTCCTTTCTTTTCAAAGTGTATACACAGTGTCACTCCTGTGTATAGGCTTACTTTACATGAATGGTTTGTGAACGCTTAAGATGAAACAGAAGCACCCGCTGAACAATGCCATAACCCTGTAGCAGCTGCTCCTAAGCCATTGACAGGATCGAGTTTCATTTAAACCAGATTTACCATTTTTCAATAAATAACCCATGGGGAAGTTAAAAAACATTAGTTATCAAATTACTGACAGAATATGCCCCTTATCAAGGCATTTGGCTACTTGGGTCCCAGGCTCATGCGTGCAACAAGTTCCATTTAAACTCGGCATGTGCTTCTTCGTTGATTTCAGTGGAGGAATGGATCGCACGTTCCCTCTTCTCAAATAAAGTTAGCAAAGATATTTCCTTATATTTCTGGGAGTAAGGGGGGGAGATAAGGAGAAGTAGTGGGCTCATTCTAAGCACATGTTCCTCCACTCAGAATTATCATCCCTTCACTAGTTCATCTTTCTTGTCTGTCTTACTAACTAACTTCTCCTATGCAGTTACAGAAACCTGGATTAAATTAGCCTTAAGTATTTTTTCAGCCCTAAACCCCAGTTTATGCTCCATTTATTCATGTTCAAAAGTCTCCTCAAATTATGCACCAGCAACTGAAAAGAAAGACATTCAATTCCTTCCTTGCTTTGTACTGAATAGCACTGCGTTTAATTGAATTAAAAGATATTGAGCTAAGAATCATCTCTTGATACTATTTCTGAAATCAACAGCTTTATATTAATTTTGTTGTCATAATATATTTTACTTCCCCATATGCCACTGCATTACAACATGGAAATGCTCAAGAGAGAGAATGAGGTCTATTTGAATATTTCAAATTAGCAGGTTCAGTTGGGGGATTTTTTTATGTGTGCCACCAAGAAGTCCAACTTGCTCTTGGGTTTTTTGTGGCTAAAAGAGAGATAAATCTATACTTTTTTTCTTTGTTTTCTTTCTACCCCCCCCCCCAAAGGAGCTGAACTTCAGAGAGTACTGCACAAAGCCCATTATTTTTACAGTCCCAAAATGACAAAGCCCCAGCACACATAATGATGTGATTTTTTTTGAACATCTGCTATACAATTAGATCAGCATCTACCAAGTCCCAAAACTATATAGCATAACAATACAATCAAATTTCAATATTACTGAATTTGTGGCCAATTGCTCCTTGTCAATAAAATCTTTATTTTAATGCCTCTAAAAATCATCTTTGTGGGACCATATTCTTTGTAAGTCAAGTGCAAACAAATGCGAACAAACAAGATGAGGTAGCTATAATTTCCATGAACACAGCATTGATTATTAAACAAAGCTCTGTCCAGACCTTATTGCATGAGGGAAATGCTAAAGAATAAGAGTTAAATGGAAGAAAAGGCAAAGGAAAAAGAAGTAAGCATGGGTGAAATCAAACATGAATTCAATTCACTAAATATTTCCATGCATATAGGATGGAAGGAAAGCTTGGGTGGCAGTTGTCCAGGGTTTTAGGTAGGGGCTCTCCCAGTGCTATCTTCAGGCACAAGGGATGAAATCTGAGGCCTTCTACACACAAAGCTCACTGAGGTACATATTCAGTATGGTAATTGAATTCACTGAAACTGTAAATGCTTGTAGGCATTACTATGTGTTGAAATTTGGTTGGTTGGTAACTGAATCCCAGAGAGTTCTCTAGTAGTTCTCATGTGACTCACTAACGTTGGTCACTTGGGAAGTATCTAGTGAAGGAGAGACCCCATTTTATGCGAAGCAAGATGGCTGTGTTTTATAATCCACTGTGAACACTGCTAAGTGGAATGGAGTGTTGGAGTGCTTCTTCTCTGTTTGGAAGAAAGAGCAAAACTGCAGGAGAAGGTGAAAGTGGGAATCATAGGAGCTGCAAGGTATGGCCTAACTGAGATACAGAAGGCTGAGTGATGAGCTCTGAAAAGGGAGGAAAATACAGTTGTTTGGAAGTTTTGAGGTTAGAAGAAGAGACTGTAAGCCCATGCTTGGGTAAGCATGATTACTGTAAATTGTTGTGTGTTGTTGTTTAGTCATTTAGTAGTGTCTGAATCTTCATGACCCCATGGACCAGAGCACGCCAGACACTCCTGTCTTCCATTGCCTCCCACAGTTTGGTCAAATATTGACTGTAAATATTATGTTTGAATACATCATCATCTGCAAGTAATGTTTCTGAATGTTAAAGTCTGGACATTGGTTTGATTTCCAAAGAAGGGTGTCCATCATATATATGATTTGAGCTTCTTAGCTACGATTTCGCTACCCTTACTTCAACAGTACAACCCTTCCTTGTTGCAGAAGCATCTCCCACGTCACATATAGTTCAACTCTGACACAGCTGCAAGTGCAGAAACATTCTCAAGACCATCATGGCATAAGAGCCAACCCTCTTCTCAGCAGTGGGGACAAATGCCTCATAGGTCCAAACATTGCTTCTGTGTCGGAATACGTTTCACGGATCAGCCATGGATTCATATTTATTTGGTTATTTAATGAGGTTTTCGAGATCTACTTTTGGTATAACTACGCGCAAAAGCGAAAGTGAAAGCATGAATGAATAGTGTGGTTCACTTATGAGATTAATCCGCCTTTATTTTATAGTTCCGGTCATGTTCAAAGTTGTTAATGAGCGTTAAACTTGCTTCCCGCCTTTTTGGAGGGCAGCAACAGTGATTTTATTGGTTGAGGCATTGATGATGATGTCACGTTTGTTCCCTAATAAAAGGCAGAGGCACCCCCGCTTAGGCACGTTTTTCCTTGGTTTCTTTGGTTTAGTCAGTCGACGTTCTTTTACCTTAGTTTAAGTTCAGGGTTTAGTTTAAGGGTATTGGGAGCGGGCTGGACGGGTTGGATGGGTTTTTCTTTAGTTAGAGTTAGATCGCGGAAGATCATTCGGTTTAGCCTTAGACAGGTTTCTTTTAGGTTTAGCCTAGGGCTAGATTCGCGGAAGATATTTCGGTTTTAGTGTTATTTAGCTAGCCTCGCGGAAGATTGGGCGCGCAGGGACTTTAAGCTTAGGTGAACTTAGCTTAGGGGACGAGCCTATGCGGGTTCTGCCGAAGCCACTAAAGATACAACCGGTGTCTGTCTTCCTTTGGGGTAAAAGGGGGGAGTAAAAGGTTTAAAGTAAAATTTTATTTTTCCTAAGTTGGTCCATCTATTCAGAGTCAGGGTATATTCTATTTCACGAGGCAACTTTTCACTAAGAAGGCAACTAGGAACTCATACACCTTCGGAGTCATCAATTGGCTTACTCAGCTTCCTTCGGATTGTGAGACTTGGCCGGCGACCGTGCTCAAAAGCACGCGGAACGCTGGCCGCTTTCCCCGCAACTGGTACCTCGTGCATGACTAGTTCAAGTTGTGCACGAGGAGCTCCAGCACCCAAACCCCGACACTTCTGCTTTATTCTCACAAAGTATTAGGTCATTAAAGCAGAATTTGCTGTAATCTCACGGGCAGTGCAATGGAAATGGGCAAGAGCACCATAAAAATATAACCCCTTGTCTTTTTTAGATAAAGGAAAATAATTGTTGCATCCTGTGTGCTTTAGCCTCCACATCTGGTGGCAATTGCCTTGCCCTCAAAACATCTGGTGCCAATATTTTTGTCTCTCTTCTATGACCAGCAGGGAGTAGCATTGCAAGGCATGGCTATTGTTAACCCTGACTGCATTATGGCCTTCATATCACTGGCCTCAGTTTCTCCTGAACTTTTATATCTAGATGCTAGCCTGGCCTCTCTGGAAAGGAGGAGACAGGAACAAGTGGGAAAAGAACAAAGATCAAAGCATGTTTTTATTTCTAACTAGAGCATGAGTTACATATGCAATATGTTAAAAGTTTGAAGATCTCTCAAAGGTTGAGGACTCAGGTCTATTAATCATCTACTTCTATATTTCTTTGGCTGCTATTTCTTGGATTAGTGGTATGAATGGTCCCACCCATTCAGAGGTTATTCAGTGAACAGATTATTATTGATAAATTCATTCTCTGGCTTAGGTATATTTGGTCAAAGAGGCTAGTTATTGTAAGTTATTATTGTAAGTTATAATGACATCACAACACTATGTGATGTCTGCTTTGGCCATGTGACATCACTGAGGGTAAGTGGGGGCAACGTTTTCCTGAGACCTGAATTTCTTGCCAAAAAGTAGAGTCATTTTTCGACACTGCAGAAAATGCAAAAGGGAGAACTGAATTCTACTTAATACTCATGACATTCTGAATATTGAAAAAACCAAAGCTTGAACTAGAGGTAAATATTTTTGCTTCGTGTAATTTTATAGATTTCCTAAATAAACTCTAGTCTGTCAGGAGTAATATTTTACTTCACCAGAACAAAATGTGAAACTGCTCATCACATAGGATCGTGTTATAAGCAGACCTTATAACACAATCCTATCCATGTCTACTCAGAGGTAAATCCCTCTAAGTTTAATGGGACTTACTCCAAGGTTAGTGAGTCCAGGACTGCAGCCTAAGTATTTCTGAGTTTTAAAAGTCCTTCCCATCTTTTCTTTACAACATTTCGAACGCTTCGTTTCAGTTGCACTAAACATTTCCTTCACCCGTATTGTGTAAGCTGTGTTAGAGCATAGTGCAGGAATATGAATAATAAAAATAAAAATAAAAATCTCTAGCTTAACTAATAAGACTTCATTGTGCTGCTATTAAAAGCATCTTAGCTCCTAGTTAGATGCTGACATGGAGAAAATAGAGGCTCAGGAAATGTTGGTCTCATCATATTTTAAGAATTAATACCCTGGGTCATGTTAATCAGTTTCTGATATATGTAGCTTTCACAGAGTACTTCAGGGGGAAATTGTGGGTGTGACTAATAATGACAAGGATTTGAACTATATTTCTCATACTGATCTAATTCTGAGCATAACCGAGGACCTGTACCGTGATATGGATTTAAAGAGCCTTACATTAAAAAAAAAAAATTTACCTTTTGCGGTGAAATTGATCAGGCTTCTCTCCAGCTCCTTCCTAGGCCAAAAACTTTATTATTTTGGTAGCTATAATTTAAAATGAGTGCCAGCACCAGCTCAATGACTGGATGATAAGTGTCTTGAAACTTCAAGAGAAGCCACTAAATTTTTCACAGCATTTGGGTTTCATTTTCAGTATAATAAAAATATGGTGCCCTTTTAATAATGAATAATAGATTCCTCCCACAGTTTGATTTACATGCATGGATTAAATGTCATGTTTGAAAAGTTGCCGTTTTATTCACCCTGGATTTCCCTTAAGTAAAGCAAAAATGGTGCACTGCTACACTTAGGGCACTGCTACCTTGCCATATTGGCACATTAATATTAACTCTGGTGATATACTTTTTAAAAATCTAAAGATATATAAATCCCTTCCCATCAGTGGTTGCGAACTTTATAGGCATATGAAATGGCCAGTGCTATGAACATGTTATAGGTTTTCAAAGAGAAGATAGCAATGGACAGCTGTCGTTGTCTGTGATACACCTTCTATTCTTCTTGTCCAAAAAATATGCTATTAAAAAATTGGCACCTTGATGTATATTAAGGACCATGGTGTATATTATAGAATTTGCCACATATCCACTACACCAAATACAATATTACCAATAACATAACTGCGTTTTATTGTTATTTTGCATTTTTTGGCTATATATTAGATATTGGATTTTTTTTATTTAAAAAATGTTGTATACCTCCTTGGTCTATTTTTTAGGAAAGGTGACTAAGAACTTTTATGAATCAGTAAATATACACTACCCACCCCACCCCACAAAAAAGAGCAGTCAGTTAACTAACAAGCATAATAATCACTTATTGGTGTCAAACCAAATGTTATGCCCATAATTCAGAATGAATAAATATATCTCAGACTTGTTTAGTTTATGACAATCAATCCAACCAAATCTAATAACAGTGCCCTGCATTATTAGTAAAGCTGTGCTGCTTATGAACCAAAACCACAACACATATATATATATATATATATATATATATATATATATATATATATATTGTTCATTTAACTGACTTCACAGTATGCAACAGTGCATTGAATTGGATTTCCATTTACTAGAATATGGCCAATTAGCAGACTCTTCTGTGACATTACCACTTCCAAGCTAGACTCTGGAATAGCTAAAACAAGCTCCCAAAAGAATAGCAATCACTTCTGCTATTTTAGACTCAGGCATAAGCAAACTCAGCCCTCCAGATGTTTTAGGACTACAACTCCCATCCCTAGCTAACTGGACTAGTGGCCAGGGATGATGGGAATTATAGTCTCAAAACATCTGGAGAGCCAAGTTTGCCTATGCCTGATTTTAGACAACTGTACATTTTGGAGTGGTTGTCATGGGTATCTACTGTTGGGTAGTTGTTGCTATGTTGATAGCTGTCTGGGAACTTTTTTATACATACTTCTGCTAAGTTTGAGAAATGGAAGAAAATGCAAAGGAAAAAGAAGAAGTAAGCCTATGACATGAGATCCAAAACCGTCTCGCTTCCCCCTTCCCCCATGATTGGGTCTTCATAAACCCGCTCCCAGGAAGTGGACTGCAACAATGATTCATCACAGCCATGTACACCTTGGGTGGATCTAGACACAGGGGGGAAAACATGCTATAAATAAGTCAGAAATTAAATCGTTATAACAGAAGAATAAATGCTATGGAAAATCACTTATAATTTTTTTTTTTACTCTCTGGCGCCATCGGGTGTTGCATCCAAAATGCTGTTTCCTGACTATGGTACAGTAGCTGAGTCCCTTGCGCGGCCATATAAAACCACAGGTTGTATGACCAAGGAGGAATCCCAGATGGGTTCAAAAGCATTAATCTATTGGGAGAAGAAACTGAGTTCTGACCCCCCCCCCACTCCCATGAAGCTTACACCACCACAGTGCCCCCCCCAAGTCTCCAAGTCCCCAATCCAACTGATCCTCCCTTGCAAGCTTTCTGAATCAACTACAAATCAACTTTTCCTCCCATCCCACATGTATGTACACCCGACATTTTACTTTAAAGACAGCCAACCATCATGCCTTTGTAGAGGATTACAGGAAACCATTCAAATGAAACCTCACTGCTATCACTCAAGAGTTAAGAGAACCTGACAATTTAAGCCAAGGGGATGGTGAAAGGGAGAGGGAGAAGGAAAGGAAACTAACAAGCTTAGGCAAGAAGCACTGATTAATGAACAAAAAAATATTTTGGGGGAAAGGTCGGACGTTCAAGTCAGACTAGCCCCCAGGCAGTTCTAGCTTACATGACCAGCACTTTCTGTATGCAGCAGGTAACCCATGCCGACACTGACTTTGTCGACATGAGAGAACTATTATTTTTGGAAGGATGTAGCGCTCTGGAACAATATCTCTAATGTATTAGTTACAAGCATGCTGTCTTTCAACATCAGGCATGCATGTTTTATTTTTCACCTTATTTGTCTTGTACCCCAGTTTCTGCATTATAGCCAATGAAAACAAAACTCTACCCTTCACATTAGCTGTCTGGTATTTTCTCCTGTAACAAATCCCAAGGAACGAGCACTGCATTTCACCTATCTCAGTCTTTCTGCACTTGCTGGACAACATTTTAAAGAAGGAAAAGACTAAACTCCAATTTGCTCATGTGAACCTCTTTTCTAAGGGTCAATCGTAACTTGGCAATATGAGTTTAAGCTGCAAACCAACTTTAATCCACCAAGAACAGGCGTCCCAAATATATTTTGGAATATGTTGTTGGAAGCTGCCCAGAGTGGCTTGGGGGACCTAGCCAGATGGGCGGGGTACAAATAAATAATAATAATAATAATAATAATAATAATAATAATAATAATAATAATAATATACACACTATACCGTTAGGTACATACTACCCATGTCTCCTTTCTAGCCTCAGGGTTCCGTCCTCTCCCCCATGTTTTTGAATATCTATATGAAGCTGCTGGGAGAGATCGTCAGGAGGTTTGGGCTGGGTGTTCATCAGTATGCAGATGACACCCAGCTCTACCTCTCTTTTAAATCGGAACCAGTGAAGGTGGTGAATGTCCTGTGTGAGTGCCTGGAGACAGTTGGAGGATGGATGGCGGCTAACAGATTGAGGTTGAATCCTGACAAGACAGAAGTACTGTTTTGGGGGGACAGGGAGCGGGCAGGTGTGGGGGACTTCCTGGTCCTGAATGGGGTAACTGTGCCCCTGAAGGACCGGGTGCACAGCCTAGGAGTCATTTTGGACTCACAGCTGTCCATGGAGGTGCAGGTTAATTATGTGTCTAGGGCAGCTGTCTACCAGCTCCATCTGGTATGCAGGCTGAGACCCTACCTGCCCGCAGACTGTCTCACCAGAGTGGTACATGCTCTAGTTATCTCCCACTTGGACTACTGCAATGCGCTCTACGTGGGGCTACCTTTGAAGGTGACCCGGAAACTGCAATTACCATAATCCAGAATGCAGCAGCTAGACTGGTAACTGGGAGTGGCCGCTGGGACCACATAACACTGGTCCTGAGAGATCTGCATTGGCTACCAGTACATTTCCGAGCACAATTCAAAGTGTTGGTGCTGACCTTTAAAGCCCTAAACGGCCTCAGTCCCGTATACCTGAAGGAGCGTCTCCACCCCCATCGTTCTGCCCGGATACTGAGAAGCCAAGTTACAGGGAACCAGGCAGAGGGCCTTCTCAGTAGTGGCACCCACCCTGTGGAACACACTCCCATCAGATGTCAAGGAAATAAGCAGCTATCCTATTTTTAAAAGACATCTGAAGGCAGCCCTGTTTAGGGAAGTTTTTAATATTTAATGCTGTATTGTTTTTAACACGATCGGGAGCTGCCCAGAGTGGCTGGGGAAACTCAGCCAGATGGGCAGGGTATAAATAAATTATTATTATTATTATTATTATTATTATTAGGATTGCTTTTATGCTTTATTTTTATTTCTTATCTATACGGCACCATCAATTTTGAGGGCTCAAAATACAATATACTTTTTGCATAGGCAAAAGGTACGTCCTTGTCCCAAAGAATTTGCTATTTAAGAGTCAAAGTACATGAGATTCTTTGTCACATGAATGTTTTCCCTGAAGTTCCTTTATTGTTGTGATTTAGTAATAGGAGGAGGAGGAGGTGTAGGTTGATTTTGGATGAAGGGCAGTGTATAAATTTTAAATAAATAAATCTGAATATTAGAGATGGATGAGAAATTCAGTTCACTTGCCTAATTTGTACTTCTGAAAACAATACATGAACCAAAATGCAGCTGTCCTTGGAGAGGCACACTTTTTCAAATTTAGCAATGCATCCCTCCAACGGGGGGGAAAGTGTACAAAAATATGAAGCTATAAGGAACTCCTTGTTTGCACAGGGTTGTATTCCTGGCCCCCAAGCATATTGGTGGAGTGCACAAAAGCCCGCAACTTCCTGTTACTCCCCCCATTTTTTAAACCCCCCGGGGCCAAAACAGTATATGCATTGGTGGTCTTGCGCCAATTGAACATGCACAAAATGGTCTCAGCCTGTATGCATAAAATACACACATTAACTAAAGTAACATACAAATGTTCATCATGTTATAAGAAATTGCAAAAATTGTGCATATTAGGCAAAATTGCAAACAAAAATGGGTGGATTAGAAGAAACGCACACTAAAATACTGCTGAACTTTCATAAGGACACACACACACACACACACACACACACATTTATGAAACTGATCTGAAAATGTGGAGAACTGAACTTAAGACTGAAAAAAAAATAGAAACAGAAAAATCACAGTTGACATATTCGAGCCAGTGTAGTGTAGTGGTTAAGAGTGGTATACTCGTAATCTGGGGAACCGGGTTCGTGTCTCTGCTCCTCCACATGCAGCTGCTGGGTGACCTTGGGCTAGTCACATTTCTTTGAAATCTCGCAGCCCCAATCACCTCAAAGAGTGTTTGTTGTGGGGGAGGAAGGGAAAGGAGAATGTTAGCCGCTTTGAGACTCCTTCGGGTAGTGATAAAGCGGGATATCAAATCCAAACTCCCCTTCTTCTTCTTCTTCTTCTTCTTCTTCTTCTTCTTCTTCTTCTTTTATCCCTAGTATTTATTCCCCAAAGCAGATTGCATGCTCATAGGCTCTCCTAGCCTTCATTACCCAGCGAATAATCTTAGCTTAATGGGGTCTCCAGCAGGCATGTCTACCAAACCAAGAATATCTATGATAGCGAACTAGTCTTCCCTGGAACCTTTCAGAGAGGAAAGTGCTGCTGAACATACGTAGGGTGCATTTTGCTCACAGCTGAAGCACTGAGCCAAGTGGCCCCAACCCCACTATTTTATAGGGATCATAGCAACAAAATGCACAATAGTTTTGCTATCCTACACTTACAATGTGTAGAGTAATCCACTCTTTAACCGTAATTTAATTATTTCAGCAAAAGTTGAAAAAGCAGAGAAATCACACAGGTAAAGATTACACATCTGAAGCACAGCAAAAAGGCTCAGGAAGAGCAAAACTCAGCAAAATCTTTAAGAGGGTTTTTAAAACCTATTTATTTTAAGCTGCTTTTCCTAATTTAGACCTTTATTTGATGAGCTTAAATTAAAGAGCTGTTTTAGAATGTATAGCTCTATTTTTTTTAGCAGCTGGGATCTATACTGCTGTTTTATTTATTTTTAACTGGCCTTTCTTTTTTAAATAATTGTGTGCTGCTGTTATTTAAGTTGTCTGGATCTGTTTTGAATTGCATTGCATTTTCAGGATATGCAAACTGCCTAATGTAGATTGCACTAAACACTGTGGCCTATAAATGTAAATAAATAAATAGAAAGAATACAATACATTTGACAGGGAAATGATGAAAACAAAATTTACATGCACTAAAGCTATAAAACTGTTATTGCACAGAGACCAGAAAAGCAAATTATGATCATATGACTAGCCCATTAATTCCAGTAGGTCTTACCGCCAGGTAATAGCGCTCTGAGAATCCCGCTTTGTAAATGTTTGGGTACCAATATCCCTAGCAGCATCTCCTATGGCACCTGGGAAAGGTTTCAGGAAATGACCTCAAAAGGTCATAGATGTGGGACTGTTTCCTCTTCCTGCACTCGCACTGCACTTTTTGCACTCGCTCAGTCTCTCCTATACTGAACACACACTCTGAAACTTACCCACATTTTATTGGATACTAGGACTGGACTAGGGCTGGGCAATATCATCTTTCAACATCGCGATATACCACCAGCCGAACATCACGGTCTGGCAATATACCGCGATGTTGAAAAAACAAGCTTCATTGGCCTCAGCCGGGTGAAATTGCTGCATCTCTCACCATGGGAGCTGAGGCAGTTTCACCCCAGCGCCTAGCGGGCTGGGACAATGCATCTTGTTTGTACGGCTCAGCTGGGGCGTGAGAGGGCTCCCCATCCCCGGCAAGAGCCATCCCCAGTGCTGGGGGGAGCAGCTCAGCTGATGGGAGCAGCAACCACACAGTCCTCCGCCAAGCAGTTTAAAGATGCAGAGGGAAGAACAAGCTGTATCAGTGTCTCGCCCTCTGTGGAGTATGAGGGCAGAGTGGGATGGCAGTTTCACTCAGTGATATATCGCTGGTGAAACTGCCACCACTCCTGAGTCCCTCTGCTAGCAATGGTTGCTGGAGGAAGTCACTAGCAGAGGGACTCAGGAGCAGTGGCGGTTTTACCAGCGATATACCACTGAGTGAAGCTGACATCACAGTCTGCTCCTCATACTGGTCCTGTGTTACATATACATATCAGACCATACCTTGCCTGGACACCCTCACTCCATCCTAAATAGAGGAGTTTTTTTCTATAAGCAGTGCAACAGTCGCTGTTATAGGTGCCTTTTCCCCATTGATGTGGTAGTCATGCCTGTACCATTCTGTGGCCTTGTCTTTTATTGCTCTTTTAGATGTGGCAGCCATCTTTGTTAAATCCCCACCTCCCAGCAGCCATTTTATGACTGGCGTCCATGGCACTTTCTCAAAAATTCAATTCACCCACTGGCCCAAAAGGGTTGGCTATCCCCAGCCTATGGGAAGCCCAAATTCAAGGCATGAAGTCAGCATTTCCCTCGACCTTTTCCATAAAACAGACACAACAGGGCTTTTTTTCAGCCCGGAACTTGCTGGAACTCAGTTCCAGCATGTCTCACATGGGTGCCATTGCCATTATAAGAGAACAAGGGAGGCGTTCATGGTGAGTTCTGGCACCTCTTTTTCTAGAAAAATAGCACTGGACATAAATATTATGAAGTATGAGTAGCACCATTGCGTGCATGTTTCCAGCATATTTCCATTCAAAGCGGCCCAATCCGGACCTGATCACTGCTTGTGTGCATTTTAAAATGAAATGCAATGGAAGATGCATGCATGTGTCCTTCATATCTGACAGGATGTGTGAGTAAATGTCATTAATCCTTCAAAGGATGGGTACAGGTCTTATGGCACAAAATCATACATTGTATCAATGCATCAGCTCACAGTGTCTGTTCTGCTCTCCTCTCCGATCAACCAACAAGCAACGGTTATTCCAGATGTGAGGAACCACCGACCTTCCAGATGTTGTTGGACTACAACATCAGGGACAATGGTCAGGCGTGATAGAAGTTGTAGTCCAACAACATCTGGGTGGTCACATATTCCCTATCCATGAATTTATTCACTAAAGCACTGTATACGGCTTTAAATACCACAGCAATCGCACAAGGCTCTTTCCGCCGGAATCAAAAACATTCAGGAGCAGCGAGGAAGCTCATGCTTATCAGACAAATTTCTTCCAAATCAAATGATTCAACCAGTTGCAGACATTTGTCTCCATGCCGCCAGAGCCAATGACACATAACAATTCTGCCCCACGCAGCATGCAAAGGGGATCGGAATATCTATGTACACTTCAGTCACAAAACAGAGCCTCAAGTGCGCTTGGGTTTATTCCAAAATAATCCAAATGCTGCTTTTTTAGCAAATGGGGGTCAATGAAGCTCAAAACTCAGACAAGGATTTGAGCATTCATGTGTTTATATACACCCACTCGTTCATTTATTATTCTAAAGCTACTTTACCCAAATCGAATTACATAGCTGACAAGCTGCATAGATAAGAAAAATGCAGACGAAATCTAAACTCAGCTGACAATGCTGCATGATATAGTACATTATATCATTTGGCATTTTTCAAATGAGTGGATGAGGTTGCATTGGGGCGGATGGGGCAGGAAAGACGAGCCTGCACGTACCTAAACTGTACCTTTAACAGGAACATAAAGGAATGTATTCAATATACGTATATGTAGCCCAAAGGAGAAATCACTGGGTGTGTGTTTTTTTTCTTTTCTAAATGCTCAACCATCAAAGCAAAAGAGAGCATATTGAAGAAACTTTGCTTACTGTGTGTACACTTTGGTCAAAACAGATCTCCACATCATAGAAATTCCCATGGTGTCTGACGGGCAGTGTGGTTGCAGCCCACTGCTGACCCTCTGCTTTAGACCAATCAAGCACTTTACCACCAAGCTGTCCGCGGAGGGAAACCTTGAGAACGTAGCTGCCTTGTGGAACTTTGTCTTTAACACCACGTAAGCATTTCAGCTGGATCTGAATGGGCTGAGGTTTTTGAGACCAGTCAATCTAATGGAAGAATAGATGGGTGTTAGTGGGGAGAAAATACAAGAGGAACACACTTGGCTTGCAATAGTAAGAGCACACAATCGAAAGTGATCTGGTTCCAGTCAAGGCCGTGCCTGCTCTTCCCATGGCTTTACCAGGTTTTATATGAGCGATGAGCTGCACATGCTTATGAATGCCCTTCAGATCTTCTGGGGGTTTCAAATGCATGTGCCCAGTGCATGTAGGGATATTGAAGACTTGCGTGTGCAAGTTCAAGCCCTCCCCACTTTAAGCCACCACATCTTTTTGTGAGCGTTTGAATAAAGCTACAGTCAGCAAACTCTGCCTGCACAGGTAAGGAATTCTAGATGATTTGTTGTATCTCCTCGTTCACAGCTTTGGACCATTCATAGAACCGTTGTGTTTTTCTGTAGAACTACCAAATTCCACCTACTAAAAGGAAACAATGCTGACCGGACTCTTACACAATCATTTCACTGATCCTTAAATTGAAGAGGCACCCTAATCTTGCAGGGGATTTGCGAGTTGATTATGGTCCCAGGTTTGTGTTATGGGGTCAGGTTTGTACACCACCGTGCCACACCTCCCTAATAACATGCAGTTGGGGGAGGGTGAAATGATATCATCACATCTGCATTTCTCTGCTACCCACAAGCAATGGGCAACAGCACACTTTTCCTGACATGAGGGCATGCTTTTCACAATTTATTCTACAGCCATGATGGCTAGAAGTGGGGGAAGTTTCAAGAAAGCCCTGTGGTCACATTGAATTTCTCACACACTGCATTCCCTTTGAATAGGCAGCAGGCAGGTGTGCCTCCAGTAGGTTCCCTGCAACCTGCTGCATGCCTTCATGCAGGCCATTCTAGAGGATGAAGGGGAGGGCCAGAGCCAATCCAGGACCCATTGGATCCTGAGCTGGCCTAATGCCATCACATGGTGGCAACCAAGTACAATTGCAGGTGCAGCAAATCTGCCTTCTGCACATGAACTCTCCTGACCAGGAGGCTCAGTGAGGCTATGGATGTGGCAGCAGCCCCACTATTAAGTTCACCGGGTAGCAGCTGGGGTTAGGACTGCACCACAAATCACCACAACAGTGATTTGGAGCTTTTCCTTGCTCATTTCAAGGTAAAGCAACCAATTGTGAGAGAAGGTGCCTCACAGTACACAGCGTATTATTTTAATATGCTTCGCTTCCCAAAGTGTTTCAAAGCCTCATGATCCAAGCCCATAGTGACCAATAATCTCCCTCCCTTCTTTTTTTTTAATCCGACCTTGGATTTATATTGGAAGAGACAACATATTTCCATATAGATAGAAAGCTTGTGGAGTTTAAATTAAGCAGTTAAATAAACACTTGAAGCAGTTAAACCTCTTCTGGGTTTTTTGTTTTGTTTTTCTCAACACAAACCGTACTTAACAAACTAATCTGAATGACAATTATTTTCATTTAAATGAGAAAAAAAATAATTAACAATGGAGATTTAACATTAATATTTTGACTATATATATATATATACACACACACACACACACACACACACACGAGAAAAATTAACATCATGTGAATGAAGAAATAAGACAATCTTTCTAAAACCTCAAGGCAGGATTACTGATGCAGGCAGTCTGAGTTATTAAACACATTCTAAATTAAACGCCTCTATGAATTTTATACTGAAATATATTTTGATAGTTTTGCATGCCAAATGTGACATTTTATATTTCAGATTCATCTTCTGTAGTAATTTTGGAAATGTCATACAAACAAAGATTTTGTCATTTACCAATGGAATTACTATGCATGGCCAGTTAGCCTTCTCTCTTTCTGGCTCTCCTAGTTGTTTCAAGTCAGCAAGCCATAAAAAATCTTTATCTCTCTGAAACACAGCAATTTGGAAGATAATCGAATAGTGACTGGGGGGCAAAAACGCCAGTCTGAGGAATTATACCACAATCTCTCTTGCATTTACAACCTTCCCTCAAAGCGAGTGTCAGTTGAGTAGGAAAAGGAGATAGGAGATTCATCATATCTCAAGCTTGTCTCATTTACATGGTGGCAATGCTGCCTTCCCTCATCTCTCCCAGAAAGACTTTGCTTGGCCAGTGCCGAGGAAGTGTTTTGAAGAACTCCAGCCTTGCCCAAATGATTCATCGTTAATGCTTTTAGACATTCCATTTAAGCATACAGTTGCATCTGCTGGGATGCATACATTTAAGCCTGATGAAAAACTAATACGTTTATTTTTAAAAAATGGGAAGGGAAGGGATTTCATACGAGGGAGTCAATATAATTGATCTAGTCAGTTTGCAATTTATATTAGGAAAAAGAGTATGTACGTACACACACACACACACACACACACACACAAACACGACTCACCTCCTCAAACTAGAAGACACCCAAATGCCCTGGTTAACACAACGCCAACTACATGCCCTCTTAAACAATCCAGCAGCAAAATCTGCAGCAACCAGACCCCTGACAACCTTTGAAAACCTCATCCAAACGACAAAGGGACACGGCAAAGGGATGGTATCCGCAATATACAAAATACTACTCCCATGAACTCCCTAGACGCAATCAAAAAACAATGGGAGGATGACATAGGATATGAAATCAACCCCACCCAATGGACCAGAATGTGGTCTAAACCCCCCTTTAAATCCATATCAATGAAAAGAAAAGAACTCACCCTGAAACTAATCTACAGGTGGTACCTAACGCCAAGAAAATTAGCGCTAATATGCCCAGGAACATCACCAAAATGCTGGAGAGGGTGCACCTCCACAGGCACATACCTCCACATGTGGTGGGAGTGCCCCAAAATCCAACTATTCTGGACAACAACCATATGAGAAATAGGTAAGATAACCAAGAAAGTGCTAGAAATCAACCCAGAATTGGTCTTACTAAACATCTTCCAAGACAATAATGCCCACTTACAACACAAAGAACTCATAATCCATCTACTCTCAGCAGCCAGAAACATCACAATCAGATACTGGAAAGCCCTGTCAGGAGTAAGCATGGATCAATGGTACAAAGTAGTATGGGAAACAGCCCTACTAGAAAAACTAACCAGTAACCTGAAACTGACATGGGGACTAACAGAAGAAGACACCTTCACCCCAGTATGGTTCCCCTTCATCACATAAACAGCCCAACAAGACAATGACAAAAATCTACCGACAGCATACAAATCAATATGGCTAACCTGACCATAAACACTCACCCACCCCACTCACACAGGAAACCAAAAATCACCACAGCCAACCACAAATGAACAATCACACCCTACGCCAACCCCGACTTCTCTCACCGCCAAAGAAACACAAGCAAACAACATAGAACCTACACAAACAACGCTGACACCAAACCCTACATATATTAAGTAAAATAGAAACATCGTCACCCACCCCACCCATCTCCCCATCCCACCCACCTCTTTCCCCCTTTTCTTCCTTATGTCTCAACAAACGAAACTGACTTGTAAAAAAATACGATTGAGACATTGCACTACATTTGTAAATCAAGAAAATCTTTAATAAAAAAAATACTTAAAAGACTCACCTCCCAGCAAAGACCTGCTGCTCCATTAGATCCATTATTCAGTCCTGCAAGGTTACTAGACTTGGCTGCGGTCCCTTCATTCGGTGCTGCTTTCAACGCCCGACTTTCTTCCATGCTTCAGCGGCAAAGGGAAAGTGCGGGTGGGAAATTTAATAAAATGCATAAATTAAAGAAAGTGTTGACCCTTGAAACCTACATGCATTTTAATGCATTCCTTAAATATATTACAAAGAATGCAGCAGTGATGGGAGTATTGCTGTTCAGGGCAGATGGATGTTTAGCTTTTGACAAGTGGAGAAGGAATAAAATGGGATAACTTTGGTAATGACACAACTTCCATTTGTCAGTCTAGACTGGTGCCAAAAACACAATGGGCCACAATCCAGCAAGCACTTTAAGCTCATATTTACTGGCCCATGGCCATGAGGTATCGCTCACAGGACCCAGGGAGCCAAAACAGGCTTGTACACCAGACAGAACAGGAAATTGGTGCTGGAACGACAGCAGAGCATGGACAGAGAAACCACCAGTGAACTGGTGCTGCAGCAACATCACAACTTGGAAAGAGATGCCACCAGTGAACTGGTGCTGCAACAACAGCCCAGCATGAATGGAGATACCACCCACATGTGGATAGAAACAGGCCAGCTATCTTCACGGCCAAACTAGAGTGTGACCATCCACTTCCATTGAGAATAAGTAGCTTCAAGCTATGAAGCACTTCTTCTCATGTCATAGATACTTGATATATGGTGGTGGAGGAGGAGGGGGGGCTTAGAGGAGAGGTTTAAGAATATTTGAAAGGATTCTGAAATCCTGGCCCCTGTGGTAAAGCCTCACACTCAACCTAATTTGACCAAGAACGGCTGACTTTATTTGACCAAGAAGGACTGACAAATAATGAACAAGGGGAGATTTTGCAGCCTTTTTTTTTGCTCATTGACTCAACTAAAAAGCTTCCCCTAAAGCTGGCACAAGATAAACAAAGTTTCTGTGTTCCTAAAATAATTCTGTGTCCTGGTTGTAGAGGAAAGTTTTTGCTAAAGATGTATAATGATGGCGCCAGGCAGAAAAGGCCCATTCTCATGTTGCCACCCTCCATCTTTCACAGAAAGAGCACATGGAAAAGGGCTTCAGGTGATTATTGCAGGGTCTGGGTCAGTTCATATGGGGAGAGGCAGTCCTTGAGGGACTGTGGTCCTGAACCATTTAAAGCTTTACAGATCAAAACCAGCACTTTTAACTGGGCCTGGAAACTAATTGGCAGCCAGTGCAGTTGAGCCAGGTTTGGCATTATATGCTCAAATTGCCTTACTCCGACGAGCAACCTGGCCGCTGAATTCTGTACCAGTTGAAGTTTCCGAATTGTCTTCAGAGGCAGCCCCACAATATATATATTGCAGTAATCTAACCTCTAGGGGCACGGATGGTGCTGTGGTCTAAGCCACTGAGCCTAGGGCTTGCCGATCAGAAGGTCGGTGGTTCGAATCCCCACGACGGGGTGAGCTCCCATTGTTCGGTCCCAGCTCCTGCCCACCTAGCAGTTCAAAAGCACTTCAAAGTGCAAGTAGATAAATAGGTACCGCTCTGGCAGGAAGGTAAACAGCATTTCCGTGCACTGCTCTGGTTCGCCAGAAGTGGCTTAGTTATGCTGGCCACATGACTCGGAAGCTGTCTGCAGACAAACACCGGCTCCCTCGGCCTATAGAGCAAGGTGAGCACCACAACTCCAGAGTCGTCCGTGACTGGACCTAATGGTCAGGGGTACCTTTACCTTTACCTTTAATCTAACCTCTAGGTTAGATGAAGCATGGTCTCAGAAGAAGCTGCCCAAGTACATATTCTAAAAGTAAGCATTTACAAATGTAATAGTAAAGTGTGCCTCAAATTTTAATTGCAGGGGATGGAGAGAGAAAATGCTTCAGCCATCACAAGTATGGGAAACACAGTCCTAAATAAACACCTCAGGATTTTTTCGGCATCCCTTTCTCGCTTGACCTGAAGGTTAGACAAAGCTTAACCTAATTTGCCCTAGAAGTGGAATTGAGTCAACTTGTATTGTGAACTTTATTATTTAAAAGAGAAAATCTCTTTTCCTAGGAAGAATGGTCCGTTTGAAACTTTGTACTTATTTAGTTTCCTCATGATGGAAATTATTTCACTTAATTTGGTTAGAGCTACATTGACACAGGGGTTCATTAGGACACCCATTTGCTTGCAATTCAATTTAAAATTAAATACACTTTGTTGTGGATTTTATTACTTTTAAACTACTGTATCTATTGCCTTTATTAGCAGCTAATACACAATTATGAAGGTAAACAGTTTTCATTACACTGTTTGATCTCTTTTAGGGGTGCAACATTTTTCTCCTTTTTCTTTCACATAGCCAGAAGTTGAATTCTGGTGAGTAGCAATCAATTTAGCCTCTTTTCCTACCAATGAAACCTCATACGCATTTTGAATTGCCATAATAATACATTTTGGCTATCTTTTCAAATTTTGCCAGTTCTATTATTGGAAACGCAATGGAGATTACAGAATCAGCATACCTGGTTATCCTTCAGCTGTAGGTTAAGTGAAGGTTATGATGGTGCAGATTTGGATTTAAATATTTGCCTCCCCACTTTTTGTTTGCTGAGGGTTAACTAAGTTGCAGAACTGGCTTTCTCATCAGTAGGTGTCACTATAGTACTATTTGCACAGCTAAGAGACCATGCTAGAGCACTGAGTGGCAAAAATAAAGGAGGAGACAGCCCAGGAATACAGATGGTCTTCCACTCATCTCTCTGGTAAAGAGCAAAGAAACCTATCCAGCTCTGTGGTACTAGACTGTGCTTATTTTATATAAAAAGGCAACCATTGCTATTATTTATTTTGTTAAGTTGCTCTATCTTGTCCAAGGCAACCCAAAGCGACGTACAACAATTATGAAGAAGACAGGCTAGATAAAGGAGGTGAGGTGACCTACTGTTCTGAAACATAATAGAAGACGTTTTCTAATTTTGAACACAAAAGTATCTAAGGAATGCTAAAAATGTACCCAGCCATTTAGGTTTCTCTAAATGAGGCGCTGCTGCTATGTTGTTCTAGCTGAATTCACAATCACAGAATCATCTGGAGAGTAATTCCTTACCCTAAGAAACCTTGTCCCATTCCTAATTGGATTGTGCTCTCCAATTCATTAAGCACCGCAAGTACAGGAGAGAGATGTGTATACTGCAGCATGCTAGTTTAGGTGGGAAAGATGAGGCTTTTGACATGGTAATACAGAACAAAACGCCTAAAGCAAGTGGTATGTTTAATAATGAAAACCCTAATCTTTCAAAGAAGCAAGCCATGTCACACCTTCTATATTGCTCAGTATCAGCAGCCGCCCCTATACCAGTAGAGCCACAATCCTGGTACCAGTTACACAGCAGATAATCAGGATGGAGATGGGGCAGGGCTGTGTTGGAGTCAAGACTGCCCTGAGATGCATGGATGGACCAGTGGGAGTGTTTGATTGGTTCTGCCAAAGTGTCTGTGGAACCCCAACATAGCTTCAGCTTCGCCATTGTCCCATCCCCATCCAGACAAGTTGCAGTGTCACCCAGGGATGGGAGGTGGGCCCCACAGCTCTGCCCCACCACACCAAGCGTTACTGCCCTGCACTAGGGCCCATAGAAACCAGCATTACAGTTTCTAATGGTTTAAGCCATCGTCAACTGCACTCAATTTTTAACAAAAGTTAAATACTAAAGTTGATGTCAGGGGCTGGTCTGGATTGGAAGATTGGGGAATGCAATCACAGGGAGATCAGCTCCTAACAGAAGAGAAGGGGGACTATTCGTTCACACACACACACACACACACACACACACACACACACACTGCTTCCAATGCTTCCAGAAGCAGAGAGACAGGCAGACACAGAAGCTGCTCAGATGAGAGAGGAGCTACCCAGCTATGAGATAGTAGCTAAGCAACCAAAAGGAAGGGAGCAGCTGAGCGATACATCAATAGAGAGTGGGGGGAGAACCCCCTCCCTCTCCCTGAACTTGGAGGTCCAAGCATGTCACAGAACAAAGGAGACACAGGGGAGAAGGAACTTCCTGTTGGCGCACTTCTTGCTGCGGAAGTGGGGAGGAGTCAGAGTAAGCAACTGATATCCTTGCGAAGGGTTGCCTGTCTGTACTTGCAACATAATGCTGTAATAAAAGGACTATAAATCTACCAAATGCTCTGTTAATTCTTACTGTTGAGCTACCAGAAGGGAGAGAGGAACTTGACAGTTGCTAGCAAAGGCTTTACATTAATAGCACTGGCATGGTATATACTGTGGTACCTCAGGTTAAGAACTTAATTCGTTCTGGAGGTCCGTTCTTAACCTGAAACTGTTCTTAACCTGAGGTACCACTTTAGCTAATGGGGCCTCCCGCTGCTGCCACGCCACCAGAGCACGATTTCTGTTCTCATCCTGAAGCAAAGTTCTTAACCCGAGGTACTATTTCAGGGTTAGCAGAGTCTATAACCTGAAGCGTCTGTAACCCGAGGTACCACTGTAATAGGATTCTCAGGTAGAAAGCAATGGAAGGGTTAAAGACTTCTGTTGCTAATACATACCTTCCAAAGATTTTAGGAAGCCGCCTTCTGAACTCCTCTGTGTGCTGGAAAATGCCTTTAGGTTTAAAACCCTATACAAAAGAACATTTGAACTGTTATAATTCTAATATCTTTTTCGTATAATTTTTTTTGCACATTTTCATAAAGTCATTGACATAATTTTAAAAGACTATCTTCCCTTCCACCTATAATATGCATGTCTTTGGTATAGTTTTCTTACACACCCAAATTGGACATTATGCTAATTGTGTGAGTGCAGTTAATGTGTCTAGTTCTTAACTGAAATCGCAACTGTGACTAGGGCAGGGTGGGTGGACCAGAACTGAGACTGGCACATTGGGAAGGTTTTAACCCTTACTGTATAGGTACTGTTATCTTGATTAAGCCCCCACAGCTGCTATTTGCCCCTGGGAACAACCTTACATTGATTTCAATGGAATCTTTTTGGTACATATAGTATAGCTATTGCGTGATCATAAGAATTTACAAAAAACAACAACAACACTTCCTTCTTCAGAAAAAGAAAATCAGTATGTACACATTTCTATCACTTCTCTTCAACAAATCCCAAATTCAGTTATGTAAATATAACACTGATTGTTTCAGGGTTGTACAAGATAAAGATAAAGAAGATGCAAGTAGTTTAAAAATACTAATATTTCCCTCACGAGAAAGCAATTTATGTAGTCAGAATATTCACTAGAATACAGTATGCAGACTGGTGTGTGTGTGTGTGTGTGTGTGTGTGTGTGTAAAGCTATTGTGCTGATGTTCTGTGCATGTAGAATAATCATTGTTATGTCGCTCGTCAACTCTTAGGAGGAAACTTTCTGAGGAAATCTTCGTGTCTTCCATATACTAATATTAACAGCATTAATATTAATAAAAGCATGTGTTGGGTACTGCATATTGAACTATGCAATGCCTAGGAAGGCATTGTCTAATACAGATAGATGCTGGAGATATGATGCTGGAAATGACTGCTGGGGCATAAGATGGGAGCATAAATATGCAGTTATTTTTTTCTTTGTGGTCTGAAGCTGTTATCTGTATTAATTTTAAATGGGCGGAATCCTTGATATTTGAGGATGTTTGTGTACGTTGAAATTATATTCCTGTAGTATGGCCTTTGGCATGGAATCAACTTGATCCCCTCCCCCTCTTTCCATTTCCTTTTGTGATGGAACTCCTATTTGGGGACTTCCCTGGCTTTTTTTCTGGCACACATAACACCAGCCTGGATAGTTGGCCTTGGTGAAGATTTGATGCTTTCTTCCCTAAACAGTTTTTTTATTTGAGTTTCTATTGAAATGGGGCTGCACTTTAATGTTGTATTTTAATCTTGTTTTTTAAGTTGTATTTTAATCAATTGTTTTTATACCTGGCGTTAGCCGCCCTGAGCTCAGTCTTGGCTGGGGAGGGCAGGGTAAAATGTAAAACCCTTGCTACATTTTAATGTACTTCTTATAAACTCAACTTGGTTAGGACATTTGGCAAGAATATATCAAGCCATAAGTGCAAACTAAGATGGATGTGCTGATTATTAATAATGTGAACTGATGGGTCCCCTCTCTTTATTCTAATTCCTTTTTTTTAATAAATTCACAATAAAAAGTGGTTTCCGCTTGCCCTACTCCTTTGCCAGGGAAACCCCACTCTTTATCAGAGCAAAGGTCAATACAGAGAAAACCTGAATTGCCATTTTGCCTGACTGAACACTAAAGAGTGGTTTTCCCTTGGAGAAAGCAGCAGGACAAGGCTGTGGACAATCCTTTATTGGAAGTTTTTAAGTAGAGATTGGATGGCCATCTGTCCTGGAGAGTGTTATTGGGTTGTTCTTGTTTTTATTTTGATTATGTATTCTGTGTTTTTATATCATGATTTTATCCTGCAGGTACAGAGCAGTATACAAATTAAATAAATAATTATTATTATTTTAGTTGAGATTCCTGCATTGCAATGGGTTGGACTAGATGACGCTTAAGGTCCTTTCCAACTCTGCAATTCTATGATTCTATGATAAGAGGAAGTGTGGATAAGATCTGAGTTAAACCAAAATGGACAGAAAAATGGTGGGTACCTTACACCATGTCTACTCAGACATTAGGTAATTGTGTGGTCTTAAACCCAGGTAATTAGGATTAGAGTGTACTCTTAGGTTGCAAACATAACTGGGTTTAAGTCAAATCATGATGTCAAACTCATTAATGGCATGAAAGCATAATTAGAAGTATTATTTTTCACATAAATAGATATTTGTAGATGTTTATTTATGTCTGTTTTATTTGTATGATATTTGTGAATAAAAAGGCAGGGTTTTGAAAATGAATTCAGAGAGAAAACTACATCAAAGGGCTGGTGGAATACAGGATCTTCTCAAAACTACAAAACAAAACACAGAGGATATATCTGCCTGACTATCTGATTATCTGAATATAAAAGAGTTTGAGGATCTTTGAATACTACTGTAGAGGCAAAATTGTTTGGCTCAGGGAGAGATAAAGGCACTAACATTATGCATCTCTGGTGTTTCCCGCTGTCAAAACCAGAGCAATATATATTTTACCACTAGCGTATTTTTAGATGGTTCTATATTTGCATATCTTTCTATTTTAAGTGGTAGTGGTATGTCCAAGTGGAGAAGATTACAGACAATTGGGGCAGGAGGTAGAAACCTCCAAGGTATCATGTTAAGTAATGTAATACCTTTGAGTCAGTACCTGAAGGCAAGTGACAAATCAATTAAGACTACCATAAAAAGGTAAAAACCCAATTAAATAATTATCTCTTCCACTTGCGACTATTAAGAGCTAATTAAATTCTATATGTTCTATTACATGTAGATTCAAACCCTCCCTTGCCAGTTAAGGAAAGGTATTCAATGGTTACAGATGAGACTTCATAAACATTCAAATGCCTTTTGTGATAGGCTACGGCATGGGATTTTGTGGTAAAAATTAACTTTTACTGATGGCTGCATTTAAAAAAAAAATCAAACCCACGTATATCTCATGGCATAAAAAGGCATTAGACTGAGAATTTATTGCTTCTATGTATTTGTTAGACTGTGTACCACAGTATCATAATTATTATTTTTCATAAAATGGTGATGCTCTTGAAAAGTTTAAAGATTTTAGTGATATATTTAAGAGACAGGATTTTATCTTCACAGAATTATTATTATTAAATTGTTTTTTGTTGTTATTTGATTTTATGTGATGCCTATACAAGGTGCCCCAGGCAACTCACAATTATAGACATTTGTTTATTTTACTTTACTTATTATTAAATGTTCCTCTCTCCTTTCCTCCTAAAGGAGCGCAGGATGGCAAGCATCAAGCGATAAAACGATATAAACATCTTAAAAGCATGCAATATTACAATGTAAAAAAAATTAAATGCATCAGTTAAACATCGCAATCACCTAAACCCTTAATAACCCAACCTCTCTTGGAGCTCAGAATTGTGTAACTCACAGAGACCCTTGTTCATTGATAAAGCAGCCCTCCTCAATAGCAGCTGGTAGGGCAGGGGAAGAATGGAAGAGGGTTGCTTAACTGGCTTCCTAGTTGGCTTCCTAGTCGGCTTGCTGCCAACCTAGCAGTTCAAAAGCCCGTAAAAGTGCAAGTAGATAAATAGGTACCACTCCGGCGGGAAGGTAAACAGTGTTTCCATGCGCTGCTCTGGTTCACCATGCCAGCTCCCTCAGCCAGTAAAGCGAGATGAGCACCGCAACCCCAGAGTCGTCCAAGACTGGACCTAATGGTCCTTTACCTTTAATGGGAACATCACTGCCAGTAACCAAGAGGGAGAGGAGTGAGGCAGCAGAGAGGACACAGCGGTGGGAGTGGTGGCTTGGCTTCACTGCTATGACCCCACCTCTCCCCTTCTCCCTCTGCTACATTACCCATCTTTGTCAGACTTCCCCCTAGCCGTGACCACCATAACTGGGTGCCCCATTCATCCATGCTTTTCCTGTCCAGAGCAATTCCATCATCCCAACCTGATCCTTCAGGGGGAGGATCCTCTGCAAACAGCATCTCTGTCTTTTCTGTCTGTTTCAATTTATTGGCTCTCATCCAGTCCATCCCCCTTGACTCTCATTTTTCCATCGCCACAGAGCATGTTTAAGAGCCCATTGGGTGTACTCTCCCTTAGGGGTGTTGGCACTCGATGCTCACCTGTTTCAGTGGAAAGTTGTCAAGGAGAATAATCTCATCTTGAACACTCTTCTCAAACTGCTCAATGTAAGGGCGAGTGTCTTCATCATCACCTTCCTCACAAAGTCCACTTGTCTTGGTGAAGCCAGCAGGCCATGCAGAACCTAAAGCGTCTTCATCTGGTTTTTCTAGAAAAAGAAAGAATGCAGCAGATTAATTTTACCACTAGAAATTCTCTCTCTTGCAGTTTATAGTTCAGATCCAACAAGCTGCAATACACGACAAAATAAGTTTAATTTTAAAATGTTGCTGTAGGAATGTTATGGGTGTATACAGTGGTGCAGCAAAAAGAATGGTAACGCCTTGCCGCATTGACTCATTAGTATCATGTCTGGCACAGTCATTTGACTCAAACTTTCAAGCAACCAGCAAGGACAAGAAAAGGGCACATAAACATGTGGAGTGGAACAATGAAGTTTCAGCCTGCCTTTCAGCGATGGATGAGTGACTCTGTCAATTTCAGTTTCTCTCTGTTTCTCATTTTTTCCCAATCTTAAATTTGGCTCTCCGCATTCCACATCAATATACACATTTTTGTGTACAATTCCCCCTAACAGAATTCATTTCAGTATGTTATTTTCACCCAGTGCTTTTTTTTCTGGGGGGACACAGGGGTATACGTACCCATAAACATTTTGTGAATCTAAGTTTGGCCTCATTGAGGGGCAGTATTTCAATATGAGTAGGATAATGAGAGTACCTCTAAACATTTTGTTAGGAAAAAGGGAACTATTTTCACCAATAGATAACTTTATATGCATACTTTACCCTAGTATTTCTTTTGTTTGCACATATTACTTGGTTCACCTTTAAATGCAGGCTGATGCAGAATTCTTGTCTGCAAGGTCATTAAAGTCCTGTGCTTGGACCAAAACAATAGGCAAAAATTGAAGTCCTTTTGGGCAATAGTAAAAGTCGAAATGAAACAAAATAGTCTTCTTTCATCCCAGCATTAATATATATTTATTTTTCTCACTGTTACAAGCATATGCTTGCATTTTGCAGGACTTTTGGATTACAACACTACATACTCTTCTGCAAATCATACCATGACTTTTGTTCTGATACTTACAGAAGTTAAAGTCACAAATAATCAAGAGGATTCTTTTCCTCATTTTCCCATATTAGGATCACTAAAAGATGACAGCAACCAGTTTGTTCACATCTCCCTTCATCTGGGTTACATGAAGAGAAATCCATGTTTTTAGATTTGTCTACTCCCTCCCCTCCCCCCCCACTCTGTGGGAAAACATCACATCTAAGTTTTTTGCCTTCCATACGTTCAGACACAGAACTGACTCCAATATCTACATCTTATATACATTTTAACTTTTGCCCAGTTAACATTGTTCAGCGATTTCTGAGTACCAAAGCTGTGTTGAAACCCTACCACCAAGGGATGTGGAGCTTTTTAATCTGATATATTTTGAATTCCAAGTGTTCTGATTTCTCGTGAATAAACCAGTTTTGTCTGCTACACTAATTTTCCTCCAAATTTGTACACTCTGTAACTGCCTATGCACTTAAGACTGTTGTCCTGTAACCCCTTACCTGGGAGTAATTTCCACTGAACTCAGTGAAATTTACTTTTGATTACGCATGTACAGTATAGGCTTGTACTTTGAACAGTATTTTGTGCTATACACGATTGGTAAATGGATATATTGGTAATATAGGACAGGTGCCTAGAGGGCGGAAATAAAATATTAAATATTCAGTATTAAGTGATAATTTTGAGTGGTGGCAGCAATGACTACCATTTTGTGATTTTTTTAAAACAGGGAATTGTCTGAGAGTGCAAAATTAAGAGGCTGGCAAAAAAGCAAAACACACAAAAAAATTGCTTGGCCTTTGGCTTTAACACAGTATTACACCGTCTTAGTTTTCAGTAGGGTTTAGGGGCCTGGTGCATTTGTTGGATAGCTTGTAAATGTGGATTCGTGTGCCTGCTTGCAATTATTTTGTGACCTATGTATCATTAATGATTTCTATGTAGAAATCATGAAAATTCACCTGGTCACACACACACATTCATTTCTTGTTGATTACAACAGCAAGACATTATTTGCTGTTGAAGTTGGATCACCACAGACCAAATTTTGGAGCATCTCAAGCACACAGTTCTTTTTGGCAGAGACAACTCACACTTCACCTCTCAGGTATCAAATGCAGAGTAGTTGGACACAACATAGATGGGGAGCATGTGGCCCTCCAGATCTTTTCGGACTTTAGCTCCCTTCAGCTCCAGCCACCATGGTCAACAGTCAGGACTAATGGGAGTTAAAGATCTGCAACATCTGTAGGACCATAACTACTTCCTACATCAGCATGAGAAACCAAATGATAGTTGGGAAGTTGTGGACCAACTCTTATTACATTATTAGATATGAATGAGCCAAAAACAACAACAACAACCTAGTTCAAATATGTGAATGAAAGATGTTTACCATGTGACACCAGAATTCTATTCTCTTCATCTAGAAGGGTCATCAGTTTGTCATAGAGGAGTTTCTCATCCAACTTCACAGGCACTAAAACAAGAGAAGTAATGGAGGTCAGATAAGTCTGGATAAATTTCAAAAACTCTTTAAGTGGGTATGTAACATGGCACGTAATAAGCATTTAGAGTGCAAGCTTATGCATGGTTTCTGAGATTTAAGTCTCACTGTGTTCAGTGGAGCTTGTTCCCTTGTAAGTGGAGCTAGAGTTACACCTTTAACAACTCTCCTGGACACCAGCAACTTCCACATGGCTGGGAAAGGCAACAGCAATATTGGAAGTGAGACAGAATGGCCAGCTCTCAATAACAGTCTATTGCTGGGATATGGAGTAGGGCAGGAATCAGTAATCCCTTAAGAAACAGAGCACTTAAAGTCACAGAAACCTTTGTTCTCTCAGACCAGGACTACTGCAATGCACTCTATGTGGGGCTACTTTTGAAGTTGACTCTGAAACTACAGCTAATCCAGAATGCGGCAACTAAACTGTTGACTTGGAGTGGCCTCTGGGACCATATAACACCAGTCCTAGAGGATCTACACTGGATCCTAGTACATTTCCAAGTACAATTCAAGTTTTGGTGCTGACCTTTAAAGCCCTAAGCAGCCTGTATACCTGAAAGAGCATCTCCACCACCATTTTTCAGCCCGGACACCGATATCCAGCTCTGAGGGCCTTCTCGCAGTTGCCTCACGGCGAGAAGAAGTTACAGGGAACCAGGTAGAGGGCCTTCTTGGTAGTGGTGCCCTCCCTGTGGAATGCCCTCCCATCAGATGTCAAGGAGATTATAAGCTACACAACCTTTAGAAGACATCTGAAGGCAGCCTTGTATCAGGAAGTTTTTAATGTTTGATCTTTTATATGTGTTGGAAGCCACCCAGAGTGGCTTAGGAAACCCAGCCAAATGGGTGGGGTATAAATAATAAAATTCTTAGTATTATTATTATCATTATCATCATCATTAGACCAAGCTCCTGCACAGCTGGGAGTAAGGTGGAGGTGACAGGGTCATGTTTACCAGTTGATCAGACCCATAAGCAAGCCAGATATGGGAGTTTTTATAAATGTTAGGTATAAGGTAAGGGTAGCCAATGTGGTGCTCTCTCAATGTTGCGGGGCAACCATCATCTTCGATTATTGGCCGTGCCATCAGGGTTTAATGCCATCCAGTGGAGCAACATCCTGGCAACTCCAGATTGGCTTCCCCTGATATGAGGGGTTTCTTCATCTGGTCAACTTGCCATTTCCTTTCTTGGGCAGAACTGGGTGGAGATGTACAGGCTGGCCACTCCACTTCTGAGAGTAAGATCTGCTGTAGACTTTACTCCCTGGGGGTTTCCCTTTTGGCTTTTTGTTTGCTACATCCCAAAAGCAGTGCAATATATAAATGGGTTATGAGCAAAGGATATGTTTTATAAAGAAACACCAAGGTTAAAAAGGCTAAACCACCCCTTGCATATATTTTCACATGTTTAAACTTCCAGGGGGAGGGAGGAGAGAGGAGGAGAGGGAGAGGGAGAAGAGAAGCAGGGGTGATGGAAGGAGGAAACATGTATCATAAATTGGGCTTTTCAAAAATAAAACTGTGTCTTCTGGACACATCTTATGCAAAGCTCTCTTTTCCAATCTGTGGCCTCATGCTGATCAAAGTAATTATGTCTGGAATAAAGAAAAAGCTCAGTCTTGTGCTGTGGTTCTGTAGATCTTAACCAACCTGGGGCTGCCTGCCGTGGCTGACATACCCTTAGTAAATTGGACTTTCACATGGCTTTCAAGTGACAGTTGTGCCAAAGACATGGTAAGAGAAATTCAAAAAGACAGCCATTTAGATATGGCTCCCCGAGACACAGGGAGACCTAATATGGTAAGTCAAACAAAAGGAACAAATTGGACGGACTTTTCTAAGGGCTTTTGTCTGTTCCACATAACAACCCAAGGGAATGTTTAATATTCATCTTACGTTGTTCAGTCTCCCATTCCAACAGGCTGTGGACACCGAGTTGATAATATTTGAATAGGTCTTTGATAACATTCCTGGAAGATTTAGGGTGTTTGTTGTATTAAGTCTCTGTGTATTTACACATTTTATGGCAAGATAGACTGACAGAACTTTGAACCATATGGCTTGCTTCACTGCGAGGGAAGATCATGGCTTTCAAAGGTCCATCTGTCACATTCAGATATCAAGGGCACGTACAGTGGTGGCCTTGAGTTATACCACAACAAGGGAAATCCCCGCCATTGGAGGTTTATAAAAGGCAAGTTCTGAACATCTTTAGGGTGGCATTTTTTGCTCTCTGTTAAGCTGGTAGAGATATGGTTCAGCTGGATTTAAATTGATAATTGAATTATGTCTTGGAATAGCAAGGAAAGGTCACGTGGAACCTGTTCACAAGAACAAATTGGCCTAAGCCTCTATGCATGTCAACTTGAAAACACTGGCCATTTTGTTCCTTCTGTTTCACATCACCCTTTATAATATGCCCAAGGAATGGAAATACTGTGTGCTTGTGTGTCTGCATATAAGTTAACAGGCACATCATTGACTGATGGATTTGAAGACTGGCTACAGGGAAGTTTGGGGTGTGCTGAAGGAAGGTTCTCTTGTTGCAAACTACTGTATAAGGGCAGCAACTGGTAGAAATCAAGAAGGAGTACCTCTATAACAAGGGTGGGCCTCCAACAATACAGTCAATGATAGAAGTCCATATGCGATGCCCAGGTTTCACACCCACTTTTTGCATTATCCATCTTAATTGTGTGTCCTTTGGTTGACCATAGAAGTGAGTTATGGAGTTTGGAATGGGAAGAGATTTTCTTACGGCTTTCCTCATATAGGTAGCAATTCAATCTAGTGGTACAATCCAACCCTAGATCCTCCAGAATGAGCAGGTTAGGATGTGTCAGATCTTTGGTTCAACCAGCAGTTTCCTAGGTCAGCCAGGCTACACCAGTATAAGCCCTCAACCCCAGCTCAGCGTAACTACCTTATCCCAGCTGAGCTGGGGAAAGCCAGCTGAGCCAGGAATGGCAGAACACACGCTGGAAAATGGGCATTCTTGGGGAGTGATTGGACACTGGTTTGTCATGTGACCTACCAACCTAGCTGAAATTACACAGGCAAAATGGTGCTAAAGGTTTGTTTTCCCTCTGGCAGGTTTAGGTCATCTTAGCTGACAGTATCCCTGCTACTGAATGGAGTTTGGATTTGGCGTATTTTATGCCAGTTTAATTTAAGATGATGTACCGGTAAGTTGTGCTGGCTTTCTAGGTGTCTTTCAGATACTTCCCCTGTGCAATCATATTTGTCTCTCATTCATGCTGTTGTCTTTTTTAAAACGGCAACTTTTTTATTTTAATGTATCTAACAAAACCTGGATTACAAAAGGAAATTTCCAAAAGAGAAAAATTAAGACACTTATTCTACCTGTTCTACCTAACATTCCCCCATCGTGAGATTTAAAATCTAGGAAAATACTTGATTGTTGTCTTTTCTCAACAAAATCCTGATTGTGAACCCACACAGTCAAAATAATTTAGTTCTGCAGTAGCGTTATTCAAAGCCAGGCCTGCAGAAATTCTACAATTTGCTATGCTAGTCTTGACCGGGTATTTTAAACATTTTTTAATTAACTCATATGCTTAGGTGGGTGTTTTTCCACTCTATGCCTGCACTCAAGAAACTCAGTTTTAAACACAACCTGTAAGCAGAATGCCAGGCCACACTGAGTTGCTTGTATCTGCCCGCTAACACACTGTCCTTCATCAAAGACTACCAAGGCTTTCCATCACATTTAGAGTGGCTAATACTTATAATTTAAATTGTAAGCTGGATATTTAAATGGAACCGAATTTGTGATCTTTGTCACCTCATTTCCATGAATGGGAAAGAATATTCTGACACAAAAATTACATACTTAATTCCACCTCACCTTCTTTGCTGACCTCCATCCCACACTGCCTTGGGTTTATTTCCTCATCCATCAGAGGGTCAAAGTAATTTCTGCTGCATTCATTTCCTGTGGAAAGTACATGAAGTAAGGGTCAGTGATTATTAGAAGCACATGAACCAAAATGTTAATTTTGAAATTTGACACCGGCACACAAGAGGGACATTTCTGCTACTACTTTATAAGATTTCTTAAAAAACAAGTCTTCTAAGCTGACTGGCTTCATAATTATCATCTAGGGAAAGGTCAGAAAAGGTAATTTTGGAAACAAGTTCAGTTTATGTTACTTTTGCTCAGAACCTAATGAGAAAATTCTCAAATGTAGATGATAGGTTGATAAAAAAAGAAAGAAAGAAAGAAACAAGCCACCTAAAACCTAATCCTAAACCAAAATTATTATTGAGATGGGCTCTGAAAGTGACTGTTAAGGAGATTGTGTTTCACAGGTGACCCCCTTCAATTTTAACAGTTTTAAGTTTCATCACTGAGCTTTCAACATCTGGCGCATCTTTAATGCTATTGCCAGCCATGGAAGTGTTTAATTACAGAGGAGATGCTGCAAATGCTGCCTCATTAATCTGAACAGCAATTGTATTAACTTGGGCTCAGCATCCGCAGAATGATTTTGATGAAATAAAAGTACTCATTTAGCAGTTTCAATTTCCACAGCTAGCCATACAGAATGCTGCAGGAACTAATGAAATTGATAAAAGGAAATACAGCTGCTGGCACATGATATTATCTTTATGGGCTTCCGTACTCTAGTCCTGCAAGAGGGCTCCTTGTGCCCAGAGGGGTTTTTAGTGGCACAAGTGGAAAGCTGTACCTGATCCAGCCACGGAGAGGGGCCACCACCAGTACACAGGGATACTAGCCATTAAGAAGTGATTGTGACAGGTCATATTTGTACTAAACTCCTAGCAGCTTTCAGTGCTGACATCTGTGTAGGAACCCCCATTAGTGTAGAACAGGGATGGGCAAATCTGGTGTCAGTTGCCCTCCATTTCTAATTTTTCCAATCTTAAATTCAGTTCTCCACATTTCCACACATCAGTTTGCAATCTTTAAATAAATAAATAAAATCTTCGTGGAATGTCATCAACAGTTTAGTGTGCATACTTCTTTATCTGCACATTGTTTGTAAAGCAATTTTGCCTAATACATATTTATGCAAAGCAATTTCCTCTAAAATACAACATTTGTGTGTGTTGTTTTCACGAATACATGCATTGCTTTGCAGAAAACACCCCAAAAACACCCCAGTGTTTTTATAACACACTACTAGGGCCGAGTCTCAAACAAAGATGTGCTCTCCCACATTCTCGGTGCACTCCTGCCTCGGTGGTGTCTATGCTGGGTTTGGTCATGCCCACAGAATGAAAGATGGCAGGATCCTCAAGAACGTGTTCTATGGGGAGATGGCTTCAGTCACCAGGTTCACTGGCAGACCATGTCTGTGCAACAAAGATGTGACAGGAAGGCTGCTAACACCAACCCCACCCTGTGAGAATCCCTTGCAGACAACTGCAGTGTCTGGAAACAGGCAATCAGGCTTGTATCTATAGCAGTGACATGAGAAGGAATGACCACTGACTGGGAGGAGCACAGAGAGAAGAAACCGGATGCCTTCTTCTGCCCCAGCTGCAACCAAACACGTCTCTCTCATATTGGTCTCTAAAGCCCAGCAGGTGCTTTAACCTTAAAGCAGTTTGACTTCACCCTCAAAGGAGCACTCCTCCATTGTCTCCTGAGACAGACAGATGCCAACTTGGTTGGAAAACTGCATTGCAAAATTCAGAGAAAAGTGAATTGAGTGAATGATGGCTGTGTTTTGGTTCACATATATTTCAGGACAGTTCTGATTTGATAGTCCACCTTTAAATGCAAACTGGATCTAATTTCTCCTCCAATCCTAGTGCTGGGTTGGGACATCAGTAGGTGTACCTGCTTTAGAACAACCTGTATTGATAGCAGTGGTATACCTGTGAAGAACTGGGAGGCCCGAATCTCCCTCCCTTAAAGAATTCAGTCATGGTAAGGGATCACATTTGGTCCTCAAGTCTCAAAAATTGTTCTGAGCCCCTTGTGACATAAACCTGTTGCAATTGTAAGCTATGTGCAGCAGGAAGGTGACATGTTTTGGTTTACGTTACTCCGTAGAACGCCATTAACGTGTTTGGCAATTTATAATTAATAATACATTTACCGGTATTGTTCATGGTTTTTATTATGAGAATGAAATAAAAACACTGTCCACATATTAAACGACTTTTTGGAAAACGGATGTATGAAAACAGTGTACACTACACTGCAGTTATATTTTTAAGGGGGTGGGGGATTCCAAAAATCAAACATGTGACAAGTATAACATATCCAAGGCATACTGCAGCAATCCACAGTATATTTGGTTTAGATCTTTAAAAAAAAGTAATCCAGGCAGCAGCTCCTTTTCAGAGACTAAATGAAACTTTGATATGAAACTAGGTTTAATTTAGATTTCTGGACCAGCACACTTTGACTGTCAGGCTCTGTTCTTTCCATGCAGTAAGTACAAGACCTGAAAATTTGCTTTACCTTGAGGTCTCAATAAAGAAAAAATAAATGAGTTTCATTTTTGTTACTTTATCTGTCAACAACTACTAGGCTGGTATGAATCTTGGCAGTATGTAATCAAAGTCTTATGTACTGCAATAACAGAGCTAGTCTACCTTATTCGGTGTAATTGTTTTCCTCTAGCACAAAGCACTGTGAGAACATGCTCTTTTTCAGAGGTTGGCAGAATAATTCACTTGGGTGTTAAAACAGAAAATGGTGAATGCATATCTATGGACGAGTCCTCCATCCCTATACATGGACTTGCAAATGCTGCATAAGAAACAGGCCTAGGATCCATCCTCAGCCAATCATGTTGAACTATAGTATGCTTTTTAAACTATAGTGGTTTTTAAAAAAGCAACAATCTGAATTAAAATGAAACATAGGCAATAGCATTGGGTTTCTTTGTTCAGCACCAAGAACCATGTGAGCACCATATTTTTGCACTTCCTCTTCCTTATCCAGCACATGTTCATCTGGAAAACTGCTCCTGAGCACATTTCACCAGATCCATATGCAGAAGGTCCATTTATACATTCAAGGGCTTCTAAAGCATTTCACTGATTGTACTGGAATGCAATGGGCAGCAGAATCCATAATCAACGTCAGTGATGTGCTTTCTCACAGGATATTAGATGCAATGCAAAATTAGACAAAACCTCATGTCTTGCCTCACTGAAACTCAAAGGAAGCCTGCATCACTCTTCTTGCATTATTCTACTGAGTCACGGCTCAGTGACAGAACATCCGCTTGGCATACAGAAGGTTGCACGTTCAATCCCCAACATCTCAAAGAAAGGTTGAGAGAGACTCCCTGCCTCTCCCTCCTTGGAGAGCCACTGTCAGTCAGTGTAGACAATTCTGAGGTAAATGAACCAATGGGTCTCACTCAGAGTAAGGCAGCTTCCCATGTCAGTTTCTGGTTATTCTGGTTGCTAGCCAGAGGTAGGTTTGATTAATATATTGAGAATTATTATATGATCATTGGAGTGTTTTAGCTACTGTTGACATAATATATATTTTTAAAGCATCTGGTTGTATTTGATTTGTAGTGTTTGTTTTATTGTAAGTCACCTTGAGACTTTTGGTATAAGGGGATAAATGAAATAAAGTAAAGCAGAATACATTTTAGCATGCAATACCCAGCATTTATTCATTTAGTTTACTTTTGGGATAGTTATATCAGCACCAGCAACACTGTGTTAAGGGGGAACAGTCCAGTGTTGACTTGGGAAGTAACCATTGAACTAGGAAGCTCCTATGGGCAGTGCTTGCTTATATCAATTGAAACTTGGAGCCTTGATAATGGAGAATGCCATTTTTGGTGACGCTCATACCTCACAGGTATGACTTAGGCATATGACTTAGGATTGTGTTTCAGGCAGGGACTGGGAAGATTCCTGGGCACCACACATTTTAGGGAAGCTTTAAACTGTTTGTCGGATGGTTTTATTAGAGCAGTTTCTCAGCTCCAGAACCTCTTTTTCTCCTCCAACGTGTGGAGGGGGGAACTCTCTGAGTATTTGCCAAGCACCTTTGCCTTCACACTGAGAAACCATAGGATATCCATATGCATTTGGGTTGAGAGAGGACAGCTTTCAGACCAGACACTTTATGCAATTCCTAAAGCTTGGTTTCAATATATATATATATATATATATATATATATATATATATATATATATATATCCATTGCCAAAGGTCCACTTTCTATAAGGAAATGCTATGGAACCCAAGAAACGGCTCAGCAAGTGAAGCCATTTTGATTTGTTGTTTGTTTCCTTAAAATTTTTAAATACACTAACATCTCTATTAAGCAAGCACCAAAAGCATTTTGCTAATTATGTGAATTCATGAATAGATTGGGAATTAATTACTCACTTGCTTTTGGAAATATGCAAAAGCATAAAACATGCAAATGAAGAGGTCCACTGAGAAATTTGTGTTCTGCTTCTTTACACAACACATATAATCAGGCAGTTAAGCTAAATGCTAATACAGCATTAACATTACACAGAAGCAGCTTTAGGAACACTTGCAAACATGTTCTTTGATTTAGACCTGAGCTATTTGGCACTTCCTGTACTGCTCGTTGGCTCGGAAAAGAGAAAACCAGAGCCTCGACCTAAAATGTGCTAAAAACCAAGCAGTTTTTTTTTTCTGGGTTCTGTTAAAAACCCTTCATGATTGAGAAGAAGCTTACAAGTTTTATAATGGTCTTCTGAGTTGATTTATTTAGGGGGGGAATTATAAACTGGTTATTCTTGGATATGCTAACTCCTCTCACATGATAGCTGAATACAGGTACATGAAACAGGGCTAGTTTTCTCTGGTGTTACTTGACAAGGTCTAAGGATCAACAAGCTAAGCTTTTCTATTTGCATGGAGCAAGCTGTCGAGAAAGACCAAAAACTTCTTAAGACAATTTCCATGAAAGGCAGGAGTTGCTTTCATCAATAATATTTTCAAGACAGCTTTCCATTTTACAGGACAATCCAGCAAACCCATTGCAGCCTTACTGTAGTTATTCTAATCAGTTCACACACTGATCTGGCAAAGATCCTTCTTCCATAGTGGAATAGTCACATGGAGATTCGTCAAATTTTAAGCATTTAAGTTCTGATTTGTGCAAGAGTTAACCAGATTGTGGTTTTTATCTGATTTAAAAATCTAGTGTACCTCACAGAAGTCATGAGAAGAAGAAGAAGAAGAAGAAGAAGAAGAAGAAGAAGAAGAAGAAGAAGAAGAAGAAGAAGAAGCTCAATAAAGTCATTCCACTGTGTTGGGAGAAGCATAACAATAATCACATTCCAATCCAGATAACAATTGATCCAATTTATTTATTTGCTTACTTATTGTATTTACATCTCACCTTTCTCTCCAAGGAGCTCAAGGTGATGTATATGGTTCTGGCCCTCCTTATTTAATCCTCACAACAACCCTGCAAGGTAGGTTAGGCTGAGAGACAGCGACTGACCCAAAGTCACCTGGTGACCTTTCGTGGCCAAGTCGAGATTTGAACTCTGGTCTCCCAGGTCCTAGCCCAATGCTATAAGCACCACACCACATTGGCTCTCCTTGCCCACTAGGCATGCCTGTCCCATTGGACATCCATGCATGGCCATAACATTTGAGAGGGCTTACGCACCCAAAATCCAGTGTTTGTAGGTGTGCAAAGGCTAATTGGCTTCCCTCATATAACCTGGGAATAGAGCAATGAATTTGTGCAAGGAGGGAAATCACTTTGTTGAATGTACCTAATGCCTCATAATTCCTCTGCTTGGAAGGCTTGTGTATCAGTCAGAAGAAGGCTTTGCACCTCACCTTTTACCTGGCCTGCTGGTTTTCCATATGCAGGCAGATTCTGGTGTGAGGCAGCTTTTAGACAGGTTATTCCCCAGATGCAACTGGGAGTGGTATTGTCTCAATGCTATGTGCCTATCTCCACATTTAGCTCTGCTTTAAAACTGTCACTGTTGACAGGTCCCGGATAATGTTTGTGAGCATTAAGCAGATTCAATTCCCGTCTGTCTAGGATGGTTTGAACATTCCTTCCCTATCCATGCTTCTGCCCTCCCTTTCCTCTCTTTGGAAAACTGACTGCATCTGCTCATGTTTGCACATGTGATGCTGCACGCACAGTGTCATTTTGTTGGCAATTCTTTTTTTACTGCAGGCAGCAGAGGGCATTGTGCCAGTGTGAGACCTGCTGGCTTTCCTGGGGAAATGCTGTGTGTTGAATGGCTCAGAAAACACTTGCTGGTGTTAACTGAGCCTGTTAATAAGCACCATTCAATAATGCGGTTTTGATTCAGCTGTTTTAACTATTGGAATTTCAGTCCATAAGGAACCAGACAAAACCTGAAACATGCTTAAGGGCAAGGAATCCCTGTAACCAGTGTTGTTGTTTTTCTAGAAAAAGAGGTGCCGGAACTCACCATTAACACCTCCCTTGTTCTCTTATAATGGCGATGGTCCCCACCTGATAGGTGCTGGAACTGGGGGGGGGAGGGGAGTCCTGACTGTAACACAGTATCATATTGCGGGGGGGGGAGGGAGGGTGTCATACCTTCCAACATTTCTCCAATGAAAATAGGAACGTCCCATTCCATAATGATAATTTTACTCTTTATACCCCACACATCTTACTGGGTTGCCCCAGCCACTCTGGGTGGCTTCCAACATATAAAAACAAAATAAAACATTTTTTAAAAAAAAACCTTCCCTACACAGGATTGCCTTCAGATGGCTCGGAGGTCGGATAACTCCATACCCTCCAACATTTCTCCAATGAAAATAGGGATGTCCAAAGGAAAAGTGGGACATTCCGGGATCAAATCAGAAACTGGGGCAGCTTCTGTGACTCAGCAGAGAAGATCATAGAGGTGCAATGGCTAAGGCTACAATTGAACATACACTTTCCTGGGAATTGTTGCTGGCATCTGTCTGTCTTGAGAGACAATGGATTGCGCCTCCAGGGCTGAAGCCAAACTGCTACATTAGCGACACCAAAGTGACCTCCCCAGGCCCCAAGCCCTGGCAGTGTATATGGAGGTCCTGGGCTGCCCAGACAATGAGATCCTCCCCCTCTCATCCTCGCTGGTGTGGTTCAAAGGAAAGCAGAGCAATATGTTTGGCACCAGCAATGCACTTGGTACCTCACCTCCACTCTCACTCAATCACTGCTCCCCACCCCCACCCCGGAAGCAAAAATTGCATTGGGTCCACTTGTCTAGCACCTTCATTTTCTAGTGCTCTACTTCACCATGGGAATTTTTCTAGTTTGAAAAACACATCATTTCAAAACAAATTAATTCTTAGTATGCAAGTCAAATCGGGAAATGCAAGGGTGTGTGTGGAATACAGTACCTGTCAAATCAAAGCTATTGTGCAACTTTTTCCAGGTGGTTCTCCCTATGAAACAGACATATGAATGCACAAATCTCATCAGGCATGCTGAAATTCAGAGCATGGCTGGAAGCAGAGATGGGGGAACCCATGGCCTTCTGGGTCTTCCTGGACTCCCATCAGCTTTGACAGATGGCCTGCTGACTAGGGATGATGGGAAATGAAGTCCAGCAACACCTGTAAGGCCACAGGTTTCCCACCCTTGGCCTAAGGGCAGATGACCCAGCCACTGTGCTGCTGCTAAGTGGGTCTGGGTTTGATCAGTACCAGGATGGATGAGCGGAGACGCGAACCCGGTTCCCCAGATTACGAGTCTACCGCTCTTAACCACTACACCACACTGGCTCTCTAAAAAGAACAGAATAAATTAAGGGAGAAATATTGGTTGACAGACAGCATTCAGGCGATAGCTGGGAAAGGATAATTCGTGGTTGTTGCCTAATGAAAAAGCATTCCCTCTAATCTTGGAGCCAGCACTCTTGAATTCAGTGCTGCCTTACTTCTAATGCAACATAAATATTAAGGCAAGACAGAAGAGGGCACCTTTCAATGAAGCTTATTCTGGCACTGATCACCATGCATTTCCCTAATAATTATGAACAGGATGTGAATATAAAAGGAGGAGAGGGAAGAAAGATCTTCAGATGTGTATATGTCAGATGTTTTCAGCAATCATTTTGCCCTCCCAGTTTTAGCTTCCCAGGTTTCTATTGGAACGCGTCAGGATGGAATGTCTAGTACACACCATGGAATGCACAGGTTAGATCAAGAGCATAACCACTGTCACTCAAATCTGATGGTGATCAAGAGTGAAAGCTCACCTCTTGGTTCAGCTCGGGCTTGCAGCCTGAGTTTTTGTTGGTGAGCTGCAAGGGTGCTACCCGGCTTGTCACGTCTAATAACTTCCTCCTCTGAAGTCTGATATGCTGAAAGATCTGTGCTGCTGATGTTAAAAGCTGGATTTGCAATGCCTTCTGTTGCAACTCTCCCGTCTTTTCCTATTGGGAAGCAGGGGCGAGGGGGGGGGAGCAGCAAGGTCAGAGGAACGCCCGAAACAGTGACAAGCATAAAATTCCTTCTAATAATTCCTTTTACTGAAAGACTTGAGAGTTATCAGCATCAAACGGCACCAAAACAGAATTAGGTTAAAATTAACTCTTTATATAAAAAGGAGAGGGGGGGGAGAATAAATGATTAAAATAATTACAAATTGCACCCTGACAAGCAAGAGCAAAATTTTGCCCACAGCCATTTGTCTGTAATTAGTTAATTAATCCTTACACAAATTATGAGCAATAACTCATCAAGCAAGGCTCACCCATCAGAAATTCAGCCGACTTGGATTTCTTCTGCTTAGTTTGTTTCAGAGCCTTCTGCTGGAACTTCTGGAGGGAAATTGTTAAATGAATAAATTAGCTTAAGAAAGAAGATTACCCTTTATGATCCACAACCAACACAGTATTTTAAATATGGGATGGCATTGAAATGTCATTTAATTTACATCTCCGCTAAGGGGTCAAACACTAATTGAACAACAGAGTGGAAGAATTAAATAAAAACAGGAGAAGGAAAGTTAAGACAAATGCCAAATGAAGGTCACATTAAAATACTTCCTTTTGTATTATTTTGTATTATAATTAAGACAAAGACTCTTCATCAAACTTGACCTTGGATTCACTATTCAGTGAACTGAACTGAACTGGGTACAGGGGGGAAACAGCATCAAGTGTTGTTTATAATGGTAAATGCATTTTTATTTCTTCAGATTCCTATTGCCATTGCCAAATAAGGTTATACTTGTGTCCTCACAGTGTTTGTAAAAATTAGCGAAAGAAAAACCAACCAACATGCTGGGGTTTTTTTTTTTTTGACACTTTACCCCCAAACAATGAAAAACCAGAGGACAAGACTTATCTAGAGGACCAGATTTATCGCAAATGCTCAAACTGTACTTAGAAGCAGCTCCAATGGCATATAAAACAGTGTGCAGATGAGAATGGGCAATCCTTCCGCTGCTCATGGCTGACTTCTGCACACTGTATCCCTTAATGGCATTTCTCTTTCTCAACCACCAACCCTGCTGCTCTCCACTATCAAAAGTGAGCCCAGCTGGAAGAAAAGTGTCTTAGAGAGAAGCTGTGAGGATGGATGTGTTAGTTACAGGTGGGTAGCCGTGTTGGTCTGCCATAGTCGAAACAAAATAGAAAATTCTTTCCAGTAGCACCTTAGAGACCAACTGAGTTTGTTCTTGGTATGAGCTTTCGTGTGCATGCACTGAAGAAGTGTGCATGCACACGAAAGCTCATACCAAGAACAAACTCGATGGATGTGTTTGTTTGCCTTCCATCATTTATAGTCACCCATCTGTCTATGAACTGTTCAATGCATACATGCAAAACCAAAGGCAGAGGGCTCAGGAACATCCACCTCTGCCTCATTTTTGCTCTCAAGAGTGTACCCCCACCTCTGCTTAATATATGACTGGGGGAAATTTGAGTTTAGGCAAATGGGCTTGCTGTCATCATGAGTACTTGGAGCCCAAAAGCTAGGTTTATTTTAAATCATGCATTAAATACACACACTTAAATTGTTTCTAAATTGTTTGAAACAAAGTTTCAAAAGCTGGGGCAAACTTATGTGTGCAAAACTTTCTCAATAATAAGTATCTGAGTACCAAAAGTGGGCTACCCTTTGGTCCTGAACCAAAGAATTCACTTGAGAACTTTCAGCCAGCCACCATGTCTCAACCTGAAAACATAGGGATAATGTGACTGGCCTGCCTTATAGAGTTCTTGCACAGATTGCTGAGATAATGTGTGTGTGTGTGTGTGTGTGTGTGTGTGTGTGTGTGTGTGTGTGTGTGTTTTTAATTTTGAACATTCTGAGGGGTTTTATAGGTGTTCAGAATGGCATTAGCAGGTCAATACTCAGAGCAAAAATCATCATCAGTTCCATAGAGCGCTGGAAGTGGTTTGGACACACATTCACTGCATTTTAAAACATTTGTGTAGTGGGCAGACAATGTGTGTTCCAAGTAGTGGTGAGCTGAAAGCAGGGGTGAAGTGTCTTGAATCTCTGCTCATCCAGTCCTCTTCTATGCCATCTTCCTCTCCCCAAGGTGGGAGCCGAGAGATTCCATCAGACACAGGAGTCATCTCAAACTTCCCCATTAGCTGGAAAATATGTTGGCCAAAGTACAAGCCCCATCATCCCCATTTCGAATCATTTCGATGGTGGACTGAGCCTTTCAAAACTGCACTCTCTTTTAGTTTGTTTCTTAGACTTCTTGAGCAATACTGAGTACAAAGCTGCTCGTACCTTATAAGGAAAGAAGGAAGGTGCAAAGGGGTTCCATAGGTCCTCCTTATCTTGATCCACTGAGCTGCATGGATAATTTACTAGCTTAAAGGTGGCAATCATAGATGGTAGCAAGTTGGAAATTTCATATTTATCCACACAAACTAAAGGCCAGCATCAGGGGTGGGCAGCTTCAGGCACCTGCCAAGACCCATGTCTCAACAAAGAGTCCACTGTCAGCCCAATGAGCTCTCTGGTCTTCTTCCTGCTCCTTGCTGATGTTGCTTGCTTCCCTGCCATCTCTGCTAGATGGGAGCAAGGAGATGGAGGGGCGATGTCATGGACTGGTTGGACTCAGGGGAATGGTGGGAGACTTCAGCTGGGGAACACCCAAGGGAAGAAGGCTCAGAGCCCAGGGACTGGCGGTGTGATGGCCTGGGAGTCAGACTCTGATGCTGAACCTGAGGGATCCCAACCTGCACAGGATTCCCCGCCTCCAGAACCAGCTGAGCCGGGGCCAGGGCTTGAGCCTGAAGGATCCCCACCTGTGCTGGATCCCCAGGTGCAGGCATCAGCAGAGTCTGCTCTGGCTCCTGATGGGAGGGAGGACCCATTGCCTGCAGGTGCTCCACTCCCAGCCTCTTCAGAGGAAGCTGAGGCATCCCCTGGGTCCAGTAACCCACCAGCCTCTCCTGAGCTACAGAGGCTCAGGGCAGAGAGGCGAAGGGAGTTAAGTGTCTGCAGGAGGAGTGCTCGCCTCCAGGCCCGGAGGAGAGGCGAGTCTCCGGAGGATCGGGACCGCCCTAAGCATAGGGCCAGATAAAAGCCAGCCAGACCCAGCCCAAGTTGCGTGAGCAACTTAGTTGCAAGCGTGTGCTCAACCTGCAACCTTGTGCCTGGACGTGCCTTGGACCTTGACCTGCTCCCTGCCTTGCTCCCCGCCGGACTGACCTCCTTTGGACCCCTAGACCCAGGACTGGACTTGGACCTCGCTTCTTGGACAAACCCTTGGGGCCAGCACAGTTTGCTCACGCCACACCCGCACTCCCCCTTCGCTGGGGTGCGTTCGGGAGGAACTAGTAGCCATGGCTGACCAGGCGGCTGCGCTGGTGGCATTGGCCCAGGAGAACCAGGCCTTGACCCACACCGTGCAGCAGCTAAGCAATGTGGTTACGGCGCTTCAGCAGCGTTTGGATGCCTTACCGGCTCCTGGGGCCGCCGCCCCAGCTCCTGGCAAGTACCCGGTGGCCCTGCCAGAGAAATTTGATGGGTCCCCAGCCAGCTTTCCCATGTTTCTCGCCCAGGCCAAGCTGTATATTCAGGGGCGAGCTCGGGATTTCCCCGACGACCGCACCAAGGTGCACTTCCTGATCAGCTTGCTGAAGGACCAGGCGGCCAAGTGGGCGTTGCCGCTGCTCCGGCAAGACTCCCCCTTGCTGACAGACTATACGGGGTTTTGCAATCATCTGGAAACCACGTTCGCCAACCCTCAGAAGGGGAGTCAAGCCAATCGGGCAATTCGGCGGTTGAAACAGGGCAAGTCCACAGTGGCCACCTACGCCACGGAATTTCGGCTGCTGGCGCAGGACTTGACTTGGAACGACTCTGCACTGCGGGACCAGTATCTCGAGGGACTTTCAGACGAGATACTGGATCAGCTAGCCACGTTGGATCGCCCTGCCACACTGGATGCCCTCATCCAACGGAGTCTGCAGATAGACGATCGGTTGGAGGACCGTCGCCAGGCCCGGGGCCGCTGGCACTCTGGGCTCCCGGCGCCGGTGCTTCCCTGCAGTTCCGTGGCCAGAGCTGAGTCATTGGAGGAGCCGATGCAGCTCGGGGCAGCGCGGCCTCGCCTCTCCCCCTCGGAAAAGACTCGGCGTCGGGAGGGGAACCTGTGTCTCTACTGCGGTGGGAGTGGACACTACGCCCGAACCTGCCCTGAGAAACGCCAGCCACAGGGGAAACGGCCAACCCCAGTAGCCGATGGCCCAGGCTACCTGGGGTCCCAAGCATCGCATGATGGGCCCTCACCAGTGGAATTGCAACACCTCATGATACCGGTGCGTTTATACCCCCCCGGTGGACCCTGGATTCTCACCCACGCGCTGGTGGATTCGGGGGCAACCCGCTCCTATATGGACTCTGCCTTCGCCACTCAGCATCGGGTGCCGCTTCAGAACAAGCCGGAACCGGTACAGGTGGAGGCAATTGACGGACGGCTCCTGCGCTCGGGCGCTGTTACTCAGGAGACCCAGCCCTTGGTCCTGTGCTACCAGCAGCATCGGGAGGTGCGATCCCTGGACATTGCCACCATGCCCCGGTTTCCCCTGGTGCTCGGGATGGACTGGCTGGAGTCGCACAATGTTCAGATCGACTGGGTCAATCGGACTGTACGCTTCCCAGACCCGGGTTCCCATGCTCAGTCCGAGTTAGTAGCAGCTGCCCCCATGGGGCAGGCTGTGTCAACGCTCCCTACCGTGTACCAGGACTATCTAGACGTGTTCACCAAACTGGACCTCCGAGGGGCCTACAACTTGATTCGGATCCGTGCCGGGGACGAATGGAAGACGGCATTCGGGACCCGGTATGGGCAGTTTGAATACCTGGTTATGCCGTTCGGATTATGCAACGCGCCCGCCGTGTTTCAACGGTACATCAACCACGTGTTCCAGGACTTGCTAGACAAATACGTGGTGGTGTACCTAGATGATATTCTGATATATTCCCGTGACCCAGCTCGTCACGAGAGTCATGTTCGGTCCGTGTTGCAGCGCTTGCGGGAGCACCGTCTGTACGCCAAGCTCAGCAAGTGCGAGTTCCACCAGCGGTCCGTGGACTTCCTTGGACACCGACTCTCCCCTGACGGGGTGCAGATGGACCCTGGGAAGGTGGCTGCGGTTCGAGAGTGGGCAGCGCCCCGGAACCGCAAGGACTTACAGCGGTTCCTAGGGTTCGCCAACTATTACCGGACCTTCATTGCAGATTATGCTCATCGCACCACCCCATTAACCCGACTGCTGCGCCCCAAGACGCCCTTCTCCTGGGATGAGGAGGCTGAAGTGGCATTTCAGGGGTTGAAAGCCTGTTTCCAGAGGGCGCCGATTTTACAGCATCCTGATCCCTCTCGTCCCTTCGTGGTGGAGACTGATGCCTCCAGTACGGCTCTCGGTGCCATCCTGTCTCAGCAACACGGACCCGATGCGCCGCTGTTACCCTGCGCCTACTACTCCCGGCAGCTCCTTCCGGCGGAGCGTAACTATACCGTGTGGGAGCGGGAACTACTGGCCATCAAGGTGGCCTTTGAGGTCTGGCGCCATCATCTTGAGGGGGCACGACACCCGGTGGAAGTGAGAACGGACCACCGGAATCTGGAGTACCTCCAGACCACCCGCAAGTTGAACCAAAGGCAGATCCGGTGGGCGCTGTTTTTCTCCCGGTTCCAGTTCCGGATCCGCTACATCCCTAGCTCCCAAAACCGGAAAGCGGATGCCCTGTCCCGGAAACCCGAGGATGTTGCAGACACTGTACAGCAGGCAGTACCAACGACTATCTTACCACCAGCCGCATTCCTGGCCACTCAGGAGGCCAAGCCGCTGCAGGCTCGGGTGCGAGAACAGCAACGGGTCGACGCTTGGGCTCAGGAACGGCTCCAGGAACTGTCTGACGGGTCATGCCCTCGATATCCGGGGCTGGCCCTGCACCAGGGCCTACTGCTGCACCAGGGTCGTCTATACATCCCACCAGGACCATTGCGGGCTGAGGTTCTCCAGATGTCCCACGATGCCCCAGCAGCAGGGCACTTTGGGCGGTACCGGACCACCCATCTGGTAAGCCGGGAATTCTGGTGGCCCCGCCTGAAGGCTGATGTGGCACGTTACGTTGCTGGTTGCGATGTCTGCCGGCGGGCCAAGGGCCCTACCGGGCGACCCCCCGGTCTGCTCCAGCCATTACCAGTCCCACCGCGTCCCTGGCACACGGTCTCGCTGGACTTTGTGGTGGACTTGCCCCCATCTCGTCACTGTACCTGCCTCCTGGTTTTCACAGACCATTTCACTAAGATGGTGCACTGTGCCCCCTGCCCGTCCATACCCACAGCTAAGGAAACGGCTCAACTGTACCTGCAGCACATCTTCCGCCTGCATGGCCTGCCCGAGCGTGTGGTTTCTGACCGCGGTGTCCAGTTCACATCCCACTTCTGGCGAGCCCTGCACCAGACCCTTGGGACGGAGGTCTGTCTATCTTCGGCCCACCACCCGCAGACCGACGGCCAGACGGAACGGGCAAATGCGGTGCTGGAGCAGTACCTCCGGTGTTACTGCAGCTTCCAGCAGGATGACTGGGTCGATCATTTGCCATTGGCGGAATTCGCCTACAACAATGCAGTGAACGCCTCCACCCAGCAGACCCCGTTCCAGGCCTCCTACGGCTACCATCCACGTTTGTTCCCGGACGTGCTGCCAGCTTCCGCGGTCCCCGCAGTGACAGACTGGCTTCAGGAGCTTCAGTCCCAGCAACAATTATTGATGGAGCAACTGCGCCAGGCCAAGGATGCATACAAGGCCCAGGCAGACCGACATCGTCAGGAGGGGCCAGAACTCCGTGTTGGCGATCGGGTGTGGCTCTCTACCCGTCACCTGCACCCTTCTCGGCCCTCACGAAAGCTGGATGCACGGTTTGCCGGCCCATTCACCATCACTGCGCGGGTGTCGCCGGTGGCGTTTCGCCTCCAGTTACCTCCATCGCTCAAGGTTCACCCAGTATTCCACCGGTCCCTACTAAGTCCAGTCGCCCCGCCCGACGAGTTCCACCCAGACAATCCACGACCGCAGCCAGTTTTGGTTGAGGGGGAACCTGAGTACGAGGTGGAGCGCATTCTCGACTCACGATACCGCAGGGGGAAGCTCCAATACCTCATCGACTGGAAGGGGTATGGGCCTGAGGATCGTTCATGGGAACCAGCGGAAAACATCCACGCACCTGCCTGCCTCCGTGATTTCCATGCAGCTTACCCCAGCAAGCCTGGTCCGGCCCCTCGGTTGAGGGGGAGGCCTGGGAGGGGGGATGGTGTGATGGCCTGGGAGTCAGACTCTGATGCTGAACCTGAGGGATCCCAACCTGCACAGGATTCCCCGCCTCCAGAACCAGCTGAGCCGGGGCCAGGGCTTGAGCCTGAAGGATCCCCACCTGTGCTGGATCCCCAGGTGCAGGCATCAGCAGAGTCTGCTCTGGCTCCTGATGGGAGGGAGGACCCATTGCCTGCAGGTGCTCCACTCCCAGCCTCTTCAGAGGAAGCTGAGGCATCCCCTGGGTCCAGTAACCCACCAGCCTCTCCTGAGCTACAGAGGCTCAGGGCAGAGAGGCGAAGGGAGTTAAGTGTCTGCAGGAGGAGTGCTCGCCTCCAGGCCCGGAGGAGAGGCGAGTCTCCGGAGGATCGGGACCGCCCTAAGCATAGGGCCAGATAAAAGCCAGCCAGACCCAGCCCAAGTTGCGTGAGCAACTTAGTTGCAAGCGTGTGCTCAACCTGCAACCTTGTGCCTGGACGTGCCTTGGACCTTGACCTGCTCCCTGCCTTGCTCCCCGCCGGACTGACCTCCTTTGGACCCCTAGACCCAGGACTGGACTTGGACCTCGCTTCTTGGACAAACCCTTGGGGCCAGCACAGGCGGTGGGATGACAATGAGTGGTCAGAGGGAGAAGAGAGAGAAGATTGAGAAGGAAATGTTGGAAGCTAAAGGGATAATAGGGTTTGGTGAGCAGGGAGATTCTATGGCAGAGAGAAGTCCAGAATCAGAAGTGGAAGCTGAAGGGGGGGGCAAGAGGCAGAGATGTGTCAAGCTGGTGAAGAAGCCAGGGCATCTCCCTCTCCTGCTGCAACAAGCTCCCCTTCCTACTGGTCTCCCAGAACCAGAAGAGGTATGAAGAGGGAGGAACAAAGACAGGTGCACCAGTTGAGTCTCAGATTGCTTAGGAAGTACCTGGGGGAGGAGATTTGGGCAGCTGTGAAAAGAGAGGAACATTTAGTCTCCACAACTGGCTCATAGAAGCAAGATCAACTGAGAAGAGTTGCAATGCCCATTAGGTCTGGCAATCCTGAGCAGCCCTTGTTTCTTCTAATAAAGAGTTAACTGCACTTACTCGTGTGATTTATTGTTGACATGCTCCTGTCAGGCAGCAGCTAAGCGCTCCCTGACCTCATTTTCTGGGCAGCTTGCGACAAGAGGAAGAGGGGCAACAAATGGGCAGCATCAACAGCAGTAAGGTAGAGGGTGACACATTCAGGAAAGAGGATCCATGGAGGTTTCCCACCCAAGAGCTGCCAATAGACCCTTCCCCTCCATCTCCCCACCAATGATTTATTTTATGTAGACAGGCTTTGCAAACTATCCACTCCACAGGCACATTACAAACTTCATGAGTTCACTCCAGAATAAATTGTATTATGTTTGTAACTAAATAGAAAAGTTTAACTCACAAACTGCTAGGGCTATTATACTTTTCAGTGCAGTGCTTATTTTTCAATGCCAGATTGTGACAAAACGACATCCTATGCATCCTCAAAACTGCTGCCATGAATGGAACAATTAAAATATTTATTATCATTTATCATTTATAATTTTCTGCCTTTCTCTCTGAATGGTAAAGAGAAAAAGCACAAAATGATGTATGTCATAGTCACAAATAATACTCTGTCAAAATAATTAAACTATAATCCAAGTGATAGTAAATTATAGTACAGGCAGGT